>NW_022194797.1:843673-2043673 GCF_900067095.1 Fusarium proliferatum ET1 | reverse complement strand
CCTGGGATCACAGTGTGTCGTTTGTAAGAGACTGGGACATCGTCTCCGCTGGACGGACCAAGGCTCGCTTCCCGCGCCCTGAAAATCCCGAGTAAGTTACAGCCATTTACTGGAGTTAGACTGGAGAAGAACCACTAACGCTCGTAGTGACGAGAACGAGGCAAACTGGACCCCACGAATCGATGACTGGACGCCTGATGATGCAGGGGAGGTTGAGTATGAAGACGTCATCAGAGATGCAGATGGCGATCTCCTTTATGACACCCGCAAGAAGAATGCTTGGGAAGAGGTCAGAGAGCCCGTTCAACCCGAGGCCCCCGAGTTCAAAGCATGGGACTATGGTGTCAAGCCAGGAATGTCACTACGCGAACGATTCAAAGACCTCCAAGTCATCGTCAAAATGGCTTCCATCGAACTCACACCTGACAAACCGACATTTCCCGCCGGAGGGTGGCACGTAGAAGGCCAAATGAACGAGCACATTGTCGGCACAGCCCTTTACTACCTCGACTCAGAGAACGTAAAGCCCAGTTATCTGCAATTCCGTATGCAGACTGACTATTACCAAGAGGACTGGAATATCGGCCAGGATGCTTTTGGTTGGATGGAGCAAGTTTACGGCACCAATCTAAGAGGCGGAGATTGCCTTCAGCGTTATGGAAAGATTGAGACGAAGCAGGGTAGATTGCTGGCGTTCCCGAATGTCTTCCACCATAGAGTTTCGCCTGTAGAGTTGGATGATAAGAGCAAACCAGGGCATCGACGGTTCATAGCGCTTTGGCTTGTTGATCCAAGAACGAGGATTATCAACACAGGAAACGTGCCGCCTCAGCAGAAGAGTTGGTGGTCGGAGAGTGCATTTAGGGGCTTGAATGAGGAGAGTGCGAAGAACATTCCAAACGCAGTCGCGAAGTTAGTGTCTAGGGGAGAGCGAGAGCACCCTGCTCTGAAAGCTGCGGCCGAGAGTGGTAATCCCCTTCCGGAGGAGCTGGTACAAATGGTCCAAACTGAGGCTGATGAGTCGACGATGCCGATGACGTTGGAGGAGGCGAACGAGCATCGATTGAAGCTCATGGACGAGAGGACTAGTTATCAGCGTGACGCGGAGCAAAGTTGGTCTGGTATCCAGTATAGTTTTTGCGAGCATTGACCGTTGTGTTGAGCTTAATTTTATGCTTATTTCAACGATCAGACTTTGGGTTTTGGTGTAGGTTTAATGGACGTTATGCAGCGTTAGATACTTAAAGAGTCTAAAACAACCTACAAGGACACTGGGTTCATTATCCGAAGATGTGGCTCTGGAGTAATTTACAACGTGGTATAGTGAAACCTGGAAGCGGCCAATGAGAGGAGTAGGTTTTCAGAGTGAATAGCTATGAAAAAGTGTATACAGCAGAGATTATTTGTGACTGTCATCAGAGACATAACTGTCGTCAAAGACAGGAGCTTTAGCTAGGCATCGATAAAGACAGGAGACTGAATGTTGAAGACTTTGGAAGAGATTAGAGAAATGAAGGCTTAAGATAGAATGATACGTTTACATATCCCTTGGGGAATGTATTCAGAGTTCTCTTTATGCGTCAGATGTAATCATCGTCAAATAGGCTTTACAAGCCTATCTTAGGCAATTGTGTTGGGTAGCTGGTATACTGCCCGGAGTGACTTTGATAAGAGTGTTATTTTGAGTTGATAGACCCCACAGCTGATGGCTTACATCGCACGCCTCACACGATACGTTTACATATCAGCTAATCAGACGCTGATGCCGTTTTTCAATTGAAACGATCCGTAAACAGACACGACCTGAGTTCGTATTGCCACAGCTCAGAAGCAATCCAGCTTCTCGGTAACATCCTCTCGAACCTCAACAGTTGAAGTATCATTACCGTCATCGAAGAGAGTACCAATCTCTTCCAATGAAAGACCTTTAGTCTCAGGAAACATGAAAAAAACAACAGGGGCACCTAGGAGTGGCACGATGACAAAGACAAGGTAGTACTTCCACCCGACCTGAGCGAAGGCGATAGGTGCGGGCTGCGTATAAACTAGCAGCATATGTCAGTCAGTTAATCAATATCTGAAACAAGTTTCACTTACTCAGAGTCATGATGAACAGGCCAATGACGGAGTAGCTCACGCCCTTGGCTCGGATGGAAGTGGGGAAGATCTCGGTGCAGTAAATGTAGCTGATGGCATCGATACATGTGGCATAGAAAGTAACAAAGACGAACAGGAAGAATACACCAGCTGCGTTGATGGCGTGGTTGTTCTTATTCTCGGCGGCAACAGCGACGATGGCTGCCTCGCCAGCAACCATCAGTGCACACCCGACCTGGGTATGATCAGTATTTCCATGCCAAAAAGGGGATCAGGATGTAACACGTACAAGCCCAACAGTAAGCATAAGAATTCTACCAAACTTATCAACAAACATAGCGCCCACCCAGTTGAGCAAAGCCGCCCAAGCTGTATACACTCCGTAGAGGAGGAGTGGGAGATAACCTGTTAGACCGAGGCCGTTGTACAGAAGGACCTGGTAGTTGTTGATTACAAGAACTCCAGTAGATTGGGCAATGCACCTAGAGATGGAATCAGCTCACGTTCGAGGCATGCTGTGGCTCATGGTGCTTTCAGTTTACTTACTGGACAAATATGCCAATGAGGAGTCGCTTGCGATAGGAAGGTTTTCTCATGATGCCGACAAATGACTTGGGCTCACTTGACTCAAGTGTCAATTGGGTCTTGATAGCGCGGCACTCAGATTGGGCCGCTTCATTGTTCAGGTCGCCCGGTTGATGGTGGAGTTTGGTGAGGATATCGAGGGCCTCGGTCCCACGGTCTTGTGTTACGAGCCACCTGGGAGATTCTGGAATGAACGATGATCCAAGACCAAGGATGCCGGGAGCAACAGCTGTGAGCGGGCCATGGCGTCAGTGATGTGATACTCGAAATGCAAAGCTTACTTTTTACTAACCAGGAAGAGCAAGGCAGAGGCGCCACTGCATTTGAGGATTGGTCGCGAAGTAACAACCGAGTCCGGTCCAGGCGGCAAAGTTCTATAATGTGAAGATGGAATCAGACATGATGAAACAGATTGGGAGCTGAGGGTTTAGAGGGAACTGACATAGCCGAGGACGAGACAAAAACCATGAGCTCCGACCATGCGACCACGGATGTGTGGCGGAGCAACTTCTGACTGGTACAGAGGTACGATCACATTCATCATGCCGGACCTATAAGATTGATTAACGTAAGCTCTGGGCTGTATATGTGAATAGCGTAGTTACGCTCTGAACCTACCCAAGACCATTGAGGAACCTGCCCACAAGCAACATAGCAATATGTACGGCAGCAGCCTGGAATATGACAGAAACAACACAAACAGCGCAGATTCCCTGGATAGCCCTCTTTCGTCCAAATTTGTCGGCGAGTTTCGTCATCAGGAGGCAGCCGATGATACCTCCAGCGGAGAAAAGGCCGTTCGTAGCTGGGATGAACTCTTGTTAGCAAATGTCTTGATGCCTTGCTTGAGCCTTTCGTACCGCCGATCATTGAGTTGGCATAGTCTGCACCGGGGCCGGTGAGGTTGAGACCGAAGTAGGAGAAGAAAGGGGCAAGGCCGAAGACCGTGCCCATGATGGAGGCGTTGAAGCCATAGGTGAAAGAGCCAAGAGCTACGAAGAATACAAGTGCGAAATTGTATCTCGTCGCTGGGATCGATTTGTTGTTCATGGTTGCAGCCATTTCGTCTCTCATGCTCCTGACGACGGTTGCAGCCATTTCGTCTCTCATGCTCCTGACGACGGTTGCTTGTTTGTTCTTGCCTTGGAGTCAGGGTTGTTATGTTGAGATGCTGCTGCGCCGGAAAGTCGCTTTCTGGGGAAAAGCGACTGCATCTATATATGCAGAAGATCTGGGGATGCGGGTCTCTCCGCGTCTGGGGTAACAGATCGTGGGGAAGTGATCAAGGGATATCTCAACATGACCTTAGGGCAACTTGGGCAAGGGGCCGTCCATAGAGGATGCAGATGCAAAATCAGAGGGAACCAAACCAACGGCCTCTTCGGCATCTCAAGAAGCCGCCTCTCAAACAAGGTACCAAAATAGGTAGTTAAGTGAGTAAGGCGGCGTCTCGGCTTTTTAGGCCCAGTGTTAGTGCGGTTTAGTTCAGCCACATTTACGACCTCCAGGTAGAACCTTCTGTCAAATAGTGGGGGATGTCATAACATTTCTCGATTTTGGTGACTGGCCGATAGACCTGCGAAATTTGTGATCGACGCGACAGCCAGCACTACTTGCACAATCATGAGCAACTTCTCTTTTCCCGAGTTTGACGACCTTCCAGTGGTAAAAGGTCAGCCAAAAGGATGCCTCTGGGGCTTTTTCGACGTCAATGGTCAGAAAGACCAATTGGGAAGTAAGTAAAGCACTTGGATTTCTTGAAGTTCAAGACCACGATATTCCGTGCTGTTTAGTCAACAACACAAACCTAGCTACTATGGAAGGAGGAAAAGAGTGGTGAAACCGAGACTGACAGTTCATCTACAGCCCTACGACTCCTCACCAAGGAAATTGTACAGAAGGCGAAAGACGAGATCCAAACTGGGACGCACGTGCAGCTCGACTGGCCCCTCCATAACATTGAGTTTCCTGGATTCGGACGAATTCCACTACAGCACACCGTCAAGGACCTTGCCGAGGAAGGCTTTGTCGCCTTCGACGATGTTATATCATTCAACACGCAGACAAGCTCTCAGTGGGATAGTTTAAAGCATGTAGGTTTCATCTCATCTCACGAAGGCATGCGACTTCCTGCAGCATAAGGTTGACTAGTTACTTAACCCGACAGTTTGGCAGCCAGAAGACAGCAGTCTACTACAATGGCTGGACCCATGAGCAGCTCAAGGCCTCAAACGATCTTGGTATTCACAGTACGTGCCGCTTGCCCAAAGACTAGTCTCCTTGATCACTACTTACCTTATCTCAACACCAGAGATATGTGATAGAGGTGGCATCGTCGGTAGAGGGGTTCTTGTAGACTGGGTACGTATCTGTGTTCAACCTGCTTATCCTCACTAATCACTCAGCGAAATTAGCTGAGCTGGTGGGAGCACGAGAATCCGGGCATTGAACCACCGTCAGCCATCAGCTGTCACAAAATCCCAATTTCGGAGCTCGAAGCTACGCTCGCCTACCAGGGGACAGAGACAAGACAGGGAGATATCCTCATCGTGAGGAGCGGTTTCGTGAGATGGCACAAGTATGTATTCACAGCCCCCTCTCAGCAGAACAACAAGTCTGACATAGCTCTCTTCTTCCAACAGCAACGCCAAGGCCGATATTCGAGCTTTGGGCACCGAAAAGCAGCATTATATGATTGGACTGGAAAATAATGATGAGACGGTCAGATGGCTGTACTCAAAGCACTTTTCGGCAGTGGCTGGCGACACCATGGGTTTCGAGGCATGGCCGTACCCAGAAGACTGCTGCTTGCACGAATGGTTACTTGTACAGTGGGGAACACCGATCGGCGAGCTTTGGGATCTGGAGGGACTGGCTGAAGAGTGCAAGGCGCATGACAGGTGGTCCTTCTTCTTAGCAAGCGCTCCGTTGAGGGTGGTTGGTGGATGTGCCTCGCCCCCCAATGCTATCGCTGTCCTGTAGCTGGCTAAAATGACGCCTAGAATCAATAGGAGGTCATGAGAATGTACTATTGATCGACCGTGCAGTAAAAGAGTGTCTAGAACGAGCCCGGGGGTAAAGACGTAGACGAAGTGAGAATTATTTGGCCTGGGCCGGGTAGGAAAACTGGCATTATCACAAGACTCAACTCCAGATTACTCAGTCAAGCCACAATTCAGGTGGTTGATTACTGGAATTGGCAGCTTCCTTCTAATTGATCCTAGAAGAGTAGTCGTACCATAATTTGACCTCCATTGGCCACCCGGCATATCACTAATTCACTGTGATGCCGCGGGGACTGGGCTAAGATGCCGTCTTTATGGTACCCAAATGGACCGAACCATTGTTACCAGTCAGAAGCCGAGCCCGCCGCGGCAGCACTGCACCCTTCCATATCCTCTGATCCATCTACAACAGCAGTGACTTGGATAAAACTATCGCTGTTGCTACGATGCTAACCTCTCCTCCTGGCACAGAAGATTTACTTTTGTGACAACAACATCATAGCGCTTGTATCAACAGAACTGCCACCAGAACAAAACTTTCAAGATGGGATCTCAAATAACTCGTCGTCCTGTCCGTGTGGCATCAGCATCAGGCGCCATCACAGACATGGTTGAGAACCTGGCAGAGCTCGCAAAGAACGCCGATGTCGACTTTATCGTCGGAGACTGGCTGTCAGAGTACAACATGGCAGCACGCGGAATGCTCAAAGCACAGCGTGCTGAAAGCCAGAATTTCGACTCTGCTCCTGCTTTCGAACAGCAGTTCGTCGACTCCTTCCAGTGCGCCCTGCCAGACTTGGCTGCACGAAAGATCAAGATGGCCGTCAACGCCGGGGCATGCGACACAGAACTTCTGTATCAGCGTATACAGAAGATCGTCGAGGAATCTGGAACAGACCTTCGAGTTGCCTGGATCGAAGGAGACGAAGTTCTCGACACGGTCCAGCAGTACGTTTCTGAGGGAGCGAAACTTCGAAACATCACTACGGGCCAGTCTTTTGAGGAATGGGGACACAGCCCGGTGTATGCGCAGTGCTACCTAGGCTCACGAGGCATATCACAGGCTTTCATAAATGGGGCTGACATTGTCCTCTGCGGTCGCGTGGCGGATGCAGCTCCAACCATGGGAGCTGCTGCATATTGGCACGGGTGGCCTAGCACACAGTACCAGGAGCTCGCACATGCCTTGATCGCGGGTCATCTGATCGAGTGTTCTTACTATGTCACCGGTGGCAACTACACCGGCTTCAAGACGCTCCCTCGGGGCAAGAGTCCCTTGTTAAATCTGCCCATTGCCCGCATTCAGTATGATGGTACCTTCTTCATCGAGTGCCACCACTCGAAAGACAGGGGCGGCGAGGTATCTGTCAACACGTGCCGCTCTCAGCTGCTCTATGAGCTACAGGGCAAGCGATACTACAACTCGGACGTGGTCGCCATCGTAGACCAGGTCAAGATGGAACAGGCCGGTCCTGATAGTGTCTTTGTACACAACATTGGTTTCGAAAAGCCTCCGCCGACGACAAAGGTCGGCTTGACTGCCCCCGGAGGCTACCAGGCTGAGGTGCATTACTTCATCGTGGGCCTCGACGCTGAAGAAAAGGCTGCTCTGTTGGAGAAACAGCTAAGATTCTACCTCGATGTCGAGTCTATGTCCAAGCTTGCTTTCACCGTCAGTGGGGCCTGCCAGCCCAACCCAGTATCCCAAGACGCCGCCACTGTTGATGTGAGGGTCTTTGCCCAAGCACCTGAAGCCGATGCTCTGTCGCCGTCCAACTTCCGCAACAAGTGCTGGAACATAGTCATGTCAACATACCCCGGAGCCACCTTTGCCGTCGATGACCGCCAGGCATTTCCGAAGCCTTACAATGAGTACTTTGTCACTATAATGCCACAAGCCCTTATCAGGCACAGAGCTCATCTTCCTTGGTGTGAGCGAGTGGTCGACATTAAGCCACCAACTGATACAGTTCCTTATGTGCATCAGCAGGAGATACAACCAGTGTCTGAACCACAACCGCTGCTCTCCTTTGGGCCAAGCATCATGGCACCGCTAGGCTACATCGTGCACGCCCGGTCCGGTGACAAAGGTTCAGATTGTAATATCGGCTTCTTTGTCCGTCACGAGGATGAGTATGCCTGGCTGAGGTCCTTGCTCACTGTGGACCGAATCATCGATATTCTACAGAATGATTATAATGGAGGACGTGTCGAACGATTCGAGCTGCCAAATATCCAAGGTAAGTTGACCCTCAAGTTCGCCACTCACTGGCAGGGACCACTAACAAGTCCGTTCTGTAGCTGTTCACTTTCTGCTCAAAGATCATCTGGACCGAGGTGTGGCGGCAAGCTCGACTTATGATGTGCTGGGAAAGAACGTGGCTGAGTACCTAAGAGCAAAGCATGTGCCTATCCCAAGAAAGTTTCTTGATCGCGGAAGGATTTAGTCTTGTGTTTCTACTGATAGCGCTTTTTAAATATTTATTCGATGCGGGAAAAGTAATTTATTTCTTCTCAGCTGAAAGTAAATATATCAGGAATGTAATCCTCAAGCAAGAGACTTTGGGCTGTCAAATCCAAGAATTGATGCGGCGAGAGAGTCTCAGCTGAATACAGAGGTGTAGGTAACCAAGAGGCTACCACGCCCTGATCGGCATTTTCATAACCTTGCCATACTTGAGTATCCTCTTGAACGTCATCTCGACTGTCTTCTCCTTCCTGATCCGCCTCCTGTTGAATAGACGGATAAGCTGGCGCTGGGTGATTCACCAACCCTGAAGATTCAGGCTGTGCATACTCCCGCATTCGGTTTCTGATCATAGCAAAAAGGCGGTACACCCACCTTCCAACAGGCCAAGATTCCTGTAGGACTTCGAGGCCTAGCATGCAAATGTCTGAGCGGGCTTCGGCTAGACCCTTTCGGACTTGGAAGTTCTCCAACTCCCTTGATTCGCAGAGCGAGAGGAGATGCATAGCTAGAGCGTTGAAAAGGGCTGGTATTCTGCCAAGGGTGATTGTCAGTCTAGAACCACGGTGGATTGATTTCCATCCAGTTACTACTCACGTGTGTATTTGGCATAGCCTCCCCGCTGAGTCTGCCAAGATATCTTCTGTTATACGAGTGATCTCATTCGCTGCATCAAAAGCTTTCCGACGGTTTCCCCATCGGCAGTTCTCGCCGGTCTGATCCTCATTCTGCGGACGACAAAGAAGTATGGTAGCATAGCTGATGGACGGAGTTAGTGCAAGGGCTGGGGCAAAGTCTTGAACACAGTGGTACCCACCACGTTGCCATTGCAAGCATAGCGGCCCAGAGGCCTTGTTGATCTGGACCAAGGCCCTTGTACACCATTGTTTCTGGGAGCTCAGAACGAAACCGTTGAAGGTCATGCTCCAAATCTTCAGATTCTTTGCTCGAATCTACAGGTTTGGAGGCTGCATATCTGGAGGACAGAATACCACCGACTGGGGCAATACGAGGCTAGTCAGCTGGGTGGCCTAGGAAAGGATTTACTCTTCGTATAGCTACGTACATATCTTGGATAAATGGGCCATATATATGAAATAGGCGGTGCGTTCAGGCTTCTCGGAGCGGACCACGTTCTCGAGATCCTCTTCACTCGGCGTCTCAACATCCCAGTCTGAATCCGATATGTGACGAGGCTTGCCGATTGAGCCACTAACAAGGTTTTCCCGGATCTGGATCAAGCTCAGTCAGCAACAGTCAATCGTGACGAAAGAACTTGGCGCATACATAGATAGACCACCAGATCCTCTTCCACCTTGCCGCCGTTTTAGAGTCCACGGACGAGTTTTGAGTCCTATCAGGGAGAAGAGAGGACGGTTAGTTTGTCATAGAGATATCTATGACAACAATAAAACTTACGATCGATGCATGCCAAGGCTCGTTGCAAGGTTCGATGTTATTCCCAGCCAATGCCACGAGTCTTTTGGATCATTGGGACCTCCCCACCAAAAGCTCATCAAAAAGGTGCCCAAAATGATGTCAACTTTGCTAGGCTCTTGATCTGCGTCGTACAGAGCTTTTGCTTGATGATAGTAGATACTCCGCGCGCCGTACCGGCTGACTGATCCATTCTGCTGGAGGACATCTGTGGTGCAGATACTCACGGCGACCATGAGAAGGGCGCTGAGAACTATCAGAGAAGTCTCGCCTGCGTCGGTGGCTCTGCGAAACGAGGACTCGTCGAATATTGGAAAGGCCGGGTGGAAGGCCTCAAAGTAGCAGTCGAGGAGAAGGTGGAGTGTTTCGCGACATGGGAAGTACAGGAGACGTTGAGACCTCAGATGGCTGATCTGACATGTCACAACATCTACTCGGGAGCGTGAATCTGACCCACCATCGCCGTGGCAAGTCAAAGGGAAGTGCAGTCTGTGGGGATGAGTTGATGAGCTGGAAAATAAGGGCCCGATGACATTGTGAACGACATAGCTGAGGCTAAAGGCCTCACCGAGAAAGGCAGTCCTATTGGTGTCGGTGATGGTTGATGTGGAGTTGTTATTTGCACTATTTTCGGCGATGCGGGCATAGAGAAAACCAGGTGATTCAGGCGTGTCTTGCGTGGTAGCCGTGCTGTTGATGTTGGCGGCGTTGGTGTTTCCATCTCCTGAGTCGGCAGCCACAAGAGTCTCGTGAGCGTCAGTGGCGTCGAACTCTGCGCCTCGATGAGAATTCGACGGCGACGCCAGTGCAGGGAGATGGACTATATGCTGCGGCGATAGAGATATCGGTGGTGGGTTTGAGGAACTTGACGAAGACTGTAGTGTCTCATCAGCCTTGTCCACGGTTGAGGGCTTGTTTGGCCTGAGCCGTCTGTGACGCGGGTACTTGCCCCTTCTCGACTCAATGAGTTGGCAATCTGCCCCTGCAGAATCGCAATTGAGACAAGGGACACCGTTTGGTGCTAAACACTTGATCTTGCGGGCATTGCATCGGCGACATGCGACGGCAGTACGGACGGGCATGGTGGAGAGTGAAGACAGGGGCGGAGGCAGACATGATGCGAAGGCGGCTTCTTAATAATGATGCACCAACCTGGCTCTGGCGGTCTACATGGATACGATCTGAAGACCCCCGCGTCTAGACTAGGGAGATCGGATTTAGACTTTAAGCTAGACTTTTGCGGTGGTGTAGCTCCGCCACTAATAGCCCCATTCCCCGAATGTCGAGAAGCCGTGCCTAAGAAGCCGAAAGTCGTCCTTGTCTTGTCTCGCGGCTCGCGACCAGTCAAAATACTCCAGGTATATCAGTTAGTCCAAAGGCCTGTGTTCCAGAGCGCCTCGATATTTGGTACGAGGACTCCCTACCACAAAGCCATGGCCGACACCACCCCGCGCCAGATCGCCCTTGTCACTGGGGGCGGGTCAGGCATCTCGCTAGCCTTTGTCAAGAAGATCCACGAGGCCGGTTACCATGTTCTAATCGCAGACCTTACTCTTCATCCCACCGCCCCGACATGGATAGGCTCACTGCAGCCAAGCGATGCAGACAGGGTCAAGTTTTTCAAACTCGACGTCACAGACTGGGCTCAACTCGAGGCAGCATTTGACTACTGCGTGAAGATTTTCAACGGCATACCTACCGTCGTGGTACCTGGAGCTGGTGTCTACGAACCCTCAAGCAATTCCTTCTGGGAAGACCGAGATAGCGACTCGAGGTACAAGGTTCTCGACATTAACCTCGTGCACCCTATCAAGACTACACGCATTGCTGTGCGGAGGCTTGTCGAAGCCGATCTTCCGGGAACTATAATCCATCTGTCGAGCATTGCCGCCCAGAGATCAAGTATCATCACTCCGCTATACACTGCTTCAAAGCATGCACTGAGCAGCTTTGTTCGAGGTATGGCACCTCTGGCCCAAACCTCGGGAATTCGGGTCTTGGGAGTTGTACCAGGGTAAGCTACACACATATATATCTTCCCTCATTGATTTGCCTCATCTAACATGCGCGTTTCAAAGAACCGTGTCCACACCACTATTCTCAGAGAAACCCGAAGCAGCCAAATTTCTTGACATGGAGCGAGATTATCTCTTGCCGCCGGATGCTGTGGCCAACGCCATGATGGCTTTACTCACCCAGACTGAAGAGTTTGAGCCAGGCACTATGTTAGAAGTCTGTCATGACACGGAGTGGAGGAAGGTATCTCTTCTTGATGACCCTGGGCCGCAGGGCCCTGCTAGTCTCACTAGTAGGAAGAAAGATGCAGTGAAGGATATCTACAAGTACCTGGCTCCTGGAAAGGCCTCAGCAGATAGTATTACAACTGATTAGCAATGGAGATACGTGCCTATGGATGTATGAACCTGCTTCAGTATCCCGAACTTGGGCAATGATGCAATTACCTGCTCAGTCCTCATGTGACTCTATGAGTATCGCTGCTCTTAGGTTTGAAGCCGCTATGTCTGCAATTTACCATTGAGATAGGATAAAGTGCGGTACCTCAGATTCCTGCTGATTCAGATAAAAGAGCCATTGTGTATGTATATTCGTCTACAGGGGCTTGCAAATAGCAGGTGTCACATAAAGGGACTGGATTAATTAGATTTTAGAGTTTCGGGACCATAATCACAGTGGGAGATAGATTGGCGGGAATTGACTAGTTCTCAATGCTAAGAAACATCCAGTACTTTCTGTTTCATCTAGAAAATACACGATCATTTTTCAGGGAGTAACAGAATTGTATTTGCTCGGCTAATTACTGTAGTGGCTTTGCATGTCTCGAGGGGTAATGCCCAATGGGACAGACAAATAGCTAACTAGAGTGATTGTGGGCAAGCCAAGATGCCGCCTGTAAGCTGAGAAGCCGGGGAAATTAAGACGCCGCGTTAATCAAGATGCCGCACGAGATGCGCGTCCGGACACCGTTGAAACACCGACAGAAGCAAGCCAAGTCTAAGACAGGATTTCTTTTAAAGGATTTGAAGCAACCTAGAACCAGCCCTCCAGTACACTAAATAGACATTACTATCGAATTTTTCCTCAATTGTAAAAGATGCCTCGTTCCAATATTGAGTTTGCCACATCTGACGATGTCACCCTTCGAGGGTGGTTTTACCTGCCATCAACAGCAAATTTATCCAAACTGCCATGCTTGGTCCTCTGCCATGGATTCTCAGCATTAAAAGAGATGGATCTTGACGCTTTCGCCGAACGCTTTACCAGCCGGCTCAAGATGGCCTGTGTGGTTTATGACAACCGAGGACTCGGGGACAGCGACACCGGACCAGGTCAGCCGAGGCAGGATATTGTTCCTGACCTCCAGGTCGCCGATATATCCGATGCCATTACCTTTGCCCAGTCGCGGAGTGAAGTTGATCCGGAGAGGATTGGCGTCTGGGGAAGCTCTTACAGTGGCGGGCATGTCCTCCGCGTTGGGGCCGTTGATAGACGCGTCAAGATAGTTCTCTCTCAGGTTCCGTGTCTGAATGGATGGGACAACTTCAACCGGCTTGTACGGCCAGATTTTGCAGAGTTCATGGAAGGCGAATTCCAGAAAGGTTAGTCAACTTCCATAGCAGTTAATTACATGCTCCTAATCGCTAAAACACGTCTACTTTTCTAGATCGACTCGACCGAGCAGCTGGGAACGCCCCTATCACCGTCAAGGTGGTAGACGAGAATCCACTAGCACCATCTGCGCTCCCCACACCTGATAGCTATGACTTCTTCCAAAAGCTCTGGGCTCCCAAGTCTGCATGGAAGAACGAGGTCACGCTCAAGTCACTGGAGCTCTTCCGTGCCCACGATCCATCGGTGTGGATACATCGCATCTCACCAACGCCACTGTTGATGACGGTCGCGGAAAATGATGTTTTGACGCCGACGGACTTAGCTCTCGAAGCCTACTCTCGGGCACGGGAGCCAAAGCAGCTCTCCATCTTGCCAGGCGGGCATTTTGACGCCTACACTGGAAACAACTTTGAGCGAAATGTGGCTCGGCAGATCGAATTCCTTAAAGAATATTTGGGAGTTGAAGATAACTAGCTTTGTAACTTGCGTTATATAAGGCGACGAATTGATATTACTGTCTGTGTTGGGACAATTTTGAATGCAGTTGAGACTTGTGGCCGAGAGCTTCAATCAGCAGGGAGAACTTAGTTCTTCAGTTGAGTGCATATGACATTAATGTCAATTTTTAATGATACTTAAAGTTGTCTTATCAATCTTCGCATGTAAGTCCTTCTGGAACAAGAATTCGCGTCGCTCCTTGACTCGTCAGTTCTTAAATATCGTCCCATCCAAGTAAACCAACTGAACAAGGCGGAGCAAGAAAGTTATCGCGATTGAGAAGCCAGACCTCCTCCCGAAGTTGATTCGCAAAATGGATGGAAGAATCCTTGTAGTCTTCAGATAGTACCTTTAAATACCTCCAATGGTCCATGCAGTCATCTTCCTGCTCGAGATTGACTCTAAGGAACTTTCTGTCGTTGGCATAGAATGGTGCATGGAGAACCGGATTCTCGTATTCCAATTCGACGCTGTCCTTCTGAGGAGGAGTTCCTTCTCGCCGTTTCAAGTTGTGGTCGATTAGCCATATGTTAACAAATAAGCTGCAAGAAGCGAGATGGAACAATTCCCTCTCACTGTGAAATATGCCCCACTCGACATCGTACTCAATGCCTAGGTTGAGAACACCGCCAAAAGACCACGCTTTTGTATGAAACAGATCAAGTAGATGGATCCAATTGAATTTGAACATGTCATCGAATTGCAAGACAATGAGGTCATTCTTGGGGAAAATTGTGATCCATGACGGGGCACTACCGGAAAGGTAATGGGCAGTTGCTGATCCCAAGCGGCGCTGGTTGGACGCGTCGTTTACCCCGAAAACCCTTCTCATCATAGATCTGGACTCATGGCAAACTGTCCATAGTGAACTGTCGATCAGATATGTCGATATGTCGTGGTCGCTTAAGCCGTTGGTGCTGTCTGGATATTTGTTCCATAACGGGAGCGCAAGGCGAGGGGGGCAAGACAGGCAAGGCGGTAGGCTCCATCGCCTCTGAGACGCGCCGGTGACTGAAAACCCCATAATATCCCTTGCATGTACAGGGTTGTCGGGTTCAGGATCATACACCCGAAATATTTGAACGCCAGGCTTGTCTGGGCGCATGGCCATCTTCTAGATCTGTTCCCGAAGCTCCAGAGGGAGTTGTGAGAAGAGGGGGAATGTACGTTCCCCCATGGTCTTCAATCGTGGTTGTCAATGCTGTTCGAGAGAAGTAGTGCCGGGTAAAGAAGTTGGGCAAATGTTGATGAGTCAAGAGGATTTTAACAAGGGATGGTGAAAATATATATGCCATCTCTATTTGAACGAAATAGAAAGTTTACACGGAGTGACTCAGACTCTAAGTCAGAAGAAGTGATTTGTGATTTGTGCAAATAGGCGTAGCTGCTCGATCTGTATTCATGTCAACTGTATTGCATTTTACCTTTGTGCGTTGAGGATGAAGCCTCTTTTGACCTCTCAACCTTATCACAGCTTGCTATCCGTTGAGTTTGTGGGGAGTTTGTTTCTTCTGGCAGCTGTTCAAGGTTCAAACTTTCGTGAATGTTCAAATGTGCTCCAATGGATAGAGGTGTATTTTTTGCCACAACTAACGAAATTTATCGATGAGTGCACGCACGTGGAGGCACCATATGATTTGCGAAAGCGAATACATTGCTTACAAGCTCTCCCATTCGGCAAGTCCGGATGTTCGACCACTTATCCCAACATCAAAGACGGTCCCACCCAAGAAGTCCCGGGATTGCTCCTGTACGTTGCTCAGACCCCTCATATCGCACTTCATACAACTCATGCAGTCGGTCCGCAAAGTATAACGAGGACTTGCGATGCTCTCCATCTGCAACAGGGTTGATATATTCCCAGTGAGCCAGGCGGTCCCCTCCCTTCTCGAGACCAGTGCTAGAGAACTTTCTGTCGGCCCCATGAAAAGAAACATTCTCACATGAACAGAAATCTTGACCACGCTTTTCATCGCAAGGAGGAGCGTCTACCTTTCGTCTCAGATTATGGTCGATTATCCAAACGCGAGTTCCGTAGTAGACAGCCCTACAGAACCGATCGATCCTGTTCAATACATCGGCTTCAACGCCCCTTTCGTCTTCTTCGTAAAGCTCTATGGCCCACTTGTGTCTGTACTCAATACCAATGTTCCTCATGTCTTGTAAGCGGCCCAATGTCTCACGACCCCATTTTCTAAAGTTGAGCCTGTCGAGCTTAAGGATAACTAGATCATTACTGTAACAGATTGTGAGGTACAAAGGAGGACCACCAGAGATGTAGTACCCCTTCCACGAAGGAAAGCGAGTATATTGGAATGGCTTATTCTTAAAGTGCTTTTGTATCGTGAGCCTTGACTCGTGGCAAGCTGTCCACAAGCCGACATCGGTTAAGTATGGCGATATATTGAAATCGCCGTCACTGTCGACGACAGTGAGATATTTGTTCCATAATGGAATGGACAAACAATTACCGGTCTGTGAAATGAGTCGGTAGGCAGAGCGACGACGAGGGAAATGGATTGTGTCTTGTGGGCGACCTAGGACTCTCGAGCCAGGGACGTGTAGACGTAGCGTATGCACCGCTGGCAGATCTGGCCGAATAGCGTCCTCCCAGATTTTTAGCCTAAGCTCTCTTGGAAGTGCTGAGAATAAGTGGAATGCTGATGCCATTTTGGAAGTAGCCCAGAATAGTAAGTGTAAAGGTTGTGCGATTATGTTCGGGCTCTAAATGAGGATACCGCCGAGATGAAAGGTGGGCGACGTGGGCTGAGTAGATGAGGGAAAACGGAGAGGGCACCTTATAAACAATAACGTGATTAGGGCTCTAGGCAGGATGTCACCAATGCCATGCGAAACAGAGTATGGAAGTATCAAATGTCATTCTTTTCTCTCGTGGCCTTTCATTGGCCTATGTGGTTTGTGAGAGGGATAGAGTTCGTTACAGCAAAGCTTGCATCTCATCTCGACTAAGGCGCGTGACGTAAGTATCAGCTGTCAGGTCTGTCAACTCAAAGAAACACACTCATACACACAGTTCAGGCAGCATATAAGCTTGCATCTAAGGCCAAACCCTTCCACCTGCGTCAGGCTTAAATGAAGTCGGGTCACAAATTGTACCCAAGTTCAAACCGCTTGAGACATTAAACTTTTGCGTTTGCCAATTTATGTATCTGACTTATTGAAAACACACTTCTGTATAATGGGAGCAGTCCTGCATCTATGCTTCAATACGTATCCCACCCAAGAAGATGTACAGAAGTAGGCAAAGCCTCAGACTTATTTTGTCGCACCCTGTCGTAGTGTGCATCTAGCCATAGTGCGAACGCGAATGAAGACTTTTCAATACATCGAGCTGGCTCGATATACTCCCACTTATTCAGAATATCTTCACCCCGCATGTCCACCTGTATAAGCCTCCTGTCGCGTGCATAGAAGCACAACCCGTCATAAGGAGGAGCGTTTGCCTTCCGCTTTAGGTTGTAATCGACAAGATATATGCCTTGCCAAGTACAGCTTTCGAACAGGGTTAAAATATGGTGAAATGCTGGACATTCTCCTTTATCATAGCGCTCGTCAAAACGTTGCTGTCCCCAGTCTGACTCATATTCGATGCCAATGTGCGAGAGGCGGTAGCTCAGGTCCTGATCAAAGCCTTCCAGGTTGAGGTCTGTACTGTCCGGCCGCAGGATGAGAAGGTCATGCGCTGGATTTATTGTGAAATAAAGTGACGCACTTCCAGAGATGCAGTAGCCCATGACTGGCTCGGGGACACGAACTTTGCTGCACTCGATACTCCTGGGCCTTGGAAAGGCTTTTCGCATCACGGTCATGGATTCATGACAGGCAGTCCATAGTCCAGCATCAATCATATATGTTGACACACTCTTCGCGCTAGGGTTGTTGGCGGGATCCTCGTGGGCTAAAGGTACAGCAAGACCAAGCTCATCGCAATTCAGTTCACGAAATCGATCCTTGCTGTATGAGAAATGGACGGCCTTCGGAGACTGATGATCCCAAGAAGTACCGTAAACTCGGAATATGTGAACTCCTGGCTCTTTCGGGCGAATAGCTAGACTCCAGATCTGTTGCCTTAGCTTGGCTGGGAGAGCAGAGAAGAGATGGAACTCAGTCGGCATGATTAATAGTAACCGGGTCTGGGATGTAGGAGATAGGTTAGATAAGCGCCAGTGAAATGGGTAGGTGCAGGGGAGGACTTTAGTTGCGTGTCGAAAGAAGTGGAAATGGTGTCAGCGAGAAAGGTCAGACAAGGGATATATATATTGCCAAATGATTTAACTTTACGAACACCAAAATATCTGAGTCATCATGAGTAAACTGAGTTATATTTAAGTACCTCAGACGTATAGGGTTTGTTACCCAGCCACGAGCAGTGCACACGTAATCCGTGCGATGGAAAAGCAGACATCCATCTGGGCTGGGTGATTCCACTACTCAAAATCGACAAACATTCTTCCGCCTGAAAACGAAAACTTCTGCTTCAAAATCTTAAAAGTCATCCCATCCGAGAAGGTCTATCCAGGGCCCGAAAGTTGCTTCATGGTCGTCCATTCCCACTTCGTCAAAAGCTTCCACCATACGCTTCGCAAAATAGAAAGAAGACTTGCGATAGTCTCCATCTGGAATTGGGTCGATGTATTCCCAGTGTTCCTCTTTCCTTTCGTCGTCCGGATCCGCCTCGACAAGCCTCCTATCCCGTGCGTAGTAGCAACCAAGATCTTCAGGCCTGGGCCTATAAGGAGAATCTGCCTTGAGCTTCAGATTATAATCTACTAGGCATACACCTGAAACCGTTTGATCCCAGCCTAGACCTGTAATCAGTCTTGCCGCTTGACAAATCTCGCCACCTTGTTCCTCAGCATAAAGTTGCGATCCCCATTCGGGTTTGTACTCAATGCCCAAAACTAAATCAGTTTCACTAAATGCCCCATAGATCTCCCGAAAGTCGAATTCCAGACTGTCCGGTCGTAAGATAAAGAGGCTATGTCCTGGTTTTGTAATCGTGACGTAGAAGGGAGCACTGCCAGATAGATAGTACCCCATCGAGTCAAAGCTGTATCCCTTGCGTGACACAAAGGCTTTCCTCATCATCAACCTCGATTCTTGGCAAGTATTCCACAACTCCGGATCGTGAACCTGTGTCGAAATATCACTGATGCTCTCCCCAGTCACACTGGCGAAATCTTTGTCTGGCAAAGGTATACCCAGAGCCAAGGGGGTACGGTAGGGGGCGAAGCCCGAGACGTTTTTGAGCTGAATTGAAGGTTCTTGGGAAGCATCGAATACTCGAAAGACACGAACTCCTGCGCGCCTTGGGCGAATAGCAATGGCCAGGTCCCCAATTTCTTGCCTAAGCTCAGTTGGGAGAGCAGGAAAGAGATGGAACTCAGTCGGCATGATTGAAAAGCGTCGGTCCAAAAGCGTGAAGAGATGAGAAAAGTCTCGGTTTGACAGACGATCCGCGATCCTGTTGAGGGTAGAAGAATCGCTATGTGCGATGGAAGAAGGGCAAATTATCTCGTCCAAAACGGCCGGACATGGAGAGTTATATATGCCACATCAAATGATCAAAAACTTGAAAAATACTCCGCTTGAGTCATCAGTAAGGATGAAGCGCATCATACGTGGGGACTGTGCGGAAGTGTAAAGGAAACAAAGCTATCACACCGGATGGGTTTATTGGACAGCATCGGTTATAACGGAGTTAATTGATTGGTGGTTAAAGATTATGACTTCTCAACGAGACATATCAAGCCAACACACTGAGAAGTCCAAATTTACTTCAGCTTTTGGAAGGCAATATGACAGCAAAGTTTGTATCTTGGCATATTGGTCACTGAGCACGATCCGTACTAACCTCCGCGCGATTATAATGAGCTATCAATCACAGGCACGTATCACATAAAGCCCATAATTTAGACATTTTGATGCAGGCGCTCCAACAACACCCGAGCTCGATAATAAACAGAACATACTTTATTAGGATTAAAAGTCTCTACCCTAATTTGCCTGTGGTATATCTATCTTCGACTTTCTCTTTGAAGTATTTATCTGCGTCGATAGGCTCACTTGAAAAAGTGATTAGAGATGGTAGCATTACTTGAGATATACTTATTTGTGAGCTGATGAGATACTTTGCAACTTCATCCATTCAGAGCCAGCATCATGAATTTTCTAGATCCTCCCATCCAAGAAGCCCGATTTGATCTTCGTGATGCCGCCCTGGGAAACGCCTTGCCGCTCCATTTGCGAGCCATGCAGAGTGAATAGATGACGCCTCGTAGTCTCCGCCAGCCACAGGATTTATATACTCCCACTCATTCAAGTTATCTACCATATCATGGAGAGAAACTTGAACAAATTTCCTGCCACTGGCGTAGAATTGCATTGTGTCTCTACCATAAGACGAAGGGGCACCTGCTTTCCGTTTCAGGTTTGTATCAACCAGCCACAAACGGCGCTTTGGCAATCTTAGAAGTAGAAGGATGGCGGTAAGGATCACATCTGGTGAAACGATAGAGGTGTCATTCGCCAAGCTGGCGTCCGTCCATGCTAAATCATACTCGATACCAATTTCCTGACAAGACCCCATAAGCCAAGGGGGAGAACTCGGAGTCCAAAGAAACTCTGAAATACGGGCCTGGGTGTTCCGCTTGCTAGCGGCGAAATTGCCAATTTGTAGAATGAGAAGGTCTGAGCCTGGCCAGATAGAAAAGTAGAAGGGGTTACTACCTGAGCAATGGCTCACTCTTCCAGGCTCGGGTAGTCCATAGGGGCTGTTTGAGGGATTGGCGAAGTGCTTCCGAATAACACGCCTCGATTCTTTGCAGGCGGTCCACAGTCCGGAATCGATCATGTAGGTGGAGATATTCTTGTCTAGCGTTCCATCGAGGCCCTTATGATACTTAGAACATAGGGGAGCGCCAAGATACCAGGGCCTGGCGTCTTCCCTCGCCATGAGGCTTGCCCAATAGCTGGCTTTAAACTTCTCATATACGTTGTAGAGATAATTCATGAATGAGCTACTCATAGGTCTATTCTCGTCATGAGAGGGCGGGTTGTGAATCTGAAAGATTTGGACTCCACGGTGGTGTGGTCTCATAGCGAAATGCCATATCTGGTCTCTGAGTTCTCGCGGAAGGAGAGAGAATTGGTAGAAGCTCGTAGCCATCGTGACGAGAGAAATCCGGTGGAGATAAGGAGCACGAGCACTTCTTATGGAGAAAATGATGAGCCAGATTTTGTGTCGAGGTAAATTAGCAAGGAGGAGAAAAGGAACGGCTCCAGATAAAGGAAAGGGATTTATGTAATCGAATGATATGGAAGCTTATTTCATTGGATTCTTCGTGAAAGATTAAACTTTTATCGTACAGTATGCTTCTACAATGCTGATTCATCGTGAAAGCTTCTGGGTAAAAGCTTATATTGAGGAAAAAATTCCGTGTTCTTATTCGTTACCTGTGTTTGCAGCCTAAAGGTTAACCTTATAGGTGGCAGTCATACCCATAGTTCCACAATGTTGATCACTTGACTGGAATAAAGTTTCAAAGTCGTGAACGCAACTCAGTCTTGTTCTGTAGCAATTGGTCAGACATTTTGGTATGATGTCTAAGTTGTGAGCTAGATGTGTTATTTGCAGTTGAGACTTGTGGCTGAGAGCTTATTCCAGCAGACAGAACCTAGAACGTAGCATACATCAATCCCCGCGAGGGTGTCTTGATAAGCAGCCTGAGTTGTTATCTAGACGTATTATTGGCAGTTGGAACTTGTGGCCTATGACACTCCAGAGCCTCGGGTTATACTTCTCGCGCGTATCGTGGAAACTTCCCTCAGGCACAGACGACTTGACGCCGCGAGCATCCTGAACCTATTGCCGACGGAACGCATTTGTTAAATAAGCTCAATAAATAGTTGCCCCTCTCGGGTCATATCCTCAAAGTGAATGTTTGTCTTTTCTGTGCAGAAATGTCCTACTCTCATGTATTGAGCCAGTGTACCTTCTGCCTGGTTCGAAGTACCGGACGCCGCTCGAACCAGAATTCCATGGATTTGTGGCGTTCGAGTCATCAGGCCAACTCTGTGATTTACAAACTCGAGGACGGGCAGACATCTTATCTCGCCCCGCTCATGGTTCTCCAGCGTATCGTACACGTATTTTAATGACGAAGGACCAAACGATCGGAGCTGGCAGGACAGTTTCAGCGTGGCATTGTGGGCCATGCCGTTAACCACATGTGTACCTTGAATCTCCAGGTCTGATACCAGGGACTCTATATACTCCCATGAATTGGGAACGCTGCTGACACCGACCGTTGAGCTAGCTCTTGAGCCAGATTTTGAACTTGGGTCGACTCTCTTGAGGCGGTGCAAGATCTTGCCATCCACTGAGGCCCAAGACCATGAGGGAACACATCGGCCATACGGTCGCCTTTTGACTCCAGCGTCTCTGACCCAGAGGAGATTGAAGGGTAATGTGTCTTCCCAGAGGCCAGCAGCGTACTTGAAGCCCATACTCTGCTGGATGAAGTAGGCCACACCCGCAATGGCCATCATCTTGTCGTCATCATTCGTTAGGTTGCGGACCGAGTAGCTCGTCACCATTTCATACCACCGCAGGTGGAATTCTGCCTTCTCCTTCATATCCTGTCCTCTAAAAGACCAAAGAAAGCTAAAAGCTCCCCTGATACTGAGTCGTGCGGCGTTGGTTCTTATAGATGACATTTGCGCGTCATAGCGTCGTTTCTTATTAGCCCACAGTTTATGCTCGGGGTTGGCGTACCAGCGTTTTTTAACTGTGTTTTTGGCCGGACGTGTGACAGGTCTTGTAGAAATTCCGGCGCGTCGTACAATTGTCCTGCTGCAAAGCTGCTTGGGTGGTTCACGACCTGGATTAGGAACCGTCGGCGCGTTCAGAGTTCCATTCTGGCTGAACTGGGTGTTCCGAGGATATTCTTCTTCCCGATGACACTCAGAGGTAGTCAATGTGTTGCACTCAAACATCATAAGACCTGAGCAGAAGTGCAGAATCCTGCTGGCCAAAAATCTTTCTTGAAAGGTCCAGCCTCTCGTGGCTAGAAACGAACAATCCACCTTTTCCCCGAAGAGCTGGACCAGGTCGGCATACTTGACCGTCGAACGGACCACGAGTGAAGAAGTCCAGTTGCTGCAGAGCACGCAGTCGTAGGGGAAGAGATCCTTGGGTTTGTAGCAGCCGCCTTCTGAGTTCTTGGATGCTGTCGCGGATATCACAACCTTGGCTCTTGCATAAACGAGGCCCATATCGCCAGATTCCTCTTCCCATTCCTGGGTGCGTTGCATGATACAGAGCGAGTCGATCCATAGATATTTGATCCCCATTTTGTGAGTTATATCAACAGCGTCTCGAAAATTTGGATCCAGGGTCTCTATCAGAATCGTCTTCATCGTTTCTTCGTTGTCCTTCCTCAGCTCAGACTTCACCGTCGTACCCCAGCAGTGACTAAGCGCAGCATACTCAACGACACTGTCTAATTTGAGAGTTCTGCTCAGCACCAGTTGTATGACGCCTTTTTCCCTGGCTTGCACATCGATGAGTCGTTTAGGAAGGTATCGCTGGCTGGTAGGTCGGATGAAGTGGTTGCGGCAATTGTGATGCTCTCGCTCGCACTTCTCAACTATGTCTCGAGCCCATTGAAAGCTGGCCTCAGAGCCAGTTATGTTGGACTGCCCGCAATGATGTTTGCTGGATGCTAGCACACAGAGTGAGCCATGAATACGCTGCACAGCACATATCAGACGTACCATAACTGGCATCTTCGATTTGTAGCCACGGGAATGGACTAAATCCTTTGTCGTATAAACGAATCTGAAGCGATTGCCAGCTACCAAACTCCCTAGTTGCCGAGATTTGGATTGAGAGGTTCCTGGCTTCGACACCTTGTTCACAGTCACGAGAATTACATGACCTGGGGACTGCGGAAAGTAGCGGCGTAGTGATATCCGGTTCCCTGACCATAGCATCTTCTGCGCATGTTCCTGGCACCGGAGTCGTCTGGGCGTCAAATGACGAATGCCAGAGGAGGCTGCATAGATGGCAGTCCTTGGAGGATTGCTGGAGCTGATCTTTTGTATAAAAGTCGTATTCTTCTTTTGAACGTGTCAATCTCCAACGGGTGCCGCGGAGGATGGAGGACTGGTCAACTATGTTGCTGCATTTCCCACACAATCTGCAGTCTTTGCCCGGAGACCTTTCCAACCGCGACGCGTAACGTATCGGCCTTTGAGCACAGAATAATGAAAGACACCAAGGACCGAACCCGGCGCATAGGTAAGGGAGTGCTAGCAACAGTCGGTAGAGCAACCCAAGGGCAAATAATGGCGATAGAAGAACGAAAATCGCAAACAAAACGAGGTGAAAGCTTGCCAAGAGACTGACGATGGAGAATATTACGCAGGCGACGCTCACAAAGGTACTAAGCGGTTGGCCATTGACCCATGAATTGAAGAAGTACGCTGACGGTGTCCAAACCAAGCCAATAGTGATAATCTTAGTCCAGTCTAAGGCGTCCATCGTGTCGTAGTTGGAGGAAGCCATCGCGTTTTCTCATTCTTTCAAGGGAAGACAGAAGCTGATGACCTGTACAAAGGTTCAGTTCGTCGAGTTCAGCTCGACAGGTTCGACAAGCGGGGTTGGGCTGATATGATTGGATTGGACTCACTCTGCTTACTACGTCTGTGCGTTCTTCTTCGATTTGATATTGTTGTATACGGCTGATAGTCGGGACTTGGCAGGGCAACAGAAGAAAAGTCTATATCGCCTGACACCTCCGATGCTATCAAGAGGAACCAACTTGTTGGGCCTATTGATGAACAATAGGTTTGTCAACAATATTGGTTATTTAGATGCTCTATGCTCGCTCAGTTCAAAGATATTGCCTCGGTATCATTTCCTGACCTCGTATCCGACCTCTTTACAATCTCAAATGCTTTCGATAAGCGAAGCCTGAAGCCCTTCTCAACGCCGACTGATGCTATAGTTAGCTTCTCAATTCAAAGTTCTGTTGAAAAATGACAACTCACGAATTGCTAGATGTGCGTATTTGGATATCACCGGCGCCCAAATCAGTACAGCCACCAACTGCCCAACACTCCAAGTCCCTGTCTCTCCTCTCAGCAATAAATTCAGCAAGGGGGCTCGAATTACTGCCAGGCCGAAACAAATGCAAGCAAGAGCACCGGCTTCAGCAATGTGTATCCCAAGGAGAGAGGCCTTGATCACGATCCATTTGATCCATTCCCATGCCTCAAGTTGACGCTTCGATAAGGACTTATGCTTTTTGAGAAACGCTGTTGGAGAGTTGCATAGACTCCAGATCTTGGCCCACCATAGAATGGCAAGTAATCCGAGGAAAGCATATATACTTCCCGCCGGAAAGACATACCAATATATGCTCTCTCGCTCTTTTACACAAAAGGTTCGAAGGGAAGGATGACCACCGCATTCTTCAAGTGTATTCTGTCCTTGAAACATTTTGTAAATCCGATCTGGGTCTGGATTTGCAGCTGTATCTGCTGCAACACCAGCAAGTACTAACGCAAGTGTCGAGAGGAGAAGGTAATACATCGAGTCGAGCTCAGCTCTGCGGAGGGAGATCTGTCCAAGAATAATGGGCCAAGCCCCCATGCCTGCAAGGAACTGGACACTATCACGATTCCACAGAAGGCTCTGCCAGTTCTCTGCGCCAGTGAAGATAGCTGACCGTGAACTGGCGTTTATGAGCGCTATCTCGATGGCAACGACGAAGAAGCATTGTGCTTCATGAAGCTCTGCGAGAAAGGTGCTCGTTGCGTGAGCGAGATTCGTGCGCTCGAGGCGTTCAAGGCCTGATACACGATGGGTCAAGAGATTGGGTCCCGGGCTTCTTTTTCGAAAGAGATGGGTGAAGATCGATGTGGACGTGTTGATGAACTTGTTGACTTTTAGCAGTAGGAAGAATAACCATGCAAATACCACCATGGCTGTTTGGGTGACGTATGTTATTAGTACCTGCAGACTGATAAGCATGGGTACCATCGCTGAATTTACGGGCTTACTCCAGGTCCAGCGATATCAATGTTTATATCGCTTTCCAGTCCATCGCACAACGGCGCAAGAGCCTCATACACTTTGATCCACTGAATGGTCTCACTCTGGAAATACCCAGGGCCAAGCTGGCCGATGGAACACTCTCCCATACTAGTATCGCGGCAACTTGCAGCAGCGCACTCGTAAGTCAGATTCAGAACAGCCTTTCCGTCAAAATCTCTCCCATTGGTGATGCCCAAAGACGTCAAGGCGCTCGAGATCTGCTCCCTTGAGGTCTCATTTCCTACCCCGCCGTGCTGTTGATCAAGTGTAGAGAAGGTGGAGTTTGCGAGAGTTAGGGCTGTGAGCGACAGACATTGCCAGAGAGTCTTCCAAGAGGTGAATAAATTATCGGGACTGGTGCATATGACTGAACAGTTCTTCTCGGAAGAATCGTGCCCAGAACAAACGTCGCGTAACAAAGTCACGGGCTGAGTCGCGGCCATATCCTCTCCTTTATCCAGTGTTGTGAAAAGATCCCACGGTTCGTAGAGAGTTGCCAAGAGAATCGTGCTCGTGTCGGGTCGCGTCACAGCATCTCGCGTAAGCCCATCTATCCATCCGCCATTGACAACCCTCACTATTCCCTGATCCATAGTAACAGATTTTTCATGATAGAATTAAAGAGTTTTCTTGTTGGTGAGTTTGCTAGGCATGAGGGTTGATTGATTGTTGTCTTATGGTTTGGTCTATCTGAGACATTTTCGCGATCTTGTTTCATCTGATGGTCCACCTCACGTGGCCTCTTGAGGCCCCTGTACCTGAACCCTGCAACACTGACTTAACAAGATCTGGTCAGCTCATAATCTGAAAAGTGAAGGAACAAAAAGAAGAAAAGACATCTGTCAGATCATACTATGTCGCCACCCTTTCGATGTAGGACTGTATCCCAACAACTAAGCTGCTCTACGAGCACATAACCGTACTGTGACCCATGTCGTCGAGCAAAGCGCTGCCAGTGATTCCATGCCAGTAATTTTTCCTGATCCCCGATCTCTGGTAGCGACACCTCACGATCGCTCATTAAGGTCCTAGCCGAAATCTTGTCATGCCACTTTTGTGATCGCCGAAACTTTTCGGATGTCCTTTCCATCTGACTGAAAGAGATAGGACCATGGCCAGAGAGGGCCCTAGACGCATCAAGCCTTTCTCGTTTCATCTTGAGCAAGGCAGGCCTTTTGGGGAATAATGACAATGCTCCTGTATCTTTTGGGTAGTGGCGGTCGTCATCGAAGAATGGCCATGCCCGCTGTTGAAATATCTTTCTCTGCATAGTGTCATGACGAGATAGCTGCGAATTAAGGAACTCCCACCACGCTGGCTCAGCAGGACTCTGACTATAGGAAAGCCCGTGCATTGGTCCCCGCGAAAATGTTGCTATTATGAAGTGATCTTCCATTCTCAGGGAGTGGTCCATTTCAAAACTGCAAAGCCTCTTGACAAAGCTGCCCAGAGGTTCGGTATCTTTTGGCCTTGCTGCGGCAAAGCGAATCATCCTGACGATCAAGGGAAACCCGTAACAAGCCATGTTCCTGACGGCCACCTCCATTTCACGAGAGCGAATACCAACGTCCCGACCATACTTGACTGGGTCTACGAAGAGCGTGTCAGGAAATAGAAGTCCAGTTTCGGGAGGTGCATCGGCTTCAGGCAACCATGCGTCACCGCAGTGAGCAAAGAGAGCTCCATATAGTGAGGATGCATACGTCCAGACGCAGTGAAATCCCTCCATTCGTCGCCTTGTGAGTTTTCTGGCTAGTTTTCCAAATAGAGCGCGGTTTCCGGGGGTGAAGCTGAGTACCTTGTAGACCAGAGACGACAGCTCAACTCGTAGAAATGCTCTCAAGAGACGTCTTCTTTCACCTTCCTGCAGGTGGCATGAATCGAATCTTTTTGTAACTTTTTTCCCCTTGAATATGAGGTAGCTCTGGATGTGAGTAGGCTGAGGGAGACAGATGTATTCCCGAGGTGGGAAGGCCGCTTTCGCCTTTGTGATGTAGTCTTCGACAAACATCATTAGAAGACTATGCAATTTATCGAGTTGTTTCATGAGAAGGGCATCGCGGGTCACAAAAGGATTTGGAAGCTCTTGACCCTCCCATGAGTTTAAATGTTCTTCAACGAGGAGCAGACTCTTCCGGGACTTTCGGGCCTTTCGAAGAGACGGGAATAGAATGATTGCCATGGCATCTTGAATCATTCCGTCGTCGAAGTCGCGCTCGAGCAAATTTCGTATTATTGTGCTTTTGAATTCAAGGTATTGCTCGCACATTACTGGAGAGGCTTCAAGGATGCTCGAGAAAGTGGCCTTGGATTGAAGGTACGAGAATATTTGCAGACGCAACTCGGCGGGGATTTTGATAAAGGGATCCATGGTGGCTATGATCCCGCTTTCGTGGACCAGGAGCTGAACCGAAGGGTGTTTCTAGGGTGAAGCTGTTTGATCTTGTGATGAAAGGTCGATGAACGGTTTCTTTGCTGGGGGAAAAGATAAAAGCTTGATAGAAGCACGCTCGTATTTATATATGTCATCTCGTTTCGCCACTTAGTAGAGTAACTCTGAAATTGTGTTCTGTATGAAGGCTATCCTGACTTTAACCTTTATGTTGGCAAAAGATTTGTGTTCATTGGGCAGCACAGACTTACAATTTATATGGCAAAGCTACTTCAGTCTAATTTTCTACATAAGCGTCCTTTTACTTTCGGTTTCAGGCTTTTTCTTTTAGCTGGGAAACTTATGTTTGTTGATGTCTACATTTTTGTTCCAAAGCTTGGGCAGATTTTGACTTCATAGTGAGTTAGCCCGACAAATCACGTCGAGAAATCACGTCGAGAAATCACGTCGAGATTTGATGAACTCTATCCACCAATCAATTAATTAATCTTTGAAAATGCTGTGGCCTGACAGCTTACCGCGTTCTCGTTCATCACTTGTGTTTGCAGCCTAAAGCTTAACCTTATAGGTTGCAGTCATCCCCATAGTGGCCTGACACTAGACCTCGAGCCTAGGCCCAACGCTTTACATTTTTCATCCTTAGTACATGTACATTAAACGGTCTTACTCGAGACCAAACGTACACCTGTTTCATATCTAAACAACCTCAGAACACCAACAACATTTTACGTCATCGAATTTTACGATTCGTTGTCAGGTTGGGTGGGGTATTAGGTATTATGTATATGGTATATAGCTAAAGAATGTATGTGAAGATCTCAGGATCGTCTACTGCTAGACATGGAAGGGTTGCGGCCAACCTCCTCGACCATCATCTGCTTAGGATGTCCGGTATTTGAAGTCAAAGGTAGCTCATCTCCCGAGTCTGTCCCCTCCCTGAAAGGATTCTTCTGGGGCTTCGTCTCGACTGTGACCTCAAACTCTGTTCGACGATGAATACCAGGTCCGCCGTTGTGTCTACCCATGGTACCAGACAAGTCCTCATCAGAATCACCAGCGACAACCTTTGATCGATGTGTCAATTGGACGTTGTTACCCTGAGTCCATGGTGCGTCGTTGGTCCGCTGGTTGTTGCTTTGGTGGTGGCCAGAGTGCGACATGGATGGGTAGTAGTCGTCGGCGTTCTCACCCTTTGCGAGGCGAGTGATGAGTTTGGCCATGGACATTTCGATGTTGAGCTTGACCATGTATGCGACGGGGTGGAATTGGATGTAGACGACCTGGTTGGGAAGCGACATGAGACCAATGAGCATACCCTGGTAGAGTCAGCACGGGCCTTTAGATGGGCAGAGTCGAGATACTTACGTCCATGAGGATCGAAATGACCATAAGCCTAGCGTTGAAGCCAACAAGAGGCTCATACTTCTTCAAGCGATGCTGCTCGACGAGTCGTTTCTTGACAGTTCGAAGGAAGTACCAGTTGAGACCAGCATCGACGAGAAGGATGAGGACCTTGGAGATACGATCCCAGACTTCATTGATGCGTACGAAGCTGCATTGGTCAGTAAAGAAAAGTCAAGCCTTCGACAATGACTTACGTTTGACTGGCGGGAGGAACAGTATGAGCAGGAATCCAAATAACAAAGACGGCAATGTTAATAAGAGTGATGGTAATGGCGGTTCCCCATTTCAGCTTAAAGATAGTAGACCGATGTTCGGCGATGATGGAGATTCGGTTGACGATAATCTGCATAAGAAGCTGGACCTCAAAGACCCAAAAGAAAAGAATAAAGAACAACACGGGTACACTATACACTGTTAGCACGCCACTTTCGACACTGGCTGAGTGGCTGTCTTACGTCGGACCGATGATTCCATCCAAGAAGATCCATCCGATGATAGCGATGATAATATTTGCTAGAATCTCTCCCCAGAGCATGTAAATGTAACTACTTCGTAGCGGGTTTCGGTTCCGTCGAGTCTGCTTCCACGCCTCCCAGACAGTAAGCAGGCCAAAGCCAAGGGTGAACCCCATGGCAATGGAAGCGATCTTGATGTCACTCGTAGTCGCCGACATGATGTACAAAGGAGTGATACAAAAAAAGCAAAGACGAATGAAGGATCGGCCGGGGGAAGAGAGGGAAGAGGGATGGAATCTGGGGATCCAGGGGTTTATACATGCAGACACTACCAGAACCACGTTTTGGGTGCTCCTGGCAGGTCGAGGTAAGCGTGAAGCTGGAGATATTAGTGCCCCGGGACGAGACTCCAGAAACGGTCTGGCGTGGCGTGGCGAAACGACATTCTCTAGCCAAGTCTCTGGATGAATCGCATCTGCGCTTTGACCTTCGCTTCGACACTTGAGCTCTAGTGAACAATTGGACTACCTGATTTGATGGGAGAATACGCTGGTCGAATAGCTTAACCATATCCCTGCCGTTACCCGAGGGTCTGGTCCCAGATGCATGGTATGATCGTCTCTCGGTACGCATGATCTACAGGGATAAGCATCACATCACCGTGCAGACGCATTGTATTTCCGCACTTTAATTCTGCAACCGAGCTCCAATACGGGAGAGTTACCAATGGCTCCGGGCCACATTTCCCTTTATGTCACCCAGCCTCGGTTTTCCCCTCTCGCGCCTCAACGAAATGTCATCACAGACTCTTGCGCTAAAGGTTTTTCGCCCGCTAAAATGGCACTCGACTCAGGGGGGACGCCACTGAATCAGCGCCACAGGAGATGGCAGCGTATCAAATTTCGGTACTTGGGAATCCTTTGAGAACAAGTTCCGCTGCGCCAAGTTGCTGGGCTTCCACTTTTGTCAACGCCACTTGGGTCTTTTGATGGCGGAATGAACCGTTGTTCTTCGCTGAAACGTTAGATGAAGTTAATATCGAACAAGCTCATTCGTTGTCAAAGTTTGCGGACACTTTCCCAAGACTTATTTAGTGTTGGGACAGAGACATCTTCTTGACATATTCTACCGTAGAATTTCCGTCGTTAGGTCTGCTCCGAGCTCCGGGCCGAATGTGCATGATCTCCATTAGATTGAAAGGGGTCACGGAAATAAAATATTGTTGGGACGAAATGTTCCCCCGAAATGGAGACATTCTGAGACGAGCTCCAATTTGCGCCTGTCCAACCGAGGTCTCGGAATAATTCCTCCTCTTTCAACATTCCAAGAAACCGGATATAACATTAGCAATTAATGCCCAGAAAAGATGTATACTTCGCAGTTCGTTTCACAGTCCATATGATCATCTCTGGTAGATCCCAATACATGACTCAACTCATGCGTAGCCCTGCCTATAGTAGCACTCGGCGATAAAAATGCAGAGCCTCAGAGTCAGTAGGGGCAGATCGTCGGCGGTATGTTAGTCATTAGTGGATCGGGGTAACAGTGCTGGTGGAACTGATCAATTTTTGAGATCCATCACCCACGTGGATCGTCAGTGCGTTCCTTGTTCAAGTGGACTTGATGATACTCTACACGTCACTTATCTTTCGGCTATCTTTTACCTGAATCTTTAATAGACTGAGAGTTCAGTTGAAATGTCTGGATATAGTTGATCGTCGGCTTCACTTATGCTTGGCGCTTATAAACATTATTAAACTTACATCAAATCCACTAATTACCACCAATTCCAGTTAAGCTTATACTATATACCCTATACTTAATATTATATTTAAAAACAATTATTTATATATTAATTTAATAAACTTAATTAGCTTATATTCTTTTAGCTATTAAAGCTTTTAATTACTTAAATATAACTTACTTTAATAAAAGTATTAATACTTTAACTTTTTTTTAATTTAAATAACTTAATTAATAAAACGTTTAATAATTTAATCTTTTTATTATAATATATTAATCCCCAGTTTAAACTACTGCTTCTTTACTGATATCACTTTATCTGCAGTTCTTAGATATAAGGTCGATTAGTTACATGCCCTTATATGTATATTTAATTGGTAGAGGTCAATTTGGCTTTTGCCGACTAATTTACTGTGACGGTTACGATGAGCATTCCAGGGTAAGAGGTCTAGCCTCGTTGGCGGGGTCAGAAGGCTGTCTGTGGTGACAGACATAAAGGGACGGATTCCCCTCGACATCTTAGTTTCATCATGCTTTTTCAGACTGAATTTTACACTTTTTGTCCTCGTATTTGATATCATTAAACTGATCACTTGATTACCTATCTAATGACGAAGACCCTGTCTTAATTGAACCTCTGTGGCTGTCTGCACTTAGCTTGCAATTGAGGCTGTTGGAAGTTATTGTCCTCTTGCAGTCTTTTCCTTGTTGTTGCTCTTCACCTTCAAACTATCCTTACTTATGGAAATATATAATTTATTAATATTAAAATACTTATAAAGGCTCTGTTTTCTCTTAGCTTCCCCCTTTTCTTTAGTACATGCACGAGAATAGTTAAGGCAATGCAGTAGAAAGTTGTTAGGTTTTAAAGGCTTTAGCCCTCATACAAAGATAAGAGCCAAATTAGCGTGAATAGGGAATTAACCACTTACTCTCGATTAGTACAGGCAGATACTTACTATGGGCCTGGGCGCTTCCAACCATGGCGTTGGAGTTAATAACTATAGAGAGGTCTTTTATATTTCTAAGCCTCTCTCACTAATTTAAGCTCTTAGCTATAAGTCTCAACTATAAGGAATATATCTAGCTGATCACTTATATGTCATATTGTAATATTTAATTAATTACTATAATATAAACTTAATACTACAAGAACCTAAATGGTAACTTATTTAACTGCCCTTGTAGGTGTGACAAGATGTCTTTAATCTAATACGATCCAGTAGGTACTAAAGAAAGCAATACATTCTTCCCATCTCCCTGATAACCTATAACTGCTCCATAGATAGCGAAAAAATCCTTGCCAAGAAATAAACTCGATCTCGTAACTATTCATGAGTTTGGTCCAACTTTCCAATTGAGAAGCACAATTACCGATAGGTATTCTTTCATTATCGTAGGTGCTCAGATTGTGATTTTCTAATTTCGATCCTCGATCTAAGCCGGCTTCGGGATCTTGAACTGTGTGAAAAGGAAACATCCGATCTCGGGGAGCACCCAAAACGGCAAGGGAAAGCAGGTTGAGTGTATCCTTAAGTTGTGATATATCATGGGAGATGCCACTAGCATAAGCTGCATGCGCTGATACCAGTAATCCGCTATCGCCAGGGCTAGAACCGGCAGAGGTACGGAGCATAGATACGAAAAGGGGGAAATGTGGGAGGCAGTGCCGACCTTGCATCAATACGCCGTCGAGCATCGAACGAGATACACTCCGCATTGCCATGATTGCTTTACGCAAGAAGTTTTCCACTTCGCCTTCCTGAATTAGCCATCTGCGTATTACTAATTTTATCAGTGGGTGCATGGAGATGTTGTCGACTTGTGCACTCGCCACAAGAGAGAAAGCTTTCAAAAGCCCCATGGCTTTGAGATGCTCCAGAGGCCTTTCTCGGTTTTCAATAGACGATGAATAGGCAAGTAAGACGCTTGCTGGGATACGCTGATGGCTGAACACTGATATCAAGGCCAGCAAATCGCTCGCTAGTTTATTCTGACGTTGAATCTGATGGAACGAGATGGCCCAGGTTTTGGCAACAGCTCGCATTGAGTCCGGATGCCTTCCGCTTGTCTCAAAGTCTTCGTTAAGCAATTCTACCAGATTTTCGTCATTATCCAGTAGGTTCAAATACTCTTTGACCGGAATACAATTCTCTTGAATGAATGCGGCGGCGTGCACGAGTATCAGAGGAAGATACTCGAGTTTCAAAGCCAATGCCGACAGATCAGCAACATCGGGTTTCACGCATCCAAGGTGCGCACAAAGAAGTTCCCGTGCTTCATTCGCGGTCATGTGCGATACTTCAATAAAGCCCCGACCTTTGGTAGCTCGTATAGCTACTTGCCGGTTTCTCGTGGTGATAAGCAACTTGCCTTGAGCGCACACTGGAAGATATTGGCTGAGGCCACCAGTCGCATAGAAAAGGTCGAGATCGTCGACGTTGTCGATGACCATAAGCCACGGTTTGTGATGCTCGGCTTCTAACCATTGTTTCATCAGCTTGAGCACATCTGAGTTATCTCGGTCGCCAGGAACGTTGAGCTGCTGCATAATTGTGGTATATGACTGCCGCAGGCGCTCTTCGTTGCTCGCGTAGACCCAAAAGACGGAATGGTCTGGACTCTGAGCGTGTAGTTGGTGTACGTAGGCCAGAGCAATTTGTGTTTTTCTGTATGGTCAGTTCCTTTCTCCTCTTTGCTTGACACGGGTTCGCTTACCCAACCCATCCTAAGCCAAAGAGGGCCGCGACAGCGTAGGACTTCTCAGGACTTAGTTGTTGACGCAAGTCGTCAAGGATGTCTTGTCGGCCAACAAAGTCTTCATTTGGCAAGAAAGGAACCAAGACTGTCGAACCTTTTATTAGCTACGTCATTCTCATGTAGTGGGCATAAAGTACGTACACTGAGGCAAGATCCCCTCTCTAGTTGAATCTATCTCATGGTCAACACGGTTCAAGAAGCGGTAGATAACCTACTGACCATGACCAGTAGGAACCACCCAATGGCTCAATACAGCTTTGGTGCAAGCAGCGGCAGTCGCTGCAGCGTAGTTCTGGGTAGCTTTGGCTTTATGGCTATCGGCATAGTCGCAAGCACCCTTAACAACTAAGCATGGTAGGCTGTCCCAAACGCCAGCACTCTCCATCTCGAACGCAATGACGCCAAGTTTTCTTGCGATATCATCGCGATCCTCTCCAGATTTCATGACCGTGTCGCCTGAGGCAATTCTTCCGAAATGTACTTTAGGCTCTGGCACTTCTTGTCTCAGCCGCTCCCGCGGCACAAGCTTTCCATTACAGCCGCACTTATCGCACGGCATGTCTTTGTCGATATGTCGGTATGTAGCCTCGTATAGGCGATCTGTCCCGGTTCCAGGGTAATGTGCTGCCAGTTCTAGATCTTCCTGCAAGAGTGCGAGGAAACCTCTCATGTCGGATTCGAATGCTCTTCGTGCTCGAAGGGTCTTCAGTTTCGATAGCAGGGAGCGAATCTCAATGTTAGGTCTCCCAAGAGCCTCTTCATTGGCGTCTTTGTACTCGAAGCTGTCAGGATATTGCCGCCCCAAGTCATGCTGGACAACGCTCTGGCTGACGATAACATCGCCCAGTATAATCTCATGGTGTGCATCTCGAGGACCAGGAGTGAAAGGGATTACTCCACAGATCCCGACGACGATGGCCAATTTGACATGGGGGAAGCTCACGCGACAATTGGTCGCGACTGCGGCTCCGCTGGCCTTTCCTGCTTCGGGCATGTAGGCGAGCACGACATTATGATGGCCGATGCGTCCTGTCGAGTAGGAATTGGGGTCGCCGGGAGCTTTGCTGTACACGTTACAGTCCCAATGTTCATCAAAAAGGGCTTCTATCGCATCGGCTTCGAAAGAGAGGGCGCAAATGATGGCAAGCGGGAAATCGGCTCGTGAGACGGGACGTCGCGGTCTGCCATTTGCAGTCGACATTTGGGCTTTTTGTTGGACACTAGACTGTGGTCGGAGATCGGGATACTTTTACTGGACGTGAAGCGACAGTGCAACAAGCAGAGACGACGATACACCCAGCCATCAAATTAGCATAAGAACTAAAAAAGAAGAGAAGATCAACTTTGAGGATCGAAAATAGGGCTGAGAGGGGAAGTCTGCCTTATTGTGAGGGCGACCTGCGGCGAACTACACGTGACTTCATGAGCAGGGGATTAACAACCAGCCAACCAGCCACAATTCAAAAGGCAAGGCTCCAAGGCTGACAGCTCACGGCAATATGATTGCTCATAATGGCTACGTGGTGTGTCCTTGCTCGAGTTTAAAGTGTTTAGCGCCCGCGGTCGCTGTTATGAGATTTGACGTCACTAGAAACAAAACAAAACAGTAACAACAATAGATATCACAACCTAAAAGCGAAGACATGTTAGGTTCTCGATGGCCACTATATCAATTAAAGTAAAAATAACTTAGAAACCTAATGGCGAGACTTTTCCTAGTCCCTTGGTTGAAGCTATTATAATTTTGAAGGATTGAGAACAGAAGCATATAACTCCAAAACTCTGTCTCTCGGGTCTCTCAAACGAGCCTGTGTCTCTTCAAATAATCGGGGCAAACCTGTCTCCTTGAATGAAGCGTCGTCAAGGAGAAACTTCGCCATTGCTTGTCCGCACAAGAAGATTTGTGGCATACCATGGCCAGTGAAGCCTCCCATTATAAACAAGCCTGGTCGACCAGGTATAGGTCCTACTCGAGGGAGCCGGTCGGAAGAGTACCCCATGACTCGTCGACGTCAGCGACTGTCAGCATCTCAGATGATAGGGTTATTGGACTTACTTCCAGTCCAGATGTCGTCAACATATGCCCCGCTGTCCTCCCATCCATGAAAATGATTTTGCATGTAAGCGTCAAAGTATGAACGGGCTTCGTCGATAACCTGAGTATCGTCGACGTTCCCATACCACGAGTTAACAGACCTGATATACGCATCTCGAGCTCCACCAACTATGATACTTCCGTCTAGTCGAGGGATCAAATAGTCAAAGTTCCAGTCCGAGAATCGAAGAGCGTAGGTATTATTGAGTAGAGGATGTGGCCCCGGGGTTTTGATCCGACTGCATATAGCGCGATATGGAATGATTTTGCTTTTGTATTCTGGGAGTAATGAACCAGTGTAGGCATTGGTTGCGAACACGACCTTTCGCGCTCTGACTTCGCCCCTACTAGTACTCAAGATCCATTGCCCAGCGGCACCTTGAACCTCAGAGACAGAGAGAACCGGCGTATTAGTTTGCAAGTTGATTCCTTGACTGATTGCTTCTGAAAACATATGGTGGATAAGTTTGTAGGGCCAAAGGTGTCCTGCTGTGTAAGTAAAGCACCCCTTTGCGCCCTTGACACCAGACATCTGAAGACATGATGTTAGCATTGAAAAGACAGAGATATCAGACACCTACCATCTCGGCATCCGTTCCCTCAACGCTGAGCGTGTTGTTTGTCGGTTCAAGTCCCGCGGCGATAAGCTTGTCGTAACCTTCCTTAACTCGACGTTGATGGCCAGTGGAAAGTTGCACATCGACCGCCCTCGTAAGGACGAAGTCGCAATCAACTTTGTTTTTTTGGATGTATTCACTAACAGCTTTCATATTTTCTGCTTCGAATGACGCAACTTCTGCGGCAGCTTCCATCCCATACTCAGACGCGTACGCAGAAATCGCGTTGTATGAGTCTGGCTTGAGGTGACCACCTTCGCTTGTCAGTACTGGCACAATAGTTTCTCGGGCTTTTTCGCTCACCATTTCGTCCAGTCGCACCTGAGCACAGCTGCCGAGCTTCGAGAACAAGAATTGAGGGTCTATCCTCAGCCGAAGTTGTTGCCAGGATATGTGTGAGAATTGCTGCTGCAGAGTATCCGGCACCAACTATGGCAACATCTACACGCGGTGGAAGCTCCGCAGTTGACCGATAATTATCGAGATCGCCTGGTTCGGTCCTCCAAAAGGAAGACATCCCTTTTGGCGGGGGAAAAGAAGCTGAGCACATTATGCCAAAGAGATAACAGCAGTTTGAAAACTAAAAGAAAGCCAAGGAAATGCAGATAACACAATAATGTTTTTGTGGACGGCTACTACCAGGATAGTTTGTATGTGACCGGACAAGACTCCGAGAGTGCCTGATGCTGCCCTTAGTATCGGTGTTATCATGGGACTGATAAGGGTGGATCGATACTTATCGCACCACAAGCTTCAATCTTTACTGTTTCTGGTAGCTGTCTCAAAGTTGCCTGTTTGATACTAGTACAGACATCCAAGGTCCACTACCAGAAACTTGCCTGATCTGGAAAGCAACATGTTGTGAGCCTGGAGCACTAGGAGACCAGAGCATATCGTGATATAATCTTACTGACTGATACTATCCATGATACTGAGATCAGATCTCAAAAATAGAAGTCATCATGAGCAGCGAACTTTATCAGCAACTAACCGCTCCGAATGGAGTTACTTACAACCAACCTTTGGGCCTCTTCATCAACAATGAATGGCGGCAATCAAGAGCAGAGGAATTCATATCGGTTATGAGTCCGATGTAAGTCTAATTGTTGGGTACTCTTAAAAGCCAATTTACTAAAAGACTTCAGTGACGAAAATGAGATTGTCAAAGTCCATGCTGGCGGCGAGAAAGACATCGACGATGCTGTCAAAGCTGCACGGGCAGCACTCAAGGGTTCTTGGTCGCATCTGTCTGGAAGCGAGCGAGGCGAAATGATGCGCAAGCTCGCTGATCTTGTTGATGCTGCCACAAACGAACTCGCTACTATTGATACCTGGAATAACGGCAAACGGTTTTCGTCTGCACAAGGAGACGTTGGTGAGCTGACAGGGGTGCTGCGATATTATGCTGGTTTCGCTGATAAACAATACGGACAAGGTAAGTCTCCAAGTTGCACAGCTTGGATCTTATGAACCCTTGACTAACGACCGCAGTGATAAGTACAACTGAGAATAAGTTTGCCTATACCACTGTTGGTCCGATAGGCGTTTGCGGGCAGATCATTCCTTGGAACTATCCTTTGGGAATGGCTGGCTGGAAGATCGCCCCAGCCCTTGCCGCCGGGAACTGTGTGGTACTCAAGCCAGCAGAGCAGACACCTCTGTCCATCCTATTCTTTGCAGACATCATTAAGAAAGCAGGATTTCCGCCTGGCGTGATCAACATCGTTAACGGGTTTGGAAAGAAGGCCGGAGTAGCATTAGCAGCTCACATGGATGTTGACAAGATTGCCTTCACTGGATCCACAGCCACTGGACGCGAGGTAGCAAGACTTGCGGCGAGCAATCTCAAAGAGATCACTATTGAGTCCGGAGGAAAGTCTCCACTGCTCGTTTTCGAGGATGCAGATTTAGACCAAGCTGTTAAATGGAGTCACTATGGTATCATGGCCAACCAAGGCCAGATCTGTACTGCAACAAGCCGCATCTTAGTACATGAAAAGGTGTACCCGCAATTCATTGAGCTGTTCAGGGAGAGAGTCAAATCCTGCAAGATTGGCAACCCCTTTGACAGCGATACCTTCCAGGGACCGCAGGTCTCAAAGGCACAATACGAAAGGGTGCTATCGTTCATCGAGAGCGGGAAAGCTGAAGGGGCCACTGTTGCTCTTGGCGGCCAGCGAACTACAGTCAATGGCAAGGGCTTCTACATCGAGCCCACTATCTTCATCGATGCTTCGGATGATATGCAGATCTACCGCGAGGAGATCTTCGGCCCTGTTGCTATTATTAGCCAATTCAAAACAGAAGATGAAGCAGTGCGCCGGGCTAACAACACCATTTATGGCCTTGGTGCGGCCATCTTCACGCAAGATATCACTCGAGCACATCTCCTCGCGAATAAGATCGAGGCAGGAAGTAAGTTACAAACCCACTGAGTTTAGAGTCCGTTACTAACATCTGTAGTGGTGTGGATTAACAGTAGCAATGACTCTGACTTCCGTATACCCTTTGGAGGAGTCAAGCAGTCTGGTATCGGTCGTGAGTTGGGAGAGGAAGGGATCCGTGCTTACACGAGCAGGCGGTCAGTTCATGTGAATGTAGGAAACGTGTTATAGATCAACCAAGTTTTGTCTGGTAATCTAAGTTTTCTGTTACAACGTTATGAGGTCAAAAGAAGCCTCAGCTCCACCGCTCTCAGCCACGGCTTTCGTTGTAACTCTAGTTTGTATGACCTTTATCAAGGTCCTAATGACATTGATCAAGTCAATTCAAAAGATACAGTAACTTGGAAATACTCAATGTGTTGGCTCTTTGTGTAGATCATATACTTCTTAGAACGCCCGATTTTCAAGGCAAATTATAGCCGCCAATTTTCCCGTGATCATGTGCTATTGTCTTGGATGACTGGCAGTTGAAGAATGGTTTCTCCAAACCTAAATAGTAGGAATCAAAATCACCACTTTTGTCAACGAGGTATAATTTTTCGGAAGCTAAATTATTCCATGGAATTGTATTACGACTGTGACGAGCCACAGAACTGTTCTGGTTTAAGGAATATTGGATAAACAATAGATCCCCTCAACCAAGCACCTCGTATCATTGCAAAGCGGTCAAGCTGCAATTTCTGAGTTACCTGTGATCCCCTACGGCAGAACTATTAGCCACCCCAGAACCGAGCCCAAGTTCTGACAACAACATGTTTCTTAGCCAACGCAGCCCTCTCAGCTTCATCGCCAAACCCTTCTTCCCAGAAGCGACACTCCTCGTCCACGGCCTGTTTCTTGCCATCGGCGAAGATGTCGACGGTGGCAGGTATAACAAACTTGGTTCGCTTGAAGACTTTCCAGAAAATGAACATAAAGAAGAACCAGGCGAGGCCAAAGTAACTTGTGATGAAGCCCTTCAGGGACCAGGGCTGAAAGATGTCGAATCCAATAAAGATGGATGTTGAGCCTCCAATGAAGAGACATAGGTACGGTGTCCATGATGCACACGGGGCGGTAAAGGGAAACAAAATGCCTGGAACAGGTTGCCTATCTGAGTTTCTCTTGAAGAGTGACTTTTTGAAGTTGTTTTCGCCCTGGCGAGTGATTCCCTGAGCCTTGAGGGCTCGACGCCATCCAATGAACACCCATGTCATGGCAGTGAAGTTGACAACCAGTGCGACAGTGGTGAGGTCCAGGAACCAGGAGAAGACCTCGCTGGCACTGTTGGAAGCTACCAAGAAGGATAGAAGCGATATAGCAGTCACCGCTGTGACACATACCCATGGTACGCCAGACTTGGTGCATCTCAAGAAGATCTTGGGTGCTTGTCCGTCTTGAGCAAGTGAGTATAGAGTTCGGCTCGACGAGTACAAATAGGCGTTTCCGCAAGACCATCCAGACAGCAAGATGAGGAAGTTGATAAGTCCAGGAAGAAACCCTCTGATATCGAGACGGAGGAGACCCAACACCCAGGGAGATGCCGCTGCGCCAGCTTCGCCGTTCTCGATCGCGCCTAGAAGGCGAGGGTCACGCGAATTGCAGATGATGCCAACGGCGAGGATTCCCACAACGTAGAAGAAAAGGATTCGACCGACGATCAATTTAGCAACTTTGGGAATCGTCTTGCGTGGGTTCCGGATCTCGCCCGCCGACAGGGAGATGATATCCGGGCCTCCAATCGTGAAGACAGCATATCGCACACAAATGCAGATACTGAGAAAGATGCCAGTGGCTCCTTCAGCGTAGTATTCATGGGCCATATCTCCGTTCTTCCAATTTCGAAAGCCGTAGGCATCGTGATGAGGGTTGCCGCCAACCATTGTGACAAAGGTTGCCATGATAAGACCGAGAATCAAGAGAATCTTCGTGGAGCCCATAATAAACTCAGCTTCGCCATACCATCTACACACAACCGTTAGACCTTCTGTTGATTCCTCACTTGGAGTGAAACTTACCTAACAGCGACCATATTCATGAAGTAGCATACAGACAAAGCTATGGCGATCCACACTGCAGGGTTGATGTCGGTGTTCCAGTATTGCATGACAGTTGCAACAGCAGAGTATTCAGTGCAGACCAGCATTGCTCCCGCATAGAAGTATGTCCATCCCATTGCAAATCCAAGAGCTGGATCTACAAATCGGGACGCTAATTCGTAGATTGAACCTCGGATCGGAAGCCAAGCTACCATCTCGGCAACATTCAGCATGGTAGGCCAAATGAAGCCGAGACCGTAGATTAGGTATCCGATGATGAGGGGCAATGGACCAGCTTTGGACAAGACTCCTCCGACGCCGACGAAGAGACCAACACCGATGCCGCCGGCGATGGTCATGAGCTGAACATGGCGAGGTGATAGACCTCTACGGGTTTGTTGTATAGTGATGACAACATGATCAGCGACAGTTGTTGAGATGTTCTCGTCGCCATCTGCTTTCTCAAGCGAGGCAGTCATGGTATCAATCTTGATACGATGAAGAAAGGAGAAAGGACGGGGCTATTCAAAACAGTAAGAAGAGACGAACTGTGCTAGACAAGAGAGAGCTCATTTCAATGTGAGGTTCAACGATCTTATAGAAGAGAGGTCTCGACCTAAGCTACCACGAAACGCAGCAAGATACAGGTGAACAGCCATTATCAGCACTATCAGCTCCACTGATAATAGATCCTGGGGCCCCAGAATCTGGAACCTGGCATTTGGGAACAACTAAGGCGAATATGGAAACCTCATGTCTTGGCTTGATAACGCTGACTCGGTCCTGCTGATGGTTCGCCGATAATGTCACTCGACACTGATAGTCCGTCGTTGGGGTCGCTGATAGAAATGTTACGATATTCAGTTAGTTCAATGGCACTTGGCTGACTCCACTAACGAACACTGATTGGAAGTCTGCCAGAAAGGACGCACCACTGAGCAATCAGAACTCACCGTTCAACAAAGCCCGATACGGATTAGTGTCTTCGTCAGTTGAACTGAACATCATTTCCCTAACATGGAAACATTTGTGATTCAAGGTCATGCTCCAAACGGCAAGACGACTCAAGCCATAAACTACGGTAAAGGGAATCAGACGATAACACAAGCCACCCTTTGGTACGGAATGTTTGCCCGGAGAAGACTGGCCAGACGCCAGGGGCATGCTAAGCTCTCCGATGTACGGTGGCATGGGTTGATAGCTCAAGTATATCAGTGAGAAAAGCATTCTGTCACTGCTATCTCGGCCATCACTACCAACTGTCAAACAAGCCCTATCACGATGAATGATTCACGCAAAGCCACCGATAGGCTTCTAGCTATTGCCCGATCGTTACAGCATCCCGATTCAAATTATGGCTTACCCGAAGAGTTCATGAGAAAGCTACGAGCTGCCCTTCTATCAGACCCATTGTTGCCGAGACCTAATCCCTCCATCTCGCTCTGGCAAGAACCTGCACACCCTACTGTATCAAGCATACAGTCTCCAACCCTTCCACAGTACGCTGACATAGTTGTCATTGGTTCTGGCATCACTGGATGCAGCGTTACCAAGGCCCTCCTCGAAAATGACAGTCTGGACTCTCCAAGCCGCATCGTTGTGCTCGAGGCGCGGACTCTTACCAGCGGCGCAACAGGCCGTAATGGGGGCCAACTCGTCTCTCCAGTAGGACATCTTTACAAAACTATGTGCAAAAGACATGGCGAAGAAACAGCCAAGGAAATGTGTCGCTTCAGCTTCATGAACATTCGAAGGATCATGGACATGCTCGACGAACTGGATCCTGAGCTCCGGGAGTCCAGTGAGATTCGACATGTGCGTAAAGTCATGGTTTCTGGGGATGAGGAGACTTGGAACGCTTCGAAGGAGTCTCTGAACTCCTTCAGGGAGGCAATTCCAAGTCATCAAACCATTCATCGTGTTACTCAGCAAGATGGCTTAGCAAAGGTATGACTCTTTGACTTTCGGGGATCCATTTCGCGTTCTGTTGTGAGTACTGACGTTTCTTTTTAAGGAGTTCAACGTCAGGAATGGCCATGGCGTGATCGACCATCCTGCCGGCGCCGTCTGGCCCTACCGCCTCATAACTGGTATTTTCGAACGTCTTCTCGTCCAATACCACGACCGCCTTTCGATCGAGACAAACACTCCCGCAACAGCGATAAACTTTACACCTGGCACGAAAACTGGCAGTTATTCTATGCCTGACTACCCATACGTCATTGAGACTCCAAGGGGTGCTATTCGAGCCAAGCAAGTGATTCACTGCACGAACGCGAACGCTGCCCACTTGTTGCGTCCGTTGATAGGAAGGCTCTATCCGTACAGAGGGACCATGTCTGTACAAAAGGCTGGTCCTCATCTAGAAAACATGGGGAACAGTCGATCATGGAGCTACCTGACCAAATCCTCTCTTGATCCCGTGTCAGAGCGGTTCGATGGAGGCTTGTACTATCTCCAGCAGCATGCTACAACTGGCGATATATGGGTCGGTACTGACTACTCCAATGTGTTTGATGTTCTCACGTCTGACGACACTGCTGTGCCTGGTCACTCGGTCGAGGCTCTGCTGAAGTTCTTGCCCAAATACTTTGTGAAGGGGTGGCTGGAAGATGAGAGACCGGAGTTGAAAGGAGTCTGGACTGGACTGCAGGGTCATACATCGGATGGACTTCCATTTGTAGGAAAGCTACCGAAGAGTGTCTCTGGGAGAGAAGGCGATGGCGAGTGGATTGCTGGGGGTTACAGTGGGTACGGGATGGACAAGGCTTGGATGACTGGTGAAGCAGTTGCCAGTATGATTGTTGGCAAGGGCATTCCTGAATGGTTACCCCAAGCATTTCTTCTTACAGAGCAGAGACTTGAGCGAGATATCACGGTGGAGAGATCTGTAGCGAAGTGGGTGTCGATAGCAAAGACTGGCGATTGGTAGAAGACAGAACGTAATATACATATATAGTGAATCCCGAGCATCTACCCAATGAGTGTGTTGAGCTGCTTCCGAGTGCAAATATCCAACCAGTAAACATCAGACTCTCCTTCGTCCAGAGCACTCCAGATACTCGTCACCAGCTCAAGTATATTGCTCACCTTTCTCAAGGGCAGGACATCTGCATATGCTGACAACCGACTCTTCACAAAGTTCCGCGCTTGAGCAAGTTCAATAATGCTCTGTCCCATATACCGTGACTCTTCATCCGCTGCGCCTAGCGATGTGACATCCTGTGGCATGCGACGAAGTTCACTCGAGATAGCGACCAGAATCAAAGGCTGGATGCACCGGCTTCTCGATTCGAATGGTATATCTCGAAGAAGCTCAAGGGTGTACAGCGCTAGACTTGTCAACCAGTAGTCCTTCTCATCTTTGCTTGGGACTTTGGACGGCGATCTGGCTGAATAAATGTGATTTGCATCCCAGGGGTTGTATCGTTCAGCCAGAAGGTCAGAAAACACACGGTAAATTTGGAGTAGACCAACACATCTGTATGCTTCGTCAATCTTGGCTAGGTGAGCTAGCGTTGTTCTTGGATCGCCTGTGTCCTGGATCTTCGACGTGTCAGCAGGCGTGTACGCAAGCAGTCTCTTTTCTAGACATCGAGCCTCTCGTATTTTGCTCTTGAAGAAGTTCATGTCGTCTTCTGTGATGAATCTGATAGAAGACGCTCGAGAACGGTATTGGGAGACGAGATTTCCAACGTCAGTGAGAGTCTTGACTGTTTCTCCCGCCATTCCAACGAATGGGTGCAGCGCAGATTGGTTGCATGGTTCTGAAGGCCCCATCAGGGTATCCGAATTAGGGTTGCCCGACACATCAGTAAAGAACGACAGAAGCATTCCCCAGTAGTCAACCGCAGTCTGGAAGAACTTGACCATTGGCTTAGACTGTGTTCCGCAAGTCGAACTCCACTCCAGAACTCGTCTTTGAGTCAAATGATATCTCTCTTTGGCCAGATTACCGGGATCATGCCAGCTTGCAGTGTGGCATAGGAGAACCGTTGCCAGTAATCTCGCCTCAACATGCTCTGCAATATTTAGGTCCTCCTCGTCCAAGCATTGAAGGGCGATCAAGCGTTCTTGAATCGCAGTGGTGGATAGTTCGGGAAAGACACTTGTTAGACAAGCGGCTGACATGCTTTGCATCGTGTGATATAGAACCTTTGAGGATTGCCATGAGCTTTCGGCCACCACTCGCATCAGGTTCGATTGACTATCCCATGCGCAGTAAAGTGGTATGACTTCTCGTATAAAGAAGTCAGAAAGAGCTGTTGGAAGATTGCTCAGTTGTTGTGTTATTGTTAGTGATGAGTGGTGATCAAGGTCTTCAGTGTTGTGAGACTCTGTAAGTAGAGGTGTTGTATTTAGATCAGTGCGAGATTGTTGACCTTCGTCGCGTAACCAGCTCATATCAATGGAATCATCCATCTCCGTTGCCGTATTATCCCACTGCCCAGGCTTATGCAAACTCGGTGAGCCATCTGTAAAGGCCGTATCATCTGGTATAGTAAGAGTCTCCGAGGGATCCAAATTTGGAAAAGGCCACTGTGAAACTGAAGGATCTTCTCCCAGCCCAAGAATGTCGGAGGCATTCAGTGCTGGGAATGGCATTGAGTTGGTGTCTCCAAAATGAGGGAATAATAGCAAGGGGTCCAATGTTGATACTGTGATATCAATGGTTTCCCCTTCATTCATATGATTAGTTGAACTTGAGCTTGGCTGATTGCCTCTTCTCGCCCGAGGCTTTTGACCAGAGCTGACGGATTTCAGTTGAAGTTGGTTCTTAGCAGACCACCGCAAGCTCAAGGTATAGCCAGGGCATGAGGAGCCTGCATCCTCGCATCGTTTGCACCCCGGCCTTCTTTGATCGCATTTTACCTGGTGTAAAGGTTAGGCTCTACTCCCAATCAATTGTGCTATACATACCCTCTTTTCTTTACACTTTGAACATCCGTGGCGGGATTTGGTATAAGTTGGTCGGTATGGAGAATTCATTATGAGTGGCACGGCCAATGATGTTAGTCTTTGATCACTGCAGCCAGGATTAAATGCGATGCCGCAGCTGAACGGATTCACAGAGATACTGAATGGCCGTTATCGCGACAGGGAGGACAGACCGGGTGGGGTAGGATGCCTGAGGTATCTGGCTAGTTTAGAGCCTCCAGTGCGGCCTTATCGCTAGTGAGTTGGCTAGCATGACACTGGACTGTAACTGAATCGCTTCATCTTATATTGTGGCAATCAATATTGCTTCACCAGTCTTTAGTCAAAGATATGAAGAGATGCGGACTACCTGCACATCGGTCATTGTGAGGATTGATAGATGATGAGGACCCGATGCGCTATTGCACAAAGCTTCACCTCAAGCAACTGCAACAGGCATGTAGACGGTCGGCTCTCAAGCGCCTTTCTTGAAACTCTTAAGGTGTCATGCATTGGCAATTGAGGTTGAGGTGCGCTGAAGCTGTGCTAGAACTTCGTCTTCCAATGCAGGTAGACACCTACATAACGAGCAATTCCCAACCCGCACAAGTTCTCGCAGAGGATCTTTGGAAACGTAAACGCACAACTATTGTTGTTCCTTTTATTCCCTGCCAAGTTAATCATCTAACCATTTGTATCGAGGTCAGCATTATGTAAAACTCCGAAGCTGAAGCGTTGTGCTAGTTGTCTGGATTATTAATCAAACGAATGGAGTAGTCATACGACCTTCAAGACAAGACGGTCAATCGGTTACAAGTTTGCCGACAACAGTAATAGGAATGAGGAAATATCAAGCAAGGAAATATTGCGCGGTAGGGCGTCACACGCCCAGCACTTTGGACCCACGTCGGGGGCTATAACCGCCGACCGCCGATGCTGAGACCATTCAAAAAGACAGCAGCTTTCAACAACCGCTGGTGATCTCAAGCTAATAATCTCATAGAATTTCATTGCAATTAAATCTACGTTTCAGAAATCTTCAAATGATGGCAACCTTTTACGAAGTCTCTTTCGCAGGGGCAGTCCTACTGTCTAGCCTCATCACCATGTCCTGCTTCAAGCCACCTAACGAGGTTCCACGCGACGGCTGGAAGCAAGACAGTCTCGGAACATACGCCAGTCCAACAGCAGCACGAATCCGACGAATTCTTGCTGTCAGCGTCGGTATTTTCCACGCCCTCATCGCTATAGGCTACGGTGATTCCAGCCTCGTATGTCCTCATCCGGAGAACATAAACTCGGAGCTGTTCAGCTGGAATTCATACACACTGGCTTGTCTCTCGATGATCATTCTCATCGGCGGACCACTTCGGCTCACGGCCTTTGCTCAACTTGGAAAGAACTTCACTTTCCAACTTGGACCACCTGACACTTTGATGACGGATGGTATTTATCGATATATCCAACATCCTGGCTACACGGGACAAATTGTGGTCTTGGTCGTCAACCTCGCCCTGTTCTTGCGCTGGGACGGCGCATTCGGTTGCTGGATTCCTCATGGCTTTCGATCGACAATCAGCGGCTGGGGCCTGATATTTTGCTTGGTTCTCGTGTTTGGAATTCTGCGAAGGCTTATGATGAGGGTGAAGGACGAGGAGAAAATGTTGAAGGAAACATTTGGAGAGAAATGGGTTGCATGGAGTCGGGTCACTGCGCGCTTCATCCCAGGCGTCGTTTAAATGGTACTGACTCTAAGACGGAAGTTCAAGTAAAAACCCAAATGTGACCTTGTAGTTGGGAAGCAGGAGAGTGTATATGTTGAAATGTTGAGTTGTTGGTAACCTATATGCGTTGTATCGTTGTTGAGGGCAATTACTTCATTTGTATATCCAAAAGAATGCGCCGAAATCATAAGTGAAACAGAGATATTTTTAGCAATTGATTACCGTCAATTTCAAGCTTAATTAAATTCATGATTGCGAGGACAGTCGAGTAGTCGTTTTCTGTTCCATCGGCGAGTCATGTTCACTTCAACAAGGGTAAATCACGCAGCAGCAGGGCGTAACACAAACGAAGTCAGCATGTCCCATACCGGGTTTGTAATTGCTCCGAGTCCAATGAGCTTCAATTTCTCCCAGCTGTCAATCCAATGGAGTTAGTCCAGCCTAACTGGGAAAACGAGGCATACTGACCGGCAATGTCGGCACGGAACGGCATCAGTGGGGCACTACCGTCCAAGTATAAGTGCTCAGCTGAAATATTTGACTCACTGTGAGATTTTCTCGTCTAATATTGTGAAGATCTATGTGAGAAGATGGGTCGACTAACTAAGTTTCTGTCCGATGCGGAGAAAGCAGTGAGGCAAGCTGGGAGAGATCTGCAACAACAGCAACAGCCTGCTGGGTACCCACCACCCCAGCAGCAGCAGACTCAGCAGTATCGCAACTCTCCCGGATATCCGGCGCCATATCAACCGCAGCAACAGTACTACCAGACTTACCCTCCTCCAGCAGTGCAGCCCCAGGCAGAACTCCAGGGTTCACCTGTAGCCTCTCCGCCGCCGCAGCAGCAGCAGTATCATCAGCAACAACAATATCCTTATCAAGCTCAACAGCCTCCCCAAGGACTGCCAACGAGCGGAAGCGCTCCTGTACCTCAACATGTCGAAGCTTCAGCCAGCCAGGCTGTGTCCAATAGCGGTGGTCCCAGCACTCCTATGCCATTGGGAATCCAGCCCGTAACTGAATGCATTGACATGCCATTCACACTGCCGACCTACTGGTTTATCCACAGTTCCTACCCAGACTTTGCCATTTGCAGTCGTTGCTACGCAGACCACATTCTCAACTCACCGTTTCGAGACACGTTTACACCGGTATGGCACGATGACGGATTAGAACGACAGTGTCTGTTTGGAACACCCCGCGTCAAAGACTATCTTTGGCCAGCTGCTCTCTCGTCAATAAGCCTCGACAACATGATGAGCTTCATGGCCACGAGGCCTACTCTGGGTCGTTGTCCAGAGGATAAGTCAGTCGAGGGTCAAGAGTGGTACTCCCCACCAGATCGACCGGAGATGGCAATTTGCAAACCATGCTATGAAGACTATTTCAAGCATACTTCATTCGGCAACAGGTTCAGTACACATAAGCCTCAAGGTGCGGCAAGTTGTGATCATAATCTATGGTACATCCGCCGAATGCTCAAGCTCTATTCTCCCAACAACAACTGGACGGCGTTCACCACAGGATTCTACAAAAGACTGCAACTTCCGCCGTGTCCCAAAGCACAGCCTGTTGCAGGCCCCGAGAGGACTTGGTTCATGTCCTCAAGGGCCCCAGCCAACTTCTCGGTCTGCGAAGCCTGCTACTGGGATTACTTCCATGAGTCTACCGAAAGTCAGTCTTTCCGCACAGCTCGTCTTGGGCCTTCACAGCAGGCATCATGCGACATGGCACAGGCCAACATACTTATCCCGATCATCCGGGCTGTTGATAAGGATAACTACCCCAGATTCTGGAGCACTCTTCAAAGCCTCTCACACCACCCGCCTTGTAATCCTCAGGGTGCAAGTGGAATTCGCTGGTATACGCTTCCGAGTGATCCTCCAGAATTCGATGTTTGCGCGACGTGTATGGCGGGCACTATAGCTAGCATGAACGCGACTCACTTCTTCAAAGTCAAAAATTCTGTTGGGCCATCTGAGGCCCGTCTCTGTTCATTCAACCTGCCAGGATATCCGCGTGGAGTCCTCTTCTTGCAGAGGTTCGCTGAGGCAGCCTACATCAACGATTGGCGACCACTCAGCGAATTGGCAGTCGACCTGAGTACCGCACCAGGATGTCCCAAGATCAACCTCGATTTAGCGAAGAATCGTCGGTGGTGGGGTTGGGATAATGCCCATATATGTCAAGAATGTTACGTCGTCGTGGCGAAGGGTACGAAGCTGGAGAAACACTTCACTATGAAGGGAAACCAAGTCGCTGAGTCCCGACTCTGTGATCTCTACTCCCCTCGCATGCGGCAACTCTACAAGAACGCCTGTAAGACCCAAGACCTCACGTCTTTCCTATCGTTCGCTCGTCAACGTCGCGAGATCTACCTCCGGACAGTCCCCGAAATGAATCGGATGCTGGCAGCGGCCAAACACGCTCTCAGCCAGGCTCAAACACTTGGTCTCGCAGCTGTGACATTTAGCGCAGCAGGAAACCTGAACGCAACAAACTTTTATTATGATCATACGGTGGGAAACTCGACGGTTGGGCATGGATATCAGAATGAGCAGTTGTTGCAGGCGGCGATGGCTGATCACTCGATGCAGCAGGTCGGAGCTGCTGCTACGGGTCCAGCGGCTGTGGCGAGGGTTGGAGTTTTGGAGAGGATGTGGAAGCAGGTTGAATAGAAGTATATCAGTGCGTGTTGTAAATGCAGAGAGAAGTTGTCAAATTGCTTGTTAGCTGAAGACAATCGTGTAGTGGCACGTGACCTCATTAGGCATCGGTTCATCTTTCGTCTCAAGACAAACCAACAATCAACAAACTCCTGCCTCACCTTGCTCAATCAATCTCCACCCACTCACTAATTACTATTCAGTACTGCACTATCCATCTATTTTTTTATGCGGTGATCATAGGCTCCCAGTCACAAATTACGACTTTGTACAAGCAACAAACATGTACCGTTCCGAAGAATTCTCCCCGCATCTACCGATCGTGTAACGTTGAGCAACCCTCCATTCGTCATGAATTCCACCACCGATCCAAAATGCGAGGAGGCTTTCTCTCTTATTAGGAGCCAAAATCTGCCCCATCCACTTGGGAAATTACTCAGTTCCTTCATCGCAAATGCGTTGAACCCTGCACTCGCTGCCGCCCATGTCTTCAGCCATTGCCGTCCGGGTCAACACCGCAAGGCTGATCTTCATGCCCTTATTTCAGACTGGGAATTCGTCCTAGAATCAAGTGAGTTTGCCTGGATGTCAATGCAACACCCTGGCTCTGACCATCATAGTCACAAAATACGGGACTACACCACCTGCCCCCGACAGCAGAACCCAAGCTCAAATTATGAGGAGAGATGGAAACCGCTGCTGCATCACAGGCAAGCCAGGAAGCTTAAAGGACCCCTTGGTAGTAATGCCTATGATTCTCGCGCCATCCCGCTGGCTTGAAGCCGAGGTACACGGGATGATCTTCCTACCAAGCTTGGCCATGGCTGACACGTTGACTAGCCGAGAGTCCACGAAATGCTTCGAGCCTTCTTTGGTCCCCCTTACCTAGATTGGTGGATAGCTTATACAGAACGATTGACGCGGGTAGATCCCATCGATGGCCACTGGCTTGTGCGCAGGTCAGCTGCCGAAGCTTACAGAAATGGGGTGGTGAAATTGTATCGGCTACACCCATCAATGATCGAAGTAAGTCATATCATTAGTCTGGCTCTCCTTTATTAACACATCTCAGTACAGGGTTGCTTGGTGTCTAATTGGGACCGTAGAACCAGCGATTGATGTCGATGGCCAATATCCCCTTCTCGGAGACCACTCACGCTCGGGAATACGCAAGGTCGACGCACGTTTCATTGGGACCCAGGCCCGCTTGGCTCCGAGCATGCGATGGCTTGAGGTCAAGAAGCAAATCGCGGACAACGAAACAGCGATACCTCAGGCGGGGATACAACCTTCAGCTTCCAGACCAGGTTTCGTATCAGCTGTATTCCAGATATGCTGTACAATCATCTTGACAGCTTGGCTTGCCACCCCCCATTTCATTCGATTATCGACATACAAAGTATTGCGAAGGATCGGACACCATCTTTATGGAAATACAAGTTCCTTGGCAGTTAGCCGTCTGCCTTTCGGTCTTTACCTGAAGGCCACAAACGAAGGGGCTTTCAATGAATACAATGCGCTCGGACTTGTTCACAAGTATACGTCTATTCCAGTTCCTCGGGTTCTGGATCTGGTAGCAGACTCACAAAACACGTATCTCTTGATGACCGGTCTTCTTGGTGAGCCACTCTCCAGAGCAATGGATATGCTCTCCGATCAAGACTGCCACGAGTTCGTCTACCAAATGAAAAGCTTCATTTCCCAAATCCGAGAAATCCCTCCAGTCGGTCCCAAAAACCACATATGCAATACTCTGGGCGAAGCATGCAGCGACCCAAGAATTCGAGACGGCAACCCCATCGGCCCCTTCGAAGACGAAGCTTCTTTCAGTCAATATCTTCGCCATCCAGATGATCCTGCTCGAAGAGGTCATCAAATTGTATTTACCCATGCTGACTTAAATCTGCGAAACATCCTTGTGGATAAAGTCACAAGGCTAGATGGGACAAGGGGCTGGGCGATCTCAGGGATCGTTGATTGGGAAAACAGTGGGTTTTATCCCGAATACTGGGACTGTACAAAAGCGCAGTTTGAGGGATTCAGGTGGGACGAACGCTGGACTAGGGCTTTGGTCGATGTATTCAGTCCATTCGGAAGTTATGCGAAGGAGATTGAAGTTGAGAAGAGGAGCTGGAGTGAAGGCGATGGCGCGTTTTGAGATACCCATCGCTTTTGGGGCAACGCTTGGATAGTATAATAGCAAGTTTGCTTTCAGTCCTGATTTCAGAATTCAACTGCGTCTTATCAGGTTCCATTGAGGGCCCTATCATTCTACAGCACTAAAACCGTAGATATATGCCTTACACGACATGCTGATCACGACGGTCTCGTTGCGTGGCGATTATTGAACCACCAAGAAGTCGCAGGTCATAGAGGCAATGGCGAAACAAGACAAGCCATTCCGAACTGATTTGGTAAGAGTATTATTTTGAGTTAAGAGACCGCATAGCTGATGCTCATATCACGCACCTTACGTTTAAACATATTCTAACTATAAACGAGCTGCCACTCCTTATTATTACTTTTATATTATAACCGTAAGGGCTCAAGATAGATTTAGCGTCTTTAGTATTAATTAACTTATATCTACTACTATATCTCAAACCCTAATTGCAATTGCGGTTACAGTCCCGTTCTCTATCTCGGTCCCTGCCACTTTCCTGATCCTTATCCTTCTCTCTTTCTTGATATCAGTCGCGATCGCGTCGGTCTCTACCCCGGTATCGATCTTTGCTATCCTTTTCTTTGCGATCTTTATCACTACGATCTCTGTCCTTTTCCTGGGGGCGGTCACGGCTGTAGTCTCCATCCTGATATCGATGTTTGCGATCCTTGTCACTACGATCTCTGTCCTTTTCCCGATGCCGGTTTGGGGCAAATACAGGTCTGGGATGCCCTTAGATATTCTTGATCGCACGCGCGTGACACTGATGGAGCCAGCGAGTATTTCCTTGCCCGAAAGGTCCGGGTAATCTTGTTAAACTCTGTCGTCCTTGGGATATAGCATTATTTGCGACCCTTATATTTCTAGCAGTTGATAATCTTTTCAGTTGACGTTGAGGTTTCGAAGGCTTTCGAGTTTTGGCTCGGCTTACTATGCCTTCGAGCGAAGTTTGAAGCCCAAAACTTTCGATCTTGATAGCCGATAGTGCTTAGGTATGAGTAAACATATGGCTATCGTCTCTACCTAGGGTATCGGCGGTGCATTAGCATGGAGAGAGCTTCATATAGCTCTTGTGAACTTACTTTTGATATCACTGGAGCCAGAGACCTTGAAGTTGGCGCCCATAATCACTGCGGGAGAATGCTGGCCTTTGAATGTTTCCCTCTTCCTTCCTTCGTAAGTCTTTGAGCTGGAGCTGAAGGTGGGCTGATGGGTTGGTCAAAAGAGTCAAGGCCTCGATCGTGATACTGCCAAGTAGATGCCTGGAAAGCCTGCCACCGGTCATGGCGTCGATGCGATTCGAGAGCGGGGCCTGTAGGGCACATATAAGGATTCCTTAAGATCTAAGAAGAAGGATTGAAATCATGGTGCACAAGAGACTCGGCGATGTGACCAAGGGAGGGTAAAGAACCACAAGAGGTGCTTTCATCTCTAACGAAGGCCGCTACAGACTTCCAAATGAGATCCATTTGCCAAGAAGTCCACAGAATATTCCTCGTGTATGATAATGAAACAGTCCACGCATGAAAAGAGCTTTTGGCTGAGTTACTCGTGACGTCGTCGATCCCCCGGCTTAGCTCTATGCTGTGACACTGTGGTACCGGCCTTAGGAGGACATGAGACCTTGAACGTTCTCACCATCTCCACTGGATCAGTACCGCCTAGTGAAATGAATCTTTCTGACATTGCCCATAAAACGAATTCGAAGTTGTTCGATCCGAGGCGCCCGATACCGACCCAGACCATATCGGAAAAGATTGTGCATCACCGCTGATTGGCTCTCCGATCTCGCTCATTGAACTGGAACCCCTGTCACTTCCTCTATCGATGATCGCATCTGCCCAAGGATCTGGACCCTCAGTTGGCACTTCTTCCTGTAAAGCTCGAAGGGTTACACGATAGAGCTTGATCGGCGTACACGGTGCCAACTAGAGTACTAGATCTGAACAATTTGACCTTCAGTTTCACCATTGGCAAAGAACCACTGCACTGCACACCTCTCGTATGTACCACGGATCGGCAACACATCGTCCTCCACTGAAGCTATTGCGCGAGACACCTGAACCGTGCAGGATACGTCGAGATCCAGATCATCGTAAGTGACATGTGATGTCGATATAAGCGTCAGAGTTATTGATTGACTCCAACTGTCAGCAGTTTCAGAGTTTGTCGCCATGGCATGGTTGTTGAAGTCGTCAAGGACGTTGGCTCCTCTTAGCGTTTCGGGTACTCTGCGGCTCCAGGGACCTGACTCAGTGCAACGCCCGCCAATAAGAGCTCATGAAGGCTAATTAGTGCTCTGTGGCGGGTGAGAGATCACAAGCTTAGGCCAGGCATGAATCTAAGCAAGGAAAGTGATGAGTATACATTCATGATCTTGGGAAAGTTTAGGATGAGTTTAGTAGATCTGTAAACCAAATACCGGTAATTCCTTTTTTATCGTGGTTTAGCTAGTGCTTTTGATCATTTTAAACGCATTACCATATAAACATCATCGATAGCTACCTGGACGTAAGAGATGATACCTGTCGAGAGGCAGGGACCTTCTGCATGTGGTTGCAACTCTTGCTGCCCACAAGACGAGCATGTTGCTGTTTATCAGAAATGGTCGGTAATCACTCCTACTACAAGCCTCATTGCTTTAAGAAAAGCAGAACGGTCGCGGGTCAACATCTCATTGGATTGGCATGCCTCGCTCAGCTTCAATGAATTACGTAGTGTTTCATATTGAGGCGTTTGATGGGCCTAGTACGGGTATCAGCATGATATGAGATGGCTGCTTTTTGCGCCTGGGCTGAGGAGGGATCATAATCACTACAAAAGGCAGCGAGACAAGTGAGTATATCTGTGTCAGAGCATTATCCTAGGAAAACGCTTCGAAGACTGACTGATACGATGCATTTGGCACAGCTGGGCAGGAGCACAGGCTGCCTGTGGGGTCATCTGAATGCAGCCATCAGTAGGAAGTCATTGAGGTAATGGTAACTTACTGTAGCTTAGATAAGTCTATAGTAACTTATTATAACTTAGTTTTATATAATTATTTAAGAGATTAATAAGATTAATAAATTATTTATAAATTTATATTAAGTTAAATAAAGATTTTATTTATTTTCTTTCTAATTTCCTAAATTTATAGAATCCTTAGACTATTCATCCTAAGTCCATGCTGCCTTAGGTACCGAGTTACCAGGGTTCCTCCTGCCCTTGCTCTTGCATCTCACTCCCACAGCCTCGCAGCCTCGACGCGTCCTACCTAGGTACCTTTCTTACCTTATAGCGCCGTTCTCTGTTCTTCTTTTTTATTCTCAAGACTCCCGATCCCCTTTCCTGTCATAAGTAATCACCACAATGTCTTTCGAAGCGCCACCTGTGCCTGCCCCTCAGAGCGAACAACACCCCAAGCGCACCAACGAGCTCTTTGCTATCTTTTACGACGAAATCGGGAAATGGCCCTGGGAGGTCATCGACTTCGGCCCCCGAAAATGGGGCCAGAATCTCGTCTCGGACTTCACGAGACTTCTGAGCGTTGACCTTCCTAAGACTGACAATGTGTCACTGAAGGAACTTATCGACTACTTGCATGACAACTCTGCAAATCACCCACTGGTGCAGTACCAATACCAGTTGAACAAGATGCTCGTCGCAAAAGCAACCAAGTGGTTGGCAGAGAAGCGTGAGCTCGTTGACGACCCCGATTCCGATGCCGACTCTGACGGCTCTATCCTCAACGAACCTCAAAACGTCACCCGGCACAGAAGGCAGGCCCGGGCTCTTCGAGCAGCTACAAGATCCGCGCGTGAGCTTTTTCTTTTTTCTCCTTTTCTTTTTTTTCAGAAGAATGATTTTAGGCTAACAAGGCTAGCAATTCGGACCGCTCGCAAGCGTCCGATCAACTACAGTGATCGTCACCATTTCCAACTCCATAATACTGACGATTCTGAAAGTGACGACGATGGAGATGGAGGAAACGAGGAAACCCAGGAAGATGTTGAGCTCGAGTCAGCCGAGCCTGCGGCCAAGCGAAGGCTAATGGTCTTCTTCAACTTTTCACCGGAGAACATCCAGGAGCTATCTAAGGTCATGGTAGGAGCCCGCCGCTCCATTATCTTTTGCAACAGATCTAACGAGTCGAAATAGGGACCTAGCGGCGGCAACGGTCACGGCGATGCACCGCGACACTGGATTGCACAGCGAAATGCAGCAGGAGAAAATCGCCCTCTCGATACACCTGTAAGTTTACAATATAAGAGGCACCGACTAGTCTAATTGAACCGTATAGAATGAAGTTCGGCGTGCCTATGCCGACCATCTCAAGCGCGAGATCACCAAAGTGGACGAGGACATTACCCGCATAGAAGCTAATATCAATAACTCGTCCCGGCACCGTTTAGGCTATCTCGAAACCGTCCGCAACAGCGCCGAGGCTCTCGAAAAGGCCACGAAAGAAGCCACCGAGGCTTCACAAGTGGTCCAGCACGCAAGAGCGCTCTGCGAAGCCGACGCTCAGGTCGTCGAGGAATTGCGCCGTATAAGCAGTGATAACCCAAGAATTCTCACCGAAGAAAACTTCCAGCACTTCAAAGACAATACCCCTGCACAGAAAGAGAGGAGAGATGCTGAGAGTACACTACGCGCCAAGGAAAAGCGTCTAAACGATGTCAAGACCAAGCTTCAAATCGCAGAGGCCAATGTGGACCCATTGAACAGCAAGATCGAGGAATTATTTGACGTACTGAACGCGAAGCAGAATGTGCGTCGAAGCCTCGTGGCGATGCATCGGCTTGTGGGAATGGGCGGGGACGAAATGGAAGAGATATTGGGAGAGAATGGTCTTGAGGAGTGGCTGAGGGAGCAACAGGTCTGAGAAGATGTCTTTGTGGTGAATTGTCGTGAGTGTTGGGTTAGATGTACATGAGCTTTTGAAACTTTGAGAGTGGGAGGAATGGGGTAGGGGTAATGGAGGAAAAAAGACTCGGTCCCTCCATCCTAAATGATAGAAACATTTAGGTAGCTTTACATAAAGTTGGCCTAATTTTAATGTCTTTTGTTGAAGTTTGGTATCTTTTGTTAAATTTATATAAGGCTTAGGATTTTCTGTCCTGGAAGGAACCCATCCAATGAACCCGCCCCACGAAGAAATCGGCATACCGGACAAACTATTTCTCCAATAGCGAACAGCTCCACTTCATCGCCATTCACCGACAGCACAATCAACTGTTCATTCACGCTCGCTCCATCACGCACGCATGTTCAACCTAGCAGCGTCGCAATGTTTTCTTCCCCTATCATCCCACTCTCTTCAACTACGCCCTGCCAACTCGTCGCGTCCAAGAAGAGGCGGTAAATCGCACTACAGACCGTCACAAAATTCCGACTTGTACCCTTCAAACGAGTGCGTTTCGCGCCTCCTTTGCTGGAACAACCGGGGTCTGTAGAAGGGATCTCTGGTCTCGCAGCGCGCTGGAGACTCAGAGATTGCCTGTGCAGCGAAGCTCACCCTCTTCCGGTCGCGCGCGTTTTGGCATTGGTGCAGAGCTTACGCAGGCAAGTTCGATCACGTTGTGAAACTGACTGGTTGCAGGAATGTCGACTTCACCATGCCCTGACGTCCATTTCACTACCCGTGCTGTCATCGAGTGGCAGTCCGATAACGAGGTAAGGCTCAGAGTCACCTCACCCCGATTGAATTCCCAATAACACATTTGCAGTCAGATCGCGCGACACGGTTTCTGGCTAAACCCGATCCCAAAGTCAGCTCTATCACGTTGACGACCCGGTTCGATTCGAAAGGTTCTCTCTTCGACATGCACATTCCCTTGAAGCTCAAAGGCATTGACAACACATCCGACATCACACTTCGAGCCTGCGCTTCCTCCGTTATCTCTCTCGATGTCATTAAGAACCCGACCGTCTATAGCGAGGTTGAGCACGAGTTCAAGTCCCCAGCTCTGGGCCTTCGCTTCCAGCTGAACCGCCATCTTGACATCCTCGCCCCCATCCCTGCTCTCGAGCCAATACGTCCAGCAGGTCGAGCACGGTCAGGTGTTGTGCTCGATGCCATTCGCGAGTTTTCTCGGGCAACTGTTTTCACCATCTACATCGAGGCGCGCAATGCATCCCCAAAGCTCCAGTCCGTCAGCGATGCTGTCAGCCAGGGTCTTTTCAAGACGTCCTGCAGCAGCCGCTTTCAACTGGCTAGCATGTATGCCGGTCTTGGAGCAAAGATTGTCCAGCTTGGTATAGATGAAGCGGTTGCACCGCCGTCGTATGAAGAAACCGAACCCCCACCGCCGCCGGCTCCGATCGACCCCAAGCCTGACAGAAAGCGTCCACGACAAGATACTGCGACCGAACGCGCCGAAGAAATCGCTCTGATCTGGGCAGAGCTGCAAATGCTCAAACAAGCGAAAGACGCAGACGGGAAGCGCATTGCGTTCTTGGAGAAGGAGAACCAGGAACTGCGGGAAACCGTAGCCAAGCTCCGAGAACAATATAAAGCTTTTGACAAGTCACAGCAAGATATCCACCACAGCTTCGGAGCCCTCGAGACCACGGTCGAGAAGAATACGCAAGAATTTGAGGAGAGCGTCGGCAATGAACTAGCAGAGCTACGTGAGGATATAAGTCAATTAGATCATCAACTTTCCTTCATTCAAGAGGGACAAGTTAGCGATGAGTCTGTTGCCAGGATAAAAGATGCCGTACTGCTGGATATCACGACCCGACTATCAGGGGATTGAGCCCAGGCATCAGCATCCTGTGTGGCAGGTTGCCTTGAGACCATCTTGAAGATGCCCTCGCGGCGTTGACCCAGAAAGCAACACGCTTCATTCTTGGCCTTGTCCTTGGGCCCGAGAGCTACCGCTAGCCGCTATGGTGTGACTTTCGGCACTCCCGAACAATTGCCTCGTGCGGATAGTTGATGCGTCGGCTCCGTCAGCCATGTCCCAGGGCGACAACGGGAATAGCGACTTCGTGATGAGTCTACGCACAAGCCGCATGACCTTAATGGACGACAAGTCCCTCGAAACAGGCTTGGGCCTCCATTTGGCATCCCGGACCGGGAAACTCTGGCCAATGCTCGTGATCGCAGATGCAGCCTGGGACGGTTGACAACACAATCTGCGTCACGGCATCAAGTTCATTATTAGTTGGCCCTACGCCTGGACTTTTCGAGCCTGAGTCCGCCAGCGGTGGTGGTGAGTCGAGGCAAACTCCATCGCGGCCTTGGATAAGCTAACCTATGAGCAGCAGCAAGAGTCAACTACACCCTGGAGCGACCGAAGTAGTACCTGTCGAGATAAATAAACAAACCGAGGATCAGGCCTTGGATATACAATTCCAAATAGATTATACCAACAATCCATCCTTGAACCGTGCATCACGAACGTTTTGCAGACTGATTATGGCTAGCGGGAACAACGCACTGCGGGCCTCGACGTCTCAAATGCTCGTGAGCTCACGTTCAACCTTGTTATCTGGGCGATTCCAAATGATTTCAATGATGTCATGTATGTCACGGCTCAAGCAGCCAAGATGGTCAAGACGTTCCAATTCGGCGTACAGTCTCTCCTAGTTGCTGCCATTGTGCGATCTCAGTCACTCGGAGGATCACGCATTTTACGTACAAGGCTCGCAGTACCGAAACTGCTACGTCATTCATCTCCAGGTCATGATGCATCTTTAGTCTGGGGCTCCAGATGGGTCCTGATGTAATGGAGCCTCATTTTATGGAGACGCAGGAAATCATCGACGATCCGATGGGGATTTTCTAAACAGGATTTCCTTGCGGGGATAATCTCCGATTGAACAGCGGACATGGAGGAATTAACTCGAGTGTACATGTAGAAGTGGCCAACCCGTGGATGAATAAACTACAACACCAGAGGCATTTAGCTTGAGGAGATGAATGAGGGTGAAGATGATCATGAAAGTTCATTATAATATATAGTTATCAACCAAGGAAATCCGTGACGCCTTGTCCAGTCCCAGCCCCATCCTGCATCTAAGCGCCATGCTTTTAGTATAAGTATAACACAACCAATGCCGGGAATCTCTATATGCTACATGCTGTCTCTAAAAATGAAGTAAATGCTCATTTAGTCGTCGCGGGACTTGCTGTAAGAGCCGGTACCACCAAGACCGTTCAGGTCGACATCAAGACCACCTACGCGGGTAGGTCGGGGTGAGTGCTCAATGCTGCGCGCAGGCATCTTCTCCTCCTGGGAGGCCTGCACGGGCGCATCGGTCTGCTGCTCAAGACCCATAGAGGCGAGGAACTTGATGGCATCAGCCTTCTCCTGCTCCTTGCGGGCAGCACTCCATTGGAGCTCAGTGGACGCGATGTCGAGAACGCGGGGAAGAGCCTCAAGAGCCTTGCGGGAGTCGAGGAATGAGAGACGGGTGCGGCGGGCGATGATGTCGGGGATGGTGCAGGCGGCTTCGGAGCGAATGCCGTGAGAGACCTCAGCCTCGATGAAGGGAAGAGACGAGACGAGACGGGTGTTGAGGGCGGGGGAGATGGAGAGAAGAGTCCAAGCGCGATCACCGTAGTTGTGAGCGAGATGGTCAGCGATGTCAGCGTCGATGTTGTAGACCTCCATCAATTGAGAGGCGAGAGATGTGGAGTATCCGTGGGCGCCGATAAGAGGCACGTTGCGCGTGCAGCAGACGCCGCGGGTGGTGAAGCCGGAAGCGCCGGCGCCGCTGATATCGGGAAGAGCCACCGCCTGGGGCTTGAGGTCGAAGAGCTTGATGGCCTCGTTGACGGTATCCTCGGCCATTTCACGGTAGGTGGTCCACTTACCACCAGCGCAGGTGAGGAGACCAGAGGGAGAGGTGGTGATGAGGTGGCTTCGGACGAGGGACTCGGTGTTCTTGGCGTTGGGGTTCTTGACGAGAGGTCGAATGCCTGTGAAGTGTTAGAAGTGTTCGGGTCAGGTCAATAGAGATGATGCGACTTACCAGACCAAGCAGCGAGGACGTCCTTGCGTGAAAGAACAGACTCAGGTGTTAGAAGCTTGCTGACTTCCTTGAGGATAAAGTCAACATCCTGCTGTTGAGCAACAGGTGCAGCCTCAACTTCGCATGGGTTATCGGTGGTGCCAGCGAGGGTGTAGCCCTGCCAGGGAAGAACAAAGATGACGCGACCGTCTGAGGTAGCAGCGTCGAGAAGACCAAGGCCGTTGGGGCAGATCTCCTTGGGAAGCATGATGTGCACGCCTGAAGCGGGAGCGACAATGTGCTTGCGAGAGGGATCGTCCATTTGGTGGATGGCATCAGTGAAGGGACCGGTTGCGTTGACGACACCCTTGGCGCGGACCTTGAAAGGTTGAGCGGCAGCGGCATCACCGTTCTTGGAGGCGAGGACATCGCGGACTTGAGCGCCCATGATCTTGCCGTTCGCATCCTTCTCGAGACCAGTTACTTCAACGTGGTTGAGAACAGTAGCGCCGTAGTGAGAAGCAGTCAGAGCGAGAGCGACGTTCATTCGAGAGTCATTGTGCTGCCCATCGTAGTACACCAGCGCGCCAACCATGTTCTCCCGTCGCAGGAGAGGGAATGCCTCGAGAGCCTTGTTCTTGCTCATGTAGTACGAGCTCTCAAGACCCTGCGACCCAGCGAGGAGATCGTATGCCTTGGTACCAGCCCAGAAGTAGGGCGCCTCCCACCATTTCTGGAGGGGTAGTAGAATCGGCAATGAGCTGGACAAGTGAGGCGCAATGTTGAGGAATGTCTTGCGCTCACGAAGAGCTTCCATGACAAGCTGCAATTGACCATAGTCGAGGTTCCAAACAGCCTTTTCTAGATATCGCACACCACCGTGGACGAGCTTTGTGCTCTTTGAGCTCGTGCCAGAAGAGAAGTCATCGCGCTCTACAAGGGCGACTTTGAGGCCGCGGGTGATGGCGTCAACAGCGATACCGGTTCCTGTAGCGCCGCCTCCGATGATGAGGAGATCGTATTCTGTGTCTTCGCCGCTGCGACGAAGTTCAGCGAGTTGTGATGCGCGGGTCTTTGTGGCGCTGAATGTAGGGGGCACGATGCGGTTCTTGTCATCGCGCTTGACGGGGACGAGGGGCTTGTCGACGATGTGTGTCTTGCTGCGGGAGGCGTAATATGCTCCGCCGAGGGTGACTGTTGTTGTAGCTGCTGCTGCGAGGAGCAGAGGGCGCTTGAGCGACCGTAATCTTTGCTGCATTTTGTGTGTATGTGTGTGGTATTTGGGGGTGTTGTTTTGCGCCGGGAGCGACTGTTTGCGCGGGAAGCTTTTTTAGGTGTTAAAAAGCTTGGGGGAGGGAGCTTGGAGAAAAAGATGGAGAGTCTGGGTCTGGGGAATAAAGATCATAGAATAAAGAAAGAGAGTAAGGCTTTGGGGTTTATAAGAAGTAAATCGAAGTGCGATGATCGTGGAGAATGGGAATGAGAGTTTCCATAAATTAGCGGAGTTGGAAATGGGTCTGCGAATGCTGATTCTGATATCATGGATTGCTTAGGTTTTAACAAGTTTTCACGAGGGCGTTGTGAGCACATGAGAAGCAAAGTTTGGGGGTTCAGACCCAGAATTAGGCTATGCAATGCATCATCTGTCTCTGCTTGATTCCAAGAACGCCCGAATTACTCAAAGCATCTGACCCGCAAGCGAGATGCACTGGGTGCAAAAACGGTGCAATAGACGTCGCGAGCTGGGTCGCATGGCTCAAAGAGGAATTCCGGGAGGTCCTGAGCCTCAAGCCCATTAATGCACGTCGGGGTGAAGACACCGAAGAGCTGACGTCGACACGAGGATTTTACCCCTGGTCTTATGCAGCTCGGTATGGAATTACCGAAGCTAGAGCCCGAAAGTGACCGAGAATGGATTAGCCGAGCCCTGGATCAACAATGAGCCGTGCCGATGTGCGGAGAGTTACATGTGCTGCCCCCACTGTCGGGGAGGGGAAGCCCGAGGTTCTAGACTTTGGGGTGAGAGTGAAAAGGTTCAAGAGGTCATGAGTTTTCTGGCTAAAAACGATGCGGGAAATAAACTATGCCTATTCATTTGCTTAAACGTCTGCTCTGTATGTGCTGTTCTGTGTACGGCTTGACTGACGAAATTGTTCCACTAATCAGAAGGCGAAAGACAGTCTTGCTGTGATTTGACTGGTGGATGTTGTGTCGTCATGGCTTGAGAGCTAGAAGACATACAACTGACAACATGGCCAGCTTGAGCACTATTGCAAACATCCGTTTGATTGTGTGCAACTTCTGTACTTATGAGTGCTAGAAATTGACGATGCATTTTTGTGTTCATTATGAGGTTCACAGTGCTGTTGTGCCGACGCCGATGGATCGAAACGTTGAGAGTGCTGAAGGTCTAGGGTTGGTGGCTGACCGTTGGCGGCGATAACCATCCAATTGGTGAGTGCATCATTCAAACCACCAGCGACACAACGAGGACGGCCCCCGCGGATGCACAGAGATTTGACTTCTGGTCAGGATACGAAAAGTCTATCCAAAGGTAAGACCCCATCAATGCATACTTTTATGATCGTTAAAAGGGTTTATCCCTCTCTTTACGAGGTGTACGCTTCTTGTACCATCGTCCCGAGATACCTGGCTCAAAATCTTGGGCATTGACACGATACTGATCCCTCACCAACACCACTTCTCCAACAAAGAAAATTGCTTTTGCTATCACAGGATGCTGACGGCTTGCAGATTTACACCACCAGGATTGCATAATGTCATTGTCGTTCACCGATCACGATCATTTGAGAATTTTGAGTCATAGCATGAGCTTATTATCTACGCTATCAACGAACACTCAACACCGCCGCCGCAAACAAGCAACGAGCAAAAAAAGAACACGAACGCCATTCTCGTATGCTAGGCTCGTCACTTCTCGAACAAAGAATTTTCCATTTTAGCGCCGCTGTTTAGGCCATGGCTCTGCATCTCACGACTCGAATTTCAACCATCGTCTACGCCGCTACGGTCTCGCACCCTTCGCCCTCACCACGAAAGCACTCAGATTTTCGAGGATCGAGCGCGACTATACGGGAGAGGAAGCACTGTAAGTGTTGGACCACGTTGAGCGACGAGGGCTCAAGAGACGTGGGAGACCCATGCCTGGCGTGTTGATCGGACTGGGTCCTGTATAGATAAAGACATCATACAGAAGGCCACCGAAAGCACATCCCATGAAGGGTGCCACCATGGGAATCTGGATATCACCGTCAGTTGATATTAAAAAGAAAGGCATTGGAATTGGACTCACCCAGAAGTAGTACCCGCCAGCAGACCAGACCTCACTTCCATATCCGATCATGTATGAAACCAAACGAGGACCGAAATCACGAGCGAGGTTGATGGCATAACCAGTCTCCCAACCGAAGCAAGCACCAATTCCAAAGATCAGGAAGAACAAGCCAAGCGGCATCAAAGGACCAGCACCGATGTTAGCGCTATCAGCCATAGCGAAGATGACAAACTGCAGAATCGTGCTGGCAATGAATTCAGAGAAGAACATGCCAGTGCGTGTCATGAATTCCGCGGGATATGTGCAGAATACACCAGCGGTTGCATTCTCGCCAATCACTGTTCGAATTCCTGGTCCGCCTTCATAAGCATCAAAGGCAGACTTGTAGTTACCGTACACGACGGCGGCAGCACACATGGCTCCGAGGACTTGAGCGACGGCATACACAGGGAACTTTCTCCACGGATGGCCTCTGAATATACAGTTGGCGAGAGTCACGGCTGGGTTCAAGTGACCACCTGATTTACCGCCAACGTATACTCCAAGCATGACACCGAGGCTGATTCATGTCAGTATGAGCTCAATTGGCCGCGGCAATAGCGACTTACCCCCATCCCCACGAGATACTCTGGTAATCACCCTTTGTTCCTCGACTGAGAACAACCTGAGCAACGACGCCGTCACCAAAGAGGAGAAGAATGAAAGTACCAAAGAATTCTGAAAAGGCATCTTGGCAGTACTCCCTCACTCGACTCCAGGCATACTGCTCAGGCGGGGGAGGAATAGTGGGCGGTTCACTCGGAGCCTCACTGTACTTTTCATTCTGGCTCATCTCGACTTTAGTGGGGATGGAAGATTTGTGCACAGAAGATTCAGAGATGGAGTCGTTCATGGTAGGGATAGGCATCCTAGAGTGAGCCTGTGAAGTTTGGTCTTTTGAGACAGAAAGAGGAGAAAGGTTGGCGGATGCAAGAGAGACAGGTTACACTGAGAGGATTGGCGTCATCAAGCATCTCTGGGGATCACGTTACAATTTATGGTCAGCAAACGAACTGAAGCTTGGGTGTCTTTTTTGCCCCTCATCTCATCCCCAAGAGATGGGATCCTCTTTCTTGCTCTCGGCCTCGGTATTTGCAAACACCACCCTTTTCATGCAGAGCATACCGAAGCCTGCGAGGTTATCAGACATCACCAACGAGGTGGGCTTTGCAAGCATGTCGATCCGCCACTGCGTTAGGAAAGAGGAACACGGACACGGGGAGACGCAGCGACTACACCCGATGGATCGAACCATGGTGCGGTGCGGGCGATACGAAAGCTTGGACGGCGGCGGTGCAGAGTACCAGCGAAATGCCGCTCGGCGGCACACACCGAGCGACAAGAAGAAAAGAAACGGGCGTTCAGACGTGGATATCATGACCGAAGAATCTGCTCTGATCAGGTTGCTTACACCGAAGGCCGGGTGGGATGGAGATAGAGGGGGGGGCCACGTTCGAGACTTGTGTTTGCATCTTTGACTCCACAGTCCGAGCCAAACCCCGGATCGTCGTGCGAAAAGAGAAAAGGATTTGCACATCCGCTTGACCGAGGTTGGCTTGGCTGGGAATTAAGGTATGGTCAAGGTGTGTTTATCCCAGACCCGCTAGCATATGCGCCCAGTCGAGCTTCTGGAACAAGACTGCGGGGAAACGTAACATGAACGACCCCTCTCTCTATCAGATGGACATGGATGCATCGGTAGGTGTTGTTGGCTGTGTTTCGTTTGTTAGATCCCCGATGGTGTTTGTCTTGTGACATGGGGTCTGTATTTCGGTATCACCAAGCCGAGGCTTAGTTAGCTTACTTGCAAGCTACATCAGGAAAGTGACGTTGGGCTGTGGTATTACAAGGGGTGTGCGTGAGACGAAATGCCAATGCTGTGAAGGATTTCAATACCCCGCAGACTGATCCCAGGGTGGTGGGAAATGCTTCCCCGAGATGCACTTTACATCTGAAATCTCGGTGTTTGTTGACTTGAGTGAGCCCGAGATGGGAGATACTTAAACACCCCAATATGATACGCTTTTGATCCTGCAGTCCCCAATCAATTTTGCTGCTGTCGCTTCGTTTCTGCTGCTACCTCTTAGTCACTGTTGCATTCGCTCTCCCCGGATCTGACACGTTTCCCCGCAATTTGCACTGCACTCTCACTATGCCTATGCTCAACGGAAAACAAAATCTTACCTTTATTGGTGCCATTGATCAGGGTACGACAAGTTCCCGTTTCCTGATCTTTGACACCAGTGGCGATGTTGTAGCTACTCATCAGCTTGAATTCAAGCAATACTATCCTCATCCTGGGTAAGTTCGTCTACTACATGATACGCGAATGATTGTTGAGTTTTGGTTTAGATGGCATGAGCATGATCCTGAAGAGCTCATCAGCTCGGTTGAGCAGTGCATTGATGGCGCCGTAGAAGCCTTTGAAGGTCAAGGCCACTCTCGTGAGCAGATCAAGGCCGTTGGTATCACAAACCAGCGTGAGACTACTGTTGTCTGGGACAAGACCACCGGCAATGCTCTGCACAACGCCATTGTCTGGACAGACACGCGATCGAAAGATCTTGTCCGTCGTCTGAAGCGTCGTCTTGGCGCAAGCGAGTTGATTTCGCGATGCGGAATTCCTCTCTCCACATATCCCTCCGTCAGCAAACTTCTCTGGCTTCTTGAAAACATTCCCGAAGTCAAAGATGCTTACGAGCGCGGTGTTCTCGCTTTTGGAACGGTAGACACTTGGCTCACGTACAAGCTCAACGGCGCAACGGAGCGAGACGTCTACGTTTCTGACCCGTCAAATGCGTCGAGGACCATGTTTATGAATCTCGAATCTTTGCAGTATGACGAGGATATTCTGGACTGGTTCAGAATCGATGACAAGAAGATTACGCTGCCAAGAATCGTGCGGTCGTCTGATAGCAAGGCATACGGCACACTTGCTAAGACGTCGCTCAAGGGCGTCAAGATCACTGGATGTCTGGGCGACCAGTCTGCAGCTCTTGTTGGACAGAAGGGCTTCGGCCCCGGTCTCGCCAAGAACACATATGGCACAGGCTGCTTTCTTCTCTACAACGTCGGTCCCAAGCCTGTGATCTCAACACACGGACTTCTCACAACGGTGGCCTTTGACTTTGGCGAGGGCAGCACCATGTACGCCCTCGAGGGCAGCATCGCCGTCGCGGGCTCAAGCGTCAAGTTCCTGGTCGACAACTTTGGCTTCATAGAGTCGTCGGCCAAGCTCAGCGCCCTCGCGGAGACGGTGGAAGATAATGGTGGGTGCACCTTTGTAACGGCCTTTAGCGGCCTGTTTGCGCCGTACTGGATTGACGATGCGCGAGGTACAATCTTTGGTATCACGGCGTACACGCAGCGCGGGCACGTTGCGAGAGCGACGCTGGAGGCGACCTGTTTTCAGACAAAGGCCATTCTCGACTCGATGGAGAAGGACAGCGGACATGCGCTGACCGAGCTGGCCGTCGACGGTGGCATGTGCAACTCGGATCTCATCATGCAGGTACGTAAAGGAATTACTCTGGGAACCCTTGTTCTCTGATTTTGCTGACACTTTTCTCAGACCCAGTCTGATCTTATTGGGATCCCTGTCAACAGACCCGGCATGCGTGAGACAACTGCACTAGGTGCAGCTATTGCGGCCGGCTTCGCCGTCGGCATTTGGAAGAGTTTTGATGAGTTGAAGGAGGTGAACACCCAGGGTCGCACCATCTTTAAACCGCAGATCGCCGAGGAAGAAGCGACGAAGCGGTTCAGTCGTTGGACCAAAGCGGTTGAGATGTCCAGAGGTTGGGCCAACGAGTAGTTGATTTGCTTTTTTGTTTGTTAGCTCTGTAGTTACATTAGCTTGATTAGGTCTGATTTTGTACTAGTATGTTTTACATGGATGGTCTGAAATACTGCTGCCTGATGGAACACCACATACATACACCAACCTGTACGGAGAAGGTAAGGTAACCTAATAAGCCCGACGTACAGTAGCGTCCACGACTCGCCACGAGGAAATAGATAAATATGGAACTTGGCTTGTTCTGGAACAACCACTAGACTCTTTCGTAATCGTACCATAAGCGGCTCCGCACTTTTATTGTTATTTCCGGGGGAGGGGGGATCTGTAGGCCATCAGCTGGTGTGGCATCCCTCACAGGCTAGACACGCTACAGGTGCATTTTGCTAGAGAGTCAAGGATCGGGATGTTTGTCGTCAAAGCCCCGAGTGATCCGGCAAAAAAAAGATATTTCCCTCATACTGCAGTCTACATATGCCGGTGTTTGTGGTCCGAAGATGCACATGTCACATGCGTAACGGCAATGCAAGGTTAACCATAGATAGAAGGTCTTTGTTAAAACCACGACATGGGTATCGTTCCTTGTCGACCAACAGCAGCACGTAAGGTACTTGGCTTTTGGCTAGACAGGGATATCGCCTGCAACGTTGGCCACATGCATTTCTACTGGACCGCGACTGTTTTTGCAGTGTTGTAGTTCCATTGCATTGGCACTTGAATTGAATGGTTGCAATGGATTGATTGATGCAGTGATATTCTGCTTGGTGTTCAGTGCTTTTGCTTGGGCCTCTAGCGCTTCTGCTTGGCCATTGACTTCACTAGACCCAGTATTAGTCAACTAAAGCCATGAAATTGCTCCACTCTCTGTCACCTCCAGATTTTCTCTTCCCCTTCCCGCGGCTCGGCCTTACTCCGTCGCATCCAGTCTCATAATACCCAACAGCACGTCTCACCTCCACTAAAACCCGATAACAGGCCGTGCAAGGTTTCTGCTTATTCCATTCCCCAGTAGCTTGTTTCCCCAGACTGCGGAGAGAGAGCAAGATCGACATGCCATCCACGTCAATGAGCGGACCCTCAATCGCTGAGGAAGAGGCAAATTCCACGCTGAGCAATGATGATGGCTCCAGCGGCGACGAGTCGAGAATGACCAGCGCCGGACCTAACAAGAAGCGCAGGAGGGAGAAGCATCAGAAGATATCGTATGTACGTTCTGTAACACTGTGAGAAATTGAGGCTGAATGGCGTGATAGCTGTGAGATGTGCAAGGCGCGTAAGGTGAAATGCGATCGCGCTGAGCCTGCTTGCTCGTGGTGCGCGAGGCATAACAGAGCTTGTGTTTATCTTGAGAGGCAAAAACCAGGCGCTGGCCGTAATGGCTTCAGCATTGAGCTTGAGGCAAAGGTCAACAGGATTGATGCATTGCTTCAAGCCCTGGGAAGGCGAGTGGAGGAGCATATCGTTCAAGACCACTCTTCAGTCGGTTCCCCAGGTGTATCGCCGTCAATAAACAACGGATATGGACCACCGCAAGTGGATGGGAGACCGACGCCGAACACAAGTCTCCCAAGACAGTCTTCGTTCTCGCAGGCGAGATCACCAGGCATCACAAGTCCATGGCAGCCTATAAACAACCAGAACACTACTCAGTCGCCAATGCAGACTCAGCAAGCCGCCGGTGCACCAACACCAGGTCAATCGAGTACTGCGCCAAATCCGTCTGGCGCGAGGCGAGATCCATCGTTTCAGTCGTACACGATTGATCTACCGCCGCACGACATCATCTACAGCCTCGTAGATCTCTACTTCAAGCACTGCAACACATGGTGTCCTATCCTTGAGCGCAAGACCATCTTTGCTACCTTTTTTGGCTCAACTTCTATGGAGGAAGCTGATCGTATATTGCTCTACGCGATTGTGGCTACCACGTTGCGCTTCCTCAAGGATCCGAGGTTATCAACGGAGATGAGCTCATATTATCACAAGATAGCGAAGCATACAGTGCAGCTGTACGCTATGGAGCATACCACCATTCCTGCGATGAGAGCTCTCGTCATTATTACCCTCGACGAGCTGGGAACCTCCAATGGCCCTCGTGGCTGGAATCTACTGTCTCTACTAGCGCAAAACGTGAGGCAGCTTGGTCTGAGCGAGGAAAGCAGCGTCTTTCTATCCGCGGATGCTTCCGAGGTTACGCGTACCGCTTCATCTCACAGAGTCACCGCTGGCAAACCCGAATCTTGGATCGAAGACGAGGGGCGGAGACGATTGTACTGGATGATCTATGTTCTAGATCGATACGCAACAATCGCAACACCAACCTTTGACTTCATCCTCAACGACACAAAGATCAATCGCTTCCTCCCCTGCTCCTATGATCTCTTCTCAAAGAACGTGCCAGTCGAAACACGCTCTCTGAGTCCCTACAACGAAAAACAATCACCAATAATGACATATCTTGTCAACAAACCTGAGAATCTTGGCAGTTTTGCTTACCATTGTGAGATTCTTGTTATTGTGAGCAGAATCCACGAGTTTCTCAAAACACCCGTTGATGTCACTTCATCAAGCGACATGGCTGAATGGCGCAACACATATCGCAACCTGGACAGGACACTGGATGGTTGGCTTCAGAGCTTACCGAGCGAATATAGCAAAATCTCGGCTCTTTGCCATTCTGACCCTGCGAGTCGTGTGGCGAATTGGTTCATGCTTCACAGCGCGTATGTCACGGCTGCTGTGAGACTGCACTCCTCAGCAGCGTATCCAACAGTTCGTTCTCACATTTTCGTTCCTTCGCACTACGCCATGCAGAGATGTTTATCTGCTGTGCAGAGTCTGGGGGATATCACCAAGGATGTTCTTGAAGCTGATGGCCTGAATCTCCTGGGTCCCTCGTTTGCCTTCTCGCTTTGGGTTGCTGCGAGATTACTTCTTGTTCATGCTGCGACGGTTGGATGTCCTGTGGACCCGCAGATTGACTTCTTTATTGATACGTTGCGCGATGTTGGACAACATTGGGAGGTTGCGAATAATTACTCCAAAATTCTGCATCGTGTTGTTCAGAGAGTCCGACAGGGTGACATGAACTTTTCAGCTATGCGAAGGTGAGCCCTAGCCTCTATTAGATACGGTATCTCAACTAACGACCACAGGAGTGCATATGACCTAGTGACCCTTACATCGACAGCACGACACTCTGGCCTGGAGCCAACATCAACACAAGCTACGTCTCTCAGCGAGCTTGATAGCATCGATGTGTTTGAGTTCTTCAACTGTCCTCGACTGTCAGCAAGCTCAAGCAGCCAGTCACAGCTACAGTTACAGCCGATGCGGGAACCAACCAGAAACAACGGAGTGCCCGACCCGGAGGCTGATTGGTTGGCCTTTGGATCCCCGTTCAATCAGGTGTAGAGGGTAGTTCATTTCGTTTCGATCATTTCAGACCATTTGAGTGCCTCGCGGCGCGTACAGCCATATCTTTAAAGCGGTATTTTGCCTTGAATATTACACATATGCTGCTCAGTCAGAATGAAAAGTTCCTGATATTCTGTAAATTGATAGCCGAGCATAATGATCTGCGTCACTGAGTCAAATATGATCCGGACTGGGATCCCCAGCAACATGATCTGCAGCGATGGAACAGTCTGTTATCTTCACCCTCTCCGTGCACTTTTCGCTAGCTTCAGCCATCGTCGATCAACTCGGACTCAATCGGATTGTAACGGGAGGCTAGGTCAACCTCAAAGTCAATCCAGCCCCAAACTCAATCTCAGCCTCCCCGATGCCAAGCACAACTACATTCCAACGCGCGAATCTTGACGAATATTGTTTCAGATCGTAACATGTAATAATTCATCGTATAAAAATCGTTTCCGGCATACAACTCATCCCAATCGTCCGAAACATGAATACATACAAACGCCACAACTGAAAACTCCAAAGTCAAATCATAAACCTAACTATCCCAGATAGCACCATAAGCTGGAACACCACGCGTTTCCAAACCATAAACCACCTTTTTCGTAATCTTCTCATTCGCAATGATGATAACTGCCTCAGCTTTGAAGCCCTTTACCAGATTGTAGCCCATCTTTACCAAGTCAGGTCTCCCGAGCTTTTTAGTATCGTGGATGACCGCGTTGGGAATGCGCTCGCTGATAGTCTGGCAGATTTCGTCCCCAAAGGTTTCTTCAGGGTTCTTGGTAGACCAGATAAGTTGTGTTGGACATGTTGGGTTTTGAATATGTCCGAGAACAGGACCGATGCCGGAGCCTGTTGCGATGAGGACGACGCGGTTGAAGAGCGTTGCGATGCGCATCACGCCGCAGGTTGGGACACCGCGTGTCCATATGTGAGAGGGGCCGTCTTGGATGGTGGACTTTGTCCAGTCGCCGGCATTAGAGACGACAAGGGAGTAGCCCTTGGATCGACCGTTGACGGCTTCGGGAGCCGGGATAGTGGCAAAGGAATGCCACTCCTTAAGAGGTTTGTGAGAGAGACGGGTGAAGGAACCGTTGACGGGGACAGTGTAGTCAAAGTGAAGCCTGATAGCGTGGTCTGACAGTTTTTCAGCTTCAACGGGGACTTTTCGTAGGAAGCACCAGGATGAAGCAACACTGGCCGTCGCTACAGCCAGTAACCAGAAGGCAGGTGACTTGACACAAGACTCTCCAAGTGTAGTACCAGAAGGAGTGTTGTCGTGGGCTGAGAGCACGGTTTGCACCCAGAAGAGAGCGAGCATAGTCCATCCAGCAAAGCGGTGAGTTCTCTCAAAGAGATCGTGATAACGCTTGCGCACTGAAGGCCAAGCCATTCCGATCATGCCAACGAACATGGCAGACAGGATCCAAGAGATGACTTGAGAAGCGATGGATAAGGCACCCCAGTTCGCACAGCTTCCGAACGAACAAGCAATGTCGGCGATATTCGTTGCAAGAAGCCATGCTCCTGCGCTGACAGCTGCACCTGAATGGACTCCGCCGAGATGGTAGATCTTTGCGCATCGGGTCCTGATAGCAAGAGGCCAGGTCTTGGGGACGCTGCAGGTGATAGTGTATAAAACGTTGATAACGAATTCTTGACGAACAAGAACAGCCGTGGTTAGGTTGATGGCTGTGATGATACCCATCCACTCTCTGGTGATACCAGTCAAGAGGAGAGCGATAGCAGCACCGATGTTGAAGAGTCCAACAAGGGAAAACAGCCGACGATAAACAATGAGCAATCTGTGCCGCAACCCCCTCGCATGCTTAGGCATATCCTTCTCAGGGAGGGCCTTCTCAAGATCATACTGATGCTCATCAATAAGTGTTGTATCACTCGCATCAGAGAAAGAACTGAGCTGCGTAGCACTCGACGCATTCGAATCCATACGCGTATGCAAGACAGCAGGCTGGGGTTTCCCAACCTCCACCATCTCTTTCATTCTCAAAGCTCTCTTGTCGATCTTTCCGTTTGCAGTCATAGGAAGACTGTCCAGTTGGTGGTAATGAGTTGGCATGGCGTAGTAGGGCTGAAGGGTCTTGAGATGGGCTTCAACAACGGCGGTAGGGCAGTGGTTGGGGGTGATGAAGGCGTGGATCTCATTGTTGATGAGGAGAGCAGTGGCGGCTTGAACGGAGGGACAGGATTTTATGGAGGCTGTTACACCGTCGAGTTCGACGCGGAAACCTTTGACTTTGACTTGGTCGTCTATCCGGCCAAGAATGTGGAGAGTGCCGTTGGAATTCCATTGACAGAGATCACCAGTGTTGTACATATTTGATCTGAATCTTAGGTCAGTATCTCGTTCAAAGATGTCATGACTTGAAAACTTACCCGTCTTGGGTGAAAGGGTCAGGTCTGAATCTCTCAGTTGTCTTGTCTGGCAAGTCAACATAACCGCGAGCTACGCCAGCACCACCAGCCCAGACATTACCGACTTCTCCAACAGGTACTGGCACAAGAAACTCGTCTAGGATATAAACATTATTTCCTGGTGTTGGTTTACCGATGGAGAGAGGTTGGCCTGTTTGGTGCTGGTGCATGGTGTTGACGATGGTGGTTTCTGTTGGGCCGTAGCAGTTGAAGTATGAGACATGAGACGCCCATAGGTCAGCGAGCCTAGAGAGGTTAGTTGAAATCAGAAAGTAAGTGAAAGTAGGGGACTGACTGTTGAGAGCTAGGCTCTCCTGCTGTGGCAACGGTCTTCATTCTTGGAAAGTCCTGTGGGCTATACTTTGAGAGGATGCTTGGAGTGCAGATAAGGACGTCAATCTATGATAGTCAGTGACTAGCTCAACCCTTGGACATAATAAACTCACTTGCTTGAGGGCCTTTGACCATTCAGAGCCCCGCATGACTAAGGTGCCGCCATTTGATAGACAACCAAGAGTCTCCCACGCGGCTTGAACTTGTATGTCAGTATGGTCCTTCGCCTTTGGATCCTTGGTTTACTTACCCATATCAAAGCTGACGTTCAGCACTTGACCAACACATGTTCCAGGACCAATACCCAGATTGCCTGGTGCTTGACATAACAAGTTTGTCACATTGTTGTGAGTGATGTCGACTCCTTTTGGTGTACCTGTTGTGCCTGATACATGTTAGTCTAATGAGAAGTAGTATAAGATAAGTCAACATACCTGATGTATATATCACATAGCAGCCATCCTCAGGCTTACTGACTGGAGTAAAGTCTGCAATACTTTGTTCACTGTTGTCTTCATCCTCAATAATGACAACATCTGTCACATCCGTGTTCGAGATACGATGTGCCGTAGCCTTTGAAGACAGAGCTATCCTTCCTCCGGTCTGTTGTAACACAAACCGCAAGGTCTCATCTGCCACTACGCCTCCATCAAGAGGAACATACTGCGCTCCACAAGACAAGATGGAAAGTATACCAACCAACATACCAACACCACGCTTGACAACAAGCGGCACTCGATGTCCCGGCATGACGCCCAGACTTCGTAACCGTTGCGCCAACCGGATGCTTCGTTCAGCAAGCTCGCCATAGCTTATTTCAACAGCTGGCTCGGCAGATAGATCTCGTGCCGCAGTTGCCGAAGGCTGTGTGGTGGCATAGTGGAAGAATGCCTCTGTGACAGTTGAGAAGCGAGGTCTACTGCATGTACCTCGTGTAAACGAGATTGGCACGGCAGCTCCCCGTGGGGACGAGACGTCAAGCACAGATGATGCCATGCTAAGCTTAATCTGAGGCGTGTGCAAGATAAGATGAGGATCGTCGTACAATTCCAAATAGACAGAAACTCAAATAGATTGAGTAGGAGTTGGGTCGGGGATGGCGGGAGATTGTGCATCAAAGATTTGAAATTAAGGAGTTGCATAAGAAACATCTCTCCACACACAAAAAGAAGGTCTGTTCTTAAATAGAGCCAAAGCCCTCCTCCCTCTTTTTTCTAATCCTACCCAGCCTTCTCGTCATGCTTGGCAGGTAGACCCAACACCAGCAACCGACGGATCGTCAGCCAGTCAGCTGCCCTTTCAAGTTGCACCTCGGAGGAGTACGCCCCCCAACCGCCCCCAGAATGCGTCTTTTTTCCTCTATCGAGATACAAGAAGGATCCGCCTTGAAACTCCGGAGTCAGCCCAATATGGTAAAATCTGTTGGTAAACAAGAAACCATCTGCCAAGCTAAGGCATGTAGTTCCAGATAGCGTCGAAAAGAGGGCCAGCTCAACAGGTATACCACATGACAGATGGGGCAAGGATGTGTTTGCTTTGGTCCGTTGGTCCCAGTTAGGTAAGTAGGTAATGTACCTGAACTCATCGAGGTCTTTGACCGAAAGGTACAACAAGGCGTGTGATGTGGTCTGCGTGCGTACCCCTGTAGGTACAGCAGAATACATACATACGTACCGTAGGCCCGCAGGCCCGCATGTAGAGAGGGATCTGCCCTGCCCTGGCTATGGCCATGGTTCCGTGGCTGTGGATACAAGGGCTGGCCAAGACATCTTTAGCACGCGGGTTCTGCGGGAGCTGCAGGATCTGAGTTCGGCATCTGCAAAATCTCACATGAGCCGAGATGATATGAGGTGGAGTTGGGCTGTAAGCTGTGCCGCTTTTCGAAGGAGGTTATCCAAGATAAGCCTAAATGACAGATGGCTTACTCATCGCCTATATCGTATGAAATATAAAGAAAAACAAGTATTTGAACTGTTTGAACAGGTTTTTACCAAAGGCTCACCGAAATCTATCAGTCAAATCTTACTCAACAAAAAGATCATCGGGTCTAAGAGCTAAGCATGCGAACGGCTCGACACTTGGACCAAGCCAACGGAATGACAGACACCAAGATCGACATGAGAGACAGCAGACTACGAGATTTGCACCAATACTTCCCGACGTGGAATTAGTCCCCGACCACCGCCCTTTCAAAATGCCTCAGCCAACACCAAAAATCTGCAGTGTCTCACTCTCTGCAGTGCAGGCTTCTCTTTCTGCTGGGTTGACCCCAGCCATGTCTCAGTTGAATCAAAGACACTTTTGGTGTCCCCACTATCGATTTAGTGATCGACGCGGCTAAGCTCGCGTTATTGACGTACCCGAACTATTTGATCCAACGCAACCCGACAAGACGGTCAATCTTGCCAAGTGCAGTGCTTTCAGCTACACTTTTTTCTTGCTCTCTTTCTTACGATCCTGCCATCGATTTCGATCTGATCATGGAGGAGCAATTGGTCCTTGCGTCGACGCCTGCAGACGGCGTACGCGTCCTCGCGTTGAACAGACCCTCCAAGCGAAACGCCCTCTCGCAGGAGCTCATTACCGTGTTTCTGGAACAGCTGAACACGGCGTCCAGTGACGATGGCGTGCGAGTCATTGTCATCACCGGCAGCTCTTCTTTCTTCTGCGGTAATGTACCCTGTCCTACCCATTACCCATTACCATATGTACTGCGTACCCATGGGTGAATCCACACGCCACGCCACAGGGGTATAGCCCCCCCGGCACTTGTCGCGCCCTAAGTTAGTGGCAGGGCTAAGCTGAACTGGAACTGACGTGCCAATGATTCTTTAGCGGGAGCTGATATCGGGGAGATCTCGCGGCTCGATGCGGAAGACGCGCGGGGCTGTCGCTATCTGGCGGACCTCTGTTCGGGGATGCAGGCCGTGCGCAAGCCCTTGATAGCGGCTGTTGAGGGAATGGCGGTGAGTTTAGTTTTTGATCGTACCCGAGGTGTTGGTTGAGGCTAGACTGACGATGAGCTTTTGCTGGGGATTGACAGCTCGGAGGGGGCTTTGAGCTTGCTCTCATGGTGAGTTGAGCTTTTTTTTTCCTTTCCGTGGACGGAACCCGTGAGTTGCTGACATCTCACAGTGTGACCTGATCTTTTCCGCGGACGGAAGCCGCTTCGGCCTTCCAGAAGTCAAGATTGGTCTCATCCCTGGCGCTGGCGGTACACAGCGTCTGACCAACGCCGTGGGAAAGTACAAGGTATTTCCCTCCCCCCAAACCTCGTGCTACCTTGTGCTGATATGCGTGATAAAGGCCATGCAGATGATCCTCCTTGGCCAGCCCATATCAGCGGAAGAGGCCCGGTCCGTGGGTCTTGTTGCGCAGCTGTATGGGAGCGGCAAAGTCCTCGAGCACGTTGTGAAGGATCATGCATCGACGCTTGCGGCCCTGAGCCCCACGGCGCTGGGCTTGGCTAAAGAGGCTATCTGTAGATGTAAGTGGCCATCACGTAGTTTGTGTGCCACACGTTGACTAACATATTCATCATAGCTGATGATTTGGGGGCCGATCATGAGTTTGAGAGGAGTTTGTATTACTTTGCGTTTGGGACCGGGGATAAGCGAGAGGGTGTCAAGGCGTTCTTAGAGAAGAGGAAGCCAGAATGGGGGTCTAGGTAACTGTACACGTTGGGCCTTTCGTAAAGTGGCAGTATATGCATGACGCGGCGATGATAGTTAACGCTCAAAGTGTATGCTTCTGTTGAGGGATATCATTTGTGCGCGGCATATGCCTGTATTCTCTTGGACGATCCCGCGCTGCCAAGCTTTGCTGTCAGTTGATGATATTGTCGATCGTTGATTATCAATCATCCAGCGTGGTTGGCCTCAGCCGAATACTGTTGCTCAGTTCTCACATTTTTCAGGCTCAACATTGAAGTTGCCAGCCTCCCAACACTTGTGTACACAGTCAGCACTTCTGCACTCTTGCCTAGGTGTCAGCCTCTGGCATTGGTATATCCACTCCTATTTTCTACCCCCTCATGAATATCAGGTGATTACCTGTTCATGTCAACGTGTATCATGCGCTACTAAACGTCGTCCCGTCTCGCCTCGGTACGCAAGTCAAGCTCGGAAGTCATTCCAGACCATTCAGTACTTTTTCAAGCCTCATGCAACTGTGGGCCATGACTGCAGAGAAAAAGTGATGCAGGGGTCTAGGGTTGGACCGGATCTGTTGAAGAAAACTAGCTGCATGCCAACACATGGTCCGGCACGGCACGTTGTATAATCGAGATGTAACCTCGTTTGAGCAAAACCACGTACCTAGTTCAGTCTCGACCAACAATCTTGATAGCGTTCTTTGATTTGCTATCACGACAAGGATCTTGTCAAAGCGTGCATCAATACCCTGTTGGCACAAATGCTAAGCTGTCCGGTGTTAACCAACAATAATTCTTGCGGCCTCGCCCAGTCTTGAAGCCACGATACGAATGCCCATAAACCAACACGAGAAACTGCACAATTCGCGCGCAATTACTGCATTTGCCCATGCAGAGTCGTACGATTTATGCTCCAGGCTAGGGTGATCCTCCCGCATCTCATCGTCCTAACCAGCGCCACGCCGCGACTAGGTAACAATAGTTCGTGGTGAGCCCCTGGCACAAACTCGATTCTTCATTGGTTAGTGCACTTCAACGCCCAGGGTATCTTGTTCGCGTATATTGATTGACTTTCGGACATGCTTTCAATAGTCTTCAATGTAACATCCATTAATGTAGCCTTGAACCTTAAATTAATGAAAACGACCTCTCGCTGAACAATGTCTTTGCCGATTAGATCTTGCCGCGGCGGGATGTCACTGCGGATAGAGCGCTTGTGAAAATATTCGATATTGACACTATGTCAAGATTTGTACCCCAACTCATCCATAGATGATTGACAACTATATAACTGAAGAAACAAAGACAGATCCTTTGCGTTTATCTTCCATACTGGTCAGCTGAAACCGAGTTCATAAACGTAGTACCAGCCAGTCGGAGAGTATCAGGCTGAGCCATCGATCCATTAGGATTGAAGTAGAAGTGCTCGCCGTAGCCACCGCCATTGTTGAAAACAGGCCACTCGGGAATACCGGAAACTACAAAGGTTAGTTTGATATTGCACATGTAGGGGGCATGAAAAACTTACTTCCGTGTTCGTTGGGGTTGAGCTCGGTGATGAAACTGATCCACATATGGCTCACGAGCTTAGCAAGGTCGAGAACCTCTTTTGACGCGTTGACAAGAGGGCCTTGGCCCTTGCCGTAGCCTTGGCCGAGCAAGTTGTAGAAAACGTAGGCGACCTCGACGAAGTGAGGAGTTCCAATGTAGTCGGCTACAGTCCATGTCAGTAAGCACAAATCATCTCGAGCGTACGAGGTTATACTTACGCATATTAGTGTTGGGAGACTCGAATAGGTATGCGTATGAAGTCACGTTGTGCTTAGACCAAGCATCAGTTCGCGCACGTCTCCACGACATGAAGAGCTGATCGCCCTGCAGAGCAGCCCATCTCTTATATTGCTTCTTGACAGGATCACTTGGCTTGTAACGGTAACCCGATGGAATTCCAAGAGCGTCGATGTTAGGATACAGAGCCAAGAGTGTGTCAACGGTATCAGCATCAAGTCCAGCGGCTCGAAGCTTAGAAACAGCCTCTTCAGTAGAGTCAACGCCGGGCAGACCAAAGAAGCTACCCTCATCGGCATTTGTTCCAGCCATGAGAGGCACCTTTGTGAAGTTTCCGTCGGCGAGAAGCTTGGAGGGATAGTCGGGGACAAAGTCATCATCAACGACAGGGTAGAAGCTGCCCTGGATCTTAGTGCTCGTGGCATTGAGCTTCTCGAAGGGGACTTGGCGGAGACAGGCAAGCTTGTCGGATTCCTTGTCACAGCCAACTGCCTTGACGATAGTGTCGTAGCGCTGCTGCGGTCCAGTGTAGTTCTTCATGTCAGTGCCATCAGCTCCAGATTCGGCGATGATACCACGGAATAGCCCCTCGTCAATACCTCCGTAAGCCATGGCTTGGTAACCGACGTTACCACCGCCAGCACTCTCACCGAAGATGGTAACCTTTGAAGGGTCACCACCGAAGGCAGCAATATTCTCCTTGACCCAGTGCAGGGCAATGCGTTGGTCCTTCAAGCCGAGGTTGGCAACTCCAGCATCGAGGATATCCTTGCTGGCCATGAATCCCCAGAAAGAAAGTCTGTCTGCTGACCGTTAGTCACAGGTCTAGTTGGTAGAGGATTATCGGCTTACAGTCGACGGAGACTCCAATGAAGGGCTTGCCCATCTTGACAGACTCCTCTACCATGAAGCTCATGTTGTAAACACCGTTGGCGCTAAAGTCCATGGTCCAACCTCCACCGTGGATAAAGACTCCAACTGGAAGTTTCTCCTTCTTGCCACCCTTGGACACAGCGGGCCTGACAATGTTTAGAGTCAGGCAGTCCTCGCTGAAGGTCGCAGGACCTTGATCAGGGCTATTCTAAGCAATGTCAGAGACGCTTCAGACGAACATGAGGAGGAAGACTCACCCCATAACCGACACAAGAATCAGCATACTTGGTGACCTTCTTGATCTTGAAAGTCTCATTCAAAGGCTGAGGGTTCTGGAGACGAAGTTGGCCGACGGGAGGTTGAGCAAAGGGAACACCGAGGAAGAGATCTTGATCTAATCCGGCGACATATTTGCCCTCAAGGGTACCGTTCTTGACTCGCACAGCAGGTGCTTGTCGCCCAAGAACGCCTTCAGTGAGAAGGGCGACCGCAGTGGCCAGTTTCAAGAGAGAACGCATGTTGGAAAGAAGGCTTGGCGTGACACTTCTCGAGTCTCAGAACCATCTTGCTAGTGGAACTCGAGATTATTTATTGTGCCGACTGTATTGGGAAAACCAAGGTCTTGGTCAACTTATTGACTAAAGCTCCGGCTAGAGTGCCATTGAGCGGAGAACAGAAACGTCATGCGGAACAATTCCCATAAAACCCATCAAAACCTCTCAATGCATCACGTATATTATCAACCAGGGATACCACGCTACAGCCATGCCATTCCCTATTTTGACCACAGTTCCGAATATTCACGCTTGCCGAGGTCAACTGCCGTCCGCCCTTTTGCTGAATCGCAGTCGAATGATGCACGCAAGAGTATTCCCCATGGGGAATCGCAAATAAAACATCATGCGGGGACCTTGGATGGCAAAACATCGGGACACTTGAAACCCCGGATATATCGATGGGGAACCACAAACGGGCCGTTAAGGTTCTTGTGATCGGACCGTAATTGGCAGCTGGACCACTAGTGATGGAACCATGGACCTGGAATTGGCCGAGGGGGACTTGGCCGATACTACCTCGTCATGATTATAACCAGTCATGATCTTAAATCCCGTCGGCGTTCACGACTCGTGGGTAAAGAGAATGTCATCTATTCTGCAGGTCGAGATGGTGCAGCCAATAAGTGGTGGGTATTTCTCCCCAAATTCTCATATGCAATGCAACCCTAGCTAAGCGGTTCTAAGAATACTGAACCTCGATATTGAACTGGCCATTTTTGTAATCAATCAACGTGACCTTGACTCCCCATCCCGAGGCCTCAAACGACGTCTTCCCATTCATCGACAAAGTCCCGTCGTTCAATGGTTCCGCGCCATTGTTATCCCCGCAGCCGTTCGATCCGGGCGTCGCATCCAAGACCTTGATTGAACCCTCCGACGTGGCTAGCGTTGTATCAACGGTATACAGAAGAACTCCCGGTGCGCAAACATCCCCATCAACGCCCTTCGCCACACGAGCTTCAACAACCAAAGCAGAAGTGTCGCTCTTAGCAATGACAACTGCCTTGACACCGCCCTCAACTTCAACAGGAGTCAACGTATGCTTTGTCGTGCCACGCTCAAGAATACAGTCAATGGCCCTATCGGCCAACCATCCAAGTCTCCATTTATCCCAAGCAAAGAAATCAGGTGCTACTCCTCCCACATTTCCCATGATACTCCATCCTCCAGTGTAGTAGCCAGTCGGCAGATCCGGCGTATTAGGGTAGTAGTCGGGCAAACACATCGAGTGTCCTGTCTCGTGATTGACCGCCTTATAGCCCCACGAGATGTAGGGATCGGCGCCGAAAGTGACAGCTCTTCGGGAGACGGGTTTCCCATTGCGTGTAGAGACGCTGAAGCTGGATCCGAGTGATCGGGTCATCTTGTCATTGTTGCGTGTTGTTGCGATGTAGAGAATGTCCGTCTCGGCGGGTGGTGCTCTCGCCCCATTGTTTGTATACGCGTCGAGAGCATCTTGGATATAAGACAGATGTTGTTCAGCGCTAAAGCCCTCTTCCCATTTATACGATGCTGCAGATTTGGGCATGCGGTAGAACTTGGTAGTATCGGTAGTGATATTGAGTTCAAGCTGGCCGTAGCTTGCCGTCTGGTACCATTTTGCTGCATCCGGTACAAGAAGATCGCGAAGCTCTTTGACGGATTCAGAAGCTGGTGATTGAGCGTCGGAAAAATCGACAAAGATCATGTAACCCTGGATCGTACCAGTTCCAGAAATACAGTCGTCCTGAAACCCATGTCCAACACTAAAGTGGGCATCGGTTCTTGGCAGCTTGCATGTTGTTGTAGCCGCAATCGCCGAAGGCAATAATGCCGAAAATAATGATGTCTTGAACAGCATTGTAAACTCCAGTTGAGTATGGAGATTTCCACGGCATTTCAGACGTCTTTCCCAGTTTATATGCCAGATAATTATTGAGTTTACTAGGTATGCAAAAGCTTGGACCTGCAGATGGTGCGTTGAGTTCCTAGCATGTTTTGTTTATATGGGAAACACGAGCTTTAAATGATAAGGATGGCGATGCGAAACGAAGCCTTGAATAAGCTTCTGTTTCAGACCGTTCAAAACTGCCTATGATCATTTAGGGTCTGTATGAGGGATCGTCAGGCCAAGCCCTGGATAAATGATCAATTTGCATTTTAATATGCGACAATAGTTTGGCATTGCCCTTCCGAATGTCGGAGTCTGTGGTGCTGTCATATGAGTATCGTAAGCTTTGTTGGTTTCCGTTTTGTTGGTACCCTTTCTCCTCCGTCGCCTTCAGAGGCTTCTCGCCGTCAATCTGATAATCTACTGGGTGAATTGCTTTCTAGCATCATGAATAGTTTGTAGAGCCAGCTTTATTCGAAGTGAATATCATTCTGGGAGACTTTGGCCGCTCAAGTGGCTAACCGATGGCCCAACTTGGTGTATCAGGACCTGCCTTCAATTCCTTGTAGCATTTATTATAACCGTTGATCTCCTTATCTCTGCAATAAAATTTTAAGAGATAGACGTCGTTTTCAGGAGTTCGTTGCACTGATAATCGAAGACGAAGTTAGAAAGGAGCTTCTAGCTTCTGTCACTCTCGGTCGTCCACAATTCATCAAAGCTTATAGAGCTCTGGCGCCACTCAGCTCAATATCCTGGAATGAAAGACAGTCATCGAGGTCCACCCTTCCTCGAATGCTACATAAACTTAACCATACCTGCCATCGCTTTGAAATCTCCGGTGGCCATGGTGATGACGATTAGGGTCTCCCTACCCCGCGAGTGTATAAGTTTGGATCAAGATGGTCTCGGTGCGAGAAAGGTAGAAAGAAAAACATAACCATCCTTCTCGTTGATGTCTTCGATCAGCGCCAATACCGTCATTTCAACAACTTGCAACACCCGATCCAATCATTTCAGATGCCCAAGTACGTCACCTTCAACTCAACTTCAAATACCGGCGTGCCGAAAGTATTGCAAGAATAGCTCCGACTTGGGGCTCAGCCACTGAGCAGACTCGTCCCAGGCACGCTCGTTATAGCTTATAAGGTAGTGCTGGCAATAAGAATACCTAGAATACCCGTAAGGGCACCTTGCAATTTTTTGGTAGAGACAGACACGGTCAATCACCTTCGACTGACTGACTCCAAGGTACAGCCGCTTATTGATTTCTTATGAGGCTTTTATTCACAGGTAAAACTTCCTCGGTCAACTTGGTAAGGTCAGTGGTACACAATTTGCTCTTCGTTTCCGAAAACACGTTGCGAGTGTTCTTGAGCTCTCCGACATTGCCGGCTTTCAGGTTGGTCGTCTCTGGCACTATTGCCGAGTGAATGAAATTGGGGTGGTTGGCCATAGTAATATTTGAGACTTTTGTGAAGGAGGCGGGCTCAGGTCAGTATGAACCTTGCTCCTAGAAGAGGCCTGAAGCTCTGCACGATGACTTGCGATATTTTAAGCACCTCAGCTTGCCGATGAAGGTTTACTGTCAGATCTAAAGCATAAATTACATTGGTAGGTAGTTTTGCAGTATATTCTTGGAGCTTTTCAATTATTTATTATCAAAATCTTTCCCAATACCGGCTCAAACTTGTCCCAACTTGTCATATATCCAAGTGTTTGATGCTTACTTAACCGAGGTATTATAAACCTGTTCATATTCTTGTGCATCTGATGACAATATCCTCCAGCGAGGTACAGAAAATGGGCATTTCAAGACTGCAAACTCTCCACACGTCAAATTTTAGAGATACTAGGCATTTGTTGAAGACCCTTGGAACTGATGTGTTTCCCATGGACCTGATAGGTTTCTGTAGACTTTTGTATGTTTTCGAGGAAGATGAGTTATCTTATACAATTCCTACAATTGTCTGGACAATAAACATATTTAAAATGGCCAAGTGCACTCGGTAGTAAATCATTTTACAGGAACACGCCCGTGATCTTAGCCATGGCTAAGTAGGCCCGAGTATTGGCCATTGTGAAGATGGTTGGGGAGAAATGACGTGACGACTTTGCCATACCCTATAGCTGACTGTTCGAGGCGCCGGCATTGCGGATATTGACGACTGACAGGTGGTAGCACCTGAACCTAACGAGCCACAAAATTTGTACGAAAATTAATTGCCCCTGAATCAACGCCGCAGAAACTGGCGATAGCTTCAATAGCGTGACAAAAGGAGTTGAAACAAATCGATAGCGTGGAGGGACCATGACCCAAAACATCGTTAGCTTAGGGTGGAACAGATAGATGGATGCTGATTGGTGGCTGGGCGCGCTATTGACAGAATGCGTTTTCAGGTGGCAGGGATTAGAATCTGATCAGGGACATAGACTGGGTTAGCCCAGGGGTTATCGGGAGTTGGTTATCGGAGTAGCTTGTCGCGATGGTCATTGAAGAAGCAGAGCACGGAAGCAGTTGCTTTGCGCCTGAAGCATATCAACGCGCAACTGACAGTGCCGAAGCGATTCAGGCCCAGAGGATTCCTACCTACAGGAATGATTACCGGTCATGAGCATCATCGCCAAAGCAAGGGGGCGGATGGAGCTCAGCAGCCATCCAATTAAAACCCGTTTCAAGTGGCGTCTTTAGCTTCAGCTGAGGAATCGTGCTGTAACAAAGAGCCCCCTCTTTTTTGCAGCTCAAATAAAGAAAAAAATAATCGAGAGAGGAGAATATTTCTCCTATTCAGTGACTGCACATGGAAAGCTTCATTTTGCGACGGCAGTAGACATTTGAAGGGGCGTCGTTGAGGCAGAGAGAGGTTGGTTTGGGTCAAACCGTGGCGCCCGACCGTTGAGTCTGATGCTAGCGACGGCAGTTTCGGGAGGAGAAAAACAGAGTTACAGCCCTGCAACATTCAAAGTTTGGAGGTAGCAAAGCGTGATCAAGCACTATGGTCAAAATGAGATTGCGAGTGCCTGTGTTACAGGCCAAAAGGCGCTGCAATCGATGGCAGAGATCCCGAAAGAATATTTCTGGCAACGGGCTTCGAGAAAGACGGTGGAAGAGTGACGAGATCTGGGTAAGAAATTGCTTGGCGGAACAGGATCCGTTAAAGGGACCAACACCAAAAGGCAAAGTAAGCGTCAGCACCCCCGCATCGCGTGCAACCTACAGTGCCCAGTACAGTATCACCATCAGTCAAGACTCTAATAATAACCTTATGAAGACACTGCAGTCTTCGATTCCATCAATCTTATCGGCGGAATAACACTTCATCAGAAACAACCTACAAAGCAAGGTTAATTCCCAACTACCGTGGCCTCATGGTCCCCTTTTCTACAGGCGTCGTCGCAGATTGATTACAGTGGATCAACGAGGCGTCAAGCCTTGACCAACCGTTATGAAGCGCTACCTGTGCTGAGACAAGCACCAGCAAGATCGCTACGGTAGGGAGAGCAAAAATGATACTGTATCTAAAGTAAGAACCCCCTGGACCGGTTTAAACAAGAGAGTCAGGGGTCTGTTGTCAGTTCCTTTATTCCCCCCTCTCTCAGCTCAGCTGTCTGTCACTTTCTTGTCTTGCTTTATTTTTTATTTTTCTTGCTTTCCGACATTCGTTTTTCTTACATTCTTTTTATCATCCCATCACACAGCAGATTAATCGTCGTCTGATCGCCAGAAAATGACCGTCCCAAGGTCAAACAGAGCCGTGCTCTTGGCCGCCGTCGTTTTCGTCACCATATTTCTCGGTCTTGCGCATTTCCACCTAAAGACTCCCTCCGAGTCGACAGCAGCCGTAAAGAGCGGAGTGTAAGATTTTCCATTTCCCCCTCTTTTTCGCAGCGATAAACTTTATCTGACAATTATCCCTTCTGAACAGCAACGAACCCGCGCCTTTTGTCCCCGAGAAAGAAGCCGCCGCTGCTGCCCCGACTTTCGTACCCGGCGAAGATGAAGAGATTGGCGCGACACCCGCTGTTGAGGTCGTAGCTGAGACGCCAAAGCCTGAGGGGCATCACCATGCTGTTACGCCCGATAAGCCTGAGGCTGATCCTGCGGAGGAGCCTAGCGACCCCGAGGAGATTGCTGAGGCTAAGGAGCAGGCTGCCAATGCTTCTCCGACTCCTGCTGCTGCTGCTTCGCCCGCCGCTGAGCCGGAGCAAGAGCAAGAGCATGACCACGAGCACGACCACGAGCACGACCACGAGCACGAACATGAGGAAGCGCACGACCACGAACATGAGCATGACCACGAGAATGAGGAAGAGTTCATCCCCGAAACCGAAGTCGAGGAAACACCTGAAGCTCCCGCCATTCCCGAAGCGCCCACCGGTCCTAACCTCGATGCCTTCACACCCGAGCAGTGGATCAAGCCCGCCGTAAAGGTCAACGAACCCGAATACTACCCCTACGGCCACTGGCCCTCCAAGCTTCCCTCCGACAAGCCCATTTGGAATGAGCCCCTCGGCAAGAAGCTGTGCATCATCGACCTCGAGAGCCGTCGCTTCGACAAGCCCGGCCAGATCTGGTCCGACGAAATGACGTGGAATAAGAGCCGAGAAGTCCACGGCCCATCCGGTGGCACACTGAACCACTGGGTCTACTGTACGTCCTTCGCTTACCCCCTCCCCAGCACTCGCGGTGTACTAATGTCTCGAAAGCCAAGATCCACGGATACCAGTACTACCACATCAAGATCAACGGCTACCCCGACCGTCGCGATTCATGGAAGAAGCCCTCCGTCCTCTCGCAGGTTCTGAAGAAGCACGACGTCTGTGTCTTTATCGACTCCGACGCTCTCTTCAACCGTCTCGACCTCCCTCTCGAGTGGCTCATGAACTACTGGAGCATTTCTCCCCAGAACAACTCCCTTGCCCTGCCCTACGATCCCGACACCCAGCACAACCGCGACCGACGTGGAAACCTGTTCCTCAACACTGGTTTTATGATCATGCAGAACAAGAACAAGACATACGAGATCTTCAAGGAGTGGGATGACTGTGCCAATGACGGCGGCAAGTTCCCCGGCTGCACTGAGTTCCGCAACCGAAAGGGCTGGCAACCAACCGACCAGGGCGGTTTCGGCACATTCATCCGCTACGAGTATCCCGATGAGATTCTCTCCCTGCCTTGTACCGAGGCCAACGGCTTTCCCGAAAGCCGATCAGGCTGCGACGGCAAGTTCATCAAGCACGTTTGGATCGGCAAGGAGGATCGTCTCGTCCAGGCCGTAGGTGCTGTCTTCCCTGGTGTTCTACTCGAGACTTTCCACAAGCAGTTCCTCAAGGAGTCGGAGGGCTTCAAGACTTCCGAGGACGATCTGATCAAGCAAAACGGTATGCCTTGGTAGACGGTTCATTTTGATGCTGGAGTTTTGTGGTTTGCAAGGTCGATCGGCGTTTCAATTCCCCATGTCCACAGTTTGGAGATCAATACATGGGAGTCGGTGTATAAATAGAGAATGTAATTGGATATAGATCTACGAGGAAGGGGGCGGTACGGCAAATCCTGAATATACAAGTTTGACTGTTCATTTGATCCTCTCAACAAGTCACGCTCGACCCATGCGAGAACACTCAATTCTCTCTGTTGGTTTAAGCTTTCCGCCGCAAGTCTCGACTGCAAATACCACATCTAGTTCACAACCTAGACATTTCGCAGGCCAGGAACGCGAGACCTCGGTCCCCACGTTGCGCAAATTTTAGACGAGCCTTAGGGGAGTATCACAGTAGTTTAGACCAGCTTTAGGGGAGTTTAGTATGGGCAAAGCCTAAAGTTTGACGAGTTTATTCCTCTTTCATCCCAAATACTGGCCCTCGCAGTCATCTTGGTTTGTGCCATGGTCCATTTCCATCCTTGAACAGTGTTATCCCCCAACTATATTTGTCATTGTCGTGAAATTCTGATCGCATCATTTTGCAGACTCGGGCTCCCGGTCGCCGACGCAACGGAGTGGTTGGACTAATCACCACTCTGTCAGAAACCCATGCCCTCCAAGATCTTGATGTGTTCGGTCGATGATGGAGTGGTACGTACTGCTTTTCGGGACTGCGGAAAGGCTGTCAGCATGTGTACGACATTGAAGAATATAAGCGAATGCGACGAGGATGTTCCATGAAACCTAATGCTAGAGGACAAGGGATATGTGCTTACTCTGGTGTCCGAGGACACGGACGTAACGCGTTGCTAGACAAACATTAGCTGTTGATTCATGTAATCATCGACTGTTCATGACTTACTGCCAGAGGCACATTGCTGAACTGAATCTCCTAAGAAAGTTGTCCGCAATCGTGTCCATGAATTGATGATCGCAGTCGCATGTTATGGATGGGCTTTTGGGAGGGTGCTGGAAGGGACGTTCGCACTCACCGGTCGTTTGGGGGCCATCGGGAAGGACTATCAGCAATCCTGTGCACAGCTAGACATGTCGTTACTCAGGTGGTAAATTGATCTTACGGTGATGATTTGGTTGCTACATGACTGGTCAGCCGAGAGTGCTTGGAGTTGGAGGTGGACGAAGCCACGTAGGGGAAACTTACAAGATTGAAAGTTTGTGAAAGACTAGATGAAAACAGACATGTTAGAAGTGTCAAGGATGGGATGGAGGACAAGTTGAACTTACACCGGTGGGCTTTTAATGACGCTGTGCAAACTGCGTGTTAGCGGCAAGACGAGGAACGGCGCAGAATGGAGACGGAAACGTACGAAGACTGCGATCAACAATTAGTCAACAGTCTCATCAGGAAGCACGCTCGGCCAGGAACGTCGAGGAAAAGGGAGACTCACCGCGCAGATGAAATCGAGGGCTTGTCATTTGAAGCGGCTTGAATCTTTTGCGCGATGGTTTGTAACGTGAGGTTGGTGATGCGGAAGATGTGGGAGTTGGGTGATGAAAAGAGGAAACACAAGCAGAAGAAGGTGGTCTTTGGCGGCAAAACCAAGGCAGGCGAGGGTGGGAGTCCAGGGAACTACCTACCTCGAGATGGATAACACCAAATGGAAGCAACCACCACTTACAGGTACCTACAGTGCACGCAGAGTTTAACTGCCATTGGCGTTTTATTGTTACATCAAGAACACGAGATCTCATGCACAAGTCTTAGGCCAGCTTTAGGTAAGGGCAGCATAATCTTAGGCAACTTTAGGATACTTTAGTATGAATAGACCCTTAAGTTTGAAGAGTTTATTTCTTCTCATCCTAAATGCTGGCTCTCGCATCCCTCCTGTACCTTATGCGCCCTTCCCCGATTTGCCATTGCTGTGTATTCTTGATCGCGTAACTTTTCAGACATGCAAGCACGCATGCGAGGCCGCCGACTTTAGTTTCATTGTCGATATCTTTCCTGCTCAGGCTCTGTCTCCTCGGGCTTGGCCTCCTTCTTCCTTTTCTACAAGTCTGTTAGCTAAATATGTTCTTACATAGTTACAAGAAGGATGACTTACAACCGCCGCGGCGAAAAGATCCTAGACATTATTAGTATAGCTTTCTTCAGCAGATTGGACGATTTACTCACCTTGATCGAGGAGGACTCGGACTCCTTAGCCGCAAGCTTCTGTACCAAGGCTGTGGGGATGCAATTGACCTCACCGCCACCAGGGCCACCAGGGCCAGTCGTTCTTTTTTGCGGGCCTACAGACATCCATGTCAGTGCATGTCCACAGTGAACACTACCTGCCATCAATCTTACTTCTGCCCGGCTTTTCAGCCACTATAGAATTGTCAGTGTATTGTTCAGTAGTGGAGGATCGGGAGAATACTTACGGCGACCATGTCGAGGGCGTGCTAGAAAGAGAAACATCGTCAGTTTGGTCTTGTCATAAGGAGTAGCCAAAGATTGTTGACACCTACCGCGACTGTTCTGGTGTGCTGAACAAGTAGTTTAGTATATGGGAATGAACATAAGAGGGATCATGGGGACACAGGTTGGACTGACTTGAAAATCGGGCTAGAAATTGAACGAGTTAGTCAGTGAAATTGATCGTTGAATGAATGGAAGAGAGCCGCTTCCAAGAGTGACTTACTTTTTGGACCCCCGCAGGGGAGGTCAAAGACCACCATTCAGGCGCTTCGTCTCAAATACTATAGTCGAGAGAAGGGGAGGATATTTGTAGAGGCGGCGGAGAAGGCTATCGAGGTGGTGAGTGAACCAGGTGGTTCCTTGTGAAGTGGCCAGACGGATGATGTTCGAGGCTCGCATCTGAGAAGGGGCTTGGATTTCTCGCGCCATGGTTTGTGGGGAATTTGGAATATGCAAGAGTTGAACGATCATGTTTGCAAGAGAGAAACAAGAGGGGTGGTCTTCAGCACAGTAAACCACGGCAGGCAAGAGCAGGAGGGCGGGAGAGGCGGGAGAGGAAGTTACTTCAGGATGGCACCAAATGTAAACAGTGAGTTGCAACTTAGGTAAGTTGCTGTTCTCTCTACGCGGCAGTTTGTACACCGCGTTATATTGCAATTCGTGCATTGGGCGATTGAGAATGGCCTAAGCAACTGAAGCTGCCCTTTAATCAGAACCTGCAAACGGTACTTCCTGAGCCCAAGGATCATTTCGTTTTACTTAGTTATTTTAAGTTGTTAGTAACACATTTCAATAGAAAATAATATATACTTACTCCCTTCTAGGAGCTTAACTTGATTAGGATATTTCTTTGTGTCAGCATGATGTTTCTCATCGAGTTGTCATAAGCTCTAATTATCATTGACAGCAAGCCATACCATACCATATCTACATAGTGAATATGAGTTGCCAGCGACAGGTCTCGGCTGAAACAGTGAAAAGCACATCTGAGTCTCACTATGAATGGTTTATCAATAGAACAGGGCATCAGTTACTCGATGTCTCCCTCAGTGATGCTCAGAACAACATCATTGTTGTATTATAAACGCTCGTCTCGCTCCTTGGCTATTGGGGCAAACTGAACAGCCCATCTACACAAAACCTCCTCCTACTGTTTAACTTTTAGTGACTATGCGCGATCATATTTCAGGTTATGACGCCTTAATTGGAGTGAACGCATAACCTGCTTCCGCCTAATATGCTGTATCGCCTTTATGGTAAGCTAGTTACCTGTATAAGAGTTGCATCCACCCCAAAATCCGACGCCTCTCCGAGATGGCTAATTTATTTGATGATGCTGTGGATCCTCGCGCGTCTCAGGCAAACCTTCTTAAAGTTTGGGCCTCTGTATGGGAGTATTGATACATTAATCCATTCTCACTACAAGATAAGGCTATCCTTGCGTGACATGACTTTAAAGGTTAAGTGGGATTCTCTTGTCCCTCGTCCTCTCATGCCTCTTCTCGATTTCCTCCAAGCTATAGCCTTTCGTCTCATTCATGAACAAAACAACCATTATCGTTGTGACGAGACTGCATCCGGCGAAGAGGTAGTATGCGCCAAACGAGGACTTGTCAAGCAACACCGGTGTAACGAGGGCGACGATATAGTTAGCAGCCTATCAAATAAGTTAGTACATATCACAACACAATCTTTGGAGCTTCACCCACCCAGTTTGAACTTTGCGCGAGACTCGAAGCACTGCTTCTCGTCCGTCTTGGCATACTCTCAACAACCCAAGTTCGGAAGCCAATGGCCCAGGTGAAGCTGAAAGCAATAGCGAAGAGATAGATGCAGACGATGACAACCCATCTCCCTGCGCCGTACTCAGGGTGGACTTGCCCAGACGCATATAGCGATCCCATGATCACCATCAAACCGACGATCAAAACTCCACCCAAGACACTTTGCATTCTCCGACCCCACTGCTCAGCGAAGATTGTTGCAGGAAGAGTAGCTGCGAGAATCACGACAGCCGAAATTCCTGATGCCAAGAACGAGGCTTTCTCGCCGCTAAGACCTGCTTGTGTGAATAGAATTGGCGCATAATAGAGCACTCCATCTATGCCACTGAATTGCTGCATACCCATCAGAAAGCAGGCAAAAGCTGTTCTGCCGCGGTATGGTGTCGAGAAGGCACATCGGAAATCTCTAAAAGTATGTTGAATGTCTTGCCACAGCGATGTTTCGCCATCTAAACCACCCGGGGTATCGTAGACCTGAGCGAGAAGCTCCTTCTCCTCAACTTCATCAATGCCGAGTTGTCGACAAACCGTTCGAGCTTCATCTGTGCGTCCCTTGGACAGAAGCCACCGTGGAGATGGAGGGACGATGAAAGCCACCATCGACAGAAGAAAGCCGAGAAATGCAACAATGGCGAGAGGCAGACGCCATGTAATAGACGAGCTACCGAGCCGCGATGTTCCGTAGCAGGTGAAGTAACCAGTCACAATACCAGTAGTAATGGAAAACTGCGGAAGCGCGGTCATGATGCCTCTCACCCTGGAGGGAGACATCTCTGATACTTGAACGTAGACATTGCTGAGAAACAGACCCTCGCCCATTCCTTTGATGAGCCGACCGAGGATGAAGACACCGAGATAAGGAGCGCCGCATTCGATTGCAGCGCCGATACCGAATATGATGGATCCTAAGGCGATGAGTCTCACTTGTCCGAAACGATGTGCTAGAGCACCAGCAATAAGCGCCGTCAAAGCCCCAGGGATGAGAATTGTTGACACGATAACGCCGTGAATAGTTGCGGAGAAGTCGCCAAAGGTTTCCTTGAAGGCAGTCATAGTGGTGATAGGACCAATACTCCCAGTGTCCATTCTAAACAACGTAATCAGATAATCGTTCTCGGAGCTATCACGATTGGAGAACATACCCAAAGAGGAACGCAACACATGAGGTTGCGACACCAGCGCTCGCATACAACGGCACCTTCATCTTTGCAATTCAGCAACCTTACGATGAGACCTACAGAATCATAGTCAAAGAAAACAACTACTCGATATTTAAGCTTATCTCTCTAGTCTTGCGCAATCTTTTCAGTCGGTGTGATCACATTTTTATTATGGAGACGCAGGCGCTTCGGATTTCCTCTTTCATGGCCGACGGGGCTGGCGGAGTTGCCACTCTCGGATTGATTACCTGGGGCGTTTATCAGTCCGCGTTGAAGTCTGTTTTGAGATATGCATGTGATGTGATGGAGATAAGATTATCTTTCTCTCAATCTCTTTTGTTTTATCTGATGCGTGCTACATGGGTCTGTGATCCTGGTGCAATGCATGGTATGGGAATTTCTCGATTAGATACACTATAAATAGCATCAAACAATTTGAGGCTATCATCGACGCGGACCCTACTTTTAGTACATCTAGCGAGCTCTTCTATCGTTCAACACCATCCATGCTGAAACTCAATACCGAGTTTATGTTCTTCGATGGTTCATTGGTCGCGATGCGCATGATGTGGCCGAACCTCGCTCCCGAAAACACGCCCTACGCCCTGCGCCTTCTATGATTGGCATTGTTGAACACCCCTAGTAAACATAAGGCGTAAAGATGAAGAACCTTTATATGACTACATTATCAATCTCGTTTATTACTATCTAGTCTTTAAATATAACGCAATCTAAGGCCCAGTCCAGGGCTACAAACACCAGTTTTCCAATCTACACATAAACCGTTCCAAGGAATGTCCTCTTCGCCGTCAGCCAGAAACCCTCAGTTACCTGGAGAACCATTAACATGATGTTCTTTGAAACAAGAAAGCCAGTCTTTGTTATCCGCTAGCGTCTGATCCCATGGATCCGAGGTATCGTATACAATCCTCCTCGCTTCAGTCTGAAACATCTCATCTGTTGGAATGACCCCGAGACTCATCTGTCGCTGTGCGTATCTGCCCAAGTGGTGGACCAGAAATTCGGGGAAGGCCATGGAGCTGCTGTCCTGTGTCATTGAGCGTTGCGGCGGCGCTGCAGTTTCCTCTACTGCGTCCAGATTGCCCAGGTTCCCCTCAGCAAAGTCCGTGGTTCGGCCAACGTTCTCTCGAATCTGAAGAAGATGATCTCGACAGCTTGGATCAGTTGCCGAGAAGGGCACGGGACATTTTCCTTCGACCTCGATCATATAAGGTGACAGCGCATTCGTCACACAAGCCTTGACATGCGGTTCAAAGTCATGGTCGCCCTTCCAATCAGCCATAGTATCACCCTTTCGAAAATGCTTCGCCAGATGTTCGACTCGTTCTTTCCACGTCTCCATTCGAAGCCCGCAGATTCCACATCTCGATTTCACGGGCGGTCCCTCAACCTTCCACGAATCTATAGCCGGTACCGTTTTCACGTGGTGGACGAGTCGAAGGTGTTGGGTGAGATGATCCTTTCGACTGAAGACAGGAGGTTTGTCGTCATTCTGACAACCAGCGTGGTTGTGAGTATCGAGATGCTCTGGAGTTGGGTCGAGTTGGCTGCAGTATGCACAATGGTTTTGCCCTGTTTCTGTGGACACCACTACTCCTCCGAATGGAGCACATCGCCAGCCAGCAAGGTCGAGATGAAGAGACTTTTCGTGCCGGGCCCAGTCATACTTACTTTTGAACTTGTCGCAGCAAAAGGTACAAGGAAACCGCCTGTTCTGGGATTCCTTGCCTTTGGTGGTAGAAGAACGTTTTGACTTTGTGACTCGACCTTTCAACGAACCTTTACGAGTCGCGGACTGGGGTGATCCAACTGACGCAGAAGAACAGCTCGTCGCACTTCCTAAACTATGCGTAGACCCTGCGCGACTCCCAACTCGACTTCGACCTAGGCTCCCAGCGGATGAGCGAGTTCTCAATGGTGTTTTTTGTAGTGCATCAGCAATGGCGGATAATGACGCCGCTTCAGCTTCCGGAGGCGATTCTTGCCATCTTTGCATAGGATCTAAAGTGCTGTCGCGTTGATGGTTATGGCGAGGTATTGAGATTGGATCACTTCCCGTTCTATGAGGCTGACGGCGGAAATAATGACTTCGTTTCCGTGGAAGTCCGCGTTGGGAGGTCTCAGCTATCGGAGAACCGTTGAACGATTGTCCGAATCCAGGAACTCCAAATGGGGATGTCGTTGTCGGAGTTCCCGCTCGATTGCCCGATGTTGCCAATGGCGAGATGGTTCCCCCAGTTGGTGTGGGTGCCGCAGCGGGTGTTTGCCACGAATTCAGGCTCAATGCAGGATCAAGCCAGAATTCGCTTTGTTGTTCTGGTGGGATCATGGAGTTGAGCAAGTCATGCGTGAAATCGAGGTGCTCATGGCCGAACGAAAACTCGGCATTCTGAGGCGGAAAATACGATTGCTGAGCTCCCTGGTCCTGAATCGGTGTGTTTCTCTCACCAACTGTCCCATTCGCGAGTCCAAGTCTTGCAAAATCGAGTTCCGAGAAGGTCAAGACTATCGGGTTACGCATTAGCGGATCTCAAACCCGAGATTAAAATCTGCTTACTATCACCATCAACGTCATCCGACGGCGGCCGTCTCGGTGCACTGGAACCCATTGCTTCGGCCTTTGTCCCTGCAATTACCTGCGGACAATCGCCTGTAGTTATTAGGTGGTTTTGCGATGGTGTTGAGGCCAGGCAAAGTCAGTCATTGAGGCGCCTTCTTGATGACAAAAGGCGTCGTTGACTTTCCGGAATCGGAGTGAGACTAACCCCCACCTTGACCAAAAATTCGTGACACCGAATATGCGATACTACGTCTCCATCACGGAACAGTCAGAGGCGATTTACTTCTGCTCTTTTCAGCCGCAATCGTAGTATTTCCCCGGCTGTCTTTCTCCATAGTTTGCCATATTAGAGTGATTACTCATGCGCGTTGGCACAGACCTTCTCCATATATGACGAGTCATAGATAAGATTATCTCATTAAATCTCCAACGAAGATAAAGCCATGCGTCACTTTAGCGGTATGAGCTTGCTTCTACGGATTGTTGGTTCAATATTCTCTCCGGAGACGGCCTGACTCACCAAGCTCAGCTCTGAGCGCTGGTGGTGCGGAAGCCATTTACGATGACATTGAACAGCACGCAGACTTGCAAGCCGGCTCCTTATTTTCCATTCTTCAGTAGATGCTTATTTAAATATCTACTAAGCGATATGTTCCAAATCTCGAGTACCCCATCTTCAGTATAATCGCTGCTTCTCATTCCCCAGCGATGACGGTGAAGAAGAAGCACGACAATTCTATGTGAGCTCTGCAAATGAGTAAATCATGGCACAATTCAAGTCTACATCTCAGATTATCATTGTTCCTAAGATAGTTTGACCTCGATTGTTCAAGAATTGATGCTGCAGCTCACAAAGCATTGCCTTCTGCTCGCCGCCAGCTGGCTCAGGCTCAGGCCAATGAGTTTGGAGAGCCTGATACACCGATCGTTACTTTCATCCGCGCTTACTACAGAACATCGAGCGCGATCGGAGCTATCTCACAGCCATCACAGGATTACATCCTTTGCCAGATGCTGCACCTTGAAGAACAGCGAGCCGGTAAGCGTGCATGTACCAACGGAAGAGGTTTGACGACATGAGTTGACTAAATTACCATTCTGTAAAGACCTCGATAATTCCATCAATAAGATAACATTCTTTGACTTTCCATCTATTTTCGAAATCGTCGCTGCTGTTAAGTGACATTCGCGAATGATAACACAGCATTGGTCCAATCGGTGCTGGTAGCTCGTGGCGCGTGACGCTCTGCGTAGGGCGTGAAAATGGCTTAGCTCGGACCAAAATCGGAGCATCATTTTTGAGAACAATGACGCTTACCCAAAGCGACCAAGTTCAACATGTTTCACATGAATAAGTAAAGGAGGGTCTATACGAAACCTACAGGCTGCAGGCGAATAGCATGTCACCTTTGAATCAGTTGACTCGCGCTGGAGTATGACATAGCTAAGTCTGTGGCTTTGGATAGATAGCAATAGCAACAGCAGCTGTCGACCATACTGAGCTGCACGCCTCATCGCATCCTCTTCTAGAAGCTAATGGATTGGATGAGAATATCAGACCGCCTCTCCATGTTTTTCTTCATCCTCCTTGATCGCATCAACCTGGACTATCGAATGCGACAGTCCCTTGCCATCCTCCTTCTCATCAATGATAATAGCCGTCAAGCTCTTCCCGTATACACAGCCAGAATCTAGACCAAAGGTATATCTTGGAACCTCGGGCAAGTCTGCGCCAACCTGTATTCCAACTCTTGCATCATGGCCGTAGACGACAATGCTACGTTTCTCGGGATCCTCGATCGAGCTCTGCCATCGATTCCAAGCATCAATCCACCAGTCGCCCTCTCGGGTCTCGAGAGGAAATCCAACAACGCCCTCTTTGTACTGACCACTGAAGCCTTCGCCGCCATTAACGACATCTGCCCATTTCGCCAACTCGCTTCTTATATCGGCATCAGTGGCATCGTGATATGCCGCGTATCGTCTCGTCCGACTCTTGGCTCCCTTGAGTAACCCTGCTCGAATGGGCTCAGTAACAGTAGCTTCTGGGTCTTTGTATACCAATCCTCGCATATTCATGACAGCCCATGGATCTTGCTCTTCCAGTGGAAGTAAGGGAACCAGGCCGCCATGCGCGACAAGTAGAGTCCCAGAGTTCCAGGGCGGTGAGGTCGCTCCCTTTCGAAGCTTGATACGCAGAATCAGCGGCTGCGATGCCAGCCAGGAAATCTGCTTATCGGTAAGATTGGCGGCAGTTGTAAAGTCACTTTCCGAACTGTAAGGCTTGAGGTCCTCCGGTGATATTGACTTCAAATCCTCCTTCGACTCAGATAGGGCCAGCTCGCCATTTGTGACCTCCTTCTCCTTTTCTGCTTCGAGCGCCAGCCTCTTTGACCGTTCAATAAGCTTCGTATCCTCCCCCCTTTTGATAGCAGTATGCGCAGCAAGCACCCTGTCCTCATTATTCCCTCTTATCGCACTCGCCCCAAGCTCCATCGCCAACTGGACAACGCCCGGGCTATCAGGCCCCTTGTTGATCAAGTCCCCGACGAAAATGAGTTTATCTCCATTAGACTTGCTATACGCGACTTTTTCCAGTAATTTCTTCAGTTCGGGCAAATGGCCGTGTACGTCACCGACGATTATGAGTCTGCCTGGGGCGATGACATCTTGAATACGAGACTGCAAGGGGTGCCACGGAAAATCGGCATGAGAGCGCGCGGCAGAGGAATGGTTATTTATCTCGTATTCATTTTCGTGAGAGGGCATTTTTTGTTGTTAATAATAACCCTTGGCGAACTTTTGAGTTTGCGTTTTTGGTGAGGGAGGAGAAGATATGGGTTTTGTTACGAGCGGACGAATCAGCGGATGTTAATTGGTGATTGAATCCACTTTGACGATGACGAATGTGATACAGAATAATTGCACGTGGGAACAAGGAAAGAGAAATCTCGTATTTACAAGTCGAAAATACAGAGTGCCCAAGCTAAGAAGATGGTTTTTAGATCACCGGCAGTTATAGCTGGTCCTGTGCAGGGGGTGAGGCTGATTTACGCTCTACTATATATCACTCTTGGAACACCGTCTAGCAACTGAAAAGGCGTGGTGGCAGAGTGGTCTAATGCGATAGACTAGAAATCTATTCCCTTCGGGGGCGTCTGTTCGAATCAGGCCCACGTCGAATATTACTTTTTGGCCTTTTCCTAATTTTATTACTTTAATAATACTCTACAATCTCTCTCTCTATTTTTTCCTCTTATTTCTATATTATCTTTAATATGCTTGGCCTGTCTTAATAGCTATAATACTGTAATAATTATTATTTATATTTTACCTAGCTGTTACTAAGATAGGTATCAGTGAAAACCGGCGTAGCTGCTGGGATATTTTCTTTACCAACAAAATGCAATGAAATGTAATTACAGTATATGTACCTTATCCTCCCTGTACAAAATGATTGTATATATTTTGAGAGTTCGAGCTTGTTGTTTGGTCTATAGAACATAAACCATAGATTCATTCTGTGTGAATTAGGGTAGGTCGTCTACCCGTCGTCTACTGTTTAAGCATAGACATATGCTTCCGCAACAACTTACTCCCAAGATCTCGTAATTCCTTAAAGGCCTTTAGGTTGAGTTAGTTTCACATGAAAAAGATGGTTTGGACGGCATCTAATGTTAGACGCCTCGGTGAAAGCAGACTCCCCGAAAGAAACTATGCTCAGCCCTCCATAGCAGGGGATACGTAAAGTTCACTAGATCCAACAAGACTTCGCTGAGGCGCTCCCAATTTGTCCTTGCTTCAGAGGGCCAAAGAGCTTAATTTCCGCCAAGGCAGGTGGTGTGACAAATGCATGATATGATTTGCTTCAGCTCCATAGCTCTGATCGGGAAATCCCCAGCTTCCAGTTCCCCGGGATGTCCAGACCCAAAGCAGCAGGGCTGAAAGAGCCAGAAAGTCTAGAAATGCGATATCTCTCACATGGCATGCTACACGGCCAAGCCAGAAGTTTTTCAACGCCTGGACCTCGAAAATTCGCTTAATAAAGAAGCATTCGGTGGGTAGCGTCGCATACCAAACGCTCTCGGCGACTAGAAGCGCCCCAAAAAGCTTGATTGTAAGCAGATACGACGAAAGCGTGGAAACTTTGATGCCGGAAACTACGAGAGGACCAATCGTGGCTTGCGCTGTGTGGGGGGGCTAGAATCGTTGGCCTTTGTTGATTGTCGTGCTTATTGCTGTTTGCGTAACCTGATAGTTTGGCCCTGCATTCCAGACGCGCGGGCCCCGTTGACCAGCCCAGGTTCCAGGTACGATGCCGACAATCATTGCCAGGGACAAGGGCTCAATCGTCTTTTTCAACGATTAATATTGTTCTATTGGGCGTTGGATTACCGCGTCTTGGCATTTTTGGTTATGTTTGAGCTGTCTGAACAGCTGTTGTAAGATATGTCAAGGGATGACGAAAGACCAAGAAATCCCGCGATAAGGGCGATACCTATTTTAGCGCATCCCTTGTGCCTTGAAGGAAAAAGACAGTTTTAGCTCTTTTACTACCTCGTAGTGGCTGTAGCGTAAAGACTCAGGGTCCTCTTAGTCGAAAGGGCATGTCGAATTCGGCAACTCGGATCTGGTGGAGCCGAGCCAACTGAACTTGGCAACTTCGGATGGTGAGGCCGCTGTAAGCAAGCCTCGATCATTCCACACTAACAAAACCGCTCGGAATCTAGGCCCTGCTCTCCACTTCAGCTGTGATAATGGGCTCTTGAAATAAAGATCCAGCTGTTTCCCTGCTCGTTCTGGGGATCTCCCTTGGTAGAGTCGCATCATTCAGTGTTACGCTGTACGCTTGTCTTGTAAGTCAAGTCTACACAAAAAACAGGTTGAGTCATGTTACACGACTCAACTTGCAACATGGCAAACATACAGTACTGACTTATTCCTCCAGGTATTAAGGGCCAGATCGTACCCAGGTAGTCACCCGACGGTCACCTCGTCTCCTCCCGACGACAAGATGTCGATGTTTGGTCGGTTCCAAGAGAGCAAGAAACAATGGCGTAACTGTATAGTGGCATGTTTCGCAATCTATGCTCTCGGTTTTCTCTTTTTCTACTACAGCTTCCCTGCCTTTGGCGACTTTCATCGACCCCATCATCACCATGCCGTCTCTGCCACGAAGCAGTCAAAACATGTCAAGCCGGACAACATCACCGTCAGCGGACTGGTATTCTACGGTCGACAAAGCCGAGTTGAGATAATGAAGTGCTACATCGAGCGCAACCTGGTTGAGAATGGAGGATGGCTCGATGAAGTCCTCTGGGTCGTCAACACCGAGCAAAAGGGTGATCTCCGATATCTCGAGGAGATACTTGCTTCGAATCCTCAGCGATACAAGAAGATTTATTCCGACGAGATTGCAGGGACGTACACATACAAGAACATCTGGAAGAAATTGGATCGTGGAAAGTATTACGTCAAGATTGATGACGATGTCGTACGTGCAATGTCCATGTCTTAATTCGCTAAACACTAACCATTTGTCTCCCAGGTCTGGATCGACGACAATGCCATCCCCAGTCTTGTCACACGTAAAGTCCAAAACCCCAAGGACTTTGTTGTCTCTGGCAACATTATTAACAACCCCCCTCTTGGATTCTTCCACATGCGCATGGGTGCCATTCATCCATACTTCCCAGAGGCTTTTGAGCCATTCAGCGTCACAAACGCCACTGATTACTGGAGACCATCACGACATTCTTCGTGGGACGGCCCCAAGAAGTACAAGTGGGAACTCAAGAATGAACCTCCTTCCTGGCCCAACCATCGATGGCTTAGAGTCCCTGACGATGCGATGCTTGATCAGACCCCTGCTGCTGAGCTCAAATACGATATTTGGGGCGATAGCTACCGCAACTGGGCTATCGCTTCTCAAATGCACATGTCTCTGTTTGAGAACATTGAGAAGAACCAATTAGACCTCTATAGGTTCGAGAAAACTTGGACCATGTACGAAGATCGAATCCGAATCAACTTCATGTGCATCTACAGCGATGACATCCTCGACACGGATCCTGAGAACTGGCCCCAAGGACGGGGTGACGAAGACATGATCGTTCTCGACCTCCCCAAAAAGCTTCGACGCCGTAAGTCCACCATTAGAAATCCAACATGCTTTATGCATAACTAACACTCTCTGCCAGCTGTTGTGATTCAAGGCGACGCTTTGGCCGCTCACTACCAGTACATGGACCAGAAGAAATTGGAATCAACCGATATCCTAAGACGATACCAATCCATCGCAAAGGATAAATACTGCCTGAACTTAGATGCAGCGCGGGACGTCGCGGAAGCAGATCTGAAACAAAGGTCGATTCGAGGTCTCTTTTCCACCCCAAGTGGGTATGATGTTTGATGTCTATAATACGGAGTTATATATCCTGGGATGGGAGCGTGTCGGTTATTATGCTAGAAATTGCACCAGTCGTTTTTTCACCGCTTCCTCTCGTGCCTTGCGGTTTGTCCACCATCGTGAAACTTATAAATATAACTTGGTTAACGGGTTGTTTTATCTCGGTTGTTTGTTACCGTTGAGGTTACATGGCATAAGATGGTCCTAGTCTGAGATGGGGAAAGGGGCTATTGTCATCGAGACCCTCTTTTGAGAGAAATCGAACTATCGCCACCGTTATTTCTATTGGGATCTTCATTCATTGCCAGCTGGCGATGCCTAGAAGCGCAAGGCGACAGGAGACTTTGGCCTGGACGAGAAAGTGGCCTGGCCATAGAGCGTGCTGAGCTCACCACAGGTTTTTTTTCGATACATACCTATCAATCCAGGGTTCAAGTTGTTTGACATTTTACGCATGGCGAACTAGTTTACGGCTTGAAATGAGAGGCATCTTCTCAAAGGAGCCATGGCCTGATACCTGAACAGCGATTCGAGACTCACGTTGAGCCAGTTGGTAGAAAAATTTATCATTTTCCAGACAGTTACAGAATTTTGCCTGCTATATACACTGTTGCAATATGACTACTCTACTTTCGGGAGTGAGTGACTGTCCATCGAGTCTCAACACTGATCTCGTTATTCTTCATCTCAGAAGATCCAACAGTCAAGTTCTTCTCCGACCCTGACTCATCAGGGAATCCTGCGACGGCATAACCGTGCTGAAGCTTATCATTCGGCCTATAATCATCCATCTCCCAGGTCGACAGGTTTGGGTCTCGAGCAATCTCTGGCTGGGTGCTGACGGCACCTGATCGGCTGGCATCCCTAAATCCCGTTGAACGCTCGGTAGAGTATTCATCCAATCGAGACCCCCCAATTCGCTTCTTGTACTTGGCGTAGAAAGGTCGGAGCATGGGAATGCTGACGCAGAGGATGGCCAGGTTAGGCTCGAGGATGAAGAGGAAGATGGTGGTGGGCATGGTTCCGGTGATGTTGTTGTTAAGATCGACAGTTGAGATGTAGATAAGTCGGAAGACGGCGCAGACAACGCAACTGTTCGAGTCAGTATATGCTTCTTACATCATGAACTAAGAGACCTACGCAAGACCCAATGCGAAACAAGACGTGATACCAATCTTCTCCGCACGGCGTGTCTTCAAGTTCCAAACGCTATGCATAGGAAGCGCCATAATGATCAAGTCTCCAATAGCGTTGGTAGCGATCAAGGACTGAATCATGGGGATGTACGCTCCACACTTTCCTTGGGCAGTCCACTGAGCAGAGACTGGGTTGCAAAGGAAGATACAAGAGCAGAGATAGGCAATGAGCCACATAGCAACAAAGACGAGGGCAGCCTTGGATGACTTTTGCATGAAGCTTGTTGGGAAGACTCGGATGAAGAAGGCCAACATGCTCGCTTTGACGGAGGCGAGGAGTGTGACATAAATGGCTTGCATGCAGAATGTCAACTTGAGAATGAAAGGAATATTCGCGGCGACTGGATCGAGGAGTTAGTAAATCGTACTAGCACAGAGGCAGATGATAGTCGACTGCGGGTGAGGGAACGCACGCTCAGGATGCTTCGCTAACTCGTATCCATTTCCAACAGGCGCGAAAAGTCCTTGACAACACAACATGGCCACGCCCAGCGGCTGCAATCACAGTCAGTAATGGCCGAGCTCATCCAAAGATAGTCACCAACCGTTGCGAAAATAACGAATCCATCATCCCATCCAAGTCCAGGTCCCATAAGTCTCCCAATGACCCGCAGAGTGACGACAATCAGAACCAGCAGCACAATCAAGCAGTTGATGGCAAGTTCGGCTTTGACATAACCCAATATGGGCATGAAAACCTGCGGTGTCGATATCACCTCTACTGCTTCCGCCGACATGATGGGAAGCACTCAAAGCGAAACAAATACGCCGAACAAGAGAAATTTCAACATACAGGGAGGAGCAAAAAGGAACCCATTCTTCCTTATATAAACAGGAACCATAAGCAGGTCATGTCGATCACTTTACTCCAACCGAACGGCCTGGGAAAAAAGGACCTGCATTAGCTGGGGGTTCTTGAGCGGAAACTTGGCCCAAATGAGACTGGTTTGTTACAGATGACTGAGGCAAGACATGCGAGTGTGCACTTGGCTGTGGTCTCTTTGCCTATTCAAGTACAGAGGCTCCGCCGGGTATGAGGGTAACCCTGGGATCCTTGGGGGCAACGGCCTTGGAAAGATGCAGTGATGAAGCAAGGAGATCCTTGACAGGGCCCTTTAGCCAGCGCGGATGACGGATCCGTGGCGAACGGGACTTGGCGCGGCAATGGGAGGAGCCTCAACGCTGGGTCTTGATACACTCAGGGGGAGGGGGGATTGGATGCTTCGGCTGGTGCTGTATATCCGAAGCTCACGTGAGAGGCTCACATACGATCCAATGGAAGAAAAAGACGATACGTAAAATAACCTCTTGGCACCCAGAATATTGGTGCAGGAACAGGCGAACCAACCGAAGTTGCCGCATGAAACATTTTGATTACAGACTACTCCACATTCAAGGACACTTTCTTGACTCGACTCCCGCAGCCGTGACATCGTAAACGGGTCGAATGAAAAGCCGGGAAAGTGCCGGGTTTCTAGTGCTTCCAGAGCGAATAGTGTCAGGGCTGAAGAGCAAGCTCACCGTCCTGTCTCAAAGAGAATAGACCAGCTGACCTAAACATTATAAAACAAAGTCTTGTAGGGCTAAGATCATCCGAGGGCTTGAGAACAGACAATGCGGAGAAAAGCAAAAAAAACGGCCCTCCCGAGATTGTAGAGACAAAGACTGAAGAAATGGTTGAATGAAATTACTCGCCAAGAATTAGAAACAACGGAGTATTTCTGGGGCCCGTCCCGTCTCGTTCCTTGACCACTTGGTGAACAATCCGCCATCAAGCGTCTCCATCGTTCCCCATATATAGCCCACATAGGAACACAAAACGAGATTTTAGCGTGCAGTCCTGAAAATATCCTATCGGAGAACGTTAGCCTACTGTAGGAAATAATCTGCTGACTGTCCAGACGGATCATGTTTTGTCCCCTGGGTTAGGTGACGATCTTGCACAAGAATAGCGCAGTTCGCCGACGCTCAATGAGAGAGAGGGGGAAAAAACCGCACTGACTCGGCACTAGGGGAAACAAAAACAGGACTGCAAGATAAGCTTCCCGCGCTGCCCGTCGATGGTTTGGCACAAGTCTAACGGTCGCAAAACGTCTACTTCACATGTTGAGTTAATAATTAATTTTGAGTTTCGGAAATATCGATCGAAACGTTGACGTGCTTCTGGATGGTACCGTAACTTAAACCCTTCTGTCACATCATATCATCCATTCCTTGTCACAGTAACTCATCCCCCCCCTGTTTTTCCTTGCCACGCCACGTTATGGCTGCTGCCCACAATCCAGGTTGTCGGTGTCCTTACTCAATGTGCCCGTCGCGCATGAAAGGAGGTCTCAAGGGTCCCTCCCTGCTAGAACGCCTCGTCGGAAATGCAACCCTCATGCCCCCCGGAGACCGCCACCGTAAAGGTTTAGGCCAAGACCGCATGGCAACGTCGCCTTTTAATCACGGCAAACTCGCGTCGTCCTTATAAAGTATGGTTTGGCTGTATTTGACTGGACGGGACTAGGTTTAAAAAGCAACGTTTTTCGTAAAAGCCAGACCAGCATATTAACTATCTCCACCAAACCGTCAGCAGAAACAAAACACCTTTTCCCCTTTTTAACCTTTTCCACGCATCATCATCATCATGACATCCTCTTACACTACCAAGCAATGGGTCCTCGCCAACAAACCTACAGGGGAGCCTGTCCTGTCTGGCCCAGATGCTACCTGGAAGCTGCAGACCGTCACACTGCCTGAGCTGAAGGATGGCCAGATCCTCGCCAAAGTCCAGTATTTCTCCAACGACACTGGCCTAAGGAACTTTATCCAGAGCACCGTCGCACCTGAGCGCTTCTACGTGCCTACAGTGCCCCTCGGCTCTCCCATGCGCTCCGGCATTATCGCTGAGGTGGTCGAGTCCAAGTCGGACAAGTTCAAGGTCGGTGATCTCTGCATGGATTTCCACTTGGGCACATGGAGCGAATATGTCATCCTGGAAGCCGAAAACTCCCAGGCCCTCGCGCCCCTGCCCAACGGCCTGCCCACCACTCACTTCCTTGGTGCATTTGGCGCCTCTGGTCTCGCCGCGTATACCGGCTTGTACTATGCCGGCGAGGCTAAGCCCGAGCACACTATTGTCATCTCAGCCGCTGCTGGCGCCACTGGCTCTATGGCTGTCCAGATCGCCTCCAAGATCCTCGGCGCTAAGCGAGTCATTGGCATCACTGGCTCTGACGAGAAGTGCGAGTGGGTGAAGAGCATCGGTGCCCACGAGTGCCTCAACTACAAGAGCCCTACATTCCTTGAGGACCTCAAGGCTGCTACCCCCGACGAGGTCGATGTGTACTTTGACAATGTCGGTGGTGACATTCTCGACGCCATGCTGACCCGCGTCAAGAAGCACGGCCATATCGCTGTCTGCGGTGCTGTTAGCGGATATAACTCTGACGAGCCCATGGCTCTCAAGAACTGGTTCGAGCTTATTTCCTGCAGAATCAACATCCGTGGATTTATCATGCTCGATTATATGGACAAGGTGCCCGCCATTCTTGGCGAGCTTATTGGCGCCACTGCCGACGGCCGCATCAAGCTTGAGGCTGCCGAGACAGTCATTGAAGCGCCCATTGAGCAGCAGCCCGAGGTTTGGATGAAGTTGTTCAGCGGTGTCAACCAGGGCAAGCTCCTCACCAAGCTCATCATTTGAGAAGCCTGGGTGAATAAAAATAGATAGTTGATGAATTTAGGCGGGCATTTGCATACTAGCGTTGCCATTGAATATAACTGGCTTGCAATACTTGATCATTTATGAATTCTACTGTGCTATTAATTGTAAAAATGCGACTTTATTTGGCGGCAGTGCTTGGCGCTTCAGTGGGTGTCATGGTCCTCACCTCAACTTTCCCTGGCGACAAGGCACTGTGAAACGGCGTTTTAACCAGCAGGGATTACTGGGCATGCACTGTAAGTCAGTACCCCAGGTTTGTCTAGGTTTGTCTACTAACAAAAGGATTCAACTCTGTGTATGCGGTACTGTGGACCATCTCCGCCGGTTCATGAAATCTGGAAGAGGATTCAACTCCTTGCGTTTTGTGCCTGCATTAGGAAGGTCAGATTATCTGGCGGATTTGTTACCTCGGATTGTCCAAAGTTGAGCTGAGTTTTCTAGACTAGGGGATTGCGAAGCCTGCCGCCACTTACCCTAAAGACAGATTCTGACAATCCCAGGATCTTGGTACTTGCGAGGCTACGATGCTGGGCAAAAGACGATGATCCTATCTTTTCCTCTCTTAATGCACTGCTTGATTGCTGCTATTGACATGTCGCCATCCAATTAGAGCTTGGTGCACAAAAAAAGTGCTGATCAATTGGCATCGATTGACATTGAAGCGATTTATACCCCGCACTTTGTTGACATGAAATTGACAAGATTGACCATAAAGGCGTGCCAAGACTTATTCACAGTGACCCGTGACGTGTGACAATTGACCCCCCAGTCTTACATCTCTCACTCATAAGTTATAGGCAGTGTCAGCAACGCTTTACTCATCTTACTCTCTACCAAGCGACAAACATGACGATCCCAGAGCCAGCCATCACCATCGAGCCAGGATATCGTCCTGGCCTACTAGCCAGATGTCTCGAGATGCACATCTCCTACTATCACCCATACAACTCCTGGGGCCTTGCCTTCGAGACCTCCCTGGCTAAAAGCTGGGCCGACCTCATCCAAAGACTCACCAATCCTCGCAACCAAATCTTCGCAGCAGTTCAGTCAGCACCCTCTGACAATTCCGCCGACTTCACTCAAAAGATTGTGGGGACTATCTTGATTGACGCAGAGCACCTTCAACAGCCCAACACCGCACAAATACGCGGCTTTATCGTTGATGAGCGAGCTCGCGGGCTTGGAGTAGGAAAGCGCCTGATGGCGGCGGCGATGGAGTTTATCGAACAGCAAAAGTTTGACAAGGTTACGCTTTTTACATCGAGTACCCAGGAGGCTTCCTTGTACCTTTATAAGAAGGCGGGATTCGTGGTGGTGAAGGACGAGCAAAAGATTCTGTGGGACGTGCCAATGAATGAGTTGCAGCTTGATTGGACGCGACCAGCTGTTGCAACCCAAGGAGTTGATGAAAAAGGCGCAAATGGAGTTACGAAAAGTGTTATATAGAGGAAAGAAATAGAAACCCCCACTGAGTTAGCTACTAGACTATCCCAATATCGACATTTCTTTTGCGAGCTTGAACACAATTGCCTGGATGGGACATGTACAATTGAACCTTGTCCCAATGCTGAACCAGCCGAGCAACCAAAAAAACAAGAAGTATCAGCATGGGCGTCAATAGAAAGAACGAGAGCTTGGTAGGTCCCAGAAAGTCAGGGATAGCTTCCTCTTGCATAGAGAGTATTGCCGCCGCGAGGGTAATGAGCGACACAACCTGTAAAGTCGAGTCAGTACATCTACACCCTCACGAATCTCCACGGAAACACACATAGAGTAGAAAGCAGCTAAGAACTCGTGTACTTTCAGCAACCTGCGCCTGCATGCGGGAGATCCTGTATTGTTCGTCCATATTGTGAAGATTTAGCTACATCGGTGTGAATCTCATCCAGTGTCACTAGGGACTGCCTCACTGTTCTTTCGTGCTAGTCACAAAGCGTACGGATGTTGTACAGCTCCTTCAAGCAATTCCTCACCTCCGCGAAAGTCTGCTCAGTAGACACCATTGATTGACGTCCATAGCGTGTCTGCATATGGTCCGGATAGGTGAAGTTATCCCAACAGTCGACGGTTGTCTCCAAGCACACCACCAGCTCGGTCAACTTGCGTCTTGCATGCCGAAGCCATGCCAGCGGCCGTTGTGATTCCTTGCTAGCCAAAGCAAAGTCAAATTCGTCGACCTGCGCGAGAATTAGTTATGCTCCAAATCCCGAGCATTGAACTTATTACATATGTTTCTACTCTCTCTTTAAATCTTTTCGCTGTGTTCTTCCATTCATCCTTGAAAACCACCAGTTGGTGTTGAAGAGAGATTAGGAAGTAGTCGTCGGGATTTAAGATTGGCATATCAGCATCGTGTTTTCCGGTGGTAAAAGGGTCGAACTGCATGCCTCTATCACAATAATCCTCGACGCATTGCCTCTCATCTTCTGGTTGAAAGTATGTGTCGACAAAGCAGTAGCCCGTACAGATTCCACCATCCATTGGCGTAATGCACACTGCAATTTGTGCTTGACAAAGGTAGTCGATCATGGGGGCTGTTGGAGAATTGCCTTGAAGACAGCTCATATTATGGGCCTTTCTCAAGGGACTACTATCTTGTCTGAACCGTATGTCTCGTGGCTCATGTTGGGTTAGCTTCAATGAGTAGAAAAGCAAATGGAATGAGAGCTCATATGTGACGAGACCTTGTGGCTGTACAAGGAATAAGTCAACTGAAAGCTGGATTTCACATGGCGTATACGCTCACTTTGGATACTTTGGATGAGACTCCTATATAAGGCTGAAAAGCAATATATGAGTATAGGAAGTGTACCAAAGCATTCCTTTGATACCCAGGAGCCGTTGCCATTACACCGACCAATGCATGGCATCTGTGTTCATAATAAAGCTAGAGATATGTCAGCATGAAACTTCAAAAGACGTCAGAAGCTTTTGGAAGTTCTCACACCAGTCTACGGTCGGTGTTGGGTTTTTTGATTCCCCCTTTAGACGGCGGCTCGTGGAATCTCTGATATCTCAATTACCACTATGGCTCGATTTTGGGAGAGGAGAGGCTTACCTTTTCCACGAGTCTAACATACATACCGTGGGAGGTCAGTGGCTTCCGATTGCTATTGCGGGTCGATGTGGTGCCGTTGACCGTTCTATCATCTATAAGACATGACTTTCTAGATGAGATATTGGAGCTGTTAGACTGGAGTTCTTGAAGCTCGTTTGAGTGACAGAAATGGTGGACCACTTCAACCTGGTACTTGCGTCTTGGTTCCTTAAAACCCCTAGTCATAAACCAATCTACCAAATTTTTGGCTCCAATCTTTCCAGGATCAGCGTATCTGTCATTCAAAATCTTAAGCATTCCCTGGGTAACCTCCGAGCTTCGTTGAAGATTTCCATCATCTTTAACTCCCTCGGACTCTGTAGCCTTTTTAGCCAGAGTTGGATGATTTGTACAGTCTACCAGCTGTGGTAGCTTATCGTGACTTCTAGGTTTTCTTTCTGAGGGACCGTAGCTGTGTCTCCTCGCGATCGTTTTGTTGTTCATTGTGATTCTAAGAGGGTTCTTTGTAGTTTTGTTAATATAAATAATTAATGATAATTCACCTTAAAACCACGCCATGAATTATTTTTGGGTAGAGGAGGGGGAAAAAAGAATGTTTGGCAGTACGAGGTTTGACTCTGAGTCCTCAAAGGTTCAGATATGTAATGATACTTTGGGGGTAGACACGACTCTTATATATATAGCTACGCCACGATGAAGGCGACACAGCATACTGAGCAGAAACAAGGAGAGCGTTTACTTGAGTTACTTGTATAACCTTGTAGTTATACAAGGAGCATGGATAATTCCCATTATGGTTGAATTAGACGATGTACATAGATTATATAATACTTGACGTCACGATCGACCAGTAATTCTCATAAGAGAAAATAAGTATGCTATTTCATTTAGATATTTTTCTGAAGGAAGTCCTCCCCCCAATCATGGTAGCGGATATTATGTCTTTGTATTCTGACTACGTACATCGACCGAATTCATCGTGACTTACCACCGATACTGATCTGGCTGTCGTTCTCTGACTGCTTGTCTTTTACCTCGCAATGTTGGCATCTCGATTGGTTGCACCCAGTGCATCCGGTTATGGAAGATTCAATGTTTGCTGCCCGACAAGCGCACCATGTCCAAACCCAACCCGCTTGTTTCTCTTTCTGTTGTCGTAACTGTGAGCTACCTTCCCTGGACGCGACGACATTTTGCTGCTCTAGCCAGCTGCTGCTTATAGTTTGATAGCCTGAAATGGAATCGGTCATGGTCGCTAGAAGTGATTGGTTCACGTAGGAAGAGATTTGTCTAGATGAACTGTTCAGTTTGTAGTCGAGACTTGTGGGTGAGAGCTTCAATTAGCAGAGAGTACTTTGTTTAGCTTAACCCTGTAGTAGGAGCGCGTTCGCGACACGAGCTTTTATAATGCTACAATAATGGTTGTTCTGAGCTTTACTGAGGAAGAAATCGAGTGACTGACTGATGCACGGTCCATGTAGAAACCATTCACGGCAAGATCCAAATGCGCTTTTCACTACGCAGAACTTGGTATTGCTCACTGTTAGTTGATAGTTCGAGTTTATGATACAAAAAAGTTCACGGGAGTGTACGTCTCTTGCCGATGGATAGAGTAACATCGAGTGGTACGATCCATCCTCCTCGCCCCTTCTCAATGGCAACAGTCCCGGTGGAATTCCAGGCTTTGGAAAGTTCCCATTCCTCGCCATCCGTCGCTTAACCCATACCGCAGTCTTGGTGACCCTGGGTGAACCATTCCGCTGCGCCAGCTCTACATGAACACTACTTTCTCCCTGGGTGAATGTGAAGTTGCTAATGGATCCCATATCAACAGTAATCATGACGTTGAAAGGCCCGATGAATATCCTCTTTCTTACAGCGTCCTTCGGTATAACAGAATACTGTGCTGTAGTCTTGGAGATTGTACCTCCGAAGGCAACCATACCAAGCTGCTTGTCCTCAGCGACATAGGTGCCAGAGTTCAGCACTGTACCAATGAGGCCACCGCCATAATCACCGGTGATACCATCCCACTTGAGAGTATCCGGTCGAGAGTGGAACGCGGCACTAGGGAAGCCATCTTGATTGATGTTGGTGAGCGGGGCAGATGATCCAGCATACCCAACCCGGAGGAGATAGGAGTCCGAGGAGTCATTACGAAATGCTGAGAGCAGGACCTGGGAGTTCAGACCAGAGCCGTAGTGATGGATCTGTCGCTCGATGCGCTGGAGCTTTCCTCCATAAATGAAGTCCCAATATCGACGGGCATTGCCGTTCCAGCCCCAGTGAGGTACGTTTGGGGTATATCCCAATACACTGTCGACTGTCTTTTGAGCCGACTCGTTGAAGCCGAAGTGTCTATAGAGTTAGCAAGGTACAGCACAGCGCGTCGGATTTTCATCCCACCTTGTCCAGTAGTATACGCCCTCTTGACCCGTGGAGTCCCACGCCATCTCGCTTCCATAAGGGATATCTTGCGCATCCCAGAGCACAGCACGCTCCTTCATTGCTTCCTCGAGAGCATGTGCTGGAGTGCCCTTAACCTCACGCCTTAGGTCCTTCAGAACCTCCCCAAACACAGTCTCGCCCATCAGACCAACGTCTCTATATGACACGTCTTTCTGGTACATACGTATAATGGTCTTTTGAGCCTGGTCCAAGTACCAGCTCCAACGTTTGGTTGTTAGCTCTGGGTATGCTCGGGCGACACGGTACATGGACCAATAAGCCACCACGACATGAACATAGTTGTATGCACGATCGACATTCTCCGAAGCTCCCTTGTTCCAAGACGTCCAGGAAGTCCAGTCACTATCCTTATCATAAGGGTAGTCCAGTTTAGGGTCGTAGTAGAAAAGTGACTTGCGCACTCCGTAGTCTGTCCCTTGAAGTCCACCCCAAATCGTGGTTTGAACGAACTCGTCCAACTTGGCTATCTCTTCAGCGTTTGGCTGAACCACCTGCTTGAGCATGGCTGCGACATAAGCACCGGTGCCGCCTTCATCACTGAGGCCTGCAATCCAGACCCGTGGATCCTGCTGGACGATTGCGCGCTTCTCGTAGTCGTAGGTCATGACCGATGGAAATCTCTTGAAAGGATCCGATGAAACATTGAACCAAGATTTGGTAGTCAAAAAGCTCCCAAGGTCATTGAGGGTCTCTGATGTTGGCTTGGTAATGAAATAGTGGACAGTCTGCACCTTGCCATCATTGTACTTGATGCTAACACGAACTCGTCCCCAAGCAGATGATGAGGATTTAAGCTCGTACCCCTCTCTGGAATCCCTCCCAGCTCTCTCGATTGCAAGTGCTCCTTTCGGTGAGACATCCATTGAAGCAACTCCACTATCGCTCAGAGGAAAGAGTAAGGCAGGGAGGTCTCGCGGAATAGTGTATCCAGGAACACCAACTACAACAGGGGTTCCAGTATTTTTGATGGCGTTGTCAAAGTCGCGAATAGATTCGGATAGAGAGAACCGGACACCAACCTTGAGCGACTCGCCGGGCTTCAACATCTTGGAAGTTGGTTCGTTCCAAGGTTCTTGGTTCTTCCATTCATTCTCTGCCCACGCCTTAGTGAGGACCTGCCACTCATAGAACCCTTCGAAGGTCTGGCTTGCATAACCAGTTGACTCGAACCAAGGTTCTTTTAGATCCCGATAAGCCTCCAGTGGTGTATCGGTTCCGTTCAACGGCGTGACGACAAGACCATTGCCAGTGCCTTTGACTGGTGTGACACGAATGTGGCCAGCATCCAGGCCAATATAGGGATCTGCGAGAGAGCAGTGGGCTTGCATCTCCTTGGCTGTCCTGTTGGTGAAGATACTGTTGACCTCAGCTGGGAACCCCAGGCTGCCAAGCTCAACAGTGTCATTCCCATTATTAGTGATGGTGAAGCGTAGACCCAGGTCACCTTCGAAATCGAGCCATTCCCGGGTGATGTTGAGAGGGCTATTAGGTAGTGTCGGGCCAAGATCTGAGGTCGCAAGAGCAATTCCCGAGCTGATGTTCTTCACAGGCTGCCGCTCTTGAGCAGAATCACCATTCGTCCATGCTGAGGCGCCTTGTTTGCGATATCTGTACGTGATATCGCCCCAGTGGTACTGCCCATTCTGGGCGCGAACATCAATTTGATCAAATGGTAAAAAGTCAAAAGTATCGTCTCCTGGGATCAATGATACCAGGACTTGTGCGTCGCGAACGATGCGGGCTTTGAAGTTGTTGGTCTCGATGTCGATGTAGCCATTGTCGAGTCCAAGGTTGTCTTTTTGGGCCAGGGCCAACGGTACTGCGAAGGCGAGACCTGTGCAAAGCTGTTTAAGGAAGGGCATTGTGGCTGGCAAAACCTGATGGGGAGGGGTGCATTTCCTCTGGTCGCGACCGTCAGTTCTTATGGGTTCTTATAGAGCAGTGCGATCAATTACAAAGTTTTGTACTTAAGCCATCATACTAAAGCCACACCGGACCATTTCCGTGTCCTCGTCATGCATATTAACGGTCCAGGTTCAACGTGATGCGCATCAATCAGTTGCATAGTTATCCCGGATCATTATGATCATGCTCGACTTGCGCGTATTGGATGAGGCAGTCTAGGATGTTGATCATTTCAATGGTCTATCTTGATTGGCACGCCTGTAGCTATACGAGCCAAGATCATCGTAACTGAACCTGGCAACCCCGAGTCCATCACACTCCATGTTTGAGAAATATCACCTTCCGTAAACAGCTCCATACATAGAACTGATCGTTGGTACTTGAGAAGATGGGATGGGATTAAACTAAGAACTTGTTGAGAAGGGGGGGCTTCCAGCCATGGGTGGGATAGAATCAGTATAAGTAATAGGTAGGTAGTATATAAAGGCCTGAAATCCTAAATAAAAGTTATATTAGTGATCACTCGTCTGTTAAAAAGATTACAAGCCGTCACTATGTCTATAAGCAAGCCATGTGAAAAAAAGAGAGACATTAGAATTTAAGTAGAAACAGCAAAAAGCATGCGGTTTATGTGGATCGAACACATGACCTTCAGATATCGAATGATGATTGAAGTTTAACTTCAGTCTGACGCTCTCCCAACTGAGCTAAACCCGCTTGTTAAAAGCAAGGTGTTTACTACCCTACATGTTTGCCACCGCCGCATATCATCACGAGAGATTGATTGGGGTCGCAATGGCATGCACATAAAGGTGAAAATATGTCATTAAATATAAATTCTCTCCTTTAAATTGCTATGGCAAATGCTATGGGAGTTCATGCGGCGAGCTCTTGGGAGTGGTCGTAACACGAGGCCTGACCCAAGCATCATCAGGCGCTTCATTGATAGGATTGGAGTCAGCCTGTAAAATGGGATTTGAATCCGCATGGAAAACCGGATTGGAATCGGCATGTAAGATCGGGTTCGAGTCAGCATGCAAGATTGGGTTAGAATCTGCCTCCGTCGAAGCATTCCCTGCCCTTCTCATTGCCTCTCCCCGAAGACCATGCCCTGGTCTTCTAGCTCCTGGCATGTTATCGTTCTCAGGATATGGCTGCTGAAGGAGTGTCACATCAGCGGGCTGTGGCATTCCATCCTCTTCAGGGTACGCCAGTGGAGGACGAGTACCATTTACAGCCCGCGAGTCAACTTCTGTGTACCTGTTACCCTCTGTCCCCTCAGCTTCCGCAACACCGATCTGAGGCAAGACTTCAACCGTGGCATTGCCTTTGCCGCTTGAAGCATCGTCCTTCTTCTCGGGAGTCACTGCAGTCGCGTGCGGAGTAGAAGGTCTATCACGCCGCTTGTAAACGCAGAAGACTCCAAGGAACAAGAACCCGATGAACGAAACACCGCCGACGGTGCCTCCAACAATCGCAGGCGTAGAGGACTTTTTGACCGAGCTATCCCCTTGATTTGCTGTTGAGGTCGGAGTCTGTACGATGGTCGTGCGAATTACGCTTTGGAAAGTACTCGTCGCATCGCTCGTCTTGGTGCTGGACTTGGGATCGGGTGCTTTGAGGGTATAGATTTCAGCGCCGCTGTCGCAACAATCGCTTCCGTCTGCTGGAGGACAGCAGTATTTATTCTTCCCGCACGTCTGCAATGGAAACCAAGTACCTGAATCCGCTATCTAATGTCAGCTGCATTTTCTGTTTGGCGGTTTGGAGGTGACTTACTGTCCATGCAAACCTCTGGGCAATTGGACCAGTCTTTGTTCTGACAAGCAGCGCGGTAGTCGTATTTTCCTGGCTGGTTGCACAAGCCGTTTGCCAAACACTTGTCGCCCTCGCCAAAGTAGCAGCATGTTGAGTACGTCGTGGTTGAGTTGCCGCATGGTTCGTACTTGTAGTCTTTTGCTGCGTTGATACCGTTGGGGTAATAGCACGTCGCCGACACTCGGCTGCCTAAGAGCGCACCTAGTAACGCAAATTTGCGCATTTTACTTGCCTTTTGGTGCTTCTAACGTTACCTACTTCGAAGACTTGAGAGAATCACAGTTTGTGCAACAACAAATTTGGGGAAAGGGGCAAACAATGGCTCTTAAAGCGCCTTTTGATCCCAAATGTTTTCAGCCCTGGGAGGGCTGAGGTCTTGTGGCTTGGATAGCGTGAAACTATCGCGATTGAACCCTGCAGTGACCGATTAGCCAAGACACGACGTTGGTCTAGATTGTCGAGGTTGCATCTGATTTGACGCCTTAGCGAAGATCAAAGAACCAAGCATTCCCAATATTGGCGGTAAACCATAAACAGATAGCGTGGGCTGAAGTCGACCCTTCGTTCTAAACCGCAATGGAACTCATGATCTTCGACTGAGCGAGTCACCATTGCACCAATTATCGGTCACTTGCTTCCGCTCCCTAGAAATAAATATTTATCTACACAGCGCCGTTTCGGCCAGAATACAAGATTGGCGGAGCCAGCCAGGTCTTGTGTCTGGTTACCGCTGATCGAACGCGAGCAATATTCTCTGTAGCCTGCGACTGGTTCTTAAGAAAATGGAGTTCAGTCAGGCGAAATCGGGAGAAAAGCTTTGCTGAAAAGCTGTAATGTCCCAAGATGCGGTAAAAAGTACTGATGCTGGTTGATGCTAGAGTTATTGCAAGAAACCGGGAGATTAAAGGACGAGGTAGGCTCCTTGATGAGATTTACTTACAATCAAGAGAGAACCTTTTGACACAGCAGACTTAACAAGAAGAAATGATCTATGGAATATAGGCTGTTTTCCCTAAGCTTCCGGTCAAAAGAAAAGCACATAGTTGAATAGCATGTTGAGGTCAGGCTTATCTATCGAGGCCCAGTGTCATCATGAGCTATGGGCTAATTTGTAGACACCTGGGACTAGAAGCAGCTAAGAATAACATCGAAAAGTTAAGAAGCCCATTTGTGCCGTCTGTCACTTTATAGTGTGTATCAAGCAGCAATATGCTTTCACAGAACAAAGTCATATTTTAAAAAATGGAAGTGTTCTGTTATACTCTAAGCTTTATCTACCTCGAGCTCATTTGGGCCAAAGATGAGATGACTTGTGGTTTTTGCCTTTGATTAGATATCACAAACTTTCGTCATGGCACAAACTGGCACACATTCACACTAAAACCTTGCAAACTTAGAAGCAAAGCTAAAGGTAAATGATATTTAAGTATGTTACGCCCTTGTATTTCTATTCTATTTTCTTCACTCTTTCAACTTTTCCACTTTCTCGTATTCTCTCAGTCTCCACGCGGATACCGTTACACCTCGATATTTCTGTCAATCCATCTATCATGGCCAGCTTCAGGCGTTTTGCCGATCTGCCCAAAGAGATACGGGACATGATATGGAGCGATGCTAGTCAACGTGGCCTTGCAGGCGTCCAGATCTTTGAACTTCGGACTCCCAAGCCGAAAGAAGATGACGAATCTTCCGACACAACGGCCTCGGGTAGTCGACCGCCCAAGCACCAACTCAATGCGCCATTGCGGAGCAAATGCTTCCCTGCTCTTGATGGTAGCCCAGGCACTTCGAATGTGTCTAGATACATGGCTGACATCGGATTATGGACTGCCTGTAAAGAATCACGGGAAGTCATGGAGAAGACTACACAGAGATCTAAGAAAATCCTTGAAATGCAAGCAAAAGAAAAATATCGGTACTACCACTGGGAGGAACATGTGCTCGCGATTATCTCTTGCAGCACTTCACAGCGATTTCTGGTCCAGCCCCACGCAGATCTCTTTGTGATTCAGCCTAGCAAGATCGAGGACATCGGCTGGTGGCAGGTCGCTTGTGACATCCGAAAGCAGTTTGAACCCAGAGATTTTGCTTTCGAAATCAACATTGGGATCGAATGGAAAGTCGAGTGGGGAATCAAACAGGAAGATGGTGACTTCAATCTGTTGTGCGAGGCCTTTCGCGATATCCATGCCCAGTTATGGATAATCGACACTAATCTCAAAAGAAAAGAAGACATGAACAATAACACGAATGACCGCTGCAGCAAAGTCTTTTATGCTTGCGACAGAAAGTTCTTAGAGGTCGATTTCGAATATAAACCTTTTGGAACGCTGGCGACATATCATACCACCACCTGAAGAAACAAGATTTGGCAGGTATGAGTATTCAACTAGTCTGGCGAAGGGCCTTCGCTCTATACAAGATGATTCGCATTCGCGGTATATCAGGCGGGGGCAGTATGGGGAAGAAGATGATGAGCGATTTAGCTGCAACGTTAAACTTCTAGGCTGGGATGACCTATGAGGCTGGAGAGGAGGATGTTGCAAGAACTTGCAATATAGATTTCTGTTATGCTTCGGCTGTTGTGTAGGGTTATACAGAAATGAGAGGATTAAAAATATAATTCTTCGAGGCCACATACCATTACTTCCTAAGAAAGGAGGGCTGGGTCACTCCCTCGTTCCTAAGAACTCCCATTGTCAACTGTCTGGGCTAGTATAGTCACACTATTGCGGATTGGGATTGATCACCTTAAGTAAGCCTATTGTTCCGTTGGAGCAAGTACCTGTCGCCGGCCGTTTTGCAGTATTAGCCCCTTACCACAAGTTCTCGATAGCAGCCCTTCGTCACCAGGTGATTATCGGTGACGATGCAGCTATGATGGAAATTTGTTTACCTCTGCCCACTTAGAATGCCGTTGAGAGTGTTACGTAGAAGCGCATATAATGAAAAGAAATGTTTTGTCTTTATTACGTGTGTTGGGAATCTATAGGTCAGTCTTAAAGGCGGCAAACAGCGGCTTGGTTGTTCTTCCATCATAACGATCTCTATCGTCTTCACAATAGGATCACTGCGGTTGGGTAGCTGGTATACTGCCCGGACTGACTTTGATAAGAGCGTTGTTTTGAGTTGATAGACCCCACAGCTAATGGTTCCCATCGCGCGCCTCACACGCATCACTGCGGGTTTCAGGGAAGCGAATTCGCCTCTACACTGACTCCGAGATACGAAAGGTCTATAGCTCGTCATACAAACTAAGTCAGGCACCTGCGGTTTCAAACAGAAGAATAGCCTCCCTATACGCATATTGCCTTCAAAAGGCTGAAGTTGATTGTGATTCTTCAGTGTGTCAGCTTGATATGTATGGTCGAGGCGTCATAAGCTTTAGCCACCAATCGAAGACTGGCCTCCAGTGGTGTGACTGACAAGAATTAAACTTCACCTCGGTGGCTGAACTGCAAATAGCAATTTCTGAGTGTAAAGCTAAATATGGCAGGGCCATGACTCAGGCCGCAATGCAAACAGGTATAAACAGCTGGTGTGTCCGAAGATCAAGCAGTCAGTCTGTAAGTCCACTGTTCACATTGATACCATCGAATCAAGAAACACGAAGCGCCCTGGATATCGGATAACCAACCACAACACACGACCGCCACCCGTTCCCGCGATCACTTCTATACCGGGACTACACACCCATCAAGTACTCCAGTATGGCGGAGTTTGAGAGATTCCCCGAGCTTCCTAGAGAGCTCCGAGACCATATTTGGAGCATGGCTGTCCGCGATGATCGCCCAAGAGTACATGTTTTCGGACAGTACGACGAAGCAAAACGACATAAGAGCGGCAGCCGATTTCTAAGATCCGGTGGCGTGGTAAACGGAACATGGGCTGCCCCTCCATGGAGCCGATACTTTGAGAACTTGGACAAGGACCGCAGCGACGAGAACATCTCAGCATACCTGATCGATGGCGGCCTAGAGACAGCTTGTCATGAATCGCGGCTTATCATGGAAAGGCGATTTGAACAGTCAAAGCGAAAACATGATGACGAAGACACTCGCCCAAGACGCGATAGAACAAAAGAAGTCTTCAGAAAGGCTACAACAGGCTGCTTTGACGGTACACCTCTTCATCCAGTGACAGTCTTTCCCCACCGGGACCTTTTTGTCCTTCAGTTCAATGACTTGAAAAACGTCAATTGGAGCTTACTTGGTTTAGAGGCTTCAATGGCGACTTCTGCAGAAGGTTTAAATGGGGTGAGGCATGTCGCGTTAGAGTACGACCCAAAGTGGTGGAGTGTAGCTCATCCAAGGACAACGCCTTTGTGCGTGGCTGAAGATGTTTGGGAAATCATGGAGGGTGCCTTTAAAATGTGGCCCAATGTCTGGAAATTTTGGTTTATTGACCGCTCCCTGAGAAGAAAGAAAGAAGCTTCGGCGTTCAAAGAAACGGCAGAGGATGGCTTCGAGATCAATGCCTTCTATGCCAGCGACAGAAGATTTTTGGAGATAGACCATAACAACCCACACCATCTCGAAAAGGAGTGGGAATATACCGGATGCCTGAAAGACAAGTCAAACAATGGCTTAAGTTCGTCGCTGGATTTCTTGAGAGCATTGGAGTTAGAGCTCTACGACCTGTCACTTCCCACTTCAGATAATTATTCTCAACATTACTCTGATGTTGGGCTTCTTGGGTGGGACAATAAATAAGTTACTGTTATATTCAGGAACAAATTCATGCTATGACTGGACATTCATCCAGAATTCGAAGTTAAACTTGGAATGCAACATGTTATATAGGTAGACAAGGAAGTAATTAAACTCTGCATAGTGGCTTTACGATTTGAGTCACAAGTCTCAACCGCGAATCACACAGTTAGCAATAGAAAGCTTAAGTATCTGTAGGTGGCAGATGACACAGGCTGTAAAGTATAACTGCCTTTGTCCCTATTATAAGAACTCTTGCTCTCCCCAATGTTCTGGTCAGATTCCATTTGCTAAAAAGTCTCTCGTATGCAGAAATTCTCCAAGACCAGTGAAATCGACAGTCGCCATCAACACTCCAGAGCGCAGCAACCTCCAACAGACTACCTTTACAAATCTCACTTATCATTATTTACCAACAATGGCGAATTTTCCCGATCTTCCCCGGGAGATTCGAGACATGATCTGGCCCCTCGTCCCTCGAGAAAATCATCCAGGCGTTCACATCTTCAGGCACTATGATGAGAACCAGAAATGCATGACTGAGGGCCGTTCTCTCATGCATGGCGACCTTTTCAATGGTATAATATCCGAACCGTCGCCCGACAAATACTTCGGCAGCCTGGACAAGGACTGCATGAACGAGAACGTCTCTACGTATCTCACCGACGGTGCAATGTGGAATACCTGCAAAGAGTCGCGCCTTGCCATCGAAAAGTATTTCAGCCAGTATAAGAGGTCTGCTGAGGAATGGTGGCGGTGCGAGAAAAGGGACTCTAGAGGCTGGGATGAGTATCCCGTCAACTGTGTGTTTAAGGTGCCCTCCACGGGAAAGGGATGCTTCGAGGGAGGCTGCCCACATTATTTGACCGTCTTCCCTCGCAAAGATCTGTTTGTTTTTCAACCCGATAAACTAGACGGTACGGATTGGCCTTCTTTTGCGTGGCATCTAACGAAAGGTGACACCCGGCCGGCTTTTCAGAGACCCCGGCACATTGCAGTTGAATATGATCCAGAGTGGTGGGTATCACATGGTGGAAATGCTCGAGTGGTCGCTCAGTTGCAGGAAGCTGTTTTCGCGCTAAAGAACATCGAAAAGCTATGGTTTATTGATCACAACCTCAAAAGAAAAAAGAACGCGCCAGCTTTTAAAGAAGGATGGGATCACTGGGAATCGACCAATGCATTCTACGCCAGAGACAGGAAGTTCCTCGAAATCGACTGGCGCAAGTCTGGCGCACTGGAGGACTGGGAGTATATAAAGCCAGTGGGGGACAGCTCGAATAAATTTGTTGATTCTTCGATCTGGCTTGCGCGGCAGTTGAACGACTTTATCCGTTGCAGCCAGAGCTTTCCTGGGTATCCTGAGCATGGTGTTCGGAGTCCTACGGATTACTGCGAAATCGGACTTCTCGGATGGGACGAACTTTGAACTCTTGATATGAGATAGAACCTATCCATTAGCAGCAGAATGATTAGCCTTGCCAGGCCACCGACCGCCAGTATGAAATGTAGTTAACGAGGGTCATAAAAATATTGTCGAAATAAGATTTGACAATAAAAGCATCGTCTGTCCGATTGTTGAATCCCTGTGCCAATGCGTCAATGTTTCCCATAATCTAGATTGCCAAGTAAAGAGGTTCCCTAGAAGAGAGACATTTACTAAATTACGACATCAGTATATTTTGTAGCACGTAAGAAGACGGTCATGCTGTGCGGATGGTGGTTGGAAAACAGAGCATTTTAACATTAGCTTCTAGCCTGAGTCTCGATTATGGGGACCTTGACACGTCCCAATACAATCACGGGACACAACGCCTCAGTATCATATTCTTTGGACTACCATAAGTCATATACTATTTGGTAGCCTGTGACACTATGCCTTGCCAATGGATGGGGAAACCTTACCTGTGCGTTCTGACGACGACCCTCGACCCCCTTCACCCATGAGTCAACACGCAAGCAGCAGCCCGAGTCATCCCTACCCGATCAATCAGCCACAGGAGGGGGCGGAGATTGCGTCTCTGCACTGGCTCCGGTATTGACCGGGTTCCCAGGCGGCACCACGAGGAGGTTGCAGAGTCCGACTTCGCCGCCCGCCTCCCTTCTCACTTTAATGTGGAGGGTCAGCATCTTCCCCATTCTTTGATGAATGCTAAAGGAAGCATCTTCTTCCGATCAAGAACCTTATGAAATTGATACGCTTTAGGTCGATGACGAGCCCCCGACCGAGTCCAGCTTTCAGTGCTAAAGAGACTTTTCTGGCCATTTGCAAGTTTGCATGGCACGCGTCAGGGGTCGTGGACAAGCACTGCATAATGTCAGTATTGATAACCAAGCGCAGGATGCTTCAAAAATAATGTTGTCCCACTCGCCCTCGCTTTCGGGGCTATCAGGCATCATGACACTGGCGCGCTGCATAATTGCCATTCGCCACGCCTGAGCCGTTCCTCTTTGTGGATCAAGACCCTGCAGTCGACCGTTCGATTTATCCGATTCGGTCGAGATGAATACCAATGTCGTTTCGTTCGATAGTTGGCTCATCTGCTCGTCGAGTGCCCGGCCGGTCGATCGTTAGGTTTCGGACTCTGTAAGCCGGGACTTTGCTTCGATGGCACTGGAGGCTCGTTGGGGCACTGTCCAAGTCAACCGTATCTGCTTGCTCTTGGTTGCAGTGGATGAAGTGAAGACGTTCTCACTCACCAAGGCTTGTAAGCTTGAGTTTGGCGATGGATGGGATGGTTGTGCATGAAGCAGGGATTTTTCCATGTCTGTTGGAATGATGAAGTTGTCAAGTCTGGAAGCTCGAGAGGAGGGTCAGTGAACCCGTCCATGTTTTGACCAGTTTTGAGGAAGGACCGTGACCGTGACTATGACGTGTCGCAATTCAGTGAGAGCAACCAGTGCCAACCACTATCATAATGTGGAGGAAGGACCAAGTCCATATGAGAGCCACAACAAACGATCCAGTTCTGTCTCCACGTCGAGAGGTTACATGAGGGTACCCTTAAGGATGTGTACTTGATCTTAGTTCTTTTCATAGAAAGTATTTCGCACAATTGGTCAACTCTCCTACTTCCCGAACAGTTTCAGGTGATCTGAAACCTGGCTGGGCTCAAAGCTTCATCAAAACACCTCACAAGGGAAGTTACTACGACATCTCCCTGGAAGGGTGCGTTAGAAGTGACTTCCATTCTTGGATGCTGTCCACTTCCGAATCACGCACATCTCACTTCCCCATCTCCATACGAAGCGGATAGAAGTCTCCTGGACCACCTGGACAACAATTCCACGGGGTGTAACCGGAAGGCGTCTCGTGCTCGGCAAGCTCGTCGTGTTGGTCATCCGCGTGGCATTCTTGTTGGTGCATTGCGCCCGAGAAGACAGACATGATCGTCCGACATGAGAATCGAATAACGAACGAAAACTATTTGGGATAATAAAACGTGAGTTGCTTTGATCGAGGATATCGTGGCTTCTCTCGATCTATGATCATTGAGTGTTGCAAACTTTCGAGTTGAAGCTTCACCTACAATCGAAACAAAAAGAGTGCACCAAGTTATGCTGAACTCACCTAAATATTTACATTGATCAGAATAGTTTTAGAACCAACACCACCGCGGTATCACCTCTCCCAGATGAGTTCACCTTGGTAGTATCCTTGTATTTATATTTGTCCAAGTACCGTATTCTAGTGCCTTTCTCATAAGACGTCCAAACTCAATTTTCTTGAATACGGTCCCTCCAAATTATCCCTTTGATCAGTCCAGTTGAATGGACAATAAAAGCCTCCAGCCTTCCCTGTTTTCCATATTGTGCGAGCGAAGGCAATATCACAAGATAATGAGCGCCCTCAAGCCTCAGCCATTCTAGAGGCCCTCGGGGTAGTACTATAATCCCCTTCTCCAAAAGGCGTTAATGTGTATACCCATCCTATCAGGTATACCGTTGTAGTTTGTAGTTGTTTACTGATCTCCCCACAGATTCGTCCCTCCGTTCTCGGCGTTGCGCCCCTCGACATCTTCGGAGCGAAGGGATGGGGACATCATAGGTTGGTCAACTGCCGTAACATAGTCGACAGGAGAATAGTCTGCTGTGCAAACTCGCGGGCGGAAACGACAATAGCTTTTCCCACCAGCTCGGTTACGGCAATCTGCTCGCTGACACACATGGCCATAAACACAGTTTGCTCTTCGGCAACCTCCCCCACGCGTACAAGGTACAGAACGTGAAAGATGTTCGAGCGCTGGGAGCAGTTCTTTATCAATTGGTGCATGTTCATATCCACAGTTGTCGCTCTCGCATGAACCATACAACTGTGCATTATTGCAGAATCTCTTCTCCTGTGATAGCGTCTTGAGACGTCTTGCGGCTTCGGGGTCGGGCGGAGGCAAGTAAGCGTCGAGACGGTCCTCGACTGCATTGATGGCAACACATCCATCTGGGATGTCATCTTTTCGAGGTAGAGATTCGATATTACTCTTGGTGATAGTCGAGCCACGTCGCCAATCGCCTGTCAAGTTCTTTGTGCTTGACCCGATAGTTGATGGCGAAGGTGTACTATTCTGACTGGATGCTTTACTGTCGACGTGAGAGAACTTGCAGCCGCTGCCATATCGGCAATTTCCTTGCGCATAAAAGCTGCAGACCGAGTTCTCATCATTCGTGTTTCTTTTGATCGTAGAATTTGTGTATGGTACGCTGACCACTTTGCTCATATTGTTGGACGACGCAAGAGACGTCTTTGTTTGCGCAGTAGAATAAGCGTATGTGAGTGGCACATGGCGGAATACGCCAGGGAGTTCTTCAACATTCATACCAAGTCTGTCAAACTCCTTATGAAACAACACACTCGGCGTTCGAATAAGCGTGAATCTTTCACGATTACCCCTAAAGGGGATAAGGTCGGATACGTAGCCCACATCATGGCAGGCCGCGAAGTAAATATGCTTGCACTGGGCGTTGTCGGCGTAGAGGCGGAGAATGGCTTTGACTTTAAAGTCGGCGTTTTCTTTTAATTCGCCCGCGTCGATAAAATCAGCGAGACCGTAAGATCGGTTGAACCCAGCTGTGAAGGATGAGAATGAGCGTTTCTCTGCTCCGGCGAGGCCGTTTTTGCAGAGGGCTTTTGATAGGCCTGTGAGGTTGGCGTAGACGCGGACCATGACCTCGCAGGATTCGAGACCTTTGCGGCGTAGACTATCTTTGATAGTATCGTTGAGTTGTTTGGCGGCTCTGCTCCCGCCTTCTTCACCGTCTTTGACGAAGCGTTCGTCAAAGATGTAACCATCTCCGTCGACGACTACGAGAGCAAAGGGATTACGCTCTTGACCTCTTGCGAGCTGCTTGTAGCGCTCTCTGCCCTCACGCTCCTCTTCATAATCACTTTTGAGACGCTTATAGTCTTCGATCAGAACAGCGTATTGGTCGAGAATGTCGTTGAGGGCATTGTTATTTCGGAACTCGGCAAGCTTCTCAGCTGCACGGTCGATTGTCGCATCAGGAAGCATTGTCGGCGGATGAGGACGACATGCCCTGCATTGCCGAAGATTCCGGGGAGACTTGTGAGTGAGATATGAGGTGAAAGAGGAGAGGATATGCTGTCGCTTATGGTGAGTGCGGGCACAAAAGAATGCCTGTCAATTTTAAAGCGGTAGATGAGATTGCGGTTGCGGAGTCATGTGATATGCCACGTGTATTACTCTTCAGGCGTCAACGGCGGGAACCCAATCTTGCTCGACGTTGCAAGAAGGCGAAAGAAGGGCGGCCACGTAGGAATGGTTTCACTTGGTTTTGTTGTTTGTTTTTCTGTGTGCAAAGTCACTTTATTGGAGACATCACTGTTTGCATTCGTGAATTTGGTCAAACATCGTATGTTTGAGGCCGTGCGTTGTACCGCCCCACTAACGGCTTTGAAACAGCTTCCAATGCCATGAGCCTTACACAGAAAATCAGGTAATGCATGTGTTTCTTCGCATTCACAAAAATGCTACGATGTTTCGGCTGTTCCACCTAAATACACTGCCTCTTGTGTCTTTATAACCATTCCTGTCTCGTCTCGTGCCATGTTGGGGTACCCAGGCCCTGGACTTATGCAATAGCCTAACATTGCGTATTCTGTAAGCATCTAGCTTCTTCCATGTGTCAACAAACGCGATAATGAACATATCGTACCAAACAAGTCAATCTCTGGTCTACACCGTCGTTCACTCTACCGTTTGTCCCTCCTTCCATCCCTCGCAGAAAGAATAATCCGTGTATCCATCCGTGCTCTTTACTTTGTAGAAAGTATCCCTCTGATACGGCGCCAGGGGAATGTTCCTCGCGAGCCTGAGCGGCAAATCCGGATTGGATATGAAGTGCCTTCCAAACGCAAACGCAACAGGCCGGTCTTTGAAAGTTGTTTCCAGGGCTTTGTTTGCCTTTTCCGCTGTGTAACCCCCGGCGAGAATGACTGGCCCAACCCAAGCCCATGCATCAAGCGCAAAGTCAAGGCTTTCCATGTCATCGGTCTCCCTGTCCACGTTCCCAGCAATACGGGGCTCAATTAGATGTAGGTACGCGAGCCCCAGGGGTTTCAGCTCGGAGATCAAGTAGCTGAACTGCGGCTCGGGATCATGCATTCGCATGCCTTGGAATGTACTGAACGGTGACAGTCGAATAGCTGTCCGAGCCGGGCCTATCTCTTTTGAAACAGCTTTCGCAATCTCAAGACAGAACCGTGATCGATTCTCGACACTGCCGCCCCATTCATCTGTTCGTCTGTTACATGTATCTTGCGTGAATTGGTCGATGAGGTATCCATTGGCAGCATGAATCTCGACCCCGTCAAAGCCCGCATCGATGGCATTTCTGGCAGCGCTGGCGAAAGACGCAATGCACTCCCAGATCTCTTCAGTCGTCATGGGCCGTGGTGTCGGATACTCTTCGCTGATGGGAACGTCGCTACTGCTGACCATTTCCAGGCCAGCCTTGTCCAGCGCATGTTGACGAGCTGCTCTGCCGACGTGCCATAGCTGCATGAAGATGAAGGACATTTTGCTGTGAACCTCGTCCGTTACATGTCTCCACGCTTCGACCTGCTCCTGCGTGAATATTCCCGGCGCATTCTCATCACGCCCTCGTGATTTAGCTGATACAAATGTCGCTTCCGTGATGAGAAGCGTGCCAGGAATCGAAGCTCTCTGCGCATAATAGTCCCTCATCATATCTAACGGTGCGTGATTTTCATCAGCCCTCAAGCGCGTCATCGGCGCCATCACGACGCGATGCCTCAACGAGCATCTCCCGATATCGATAGGACTTGTAATGTTTGTCATGTCGAATATGTAACTATTTGCAAAAACTTCGGAAAACACCAAGACTAATTACCGAGACAATGATCTCATTGTAAAGTGGTGGATTATCGGAGCTTGCCTCGTGGCGATAAGACCCCGCATTGGCCAAGCACGTCACATCAGATCCATCTGTCAATATCGGTCGGAAGTTGACGATGGAGTCGGTGGATCTTGAACGACGTTTCGGAAGTTATGCTCTCATTTTCTCATCCATCTCCATATAATTGAGAGACATGAAAAAGTTCCTGATCAAGGTTGGGGAAATGGAGCCATGGAAAATTCTCGATCCAATTGAATGCCTACGTCGAGATGCGGCTGAGTGAGAACAAGCTCATCGGCAATTACGAGCCCACTTCACGAGATGAGAGCAAATATTTTGTTCCACTGTATTTGGGGTAGCGTGTGGAGCTGCTCTCATTTTTGACGGAGACCCCATGGTGAAGATTTTTTAATTGACGATGATGTACTGTGATGTTGTGTGCGTGCTTCAGTCTGCTTTCACTCAAATCTGCTCAACGGCCTCCTCAGAGCCTCAACGCCTTTTACTCAATCTTTTTAATAATTAAACCAAGTACAACGTCGGCGGCTGTGGCTGCCAAGTATAAACTTAAAGCTGTGACAAATGAGAGCATCTCCGACTCAAGCCCAAATTCTCGGCACGCTTGTACAAAAACCTTGACCAATCCGTGCGATATTGTACTCTCACTTGTTCTCACTTTTCCCCGCCGATCACGGGCCACCACAAAAAGATACTGTCCCGCCCTAACCGTCTGTCACCATCCACCACTTGCAGCGAAAACTGCAAAAGTCTGGGGTAGATCATCCCACTAAACCCAATCAATAACCTCCCCAACGGCTGGCAACGTCCCGAGAGGGCGCATCGCACGCCGTATAGCCGGTGACAACATCATCAGCAAAGCGTTTCTTGGATTAGCGCGGCACAGCTATCTCCGAAGCCTTATCTTTGAGTCGGTGCTGTGCGAAAAATACCAGCGTATCTTGGCTCGAGATAACCATAGGCTGATTTCTTCCCTGTGATCATGGCGGTACCCCTCACTCAGTGATAGGTGGCTTATTGCTAGTTCTTGGCTTTCGTACGAGTGTGACAGCCCAAGGAGATAGCGAATTCTCCACAGAAGTGCTTGTGAATGTCCTGAATATGCGACAACTTGGCAGGTTAGCATTGAGATGTGATGGATTGCGATTGGTAAGCTGCTGATCATTTGTCTCGATGAGTCTGATGAGAAATTGGCAAATGTCAGTCCCAGGGCGTGAAGTCGTGCGGGAATCGGAGGTCTTGGCTCCAAGTCTGGGGTCGGCTTTTGTTAGCCAATTACAGGTGCCCAAATGCACTACCAGGGCGTCGCGTCGGCCAGGGTGGCCAATCACCTCAGACCAGAGCCTTGGCTGAGATAAAGGGTCATGTGTTGGCACTCCCAACTCGTCTTGTGGCGGAACTGAAAGGTCAGCTCAAGTATCGGCGGACGACACTTTTTATCTTCTTTCATCTTCATCTCAAACCTACATCGTTATCTCAGCCCATGACTGAGATTATCCAGTTTTCTCACTATCAGCGCTAACAATCCCTCGAGTAACACGATCAAAATGTCGGCTGCCCAGGTTTTGTTCAACACTCCACCCATCAACACCATACAAGCTGAGCCAAAGCGTAGAGGAAGTTGGGTTCCCACGCGGAGAAAGTCAGAATGTCCTCTCGAAATCACTATCGATCGTCACTTTGAGGCCAAGATCTACACCTCAGGCTCGACCATCACCGGCTCTGTATCATTCTCGCCAAGCGCAGATCTAACGGTCGATGCGTTCGAGATAGTCTTCACGGGCTCTGAAACAACACTGGTTCAGATGTTTCACCAGGGAACTATGCCTAAATCAGGACACAAATTCCTTCAGCTTCGAATGCCAATCCCAGAAAGTGCCCTGCCACCCGATGGAGTGCTTCAGGCTGGTCAAGCCTACGAGGTTCCTTTTTCTTTTGTCATTCCATACCAATTACCCAGTGCAGCTTGTAAGCATCGAAATCCGATTATTCGGGAACGACATCTACAGTTACCGCCGACCGTGGGATCTTGGGAGCACGATGACATGGCTGTTCATACCGTTGCTATCAACTACGGTGTTGATGCGCGAGCACTTCTGAAGACCGATAAGGGCAAATCTATGGTTCTGGAAAGAACTCATCCTGTCAAAGTCATGCCCTATCTTCCAGAGCAGCCGCCTCTGCATATCCTGCCGGGAAATCCACGCTTCACTATGACTCAAGAGAAGTCGATCCGAAAAGACATTCTCTCTTCTAAGCTAGGCTACGTCAGAGCAACCACTCGTCAACCGGATCCCGTCATCATCTCAGCCGACAAGCTACAGCCATCAGAATGCTCACTTAATATCGATCTCGAGTTCTGGCCAACTTCCAAGAAAGCAACTCCACCCGAGATGTATGCAAAGTCCGCTAGCATCAAAGCATCGACATACTACTCTACAGGCCATCTGAGCTTTCTGCCAGACCAACACAACTTCCCCAGCGTGATGCCGAACCCCATCTTAAGCTTTGTTCTCGATGAGAGCGCAACGGTCACCAAGTCGCCCGCGCCTCACTGGGAACAGACATCAGCTTCAATCTCAGCGCCGAGCTCCCGCAGAGGCTCGGAGAACTCTACCATGGGCGATGAACCTCCCCGCACGGCTTCCAGACGGGGTTCGAAGAGTAGTGATATCATCAAGGCGGAAGCGCCTCGACATACTGCAACTTTACCTGTTTCTATCGAGCTGCCGAGCCCCGATAACAAGATCTTGCTTCCGACCTTTTACTCCTGCCTCATCAGTCGGACCTACATTTTAGAAATTGTTTTGGCTTCGAGGGCGCATGGTTCCAGCTTCACCCTGCGACTGCCATTGCAGATTGCTGTAGAAGGACATCACGAGACGGGCATCAACCATGTGCCGACCTATGTGAGTTTCGTTAAGTCACCATACAGAGACCTTTCAACTAATAAGAGAATAGGAACAAGTTCAGGCAGGACAGGACTTATATGATGCGCTTCCGACTTACGATACCGCTATCTGAGGTCTTTTTCTTTCTTTCTTTGTGGTTTGCTTACCGAGTATTACTCTTTGGCGCTGGGATTCAGTCAGAAAATTGTTGCTTAGTAGTTTTATACCCACACACTTTAGTTTAATTCAATTTCATATCTCTACTATCGATGTTCCACATCCCTTCTGTCCACTCCGCTGGGCCCTGTCAGCTCACCTGCCATTTGGCGATACCTCAGTTTGGACCTCCAACAGTGACAGAGACTGCAAGGCGCATAAAGTTTGTCCAGTTGTCAACATTGAGCTCCCCACCAATGACCTTCCAGATGAACCTGTCCATACCTTCCAATCGACACTTATCGCCACTCGGTGCCCAAACAATGGTGTAGACCCTCATGGTGTTGTACTCTCTCTTCTCAATGAGGATCTTTGACTCATTGGCCCTAACAAACTCCCTAATCTCGGACCCCCTGAACCCTCCCCAAGGCTGGGCGGTGATGAAGTTTTTATCCCCCAGGGCTGATTTAAAATCGTCTGGCGGGAGCATAGCCTGCGGCGCGTTTGCCTTTAGCTGATTGTATGCTGCCGCTGGCGTGGGAAGTTGGACCTTGAGAAGGACATAATTTGCTTTGACAGGCGTGAATGTGGCAAAGAACTTGTTCATTGTAGCCGTGTTCGTGGTGATTCTGTACACGATAGAGTTATCTTCTTCCCATGAGCCGTAGTACACGAACGAATCGCGTTTGAATCTGCCATCGAGCAGCCATAGCTGATGATGAGTTGTATCAGAATGGGTATGGGCTTCTCCCCATAAACTACCCATGATGTACTGACAAGACACCGTGGTCTTGGGGGGGCTCTGATGAAGTACTGGCGGTCGAATTTTGGACAACGCGATATTTCAGACGTGTAATGGGGATGTTCAAAGAAAGGCAGTTGTGGGGAGAATTAGTAGACTGCGCGGAATAAACGATGTTTAAATATTAACCACAAGAAACAATTACCGCCGAGGCATATCGGCTAGGATGAATACCTCCGTATAGTCGCGGGGAGACAAGAGGAAATCAAAGGCCAGCACTGTGGTTCGAAACTTTAAAACTTGTCATTTCAACCTCAAGCATCTTCTGATATTCGCTGTATGTTAGTCTCCTGCAAGGGCGTTTTGTCTTACACTAAGTGCGCCGGCAGAATAGAAGCTACATTTCTTGGTATCCCCGCGTGGACACGGAGAAAGTGATGGGGCTGGCCGACAATCAGACTTTCAGTGGAGAGACAGTTTGCGGGAACCGTACACACGCGACATGCAGAATGCAGCTAATAGTAGGCAACCATGCAAGGAATGAGGGTTGTGTCTGCAATGCTAGAAGATGAGAACCTCGTCGGCGGGTAGTGGCTTGGCCCGACCCTGCCTCAACAGGTAAGCATAGTGAGCTGCCGGCAGACTTGCACAACGAGGCTCTGGCTAGCGTCAAAGCCTACTCGACATCCCTGTGAGAAGTTCAAAGGCTCCACAATCTTGTTAAAGTAGAGGTCGTCACCCGACTAGCAGAAACAACTCCCCATATGTGAAGCACTAAACCAAACAGTATTAAATCGCGAACCAGGCTGAAGTTAACAAAGCGTCTACAGGATCTGGCGATTAGAAGAAGGGCCAAGGCTAAGTGATAATGTGCTGCAATCTCTAGCCTGATATTATCCAAGGCAACGTAGCCTTCTACACTTCGTCAGATCCTTCTTGCTTCCCATCCTGATTCCTTCTCTTGTATAATAATCCCTACTATCGCCACTATTTCTCACTATTATTGTGGTATGGTTGGCTATCTTGTACAAATACTGGCTGGATGACCGGAACAGGTGGCTTGGGCTCGGGTTCTTGGAAGGCCCTAGTTGGCATTGGTACAGACCTCAATGAATCTCTGATGCCGCCACCTGGCCTTTCGCCATCGTCTCGGCTTCTTCTTCCCATCCTGAAAGCTAAGATGACGACACCGACAATGAGGGCTACGCCTGCGATTGAACCGACGACAGCACCAGCAATGACACCTCCACTAGGCCCATCACTGCCTTTGGTCTCTCCATTGGTAGGACTCTCTGGCTCCTCTGGTTCCGATGTACTTGACGGAAATGTGGTGAATGAGCTGATCTCGATGTCCGTTGAAGATTCGCCCACAGACTCAGAGGTCGATGACTCGCTTGTAGTTGTCGTGGTTTCGGTCGAGGTTTCGGTCGCGGTTTCGGTCGCGGTGTCCCCTACAATTCCACCAAGGTCAGTCCTCTGTTCAATTATCCCAGTGTACTGCAATACACACAATCTATTGGATCGTCTAAGAATAACGTGCTGATACTGGTTGAAACACCGATGGAGTCGTCGCAGCTGACCAGCCATCGAAGATCCTCTAAATCGTCGGGCTTATCATACAACCTGATTGCCACGCAATCGCCGTTGCTATTCAAGGAGGTCAGTTTAATCTAAGCCTGTGATAATCCCAAGATATCACTGGTGTATTACCAAACCAGTGTAGAAGAGGTGCTGACACCATCTTGAATCCATTGGGTGAAGTAAGCCGTACTGCCGATACAGGACGTGCCGACTCGATAATATTCGTCGGAAGTGAACCAGTCACAATGTGCGTATGTGTCTGGGTCTCCAGAGAACTTGAACGTCGTGCGGAAGGATACTGAGCTCGGGCAACTAAGTGTTTCGGCTGAGAAGCTTTTGGTTACTATATGTCATCTGGGTGTTTAGAGGGAAGAGATACTTGTTCCATCTGTGACCGTATAGCCAATTATCGAGTCACATTGCACGGGCACGATATGACTAGAGAGATAAAACAAGATATAGGCAAGAGTTAGGTTAAGTTTGTCCATGTTGCAAAGCGTTTTCTTGCAAGAGTTGAGTCAACAAGAATAAGGCTCTCGAGTTTGAGAAGAGAGGGGATCCTTTAACCCAAGTACCCCTTTAAAACAATCCTGCCAGTGACCCCTATCACAATGTACATGATCCGGTGGCGCACAATAATTCAATTCCAAAGTGCAATATTTTCAGCTGCTCTCCCAACAATGGATAGCCATTGGTGATAAGGGTCTTGGCGCTGCAGGCTGTCACAGCCTGCTTTTGTCTCGCCCCTAACGAGAACCTACAGAGTACCACAGGAAAGCTGCATGTCTCACCAAGGTGGAAGCCAATCTTACTCACGCCCAAAAACGAATCTCAGCCACAGCCAATGCATGAACAAATCGATGTTCTTCAACACATGGCCCTTGTGAACTCTCCTATATAGCCATGATCGAGGTTAAGGGAACAGCCCAATACATGCCTCATCTTTGCCTAATTATCTTTTTTAAGGAAAAACAGTCAACTAGGCGGAGGCAACTACATCAATCAACTCATGGTAACTCCTTACACCAAAAGCCCGTGATCTGACTGTTTCGATAGCCAGTTCACAGCTCGGTCCCACGGGATCAGCCCTACCGACAACCCGGGCTCACCGGGGTAGATGTCACCGAAAGCCTAAAACTCTGGGTAATATGACCCTAACTTGAAGTTGTGCCTTGGATTTGATCAACGGAATTGGGTGTCGCTCCCCCGAAATCCTGGGCCTGAATCGCTTAACTCCGCTTAAATCCATGTTGATGGTATCTATTCTCCGAAAGTCTCAGAATGGATCATGACAATAAGCGGGATCCATGACGATCACCGAGTTTCACGCCATTTTTTCAGTTATAAATTAAAGGGCTCCCAGGTTGGAAAGGATGTAGGAGTTGAATATTTCACGCAACAATCTCAGGCTGTGCATTCGCACTCGGACTCATCATCATTACCCAATACTCGCAAGGATGACGGCAACAACATTTTCTCAGTTCAACGGTGAAACAGAGGGTCCCGAGGTCGCCCAAGCCTTCTCTGCCCAAGTTTCTGGTAAGGTCGTGCTGGTCACTGGAGTGAACCGAGGTGGGATCGGTTACTCAACAGCTGAAGCTTTAGTACGTGAGAAATATGTTTTCCGATCAACGAATCCGCGGTATTTTAACCAAGAACATGCTACAGGCATCGCAGGGGCCGTCGCATCTCATAGTCACCGGTCGCTCTCGTATCAAGCTCCAGGAAAGCGTTGACGCAATGAAGAGTCTATACCCTCAGGTCAACTACGTCGTCCTCCAGTTCGACCTCTCTAGCCAACAGTCGGTTCGCGCCGCTACTGCGGAACTTCTCGGTCGGAATGACATTCCAAAAATCGACCTGCTCATTAACAATGCTGGAGTCGCGTTCCTCCCAGAACACACGTATAGTCCGGAGAGGATTGAGATGCATTTTGCGACCAATCATATCGGTCACTTCCTCTTCACCAGCCTCATTTTACCAAAGCTTATCAAGGCTTCTGAGGAGAGCCCCAAAGGCGCAACTCGCATCATCAACGTGTCCAGCGGTTCGCCAAAATGGGCTTACATGAGATGGAGTGACATCAACTTTGAGAAGAAGAACAAGGACCTACCGGAAGAAGAGAGGCCCAACTATGAAGTGCATAGAGCATGGGGGTCTCCTAATGTGGAAGAGCTGAGCTACATTCCTCTGGCGGCGTATAACCAGAGCAAAGTCGCAAATGTACTCTTCAGCATTGGCGCAAACAAGCGATGGTACGAGCGTTATGGAATCCTGTCTCTAGCAGTCTTTCCAGGATGGATTGAGACAGAACTCAGCAGACACATGTCATCTGAAGCTCGCGAGGCAATTGTAAAGGTAGGTAACCAGAGGGGGGTGAGGTACAAGACGCTTCAAGCCGGGTCGTCAACCACTGTTGCTGCGGCGCTGGATCCTAAACTTGGGCCAGGAGAGAAGCGAGAGGGAAAAGAGAACTACGGTGTATTCCTGGAAGATTGTCAGATTTGCAGCGGTGCGCATCCCAAGGCTGAGTCTGATGAAGAGGCGGAGAAGCTGTGGGAACTGTCAGAAAAACTGATCAATGAAAAGTTTTGAAGATATCTTTGTCAATGGTCATCTAGGAATATCCAACAGGTTTTCAGAATCCATAGGTTACTCGCAAGATGCACATGTCATTGTGTTATTTCGATTCAAGTTCCCAGTGAAGTTCTAAATGTTTGAGCCAAAACTGAACAGAGGAAAATTATCTCGTGAGTGCAGATATAGGATCCCAAGGACATAACTATAGCCTTTGCTACTTAAGCCGCTTTCCTCATGCCCTCTGCTTCTCTGAAAAGCGTGGTTGAATGCGCACTTTAAAGTCCAACGGCTTGACGAACCAATAGCTCTGAGTATGCCAGTTCTGGTGCTGCAACGATGAATCAAGGCTGAAGTCAAAATCGCGGATAATTCGTGGGATCAGCTTTGACATCTCAAGCATTGAGACGTGTCGGCCAATACAGTTTCGTGAGCCGAGTCCGAACTAAAATGGTCTCTCGTCAGTGATATGATCAAATTCTTCAGCCGAAGGAGCCTTACAGGCATATAGTAACGGTTCATCATAGAGAGCCTTTCGCTTTCAGCCGTGAGCCATCTGTCCGGGTTAAAGGAATTGGCATCTTGGCCAAACACCCGAGTATCACGGTGCGCTACCCATGTGTTGATACCAACAATAGTCTGTATTATCCGTCAGCAGCGAGCTCAAGCTTTTCGAGCTTCACCATAACAGACTTACCCCTTCTGGGAAGAATCGTCCACATATCGTTGCGCCGCCCTCGGGGACGACTCTCTCGAGTGGTAGACCCGTAGCAGGATGCATTCGTAGCGCCTCCTTGATCACAGCTTGGAAATAGACCATCTGCTGGCTTTCCTTGAAGGTGGGGGACTTTGACAAATCTCCTCGTGCTGTAAGGTCGTCGATCTCGGCCCTTAACTTCTGTAAGCAACCCGGGTTCTTCAGCAAATAGTACAGAACAGCTGAAAGACTGATGGCAGTAGTATCAGAGCCCGCGACCATATTAGACGTGCATCCCATGAGAACGTGATACTGAGTGAAGACATCCGGTGAGGCAGCATGTTTGGCCAGAAACTTGGTGAGAAAATCTTCCATGGTGACCTCACTCTCCGCGGCGACGGGCTTGGGAGCCACCTGAGCTTGACGAATCCTCTCGTTTGTAAAGTTCAAGATGTATGCTCGTCCTGTTCCCTTCCCTCCGGCTAGCCAGTTCCTGATCTTGAAGAGGTACTTATGCAGACTTGGGAAAATGCCAACCAGGGTCGCATAACCCAAATGGTCCTCCAAAGCACCGATGACATTACCAACATCGTCTCCACTGTCCAGGAAGCCGAAGCGCTTTGCATATGTGATCAGACCGATGACATCGAATGCGTAGCACTGGAACCAGTGTCGCATGTCGACAGGTAGATGGGTCGAGGTGCTGGTCATCTCGGAGAGACGTTGAGTAAAGATGTCGGCGCAATCGTCGACAAAGGGCTCATAGTGCACAAGTGACGACATTGCGTATGTCGCTTGATATAGCTTTCGGTTCTGGTTGTGGCGTTTGACAGACTGATCGCTGAAGATGGCCCATGCGCCAGGACTTGACCAGGCTGAGTACCAAGATGACTTTGCGAAGTGAGTGCCCAGGCCGTAGATTGTCTTGGCTGCCTCGGGATCGTTGAAACTATATCGGTTGGGCCCATATCGCACAATTGTCCCTAAGGCAGTGCATTCAGTGGATGTTGTAAGCAAAGCGGCGGGTGAAAATACCGTATTTCTTATGTAGATCCAGGTTTACATCTTGGAATGAGCCTTTCCAGACTTTCCAGAAGTACCAGCCATCTGTGAACCGGGCGAGGGTAGGTCCCGGGACAGTTCGTAGTGGTGAGCGGAAAGATTGAACGGCGAACCGCAAGAGTAGTGCTAAAAGCACTGCCGGGATAGCAAATACTGCGATTGGAGAGGTCATCTCGAGGTGTCGCCAGTGTCAAGAGGCCGGAGGTCGTTGAGAACGAGGTTACCCTTGAGTCTGGACTTGTCGAGGTTTTATAGCGCACGTCCGCCAGATGAGAATTACCGATTTGTCCTCCCGAGGCTTGATAGGGGATAGTTGTATCCAATGACGTGGGGCATGTTCTGTCAGCCCAAGATCAAGTGTCAGCATCTCGTCTGTTGTCCCCCGAGGTCTCCGAACTTATTTACCCCGCAACCCCAGAGTTCTTTACGTCAATTCTGGGGAAGATCTACGTCTCGGCCGAAGTTCGGGTTGCGCAAGTGGGCGATCCGACGAATGCGTAGCGCATACTGAACGTACGAATGAAGCTCGTTCATTATGGCTGGCTTAGTTTTAGCCAGCATCTTGTTTGAGCTATCGAGAAGCTCGGCCGACAGGACCCACCGAGAGAAAATGGATGCAATCATGGATACTCATGACACAGCCTGCATCGACGATCGGGTTGTGGACGCCAGTCCCGATGCACCATTGCAGCCAGCTAAATCGACACCTGACCGGGCTATCATTTACGACAAGGCTACGGAAGCCATTCTTGACATAGGCAATCGCTCTTGACCTTGTACGCTCTAGATGGCGAGCCTCCTTCGCCCGTTGAGACCAGCACGGAGATTGAGGTTCCAGTTGCCACGCAAGATGAAATCACAGTCATTCCCACAGAAGCCATTTCCTCTAGGCAAGTAGCCACTATCGTAGATATTCTGACTCAATCTCTCATCCTTCAGCCGGTTCAGACAGCGATCGAATCTGTTACAAGGCTGGGACAGGCACTGGTCGAGACCACGGTTACGACAGTCACTTACATCATCATCGACCCAAACAACCCTTCAATCATGACAGTCACCGAATACTGTGCTACTTTATCATATGAGCAGCCTTGTAGCCATTGTGCCCATCCTTCCGTTCCCACTGTTGAGATGACCATTTACGTTATGCCTTGCGACGCTTGCTGTGATCGTGGCGAGAACGAAGCCACAATCACTGCACCTTGCGCTGCCGTTACAGAGCCAAAAATGATGCTCATGCCAAGGCTCGACCAACGCTTTTGTTCCCACCCGAGGTGCATATCATGCGATACTGGGACCTGTTAGAACAGTCACTACGTCGCTCTGAGATGCCACGCCTATCGCTGGTGCTCATATCGAGAGTACCAGCCCCAGCCAGAATCAATCGAGTGCGGGAAGAATAAGTTTCCTAGCGGTCGACACGCAAAGCCATATGCGGTGCCTTCACAGTCTTCTTCCCCGGCCAGCGGCAATGGCCCGCAGTGCCGGAAGTTGTAGTTGGGGAAGCTGGGCACTACAGACGGGGTATTCTGGGCTCCATCACAGTGATCTTCGTTTTCATGGGTGTTTTCTTGTAGTTACTCTGAGATATGCCTTCTGTTTTGACTCCTCCTTTATGATCGAGGCTCCAAGTACGCTCTGGGGCCGAAATCTCCCCTGCTACGATATTCGAGAGAACTCGGATACTTCATGTACATATTTTTAACGGAGACATTTTGCATATAATTCAACGTTTAATGAAGGCCCTTCCGCTACTACTCTACATTCAGGCCCGGCTTTCACTCATGTGGTGTCCTGAGTCCGTGTACAGGCGAAGCATCTATCCTGCATCCCTCATCAGAGCATGTTTTTCCAGAGCCTCCTGGCACTTTTAAATTCACAATTCCATATTGCTACCTCGTGCTGCACTTTCTCCTCAAAAGCTTGTAGGTCCTTTCTAACCACTCTGTCCATTTCTCCCCCGTACTAGGCTGTACATCCGGGGAAGCTTCCTTTTCCTTTTCCTTTTCCTTCTTCATTCCACGCCGCACGGCATTGCATATCGGCCCGGATGTACCGAGTAGATCAGATTCGCATGAATTCTTAGTTGCGATCAAAAGAATCCCTCTTCTTTTCCCAGTAAGAGAGTCGACTGCTAAACTCCTGAAGCTGCCTTTCGAGAAGCCCAAGCTTTTCTTCTTCCTCTTTGAGCTCAGCTTCTATACGAGTCTTGTAGTCCATTTGCATTCGAAACAGACGGTATTCTCTTGTATGTTCCAAATTTGACGGCCCAGCCCCGTATTCATATTTTCTTTTCAATTCGACCTCCGCACTAGAGACTTCTTCTTCGAAAATTTGTAGGACCTCCTTTTTCTCCTCTACCATTCGCCTCTGGCGTTTTACTTTTTTCTCGGTGCTTTTTACACAAGATTTGAACTGCTCAATGAACCCATCCGCTTCCCATATCTTCAAGAGCAGTTTTTCCTGGGGGTCATTTTGTAAAGGTACCTCGAAATGCGTGTCACTGAACCCGGGGTTAGGTGCAGTATTCTCATTCGTGGATGTGTTTGTTCTATGTATGCTGGAAAACCGAGGTGCATATGATCCTGTTTGCCGTTCGTACTTGAGATCGTAAACTCGACGTTTTCGTGTGTCAGATAGTGTAGAGTATGCTTCGTTGAGCTTCCAATTACTTAGTATAAACGCTAGGTAAGTTGACCATTACTAACCTTTTGAAAATTCTGAGTGGCTTGGTTATTCTCTTGATTCTTATCTGGATGTGTCGTCTTAGCCAGCTGTCGATAAGCCGTCTTGATCTCATTCTCATCTGCTGTGTGATGCAGATTCAATATTTCGTAGTAGTCAATAAAGTCCATCATGAATGAGTGATTCTGAAGCCGCAGAAAATCTTTAGTAGTGAGGGGTAGTGGTGGGCTCTCTGGGCTCTCCAGGTACTTAAAGAACTCGACCGAGTTTGTGCTCCTACAAGCCCTACCTGTGATAAGGTTGCGAGATAGAAAGAGGCTTCAGCCCCAACACAAGGCAAAGAATACAAATTAACACAATTTTGTTACTTGATTTAAGCCACTTGTCTGTTTCAAGTCCAAATCAAACTTTGTCGCGTACCCCTCACTGCGGCACAAAGCGTGAAAGCCTATCATATTTCGCATTGCCTGATCCGTACAAAGTTTCAATGTAAATCTTGCGGTTCTACCTTTCATAGACTTGAACTCTAGTACGGTGTTTGGCATTTTTGGCTCGGGTCTTATAGGTTACACCTAACAAGGCTTTATCCACATTATTCGTCTCTGGCCTCCTCTTTGTATTATTGACTCAGCGGATGTCTGACGAGGGAGATGTTATGCAATACGGAATCACGCGTCGATGAACGCACGGCTTTTCCATATCAAAGGAAGCTCATCTCGCGCCCTTCTGAGGCTCTTGAGGTAGGGTCAGTGACTCGTTAGGGGAATCTCGAGTGTTAAAAATATTGTGATATAAACCTCAGTTAAGATATTAAACATTATGAAATCGAACCAAATCAACCCCAGGCTTAGTCCATTATCGTAGACGTAGTATCCGATTTGCATGAGTAGATAAAGGATAACGGTAATCCTGCGACAATGAAAGTCTGAAAGTCGCTACCCGTTGGTCGACTCGAGAGGCAAAGATGACCATGCAAAATAGCAGCAAAAAACGGTCAAGAAATAAAGAAAAAAGTAAGAAGCAAAGAAATGAGAAATTCAGAATCCAAACAATCAAAGCTGTTTCCCAGTCATACCATATTAATCCTCCAAAATCTTTATCGTGATGTTGTGCTTCCATGTCTGTCGATAAACACCAAACAACCTCCAATTGCACCAAACCGCCAGAACCGCGATCCATGAAGATCCATCTACAGAAGCAAAGAACCCCACAGTTCAGGGTGTCCTCTAGAAACCTTTGTCTTGGCTCCGTTGCTCAAAAGAAACTCCTGCCACGTGCTTTCCCACTTATCCTCCCACTGTTCCCTGTCCCTCTTCTTCTGCTCTATCTTCCATTTCTTCATCTCATCTTCTCGTCTCCTCGCTTCAATAAGCCATTTCTGGTAATCCTGCTGAGCCTCCTGACTCTTCCACCGGATCCTCGGTTCAAATTTTGCCCGAAGCTTGGCTAGCCTCGCCTCTCTCCTGGCTATGTTCTTCTTATCCAATGGAATCTGGACTACTAGGAGTTGGGTGCGTATCTGATCAATCTGACGATCGCGTTGTTTCTGTTGATCCAACCGCTCGTTTATTCGTCGACGCAGCGATCCGAACCAGCTGAGTTTGGCCTTTGTGCTGTAGAAGCCTATTTTCTCGAGATCGCGTGTGTTGATGTCTAGTTGAGGCCTGAGATTCCGGAGACTGTGATCCAAGCATACAATTTCGCGGTAAAGTTTGCGCGCTTCAGTGTCAAGACGAAAGTCTGCCCTTTTGGTCCATAAATAGGACTCACGGCTTACAGCAGCTTGTGGTGAGAGATTGTACGACATTCGGGGCGTGGGAAAGCTGGGCGGCTGGGAGCCATGTGAATACTGTGAACAACAGCAGTCAATATGCTTGTCTATACCGGGGAGGCGAGACTTTATTTTGAATGTGTACCGTTGGGGGCAGGACGAGTTTCCCAAAGTGAGGATGGCGCTCTAGTTAGAACGATTGAGCTTCTCTAATGTTCGGCCGAGGGCTCGATGCCACCATGTCTGTTGATTAGCCAAAAACGAATAAACCGACATCACATCGGCCAAGCCATGCGTCGTTAGTGTCATTATTTTGCAGCTTTTATTCCAGTTCCTCCGTGGGTATACAATCTCCCCAATGGTACATGTCTAACATACAGCAAGTTCAAACTTTTGTCTATTTAATCCAGCCCTTAGGTCCTCCCCACGTTCCCTTTACCATGTAGTTCTTGTAAACCCAGGGGAAGAAGTCCTTCTTCAGGTGGTAGAACGAGCGGCGGGGAACGGCTTGGTCGATCCCGAGAATATCTCCGAAAGTCTCCTTGGGAACGCCACCGTACTTAAACTCGGCCAGCATCACCTTACCGTATTCTGTGAGGAGAGGGCACGAGGTGTAGCCATCATAGGCAGTCTCGGGCTCTTGACCATCGATGGCGCGGAGGAGGTTGCTGACGAGAACGGGCGCCTCGGAGGTTACGGCGGCGGCGGTCTTGGAGGTAGGAAGGCTTGAAGCATCGCCTGCAGACCAGACGTTGGCGAACTTGTTGTGGCGGAGGGTGTTGTCGTTGACGTCAACGTAGCCAGCCTCGTTTGCGAGAGCGCTCTTCTTGACGAATGCATGAGGTCCCATCTTGGGAACGACGTGCAGGAAGTCAAACGGCTTAGTGACCTTGTCCTGGCCGTTGGCAAAGACAGCGTTGTTGCCCTCAATCGCAACAAGATCGTGCTGAAAAAGGCCCTCAACACCACGCTCTTGTCGCAGCTTCTCTAGCTCGGCGCTGTACTTGGGAACACCGAACATGACAGGGAGGCCGGTGGCGAAGGTGATCTTGATAGGAGAGCCGGAGGGGTTCTTGGGGTCATAGAGGCCAGTCTGCTTCCAGTGGTCGAGGGCAAGCCACATGGACTTCTGGGGAGCACCGGCGCACTTGATGACGCCGGCGGGTTGAGTAAAGATGGCGTTACCCTTCTGGAGGCGCTGAATGTTGGGGAAGACCTTGTCGCAGTAGTCGTAGCCGTAGATGGAAGAGACAGGACCGTTGCGCTCGGCGAGAGCTTCGGGGAGGCCCTTGATGCTGTCGTAGTTGATCTTGATGCCGGGCGCAACAACAAGGTGCTCATAGTTGACCTTGTCGCCAGTTCCAAGAGTGATGCTGTTGTCCTCAGGAGTGAGAGCATCAACGCTGACGTTGTAGAATTTGAGCTTGGGGTCAATGAGTTCAGGCATGGACATCTTCAATTCCTCCTTGGTCTTGAGTCCAGCACCTACGAGTGTCCATCCAGGCTGGTAATGGTGCCACTGAGCAGGGTCGACAACGGCGATGTCCTCATTGGCGAATCGGCCGCTTCGGAGAAGTTGATGGCTGATCGCGAGACCAGCAGAGCCTCCTCCAATAACGACGACCTTGTGACTTCGGCTAGCAGACGTCACGGCCGCAGCGGTAGCGAGACCCCTCCGAGACTGGCCAAGGGCCGCAGATCGAACTGCCAATGTCACACGACTTGAAAGCATTTTGAGTTTTTGTGTTTTTCTTCAAAAGGAGGAGAGTGAAGTCGAATGCGAGAAAAAGCTCAAGCTCAAGAGTGAACACGCCAGAAAAAGTACAATTGAAGTGACGTACTGTACGTACCCACTAGCGTGCAGCGCTTTGCTGTTTTGGGGTCTGATAGGGGCGGGTTATGGTTTGTCCGGGGCGGGAACTAACCAGCCGAGGATAAGTTTCAATTGCGTGATTCAGGGATAAAGTGATTGCCGCCGATGGTCCGAAATTAGAGCCCGATGTCCCAACTACGCTCTTTGGAACGGCGACTTCCGGTCATAAGCTGCGACAGCTAAAGAATAATAGCATGATTGGACATTACTCCGTATGGGCTTCAATTGCCATCCCTAGACATATATCGGCAATGAATACGAGATGGGTCCTGTTTCTGCCTCCCGAGACACCAGAACTCAATCGTGAGGCGAGCCTTAGAGCTTCACATGGAATTCAGGGGACAAGGACCCCGTGGAATAATTGGTAGGCCAATGTGTGATGAAGCCTAAACTTACCAGACACTAACTGATCACGGCTACCCTTCCCGAAGATTCCAAGTTTTTTCTATATACCTACACGGCGGGAGGGTAGCATGACACTGCAACAAGCCGAGTTACCCTAAACTAGGCAACATCAATGAAACGCAATGCCTACCAATTGCACAATGTAGCATTTCTGTCCATGAAACATGTACATCGGTGTCTAGCACTTGAAGATGCATAATCATATTAGTATTTGGCCTCGGCTATGATACAAGGCCTGCCATTCGCGTACGTTCGGCGACCAAAATCTAGTCCTCGATGACTGGGATCGTCAACAACAATCACCAAGGATCATCATACACCAGTGGAAAGAATCGGCGACTTCTTCTAATGTGCTTCCTCCTATATTCGGAACAAATCTAAACTACATATTCATATCGTCCTCGGCAATTTGCAAGTTTGCACCAACCCCAGCAAGCCACCCAGCGCTGGCCCCGGCACTCTCTTCCTTGAGAAAGCTGGCACTGTCATCAACTGCGAAGATACCACGTGTGCTTGTCTCTTGAAACTCATTTTCCACAAAAATCCTCCCTTCCGATGTCATTTCCAGATTTAAGTGTTCTGAAAAAGGCCCAGCAATGATCTTGCTGGGCTTATGCACTACCAAACCGTACACTGATTCTGCCCCATCGGTGAACTGGACAGCCACTGAAGTTTCCAAACTCTCCAGTGCTTTGATGGGTCTGTTATCTAATTTGAACCCACAAGTCTTGCCTGCAATGATTTGGGGATGATGCTCAACATGTAAAAGGCCGTTAGTCAGGAATGTTACATTGGGGCTGAACTGTCGCGCGAGATGAGCTGCCAGCACCGCTGCCTCAATAGAACTCGAAGAGTCGGAGGTGACGAGCACAGCAGCGTGGGTAGCCGCAACTTTAATAACCTCGAGGCATCGTGACACATCGAAACTGTCAATGGAGTCAGGAATGGGAGTTTGCAGTCCTTCCGCAGAGGGCTTACATGTTCTTGCCCAAAGCTTCTTCGTATCCCGGGATATCTGGAAGAACATTACGGCTACTCATAGCCAATATCACCTTTCTTCCCTTCCAACATCGACCTGTAACGTCTTCCACTTCGAATACCATGCCCTTCTCACGAACAGACGCCGCTGTCGCGCGGCTAAACATGATAGTCTTGAATTTGGCTTTGATCTCAGCTACAGTCTCGTCCTGGATCGACTTTGAGATCGTTTGGCTTGTAGCCTCATGGAGTCTGGCTCCAAAATCGTCAACACCGAAAACGATGGCACTCCTTCGCGCACGACCAAGAGCCATGGCCGCAAAGAGACCAGCCGTCCGTGTCCCAATGATCAGAACATCTAGGACATTGCGAAGGAAATGAGGCTCGATGCAGTGTGTGTTGACAAAGTGAGGCATGTTTGGACAGGATATTTTGGATCAAGATGAAGTCATCTTCCGTGGAAAATGGGGAAGAAATGAAGAAGGAATGCGGAAAGGCTATATGCGTTGGGCCTCGAGGAGAGATAAGCGGATACTTTTGCCTCTCGGGTGGACAGTTTCTGGCCCTTTTATTGGGTTACATACGGCATATAGGGAATTGGTGCTAGATATCAAGGCTCGCTGACGAAGGAGTCTTAGCGCTTCGTGTGATGATGTGAGACTCCTCATCCATTATGTTTACAGGCTACGGAAAATGAGGTTTAGGCAACCAGATCTGACGCCTTTAACCATCTTATAGGCTTCACATACCCCCTGTAGATAAGCTATTGACAACTAACGATGGAAGCTGATTCAGGCTGAAGGATGTATTCTTGCAATGCCTGCTCATGTTTCTCGATCTCAGCACTAGCTGCCTTCCTGTGGGATGACCAGGTAATTAAACCAACGTGAGATCGAAAACGAGAATATCAGAGAGCTTCCATGAAACAAAGTAAAACTGCGACCAATTTACTCAGGTGCTTTAGAGAAGGGAAATCGTACCAGCACCAGGGTTATCCGGACCATAGAGTTCACGGCACTTCCACTTTAGAGCCTCTATTGACTCTTTCGCCTTGTGAAGTATCTTTATGCAAAATGGCTCCTCTTCCGACAGCTGGTACTGGTGAGGACAATCTTGATGCGGCGGCACTGCATGCCACTGAGCCTGCCGTTTTTCAAGATAGTTCAAAACACCCCATAAACACTCTTCCCTCCCATTTCCGTAAACCTCAGCCTTGACAGCTTTTTTAGCCAGTTCAGCCCAATCCGTGGGGCTTAATTCTAGGTTGTAACTTGGAGCCTCTGACGAATACTCAACACCGACATCGCTGAACTGGAGACGCTTCAGCTCATTTTTATCTTTTGATGCCTTGGCTTCTTTATCTATGGACTCCAGAATTACCCCATACTGCTGCCCCACTGACATGAGAAGAGTTCCCAGAAGTTGAATATTCTGCATGGCAGAGAGGTGGCTGGTTGGGCAGATCTCGCAATGAGCAATTTGGCTGGCCGTAGAGATCGTTTTGCGAAGAAAAGGAAGGCCTGACGGAAAGGAGAGTCTTTCGTTCTTGCAGAGATCATCTACTGCGAGATAGAAAGTTGCTAGACAAGAACATGACCGTGACGATGTTTGCGGGATGGGCGACACTGTAACTACCGAAGTAGCATTTGAAGTTGAGGAATCAAGCGACGGAGTAGTAGTGGAGCTCGATGGGAGTTCTTGTGCCGGGCGTGAGTAGTCGGCGACTTTGCCCAACTCAAGCTGAAGTTCGCTCAGTATCTCAGAGCTCAAGTCAGGCATGAAGCTTGGATCTACGCAGGCGTTCCACTCAACATGACTGAGAGTTTCGACCATTGATTGAGGTGATAAAAGGGACAAGAAGGGCGTGTCATCTTGGACAGCTGGACTAGGGAGTGCTGCAGCCAAAACTTGTCGGCGTTTTGCAGGTCTGCCCATTTGTTTCTTGACCGAGTATTGACAGTCGAGGCCTAAACTAGAGCATCTTCGACATGAAGGTTTTCCACCATCGCATCTTGACTTTCTTTGCCCTAGACCTGTTAGGCTTCGTTACCAGTACAGAATGAGAGTGAATGACGTACTACAGCCTTCGCAGGCTGACCGCCGAGCGGGGCTCGAGATGTTTGACTTAGTGACGGAACTCATTCTCATCGCGGAGAGATTGATATCGGTGAGATTTTTAAGGGAATTTACTTGATAGTTCGAAGTGGACGAAGACTTCGAACATATCGCGGATGGTAATATCGTCGTCGGAGACATTCCATCGTCGTGACTGGTGATATCAGCGGGCTAAGGGACATAGCGAATCACAAGTCAGACAAGTCGCCGATGGTCCCGCTTGAAGGACGACCTCTCCGCAAGATGACAGAATAACCTGATCAAGTCTAGTGTTAGTATAGTTGACCTTGGACTAGTTACTTTTGGCACCTCGCACTCAAGTCAGATTTGCAAACTTCTTGATGGATGGGCTACCTGCATTATACTCTCGAGGCATGCAGTTTGACTTGTTTATTGCTGATATTCAATTCTGCTATCTAGCATTCAAAATGGTAAAGAACGCTCAGCCCTTAATGTTCTCGTTCACCCACTTCCAAGTCTTGATCAGTCTCTCGCGAGTCAGTGGCTTAACGTCCCGTATTGAAGCCGAGACCTTCTGTGTTTGAGCAACATCAAATAAGGAACCCTCCTGATCCTCCCTTGTACTGCTATTGTCGATATCCTTGGAATATGACTGCTTCCATAGACCTAGGAGAGCTTGTGACGGATGATTGGCACTGTCGTCGCTCAACGCCTTCTCCAATCGCTCAAGCCACTCCGACGATGAGACAATCTCGAACTCGGGACCCTCGTTACTGGCGGCTAACCAGTCCAGCATGTCTTTCCAGATTGGCGTGGTATGTGGATTCAAGACGTGGTAAACAGGTGTCCCCGAGTCATTGGAGCTCGTGGATGCAATCTCGACAACAGCTTGGGCAGCTTGCTCGACTGGAAGCCAATTGGGCACTTCGTTTGCAAGATCAGGCAGACACCCTGTGATCTTTGATGTTGAGAGCAGTAACGGGTATGCCTCAGTGGTATTCCAGACTCCAGTTTCATTGCTGCAAAGTTGGCCAACCCTAACTATGGAGGCCAGAGGAGAGTCGTGTTTCTTGTTCGCAGCATCACAAATCTGCTCTGCTGCCCACTTGGAGCGTGAGTAGCCAAGTGGTGAAGCCGCTTTAGGATCCTGGGAGAGCTTCTCAGGAATCGGTCGAGCAGTAGAGTCGCTCACCGCTGCAATGGAGCTGACAAAAATGAACTGTGCATCAGCCTCTGCAGCGAGGTTGATCAAATTCTTTGTACTCGAGATCTGATCCTCGAAAGAGTTGAGTCGAAGACTAAAGTTGACCGCCCAAGCTGAGTGAATGATATTCGTAGCACTCGTCGAAATCTCCCGAAGCTGCTCTTCGGAGAGTCCAAGGTCTTTCTGTGTTAAATCGCATGGAAGACAGACGACTTTGCCCTGGCGTGGTTCTAGAGGTGGCAGAAATCGCTGGAAGAGGCCTTCAGAGACTCGTTTCTGGGCCGCGAATGGACCGTCAGCTCGGAGCAGACAGTAGATCCTGTCAACCTTAGGGTCATCCCGGAGAAGGTGAAGGATATGCGCCCCAAGGAACCCAGTCGCGCCGGTGAGGACCACGCGCGTGGGGCGATCATTGGGGTCTTGGGCGATCTTCATAGCCATCTGGGCCAGCCGTTTCTTTTCCCCCAATGCTTCGCGATTTTGCTGTGCTTGAGTTTTGGCACCACTACTCGAAGAAGATGCTCCTGATCCTACCATACCGCTGGTATCATGCGAGGCTGGATCAAAATTGCTGTACTTATCAGCAAGAGCTTGCATGAGGCTGAGTTCCGACTCATCGGGGTCGATGTCCGGTTCGTCACCGCCTGAATTCGCTGTTTCCAAATAGTCAACAAGTGAATTGACGGTGCCTTGATCGTAGATGACATTCAGAGGAAGCCGGTTATCCTCAGATTCAGACGATAGACAAGTCTGTTCAAGCAACTTTCGGATTTGTATGCAGGAGATCGAGTCGACGCCCTGACGATACAAGTCTTGATCTGGTTCGACTTGCCGGCCAAGGACCTTCTCGAAGCAATCTTGAACCGCCTTTTGAAGCCCCTCTTGAGGAACCTTCGTCGAAGATGATGTGTTGCTGTAAGCCCCTTCAATCTCACCTGAGTACTTCTCTTCAGCTTGTCGACGAAGAATAGTTCCCTTGCTACTCTTCTCCAGCGGCCTCTGACCCTCTTTGACAGGGACAACTACCATCATTGCCTTGTTGATTCGAGTATGGGTTTGGCTGTCACTGTTCAACTTGTCGATATGTGGCCAGACTGAATCGATCACTTCATCCGCACTGATGTCGCTCGAAGAAGGAAACAAAAGTGCCCCAGCGTAGTCTCTTCCACTTCCGAAGATGAGAACATCCTGCAGCAGTTTCGAAGAAGCCAGTATGCTCCCCTCGACAGGCGAAGGATCAAACTTCTTTCCATTCGCAAGAGTGATCTGTGCATCAGCTCTGCTGTGGTACCGCCACGCGTTTGGGATTGATGGATGTGGTTCAAAGAGGTCAGAAGTCGCGTATGATCCATCTTCGCGATTCGTCTTGATCAAGAAAGGCCAGCCAGGCTTGACAACAAGTTCTGAGAGATCATTCTCACGGGGTTGAAATTCGATAAGCTTTGGATCATCGATGGCCCGGAGGAATTGCCAGTCCTTGTCCTTGGCGTAGTCTCTATGAGAAGATATCAGGAACCCGCATTCTGCACTTCCCATGCGAGAGAGGAGATTCACGCCTTCGTCCACGAGCTTATCGCCTATGGCTGGTGGGAGAGCAGCGCCACCGACACCAACGAGTTCCATTGTCTGAAGGATTTCGATGCCTCCATACTCTTCAGACAGCATCTGAAGCACATATGGAACTGACGAGAAGTACTTGACGGGTATTGGACTGTGCGCGCGAGCAAACTCGATAGCTCTCATGATATTGGCGCCTGTGATGGGAGCTTGGCCTTCGGGGAAGAACCATATCGAAGCACCGCTTGTCCAAGCTCTTAGGCAATCTGGAAATCCTCCGTGATAGAGGGGAGTAGTGGAGAAAGTCGCAGGCTTGTTCTTCCCGGGGAAGCTGTACAAAGCTCCCATAACCCCGAACTGCGTTTGAGGGATTGGCTTGGGCAGCCCTGACGATGTCCCCGAAGTGTGACATATGTAAGCTGTTTCAGAAACACCGGGGGTTTGTTCCAAATTATTATCTGCTGGTGAGTCCTCTCTATATGAAGGTAATCTGATGATCTCGATGTCGTCGGAGAGCCCGCGAGCTCTGTACTCGTAGATGTCGTCAACGAAAACATGTCTAATGGCTAGAGTCTCGCAAAGATGCTGAACCGCTGGTGGTGGCAATTGAGGGCTGCAACATAGTCAGATTTGCGTATCCCTTGAGGCCAGTGACTTACGCAAGAAGCAAAACAGTATGACCCAGGCGCATCAAACCAAGCCATGTCAAAACAAATTCTGTGCTACTGGATGATAGAAGGCCCATTTTCAAGGATTTAGGTTCCTTCGGCAGATGAGTTGAAAGTATCTGGGCAGCATGTTTTGATGTGTCTGAGAGATGTCGAAAGGTAAGGAGATGACGGAACACTCCCTATGTTAGCCACGCATCTGCCATCAAGGTTGATGCTCACCTTGTGTAGACTTCAAATGCGTAAATGTAGCGAAACCCAAAGCCGGCGCATCAGGATTCTTCTCAGCCTGATCATCTACCAACTCCACCACTGTCGTCCATGTTTTGGCCTTGTCGTCCTTTCGCTTCAATCTTGCGGCTTCACCAAGCGTACAAGTAAAATAATTCGCATCCACCATTTCACGATACTAGAACAGAAGACAAGTTTGGTGTTGATAAAACAAGCTTCGGGTGATATCCAATTTACCGTCTTTAATACGTTTGACTTATGGCAACGGACTTCATTCTTGGCCTGTCCTGGCTGTCGGGTCCACGTGAGTCAACGCGTCATAGGCACTTACCTATCTTATCTCCTCTTATCTTATCGGTTGACCATTCAGTGATGCCTCATTTCGTCACAGCGCAGCGCAGCGCATAGGGACCCCTTTATGCAGCAGGACAGGGTCTCTCAGTACTACGTACCACTATTCTTTGCATCACCTTTCTCCTACTCAGCCAAGCTATGGGTGCACGGCCAGGATCATGCCACAATTGTAGGCGCGGCCGCTTAAGATGTGACCGCTCCATTCCGCAGTGCCTGAAATGCACCAGTAGAGGCCAAAGCTGTCTTGGCTATGGCGTTCTGTTGCGATGGGAGAAAGGCCTGGCAAGTCGTGGGAAATTGGTTGGTGTTACATCCGACAACATGAGCAAGATCCAGAATGGAGATGCGACCGCCACTCTACAGGCGCCACAGGCTCGTTTCTTGTCTTCAAGACTGCCCTCATTCACAAGTTCAGAATCAAATTCTCCTCATTCGCTCACGGACCCGCTTATGCAAGATCTAGATTGTCGATCGAGGAGATATCTGGATTATTGTATGTTGATTCTGTACTCTTGGCTGCTTTCGAGGCTGATGTTTGGTGACAGTTGCAAATGTTGTCTGCAAGGACTTCGTTCTCTATGACATCCCAAAACACAATTCATTCCGCCAGCTGATTCCAATGGCATACCAGCAGCCCATGTTACTGCAAGCCATCATTGCCAGTTCGGCTTTGCATATGTCGAACGCTTCTCAACAGCCATCAGGCATCTTCACAACGATGGCCTCGACTCAGAACAGCACAAACTTAGTGGGCTCTCTATCGGTTGGCCATGCAATGTCATACCCGGAGGCTTTCTATGATGCACTCGGGGCAAAGGAGCAGGCACTTTGTCTGCTGAACTCCGCTCTCGGAAGCATGGCTTCGGCGGATGTTGATGCGATTCTGGCGGCGGTGTTTCTCCTCATCGGATTCGAGCTCATTGACTCTGAACGAGGCAGCTGGGTGTTTCACATCAACGGCGCGAGAATGATCACAGAGAAACTGATGGAATCTGGCTCGGGGAAAGGGACCGCTTTCAGCCCTCTCCGCAGGTGGTTAGTGTCAAATTGCTTGGTGTAAGTATCATTGTCTGGTTATTGATGGCTTTTGAGTTTACAAGGATTAGGTATGATCTTCTTGGGTCATCATTCGCGAACTGTTATCTACCGCAAGGTGGGGAGCTGTCGATGACTACCATGTCGCTGCTTCAGGACGCAGAAGGGAACCATTGCTCATCATTCCCGGCGGCTCTCCTTCCTTTGATACAAGCAGGGGCTCAAATATTGAATAGCAACAACTTTTACATGTTTCCTGATACCTCCATCAACCCGGGACTTCACGATATGCTTCGGCTCTTAGACGCGGCCAAGTCTTTTGACCCAGCTGCCTGGGCCACCAGTTTACAGCCACGCTCGCCGGTTGACGATCTCCTCCATCGCACTATGGTTGCGTGCGCACACAGGACAGCTGTGTGTGTCTATCTCTCACGCATTATTCTTGCTCTGTGGCCCAGTACGGTATTGTCAGATGATCTACAGGTACTAGCAGCCGAGATCATCACTCACCTTTCATATTTGCACCCTGGAGATGCATTATTCACAGCAACAGCGTGGCCCGTATTCATCGCTGGCCTAGAAACGCGTGACTTCACGAGTCGTGCCTGGGTAGAGAGAAGATTCCAAGAGCTCTGGAAAGTAGAGCCTTGGGGGTTTACTAGAGAGGCTCTCGGAGCATTGCGAACAATTTGGGGTGAGGAGAAGAAAGAAATTCCCTCAACGAGCAGTGATAACGAATTCGACGGAGGGGAAGAGGACTGGAATTGGATCAAAAGGCTGAGGAGCTTGGGCGCCGATTGGTTGATTGCATGATTGCAAGGTGATGCTAGACAATCTCCTATGCTGGCTAAAGACCTTTGATCCTACGACTAGGACTATATAGGCCACTGCTCAACGATTTATGAGCGGAGAAGTACATGCGGCATCACGTGTTCCTCAGAGTACTGCCATTGCCGCCTTGGCTTCTTCGCTGTTCCGAGATTGCCTCTTCCATGAGTTCGGCCCTCTCATCCGCGGTCAAATCACTACTGGCCTTGGGTACCTTACCCCATATTGCCAGAATCAACAGGCTAGCAGCTGCAGCTCCAACTCCAAACCAAAATGTGTTCTTATAGCTCCTCGCCAACCCTGCCTCATCTACCGTTGCTGATTGGATGATGTCCGTCAAAGCAAGCACAAAGGCTACACCCAGCTGCAGCACAGAATTAATGACACTGCCAGCCAGTCCCTGCTGTGCTGTAGGAAAGCTCGTCGTCACGAAAACTGTCGATAAGATTGTGGACAGATCGATTCCTATGGTGCTGAAGATGACGGCGGGAAACACCCAAGCCCAATAGCTTCCCCCTGGTGGAATCAGAGCTATGAGAAGCTGTGAACCAACTGCGCCCAGACCTGAAATGATCAGCAACACACGTCCTGGAACTAAATGCAAGATAAAGCCCTCTATGATGCTGAAGATGAGGCCCGCGACCCCGAGAGGCACATACCATGCTACTACCTGCAATGGACTGGCGGACATGATGTTCTGGAAGTATAGTGTGCCATATACAGAGAATATGCCCCAGGTGCCGTAGAGCAGAAAGAGGGCCAGCAGGAGAGAGCTCATGCAAGGAGTGGTGAAGATCGAAGCCGGTAGAAGAGGATGAGTGGCGACGCGGACTTCGACGTAGACTGCGGCAATAAGTGACAAGACACCAAGGCCGAAACATATTGGAATATATGGCGTCCTCCAACCTGAAGAAGCATGCGCTGATTGCAAGATGGAGAACACGACTAGGGTGAGGCCAGAGACGATCGTGATGGCGCCAGGGTAGTCCATTGCGACCTTGTTTGGGGCCTGACCCTCTAAATGAGGCCGCGGAATGGACAAGACCGAAGTCAACAGCGTGATTGCTGTCAGGATGGCACCGATCCAGAAGTAAAACCCCCAGCGGGTGAATTGACCTACGATGCCAGCCATGAGAATGCCACCGAAAAAGCCAAATACAGCTGAAGTACCGTATACTGCAAAGACGAGATTCTTTCGCGGGCCAGGACGATACAAGGAGCCCATAAGCATGACTCCAGTAGGCAAGAAAGCGGCAGCTCCTAGCCCCTGCAGAGCCCGACACAAATCGAGCATTAGCGGATTGATGCTGAACCCGGCTATTACACTCCAGACAAGAAGCCAGCCAAGACCCCATATGAAGACGGGATAACCTCCCCACATGTCGCCCAGACGGCCAAATACGAGTAAGGTGCTGGCGATGACTAGGGAGAAAGCGGTCGCTGGCCATACGCTGGCTGATTGGGGGATGTCGAGCTCTCTGATCAGAGTTGGGAGGATGACGGTGAATCCCGAGACGAAGTATTCCGTGAGGAATTGAGACATGGAGATGCTGAAGACGAAGATTATCTCACTCCAACGGGTTGTAAAGATCGGAGGTCGTTCGCGACCGAGACGTTCGATGCGTGCTTGGAGGGACTCGTCGGCTACGGATGATGATGCGGTAGTGTCATGGAGATCCGCCGACGGGTTGTTGTTTGGTGGAAGCTCAACACCTTGAGCTAGAGCCCTGGGGCTGCATCCTCTCGACGGGACAGTTGGCTTTGTCGAGGGGTGGCTGGGAAAACGCTGAACTGGTATTGATGGTTGTGCCATTGTCTGTCAAGAATCGATCCCCGAATATACAGAGATGTGTATGAGGAGTAGCAAGGCTATGAAAAGAGGAGGGCAACTAATCTTAAACGATTTCTTCTGGCGTAATTATTACACATTTGTAATCATAACTTATGAAGATGCGAATCTACGGACCATGGAGACTTGAGAATAGCCTGAGTCCGCCGCTTACGGCCTCCAAGCGTTAGCCAAATACTGACACATGCTTGCCTGTACATGTTTCGCGTAGCCGTATCAAGCGGTAATGTTGTATCTATCCTTCTTAACACTTATCGCCACGTTCCCTACTAACAACTGACCAAACCAGAATCATTTTGATATCCCCACAGGCTATCAGCTTCCATCATTATAAACTATTGAGCTTGAAAACCACGTTCTTGCGATTTGAGACCCTGCGATATGTGAGGTTTACCGGCAAGGCGGCAGTGGATACTACGCTAATGCACGACAGGAGCCTTGGCTGCCCAGGTCGGGTTAGCCCAGGGCGATCTACCAGCATCTTGACTGCTTCAAGGTTCATCCGCGATATGGAAAAGGCTAATTAATTACCGACTTGGTATGCTAATACCACATTTGCCAGTATCAAGATATCTGATTAGAAATCTAGAATTATTCAGCAGTCTCGTACAGGATGTATTTCTCGCAATCCCAGGCTGGCATATATTTGTGTCTTGACCCGGTTTCTTGTCAACAAATTCACTCATTGACACAAGCCTTTCCTCTTCTTCATCTTCCATTTCCAATGCCACCACTAATACATTGCGTCCGCCATGGACAGGGCTTCCACAATGTTGGTGCCGGATGCTACACTCTTCCTGATCCTCGCCTGACTCCCTTCGGTATAGAGCAGAACACGGCATTACGAGAGACCGCCTTCTCCGATCAGTCAAAGATATCTCTTGTCCTTGCTTCTCCCCTTTGTCGAACGCTCCAATCTGCCTTTCTCGTGTTTCAACCAGCCCTCCAGGGCAGAAGCAAGTGTTACCCTGAGATCATCGCGATCCCTGACGCGCAAGAAACCTCTGATGACCCGTGCGATATTGGAACAGATCCATCTGTTCTTCGTGAAGTCGTAGCCGAGCACAACTGGCCTGTCGACCTCTCTTTAGTCAAGGACGGTTGGAATGTGAAAGCTTTAGGGACTCGCTACAGTCCCGAAAGTAACGCGATAGCGGCCCGCGCCCGCGACGCCCGTATCTTCATCCGACAGAAAATCCAACAGCTTATAGAGCAAGGCGATACGGATCCTCAAGTTGCTCTTGTGACACATGGGGGTTTCCTCCACTACTTCACCGATGATTGGGAAGACTCATGGCTGAACCCTGGGACGGGATGGAAGAACTGCGAGGCGCGATCATACGTTCTCGACCAAGATGTAATGAATGATACAGATGTGGAGGCTAGACTCACCGAGACGATGGAGAGTCGATCGAGAAGGGGAAAGGTCAGTCCGATGCCAGCTAAAGATGAACAGGCGGTGCTGTTTGAGCAGGCGATGGAAAGTTGGGAGAAACAGGGGCTGCAGAGGCCTGATAGAATAGGAGTGAATGTCGAAACGAGTGTGATTGCTTGATAGAAATCTGCATCGTAGATGCAGGGCTCGAACTCAACGGTAAAGGATCAGGTAGAATAAACTTCCACAATATCCATCAATTCATTCTCTTCATTTCGAATCAATACCCATCCACAAGACATGTTGTTGTGTAAGAGATCTACCTACTTCAGGGTACGGTACACTGCGACATGCAATCCCAACCATCCCATAGAATGCTGAACCAAGGATCCGATACTTGCGTCGGCGGGCAACCTCTTCAGTTGCTGGGCTTGAAAATGCAGATTCTATCTACCATCATGACTTAAGATACCTAGACGTGGTATTAGCGGTCTGCCCTCGTTCCCTGTCAGGAATTCTGTTTTGACATGCACCAATCCCGGGTCGAGATTGGCGACTTCACTTATGTGGCGGTCTACCCACAAAGTTCAGAGGAAGCAAGCCGGGAATCGCTGAGAACAGAATTAGATTCATAACTCATTTTCTGGTATCTTCTGATAATTCATTGATTAATATCTCCCTATCTAGAATATTTATCATGTGGCATCATTGATGCGCTTTTACAAGACGGCAAAAAAGAGGAGTATCGACAACGTCATCGACTCAACTGACGAGTTATGACTGGATCTCTACGCGCTCCGCACAAGTTACACAGCAGCAAAACACAGTCTACCCCTCTTGTCCAAGAACACCAAACTTTAATATATCTCATTAAATAATTATTTCGTTTGTCTTGGCCATGGAGCGCTCACAATCCGACACTCTGCCTCTGGCGAATTCCGTTCAAATTCCCCAGCTTGGTTTCGGCGTGTACTTATCCCCTCCCGAAGTCTGCACCAAGTCATGCCTCACTGCACTTGACGTTGGGTATCGTCACATCGACACGGCTCAGTACTACGCCAATGAAACAGAGGTTGGACAGGCCGTTCAAAAGTCAAACGTCGATCGGAAAGATGTTTTCTTGACAACCAAGATCCTCGAGGCTGCTGGCTCCGTGGATGCAAGCTACGCGAAATGCATTGAGAGCATTGACAAGCTTGATCCTGAGAGCCGTTATGTCGACCTTTTCCTCATTCATAGCCCCAACAGCGGCGCTACCAAGAGGAAGGAGATGTGGCAGGCTCTGGAGAGGCTGTATGAGGATGGTAAGGCCAAGAGTATTGGCGTGAGCAACTTTGGTATCAAGCACATCGAAGAGCTGAAGCAATTCGCCAAAGTTTGGCCTCCCCACGTCAATCAGATCGAGGTATGTCGCCAAATAACGTTGCATCATAAATATTAACAAGCACATTAGCTGCATCCATGGGCACAGCAGAGAGATGCCGTGGAATACTGCGAAAAGAACAACATCGTAGTAGAAGCTTACGCTCCTCTCGTTCGCAACCAAAAAGCCGATGACAAAACCCTCAAAAGCATCGCGTCGAAGCACAATGTCTCGCCTAGTCAAGTATTAATCAGATACTGTCTTCAGAAAAACTGGGTTCCGCTCCCAAAGAGCGATACACCCGAGCGCATCAAAGCTAACGCAGATGTCTTCGGGTTTGATCTAGATGACAAGGATATGAAGGCGCTGGATGATTTAGATGAGGGCGCTGAGGGTGCGATTGTGCAGGCGGTGGATAATTATTGAATGCAGTGAAACTTGGTATGCGATAAAAATTGGTGCGAAGTTTCAGGTGTTGGGTTGCAGTGCAAGGATGTGATCAGATGAATGTTACACTGAATCTTAATCTGAACTTTAGATCTTGAGATCTGGCTGATCTCGTCTTTGTAGATCTGAATAAACGGGTTCTTAGCTTCTCATAGATCAATCTTTGCCTATACGCGTCATTGACTCAGATTCATTTCAGGCACAATCTCGATAATCTCATGTCTCATCTTCGGGACAAACGTCGTGGCTTCAACAAAGCCTCACCGATACTTTCTCCATGTAACACAGCATTCAGCTCGTATTTGCTTTTTCGCACTCAAACACGCACTTTCCGACACAAAACCCAAACAAGCGTGAATAAAGCAAGGGATAAAATAATACCAAATAATGACTTCACATATTTAGGTCATGACGTGCACGAATCTCAACCCCTCTTTCTCCCGCCCTATTCATCCAGCCAACGACACTCAACCTCTTCTTCCCTGATATCACAATTTTCTGCAACACGACAAAAATGGCAGACAACGCAGCCAGGCGCAACGCCTATGCAACCCTCATCACTCGCGACTCCTACCTCCCCGGCGTCATCATCCTCGCCTACACCCTCCAGCGCAATGCCTCAATTTACCCTCTCGTCGTACTCTACACGCCCAACCTCCCCAAAGATGCGAAGCGCGTTCTTGAGCTTGAGGCGCCAAAATGTAACATGATTCTGCGCGAATGCGAACATCTTCTCCCGCCCGAAGACGTGAAGATGACGCTTATCGCTGAGCGGTTTGCCGATACTTGGACGAAACTTCGTGTTTTTGAGCTGTTTGAGTATGATGCTGTTTGTTACCTTGACGCTGACATGGCGGTGCTGGATAACATGGATGTTGTATTCAAAGTCGAGACGCATTTGCCTGATGATTGGATCGCAGCAAATCACGTTTGTGTCTGTAACCTTGATTCAGACTCTTGGGCGCCTGAGGATTGGAGGGCCGAGAATTGTGCTTACACGCCGCTTCAGCATCCCACAGCGCTGGAGGAGCCCCTACAACCCACTGAGACGTCACCTTCACCTCACAAGCTTCTCAATGGTGGAATGTTCATCTTTCATCCTTCTGAAGAGCTCTGGGATAGGATGCTGCACGTGTTCAACACGACGCCGCTGCTTTCGTCGTTCATGTTCCCAGATCAGGATTTCCTAGCATTCTTCTTCGAGAATAAGTGGTATGCACTTGGATGGCAGTACAATGCCATAAAGACGATGCGATATTGGCATCCTAACATTTGGCGGGATGAGGAAGTTATCTGCCTCCACTACATCGTCGACAAGCCTTGGGCGAAGCGTGTTGGGTTAGATGGAGTCGCTGGATATAAAGGCCTCGATGGGGTCACGCATTGCTGGTGGTGGCAGCTATATCAATACTGGGAGGATGAGAGGACTTCTGATGGACGTGGTGGAAATGAGTCGATTGCTCTTCTGAAGAAGCTGATTGCGCCGGCGGACACGATGGAGGGAGGACTCGGGTATCTGCAGGTTGGATTACCTGTGAGGGCATGACTAAAGGCCATTTTCAGGCGTTGGCTACAGAGAGGCGAAAACAAAAAAGAAAATTAGAGGCATTTGTGACCTGCATCGGGATTACAGGTAGACTCTCGCCAGCAATGGGATGGGATTCATACATTAACACATGAGAGTAGAATAGCATAACCGAATGGATTTCATCATCATACAACTTGAGACAAAGCTTCGCACTTTCAAGAACTAGACTACTCAACCTCCATCCAAGTGGCTTGAAGCTGCATTATTGTTTGCCAATCGCTCATCTTATTCGCGTCCGCCATCCCAGCATGCATGTTGTTCATCATATTCGCCGCCGTCACACCATGCTCAGTCTCATAGTACCCAACAGAACTATTACCATGCAGGTACCCGTCCGTAGTACCACTAATAGCTGCCATGCCATTCATACCCTGGTACATCAAGCTCAGTTGCCCCTGCTGCATAGCCTGCATTTGCTTCATCATCTGCATCTGCTGGATCATCTCGATGTGAGGCACGGTCGCGTTGTACACTTGCACACGCCTTGATCCGAATGCTTTGAACTCATCCAGGGCCTTTTGTGACTCAGGTGATCCAGGAGGTCCGGCGGCACAAGCTGCGAGCCACATGTTGCGCATTCTTGGAGACCATAGCTGACAGATCAAGGTACGTTCGTCGTAAACCCCCTTGACAGGAACGGAATCTCCCAAGGGGGTATCGGCCACAAAGTTCAACCAACAGTCCTGACAGGCCAGGGCTTCTGGGTGTCCCCACCATTTACTCTTCCCTCTGTTCTTGATCCCTGGACATGTCGGCACTCCAGCCCATTTCTTCACGTAGTCAGAGTAGTGACTGAAAACACCTTTGTCAACAGCTTCAGCGAACTTGGTGATGAAACTTCCCCATCGCGGAGTACCTGGACAAAAGTTGCAAATGATGTCGACAGTCTGGTCGCGCTGGGCAGGCTCGAAGAATTTCTCGAGGCCAGATGTCTCGACGATTCCCTTATAACAAGCCTCACAGACATCATAGTCGGCGCATCCTCCAGCAACAGTCCACCAATTGCCACGCACGATGCCATGAATTGTGCACGGAACAAGAGCCGCGATGGCATTGGCGGCATTCCAGAAAACATCAAAATCTCGACGGTAGATGGCTGCTTCGAGCGCGATACTCATGTTAACAGCTGTATCTGTGAGCTTGCACTTCCATCTCTGGCCTATTGATTCGACGAAGGCGTCAAAGCCTTCTGCACGGATATGACGTTCGAACTCGTTGCCAAATGGCGTTAAAGCAAGTTTATCCAGATAACATGCCTCGCAGATAGTCATATCCTTGATCTTGCGGCGCGGTAGCATCCAATGCCCACTGTTGGACTCTTCATCTCTACCCTCACAAAGGGGAAGTTGAACTCGCACCTTTGCCGCCTCGACAAAGCCGTTCCAGTGATTTTTCTTTGCCATCTTTACTACTGTTTTGGCGATGTAAGGTATGCACAAATCACACATCCACTTTTCGTCCTGTCCTTGCTGGCGGTAAGGTTGGAAGCGAGATTCAAAGGCAGTGCCCACGACGTTATCTTCGTAGCAGGCATCGCACGATATGAATCCATCAATCTCGTCGTTGACCAGACCCCACCACTTGACCTCGTCCGCACCAGTCGTCCATAACCTGCCCTTGCAGGGCTTGAGGGTCAGGCTCTTCTCTATCCAGGCTTGTAGAGGTCTGACGTTGTTGGTCTGGAGAGCCTGTGGCCAGAGCACCTCTCGTGCGCGAGGAGACCAGAAGCCGCACTTGGATTCTATGCCCTCTGGCGAATGGTACCTCTCGAAATGACCAGCGAGATGAGTGCTCTGAATATAGTCGGTATAGCACCTCGTGCAAATGAGATACTGTGGTACAGCAATAAAACGATACCAATCAAGCGAGTAGCTTACAGTTCTATCTTCGGGACAGTATGGGAGAATGTCGCTGGACATGCCTGTAGCTTGACAAGGGGGCGGTCCGCGGGGCCCATCCTGTCGTGCGGCCGGGGAATTATTCGGTGCTGTTGGAGGGTGGCCACTGTTCAAGACGTTCAGATTCTTCATTTGGGCAGACAGAGAAGCGACAGGATCTTGTTGGTAGTCATAAGCAGCGAGTTGGCTGGGTACATTATTTGCACTCGCCAGCAGAAGCTGAGAGTTTGGCGTTTCGGGAGCACGCTGGTATGGCTGGTACTGCTGATCTAGTACTGTCGGTGGGGAGTTTGCAGGCACTTGCCCATGGTTCATCGCACCAGCCAGGGGCGGCAGGTTTGGAGGCGACGTATACTGCTGAGGCGCTGGAGGGCTCGTAGTTGCGGCTTCAGGCTGCTGCGGGTATGGTGCCGGTGGAGCCTGCTGGTCGATTGGTAGACTGTGCGGTTGGAATTGACTTGGCATTGGTGAAGCGACAGATTGTGCATTGTGTTGCGGTTGCTGAAGAGGTGGTGGAGGCGGGTAGCTGTAAGCCTGGCCTGGGGGAGCAATCGGCTGGACACCGCCGGGCGCACCTCCAGTCTGCGGGACTTGCGCCTGTTGTGGTGTATAATACTGCCCTGGGGGTCTAGAAAAGTCCTGAAAAGGTGCCTGCTCATGCTGAGTTGCTGTCGCTGGACTAATGAGCTGCTGAGCTGGTAGGCTATGGTGTTGCTGGTGAGGTGACTGTGTTGCAGGAGGGTGAGTCATGGGAGCACTCTGAGCCGGCTGTACAGGTACCATATGCGCAGTCGGCGATAGTCCCGAAGCGGCGGTCGTTAGGTTGGAAGGAGCAGGTGCCTGCTGTTGCGGGTATCCTTGGGGACGTGAACTCTGATACAGCTGCTGGGGCGGGGAGACCTGTTGCGTATTGTGCGTACCACCTGCTGGGGTAGCTTGATACGGCGATGATTGACCAGCTTGTTGGGTCGCTGTTGGGTCTTGATGGCTGGTCGTACCAGATTCCTGGTGATACTGTGGCTGTTGCAGTAGAGCAGGAGAGCCATGGTTGGGAGGAACAACTGGGGGACCGGACTGGGGAGCTGTCTGTGGCGGAGGCGGAGGCAATGACAGTGTCGGGTTATATGGGGCACTAATGCCGCCCTGTTGTGGCCATGATGCCTGTTGTTGAAGCTGAGGAGGAGCACTCTGGTGCTGTTGATGTGGCGAAAGCGCTTGAGGGGGGTTCTGCCCGTACCCAGGTGAGGCAGCAGAGCCCGCTCCTTGTGGAACAGATTGATGGACGGGCGGCGCAGGTGTAGGATGGTACGGACTCGGCTGCTGATGGTGCATAACGGGCTGCGGATATGGCGAAGCACCTGGTGGTGATTGAACCGGCGGCTGAGGTACGGTGCCCTGTACACCTGCGTGAGCGTTCGCGTGCGATTGCTGAAACTCCAGACTTGGGTGCTGACCAGCCTCTAAACGCTCTTGCCAGCTCAGGTGAGGCGGTTGACCAGGCGCGCAGGGTTGCTGACCTGGGGATGTCGCTTGCGCTGCTTGGTACTGAGTCGGAGGGTAGCCTGGAGCAGCGGGCGGGACAGTCTGGTGCAGTGTCGGCGGCGCCTGATTGGAATACGCCTGCTGAGGCTGATTTTGCCCATAGCCTTGCGGGAATAAGTTTGCCGGGCTCAAGGGTGTTTCCGTAGAATGCTGTGCTGGATTGTACGTCGGCTTTGGTGCTTCACCAGTATACGAAGTCCCAGAACTTGCGGAGGCACCGGAAGGTGAGGAAGCGGGGTACTTTGACTTGATGTTGCTAGCGAGATTTCCCAGAATACCTTTTCCAGACTTGAAAAGAGATTGAGCGGTTGATTGTAGCTGGGTTTGAGCGGAGGGCCGAGTCGCGAATTGAGCGGCTTGTTGCTGGTACTGCTGTTGGTGCTGCGCAGGTGTTGGTGGGGCTGCAATACCGTACGTCGGCGCTTGATAGCTGGCCTGCTGGCCTGGCACCTGCTGCTGAGGATATTGACCTTGCGGCGGTTGGGTATACGGGACCTGGGGTGATTGCACGAGCTGGTTTACTTGGTGGTAGCCTGCCAGAGGAGGGGACTGGTAGTTGTGCTGCTGTGCTGGCGCATACTGCTGAGGTACGCCTTGTGATGACTGCGCATATTGGGCAGGAGGCGGCTGCGAGGTTTGGTAAGCCTGCTGCGCGTTGCCTGGATGAGGCGATTGATAAGTCGGTTGCTGGCCGGGAACATATTGATGAGGCGGAGGTGAAGAGTATTGTTGAAGGTGAGGGGATTGAGAGTACTGCTGCGTTGGTGGTGGGGCAGCCTGGTTAGGCATTCCCGGGCCAGGCGGCACCTGGTAACCGTTGTAGGGCGGACCACTCGCCATCTCGATATCACAATCCTCAAAAAGCGCTCCAACAACTCTTTATGATGCTATTCACAGGCACTTTCTCAATTTATTCACAGAATCGCCAAGCTTCGCTCATTTCATGGGACTGATCACCGTTAAATATGACTCCTCACGGGCAGAGTCCAGACCGGTCCACGCATTCAGCTGAGGCATTAGTCTCATTCATGAGGCACAGAATACTACCAAAGAACGCCTTGAGAGCCCAAAAGCCCATACTTAGTGGCGCATGGGTGCTATTTTTGTAACAGCCACCTTCGCTATGGTTACTCTACTTAATTGTCAGCCGCATCACGCAAAGTTTTGCTTAACCTCTCGAGCCGAAGAGCTGCCGGTTCAAATGTGGTATCGATAACAGAAGGGTATCAATTGCTCTATAGGTTCTTTCTATCCCATTCCATATTACACAAGAAATTCGCGATTGCAAACATCCCTGTGCCCAAGGTGGCCAACGGCAAACACTGAATCCCCAAACCTCCAATTTCGTCCGCTTGCGAGGTCACATTTTCCGTAAATACTTTGGTAGCCTACCCGATCTCCAGACATAATTAAGCTCAAGTGTGAGGCTCCCCAAGCAGCATTGATATTGGGATCCTCCCTGTTGAACGGTCTTCTTGGCCGACTGCGCTGTTGCATGTTGCGATTGGTCCTTGTTCAGCTCGGCCATGTTGTTCTGCGATCCGTGTGCCAATGCTCTGTTGTGTTTTATTGGTCTGTAATGATTTGGTAATGCAGTTTGGCGTTTTTTCCGTGTCAGGAAGACGTTGGCGTGATCGGGGAGGCAGATCTCTTGTTTTTACTGGGGTTGTACTCTCATGAGCCGGGGGAGTCTCCTCATCCGAATCATCCCCAGTGAGATCAATCACGTCAGTCAATGAATCTCCATGAGTCTTTGGTCCATTTACTGCCGTAAACCCCCGTGGTCTCGCAGGCTGTCGAAGAACTCCCTTCGTGATCAAAAGTTCTCGCACATCACGCGCAAAATGACACGAGACACCAACCACCCAGAACAACTCACCATGGTCGTTCTTTTCTGTCTCCAACTTATAGTGCATGTTTCCGTATTCACTCGTCAGCACGTCGTAGAGCTTACTAAGAGAGGTGATCTCTCTACAAGGTATGCGTGTGCGGATATCTGACATTTTCGGCTTGTAGTTGCGGAACGCGTGCCAGGCTTGAGTCCAGTGACCGGGCCTGAGGACGTCATATAGGGAATCATTGTCAGTGATTTAATTCCCAGGTATATGGAGATCTGTGATTAACGACCAAATGCAGCTTCAGGGTTAATGATTGTGTTCTCGCGATTTGTTAGCAGCTGAAATCATTCACTGATTGGCTGGGCATGTGTCACAGACCAGTCTATCGATCCCCGGCTTCGGCCCTATGATAATTCCACTGCTTCCTGTTGCCTCATAACCCCTCTTCTTGGTCTTTTGTCACAACATCACATTAACCTTTTTAGCCCTAAGCTCTCGCGCTTGAACTAAGCTCTGCGCAACTGCACCATGCGTCTATGGGAACCATTGCGTCATTCCTTGCTCCATGTTGCGAAGAGGCCAGTTGAGGGCATACTTGAAGTTATAATTCTAAGTTATTTGTAGCCCCTCAGGGTGAGGGAAAACAGCGGAACGACTTACACCAAAAATCGCTGATCTTCCGTCCGCCGTAGTTTTTCACCCCCTAGATAGCCTTTTGCTCTTATAAGCCCGTTAAAGGTAGATATGAGGTTAGTTGAGGCGATTGGTCCATGAACCTGTAGGGGGGGGCCAATGGATAAGTCGGCCGTTAAACGCTGTGAGCGGAATGCTGGGCATTCTTCAAGAAACGCCACCCACGGGCCGAGGGCCTTCCTATAATTGAACATCAAGAAACGACTGTTTCTTATGCACCTACAGCAACTATCCCCGCAGCGATGGCAAGACTCGCCACTGCTGTCTCATAGAATAGAGAAGTGCCTAAAGCCCTGGGTTTCCAACAGTCCAATTGACCATTGGTGGGGTGATGCGCTAACGTCTGTAACCATCTCCATCGATCACCAATCTAAGACACGGAAACCCGGTATAAATCCCTCTTCTAACTTCTAACGGCTGAAGCATTTAAGGTTTCACAAGAATCTACAACGGCTGAACGGCTCTTAAGCTACCGGATTTGATGTAGTGGAGTCTAGACCAGATACCAAGGAAGGGTAATGCAGGGGTGATGTGATTGTTTCCTTGCACTCTTGCAGTCCCCACGAACAATCCCTGATCCAGGTTAATCACCAGGCCGGAATTTGGTGCCGACTATTGGCAAACTGCATTCCAAACAATCATCGATACGAACTTGGAATGAGGGGTTTAAGCGCTCTCATGCTCTCAGCCTGACGCAGAAGAAATTATACACATATATAAAATGTGTTAAAGCACGGCCCTGTATGCCTACCAGTTGCTGCAATTTCCCCTTTGGATAGGCAACGTGTTTGTAATAGTACTTTAAAGTCCGGAGGATTTCCAACTTTCGTCCCGCAGCTTCTATCCTAGCTCTCCATCACACTCTCTATTCGTTCTAGTCACTCTTTCATCATGCGTCTTTCGTCTGGCCTCCTCGTGGCTTGCGCCTCGGGTGTCCTGGGTCAGTTCCAGCAAATCCACCATTTCAAGAGATTCACCAACTCCAGCACCTCTGCTTTTGAGACTACTTCTTCCGTCGAGGCAACCACCACGAGCGCTGCTCCAACTAGCGTAGCGTCCGTTGAGCTAAATCTCAAAGACTTCGTCTTGGGCCAGGGTGCTTCTTTTTACCCACCACCTGATGGTGACAGCATGTCAGTTTCACATTCTGTCGCGATGTTGTAACCCTCCTGACATTAGCTATTTGGATATAGTCTCATGGCTCCCGAACCCTATGATGGTTCTTCGCTTGACCGTCGCCATTTCATTAGAGCCCTTCCCTTTACGCCACCAAACATCTCCATTACCTATGTCAAATTCACAGTACCTTCTTTGATTCGATACGGTCCGCTTGTTCTGACTTGCAGTAACTACTTGCCTTGTTTTGGCTTTGACCAATGTACTGCACTAATTAACAGCGGCAACGACGGCAGCGGCAACAGCAAGCGGGACGTGCCTTGTGTTTATCGAGTCCTCGTCGATGGCGAGGTTGTACTTCAGCAACCAATAACCGGAACAGGCTCTCTTGACCTTTCTACTAATCCATTTCCCCTGAAATCTGATTATAAGATCACATTCGAACAGGGTTGTGGTGGCACGTTTATCCCTGTTATCCTCAAAGGGGTCAGCGTTGTAGAAGCGCCCGACAAAACCTCAACTCCTATCTCTTCGATAGTCATCGCAACCGGTAATTCTGTGGAAACTGGTACCGCCACAACTGAGAGTGCCATCGAGACCACAGGAGCTTTCTTCACCACCAACTCTGAGGGCGAGACAGTCACCCTCGCTGAACCTACTGACGCTGCATCTTCTGGTGCTGCTGGCTTCACCACCAATTCTGAAGGTGAGACAGTTTTCCCCACAGAGACTGTTTCCACCAACTCTGAGGTCGCTACCACCAACTCCAATGGTGAGACCATCTTCCCTACAACTATTACCGGCGCCGCCTCTACTTCTACTGCCACCTCTGTTCCAGGCTTTCCCGGCAGTATCATCGACTTCACTCTCTTCGGATGCGTTGGCTCTACTGCTGGCTTCCCTACCTTCACTTCTGTCGAGACCAGCGAGCGCATGGATCTTGACGTCTGCGCCGGGCTGTGTGCTGGACGCGCTTACTTTGGCGTCTATGATACCACCTGCTACTGCGGTAATGAGTTCGGCGACGATGCTAGCCGGGTCAACCTTGACGAGTGCGACATTGAGTGCCCTGGAGATGACAGCCAGTTCTGCGGTGGTGACTCTTCCGCCAGGAGACTTCTTGCTCGTCAGAACGTCCCCAGCAACCGACTCCTCACAGTATATGCTGCTCCTCAGGATTTAGTAGTCACCGATTCTCTCACTCAAACAGTGACTGAGGAGCAGACTGTCGTTACTACATTTACCACTACCGTCACTGGAGCTTCCACCACAGCTGTTGAGGTTATCACTACTGCTCTGGTCTGCGTCAATGGTCAATGCTTCCCCGGCTCTTCTACTGTCTACATCTTCGTTGAGATCAACGGCAGCGACTGTGATGGTCAGTGGGTCTTTATTTCTGTGCCTTGCCCCGGTGGTCACAAATACGTTCCCCAGTATTGCTCTGGAGGCAACTGTGCCAACCTTCAGGTGTATAAGCCTCAGCAGTGTAACGACTGGTACAACTACGACTCCTTCTTTGTTGCTTGTGATTGTGCTACCTGTTCTCAGGGCATTCAATATCTTCCTTGGCAGAACTCATGGGGTACACCAGATAAGTGCAACAATCAAGTTCCTACTTGCTCTGGAGGCAACTGCCCTACCAACAACCAGGGCATACCTCCCCATGGTGTCAGCTGGAGCTCCAACTCGACCAGTCCCCATGGAGGCTCTAACGGTGGCTCAAACGGAGGCTCTGGCGGTTCTGGCGGCTCTGGTGGCTCGGGCGGCTCTGGTGGTTCCGGAGGCTCCAGCTCCGGCTCAGGCTCAGGCTCCAATGGTGGTTCTAACGGCGGCTCCCACGGAGGCTCTGGAGGTTCCAGCTCTGGCTCAAGCTCAAGCTCCAATGGTGGTTCCAGTGCCCCCGGCTCCGAGAGTGCTTACCCTAGCACTATCACTGTCAGTGGTGCTAGTAAGCAAGTGATGGATACGCTGGCTTTCCTTGCTGTGTTCATTGCTTTGTTTTAAGCACCCTATACTATTCAGGATATATGAGTTAGGTTCCCTTTTTACTTGAATCTCTAGTATATTTAATACTCCTAGTAATTCCATATCCATACTCGCTACAAGTGTAGAAAGGGCCGTATTCGCTATTGCAGGTACTCGTGGCATTTTATGGCGGCGCAGTGTTTTAATCTGGCGAAGTATCTTGGATGGGTATAGTAGGTGGCAATTCATCCAAAGGCATTCATATCAGCTCGTTGAATATCGCGTCATGAGGGCGAATTTAGTGCATCCACAAATCATTTGCCTCATGAAGCGCGAAGAGCCTGTCGAAGAGGCGTGAGGGGGTGCTGACGAAAGCAACGACATACGACATGGCGTGACGAAGTACGTTCTTACTTAACCGTTTCTGGCAAAAGCTATGCCTGAAGAAAAATAGAAGGTCTTCAATTTTGAATGCTGGCCATGTGTGTTTGAAGGAGAGGAGAAGTTCTGTCTCATCATCTCGACAGGAGACTCAAATAACGCCAAAGTGGAAGGGCAGCGATAACTTTGGAAGGGCAAGTACAAGATCAGCGGTAAGCGAGACAGCTGCTAAGCTTGCCTTCTCCTTTACTCAATCTAGATCAGGTCTTTCCATGCAGTTGAGAGACTAAGAGAAGGTTCGGAGTTAGGGCAGACCAAAAATGAAATGTTCAACCACCAACTACGATTGCCAGGCGAGATGGAAAACTTGATGTCGGCCAAAATGAGTAAATTCCAAAGCATGAGCAGAAACATCAATCCATCCAAAAGATTCGTCTGAAAAGGGAATCTAAACTTGTTCCATAATGCAGAAGATTGTATGCATAACTTAGACTACGGTATGGTTGTGGACATATTTGACATGGGATTCGCCTGATAGAAAGCGCATCATAATAGTATGAACACGAAAGGCTCAGTTTACTGCCGGTCACTCATTTTATGACTTACTGGCGAAAGTCGGAAATGCCTTATATCCGGATGCACAATACTTCTGGTAAATCTCAAACGTCCTGGTCAGAGCTGTATGTGAAATGACATTTTTGCAAATCTAAACGTACACGTATATGGGGATAATAATTAAGAAACAGTATTAATAAGAGGCGATCATCATCTCTTCATCGCGTACGTATGATTCGCCTCAACCTCCTGAACGACGTCGTTCCGCACATAAATCCCCGCCATATCCTGCTCCTGTGAATGGAGCGACTCAGTAGTTCGACTTGAGATGAAAGTCCGAGGTCCCTCTTTTCCATCGATAATCTCAAACTCTCTAGGAATCCCTTGTTCTGGATCGGCAAGTTGATGAGTTGAGCTTGTCTCGTCTTCTTCTTTGTCCTTGTTGGTACGGTTGATGGTAGTGAGACGAATGCCGTGAGTGGTGCGGCTGATGGGATGACTGCTTCCAGCAGAGCTGAGGAATCTCTTGGGAAGAATCTTGGTAAAGATGGGGCGGAGGAGAGGGAAGCATCCGGAGACGATGGCCACGTTGATCTCGACACCTCCCCACATGTCGTTTGTGGCGACGTCGCGGGGCATTTGTCTTGATGCAGGATCGTATTGGAGGGCTGTGACGATGACGAAGACAGATGCAAGACAAACACTTTGTTTGTTAGTATGATACTGTAACGTAGTGACAAAAGACTTACATGAAACCAAGGGCAAACAGCGCAGTGATGGCAATCTTTTGTCCCAGACGAAGTCGCAACTTAAACACTTCAATAACCGGCAGCGCCAGGATCACAACATCCAGAATAAAGTGAGTAAGGCATGTCGCGAAGAAGAATTGCGAGTCGTTGATCTTGCAGACAGCGTTCTCAATCGACTTGTCCCAATAGGCTTGAACAGGTATGCAATGGAAGATGACCATGAATGTACGGAGGATGAGCCAAGCGCCGCTGATGCCAAGCATAACCTGGATCGGGATTCGAATCGCCGATTGCTTGAAGATGCGCCAGTAGAAGAGAAGAATAGACAGCTTTGAAAGGCCGATCGAGTATGAATAGGTGAGGGAGATGAGGAACTGCATCAGTCGTGCGTGGAGGTTGATCTCTTCGTATCGTTCATTGCTGACGGAGTCGGGAATAGTTGTGCCAAGGTACCATGTCAAGGTCCCTACATCAATCAGCCTCTAGTCACATCATCAGAGCAAAGGGCACTTACAGTATATCATCACAACATTGTATCCAATGCCAACAACCTACAAACACGTAAGCAACATCTCCAAAGGCTTCACAGATAAGACTTACAAAGGCACCGACACACAGGTAGTCATCATACCACCAGGGAACCTTTGTCATTCGCCTCGCAAAGACACGCGCAATCAGCGCCAGCAAGGCCGACACCCACGTGATGACCATGGCACTGATGATATCCGACTTGAGGCTCATGACGGGCTATGATCCTACGCTCCCGCAGGCTTGTCAAAACTAAAAAAGAACTCTGGACGAACTTTTGTTTTAGTTAAGTTAAGAAAAGTAACGCAAGGTGCAGGAGGAGTACACACACACGCCAGGCACGGATGTCCGTGGGAGTGATCTGCATTTGAAGGATGTCCCTTTCCACATGGTGCCTTGGCTGGTGAGAATCCTTGACGCTTATCTGGATGGGTCTAATCCGGGGAGAGAAAGGCGTTGGCTGAGGCTCTGGGGTAAAAGAGGACTGGACTTGGCTTCCAGAACAACTGACTCGTTGGCTACACCATCAGCTTTCTCGGCGGGTATGCTAACCGGAGTGCCATTGTGTGACTGGACCAAGTCTAGCGTTAGCTACAGTACAGTGGACCGGCGGAAATCGTCCGGGGGAGATTTTGGCAGGGCTGATCATCTCTGGATCCCTGAGTGATTTTGTCTGTTTAGGGAACATTCCCCTTGACGATCATCAATGACGTGACGTTGATTAAGCTGGGCTAACTGAGCAGACTGGCAAACGAATGGGAGTTGATGATTGCTTGTCGGATACTCGGCCCTTTAGAACATGACTGGTTGATGAATTCACTGCAGACCTTCCAGAACCAGAAAAATGGCGTCGATAGCTGTCGCATTGATCAACAGCTTCATAATCAGCGTCCCACTGACCATTTCAGCAGGTGGGATAACGACGCCGTTGATTGCTCATACGAGGATTATTCTAGAAGAGGAAGCTCTGGAGAGGAAAATCACTCAACCCGCCCTTGGAGAACAAGATGGCCTCAGCTTCGACACTGCTAGGCCAGTGATGTACAGGGGCATCTCTACCAACCCGGCCCGTAAGCTCGGTCCCGATTTTTCGGTTGTTCTAGCAGAAACTCTGTGAAATTTAATCCGACACGCTGAAACAGCATCTCACCTATCACCATCACTGCACCACGCCCTATCATCCATCGTGGCGCCACGTCTGCTTGTAGTGCATCAATATTTAGCACGCTGGGGCCAGTGGCTGATCCCTGGGCTTTACCACCTACTGCTTCTGGAGTTAGTGCGTACCCCGGACAGGCATTGGCCAACAGCCTCTGTCTTATCTTTTTTGTGATCTTGACCGTTTTCTGTTGTAATGTCATGATTTATTTCCGGCTAACGCACGCCATCGCTCTCGCTCTCTCCGCGGTATGGCACTATGAACTACGCTGCTCACGACTATTGAGACTCTGGGTTGCATTCCAGCCCTGTAGGGATCTAGCTAATGATTGACCTTGCATAACAACGTTGCAGTCGCTTCGAGCTGAGCATGCCAAGTTGACTCCGTAGATTGGGTTGTGTAGCACCAACCTTTGTATCGCTTGGAGCGCTGAAAGCTGAACCCTGCAGCATGAGATTGGGGAACCTGGATTATCGTCCCACTTCCCCTGGACCAAGAAGATAAAAAATGATTCTAGACTCTCGTTTATCGTCCTGTCAAATTTGACCAAAAGATGATCTTCCTAGTTTCTGGAATATTTATGACATGATAGTTTCTCCAATGTATTGAAAATGGTAAAGCATGCGAGGCGAGGTCACTTGCACATGATAGATTCCAGCGGAGCAAGCTCACAGATGACAGATTCCAGCGGAGTAGAACCCCAGACCCATAGAAAGATAACGATGGAGACACTTCCAATTCCACTTCCCCTCGTCCGTGGTGGACCATGTCGTAAGTGTTGCTTGGCATTTTCCACGTCTGCATCGAGAAACTCGTCTCGAAAATGAAGTTAAGACGATGCTTGATCTACCAGTAAAACCACTCATATTCGTTACTCAGCAGATTAGTTGGTGAATCAATGAACCGGTGTTGCAAATGGTCAGTATCCTTTCCCTGTTTGCTCTAGAGCGTCTTGTCATTAACGCTTGGACCGTGATAAGGGCGTCGATCCCTATCGCAACCGCGTCATGATCATCGTCAATCAGACACAATCAGCATCTTCATTGACTCCCTGTCGGCCCGAACCATATCTGATACATGAGCCCACAGTCCGAGCCATCTCATTCTCTCCATCTTATCGCCCAGTCCCCCTTTGCAAAGCTCGGTTCCACGATTTTTCCCGCCATCACTGCCTCACAGAGACGCTTCTCGCCTTCGTCGCTGACAGAGAACCCAAAAATAACACCGCGTCGGGCAGCGCACTTTGTCATTTCCCGTTCCTTCGCGCGTTTCTGTCCCTGTCTTCGCTTCTCGAGCATCGCATCTGTTTCGTGGATTCGTTCTGCTCGGCCTTTTTCGCCGCCGACGCTGCCGTTGACTTCGGAGACGGATTGAGGTGGGCGGATGCGAGTTCCGCTGCGGACTGACATGCGGGCGAGAACGTCGCCGTCGATGCGATTCTCGTCTTTGATGTTGCCTGAGAGATCCATATCTTCTGATGATCGCGGCTCCGATGGCGCTTGCGCTTGCCTTTGTTCGCTTCCATCCGCGTCCTCCTCGTCGCTGTGATGTTCTTCAATATCTCCCTCCATTGACGTTCGGTTCGGTCCAAAGACCAGTTCTTCTGCTGCGCTGCAGGGCACCAAGATCCGATTGTCGCCTTTGCTGTTCTTCCCTTTCTTATGCTTGCCACCTTTTGCCTGCTTCTTGACCTCATCTGTTGTGCTCTCTTCGGCCGTCAACAATTTGACAAAGGCTTTCTCCAGCTCACGGTCCAGCTTTCCAGGCTTCTGTGTGCGACATCGGCTCGAGCAGTACTTGGCTGGCGTATTGGTATTTGCTGTCGCGGTAGTTCGTCTCGTGCTAATCACTCTGCCGCATGAATGACAATATGGAGTTGCTTCGCCTCCTGGTAACAAGTAGAAGGGTGCTGGTGTTGCTTGCGATTTGGAGGGTCGACTCCAACTGTCCATCCAACTCATCTTGGCCGACTCCAATGACCTTCGCTGTAGATGGTGCCGGGTAGAGAAATGTCGGCAATTTTGTCTCAACGCGTGAACTGTTGCTATGTGTAGTCTTTGAATGTGCTTCATGCAAATGATGTCGCTCCAAGATTTGCTAGGATGAAAATGCAGTCCAGGTCGAGCGATGGATATCGTGGTGATGATGTCATTGTCGTCATCGAGCGCCGCGAAAAGATCCAAGTCAATCAACATCAATTGGCACTACGACACAGTGATATTGACTTCAGCCGTGGAAGAAGCATTACATTGCGGTAAGACATCTAGTATTATTAGGAATCTCTGTACAAAATATCATCTTGGACTCTCATTCGAGTTTAGGGTACTCCAGCACTAATCTTGGACAGCATTTTTCAGCTCAAATACTCAGCTTTATAGATCAAAATTAGTACCTAAATATATTGAAAACTTCGTAATTCTTCAGTATCAGTATCTCAATTGGTGGAAAACGACTACGAAGCTTGAGACCAGTATCAGCCAACAACTACATGTTCTTCTGGGCATGACTAGTGAAAAGGTGAAGCTAGATTAATTGGAAGAATGATAATCCAATCCTGGTTAAGAATGCTATTTCTCACAATTACAATTGAACTGAGCAAATGCAGGTATAAGAGATGAGAGACTGAGATAAAAATGCAGAAAAATGAAGTTAAAAGATTTAATACAAATCCTATGCCAAAAGATTTAAAAATAAAATAAAATAACAGAAATACACCGAGAAACGAGGTTGAACGATACTTTACTGTGTAACGAGAAGAGTACTCGCAACACTTGGTACACCCGCCGAGTTGATAACGAACAACATCCAGTACCCAGGCAAAGCAATACCAGAGTCGCTTGGAACCTGGAATGAATAACTGTTACCACTTCCGGTACTTCTCAGACTCAATGGAATACGGCGCTGGTCAGTATTGACTGTATGTGTTGAAGTTCCGTATCGGATTAACGAAGCCTGCTTGATGCTGGTATTTGTCGAGATTGTGATCTTGCCACCGACCTTGACACTCTTAGCAGAGACTTTGGTGATCTTGGGACGTGTCGCCAGCTTTCCACTAGAATCGTAAAGATTGTTTGGTGTATAGATCTGGGCGTCGAAATGGTTGGTGTCGCAATCGCCGCAAAGGCCGCCACCACCGTTGAAAACCCTGCCGTCGGGAAGTAATAAGGAAATACTGTGGTAGACTCGGACAATTGAGTTTGGTTGTTGTTTGTAGAAAGTGTCATCGTTGGGGACGTAGAGCTCTGGTGTAAGCTGAGGAGTTGAGTCGGCGAAAGGAATACCACGCTGTTGACCACCTGTGATGAAAACGTTTCCATCGGGGAGAATGACAGAAGTGTGAAAGGTTCGGGGGTAATACAAGCCGTTGCTCGCGAAAACTGTTTTGGGTGTACTTCCAGGCTCACCGATTGTGATGATGTGAGCGTTAGTTGTGGCGTCAGAGTCTTGGTAGCTTGGGGAACCGCCAAACGTAAGGATCTTTCCTTTGACTGCATCATACATAACAGCGTTTCCGCACATAGCATCTGGATCAGTGCCGCGGCTGGACTGACGTTTACCGGCTGACTTCGTAGCACCACTTCCGCTGGTATAATACCAGTTCATAGCAGTGCTAGGTCCGGCTTGGAATACAGAACCCTTCTTCCAGCCGAAGAGCCATCCGTGGTTATCTGAACGATAGAGGCCTTGTTGATCGGCAGTCAACATTGGCTTGACCAAAGCTCCTGGAAGCGAAGTCCAAGTCTTTGAAGATGGGTCATAGACTTCGCCATTCTTCTCAAAAATACCACCGCTCCATGACCCGCCGATAGTAAATACGCGACCATTTGATAGAGTTGCTGATGACTGGTATCCGCGGGCTACCTTCATATCAGGGCCTGGGATCCAGCTATCCCTAGAGGAGTCATAGAGACTTGTTTTCTCAGCGTTATTTCCACCAGTGACAACAACTTGTCCGTTTCCATCCATGGAGATACCAGGGCAAAACATATCGTGCTTGGTGACAGTCACAGTGCGTTGAGAAATTACACCCGTAGAAGGATCCCAAGTCGAGGTCAAGGTTACGCCGCCAGGGGAGCCTCCGAACGCATCGTTGCGGTAGGAGGACCAAACCAGAACCTTTCCGGATGTTGGCTCAACAGCGGCAGCTACTGGAACGATAGGGAAGTCCAGTGTCGGGCCCCAGCGTCCAAGGCCGGGTTGAGGGCTGGTATAAGAAGCTGCCTTGAAGACGTTGATCTCGGCGATGCTGGTCCAAGGCTGGTCGTTTGCTTCAGTGACAGCGACAAGGCGGACGTAACGAGCAGGACGAGTCTCAAAGTTAGAGTATTTCTCAGTGTTGTCAGCGAACCAAGTTCCAGTCGCGACAGCGTCGCCCCAGTTCTTCCCATCTGTGCTGAGAAAGACGTTGTGACGACCGATCCAGCCGTGATCACTACCGTCCTGGCGAGGAAGAACAGACAAACCATTCACATTTTGAGAAGAGCCCATGTCGATAGTGATGGTGTGAGGAGGCTTTGGGTCATTGGTGCCTCCAGCAGCCCAATCAGTATGCCAGAAGGTGTTGCTGTCACCATCAATGGCCTTGGAACACTCATCTCCCTCATGCTGGCTATCGCAGGTGACTTTCCATTTGTCGCGGCTGATAGCAGTACCGATGGGAGCTGAGGCTCTAAGACTCAAGAATTGCAAGGATCCTTCGGGGGTCTCAGCTTTTGAAGCGGGCTGGGAGATAGCGACAGCGCTAGCGCTCCCAAGATAAAGAGCAAATGTCCAAAAGGACTTCATTGTAGCGAAAGGAATAGAAAAGAATGATAATTATAAGATATGGAGAAGAAGAAAGGTGAATGAATGGAGTGGACTGGACTGGAAGCATCGGCAATTTGGTCGGAGGACAACATATTATTTATTGATTACTCTTCTGGTGCAAGTTTGTTCTAGCAGGACTGACATCAGACGCACAGCCGAGCCGGTAGATCCATCGCACCGCAGGCATCACACCTACCGTACTTTCAGCTCACATGGTTCAGTTCAGCTGGGCGGATCGAGGCAACTACCTTCAATATCGGGTTTACGAAACCAGTCCGTCAATTGGCCAGCAAAGTTCAGAGTATGCTAAGAAAAGAAAAGGGTCTCCTCGTATTGGCTTACAGGTTACACAACAGAATGAGGCCCACCTGGGCTTGTTTGTTTCAGGTCAGGTTAAATTCAGCACGGCGTCTGAGCGCAACCTATTGAGTTAGAGTGGTGAGAGAAAACAAGACTAAAAGTTGACGGGAAGATCGACGGATGGGATTTTGGCTCCACGATGTTTAATTAGTTCAAGCCACAACAGCCATTTCCCCTGACTTGGTGCATATCGGTGTCATGCAAATGTGAGGCTCTGGGGAAATTTCTACGACGACCATGACAAGAGACTGTGAAAAATTAACAGCCATCTTGAGTCGACAGTCAAGAGCCGATCTCCTTAGTCTAGTTTGCAGCTACTAGTAATATTTGCATGATGTAATTGTTACTCTTAGCCATAGGACTATCGATTGTGGCTTCAAAAAGTTCGGTACTTTTTAACACTAAGCTATCAAGCTGGAGCTTAGATGCCGTGATCTTCCAGTTCGCTTGACAGCCAGAGGTCGCGCATGATAAAGAACCGTCAGGTCAGAGGAGAGATGGTAGTCTAAAGTTAGAGACCGCACATGTGACGATCCTTCTAGAAATCAAGGTTACGGCAAGTGCTAGAATATTTGAAGTGCGGCGTCCGCAGTCAAGGACCTTTTGCCGTTCTTGTGATTGGTTCTCATTCCTTTGAAGGTCATCTCCATAGCCTGTAAGATCGGAAAGTACACTAGGCTAAGTAAGCCGAGCTATTTGGATTGGAAAGCTGTGTTCTAGTGCGCAGCCTGTCCTTGCAATTTGAAACCATGCACTTTGACAACTCGAGCCTCGCGATACTCGAAATGGAAAGCCCCGATGTTCTACAGAAATAATTCGAGGCTAAATAATTGACATAAGCAGGCAAATCCATTCAAGGATCCGTATGCTGATGCAAAGTCAGCAAGAATCTGACAAGAGATTCGCTACGCCGCTTGGCGTCAGCACTATTTCTATGCTTCAATATTATGTGAGCTTAAAAGCCGATTGCTCCCCAATCTCACTGGATCAAGGACTCTCTGACTTACAACAATTCAACCTACTCGACGCTTATCTATCGCTAGCTGTGGCGATGCGCTTCCTGACGGATTCTCGTGGCCTGGGTGACCCAAACTCTGAGGAAGTCCCTCTCCTTGTCATCGGGGCTGGGCTCCCTCGCGCTGCCACATCATCAATGCAAGCGGCTTTTGAGAAGCTAGGCTGCGGACCATGCATGCACATGGCAGAAATCCTCCCCCATCCCTCGCGTTTACGCCTTTTCATCGCCGCCCTGCGCGAGAAGAATCCCGAAGTTCGGCAAAAGATGGTCAAGCAACTCATTCACGGCCATCGTTCCATCTGCGATCTTCCTGTCGTGTACTTCACACCAGACATGATGGACGCATATCCAGATGCCAAGATTGTGCTTAACCAAAGACCCGATCCTGAAGTCTGGGCCAAGAGTGCTGAGGAGAGCTTCTGGTTCTTCTTCAGCCCTTGGTTCTACTGGGTCGGTCTGCTCTGGTCTTCTGATCGGATGTGGTATACACTTAATATGGAGAGCATCAAGTTGGGCAAGGAGAAGTATGGCTCAGCTGAAATCTTCTCGGCGGAAATGTATAACAAGTACAACGAGGAGGTATTGGCTGAGGCGAAGAAGAGGAATCGAGAGGTTCTTCAGTTCAAGGCAGAGGATGGATGGGAGCCTCTTTGCAAATTCTTAGGCAAAGACGTTCCGAGTGAACCTTTTCCACGATTGAATGAGAAAAAGACTTTCCAGATCGTGAAATATGTATTCATCGCGAAGGGAGTTTTGTCTTGGGTTGCTCTTTTCGGCGCCACGTGGGGACTTTGGAAGGTCGCGTCCTGGTACCTGTAAATCTACACGTGCATTCAGCCACGACTATCAAATAAATGGAGGATATAAAATTGTCGTTATAAAAAGCAAAAAATGAATCGCTTGTTATGCTAACTGGAGGGTTCGAACCTCCGCGGTTTCCCACTGCGGGTTTGGTTTCTGATAAGAACCTAAACACAGCGCCTTAACCACTCGGCCAAGTTAGCGATGATGATTCGGGTGGATTTATAGCTCGCGAATCAACAACAAGACCTGATGCCTAACTGATCATGAGGATGTGAAAGAACCAAAAGCTACCAAATGTCCATTTCATTGAAAAGAGAAATACCGAGAGTCCATATGAAGTTCAGTGCGAAGGTTTGATGGGATGAATGCATAAGGCAAATTTGAAACGGGCAAATTGGTGGAGCTTCAGATAACCAGCACAATCTGACACAGAATAAGGACAACGTCATCGCAACATCTATCGCTCGAATTTCTGTATCTTATCATTTACTCATAATATCTATCAATCTTGTTCATAGCAGTGGCTCCAGCAAGAATCCAAAAGTCGTCTCTTCGGTCTTAACCATGAGATCTTCACGAACAGCGGGTCCACAGGCACCGGATCCAACACCAGCGACCTTGCTATCCAGCCTGATAAACACCGCATCATCCTCTTTCAAGTCAGGAGGATGTCTGGCCTCATGAATAGTTGTATCCCTATGATGCGATGCCAGGAAGCTGAAATTCTTTCCATCCAATCGTGTCGCACGTAGTCCAATGCTTGGAGACTTGGAGTCCCGAAGTGATACCCATCGCGTGTCTTCCCTATTACCATTCTCTTGGGGAACATCGTAAGGAGTCTGGAGTTCAGATATAGACTCGGAGTTCCAGATTCCGATGCGCTGAGAATCCTTCTTGTCGGGATAGCTTTCTCCGGGTCCGCGGCCGAGCCACTTGACATGCTCGAGGGTCTTGCTACCATAGAGGTTGAGGCCAATTCTGGGGACGTGCTCTGGGAAAGACCCTGTTGGTGATAGGCGTGTGACGTTGACACTGAGGGCTCCAGTGAGGTAAACTGTATACTCGATCTCACAGTCCCATCCCCAGAACAGAACTGGGGGAGTGATGAAGGTATGTGCCTTGACAACCACCTTATCTGAGTTGGAGGCGTCAACGGAGAAGGATCGAAGTTGGGATTGTAGTTGCTCGACGCCAAATCGCTCCCAGTATGGAACGGCTCCAGGAACGTCGTTGTCGGTCTTGGGGCGCCAGAACGATGGGATGATTGCAGCCTGGGTCTTGGGGTCGAAGGTAAGGAGAGTTACGTTGTTTGAGACCCAGCTCTTCAGAGCGCCGTAAGCGCGATCAAAGGCAAACTCGGAGTTCTTGCCAACGACTGATACAGTAGCGCCCTTCTCAGTCACAGACAGCTTGGAAGTAAGAGTGTTGCTTGCGACGAGAGCAGCCTTGGCATCAGTCTGGGGAGCTTGGAGCTGCTGCTGATACCAAGCAATCTCGTGACCAGCGGGTGCCCAAGCTGTGGAGTGCTTGAGGGATAGTGTCACTGTCAGATAAACCTCTTTATCTTTGTTGTATCGCTTGGCGTCGACTGGAAGAGATACAGAACGTGTCTCGCCAGCTGGAACCTCAGGGATGTCGAATGACCCGGAGTGAATCAGTGTTGACCTATTTCATTGTTAGCATCCTCCAATTTACTTGGATGGAAATAGACTTACTCTTGACCGAACTGCTCCACTTTGTAAGATGCAGCCAGGTGGTCCAGACCAGCAAAGTCATGCCAGTTCTCAATCTTCAGCTCTCCATCCTTGAAACTAAACCCAACAGGTTGAATAACCTTCTTGAATTCTGTTAGACCAGGTGTAGGCTCATGCTGACTGTTCAGGAGACCATCCATGACGAAGGTCCCGTCATTGGGTGTATCTCCGAAGTCACCACCGTAAGCGTAATATCCTGCTCCCTCGTGGTCATCCTTCCACAGACCATGGTTTGCCCACTCCCAGATGAAGCCACCTTGGAGGCGAGGATAATCGCGGAAGGCTTGCTCATAGTCTTCTAACCAGCCGGGTCCGTTGCCCATAGCGTGTCCATACTCACAGAGAACGATGGGCTTCTCGTACTTGCCGTCCTTGACACCCTCTTCTTCGGCGTACTTGATCAAGCGATCAACCGTGGGATACATATAACTGTACATATGTGTCGTCTCGGCCTCCATATCTCCCTCATAGTGAATAAGTCTCGAGGGATCAGCTTCTGTAGCATACTTGAACATCTCTCTGTGGTTGTCACCGTAGAAAGCCTCGTTACCGAAACTCCACATGATAACGCTGGCGTGATTCTTATCACGGTTAAGAACAGCCCGGATACGGTCAAGGTAGGCGTCCTTCCACTTGGGGTTGTTGGAGGTGAACTCAGCAGCCTTTCCGAAAGCAAGCTTCTTCCGCTCGCCGTAGTCCATGGACTCAGGAATGTCAAGAGGTCTAGCAACAGCATCATAGAAGCCGTGGCACTCGAGGTCAGCCTCCGCCATGACCCAGAGACCATACTCATCGCAGAGATCAAGAACGCGAGGGTCATGAGGCTGGTGAGCACAACGCAGAGCGTTAATGTTGTGCTTCTTCATAATGAGAAGATCGCGCTTGGCGAACTCTAGAGGAACAGAGCGGCCGAGAAGAGGGTGATGTTCGTGGCGGTTGACACCTCGGAGACGAATGCGTTTGCCATTGACCTTCATTAGGCCATCCTTCAGCTCGACCGTTCTGAAACCAACGCGCTGCTGAACTCTGTGAAGAACAATCTGCTTGTCTTCAGACTTGAGAGTTATCTCTGCTGAATACAGGTATGGTGTCTCCGCTGTCCATTTCTTTGGATCCTCGACATCAAGGCTGAGAGTAGCTTTTGACTGTCCATCGAAAGATGTCTCAGTAGATCCAATGACAGCTCCTCCGTTCTTTGGAAGCTCAGAGACTGTGAGCTCGACAATAGTGCCCTTTCGAGCAGAGACATCAACAGATGCGCTTAGACGGGCGTTCTTGTAATCAGCGTCAAGATGTGGCGTGAGGAAGAAATCATCGATTCTGGCAGCTGGGAAGGAAATAAGATACACATCTCGGAAGATGCCTGGAATGATTAGTTATTGGTCAAGCTCGCGATTTGGGCGCTACTAACCTGACAGCCACCATTGGTCCTGATCTTCGATGTATGTCGCATCAGACCATTGATAAACCCTCACAAAGAGCTCATTTGGGCCATCGCGGTTGACAAACGAAGAAACTTCAAATTCAGAAGGATTTCTTGAACCCTGAGCGTATCCGATCAGGGTGCCGTTGACCCAAATATGATAAGCGCTATCAACGCCATCAAAGCGCAATCTCAGCTGAGAATCTGCAGCCCAATCCGTCGGGACATGAAATTCTCGACGATATGTTCCCGTAGGATTCTCAGTAGGAACATATGGCGGGCAGACAGGAATAGGATACTGAACGTTGGTGTACCAGGGCTTTCCGTGGCCTTGAAGCTGCCAATGGCCAGGGACCTGGATCTGACCGTAAGCGACATCTTTTGCGCCTGGTTCAGGTGCTTCCAGAACTGTGCCAGCGAGAGAAAAGTCCCATGTTCCATTCAGTGAGATTGAGGTATCAGGAATATGATACGAACGGGTGGGGAGAGTGTTTCTCCTAAAGACAGCTTCGTTGATGTAGTCCGGGCGGGAGGGATCCTCCTGGAGAGTGATGCCCTTTGGCTCGTGCTGAATGCTGTCTCCCATTTTTGACGATGAAAGAAAGGTGACTGAAATGAATGGAAAAACAGAGTCTCAGGAAAGATTGGACTTTTATCTTGTTATTCCTCCTCCGCGATAGCACAGCCCCCGCATCGTGATACAACTTGGTCCTTACTCAACACGTGCTTCGGATTGACTCTCGGGGAAGAGAGGACTCCACTAGAATCCATGATAGGTGCGGGTACATGGCTCGATTGGTGTTGATCTTGTCTTGTTTGGTGGAACAGCCTGAATGCACCAGATCGTATTGGGATTAGAGGGTGACAGCCCGGGGATGTCGGAGCCGGAGCGGGGCAAGACTTGGAGGGCTTGACTACTACCCGACAGCGGAACAGGCATGAGGAAATTGTTACAGACGACCTGCGTCTGACCTCATCGCAGCAGTGATAGGATGAAATGGCTTAGGGATAGTTAGAAAAGGTGGAAATTAGGTGTAATTGAGTAGTAGACAAACAAGAGTAATGGAATCCGATCCAAGTCTGGGAGTGCATTAGGGTAGGGCTGATGAGAAATATTAATCATACTAACTGAAGCGATGAAACATGCCAGCAAGTTTTGTTCATAACTTGAGATATTTATAAGTGATAACGTGCAGTACTTCTTCAAACCATGTTATTCCATTGGTTACGCCACTGAGCCTCTCTACTTCTCTGGGCATGGTCGAGGGGCCTCTAGACTGGGAAACTAGAGGGCATGTTTGCATATCCGAATCTATTATTAGGAAGACAGGCAAGCTTCTAGCCCCTAAGTCACCGTCTAGAAATGAGGTCCACTATTAGGGCTGAAGTGTCCTTGGCGTCGGTGTCAGATGTCAAGTCGGTCCTTCGTCGAAGTGTATCGCTAAATATTACTCAAACATAACAGCAGTTTCTAATATCTACAGCATTACATTGTCAAAGATATGGCAGAATCTAAGCACATATACCTACCATATTATCTATATCAGGCACAATAGAACATAAGGAAACTCTCAATAGTTGTCGGACACCTGGCGTGATTTTGTGAGAACTAGGTACCAGAGATCAACAACAACTAAGCAGCTACTCCATAATTGGTCGGGCTACAGAATGCAAAGAAATGATTGTTTGGCTGCAAACGGTATTTACCACTGAAAATCGATTTGTATCTGAAATATGCAGGTATTTACTCAACACGCTACCTTTCTAATTATATAAATAAGAAAACAGTGATCGCTTGCGATAAGATAAGGCCGATATGTGATTATGTTGCCGCGTTTCACATTAAAGTTGCCGAACTTCCGAGATGGAGAGATACTGCACTATCGACCAATGGATTGTTGCTCTTCGAACGTGTTGGTCCCGAATATTCATGAACCTCGTAAGTGACAACGCGTTCTCACCCAACAAGGTCTCCACTGCCGGATATCCGGCACAAATCGCCTGGCATAGCCCCATTTGCACATGTCATATCACCAGTACCTTTCGCCCATTCCTTCGACCTTCATCAACAAAATACCGCTAATCCAGCCACAAAACCCTTGGAATACCACCCGGCATATTGTGATGTCACCAAACATTTCCTTCGACTCCGGCACTATCGATAGATTCAACCGGGCAGCTGCCGGGTATATCGTGCCTCTACTTCTCCTAGTCACGAATCTGATTACATACATCAACAAAGATGCATCCAAAGCTTATGATCTTACTTTTCTTAACGTCTTTGCCAACCTCTATTTGCTCGGAGCCTATCTTAGAGGCGACAGGTTCGGCTAATGGCCCCCGACCAAGTGCTGTGAACCAGGAGATGTACCTTGAGTTGCTTCAAGCACTGGAACAGCTGCAGCATGGCGAACCGAAGAACAAGATACCCGAGAAACGGAAATCTGTTAGTAATACCAGATTTCTGTACATTAACAGAGTAATGACTGAATTTTAGATATATGAACGTGCATGGCATGCTATTGCGCCATCTCACGAGTTTAAAGAGGGATTAAAGGTAAAGCAGTCTCTAATCTGCAGGAATGGTTCTGACGTTCGCATCAAAGATAATATGGCTTCGCTGGAGTACGTTCGAGTAGATAACCCGTGACTTGACTACGGATATAAACTGATTATTTAGCTTTCGAAATCAAGTATACCCTCGGTCTGGCAGAATGCGGACACTTCAGTGGGTACGCCGGCCCAAATAAAGAGATTTACTACCAGTATGAGGTTAGTAAATATGAAATCTAACTTCGCGTCAGATGGCTAAGATGAGACAGACTGATGATGGTCACTGCGATACAGTCATTGAACAAATTGAGGTGGAACGGGCAATCGAACGCCAAGTCAAGAAAGAGGGGGCAGCTCTTCAAACTACTGAATGTCTGGATCTGACTGACACTTGGGTTTGGAACGGCCACCTACTTGTTGGACCAACCAAGGGATTTGACTACGAAATAGAATGCGGGCCAAAGCTTATTGTTACTCCAGTGTCTATGATGTGGGATTTGGAGAGCCTGGAGAAAGCAGAGAAGGAGAAAGAGAAGCAAAATGACCGTGAGCTATAGGGAACCCAGTCTGCTGAATATGGGAAATCAAGCAATGATAGGCTTTCGATGGGCCATTAAAAGAGTAAAGAGTAAAGGTCCAGAAAGAAATTACCAGAGAAGTCAATGTCATAAATAATTCTGCTCAAAAAGTGAGAACCGCAATAAACGAAATGCTTGCCGCGCACATGGTAGTTCTAATTACTTGGTACTTCTTACGTCACCGAAGCATGAAGTCGTTTCGTCTCCAGATAATTGTATCAATTTGGAACCAATGGCACTGTAGCCTAAGATTTCAGGAGACCTACTTTGGGACAATGAGCTTATCTAGTTTATGGTTATATTAAGACACCACTAGCCATTGGCCGAGTAAACATGCTTGTTATAATCCACTCATGGCCTCTCTTCTGTCGTAGTCCGAATTGCCGGTGAAGTAGACTACTGCTCCAATGGTTCCGTGATAGCACTTCACTGACCTGATTATGACCGACTTTGGGGCCAGGGAAACGGTCTTGAGATCTATAACGCGACTCTTAGACGACTTTAGTGACCTTGGCTCCTTTAACTGCCAAGTTTCTAATCTTGACAATACAATCAACACAGCGAGAAGTCTGATCCATCATGCACAGTGCCAATCATCGTCCAAAAGTACCGCTTACGCAAGAGCAAGGAGCCTTGTGGACTCCTCAGAACCAGACCGGTCGATTCATCATACTAGCAAGAAGAGGCAATATGGGATGTAACGTCTTCTGGGTTGCCGACAGATATGATCATCGATATCATTGTCCAGGCGGCAATTCGGCACAAATCGAAGATCAATGACCAACTGGAAGACGCAGAAGACGAAGGATTGTGCTTGCAGCCAACATACAATGACTCTTGATGAAAACGACTGTATGAGAAGTACAAGGATAGAATCCTTCGACTGATGTTCTTTGGGATATAGAAAAGGCCGAGCATCCATTTCGAAGGGTTTCCTAGTAGCCCAATCGATGGATTTTACAATGGATGTTTCTAAGGGTGTACTAAGAATGAGGAATCTACAGGAGCCCTATTATCTGTAGGAACTTATGCCAGTAACACAAAGAGTTGACTGAAAACCAATAACTCATCCCCAAGAACTCCGCTATCTGTCGCCGCAGTCCGAGTGAAACGTGAGGCTCTGGCGCTTATTGTGCGGGAGATGCCGTTCTTCCGGAACACATGGATTCTTTTTCATATATAGAGCCGCCCGAGGCTACAGTCGAAATGTGTTGGTTCTACGTCTCTAAAATTCTCGTAAGTTTCTGTGCCGCTTGTAGGACCAACAACATTTCACATGGGTCGGATAAGCGGCATGCTCAATTCCACGCCGAAGATACCCTCATTTTCCGGATCCTCTGACATTGAAGATTTTCTCTCGTTACATTACCGAATCCTTCAGAATCCTCGCCAGGGACTTATAAAAGACCAATTGAGACCCAAGGTCTCACGTTCAAATCATAGTAATGACTCCAGCACTTCAACTCGAGCCTCACTTCCTCGATCAAATTGTACAAGCATCAGCAGGATACATTCTTCCCACTGTTCTTCTCGCAGCGAATCTCGTTGCCTATCTCAGTCAAGATGAAACCCGCCCTTATGAGCTTCTTCGTCTTAATGTCCTTACCTTTGTCTATTTACTCTATGCCTACCACCGAGGTGACAGAGGCCATTAACGAGACCGAGGCTCTGAACATTAATGAAGCTATCAAGATGCCGGATTCTCTGGCTCTGTACCACCTTGAGGACTTTGAGTCCGAAAACCATACCCTCGAGAAGCGCAGGCACGTTACAGTAAGTCCAGCCTATGGTTGATTGCTCACAGTGCTGATATCTCGAAAGGTTTGCGAAAGAATCATCACCATCACATCTCACTGCGTTATCATCGGGGGTGCTATCAAGGTAAGAAATCCGTCGGTCTAATTGGCAGGTCTCTAACAACGATCTTTCAGGACGGAATTCTCCAAATCAGTAAGTAGGATATGACTATGTGGGACTTGAGCTAACATGATTCTCAGGTGCTGCCATTAAGCATGCATCAAATGTCAAGACTTGTTCCACCTTTACCGGACATGCTGGCCCGAACGGCAACCTCTTCTACCGCTATCGTGTATGTGATCCTCATTTCCTTATTATGCCGACAGATGCTCACAATCATTACCGCAGTCTACTGGTAGACACTGTGACACAACTGCTGAGCAGGAAACCATCGCAGGTGCAATCGAGCATCACATCAAGAATCACGGGCACAAGATCTGCGGTACTCAGTGTTTGGAACTAACCCATGGCGGAACCTGGCACGGATATCTCCTCATTGGACCGGCGAGCAACTTTGACCATAAGGCTTACTGTGGACCGAAAGTCACCTTCAAGCATTGCGACTCGGGAGGCAAGGGAGACATGAATTAGCCTGACCTAATCTCGGGTAGACATGCTCAAAGACTAAGCATAGAGCGTCTACCCAAAGACCCCCTTCAAGATCTGTTTGGCATGAAGGTACAGGGAAGTTTTTGGATTCACGGCATATGGAGATACATATTTTCGTTCACGTCTGTGATATACGGATGGCAGAGTCAAATTTACATCGTAAGCTCCACGTAGAGCGTTACCCTAACTACTTGTACACTTGCTATGTGCAGAATCACAATATCCTTCGTGATGCCTTTGAGGTTCAGTCAATAGCAATCCCTTATGTAACTATCCGCTTGTTGTATGAGCCACATGCTTCGATCAACACTCGGTGAATCTCCACCAAATGATACCTCACGCCAGTTTCGAAACAACTTCTCGAGATGGCTCCCTACAAGCGTGGCTCGTGACCCAATGAACTCTTTCAGAGCAGGCACGTGTGATGCAGCGAGGATGATCAGCATTGCACCTGACATACTATTCCTTGTCAGTATGCCCTGATTCTGGAGCGGTTATCAACTTACGACAGAGAGCATATCCAGGTATCAATCAGAACTGTCTGCGGGAACCCTCGAAGATCTAATGCATGTAGCAAACAAGCATCGAGACATAACTTGCAGTTCTGCATAGCATCTGGTATTGAAGGCACCCTCGTTTCAGCATAGCTAGTGCTTAGCATCCACATCAGGTATGGTCGGTAGATCACCCCCTTGCAGGTGAGATATCGCTGTCGAAGAAAGCCACCAGCCGCCGTTGCTGCCTCTTCTGTATCTATACTGAAGGAGAACGACGCTGGTAAAACTTCGCGCCAATCATCCAGTTGACGCTGGAGTTCAGCGACGATACGTGGAAAACGAGTGTGATCGAAAGCGGCGCCGGCATCCTTTGCGTAAAGTAGTTGGTGAACTCTATTGAGGAGGCGTCGCATACTAATACAGGCCAAGAAGTAGAGAGAAGATTCCTCTTCTACAATTTCGGATGGGTGCGTGTGATATGTGCTTGGTAAGGGGATGGAAGACTCGACGCGAGCGATTCCTGAAGGGGGACATGCTGAGAGCTCAGCCATGTAATCACTGGGCCGGTATTAGTACCTTATCTTAATTTGTTACGTTTGAAACGCTGGCTTACCTTTCTAGAATGTAGCATGACCAGAACATCCTTCTAATGCGCTCTTCCGCTTCGTCGTCGTGTGTGTTTGGCGGGTACGACAAAAGCAGCATGCATCTCGTCGCTGTGGCACTGAGGTACTCCCAAGCTTGAAGTGGCCGGACCAAAGAGGCGAAGTAAAGGCTATCACGTCAGAAAATATGGTTTACGGGGCACTGGGGTCATCTTACGCTGTGAAGAAGAGGCATTGGGTGCTTTGGGAGTCAACTTGCAGATGCGCGACATGGAGCTTCTTGAGAGCTAGTTGGAAGTAGATGTCACCAAGCTTCCGCTTCCGAAGTCTTCTGTCTTTCTCTGCTGCATCGGGCTCAGCAGTAAAACGAAGGTCTTCGACAGCTTGGCTTGCACATCCCAAAGCCAAGGTGAGTAAACAAAGACAAGAGTGAACTGTATCCTCTGAAGGCATCCCGGTTTGAAGTGTTGCACGTAGGTTGCCGAGCTGTTCTTGTGACATGGAAGGGTACCAGAAGTTGATGTTTCGTTCAAATGCCTCCAGCATCGAGGTTATGTCTTCAGCATCGACGTAGGGATACATGGGATTCGCTGCCACTGCTAGCGGTGGTCGTGCCTGTTCAAGATAGAAGATCGAGTCTCCATCGTGTCGGAGCAGCGGAAAGACATCAAAGTGAGGCCATTGGAGTATCGACTCAGTTGTCGAGGTATGCATAGAGTCCAAGACCGCATTCTCAAGGTTGTTGACATTCTCACGTTGGTCTTGACTGGTCGGCGTTTGGATCGCATGACTCTGCCGACGGAGGTTCAGATCTGGCGAGGAGCCTGAGAATGAGTTGGTGCGATTTGTTTGAGGTGAGTGGGCAAGTTGAACACCGTTCGGCTACAATGGTCAAAGCTGGACATCTAGAAGAGATGCTTGTGGCTTACGATGGCAGATCTCAGCTCGTGTAGGGTTTTCTCGACCCGCAGAACACTTTCTAGGATGAGATCGTTCTTGCTCCTCCTACAGTAGCGTTACATTGCTGGAGCGGAGCAGTAGGTTCAAGAGTGAGGCTTACGAGTTGGCTTCAGATCCGTACGTGCAATCATGGCCGATCGACGCACATGTTGCGCAAGGATTGTTTCCATCGCATCTATCGCTATCAGCAAGCTGTCAAGTTTCTGGTAGATCACCCAACCTTGTCTTGCGGGTACGACAAGCATCACACTAACGTCGGTCAGCACATGCAACAGAAGCAATGTCTCTAAACTCACTGCATGCGACGTCCTCAATCTCTTTCTCGCAGGCCATTCATCATTTGCTTGATCCATTGCGCTGGGAACTGAACAACAATTCGCTCCGGTACGGGCCGACGTGAACGTGGGGAAAAGAGGAGATAATGAAAGACAAGTTTGTGAATCATCTGATGGATCACGGGGATGCTCGGTCCGAGGTCAATTGAAGCTTGTGATTGGTGCGGGAATTCATTCGGGGAATGCGTGCGTCAGTTACCCCAGCTTTTGTGACTTGGTCCGATTGGACACTTCCTTGGTCTGCGAGCGAGGTTGGTGCAAAAGCTTGATGGGCATGAGACCTTGGAAATACTGGGGTCCAAATCAAGGTCATGAGGTGCCATTGCTCGCTGCGACGCGGTATGCAGATCGGGAAGTGAGGCCGAGGCTTTGGCGATTGGCAGACAAGTTTAATGGGAACTCAATTGACACGCGATACGAAATTGTCGCGAACCAATTGAAAGCTGAAACAAGAAATCCGGAACAACTTTCTGGCTGGGCACTGCTTTGGGGCTGATCATGGTAAGGTATCACGTTGGAAAGATAAAATTTTGTAAAGTAATAGTGCATTGTGCATCATATGGATTGCGATGGAGTTATCTTCAGTATGGCTAACTAAAACATGACGAGGCAATTGAGATTGACCAGATCAAACCTCTCCCGCAAGCTTCGCATCTCCCGTCACATTCAGAGTGTTCATAACAGTCTGCGCATCTCTCTTCTGAAGACTCTTCTTGACAGGGTTGGGTGCCTCAAAGACTTCGGACAATTCCTCGAGAGTACGGTCCTTGGTCTCCGGGAAGAAGAAGTAGATGAAGACAGCTTCAAACAGATCCCAAAAGACAAACACAAGGTAGAAGTAGTATCCGATGTCCTGGAAAGCGGGACCGCTGCTGTACTGGATGATGGTCGACGCAATTGAACTAGCAAGGTTACCCACGGCAGTACCCTTGGCTCGAATGTCGGTGGACAAGCATTCAGCAATGTATGCTGACTGGAGAGGAGTCCAACCGAAAGAGAAGACGATACCGAAGATGAAGATCATGGCGACAGTGGCGTTGGCAGCGGATGCGTTGTCGGGTTGGTCGAGGGAGAGCTTGCTGGTACCAGTGATGACGGCGAAACAGCAGGAGCAGAAGATGATTGAGTAGATCAGAAGAGGGCGGCGACCAACGACGTCAGTGAGACGAGCTCCGAGAATGGCGCCGAAAAAGCAGAGCACAGGGTTGACGCCATTAAGGGCCAACACCTTCTTTTCGTCAGTGATGCCGGCTTGCTTCAGCATGACGGGAAGATAATAAGAGCTAGACATGGTTAGAGAGAGCTAGAGACTGGAGAAGGACTTGGGGCTTACCTCAAACTGTTTCCACTGACTTGTCCAAAGACAGCCATACCCAAGACTCCGATAAGTCGGCGTCGCGCACTATGGGTGTTCCACAGTCCACGGTAGTCCCACCAAGACTTATCAGTAGCATCAGCAGCGATCTGGTTCGTCATTTCCTTGATCTGCAGCACAACCATAGGATGGTTCTCGTCACCTTCACCATGGTATGTAGCAAGAACCTTGACAGCATCCTCAACTCTATCCTGGGCGATGAGCCAGCGTGGAGACTCAGGCAGCCACAGAACACCAAGAGCAACGATGCCAGAGGTGATCATCTGACACCAAATGGGGAGTCTCCAGGCAATTTCGCCATCGATGTAACTGGAGCCGTAGACGACCCAACTAGCGATGATGCTGCCGATGTACCAGGTACAATTATACAGACCGGTGATGGTGCCTCGCCAGTTGGGGTGCGCCATCTCGCTAACGTAGCAAGGGGCAGAGACGCAGCAGAAGCTGACGCCGAAGCCGAGGATGAAGCGACCACCGAGGAATTGACCTCTTCCGGTGGATGTAGCTTGGACGCATGTTCCGATGATGACTACGATGGCGCCGGTGAACATGCCCCATCGTCGGCCGAAGAAATCGTTTACGGGGGCGGTGAAGAAAACGGCGGCGATGGAACCGATGTTGTACATAGCAAAGACGATACCGGTCGAAGAACCCTCGGAAGACCTGCGATCGTTAGTTCAAGCCCTTTTTTCTAGGTGATTTGACATACATGTTGAAGTAGCGTTGGTATGCCTTCATACCGTTGATACCACCAAGAAGACTGCCATCATATCCGTTCTTCTCACGTTAGCAACGAGCTCATCGTCCTCTCGTTAAACACTTACCAAGCAACCGCAGAGGTATGCACAAGCCAAGACGAAGTACAGCCTGAACATACGAGGCGTCCATGGAGACAATTTCTGGTTCTCAACATCATGCGCAAGCTGCACGGCGACATGAGCATCATGAACCTCGTCACCATGGTCAACAGCGACCTTCTCATCAGTTTTGTAGTCCATATTGTCAAAGAGTCAATCAGTGGAGACTTGAGGCCAAGAACGAAGACTGTCGATCAGAAGGCCAAGCTCAATGGGTCTTTATATAAGTCAAGTTGCATGCATATTAAGGTCGTTTTAGACCGGACTTTGGACCCCAGACGGCATGCAGCGCCCGTCCGACGTCGTCCCCGGATTTGCAGGGCTGGTTTCTCCCCCTCATTCTGTGCGTGTTGGGTTTAGTTGGAGGGGCCGAGATGGTGTTCTGACTTTTTGTCGGGGCGAGGATTGGGTTAGACTGTTATCCACTCCGGCTCCGGCTGCCCCGAGGTAAACCTGGGGTAGGTTTTGGTGGTACCAATTGGTTCGGGTACAGCATCTTGGAAACGAACCAGTTATTTAAATCTATGGTATGGTGTGTTCCGGCTCGTGACATGAGTTAGACTTAGGCAGAATGGCTTGGGAATTCGTTCCAGTCAGCCCATGATCGTTGTTCACGAGTCGTCTGAGAAATGGCGGCATTGACATGGTCTCATGGAACAGACTCCTTACTCGTCTTTCACGTAACACGCTTCTCAGCATGACAATACATATCAATTAGTCAGGGCTTTGGAACCGAGTACGCGACAGAGGCCCCGCTGTACCATACGTCAACTATAAAAGGCATTGGCTATGGTGTAGTCGACATTGAACGAGCCCAGGGCTAATTTTCCTTCTACCAAGCTGTCTCCTTCTCCGGCTTTTGGCCATAGACCACGTATCTTCTGATGTGAGTATAGGGACGACATGACTACGGGGGCGACTTACATCTTCCAGTATCCATGTACCTTCGGATTCCTCAATTCATTCCTCACATCCGCGCAAAGAGATAGCACTTGATCTTTTGACCAACCGAGCACCCTGGTGAACAGAGCCAGACTCACGCCCTCAAGACCTGACTCAAAGTTGATGAGGTTCCACTTCCCAAGTTCCTTGAGTTTTGGGTCTTGGGGCCAGCCGTTGGTAGGCCATATGTAGATAGTCTCAACAACATTTTCAAACCCGGCCTCCTTGATGATGGCTTTGTACTTGTCAGACTCGCCAAGTGGGCGACCAAGTTTACGAGAGCCTTCGATGAGACATTCTTGCCACTTCATTAGTGGTGACGTTTCTGGGTCGAGAGTCCCATCGTCGCAGAAGACGGGGAGTTGGATATCTTGGATCTCATACCAACCGCCGGGGCTAAGACCACTGCAGTGCGTTACTAGAACGTTCGTAGACCAAGATCTTCTCTCAGTGAGCTTACTCGAATGCTTTTTTCGCTATTGTTTCTGGGTCGGAGAAGCTTCCTGTCATCATGCGAGAGAAGATAAAGTCAAATGGTGTCGTCCATGTCCACTCTTTCTCAAGGTCGTCGATCTCGAAACTGCAGTTTGGCGGTACGCTGTGTGAATAGTCAGATAATACTAAGAAGTTGAAGGCAAGTTGGGACCAACAATGGAGGTTGGATGGGGCTCAGATCAACGCCGATCACCTGTTCAGATATTAGGCGAGTCTGTAGAGTATGGTAAGTGGCATACTTCGGCAGCCGGATGTTCCTCAGCTAGGGTCTAGTCAGCAAAGTTCGATCGAAAGTCTTGACAAGAATCATACCAAATTCCAATGCCCAAATCCCCGTTCCGGTACCCATATCTAAAACTCGCTTGGCTGTATCGGCTCCGGGATTCAAGGCCCTTTTCCCGTCAAGCGTAATGATATACATGCCGTCTTGCAGGTCTGTCTGATATTAGCATTATAGAACAAGTCTTGAAGCTCTCTCTTACCGAGTCTATCATTTTCAATCTCCAACGGGGTTAGACCAAGCACTCAGTTTGTTTCATGATAAGCTCACATCGTCATTTGGGTAGGCATACTCTACTTCTATCAGCCACTGTCAATTCGAACCAAGACTTATTCTTACTCCCTTCACTTAACCTATGGTAAGTACGTCCATTTTCTTGCGCGAAATGGAGCAGGCTGGACCGAAGTGATAGATTTAACGAATCGTCGAGTGGCTTTGTTTGTGAGAACCTTGGCCTTAGTGGGGTTGGACTGGACCTACAATTTCGATAGCCGAGTCATAATCCAGATCAACAGCCTGCCTTTCGATTAGCAAGTGCCTAATCAGATGGTGATCCTTATTACAATCTGTTCTGACATGCTAGGCAGCTGTGAGAGGAGGTGCAATGTTTGCAAAATTTTGGGCATTAAGGCGGGGAACAATGGGTTGATAATAAAAGCAAATAAAGTTCTAGGCACATGATTTGCTGCAAGGGCGTGTCGCGCTACCCTGAAGCAGCTTTGTTCTTATCATATCTTGAGCCATTTCTCTGCATATTCAGTGAAATAACCTCTACATGTGAGTAAAGAAAGTTTCGCATGAGGAAAAAAAGGGCTTTTTTTTTTTTGTGCGGTTTTCCACGCCTAGATGTAATCCAAATAATTACAATCGATCATGGTTAATGACAAAGGCGGGAAGTGCAGCTACACCGCGACGGGGCCGTGCAACAGCACCTCCATTACACGACCATCCAGGTAACGCTGCCTCATAGGCAAGCACTAAAGAACGTGCCTTACTGTACGCCATTTCAATCTATGAAGGAACATCATCATATCTGGAAATCCATTACTGCAAGTCTGCAAAGCATGATGAAAGACACCATTCCTCTATCGGTATGTGGCTGTCTTAGCTTCAGATCATACCTAAATGAGCCTAGTCGGTATTTTTCATTTCAGCTGAACTCTCAGAAAACCCCTTTCGCAATTTCGAAATGTTTCGTGACGAAGAGACAAGTATCGCGACTTCAGCATGGCAGATAATGGCAAGTCGCCAACCGACATCATCACCTATATCGGTGTGCCGTTGGCAGTCTTGGGAGGTATCCATATCGCTATTCCCCACGTATACCGCATGCCAAGCGACTAACTACCCCGGCAGTTCTCCCAATTCTGTACAACACGCTCTCCACGCTCATCTCGCTTTCCAAGATAAAGCGCATGCTGCGGCATAGTCGTCTGACAGCACTTACACGCAGTGATATCGTCAATAGAGTCATAGAGATAGAGCTTCCGCGCTATGCTGTCATGCCGCTGGACAGATTCCAGGATCGCTCAGAGTATTGGACTCTGTCGCGTCATCCCAGCTCGATCCCTGGTGGTAGTTGGACCACCTTCAACTGGAAGACTCACTCGATTGGCATGAAGACTCAGCGGGTTGAGTACGCTGATCAAGTCCGACAACCTCAAGTCGAGGTAGCATTCGATGAGCTAGTTTGTTATCTTCTCGATCTTGGCGCCGTCCCGAATCCGCACGGATGGAAGTTACTGAGATCGTCTGGACTTTGGACACCTGTAGGATGTTGTTTGATGATGTCTCCCGAAGGTCGGCAAGACGCGCTGACAATCGCTCCGTCGAACGATTCCGATGGCAATCTCTCCTTGACTGTTGCCTGGTCTAGTTCTTGGATCACAAGAGACTATTCTAACTTGCCGCCATACTGGGTCCGATTGCCCTCATCACCTCAGAAAGACAATACCAACGAGCCTGGAAGCGTGTCAGAAGTTCCAGAGCACTCAGCTCGGAACTCAGAGGACGGGCTAACAACAGGGAAGGATCGGGAGGTTGAGTCACGGCCAGGAACTAATCAAGCTTCCACACAATCGAGTGCAATCACTTGTCAGATTTCTATGTCAGGGCTTGTCACTGCCCTGACAGAGCAAGACCATTATGGTGCCCAGACGACTCTGAACCTAGAAAGCCTTTACATCGACCATCTGCGAATTCAGCCTGCCAAATCTGACGGTGTCTGGTTTTCCAGCGCAGCCACCGCTTTCGGAACATCCAGTCAGACCATTCTCTGGAACTACAAGATCCCAGACGATATTCTGTCCTTTGCTCGGAAGGAGACAGTGCCCTGCGGAGTGTTGGTAGTTCTAGGCGTCGTTGACGAATCTGAGACACCAACATGGGCCACCAGGCATGATGATCATGGGACAGACATTCACAAGTTCGCGCGAAAGTCTCAAGAGCAACGGGCTGCAATAGCTGCAGAAGCACTACTACCTCCTGCTCAGCGTCAAGCGGCAGTACAAGCTCGGATGCAAAAGGAGACCCAGGAGCGGATGGATGAGAGTAAGTCACCCGATCGTTTACAGATCTGAGTTCATTACTGACATGGCACGCCATAGTGCGCGAGAGACACAGAACAAGCCAGTTGAGACGCGACCAGCGCATGATGGAAGCCCTGCGCAGCCCCAAGTGGGACACAAAGCTTGTTGCTGAGCATTGCCTACGATGGCTCCAAGGAAAGGGTCATTGGGATGACTCGCTTACTGTGAAAGATGTCGTCGGCTTCATGTTATATCGCATGGTTCTGGATGGGGAGTTCGCAGCTAACATTTGCCGGATGCTGGACAAGTGGAAGGCTTGGGCTGATGTCGGTGGTATGAAACAGTCTGACTACCAGGCAGTTCAAGATGATCAAGTCGACTTTGCACATGCGTCGTTATTAGTGGCTATGATTCGAGATACATCTACGGCTTTGGAGGGAACTGTGTCTATGGACCTACAGGAATGCTTGAGGATGTGGAGAAAGGTTCGACTTGGATAGTTCGCTATGTGTAAAAAGTCCTTAGGGGACATATTTCAGGTCAGACTTGCACCAGAGTCACATGGTAATAGAAAGCGATTAATCCCGGGAAAGATTATTGCAGACTAAGGAGCGAAACAGCTAGCTAAAAACAGAAACACTTAAGTAAACTTCAAGGAAAACCAGTTCCAAGTCAATGACCTCTGGTGATCAGAGAACACATATCCAAGCCAAAGGCCACGGCGCAGCGCTCAGGAAATCTGTCCACTGAGCTCGACACCACCGGGAGGGAAGGCGAAAGTGGCGCCCTTGAACTCAAAGTGTCCGACGTAGACCTGGTTACGGTAGATACTGATGTGGAGTTTGAGCTGCAGCGTGTTAAGTCTTGTTAATTGATAGTGGGAGTCGTCCACTTACACCCTTGACGTGGAGCTTGAAGGTGGCATCTCCCTGTCCAAACTGCTGGAAGTCATTGTAGTAGAAAGTGCCGCTGATAGGCCTGTTAGGGTCGTGCAATTCTATGGCATCGGGCAGTAGGGAGTCACTCACGAAGTAAGGGTTGCAGTAGCAGGTTTAAAAACATAGAAGCCAGTGGCATCGAAGCCGAGGTTGAGAGAGTCGACACCAATGTGAAGGGTAGCATCAGTCTTGGTCAGGTTAAGCGTTCCGTGGGCAGGAGCATTTTTCTTCCAGACTTGGTGCTCGACGGATCCTTCAGATTGGATGATAGACTCCAGATGAGCTCTGCCACCAGGCTTGGAGATGGCATCAGCAGCCAGGTCATTAACCTCTTGCTCAGTGGTGTTGCGGGCGTCAGGGCCAGTGGTGATGTAGGCTGCCAGAGCACTGAGAAGAGCGCCGTCCACGGAGCTGGAGCTTGCGGTCTGAATGGGCAGGCCCTGAGGCGGCTGCTGCTGCTGCTGCTGCTGCTGCTGAGGGAAGGAGATAACGGAGGCCATTGCGATAAGTTTGAAGGGGTTTGGGGTTTGCTGGTTGTTGGCCCTTGAAAAGATGTGATATGCTTGATGAGGATGAATCTTTTCTTCTGGGCCGGGAACTCCTCCAGCTTTTATAGATTTCGTCTCATAGCTCAAAGGCAGTATTATGTCCTTGAAGACAGACTAGAAGCATCGCAGAGACATTGACAGGTCAGTCTCATCAAGGAATTTCTCTGGACTTGGCGCTTAGACGACGGTGAAGCTATCCCCAGATGGTTTAGTCCGCACGTTCTTTCGTTGCTGAAGAATATCTGTCTTACTTTCAGCTGGCCGTTTCCTGGCCACGAGAGGATGAACTAACCTTAAAGGTCCAAATATCGTGTCATTGCAAGGTTGAGAGCAAATATCGCGATGTTCTGGTCACATTGTCTACATCACGACTTCCTGATGAAGCTGGAGACTGAGGTGATATTGCTTTTAGCGCCTGTGAACAGAACTGCATGACGCTATGCCATGCTGCATTATCAAGGCCAGCTGAATACACTAGACTATGGCGTCAAAAGCCCTCAGGATGATTCCAATATAGTCCGTGGTGATAATGTACGTGACATAAAGTCTGGACTCGCAATCTACACTAAGTGGGAGGTTGAACGGCGCGGGCCGAGACCGCCACAACTGTTGGATTACGAATTGGAAATTGAAAGATCAATTAGCCAAACTGATTGGCAATTGAGCAGGGGTTCTCAGCTCCATGTTGAAATTTACCTATGCCTTTTTTGGGTGGAGATGTCTCAAACCATAAGGCCATTTTCAAATTCGGATTGCGCCATCCCCAAGTATTGAAAGGACTAAACCTGTCCTGAATTGAATAATTGCTCATCATGTTCGGCACATCAATCATAGTAGCAATCACGTCAACCGTTCGGGCTAGCTGTTATTTTTGAGGCCCTCCTAGAGCTCATTCCGGAAGGCTGAGTATGGTCTCGTAACACATTAGTCTAACTACTGAACAATTCTCAGCGCCATCTTCGGACCTGGCGGCTAATGGGACTCTGGTAATTCTCTGTGGTTTGACGGGAATCTGGATGGCTGTATTGGCTAAAGACCCTCTTGGCTGCTGTACTGAGCCCGATATCCTTACCAGTACGGCTGGGAAAACCCTAGCGCTAGAATAGAGAAAAGGTCGGCCAGAAGTTTCAGCAAGGCCACAGATTGGCTTGGGTCCAGTGATCATGGCAGATGGAATTTCCCTTGGGGACCAAGGACAAGCCGAGGAGCAAGGTAATAAATGCATGCCCATAGGAGCTTGAACAGAAGAGCTCACGTTGTTCTTGTTTTTACTAGTCATCACCCCCTGAACTCAGCTTCGCTTGCGAGTTGCATACTGGGATTAGCCTCGCCTCTCCAGGATTTATTGAGCACATGCCTATGGTTGGTTATATCTGCAAATATCGCTCAACATACCTAAGCTGCTAACTGTCAGAGATATGGTATATGATGCAAGCATCAGCTATAAGCTCTATGCGAACTCACAATGACACTCTCATGAAGACAGTTCAGGGAGCACACCACCTATCCGTCTCTCATGTGAATGTGCGTTTTTCCGGCCTCAACTGTTGCTCGGAGGCTAGTATAAGTACCATACAAGTATTCTATGCTGCAGTAATGTCCAAGGGCACAGTTGTCATCTGAATTTCGTAGCGGAATCCGCAATTGCTATTCTCTACGCACCAAAGAGATTCTAATTTGATTTCTAGCTCTGCCTACATAAAGCATCACAAGTCGCTATCGTTTGTAAGATATTCCTGAAAGGCAACCAAGAGAACGGCCTAGCGGACAGGATGCGAAGGACTATTTTGGTGAGGGTTAGGAAGTTCAAGTATGTGGCTGCATCACGTTCTTTTAATAAAGGAAAATCTATAATTCATCATTACTTAATGAAATTACCGGGCTGCAATCGGGTTGGCTGTTTCGTGTTGTCAGCTGAACAACTCTAACTGCCTGGGCACCTCACCTGTAATGAGCTACCCTGGATGCCCATGAGATCATTTTTCCATTGGGATTTGCTGGTCATAATGTCAGCAATTTAGCGATGTTGCAGCTGAAAAGCGACGCTATGCTTATTTTGTCGAGATATTCTGACATGTCGTTAATCTGGTAAGCTGAGACTGTTTTGTCGGCCAGAAGGGTAATGGACCTCAACGGGTGAACTGGACCATTCCAATAATGTAGACACTGGTACACCCTCAATGGAGAAAATGCGGCTCATTATGCGTTTGTCAGGGCATTCGATTCAGTGATGACGGATCAACAGGCCGAGATGCTAGGAATGGACGCTTCGGAACTTCTGGAAATTAAAAGCACGAGTGCCGAAGGGTCTTGGCACGTTAAACCCGACGAATAATGTTTAAACTAACAAGGACCTAAGACAATGCCACGGTCATAACAAAGTCAAAGCGTTCGCCCTTCACCAGTCAAAACACAAACGGACAAACGTTGAAGCCCTCCCCGCACCGGCATCTCCTTTCCCCCGCGAACCGTCCCCCCTTGGCGCAACCAGGATAACATCATCGAGCCCATTAGCGCGTCCTCACTTGAATCATTCGCCCAAGCTGACTGGTTCGATGTGAGACAAAGTGCTTTTCGTCTTATCTCTCCTCTCCCATCCCCATCCCCATCTCTTCTCTTTTCCTTCCAAACTTCTTCTTCTCTTCTTCTTTTGAGGCTCCCAAGTGAGCCTGCTGTGCTTGGCCATGCACGATGGAAGCGGATTATAGACCGAATGTCTATGCTTCTATCTTTATTACCCTGCCGCTTGCAGCGCTGGTGCTAGTGCTGAGACTCTTGGCGAGACGCACGACGAGGGCGGGTTATGGGATTGATGATTGGCTGGCGGTCGTTGCGTTTGTGAGTTATGCTTAACGTTTTGCCACTGAAGGAATGATCGCTGACAATCGATGCGCAGATTGGAGCGCTCGCGTACTCGATTGACAACCTTGTCTGTAAGAACATAACCACTCGATCTGCATCAATTGCGATAGCTAAATGCGCCTTTAGTTCTTTTCGGCTTTGGCCTCGGTCGCCCGCTGAAAGATGGCCCGTCGCATCTCACCGAAGAAGAACGACTCGAACGATCATACCTCCTCATTTGGCTCAGCAGCCTGACGTATACCATCGGCATCGGCTTCGCCAAATTCGCCATTTTGACGTTTTATTGGCGCCTCTTCAAATATTCTAGTTCGCGCATCGCAATTCAAGTTGTCTCTGTGCTTTGTGTCGCATGGTTCATCGTCCGAATACTCCTGTTGACACTGTCGTGTATGCCGACGTCAGCCTACTGGGATCTTGCCCGACGAACTACCCACTGCCATGTCACGAGCAATATTTATTTCTTCTCCACTGGTCTTACGCATGCTGTTCTGGATGTTGTCATTCTTGTCCTCCCGCTGATTGAAGTCATCAAAATGCATCTTCCGCTTGGTCAAAAACTTGCTGTCATGGCCCTTTTTGGCTTCGGCGCTCTGTGTGTTCCCCATGGTGATACCTCGTGCCCTGGACTAATATGTGAACAGTGTTTGTGTGCTGTCGATTCTTGTCATCCATAATTCCTTCCAGTTCAACGGAAGTTCGAAGGAAATCGCTCTCAAGATCGGTTATCACGGATCTTTGGCTGCAGCAGAGTGCAATCTTGCCAACGTTTCGGGTATATCACACCGACCCCGTACTGCGAACCTCAATTGACGTGCTCCAGTTTCTCTGCCGATGCTGCGACCCGTATTTCGAAAGATTGTCCCCTCTTCATTCCTCGCGTCACACAGAAGCAAGCGCGCTGTCGTCGACTCAGCCCTATCACCAGAATACGGCATCAAGGGCAGTCGAGGCACCAAGGCATCAGTACAAAACGGCTCAAGTTCCGTGTGTGAATTTGTCATGAACGATGATATCCCAGCGGGATACGACATTGAGGCTTCACACGCTGGGTGGAGTTACGGCACAGAGATCACAATCTCGAGTCCGTGGAGACATCAAACACCTCCACCGACGGTAAACGAGGGATTGGATGGGATACAAATATCGGAAGAAACAACAGTTCACGTCGAACGCATAGGGCCTTATCCATAATCGGCTCAGTAAAGGAATAATATTAATATTGCTTCATTCATGTCATAATAACTCTTTGCACCGTGAGGCATCTCTTATTAAAACCCCAGACTACAGCTTCGAAGGAACAGTCGATGTATCGCATCCGCAATTGTCGGAAACCTCTGCCTTCTTATTCTCAACAAGAGTACTCTGGTTCACGCTCTGCTCACTGGGCGGTACATCCAGCGCAGGGTTCTTGGTAAAGAAGTTGACAGGCTTGAGGTGCACCTTCAGAATCTCAACTGGCATGACAGGGAAGTCTTCGATGCGTGGGATATGGTTGATACCGAACTGCACCCAGAGCACAATATCAGACTCTGGTGTCAGTGATTCGTTTCTTTGTGCCCAAGTTCTCACGCCTGCGTCTCCACGAGACTGGTTGGTGTACCATCCTCCAGCGTACAGTTCGCGGTCGCGATGTGTGGTGACATAAATATTATGGTCTGCGAACTCAGCGCGCTTATGCAGGAAGCTGTCTTCGTCGCCCATAAGCTTTTGGAATGGCGGAGCCATAATCTTATAGCCCACGGGCTTGCCGTTAATAGGGTTGAGGGAGTTGGGGTTGGTGATCTTATAGACCCTGCTAAGGTCATAATCGATATCCAAACCAGCTGTCTTGTCAATGGTCTTCTCGACAACCTCGTAGCCGGTACCATGAGGGTTTAGGTGAGGATCACGAGGTATTCTGTGGGCTTCGCTGTATACCAACTGGTTTGTATGACCGTCAATCATGGGATCGACTCGTAGGGAGAAGATATGTTGATGAACACCTGCCAGGACACCAGGGTGTACGACAGTTCCAAAAGGCACTCCTGTCTTGTCCAGCTCGTGGTCAATCGGCTGTGTAGACAGGATACCTGTGGCGCGGACTTCATATGTGACCTCTCCTGCTTGGTTAAACAGGAACATGAGGATATACTCGTAGTTCGAGACTGTGATGATGGACTGCAGCACAAGCTCACGTGCTCGTACAACAGCAGCTCTTCCAGTTCTGTAGTTTGTGTGCTTCCATCCAATACCAGCATCTTGCTCATGGATACAAATGACGTTCTCCATTGGCAATGGCCTGCCTTGGTCGTCGCAGATCACACCGCTGAGGTACTGAATGCTACCTAAGCAGTCACAGCCTAGCTTGAGATTGTTTGCTGTAGCACCAGCACCGGCATCACCCAAGTCAAATGCTGACTTTTTGTGGAACGGGTGTCGTGGATCACCATAGGGCACACTCATATCTGATAGAGATAGTCTGTAGAACAAGGGACGGTTGTCATACTTGACGTTGTACAGCACCATACCTTCACGCTGATTGAAGCCTATTTATGTCAGCCGGGAGATCATTGAGTAAGACAAGATATCAGACTTACCGACGAAGAAGGTCCACTTCTGCCATGAGATAACGTTTCCAGTCTCACCGACCGGGGTAACATTGAAGCTTGGCCCCTCTGGCTGGCTTACGTGAAGTGGCTTGAGATCCTTTCGCAGCTCTTGGGCTTCCGGGATATACTCATTTGCTGGCTTGGGTTGGTAAGGTGCCAATGGCTTAATAGTGTTATCAGCCCCCGTAGGAAGTACATCAATTCGAATGACTTTGTAGTTAACGCATTCAATGACTGGCGATACGGGCAAGGGGAATGCGTAGTGGTTGGAATCAGCTTCGCCAGAGTTTGCGGGGTCTCGCATGTACAGGAAGACCTGGTACATACGGACATCATCCTCAACTCCGTCGGACCCTACAGATGTCAGTCATCAATTCATCTCACAATCAATGGCAGTGCTTACCGTAAATCCATGGATCAGCACATACGACTGTCCCCTCTGGCAATTTTAGCTTCTCCAACTCAGCTAAGACCTGCGGATCCTCAAGCGCAAGCTTCTCAACCCTCTGAGCCTCATCATAATCCACATTTCCGTGAACATTCGGTCCAAGCTTCACATTGCTCTCGATTCTTCCAGTAGTCAGGTTGACTATAGCTTCATGGAAAATATCCTGTGACGGTCAGATCATGCATTATAACAACCTAAGTGGGGTCAGCTCACCGTTCCACGGATATAATACGCAACAAAAGCCAAACGCTCAAGCGGCGAAGGGGAAGTTCCGTTGTCGAACGCTTCCAGATACGGTGCAAGCTTCTCCTTCGGTGGCTCACTGAGCGTTATAACCTTAAAAGATAGCGAGACAGACTGTGGCCAAACGCTCTCGATCAAGCGTGCGCTAGCCTGAATCTCATCGCCCGTCAGTGGGCATAGCGGGTGGGGAGCAGAAGACATGTTGAGAATCTCAGAGCCGTTGTTAATCGGATGAAGATAATTGTTGACCAAGTTGCTACCTATTTATCATCAGTACAAGACCTGACCGTGTTGGTGCGGAGTTGATGATTCACCCATTTCTCCCCACCACGATTCTCCAAAAATTACTACGTTGGGAAGTTGGATCCATTCAACGGCTGGGCTGCACTTTCTGTATATGGGAAAGCGTAACGCAGTAGTGAGAATGACTGATGATAAGGCGCGTATTAGGAAAAGATCGTCTCTGTCTGTCCCGCTTATCTCAGTCAAGACATGCTTGGTTCCGACGTCGTGGGGAAGAATATCTGCGATAAGCTACCATCACTCGAAGGGCGGAGCTAAAGCGCGTAATTACATCTTATTGGTGGTTGCAAAAGCCTATCAGAGGAGAAGGATGCTCAGTCAAGCCCGTATTCTACTCCATTCCGCTTGACGGTTTAACTTCCGCCTACAATGAACCCGCTGGCCATGGAAAGCCGGGCTTATACTTCTGCTGTAAAACAACACTCCCCTCGGGAAACTCTTTTTCAGCCAAATCAATAGGCTTTGCATCACCTGGAATCGTCCAAGAGCCGACTAGCCCAACAGACTCGGCAGCATCCTCTTTCAGCCTAACCACCTTATCCGGATGAGGGGAGAAGTCAGTCAACAGCTCAGGATCGGTGCTCTCCTCGAATTCCCCAGGCTCAGCAATAACCCAGACATCTTGCTGGGGTTGCTTGTACTCAAAGTCTGGACCACCGCAATCTTGCGGGTCGGGCTGATAAAAGTCGTTGGTGAGGGGTAATTCCACTGAGCAGTTATCAAGATCCTCCTCAATGCTCGAATTGGCAATAGCGTAGTTGATATAGTTGATACCCAAACACTCGGTCTGGATGAGGATCTTCATAACAACATCCGTGCTCTCAGCGGTTCCATCCTCGACTTGGTCTTCCTCAGCGAACTGGTCAATATACCAGACTGCGCGTCTGCTCTTGGCTTCTTCGTCAACGACGATGAATGGATTCGTGTTGCCAGCTTCGGTTTCTTTCGCGCGCATGTATTGGTGCGATTTGCCTAGATAATCGTCCGGTGCGTGCATAATTTTGATTTGCATCATTGGGGCGGATTTGTAGTATGCGCCACGCTCAAAGGCCGACTTGAAAGCTTTGAGCTCGTCATCTGTGAATGGAGTGACAAGATAGCATTTGAGGCAATCGCCATGTTGGTCGGGCGGTAGATAAACCATTTTAGCAAACTGTAAGAATACGGTGTTATATCAGAGATACCTTGCTTGTTCAAGGCAAAAGGAAATGTGGCATTTTTATACAACTACTGAGTTGAGTTTTGGGGATCTGAATCCCAGGCGTTGAAATAGGCAGCGGAAGCGCTAAAGCGAGTTCTGCCTAGAAAACGGGCAGGATGGTGTTGTAGGATCAGCGGCACAGCCACGTATTCAATGTTGCCCGTAAGCTATTGGTCTCATTCATCGTATTTGAGAACTATAACATCTTCTATTCCATTGTTGCTATATAATTATCTATAACATATCTAGGCAAAGGTTCCTGGCTGAGGCCCAAAGAAGGTTCCATTGGGAACCTTGAGCCTGGTGCAGGTCTCGGCTTCACAACCACTGTCTGCACTGTTGCCGATCCAATTGATCGACGCCCCGTGGTAGCTCACAGCAAAAAAGATGACCACCGCAGCGAGAGCAATTCCAGTCTGCCAGGCTGCTGAAAGAACATAATTGTACTTTCCCCAGAACTGGAGGTATCTCTTTCTGACGATGACCCAAGAGATCCATCCCGGAATGACAGCCGGCCAGACATAGGCCAGGTTATAGGGAGACCAGATGTGGCCACCACTAAAGATGACGACGGGATGAAGCTTTGTAAGCCAGTGCGTCTTAGGCAGCCTGCGGGTCGCGTAGTAGTAGATGACGGGAAAGGCCAATCCGACTGGGAATGCAGCGAGGAGAGCGGTGTACAGGCCGCCTTCTCCAAAGACTCTTTGAGGTGCGAGAGAGCCAAAGAGCACAGCGGCAGTAAAGTAAGACTCGACACCGGGGCATGTGAAGCGATCCTTCTGGGTAGGCTGGCAGATGTCCGGTATGTTGAGGATCTGGAAGTTCATCACTGCGGTGCAAACAAACGCCGAGACAATGGCTATTGACAGTCAGTTGAGGTGAACATAGAAGTGCTCAATTGTTACTTACTGGCAACTGTCTGGCACCAGAAAGTCTGGCGCTGAGGAATCTTGAGGTAGTGGCCGAGCTTCAGATCGTTGGCGAAATCGAGGGCGTGAGCTACTGTCACATATCCAAAGCCTTTAAAGAAGTTCATCTACTCATGTTAAATGCGAAGATTAGAGTTTGTGACCGGTTACTTACTGCCAAGGCATTTCCAGGCTGCCATGCTCCTCCAATGAACTCAGCGAGGACATTAAACTCAACCTCGATGCCAGTAGTGGCAAAAATGATTCCAGTAGGAATAGTGAAAAGGATAGCAAGAGCAAGACCGAAGAAGACGGTGCCGACACTAGTGTTGGTGGGCCATCCTGCTACAGAGGCAATGCCGAAAGCAACTCCAACGAGCTATATCGCATTAGTAAATGCTACTATGCTTCTCCAAAGAACTTACGTTGAGTATCAGGTACCACCACTCTGGAACCTCTGTGTACTGCTCCATCAGTTTTGTATGAATATCCTTGAACTCGCTAATCTTGCTATTCTTCTTAAAGCTTTGCCAGAGCGACACGAAACCAAGCTTGATGTCGTTCCAGTGATATAGAGCAGCATAAGAAATAATGGCGCTATACACGGCGAAGAAGTAAATGCTATTCTTGTAAGTGACATGCGAATTGCGAGTCAAAGAGAAGAGCTTACTAGTATGTGACGGATGACGCAGCAATGTAGACCTGGCTGTAAGCCTGATACTTCTCTGCGTCTAGCAGACCGCGATCATCCAAGATAGAAGATACGTTGTACTTGGCGCCAGTGTGATCGAACATGGTGTTTGTGTTGATGGGGAGGTATCCAGTGTTGTACGTGTTGTTCCAGTACATCCCGATGATGGTAATACCGCCCAACAAAGCACCGAGAAACATGTTGACAGTGACATGGAAAGGGACCAGCAGAGGATCGATATAGTAAGTGGCAACGTTCCAGTCAAAGGTTGGAAGAGGGTTGAAACCAAGGCCTTTAGATACACCGGTGATAGCTGTGAGGGTAAAATTGTTGGGTGAGATCCATGCAAGCCAGTTGAATAGAGACAAAGCTGAAGCTATGAGGTCGGGGAACCAGAACCAGATGAACATGGCAGCGAAAGATAGCATAAAGAAGCGGTACCGGGACATGGTGTACATCTTCTTGAAGGGACCAAGCACGCTTGCATTTCCAGATTCTTCCACGGTCAGTCACCTGAACACACTAAATATGTGGCCTCTGCTTACCGTTGTGTAAACTCTGGTTGAGGGCGATGGTTGCGAGAGAGCGAGGCCAGATACAGAATGACGGGTAGACGAGGAAACGTCGCGCCAGTCCAGCAAGACCGAAGCCCAGCAGGTTCATCGCCAGCTATTATTGTCAGTACAGCTGTTTGAGAATCACCGCGCACTTTTGCTCACCGAGAGGCAGATCTGGAAGCCGAAATCGGCGGCAAATGGCAAGTCAAAGTACTTCTTCAACCAACTGGTGAAAATGATGTATCGCGAATGAGGCAAACTCGTCGAGACATTCGCCATGATCGATATCAGCATATGCTCCTTCTGATTGAACTTTCCAGGATTGAGCTGCAACTTTTGACCAAACATCGTGAATTCGCCTTTTGGAAACCAGTTCTCCCAAGCTTTGCCCAGTGGAAATGAGAGGAGTTGAATGACCGGGGCTTGAAGTCGGATAGTCGGCTGTCGCACTGAGAACAGCTGGTTCACAAAGCTCTGCACGATCACGAAGAACAAACCAATGGTCCAGGCTCGAATCGTTCCAGCTGGTGTCGATGGGTCGTCCTTGTTGCTTACTACGGCGCGGACTTCTGCGTAGGGTGAGTTGATAGTGACAAGTGAAATCTCGGTTTTGATGTCTGTGATAAGATCTTCGTGTTTTTGGGGATTGGCAAAGATATCTTCATTGCTCAGGAATTCCTGAATACGCATGATGGATTCTGAGCTGAAGTTGGGGTCGTGTTCATGAAGGTAAATCAGGGTTTCGGCGCGCTGAGTCGAAGTTAGTAAATATGAACGGTCAACATTGAGTCTCCGCACCTTTCTCGCCTCATCCAAGTCCATAGTGCGCGCATGCTCCTCTGCCTCGAGAATTTCCTCCGGTGTAGCACCCAGTATCTGGGCCCTTGAGCTCACGGACTCAATCTTGAGAGATCCCGCAGAGACAACATCCTCTCGCTTGTCCGTCGCTTGGATGCCATTATCTGTGACGGCCTTTTCCGAACTGGAAGCCATGTCTGTGCTGGATTGTGATGGATCGGCAGATGTCCCTTGAGCAACAGAAGATTGGGAAGCCATCTTATAAAAGGCGTATTGCAGATCCGTTCGGACGAGGCCGATTGCGACCCAGTTGTCTTACAGCACGTTTTTTTTCTTGGCGAGTCTCTCAATGGAGTAATCGCGCACGACAATCGTCTGTGTTCACGGGCTTAATGTCTATGTTTGTCCTGGTAATGTCGCATGGGGCCCTGTGGGTTGTCGGGCCGGCGATGGAGCCCCTAGGAGATACGATTGATAAAAGTATCCAGTCGCCAGGGTTTTTCTACAAGGAATTCTTCTTAAGGGATTGCCCAAGACAAGCTTTTAAGTCTATTTGATGATGATGCAATCAAAACAATTGAGAAAGCCACATACGTCTCGTGATGTTTGTTGACATTCAAAACAACAAAGTTTTGGTAACGATAGGCAAAACATCTCGTGGCGTTAACTGCCAAAGGTCATGGGATATCAGCCACATGAAAGCTTTTCCTTGTGGGGTGCCTATCAGGGATCAATAGAAACGACATGGAGAACTCAAATTGCGTGCTTTGCGAAGTGGATGTTTATCATTTTCGGGCCGTGATATTTCTCCATCGTATAAACTTTTTAAACTATCGCGCCTTCGCATCCTTGTTGTGAGCGATCGGTTTCAGTTTTTCCCTTACGTATATCCTTGCAGCGGAGCACAAAAGAATGTGTCTTCGGGAAATGGGATACAACTCAAACTGAGCAATGCTACTCGATATCCCATTCCTTCCAAATTGTGCTTAACCACTCCTTGACCTTGACTCTCTGCCCTCCAACGCGTCGATCATCAACAATCTCGCCTCCCATTATGACAGTACCATCCCTCAGCCCTGTGCTTTCTCTCAAGTTCCACCGCGGGACATGGAGCCACTTATGGCGTGCATCACAAGCCAACATCTTCGACGTGCCTTGCTGAAGTAGCGGTAAACAGTTTTGACAAAATGGAGTGTCCCAGCAGTATTTACAAATGTTGATGTCAGTCTCGAAATCCCAGGTCCCTCCGCAATTCCCGTTGCAAAAGTATCGCCAGTTGATCACAATGTCGCTGTAAGTGATCTCATACGGTGGGTGGCTTGGGTCATCGCCATCTCCCGCAGCAGGTCGTTTCGCAACCAGGAGCGAATAAATCCTTTGATAGGATTCACTTGTGGTGGCCTTCTCATCTTCGCCATTCCCCAGATGAATTCGTCGTTGCAACTCGTCAAGGACAGCCGTGTACCTGGTAGGAGCAGCATCACTCTTCGAGAACTTCTCCTTCACAAACTCAAGAAGTTCCGCTGCGGCGGCTTTATCCTCACCCCGAATCTCACCAAGCCTCATTTCTATCGTCTTTTCTATCGGACCTGTAAGCTCGAAAGCGATGAGAGCATTGATGTCATCTCCAGTATGCAGTAGACACTGGAACAGGACGAAATACGCATCCGCATCATTCTCGTCTGTATCATCGGATAGCATCTCATGAGCCGTTAGCATGTTCTTGCGGAAATGCGCTCTTGCTGCAGTGTAATTTCCTTGTAGGGTTTCGTAGGCTCCTATGTAAGACTCAGCTGGGGATACCCGGTTATCGTCGTACGATATTCTGTGGCCGGTCATGATTTTACCAAGCTTTTCAAGTGCCGAAGCCTCAGTATTTGCTGCCGTTGCTTCTTTAAAATAATGGCGGACTATATCGCTGATGACCTGGCCACCCAACCACATCCATTTCCACTGGACGTAAGTGCCGGTCTCTTCAATCACTTTTTTTGCGTCAGAGTGGCACTCCTCCCAAAGCGTGACAGCGGATGTGAGTAGATTTTTATCAGCTTCATTGCCGTAATAATAGAGTGCAAGACCCTTGTAAAGCCTAAGGGCGCTTCTCTCGAATAGAAGCTCCTTGTTAGCTGCGAGCTGGATAGCTTCATCCATGGCATTCAGAACCATCCCCAGTATCCCATCACGAGAATCAGTCAACGAGAGAAGACTTGTGAAGTACCTTTCGTAAGTGTCTTCATCCGTTGCCATGAGAAGAAGTGTAGAGCCTAGGCGACTAATACCGTCCTTCGTTGACCTTTCATGACTCATGGATTCGACAAGGTCCAATGTACGGTCATTAGACTGCGATGTAAGGTTTGCTTCAAGTATGCGGTAATATGCCTCGTCAGCTTGCTTAGCTTCTAGAGCCTTTTCGTAGAAGGCGGTTGCTTGGTCCGGCTCCTTGAGTTCGAAGTGCCATTTCCCTAAATCCATATTCGTTACCCAGATATCTTCAGGATTAGGCCCTTTCATATCGTAGAGAATCTCCAACGCCTTCTTCTGTGATTCACAGGCTTCTTTCAGTTTTCCAGCCTGATGGTAAGCTTGTGCTAGACCTCTGTGACACGTCCATGACACTCCAGGCATTGTGATCGCCTTCAAGAACATCGCAATCGCATAGTCGAACTCATCGACCTTTCTAGCAGTCTCACCAACTCTCTCGTACCATAAAGATTGCCCGTCCGTAACTTGAAGCACAATCTTGCACCATCGCTCTGCTTTATCAAGCAGAAGAGACTCTTCATCTACGCCCAAAGTCATGAGCGATTCGTCAGACACTTCTAATACTCCCTCGGGAACTTCCTAGAATGGCGTTAGTCACGGGATAACAGGCACATGCGTATATAAGGGATCATTCTAGACTTACCAAGGAAAGATACTGGATGAGAGACCGATATGCTTCACAAGGGTCATTTTCGCGGCTCTTGAGCCATCTGTGGCCCACTTCACGGGCCATAGAGAAGAGCAAAGCCCGTTGCGGGTTCGGGCTTGAGATTACCTTGTCTAGCCAATCCGTCTGATATATCCCGAAATGGCCAGTAACATCTGGATCCTGTAGCCATGTCAGAAATGTAGAGATTTGCGCCGCGTTGCCGAACCAAGGCACATCAACAAAGTGTTTCCAATGGCTCCTAATGATGGTTCCTTGACCAAGGATGTCGAAAATCATACTGCCTATATCCTTCTTTGCTCCATTATCGACCTTGTGATCACGTTCCGGATTCTTCAATTCCTCCAAATGTTTAGGAAGATTCCAGACTAAGTATCTTCCCAGGCTTTCAGTCCTGACATCTGGCTTCTTTATCAAGAAGCTTATGGCTTGCATCACTATAGCTAAGTGTGCGTCATAGCCGTTCACCCTGATTTCGCCCCTTTTTTGGGTAACCTGTCCAGCTAGCGGCTCAAATTCGAACTTCTCAACCACCGACTTCTGGAACAAGGTCCAAAGGAAGTTCTGCACTGTTGTAATGTCCCCCTTTGTGATGGTGATGGTAGCTGATATCTTTGGGGTATCGTCGTCGACGGATCGAAGCTGTCTGGGATCCTTGATCACCAAGGACAAGAGATCACGGCGTACGGTAATCACCTGCCCATCGACTTCAAAAAGTCTGGAATACTTCCCCTGTAGTTTCTTCGCCAGCTTTTGAAGTGGAGTTGACCCAAACCGAAGGAACTTGGTAGTCAGCACCAATGTGGCAAGAAAAGTCAGATGGCAAACTTACCAGCGCTGCCTCTAGTTGATCGACACTGAGCCATTCAAAACCATAGACCACCCAGATCAACAGCTCATTTATCTCATCGATATTCTGTGGGGATAGTTGCTCTTGAAGCTCTGCAACGACATTCTTCGAAATCGCCTCTCTTCCCCAGTCCGACTCTGTCAACAGATCATCGAGTTCCGATTCCTGTCCACCTGAATCTACCAGGTCCTTGATTCTATCTATTGTCGACTGGACTTTGAAGAAACTCCCGCCCGCCATCTCTAGTAGTTTATCGTTAATTTTCTTCCGGCTGGCTTTGTCCTTTGAGTCGTTGCCTTGAAAGATATCATATTTGCCCATTTCCCTCTTGATATACGTTTCAATGTCTGAGCCGTTTGATTTCGCTATGTTGATTGTCGGTGATTTGACACCCCCCAATACTTTGACTGCGTCACCCCTGCCACTGACCAGGAGCCGAATCCTACTCCTATCACTTTCTGTAGAAGGTAATTGACTAGCCTCCTTGATAACACCAAAGAATTGTGTGCCGGCATCGGCATGCATCTTCGATAGTTTTTCAACTCCATCGAATATGAAGTAGTAGATTGTATCTCCACGTGGTTGTCCCAGCTTTAGGTCCTTCCAAAGAGATTCACAGCTCACGTCTGTGAAATAAGTACCATTATCTTTCTCTTCGCAGATGGAAGCTATACTCTTGGCAAGTGCCATGTCTTGCTCAGCTAGTTGTAAAGCAATATGCTTCAGGGCTGTCCGGGCTGGCGTTGGATCACCCTTATCAGCTTTATCTGATAGTGAGGGGAAGAAATACCAGGCAAGGAGAACTCTTGAGGACCGTTCTGTCTGCGCTTTGTATTTGGCTTTGAGCTTCTGGACAATCGTTGAGACTGTTGTGGACCTCCCGGTGTTCTTCTCTCCGAGGAGGAGGAGGAGAGGTCGCGCTTTGGCTGCATCCGCATCAGCCCAAGAAGTATATGCCTCCTCCTCGTCAAGCCAGCTCCCGCTATTCTCGACTCTGGAATCGCATATTCTCTTGAACATTTCTCTGTTTATTTCGAGCTCCTTTTCTTCAATGCCAAGCTTTTCTTTGATCTTAGACAAGTATGCCTTTTTCGTCGTGTCCTGTGCTCGCTTGGTCTCTGCCTGTTGCAACGTGGTGATTTTGCTAGCAATCTCTTCGGTCCACTTTCCAGTCTCGAAGACTTTTGCAAGAATAATCGATACTTCGTGTCTGCTTTCTAGGGCAACTTCCAATGTCAAAGTCGCCTCGATTGACTGTTGGCCATGGATGGCCTGTCTAAACTTCCTCAATTCAACGCTCAGGCCTGAATCATCGTCTAGTAATGCCTTCTTGAGGTTGGACTTGAATTTGCTCCATTTGCTATTGGGATCTTTGAGTGTTATAACCAAGGCGCAGATATCAACTAGACTGATCATGGTGATATGAATTGCACGAGTCAAGTCGGTGTCTATTTTCCTGAACTGCTCGATTCGTTCATAGATCCTGAACTGACTCAGAGACGGTGCGATAACGGCAAAGATCTCGTCAATTGCTTCATGGAATTCGCGTATCTTTTTGGGGGCTTCCAGAAGTATGCTCATGGCGTTAAACACGACACTTGCCGGTTGGAAAACCTATTCAGTCGTCAACGGGTCGAACGCTCAATCGGGTCGAAACATGGTTACCACGCTGGCACCTTGTGCAGCTATACCACCAAGTAGCTTCAGACATTCAAGAATATTGAGGCCTATGTCCTTTCTGTGTTTCAGCGTATTTAAGGCGTCAGTATCTGTCGTCTGATCTGTTCGCGATTCTATCTGTTTTCGCACGCCGTCTATTGTCATTGGAGGTTTTCGGCTCAGACCTTTTCCGGTACGAGCCAGAAATCGCTTGGCTGCTTCATCCCATAATTGCTCCATGGTCAACTCTTCTGTGCCTGTTGAAGCCATGATGCAGGATGGTGTGAAGGCTTCAGCGACTGAAACGCTGAAGGTGATGGGTTCAAGATAGCAGGAAAGAAACTAGAGCGGTAGATATTCCTTCGACGATTGGTTTTTGTCTATGCACGATTTTTAACAAGTTGACCGAAACATTGGATCCGGCTGTCTACGACCGGCATGGTTGTGGTGTCGTTTTATGTTATGAGGGAAATTTCGTACCTTTTAGCCTCAAAGCCCCCAACCAACAGTTTTGCGAGCTCCCATGCAGCCAGAGGGTGGTCAGAGACTTCTCCATTTCTGTCGAATGCATTCAGCTTAACCAGGAAGCATGCTGCACCTGATGAGGAGTTATTACGCAAAATAGTGACAGCCTGGTTCGGCTTACCTGAATGGGTAGTCTGGGCTGTCATCTGACTCTCTTGTTCCCTGTAGGTGCATGACTTCGCGAAAGCTGTTACTTGGGAGTTGAAAGCGTAACCTCAGGCGTCGAAACTTCTTTACCTGAACAGAGAAATGTCAGATCAGTTGGTTCATGGAGACTTGGACTGATTTCACTGCTGTTTTACGGAGTTGAATGCAGTTTTCCGATTGCCATCCATCTGATCCAAGTCGACTGTAGATGTTGTACGAATAAAAGTTCAATTCTAATTCATAACTGTGACTGAGGTATCTGCGCCAAATCCAACATGATAACAAAAAACCGAGAACGCCATTTTGACCAAAAACTTCAGTAGCCAGCCGAGTCTCACAAAATGCCTTCCCAATCCTGCGCCGGGGTATAGAAACCATGCCTCATCACTCACTGATCCCGGAGGCGTGTATAACGTCGAGATCAAGCCCAATAAAACGAAACATTTAAAAAAAAGCATCACACGTAGAAAGAAGAGTTTAAGCCGTGCTGAACGCATGCTCATGCATGGCGGGAACATGAACACGGTTCAACGATTTAAGACAAATGCGACATTCGAGCGATGTCTCTTTGAAGAAGAAATGACCGGCTTCGAGCTTCGCGTTTAGCGTAGAGAAGACCGCAGACGTTGCAGAGAGTATGAGACCCGAAAGGGCCTTCGCGCCACATTGGAGTCTCTTTAATGAAGCATGATGTGCAGCACGGGGTTGGCTCATGTGTTCTTGGTGACTTCTTCTTATTTCGTTAGAATGAAGAAAAGACATTCTGGTGGAAATGAATGACATACCGAATGTCGCCTCAGCCTGTTACGCCACGTGCGGGCTTCATAGGTGTCCTTGAGACTGGCTCTAGTAGACCTTGACCGGATTGAACGTGCTGACGCGGCGGGTGATCTGAGAGATGAAGTGCGCGAAGCAACCTTCAATTGGAGGTGAGTGTCTCTCTCTGGCTTCGCAGCCAAGGGACTCGGAATAGCTGCATTTTGAAACAACGCAACCTCGCAAAGAGGTAGACCATTCCGTTGGACATCCTGGATGCTAGGTCGAATCTGGAAGAGGTTAGTCCGAGTTACCGGCCACGGGTCAACAAAGACGCGGAGGGAAAACTCACGCGTCGAGGCGATTTTCTCAGCGGAAGTAAAGAACATCGTCGGGGCGGGAAAAGGCTAGACTCCTCAACGGGACAGGAATGGTGAGCGCGATCTCGTCGGCGCCGAATTGGCTTTGCCGTCTTGGCGAGTGTCTGCTGTCGATGTTTCATGGTGGAACAGGAACCGGACAGTTAGAGAGGAGAGGGGAAATCCGATCTCGAAATTCAAGGGAGAGTTTAGGGATCGAGGCGGTACTAATACCCCCCTCTGAGGCACTTGCTAAAGTTAGACCGAAGACTGCCCCAGAGGAACCCTTGTAGATCACTGCGCGATTGAGTCTGGACTGTGCAGAGACCCTGATTCAGGGTCCATCCGCGGATCCGGAGGAAACCTACCGACTCCATTGACAATCACCAACAAGACAGCATTTTCACAACGGGGAAAAGGAAATCCGATGTCTATCAACATCCCAATTCATTCAGCCCTCCATCTCAACTTTTACCAACAGTTTGTCACACAGTTATCACAGCTGCCCAGCAAAAGTCCCTCTATGTTCACCCCCCTATTTACCTTTGCTTTTTTTCCCTCTCAACCCTTTTGAGACGTCTCACCCGCTCAGACACTGTACTACTGTCCCTCGCAGCAACCTGGCGTGAGAATAAGCCCGTTTCCACAGTTCCTCGCACGGCGGCTTGGCCTCTGTGCCGTGGCTGTCTGCATTTGATAGATAGGGCCTGCTTGCATTGCAACACTGATTAGAAATGATTTCGTCTCAAAGAGTTGCAACCCTCAGTTACCGACGCGTAAGCCACGGCGCGTTACTCCTCGCCCCTACAACACACTAAATACAGGACAAAAACGGGCGGATGACTTGTTTGGTGTGTTGTACAGTGTAATCTTTGCTGTGGCTCGCTTGCGCAGAGGATCAGATGGTTTGTTCTCACTGTGTCGACCTCCCCACTCCAGAGTCGGCATTTGAGCTGAAAGGAGCTCATATCAGCCAATTGAGGGGTAAAAAGTCAGATGTCAGAGTTACCCTGAACTACGCACCTCTCCGGAATCCACTAAGGTCAGGTAATCTAATGTCGAACGGGACAGACGATGCGACGTCTTACTGTAGGGCCGTAGCAAATGAACATTCGAAGGACCGGGGGATGACTCCGGAGGCAATGTGAAGGGTGTGGTTGGTTATGTTTTCTGATGCGATTTTGACATCACGGTTGCTGTTGAGGGACCTTTGTTAATAGGTTGCCAAACAGTTCGCAATTGGATGCAATTAGCTTCTGGGCAACGCTCCTCTTGTGCTATTACTGGGGAAAATTGCTGAATTAGGTTTAGTATTTTTTTTTTAAACTTAGTTATTTGCTCCGAATACTCCTGATATGTTGCCTGGTTTCCTGATCTCTGATGCGCCATCTATTTCTTTCATGATTATGACGCTCGAACGCTGCAATAAAAAAATGGAAATGTCTCTTCTCCTGTCCATGCATGGCAATGCATCTGCCAAGAGTGAGGGGCTGTGGGGTATCTTTTGGGGCCGCCTGGCATGGTATTAAGTAGAGGTGATGAGTTTGAATGGTCATCGCAGTCCCAAGGAATGAGAACCCTCAGTCGACACATTTGCTGACCTCGACGATGCGTCAGAAACAGAGTCACACCCAAACTCCCTCTCCAATAAGAACGACCGGGCCTTTTCCTCCCTCTTAGCATATATCAATCCACAGACGTTGCAGAGGGTACGACGTCCCAATGGTCCAGACCTCCATTTCGGCGTCTCAGTTACATGACAGAACTCGCATGACCTTGTATGATCCGGCACCTTGGGTGCTTTGTGTTCCCGCGCGCAGGGACAGGAGATAGTAGCCTGTCGCGACGGTGATCGGCGCGCGGTGGAGTGGTGCTTATGCGTACTCCGCCAACCCTCGGGACTCTTGTATTTTCGCTTGGAGCTGCTGCTTTTCCGCGGCGGCTCTAAGAGCTCTGGCTCTGCGGTTTCAATACTACGCGCATATGGGCATGGCATGATCTTAAAGCTTGGCCTGAAAGGCTTCTGATCCTTAGCGAGCGTGGGCGGGATCGTCGCGGTCTGGAATAAGGGAACTTCGCAAAGCGGCCGGCCGAAACGCTCGGGATCGAATTGAAAATCCTGGGTCACGTGAGCAAAGACATTTTGCGCAGAACATGGAAATTACCCACGTCCTGCTCGGTCGCGAGAATTATTACGGAAATGAGAGGGCTTACCAGAGAGCAGGACATTGTGGTTTTTTAATCGGTTGCACCGCCTTTACGGCCCCAGGGGGAGGCTTTGTTGGAGTTTCGATCTCGAGGGGAAGCCCTTTTTGCAGGCATCGTGGATTTCTATATAATCTCTCCAGCGATCGGAAAACTGACGTTGCTATGATGTAATCTGCAACGCACAGCTTCCCGAGAACCCTGACGGAGCATTTACCTTAAAAGGCTTAGAGATGCGGGTTACCCTGACTGCTTATTCGGAGCGAGCTGGCCCTAACGGTTTAGGGTTTTGTGACAGTGTTCTTGTGTGTTCTTGGTGTCGTATGATGGGATTCCTGTATCATTCTTGTCACAATCCGTTACATATTGAAGGAATTCGTAAATGCCCCTTGGGTTATCCCCATGGAGAACTTTTGCACTAGGTACTCGGGCGCTTGATGTGTTGTGATGTGCATTCGCGTGGGACGAGAATAGTGCCATTTTGCGGTGGATCGAGGGGTTGATGATTGTCTCCATTTAGCTTCCTTCATGCATGCTTCACGCACATGATAAGCAATAAACGATGCAGAAATAGAAGCCGCCTTATGACTCGGAATTCCTTCTAATCTTAAATATCCTGACTTTCGATTTCTTCCTTTTTTTCTCTCTCTTTTTTTCTTTTTGGCCCTCGAAAAGCGACAACTGTTGTTGAAACTTGAACCAACGGCGGGGGGCCCTGGAAGTCAAACCCTGTTGCCTGTCTGTGTGTCGCATCGTGGAGCAAATGCTCCGAGCCAACCAGCAGCTTTTTTGTCGTGGTCTCTTTTCCGGAACCAAATGATTGGCTTATCAGCCTGGCCCTACCCTGCGTGATGAATTCGCGATGGCGGAAAATTGATGTGAACTCCTGTAGTGAGAATAACGTAAAAATATAATCAACTGTCCTTGTTTTTCCACACGCGATCGAAGTAGAACTGGCCGACTTAGTCGAACTCAAGTTAGTTACATGGCGACTCGTTTCGTCCCAGCAGAATTTGAGTTGTGATTTATTATACAATACTGTACAGCTTGGGAACAGCTTCAGCTTTGTCCCTGACTTGTTGTATACTCGATTGAACTCGCCCAAACACTGCGCCCTGTTTCATAATTCATAGAGGCAGGCCATGCGACTGACACCAAACAGGCATGCGCTTCTTCCCAAACTGATAACCCAACAACACTTTTCCAAGCATCTAAATAGCCAGTAAAAGCTCCCTGAAGGCCATCCAGCAATGGGTCATGCGCTTTCGCTTGCTCTTTGACAATGCTATACGCTCCCAGGAACGCTCGCCAGAGCCAAAAGTCCGTAGAGTCGTTTAGTCCCAGGGTACTAACCGACTGACTGAGATCTCGATTCAGAATACATAAGAACCTTCGAAAGAGACGAGCGTCGATAGACTCCCCGCCGTTCCAGAGTTCCAGGACGCTGTGCATGTACAAGCTCGATGCAGCGCACATACCAGACCAAGAAGTACTGTACTTTGAGGATTGTGCTGACGAGAACATATCGTCGTGGAAAAGCGACGAGAAATGGGAGCCGATAGTAGCGCAAAGCAGTCGAGAATCCGAGCCCTCAATCCATTCCCAGCTGGGATCACATTTGTAACGGTCCTCTCTGACTGTCTGAGTTGATGTAGTAACATGCTTCAGGCAGTCTATCAGAGGCGACGCGTCGATACTGTGGAATTGCGTTGTCGAGGGAAGAGCTGCGAAAAAGAAGGGTAAAAGTTTCATGGCGTTGAGACGCATTTCGAGATGGCCGATGTTTTGCGTCTTCCAGAGGTAAATCTGTGATACGAACGTGGAGAACTCGGCAGTGTTGTTTTGTCGGAACAGGTTTTGCAAAGAATCGCTTCCTAATATTCTGGCTTTGAACCCTTGATAGGCATAATATGTGCTGGAAAGGTCAGTATTGATGAAAGTACCAACGGCAAAAACTACCCACAGCAGGAGATAGCGATTAGCAAGCTCTTCCTCGATTTCTGATCGATGGCCGAAGTCGTCATCGAGGGGGCTCAGAAGGTGGACGGCGTTTACGAGGCCGTTGATGTGAGCCTCTGTGTCATGTACGTTCCCGTAAGCTGCCTTTTGATGGTCAGCGATTGGCAAGGCGCCATCAGTAGGGGAAGCGAACCTCTATAAAGCAAAGAATTGAGACATGTCGAATGAAGGTCATCAACCCGGGCTGATGTATATTCTGCAGCCATCGATTCAAGACCTGTATTGTTGAGACTTTGTGGAACAGAAATGTTGGTTTATAAGTCTCGAGATCACCGACAGTCCATGCATAGTGCAGGCCTGCAACGAGAAGAGTGTCCCTTAGCGCATCGGGATGCTGGGCGACAGAAGAAAAGCTGCATATGCCCAAGGTAAGCATGGGCTGAGTGAAGTATGAAAAGTACGTACATGTTTCTAGAGGCTTTACTAAGTACCAAATCGGCACTATCGTGGCTGTTATGGACTTGGATTGTCAACAATGTTGCTGGTCTATGCTGCATGGCTTGTGCTTACAGTAGTGAAGTAGCTCTCTTGAGCGGAGAGTCATGTCCAAGCCTAAACAGTCGAAAGGCTCCACTGACTTTCCAAAGGGGGAATTAACGATTAGAGTTACTGGCGGTGCGTCCTGGCTTATAATCCAAGGTTGCTGTTCGCCAGGAAGACAGATAGCCTTACGGTCTCGAAGTGGGATACTAGGATCAGAAAACTCGCATATCCGCCCTGCACTGACACATCGGGTACTGCATTTGTCAGTTGCACAATCGCTACAAATTGACAAACGTCTTGCATAGTACTTTCGACTATTTGTTTCAACTGGGTAGCAAACTCCGACTTACCAGGTTGGTTTTCCGCCATCACAACGCACGCGACGCTTTCGACACGTCAAACACCCCGTTTTACTCCTAGTGTGGGGCCTCCGAGTCCTTGTCGTCGTACTCATGCTGACCGGCTCAAGCTTGTTCTGAGGAAAGCTTCAGGGAAGATGATCGGCGATGGGCTGATGAGCTGTGACTTTCAGTGAAATGAGGGAGGAGTTTTGCTTCAAACACAGGCGTTGACGAGGTATCGGGAAGCCACTCACGGGATTTGAGGACTGCGGCTACAGGATGAGCGATTTGGTTACAATAGCCTAGACTGGCAAACGCTATAGCGCTAACATCTCCTCCCGAGGAGACATGCGGAGAGATGATAGATAACTAACATCTTGGCAACGCCCTGGAGTCTCCACTACCAACCACAGAGTCACTTTTGAGTGGACATGAATGGCGTCCAGCCTGTCAGCAACTAACCCTTTTCGAGGAGAATAAACGAGCTGAACGACAAACCCCGCTGTCTTTATCCAGCCACGATTTGGAAACAGATCGTAAGCCGACTACACATCCTCACTCCCTTATTCCCCTCCCTCACTGAATCCCGAGCCAATATCGTCCAATCAATCTAAAACATGGCCCAGAAACCTAGCCTCATATTTGTGCCTGGTGCGTGGCATAGTCCTGAATGTTGGGGCAAGATCATGTCCGCCATGGAGGCTAAGGAGTTCAAGTGTATTCCCGTCGCACTTCCGACAAACCAATCAACAAGCACCGACGTTAATTACTCCCATGACGTTAAAGCTGTCGCCGATGCCATCGCTGGCGAGGTGTCGCAAGGACTTGATGTCGTTGTCTTAGTGCACTCCTATGCTGGACCGGTGGGACAAAGTGCCATGAGAGGCTTCACCAACAAATCTGCCGACACAGACGGAAACACTGGTCGCGTGATAGGGCTTTTCAATGTTGCGACCGGTTTCGTCCGCGAAGGCGCGAGTTTTCTCGACGCCCTCGGTGGCAAGCCCCTACCGACTTGCGAAGCTGACTACGAGAACAATCTGATGGTCATCAAAGTCGACCCAATCGACATGATGTACCACGATCTCCCGACAGAAGAGGCCGAGTACTGGGTTGGAAAGCTCAGCAAGCAGGCTTTGACCGGTTCGACGGAAGGGTATGAAGCGATATACGAAGGATGGAGGGACGTGCCTGTCTGGCAGGTCATGACCAAGGACGATAGGGCCTACCCTTATGAAGCCCAGAAGATGCTTGTCCGAGGCGCGGAAAAGCTTGGTGCGGATGTCACGAAAAGGATTATTGATAGTGCGCATTTGCCGATGTTGAGTAAACCCGATGAGATTGTCGGGATTCTGGAAGAGGCGATCCAGGCATTCACTTCATGAGAGACGTACTGGTAGACAGGGCTGGCCTGTCTATCATGTGTCTATGTTTTCTTCTATTTCGATAGCTTGTGGAGTTTTGTTTCTAGAGCGACATTAGTTGGCGAAAGACATGTTTCCGAGATTTTGATATTGGTGGCGATGATATATTGACTGGCAGTCTAGGCCACTTGCAACACGCAATGAACTTCTATCACCAATAAGGTCCTTTTAAACACGTTTAAACAACATACTTAGACACTCAAGAAGGCATCCTATCCTTACTCGTCAGTTCACCCTCAGCTTCATACCTCCAACACATATTATCATGCCTTTCAATTCAGCGTCCAGGAGTCTGTCTGACTCTGGAGGCTTTGGTGTGTCCAGAAAGACTGGCGTATATCTGTTCATTGATAGGTAAACCTTGCGACATCTCAACGAGACACATCAAGGCAACACCTGAAAAGTTCCAATTAACTTCACCTTTTGGAAAGCAATATGCGCAGATATATCAGTTCTTGCTACCCTTACTTTCATCGTCAACGACCTCGTTAGCGTCAATATTGACACTTAGATAAGGTTTTCACAAAGATCTATCATTCGCTGGGAACCCCCCAGTACGAAGGCTAGGAGCTGAGGAATTGCGCTCGTGATGAGAAGCTTTTATCATGGAAAAAGGGCTGTCTTTTTCTTTCTTTACTTATACTATCAATGTGAAATCTTTTATGACTTGAAATTTTTGTAGGTTTGCTGTGTAGCTTTAGTAATTGGCAAGGCATAATAGTTAAATGTGAGCCAAACGTTTTATTCTCTGTTGAGACTCGTGACTGAGAGCCTATTACCAAAGAAAACCTTCTTATGATCAGTACACAAGTTGGTTTGTTGAGATGTCATAAGCTTTAACTATCAATCAATAATCAGTACACAAAACCAGGATACAATAACGATTAAGCTTCAGTAAGCCGGTCCAACTTCAACAAGAGCTTAAATTCACGGACAAAGTTTAATAAGTTTTACGATTATAAAAACCCATCTATCTTCAAAATTTAGACGTGATCTTGGATTATCATCTTACTTTTCCTTTTTTCAGCGATGCATGAACATCCAACTAGCGATCCCGAGCCGAAAGTCGAGTCTTTATCAGACTTGTCCTCATTCCGTCTATTTTCTCAGTTGCCAGCGGAGCTTCAATTTATGATCTGGGAATCGGCCTTTGATGCAACTTCAAGGTTTATCAATATTCACCTCTACATGGCACTCGGCTATGATGGTGGTTCCAATCTGCCCAGGCCTAATATGTGTATAACTGGCGGAAGCTTCATCCTTCGGGGACGCGAAACGGACAAATTCAGGGAGTCGCACAGACTGAGCTTGGCTTGTTGGGCTGCTCGCAAAGTCTATCTCTTGAGATACCCACAAAGTATCATCCTCTTGAATTCAGTTAGGCGAAAAGATGGTTACTCAAGAATAAGATGCAATATCGCATACGACATTTTGTGCATCGAGAAGATCAATGGAATCTTTCATGAGCACGACGATAGGCGACTTTTTACTACTCCAGTCTTAACGCAGGTGGCTCGGCAAGCCTTCAGCTCGAGCAGGAAGGTGCTTTCCTCGTTTCAGCACGTTGCCGTTCGGCTTCGCAGAGGCTACCCAAGTAGGGATCATCTTGCGACAGCTTTCGCAACCGCACGCCTACATTTCACGGTTCAACAGGCAACATTGCTCCTCTTTTCTTTTTTCGAGTCTATCAGACACCTTTACTTTCCCGTCAAGTCAAAAAATCCAGCCACGGATGACACAGAGTTCTTCCGGGGTCTGCCTGCACAGGGCTACACACCGGCGCCAGTTCAGTCTTTCCTTGATTTTTACGACCGCGTCCAGCGTTATTCTGAGCAGGTTAATGACTCCGATTGCGATGTAAATCATCGGAAATGGAGACCAAGGCCACTCCGTGACATACAGTGCTATTATGGCCGTGAGTGGCTAGAGAAAGCATAGCCCGGGGAAACCGTTTCTCCCAGGCAATAGGCAAACAGTCCTGATGAATCCCTACCCTCCTAACAAGGCTGAACTCATGTCGACTTGTTAAGCGACAAGAAATTCTCGACGGGGCTTCAAACGTATCTTGATTCATTCGCCAGAGCAGCACAATTATTCGATACCAAACTAGCCTACTTGACCGCAAACAGTCCTCAAACAAGATAGCTTATCCAATTCATGAAATCATAATGCTTCTATTTCTGGCTCTCATCTCTTTATCTTAGCGTATCTGTCTCCAAATCGCGTATAGAGTGACCAATCACCACATCTTACCCACGATGTCCAAACCCCACCATTTCAACGCCAACCATGCGAAGTAAGTTTTAATTTCAGAATATTGACCGCAAAAAAGTTTTAAAGATATTACCAAATGGTCTCAATATATTTCATTACAAGAAGATCCCTTCCGACTGTTGCCTAGAGTTGTCGCCTCAGGCAGTACTAAATACTTGGCCATATAAAAGGCATCTCAGTTGTCATTCCATCCCCATCGTAAATCTATTCACATGGTACACATATCGCATTTTCGCATATCAGAATTGACAAGTTGGCTTCTTTCCAATAATTCATTATGGCCTCATCTCAAACCGATCACAACGTCAGCCACGACGAACGCTTCAGACATGAAGTTTTGAAAGGCTTTGCAGAAGACCTTCAAGACATAGCAAGTGACAAAGAGAAGCAAGATCTTCTCATATCTATCAAGAGCTTTGCTTTTCACTTTATCAAAGAGCCACTCAAAAGACCTATGGCAGACTTCCTCACCGTACAGCAGAATCTTGACGCCTTGTGGCATATGTTCTTCAAAGCCAGCATCGCTATAGACAGTGACAGCTTGTTCCAAGATCGTCTTGTCCTTCTACTATTGTGGACAAGACATTTTGATCTTGTGTACAAAGATCTCTACACGGGGCAGAATATGGCAGGGAATTGGGAATCTTATGGTTTTGCACAGAGTCTACAGACATTCTGGGAAGCGCTGATGAAAGAAGGTTCAGAGGCTGAGCTACAAAGCCTTGCTACTTTTTCTGCCAAGGTCTTGGCTGCTGGTATATGCGAGGAATAGATCTCCTCGACTGGGCTATGGTATATGCGCGAGGTCCTTGAGGCCAACGATGACAATATTGCCAAGTTTCTACCTGGCGCAGTTCTATGGATGGAACTATGTCCTTACGCGCTCCTCAAGGGCTGCGTTCTCAAAGGAGACGAACAGCAGTCAGGACAGTCGTCACTGAATCTTGGGACCCTTCCGCAGGATCAATGCGTTAATAATGTCGGATTCAGCATGGCGCGGTGGTTGATTTGGAGACGTCGCTTCCAGAAGCTCAGCCGTCACGCCGATACTTCACTTGCGCAACTTGCCAAGAAGGGATTCATGGCTATGATCCACCGCGGCCGAGATGTTGATTACAGTGTCCCAGGTGAAGACGTATTTGCCGAAAGGTTACAGGCTACCATGTGGACTGAACTCGTCAAGAGTGGAAAGGAAAGCCTGGATGGTGATGATGTCGATATCGACACCAATTGGGTTGATGGGCAGATCGAGTGAGTATTCATGAAACGAGTTTTGTACAACTTGCCTTGAGTTTCAAATTTAGAGGCATTGAAGATCATTTAGTTCGTGTACTCCGCTTGTAATAATAGGCTGGCTATGAAAACAATACGCTCGTTCATCATCCAAATTCATTCATCAAGCCTAATCTATCAGAGTCTGGTCAATGGGTAATCCGTATCCTTTCCAATAGCAGACTCGATATCCTCACCGCAGAATTCCTGCAGTGGTATAAACTCCTCCCCTGGCGCATCTGTAAAGACCCCTCCGTACTCATCGAGATTACGTTTCGGGTATTGCCGTGCAGCAAACCAAAGTCGTCCATCAATAGGTTCTGGGCTGATTGGATGATGGTGCTGAATTGCTCTGACTGCAACTCGGAGAAGAGGTCGGATCAGAGGGTAGAACCAGCCACCGTGGAAGGTATCGAGGAACCCGGCTTTGTCACATGTGTTGTGATAGAAGGCAAAGATCACTCGTGTACCGATGTTTGTGCCAAGTCGAAGACTGCGTATCCAGTTGTGTTCTGACATTGCTGGCCGGTCTTCTGCGGGAAGTGAATCATACACTCTGTGAAATGCCTGGTAGATCGATGCAGGCATTTGAATCTTGTATGGACGGAATCTTGACCCTTCTTCCAGCGCATCATGCCCAATAGTTGCCGTCATGTCAAAGTTATCGTACTGAAGTTTATGGATAAATCTGCTTGCGTCAGTCAGCAGTAACAAATACGCCGTCAGGGAAGCAACCTGTAGTTATGGCATTCTGTTTGCGTAAACGTATAGTCAAAGTCCACTGCAACGTGGTATTCAGTCACATCATCCTTGCCATCCTTCGGTCTGGGTACATCCCTTCCCGCTATATCTTCAGGAAACTCGCCCGCGTTCAATTCTCGCATTCTCTGATATTCTTGACGAGCATACAAAGCCGCGATATAAAACTGATCAGAGTCTCTGAAGAGGAAGTTTTGATCCCAATCGTCTTCTATCAATGATAGCCCGGCGTCGATGAACTTGCGAAGGTCACCCAATGGGCCTATAACTGTACCCGAGTTTAAAAATCTCGGTTCGCTATACTGAAGATCCCCAGGGTCCGTTTTGGGTCCCCGAGTAAATCGAGGCTGTGCTGAGAATGGAACAAGCCAACACCTCGGATCCGTTTCGCTCTCGGGCCAGCATCCCTTATCCGTTCCCCATAAAAGAGTCTGCCTTAGCCCGGTTCGATGAAGCTCCTTGACGGTAATTCCACGTTGATCAGCAAGCCTTTGATCAGCCTCAGCCATGAGAGTGAAGTATCGCTGTATCATGGACTCTGCGGGCAGTTGAGCCAGCACATCGAATCCGTCAACAAGAATGACAAGATCATCAGAGGCTCCTCCCGCATTGTGCAGATAATCCTTGATGGCGCGCAATTTCGCGACATGTGCCTTTTGCGCGTATAAGAAGGTCTCTCCTCTGTAGCCTAGAATCGTCGGTATAGAGTATCGATTGGCGAGTGCCGATGTCACAACTGCGCATACTTGGCGGTTGGGGACATTTGCGGGGACGAGGTAGTGAAGCCTAGAGATTCGGTGTGAAGATGCTAGTAAATGGGAAGGGTTGGATGCATTCTTGATGTCCTGTATGCGAAAATCCGTTAGCTTCCCTGCGTCGTTCGATGGCAGGTTAACATACCAGGTTCCTACAGTTGAAGGTCAGAAATATCAGCACCATTGCGATAAGGAATGCGCGGCCGCGGCTCTTCTGAATCCGATGCCGTTGAAGCTCCCTGCCCGGTGCGAGCATCCGCACCCTCTCTGACCACTCAGCATGGGAATAAATTGATGGATTTAGGTTATTTGTACTGAATAGCATCATCTTTTCTAGTTGTCCAGATTTGACTGTTGGAGGAAGTAGCCCATCTGCAGATGAAGAGGCAGTCAAAGATAAGGGGTCAATTCATGACGCATGACCAAGACAATTACATTTCTCTGCTCCAATTACAATACGCTATGAATATGAAATAATTTTTACGTTCTCGCCCTTCCCTTGGTGCCTAGACTGACTTGGTCTACCTACCCGTATTGGCATAACCGCAAATTCCGAGATACATATCACTGGAGCATGTTGCGACCCCATGACATTGAGACTCTGCGTCGTGTGGCAGGTGCAGCATCCGATACCGTAGACCGACTTCATAGTCTTCAAGTTCACTTGAACAAGATAGAAATCCAATTTGTTTTTCGTTTTGAAGATGCAATAGACGTTCAAGCAGCGTCCCCAACGGCTGACGGCCGTGCCATCGAGAATCATGTCCTGGATCATCCCTTGACATGGCTTTCCCCCACCAATAGCCCTCACATCCTTGAGACACGACAATTAAACCAAAATCTTCTTCTTTCTAAGCTCCGCAACTTGCATGCAACTTCTGAGATTTTGCCAAGTTCGGGCCGAGGATCATTTACACCAGGACTCTTGATACAGTGCAGTTTGGAGAAGAAACCTACCTGCAAGCCTGCGGGTTACGTTTCAAAAGACTCGGAGATATGTCCTGTCGCGATGGTATAAGGCTCTTCATCTATACACTACAGGCCACATTGAGGCGTTGTCGACTTGCTGCCAGGCTAGGTCATCCTAATGGCGCACGTTAGCGACAGGCTGTTTTCATCGAAGCACCACTCAAAGCGTCATTGGTCTAGGGGTTAGGATTCAACTCTTCCATTGAGAAAAGTTGAGGCTCGGATTCGAATTCCGGATGACGCACGCTTTTTTGGCAGTTTTTGTTCGTGAGTGGATTTTTGTAAAACGGGGTCATTAAGCGAGATGGAGTCCCATTCCCCTTGAGACAATCCAAGGGATCGGAGTAAGTACAAATACTATCGTGAAGTAATGCATGGTAGATAATTCATGGCCTCCAGGAATTGGGCCTGCGCTGTTAGACAGGTCTCTTGCGGCCTGTTAGATAAAGGGGATCCCTTTTACATTAGATGGCTCCAGTCTTCCTATCCTTCTCTAAGCCCACCTACTCATTTGATCTGCTCGTGATTCTGAAAGCAACATCTCATAATATGGGTGCCTAAGAGCCTCAGCAGTCGTAAGTCGCTCCTAGGCACATACATTAGTACAAACCATCACATAATGCCACAGGACCATACTCGCCTTCGGGTCAAATCGTAGAAGCTGGTCAATAAGACTCAGGGCTTCATCAGATACGAGCATCTCATTATCCGAGTTGATGAAGTCGGTCCAAGCTTGTTCATGATGTTGGCCCAGAGCTTCAAGTTCCTCGCCATTCAACTCAAGGTCGTATTCATTGACAAAGCGGTAGAGTTTGTCTGTGCCAAGGACTTCAGCGATTTTCCTCAGTTGATCAATTAGCGAAACCCCGTGAAAGAAAGGCTCTTTTCTGAAGATCATGGCTGCGAACATAGCACCGAAGCACCACATGTCTATGCTGAAGTCGTATCGTTCGTAGCTGAGGAGAAGCTCCGGTGGCTTCCAGAGGCCTACGCAGGTGTCCAAATCTTCGTCGGGTCGGTAGAAGTCTGCTGAGCTCCAGCCTATCAGTCGGAGCTATAATTCGTCAGTATGCATTAGATCATGTTATTCGGAGTCGAACTTTTCTATTTTCGTGATCAATCACCACGTTGTGCGGTCTGACATCACGGTGCATGATACCTTGGCTGTGGGCGAAGTCCAAAGCTCTCAGAAGCTCGCGGGTGTAATATCGAATGTCCATGTCATTGAAACGAGGATACAGCGTTCGGAAATCTGTATTGTCTACGTATTCGAGAACGATGCCGATGTCGGATCCCTATACCTCATAAGTTTAACGCCGATTCAGGACTGGGGCCTTGAAGGATATGCGAACCTCCTCACCTTGGACGGCATCGATGAAGTTGATGATGTTGGGGCCATTGTCGAGATATTGGAATATCTCGAGTTCGCGACGGATCCTATCTCTGCTATCTTGCTTGAATAGCTTCATAGCGTAGATGCGACCGCTTGGATCACGACACTCGAAGACGATTGCATGTCTTCCTCGCCCTATATCAATCGCGTTAGTATTTAGCAAGTGAAGGGTAGACTAAGGTTTGGAATTACCTAATCGTTTTGGGGGCGACATATCATAGAACTGCCCTGCTAGTTGTCAGCAACAAGCCTGCAGCCAACTCTGCTCTAGACTCGCCCGCCCCCGACTCCGGGTGGATTGGTGCCATCTTCAGGGCAATAAGGCGCAGGTCCGTTTTTTTCGTCCCTCAGAATCCGGGTATCATGATCGCCGGAGCTTGACATCTGATGCAAGGATGAGCTGTTGAAGCAGAAAAACCCCGCATAGGGCTGACATGCTTATTCAGCCAAGATACAGAAAAGGCTGGAGGGTTACACAGGCAGCCTTGATGTCTCCGTATAAAAATGGATGTACCTATTTGCATTGACTTTTAGATATTGGTGGAACACGGAGACGTCTACTCAATCAGCGTCGGGGTCAAGTTTGTTGATGGGAACTAATCCAAGGCTCAACATGATCAAAAAGACGTGACAATGCTTCGCAGCCAAAGGATGTTTGATATAAGCAACAAAAGAAATGGAATCAGTTCAAGTGACAGTATAATAATGTGGACTAGTTCTTTCCAGAAGTCATTTGTTAATTTGGCCAAGAATGCCAGTCATGGAAGAATTCTGCGACCTGTTAGGTTATTGTCCTCGTTACCCTAAAGCTTGACTGCTCGCCGGCAGTCAATAGTATGACAATCTTATTCGCCGAAGAGTCGCTTAAAATTACGGCATTTCTTGATTTTAGGTTTGTCGGGTTACGAGAAAGAAACAGCTCTTTCGGAACTCGCCGTGAAAGAAAGCTGAAAGTTAGACTGCCAAGGCTGAATTTCTTGGGACTCCAACGTTGGCGACTGGAATTCATTTCTGGGGCAGACCCAGTCACTAAGAACTAAGCTTATCTGATTTAGGAAAACAACCAGGTCCGCACAGATAACCCGTCGAAACTTGTGCCTCCAATCACTTAAGACCAATCGAATTCAGCATGTGACACGAATGTCCAAAAGCTGCAGTAGCATAAGGCGGATTAAATGAGTTGCTCCACATGTGAGAGGCGCAACGGCAATCCTCTGCCGTTGGGTGACTCGCGAAGCATTCTCAGTTGGGAGATGGCCGGATGATCTGGCGCGCGCTAAAGGGGCTGTAAGCCTGTAAGGGCCATGGGTGAAACTGGCTAACGCACGCAAGGTACAGTTGTTTGATGAGCTGAAAACTTAACATGCAGGGGGGTTGTGACTGCCATGATCCTTTGTTATGCGTTATGGTACGGAGTAAGTCTGCATGTCCTTGGTCTGATCTGGATGAAAGTTGCAGAGACTGTCAAGTTGGGCATAAAGCCTCCCGTCTTTCTACGGAGCACAGTGAGCCACTGATGCACCCAGTCGTGCGGCTGAACACGAGCTAACTAAAGAGATGGAGGTCAGACCGATCGTGGCACTAAATGTTTGGTGTTTCGTGAGGGCATTCAGCCTTTTTACGAGGTGGGGTGCCAGGAAATAAGACATAGCCCAAACATTAACTACAATAGGAAGCCCCTTAATCCAGCCTAATGATTACCGCCACAATCGTGACTCCTCGCCTTGAGACAATCTTAAATACAAAGCCTGTGGTATCCTTCTGTTGGTTCTTCCATCCCATCTGTTTTGAGTAAACTCTCGTTAATAGCCATCCACTCGTTATTCTTTCTCCGCTTCAACAACCAACACCAACACCTTTTTTAATAATACCCAATCACAATGCGCTCTGCCATCATCCTCACTGTCGGCGCGACCGTCGTCGCTGCCTCGCACCCTGCTCTCGAGCGCCTCGAGAAGCGCGATGCTAAGGAGTGCGCTTCCGTCGCCTCCAGCATCCTCCCCGACCTAACCGCCATCCCTACTCCCGACTCTTCGCTCGCAAGCTTCCTCGCCAAGCAGACCGATGCCATGACCATGACCGATCAATGTGTCATCCCCGCCGTCACTGGCTCCATGGCCAAGGAGTACACTTCCTACGCCTCCAAGCTCAGCTCTTGGTACATCGACCAGAAGGATGGCATCTCCTCTCTTCTCGAGGCCTGCAGCGACGTCCCTGAGGTCAGCTCTCGCATCGCCGAACTCAAGGAGACCGCCACCATTTGCGACAAGGTCACTTGGGCCAAGGAGACTGGCTCTTCCTCTTCCAGCGGTGATGCTTCTCAGTCTAGCGACGCTGCTGCTTCTAGCTCCACCGCCGACAAGGGTAACGCTGCTGGCGTCAACTCCATCAAGGCTATTGGCGTCCTCGCCGTCGCCGGTCTTGCTGGTGTCATGATGCTGTAAAAGCTTCATGCCTTATGGGAGGAATAATAACGGACAATACCCGTGGGTGACGGCGTCTTGGCTTTTCGATTCATTTGGCCTGGTGTACTGGTCTCTAGTTTTACTGTAAAAACACTCAATACAAGCGTTGTGGCTACTGCAGCCTTTATGTAATTGCCTGCCTCCCTTGACCATATTCGCGCTCAAATGTTATTGATGCGCTTTTGTATTGACGTGTCGTGCCTTTCGCCGAGCCTTAATCTATCAATGCGCAGCCGATTGAAGACAGACTCGGCAGAGGCCCCCATTGTCTGCATTCCCCAGTTGCGTTGTTTGTAGATCCCCGTGCGCCATTGACACCGAATGATTGCCAAAATTTGGGGTAGAAATCTTGGTGGGCCCGGGGTCATTAGCCGCGATTAGGCCTCAGCATGGCTGACGCTGTCTGACCTGTAACTATGACAATCGACGGAATGTTTCAGGACGAGATCAGGGTCCAAGCAATTCCATTCATCATGACGACCATAAATAGTTAAAACCTTTCGATCGGCTTTGTTGGGCGTATTCATTACTCCCGGTCTCATCTCGGGCTTCGGTCCGTGTTTACTGATTTCTCCAAGACCGTCAAATGTGTCTCAAATGGTCAAATGGAAGTGCCAACAGACTGCCTATGAGATCGTCACTTATCCCATCACCCACAAAATATAAGATGGGGTCTGACTCTTGTTCTTTTGACGTTTCAGAAGACGCGGGAGGTGACTGGGAAGTGGCGGTTGGGCGATTCCAGGAATTGCTGGAAGTCTGATCTGCATGGCTGCTAGCATATTGCGAGCCGAAACAGTACTCGTCTTCAAGCTGCGAAATAGGCGTCAAAGGTGAAAGAATATAGTCCATAGGAGGATATGATGTCTCGAAGTCTTATTTCGCCTGTTAGTAAGAGCCTTACAATGATGTCAGAGAACAGCGGCTTATGGGAAACTTGACTTACCTCTTGACTCTTCGTGCTTGACCTCGATATCAGATGACGTTGGAGAGTATGGATAGCTAGAATTATCGCGCGCGGCCTCAGCGGAGACTTCTTCCTTTTTGGGTTGCTTGGAAGCTTTATTGTCTCCTTTGTTCTTCTTGCAGCTATGTTTGTCAGTGATACCGTTGGGAGACTCTTGAAGTTGACTCACGGTGACCGACGCGGCCCTATCACTACACACTCGCACGAGCTCCATTGACAGTTACTGCAAGGTGACTTCTGCATAACATCGCATCGGACCTTTCGAGATCTGCACGTTAGGCAAGCTCTGCGAGCTCTGCGCTTTTGGCGGCCATTTGTATGTCGGGTATATTGCTGAGCTTCTGTTGCTGCTGGGATATCTGACATGATGACCACGAACAGTGTATAAAAGCTTTAAATCGTTAAAATAGTAGCTCGTTACATATATGACACTCACTGCGATATCTCAAATATAAAGAAACTCAAAGTTTGGCAGATCTGTAAGAGGTGGCGGGTATCGGACCGCATCACGGCATTACACAACCGTGTATAGCCGCGCCGCCCGCATCCCCGCAAACCGCACCTCGAGCCGTCCCTTAATCCATCCTGCATCTCCCTTGTCGAATCAGCAAACCCTCCAGCCCATAATACTCGTCATAATGTCGGACTCCCACGACGACTCTGACGGGCCTGAGAGCCGTCGTAAGAGAATTCGCCAAGCCTGCCTCAATTGCAGGAAGAAGAAGGTTCGCTGCACGGGTGAGAAACCAATATGCCAGTTTTGCAATCGGCTTGGCCAGCCTTGTGTTTATGCGGAGGATGGGAGGAGTCTTAGAAGGACGAATCTGGCTGTTCAACCTGCTTTGGGGGACGTGCCTGAGGCTATCATGGTATGTGGCCCACTGTTGTTGGGATGGTGATGCTGACCTTGGGTAGGATAACATCACGTCAAGGTTTGCGTCTTTAGAAGATCAAATATCAACGCTACAAGCGACAGTCGAAAGGTCAGAGTCATTAATCTCTTGTACACATTGGTGATTACATTCTGATCAAGACATAGACTGCTGCCGCTGGTCACAAATCAGCAACCGCCAAACAAACGTACACACTACCAAGCCAACACCCCGGCCCCCGTTCTTCTTCAAACCCCGTCAACGATACAATCTCATGCCAATGAACGTCCCCAACCAAGCTCCCTTCTCTTTGCTGCCGATGTCTACTTCCGCTACTGTCACAGCCAACCTTACTCCCTCTTTCATGAACCAACCTTTCGGCAACGCCTGGCTGATGACACGCTGCCGACCTATCTTCTCTGGGGATTCTTGTCTGCCGCAAGACGATACTCATCTCTACCAGTCACTCAAGTCAACTGTTCCGACGATGCATCTAGCTACGCTGCCAAGGCTTGGGAGACTATAGAACTTCCTTGGACTGGTAATGCGCCACCCGAAAAGATTTTGACAGTTATCCAAACAATTATATTGATAGTTAGCACTGAGGTTCCAGGTGAGTCAGACGATCATGAATAAAACTGTTCATACTTTGGAAAAGTCACTAACAAATCGAATCGGCTAGCTGGTCTCTGTAGCCAGGCCCATATGAAGCAGGGTTTTGCTATTCGTCTTGCCCAGAATAATAAGTTTCACCTGGAACCCGACCCATCACTTCCACTAGCTGAGCGTGAGGAAAGAAAAAGAACTTTCTGGTCGCTATATCTCCAAGACAAACTCATCAGCCTCTCTCGTGGACGATTTTCCGCCATCCGGGACGAAGAATGCAGGGTGTCTTTACCATGCTCTGAGGATGCGTTCAAGGAAGGCCGCGAAGAAAAGACACCCTTTCTCGACGAACTGACGGGCGATTGTGTGGAACAAGAAGCTATCGACGGATGCTGTGCACTTGGCCTAATCAATGTGATGGCATCTATCCTTGGCCGGGTCTCGCATTACGTTTTACATGATACACAAACATCACAGATGGGACTTCCCTGGTCTTCAACAGCGCCTTACGCTACTCTATCATCGGCATTGCTCCAAGCAGAACACTACTTTGGAATGAATGAAGACCCGATAGAAAGTCTTAAGCAACAATGCACGGTGGATGGCGTCGTTGATCAACTACTCGCGAGCTCCTTCATCTTCGCCAAGGCTATGTTCCACTTGTCCCACTGTCTACTTCATCACCCATTCTTGATTCAACAACGGCTTCAGTCCGGTAAACAAAAGGCCCCGTCAGTGTTCATGAAGACGGCCTGGGAAAAGTGTAGGACGCATGCGAAGAGCATCACGGATCTACTAGATATGAAGAGCCAGAACGTGCCTATACTCACCTCTATTTATGGATATTGTATCATGGTTGCTGGTACAATTCATGCTTTGTCTTTGAATGATGAGAGGGACCATATCCGAAAGGAGAGTCAGAGACACTACCGTGCGGCTATGGAATCATTACAAGACCTGTCATGCTACTGGAACCACGCCGCTCTAATGGTAAGCCTATACTGCTTTTTAACTTCAAAAATGAATTCTAATTCTTAGCCTCATAGGTCAAACGACTGGAAAGATTCCATAGCCAGTGCGAGACTCGCGGACAAGAGCTTTCCCCCTCAAACGTCGAGCGAACTCCCGGAGACGTCAAAGCCCTATGGCAAAGTGTCGACTACACGTCTTTATCAACTCCAACGAGACCTGGAAGTCCGACACTGGCAGGCCAAACTTCAGTTGAAGCCGATTGGGCATTATCAAAGGATATGTTTGACTTCAGTGGCTTTGGCGGATTTGCAGAAGGCGTTGATGTCTTTAGTATTTCGTTTGTTGATGGCGATATGACTCTTGGCGACGAAATTCCGAATATGGTGCAAAATTGGGCAGCTCCGGAAAAGGCAGATTGATATCGCTGAAGATGGAAAAAAGGAAGTCGTGATTTTCTTTATACGTAGCGACCTAATTATCTCACAGCGTTCTAGTTAGGCCTCAATGATGACAATAATCATCATTCACTACCAAACACAATGCCGTTCTTTTTCCTCATATCCTCCATCACGGTGAGAACGCTTCGACTGAGTGCCCTCAAGTCAGCTTCAGCCTCCCGATCACTTTCCTTGATAATACGTCCAAGCTCCTTGGCCTCCCAAGTCAGGTTCAACATATCTGTATACTCAGGGCTGGTATCCCCAAGCTCCTCAGACTCTTCTGATCCTCTTGGGACGAACTCCATAGTGCAAATGTCTGTGACGTTCGAAGCCTGACCACCAAAGATCTTGATGGTTCCCTTCTCACAGTAGATCTCGGTTGGTGCATGTGAGTCATAGATCTTGCTCGTGCGAGCCGATAATGTAAAGCTCTGCTGGTGCTTTGAAGACTCAGGCGTGTAATGGAACACGATGAGACCACCGCCATCAACACCTGTTTCAAGAATGACTGGGAAGTATATCTGAGATGAGGGCTTGCCAAATAGTCGGACCGCGAATGTGACAGGATAGCAACCCATATCCCATAAACATCCCCCACTGAACTTGGGAGACGCAACATTTGGAACATTGCCTTCTGTGCTGTCTCCAAATAATGGCGAATACACTGCCATAGAGAGGCTTGCCCCATAGACCTTCCCAAACTTCTCCGCCCTAGTCTTCTCATCATCAAGTAGTCTCTGAAGTGTCTTGAAGTTGGGCTCCTGAATGTGGCGATAAGCTTCCAGAATGAAGAGACCTTTGGAGTCGGCGAGTCCGTATAGAGTCTCGAGCTCCTTCATGTTAGACGCGAAGGGCTTTTCCATGATAACATGTCTGCCAGCATTCAGCGCTTTGGTGCCCTGTTCATAATGCAACGAGTTGGGCGACGCAATGTAGACAACATCGATGTTGGAACCTTTGGACAGCATGATGTCCAAATTATCGTAAGCTTCCACTGCAGAAACATCTTTGATTGAGGGCGTTTCGGAGATGAAATTTTTTGCTGTATCAAGTTTCCTTGAATAAACAGCAGTGAGGGTAAATAGTTTGCTCTCATGGCATGATTGCACAAAAGAGTTGGTGATCCAGTTCGTCCCCACTACAGCGAGACCAAATGGAGCAGACATGACGACTGTGTTGATGCTGGACCTTACTAGAAACGAAAAAAATATTTGCAGAAAAGCTGAGCGTTTGAGAGCGAAACCATGACTATCTTATAGCTGTGAGTACGTGACATCATGGCGATGACGGTGAGAAGTCCGTAACCTGAAAATTGACATTGGTGAAGCCATTTGGCGGCACAGCATTTGCAGTATTACCTCAATCTGGCAATTGTCGGCGAGTCTAAGGGAATAAGGGCGGAAGGGTGCATTAGTGGATTACCTGAGGTGAGTCTGTCGGCCATCTGCTCTTTGCTTCCCTGCAGAACACCAAAGACACGAAATTATCGCATCGTCGTAATGAAAGGTGATTCCGAATGACCCGTTTGCATAACAATTCGGAATCTGTCAAAACCATGTGGAAATCGCCGAGATGTAGCTGATTGGCTCGTGGATTGAAACCTCGATAATGCCGTGACCGGGGTCGTATAAGAGCCCGAGATACCGAGTTTATCACGTCACGGAAATACCGACACCTGGAGATTTCCAACTCTTACAATGCTTCGACACATGCTCTGATAAACTTCACACACCGAGATTGTTTGAGTATTGAAGAATATTAGTCGATAATCATGAATGGTGGCTCGGATTTCCAGCAGCTTCAAGACTCGCCTTATCATTCCGATGCCTCCGCGCCAGCGCCCAAAACGCCTCGGGTCTTGGCGTGCAACCACTGTCAGCATCGCAAGGTGAAATGCAATCGCGTGTTTCCTTGCAACAACTGCATAAAGGTAGGTTCTTAGGCTTTGGAGGATCGCATTGAAGCTAACACGCCCAGGCCAATGTACCTTGCGTGCCATCAACGCCTGCTCCAGCGCGCAAGAGAAGAGCGCCAAATGCGCTACTGCAAGAGAGGATCAAGAATCTTGAGGCTCTTCTGGAGCAGTACACTTCCCAAGACTCGCCCAAGCAAAGTTCTGACACAAATGGATTGACTCCCCATGATCCGATGGAATTATCTGCCAGATCTTCGCCGGCTCAATCTAACGGACACGGCGCTCAGACGCCCACTGGCCCTGGCAAATTGGTAGTTCGGAATGGCGGGTACAAATTCCTGGATAGCTACATTTGGGGGAGAATACATGAGAATGTTCGAGATCCCGTCTAATGTCCGATTTCCCAGTCCTTGACTAACATCCAATGCACAGATCTCAGAAATGCGTCATATTCTTGATGAGGACACGTCAGATGAGGAGAACTGCCATCCCACGGATTCACCCGCGCCCCACGAAGACGATGACCTTCTATTAGCCAGGACTTCCGCTCTGAGTATCAATGATCAAGCTCCTTTGCCTTTTCAGATCCTTCGTTTATGGCAGGTGTTTCTCGAGAGAGTCAATCCTATAACCAAAATGATCCATACTCCAACTACAGAGCACTTGGTAATCGGCGCAATGACAAACCACTCCGAAATATCGCACAAGAACCGAGCACTTTTATATGCCATCTATCTTGTTTCTGCAGTCACTTTGACAGGCGAGGAAGCAATGACGATGTTGGGCTTGCACAAGGATGAAGCTTTGCAGATATTCACACAAGGCCTGAAAATGGCCCTGAACAAGGTCAACTTCCTTAGGAACTATGATATGGTTGTTCTACAGGCTCTCGTACTATACTTGGTTAGACATCAGAAGCTTAACGAGGTGTAGCCCAGAGCTAATCGCTTTTTAGATCGCCTTGGAAGGCCGCAGTAATCATGACGCCGTATGGGTACTCAGCGGCGTAGTCATTCGCATTGCTCACAAGATGGGCGTCCACCGCGATGGAGAAACACTCGGCCTGACGCCTTTCGACACAGAGATGCGTCGCCGAGTTTGGTGGCGGATCGTCATACTGGACTGCATGTACGCCGCAACGTCTGGAATGAACCCAACCCTGTTACCGCTGGGTTGCGACACCAAGCTCCCACATAATATCAACGACACAGAATTCTCGCCAGAATCCAAGGTGATCCAGAGCAAGCAAGGGACCACAGAAATGGCCTTTGCTCTGATTCTCTATGAGATCGTTCACTTTGTCAAAGATCATCATATGACCGATTTCGAACACCTTCTGCTAGGAGGTCAAGACGTGGAGCCTGGAACGCCCGACTATGATCTCTATCATGAGTCGCTTGGAAAGTTGGAACAACTCGCTGATGAGTTCGACAAGAAGATGAGTGAAGTTGAGAAGCAGTACTGTGATCCGACAGGAGGTCCGCTTCATGTCTTCGCACTGGCGTTGAGGCCTCATATTCTGAAGGAAGTCAGAACAATGGCGACACCGATGGACGAAACACCAGAATGGGGGACTGAAGTAATGAATTCTCACGATAACTTCTTTCGAATCTGGCTTGCACACAATGAGAATGAATTTGCGCTTCATGATCTCATAGCGAACGGCCCCTTTGCGTACTCATCAAAGTCGCACTTTCACTTCGATTCACTCATCTTTCTCGCGGGTCAATTGGTCCATCGCTCACCGGTTGGGCCTTTTACGGAGCGGACATGGAGCCTCTTCCATAGGTTTTATCGCGATCATGAGGAGCTTTGGAATCTATCCCAGCTTAAGAACTTTCAGCTCGCAAGATTGCTGCTCAAAGCTTGGGAACCAAGACAAAGGGCTCTCGAGCAGCTTGGGGCTCCCTTCGAGGTTCCTGAATGTGTGCAGAAGCTTCGGATTGCTATCTCGCAGACTGGGTTGTCATGGATGAGCCCTAGAGAGTTGCCCTTCCAACCCACGAATGGCGGTGGCCTAGGAGGTATGGATCAGATACAGATGGGCGCAAACGGGAGTGCTTCAACGGATATGTTTCAAAGCCCGACTATGGCTGGGGACTGGTCCATGGCTGGCAATATTCCAACCATGGACAGTATGGATACGCAGACGCCAGTTCTTCCGATCTTTGGCTTCTTCAATAGTACGACATGGTAGGGTTTGCATTTTTGGGCAATGCGCGGCAAGACTATGGGTATTTGGGAGTTATGAGCTTAACAATGAATAATATTTATCTGTTATCCGATTACTAGAAACTCGAGCGCCTTCATACTTCACCTGTCAATCAAGTTCACAAAATCTTGAGGAAGAGGCTTGTCCTCAACCCAAGCTATGATACCCTCGGCAAACAATTCTGGAAATTGTAAATTCCAGGCATGAATAGCCCCCTTGATAAGAACGGCGGTACTCTTTTTCCCATCCCCGCGCCCTTCATTGCGAAACGTCAGAGCCATTTCCTTCGCACCATCAAAGTCATCACCTTGATCTCCAGCGGCGGCCAATATCCGCTTGTCCTTCTCAGCAACTGCCTTAACATCTTCGTGCTGCCACTTAGCAAGCCTGGCGTAAGCGTCATTGACCAAGCTCCAATCATTATTGGCAGCGATTTCGTTCTTTAGCTGGGTATGATCCTTGAGACCCTTCATCCACACGCTGAGAGTATAAAAGCCGCTGTTGAGAACGAGTTTGAGACCGTAGTGTAGGAGGCTGGGTCTTTCTGCTGCCCAGACTTGCCATGACCGGAACGGTGTTGAGCCAGTGACGAAAGCCGATTTAACGAGGTCTGGATGTCGGCGGATTAATTCCATCGTGGTGAAGCCGCCCAGTGAAAGGCCAATAACGTGCGCTTGTCCATCGTGGGCATGCTTTCGGATAAGATGCGCGACCGAGTCCGCGGCGAATTCAATTGACCATGGCCCTATGTCTCTCGACTGGGAGTGTTTTGGGAGATCTGGGACCAGGAGATGATAATCGCTGAGGTGGGGAATAACGTGCTCCCATTCGAGGTTGCAGCTGAAGAGGCCATGGAGCAGAACGATTGTCGTTGACGACGTGTCATTGTACGACCTGAAGAAAAGGTCTTGGAGGGGTTGAGATGCTTGCGACATGGTTGCAAAGATGAACTATGAAGAGCAGATTATCTGCAGAGTGTTATTCTGCCAGATCACGGCGGTTGCTAGGACTTCAGTTGAGCTGCGCCACTGAAATGAGTCGGCTAAGATTTATCCGAACATGGCATCACGCTTACTCTGACCTAGACAAGTTTGCCTGGGCATAACTAGCGCAAAACGACCCTGGATGAGAATGAATCTGCAGGTACCAAAGATAATAAACTGTTGACTCTAATTATAACCGCGGGAGGACGAATGTTGGTCCATGATCTGAAACTACAGGGGGTTGGCCGATGGTAACTCATTTAGACACTGTGGCCTCAGCACTGCCAGCAGCATATCATATCTTGAAGGATTTATGGAGGGTCGCTTGCGCGTCTTCGCGTTTACCAGCTTTCAGCTAATTAAGATCATCCGATCCATCTTCGCACCGCCCAAAGAAACTATTTCCATTCTCTGTTTAACTTGTTTATTTTTGCAATGCAATTACTCACTGTGTCTTTTTGACAATGCAGCGTCGTACAAGTCGCAGTCAAGAACCAGGCTACGAGATGGCTCCAGCGCCTAAACCCACTGAAACAACGCTGCAAAACAAAGGATCGACGCCAATTCTCCACAATGCGGCGGCCTCCCCTGAAGCAGATCCGGAGGAAAACAACGACGATAAGAAATATCTGACGGGTTGGAAGCTTCATTCTTTGAGCGCAGCGTAAGTAAATTACGAAAACTGATATTCATGCGATTTGAAGCTTATCGTACTAGACTCTGGATCAGTCTCTTCTTATCAACGCTCGAGACCACCATCGTCAGCACATCCTTGGTCTCCATCACAAATGCCCTCAATGGATTCATTCTTCGCGATTGGATCGTCACATCATATTTGTTGACATACACTGGTGAGCACATTGCCTCTTTCCCATGGAAAACATTTTGCTGACGGCTGTAGGTTTCTTGACTATCTACGCCAAGCTTAGCGATGTTTTCGGGAAGAAGACAATGCTTTTGCTTGCGCTACTCATTTTCACTTTGTTTTCTGGTCTTTGTGGTGCCGCAAACAATGTCGTTGACCTGTAGGCAATATGAACGTCCAGTCAGACGCCTTGCTAACAGCCTCCAGCATCATTCTTCGAGCGTTCCAAGGCATTGGCGCATCCGGTATCTACGCCATGATCCTAGCGATCGCTCCAAGCTTGGTACCTATCAGCAAATACGCAAAGTACATGGGCGTCATGTCAACAGTCTTCATCACCGCAAGCGTTCTGGGTCCTATTCTTGGTGGTGTCATCAGCCAGCACTCAACCTGGCGCTGGGTCTTTCTTCTCAAGTATGACTCGGCCTCTACGCTCAATCGTAACAGCTGACACAAGATCTTAGTCTTCCTGGGGGAGCCATCGCCTTTGTCATGGTTTGCCTCTTTCTGCCGGCTTCCGAAGAGTCATCTAATCTCTCACTTCTGAAAGTACTGCGGGCAAAGGTCCGACGCTCGAACTGGGTCCGCATTGATGTCCTCGGTATAATTCTTCTCCTTGCAGCCTCTGTTCTCCTCGTGTTCGCACTTGAGGAGGGAGGTACTCGATACTCATGGAGTAATGCGATTGTGATAGCCACATTGGTTCTGGCAGTTGTACTCTTCATCGCCTTTGGGGTCTGGGAAGTCTACGTTGAAAAGTCGCCAGGCAAGCAAGAGCCCGTGTTTCCGCCGAGTATTTGCAAGAATAGGATCTCAAGCGCCATGCTACTGTAAGTCATGCACCCTTCGACCTCTCCCCACGCACTGACTGATCGCACAGAACTACCTGCTTCGTTGGCTTCCCTTTCGTCTCGATGGTCGTCAACATTCCGCAAAGAGCGCAAGCAGTTTACGGAATGTCACCGTCTCGCGCTGGCATCATCCTACTACCTATGATGCTGACTTCTCCTGCCGCAACTGTCCTGTCGGGTTACTTGACTGGAAACGCCAAGGTGCCGCCCGCATATCTGATAATAATCGCCGCGGTGCTACAAGTTTTAGGTGTTGGCTTGACATGCTCACTGTCTACAGATGCAACTCACATGCCAGATGCTCAGTACGGATATGAGGTGCTGATGGGAGTTGGGTTCGGTATGAGTCTGGCTACCGTCTTAACCTTTGCTAGGGTGGTGGTTTCTGAAGCAAATCTGCGTAGGTGGCCTTTTTCCTGTGAGACTTGGCAGTGCTAACTAAGTATATAAAGCTGTTATGATGGGTGCACTGACGCAGATCCGTGTACTTGGTGGCACAGTCTCACTCGCAATTTGGTAATTTCCACGCGTCACGTCTTTGCTAAACATGAATTACTGACAGGCTCGTAGCGCTACGCTTCTCAACAATCATCTCAAACCGAAGCTGGGCGATCTTGTCTCTTCGGAGCAGGCAGCGGCTATCCTTGACTCCGTATCCGCAATAAATGATCTAGAACGGTCCCAGCAGCTGGCTGTGAGAAAAGTATTTGCCGAGGGCTATAATCTGCAGAATATCTTTATGACAGCCATGTCTGCTGCCGGTTTGATCGCTTCTCTATTCTTGTTGGAGAGTCATCCACGTATCGCAAAGTAGACTGCCAGAAGCTTCCATCTCTCGTAGCGGGATCTTTTCATAGACACGTAGTTTACACAATGATTTTACCAATAGATTGTATCTTGGGTCGTGAAGATGTACGAACCTTACATTAATATATAGAAGTACCTAATACTATGATATTCTTGCTTGCTTAAAGCTCGGTCGGCAGCACTGCAAGAACATGGAAAAAGAGATAGACACTGGGTGGAAGAGTAAAGGAGAGGTGCAACGCGTGTTTGTGCACCCCCCTACACTCAGGCCTTGGCAATTACATGTACTAATCAGCTTTATCTCGTAAATGCATATTTGATTATGCCCATTTCAGGCATTACCGAAGCAACGCCAGCTGACAGCCTACGTCTGACTGCCCCGCCCTAATTATCTCCTAGGACTTCATTCACCATTTGCTGCTTCCAGAAGAACCGCAAAATGACAGACATCGTCGCTGACAACGTCATAGAATGTTTTATCGCTTTTGGTAATGTTATAGACGCCTTATCGAGACGTGTTGGGTTGTTCTCACCGTTTGAGCATCACATCAGGAACGAGCAAGTGCGATTCAGAAGTTGACATGGCACCCCTGATCACCGCTTTTCAGAAACGAGCTCAACAACGATTCCGAGTTACATATCACAGAATCGGGAAGACAACCTTCGTGACTTGGTCGGGCTCCTCAGATACGCACTCTATGCTATAAAAAAAGAAAGGAATTCTTCGAACCAGCTTTCCAGCTGCGAAAATGCCATCGATATTGAGGGCTGCGACGAAAATCCTTATATGATAGAAGATCTGGTTCTGATATCCACAGACATCAGTCACTCTATCAGTTCCCTGTTGAAGGACGCATCAGCTCACGACGACGAACTATGTTACAGTGGCTCTCGAGATGTTGGAGGAAAAAGGTCAAGATCGCCGGACAGTTGTGCTGACGATGATGGCGAAGGTTCCTGTAGGAACGATGGGAATGATTCTTTTCTGCCAGACTGCGGTATTGAGCGAGAAACCATTACTAAAGACATATGCCACTACTTCGGGGGTAACCCCTCTGTGAGACTTGGCTACTGCGAGGTATGTTGAAATATGGACGTCCCTAAATATATGCTACGGCCATTCCGTAAGTATGTTACTGACTGTAGCCTCTCAAATTATGCAGGATATAAAAACAGGAAGGTGTATACGAGGATGTTTCATTAGATCCCAGAGCAAGTTAACTTTGGTAAAGTTCCCGTTCCTATGGTGATTGATGGTTGTTTTATCGCAACATCTAACTTAATTTCTTAGGCTATGGGAGAAGACTGCAGGATGACTCGATGAGATGGGAAAAATTGAAGAATGTAGCAAAGAAATCGGTAGAGGGAATGACAATAACGAGAAGTGGCGCAGATCCCGGCACCACTGTGATTCAACAAATCCTAGAGATATCTCAACCACCGCGCTACGGTCGCGGTAAAGGAAGCAACCAAGATGAAATGGAAATTCTTCCTGGTGAAGCTAGACAGGGCCACAAGGCATCAAGAGCTGAGCTACAGCTAGATCTGCGCCAGGAGTCTATAACCAAAAACCCATCAGCCACCACTTCGCCAAATACAGGCTTTTCTTCGTCCTCCGCTTTGACTGCTCCCGCAAGAGCCATCAAAATGGCCTCGAATGTTCAAGCAAAAGTCAATTCACCTGTTGAGGTTTCAAATACAACAGCAGCTTGGATATTCGGAGCAGTAGCGGCTATCACCAACGGGGTGACGGCGTTGGCGACGCGACAAACGGCCAAGGCAAGCAAAAGAAGCGCTATTGCGGGTGAGGTGGCGGCCAATGCGAGTAAGAGAAGTGCCAAAGCAGCAGAGGAAACCTGTTTGATCGCTCAGAAACATTTTGAGGCGACCGTCAAAGACAAGCAAGACCGGCCGCCTACGCCGGATACATCGCAGAATGTTTCCGGCACAGAGGCAGAGACTTCAAGTAGTAAACAACAAAAGCCAGACACGAGATCAAGAACGGTAGTTCCTCATAGCAGTGGGATGGATTCGCAATTGAATGTTCCGCCAGCCATACTGTCACCCGAACTGCCCAAAACCCTTTCCGGACGAGGACGAGTGCGAAGAACTATGTCAAACCCGACGCTTGGAAGACGGGAAAAAATTGATATATCACTCGATCTGTCGAGTGTAATGGCGGAACCGATAATAGTCTGGCCGGAGGTTCCAACGTGTGAGTTTGGAAAGCCATGTAACTGTAAGATTGTTCCTAAGAATTGAGGAAGATAAGAATATATACCTTATAATAATATTGATTCAAATATTAGATACACAGGCTAGCCCGTGTTTGTTGCATTTCGTTTTCTTGCCCTTTCCCCCGGACTATCTTTTTGTCGCATTTCTGGTACTCCATCCACCCATTTCACCCAAGACTTCCACCAACGCATAGGAATTGAATGCCCCTCCCCCCAGAGCTTGATTCGCGAACATGTCCCCAGGCAACGCTTAGCATCAACCCTCTTATCAAAATCCACAAAGATTTCCTCCAGAATTACCCTCATCAAACCTCCTAGCTCAGACTCACTGTTAATGCTTTCAACCGTCCGTCTCACTTCTTTCTGCCAGTTTGCATACCATTCGTCCCTTTCAGAGTCGCATTTGGGCTTGGGGTACTTTCTTTTATCAAGCCCGTACATCTTCTCAAGCATAATAATGCCCGTTGACCACACATCAGACCTGTCATCGACTACATCGGAGTACTTGGTTCGTGATGAAATGGCGCATTTTCAGGGAGTCGAAAGGCTCTTGCTGCGTTTGGTTCCAATGGGAAGAGGACAGCAAGAATATCCGAGTCCATTATTATGTGAACAAATTGCCGGGTGCGTCTCGAACGTCGGGACAAGAAGGCTAATGTATAGGTATGATGAGAATTCAGAGAATTCACCAGAGAACCGGCATAAAGCATTCATGTGATGGGGGCTGAAACTGGAGAAGAGATGAGACCTGTTGCGATTAGCCTGGAAAAGGATCACAACGCCGTGAACGCATGAAATTACAAACATTGTACCACCTTACAGATATCATCAGGGACATCTATTGGTTGAAAATGGTGGGATGAAAATAAATCGTAGGGCATGGTCCAATGGATTAAGCCACATAAGCTGACATGCATCAAAAGTCTTTTCAGTCTCACAAAGTCCGTAACAAAAATAAAGAATATTCCTCTACAGTTGACAGATACGTTGGTACTGTTAAGCGCCGTGCTAGACGTCCTGGCACATATTTTAGATTTTGCAAGTCTGTTTTCCATCACCAGTGTTAAATTCTCAAGATAGCTATTTACGGGTATAACTAACGATTCAAAGAAGATCACTTGTCTTTCGGTTTCTTTGGTCACCTTTTCGATGTATCTTCTTCATCCTGAGTAGTTGTTTCTTCTCCCTGAGTAGTTTCTTCTTCAGGTTCAGGTTGTTGGTTTGCCGCCTGACCCGTGTTTAGGTTTCTCTCGGTCGACCTTGACTGCGGTATTATGACCTTCTTCCTTTTTATACTCATTATGAACTATGGCTGTTAGCGCATTATTGAGACATTGGCGTTATTACTAACCATCGAGAGGTAGATAGACTTGATTTGCCAAGGGAAGAAGGTTGCTGAGCTACTTCTTGAGAAGTTAAATAGAAGTTTTAATGAAACATGGAGTTGAACTGAGAAATGAGTCTTTATGTGGGCTCCGAGTTGAAGAATAGCCTAGACGAGTTGGAACTCCTGAGCCTCAAACAGCCCCTCTCTCATGCAGGACAATCCAAGTCCAGTCATCAGGGAATCAACATATGCAGCACACACCACCACGCGTTGCGAACCTATTGGCAGCAGAATTAGTGGCGTGCCACAGCCTCCAAGGAGGCACACAAGATCAGATTCTTGGATCACTTTGGCCTCGCCTATTCCGATCTCATAGTTGAGCTGTACTTTGCCCAAGTTGGCTGGCTTGACCACGAACATTGAGCGATCCACCAATGCTGATGCCATAGTTCTATATCTGTAACCGAACCCCTTCATGGAGATCTCATCAGTTTGACTTGGGGCTTGTTCATTGTCTGAAGATTCCAGTGGCAGTCCATTGAAAAGTTCTGGAAATGAATCATCGACTTTGTGACTAAGAAGACCAAGAGAGCATGTCCGGCGAAACGGTTCACACGAAAGCCGATTCGGCAGTGCTAATACTGACAGTTCCTTGAAAACTGGGGGAAGTTGGTGGTATAAGCTTAGGTATTCGAGGTTCGCAGTTTGGGCTTCGTCTCCCATCCGCTCGGCGTCGATATTGATCAACGGGTCTCTCAATGCTACTACTGTACCAAAACAAATCCCCGAAGCAAGTAGTATCTCTTTTCCGCAACTTTGTTGAAAGCTGGCTCGAGCTACTGAGGTACCCATGGCTCGTTGCTGGTCATAAGAGATTGGTCGATCCGCTATGATAGGTGTTTGTACATCCCCCAATTCGGAACCCATGATGGTAGATCCCACGAGCCAGTTCTGTCTGCCGCACTGACATAGGAAAGGACTTCGAGAGAAGAACTAGTCTCGATAATTTCTTTGACTGCGTCTGTGTAGACTCTAGAGGTCGATCTCATCTAATCGATTTTGAGTCGTTCGGAACGGCTGTCTTTCATGTCAGAGGCCGCCAAGATGAAAAACACTTTGTCCCTCGGATCTGTGCATAGTCTCGACCAGCTATGTCTCAAGAGGCTAAGTAGAGGCGAAGAGTCTCGAGACCTAGGAGTTCGCAAAGCTAACGTTGCCCAGTTGGGAGAACTTATTGCCAACTCTGAAGGCGACATCTCGGGGAAACAGAGAATGCCGCGATACACTAATACAGACAAGAAGGAATTCAGGCCTATCATAGCTCGAAGTCTCCGTGCTTGATACTTCTTCTTCATGACAATCTTTATCCTGGGGTCTTGAAGTATTTCCATGACAGCTTCGATATCCCCTTCTGAAATGCAAAGCGCACCCGATTGTAATTTCCAAACTCGGGCCAAGCTGACTTCCCGGATAATCCAAGCTCTTCGCCAATAAGGCGGACGGTACTTTCGCTCGCCAATGACAAGTTGAAGAGAATAGAGACCATCTTCGAATACTTCTTCAAGGTGCTCTTTTCTCGGGCTGTCCAATAAGAGTGTGAATAGTTCGTCTGTCGAGCATGACCCGACCAATTCGATCAATGACCTTGCCTTTTTCATTTGTTCAACGTAGTCAATGGGACCATCCATAAGTCCAAGCCATGAAATGACACACGAGGCAGAGGAATAGATGTAACCCATCAAACTAACTTGCGAATTTCGCTCATCTACATCGGATTGATTTATGCAAATGGCGTCAATCCAAAGACAACGCGGCTTTGACTCGTGTCTCAGATAAGTCAGGGCTTCTTTCAAGTTTTTGGTAACTTGTAGCGTCGTTTCGTTTATTCTTATCGTCGCCTTATTCTCGGAGCTACCCCAAGCGTAGGAAAGGGCTTCGTAGTTGATCTTGTCTTCCAGAAGGTGAAGAGTTTCCAGCTTGCAGTTGACCCTAGTGCCATGGCTCTTTGGTAGCAGTATGCAAACTCTGATTTCAGAGTGCTTTTTATCTGAAGAGGATGGTAAAGGCTCATTATTACGATATTGAAAGTTGAGACTTGACGACGGAAGCTGTGATGCGATCGTTTGCTTTTATAACCTTGATGAGATTTGTATCTTAGAATGCTGTGGTAAGGCGGTTGCATTACGACCGGGTTGGGCTGTGAAATAACCTGAGACACCGTTTTGTGGAGGCTGAGCGTTGGAATTCATGCCCAAAGCAGACTAACTGGGTTGACCTTGTGCAGCCAGTGGGTGATCAAGATAGAACGACATAACGAGTTTATACTTAAAGAGACGTTGTAGCCTTTATAAAACATTAATACTATATTAAATAGTTTTTTTTAATATTATCCTAAACTACCTGGTGCATAGAAAATGGATCCTCAGAGTCGCTGGATAAACTATGTCTCTGTTTGTCCTTTCCTTGTATCACCACACGGTGTGTTCCTGGACCATGTCCTGGCTGCGGCCGGCTTCTCTTTTGGTCGACATCGGTACGCACTACAATTGTTGACTCCAAGGGACGTAGCTGATCCTTACTCTCAGACGAATGAAGCGTCCTGGGCAGATCATGCATTTCATGGCTCCGAGAGGTACCTGTTTGGCGAGCAGTGCCAGTGGTCCTCGAGTTCTCATGTCTCGCATATTCGGATTGGTTATGGCTAGAACCGCGGTCATGGCCTGATAACAGAGGCCGGAGAGTTGGAACACAAGCGCAGATGATACCACAGCACAACTCGCTGACTGACCAAGACGCTGATTCGACATTATGCCATGTGATATCCGTGCCAATGTTGAGGAACTTGATACGAACGAGTGAGATAAGGCACGTGCTATTTCGTGTTAGCTGCACATGAAAAGCTCACATCTAGAGGAAACTCACAATATACCGAGGCAAAAGACGGACATAAGAATCCACTTTTGTCGCCGACCGAGCTTCAGACTGCGAAGAACGGGAATCGGAAGGACCATGATTAAGATATCGGTCAAAATATTGCCCGCTGCGCCGACATAGAATGAAGATTTGTTGAGAATACAGCTGCCCTTGATCGTGACATCCCAGAAAGATGCGATAGGCACGCACATAAAAACGTTGAGAAAGATTTGAGAAAGACTCCAGCAGGTGACGAGGATTACAGAGGCGATGTATGTCTTCTTATACTGGCGTACAGGGATAGCTCGGTAGTACTGGAGGAGAAAGATTGTCTTGATGACTGCTAGGGCGAGGTTGTAGACGACGGTTGAGTAGTAAAACATCTGGTTGGTTTAGTTAGGTTGCTAACAGGGTACAAGTCAAACCTACCCTCAAGAAATTACTAATCTGTTCGCCGGAAAGTGTAGATATATGAGAGCCAAGGCCATTTCTAACGTCTGTGGTATGTTAGTAAACTATAGACGAAAATTTTATTTTGATAGGGCTCTTTTACTAGTTGCTATGATAGTAGCATCAGCGATCGTCAACAACTATTGTTATTAGCAAGGAGACTTTTCAAGATTGAATGTGACACTCACGCAAGCAAGGATTGCACATGCGTCATCGACGCCAAAGTTTCTCAGCATGATGGCCCGGGCGTAAACTCGCAGGGATACCACGATAAGAGAGACCGATGACAGGGTCGCCATAACAGCTATAGCGACCGCACCTCTAGACTCGGACGCATAATCTGAAGAAGCCATGGCCAAAGACGTCTTGTACGAAGGAGTGATTACAAGCACAAGATGGAGCACTCACCAAACTGTAGAACAGCGGCTTGGCAGAGATTTAAGTCTGTAGAAGACACAACCGACGCGAGAAAGTGGCTAAAGGACTAAAGAGTCGAGAATCGATCCAGATCAAACCATGAAATTGTGGGCTGCTTACTTGACGCCATTTCGTCCCAAGTTATGAGCGATCGGAACATGCTGCCGTCAGCTAGAGCAATCGGTAGCCGAAAACAGCCATGTGGCTTTGGGAGGAGAGTGATAAGGTTCGTTAGCCAGGGAGCAAGTGGCTGTTAGGTTTACAAGCGGCGAATCAAGATGGAGAGCGGGTTCGTCTCACAATTTCAATTATGGGCCTGTTCCGAGTGACTGGATTTCGAGTCACTGAGTCAGTAATGGACGATTAATGCGCACAGACGCTAGTACGGGGAAGAAATCCGCGGGCTCGAGGCTTGCGGACTTAGGGTGAAACCCCAGACTTGGCTTTTCCTTAACCCAAAGGAGCTGTTATAAGCTACAGCAGTTGGGCGCCGTGAATGAAAGAACAGGGAGGGGGAGAAAGTTCAGTAGTTCAGGAGAAAGGCCGTGTGTTGAGCTACTTTATAATGCAAGGGACTGCCCAACTTTGGCATTGCTGCTTGTTTCAGTAGTTCTGGGGGCCAGCTGTAGTATCTCTGCTTGGTATGCCAATACCAGTAGTGATTGCGGAACGGTTCTTGACATGATGAAATGACCCGAGGACAATCTAAGGTGACCAAGACTAGCCTCAAAAGCCGATGGAAATATCGCAGCGAGCACTAGCAGATCAAAGATCGATACATCTCACAGAATGCTGATGTTTACTATTTATTTACTGGTTCTTTGGAGCTGGGAAGACTTTACACGGATTTGGGGAAGCTCTGAGAGTTCGGAACCAATATACCGACAACCCAATACTGAACAGCATCATTTCCCTTTCCAGGCACTCTCCATGACCTCCAAAGGCGTTGTAACCTTCAAGTCCGGAAACTTGTCGTCCAGTGGGGGGAGATCTCGAGGCACGAGATACCGGCCAATGCCAGCTTGATAATGAATCATAGCGAAGAATGCCTCATCGCCTTCACCGTGGCCAATCGAAGGATAATCAGGAAAGAATGAAATCTTACCAGAATTCAACTTCTCCAGGCTATCAACCGCAACGTCAAATTTGGTGCCTATTCATGATTAGTAACTGGTAGCTGATAACGATGGACATGCTCTTACCTCTGGCCTTCTCCGCAGCCGCTACCAATTCGTTGAATGTCAAGGTGTTGGCCTGAATGGCGCTGATGGCATCCCACTTCTCAAGATCCATCAAGCGCGCAACGAATCGAGACATATCCTGAGATGTGAGGAAGCTGGCCTGGATATTTCCATCAGCTGGAATGACGGCCCATTTGCTTTTCATGTTGATGATGTTGATCCATGGCTCGAGATTACACTTCCAGTGAGGCATTCCGTAGTAGTCAAGAAACCACCCATTAGCGATGCGTGTATAGATGAGGTTGGTCTTTTCCAGCTCACTTATCGCCTCAAAGGTGTATCTGGTCAATGGTGAGAGTTCGATATCCCTATACCGATGGTCAGCCACGCTCGAATAGTCCCATTGTTACTTACTCTTTAACATGTAGCATATCGAAACTACTAATGACGAAGCGCTCGGTGGTTGAAGACCGTTCAGCGGCCTGGATTAGATTCTTCTGTGCCTGGTTTGCCTCTGGTGATACGACACTAATAGCGCAAATGAGAATGTTGACTCCTGCAGCCTCTAGGGCTTTCGTGATAGCATGAGGATCATTATAATCCACTTTTAGGTAATTCACAGCGCCCTGAGGCGGTCGTTCCTATTGCTGGTCAATATCAAGCCACCAAGTAGACCAATCTCAAGAGATTTGCTTACTTTTCTGGACAGAGCATACACTTTATGCTTCCCATACTCTACGAGACCATCAACGATGGTGCTACCCACGCTTCCAGTTCCCCCAGCGACTGCAACAACTTTCATGTTAATATGTCACGGTTCGGTAGAGACCTGGGCAAGTCTGTAATGGAAAGTAATGAATGATCTTGCAGGCAAGGAGAGTTCTGAATGAAGAATCTCTCACGCTCGGAAACCAGCTGACTTTTTGCATGATAAGCCTGTTTTTATAGAGGGGTAAAGTAAGCAGGCTTTGACGATTGACAAATACGGAAGTTTTGCCAATCGTGAGGGCAGCATTGCGGGGTGTATTACCCATCACGGTAGTAACCTCAACCTCGCCACCTCAGGTCTAAAGACTGCTGACCGCCACCAAACGTAGCATCCCCATCTTTTGACATAGCATTCTCACTTAGGGAGGAAAAGAAAACCTGGGAACTTGATCCAAAAATGACAAAAAGACTTAGGTAATTTAGTAGAAGGTTAGGAAACCTTTTTCTTTGTCTTTTTTTCTTTTTGGACGCCTTATGTCACAATCTGATGATGTTTTCTTAGGCCTCATTACAAAGAGCAGCGCCATCAAATAATTCATGGGTGAGAAGCAAGGGGGGCAGTCGCAAACCCTAAATGCTCGGTATGTGTAGTGAGAAAAACAAGGAAGATATTCGATGGAAAGAGGTTCAATTTATGGCTTTTCGACTATCATAAACCCGATAATGACAACTCCATGCGCCGGTATGTCAGTAGCTGTTCATCACAACTGACTTCGCTCATAAACAACAGGTTCATCAACCTCAACAACCTCCTTCATGTTCTCCCATAGCTTCACTGATTCGAAAACAGTCTCGCTCGCTCCCTGTCCCTCAACAAACCAGCTCAAGCCTGTGCAATCTCTGGTATCCGCATAAATCATAGTTGATAAAGCAAATCGATCATTGGCAAAGACCTCGAGAACATCGCCATCACAGAAGATTCTCAGGTGCAGCTTCTCCAACTCCTCTGAGCCGTTTCTGTCAGAGTAGAAGAGAGTGAAAGGTCCTGAAACAGTATTCTTTTCGATATCGGCTTCGTGGTTGGATTTGCTTCGATCGACGGTGATCTTCTCGCTTTGGGGGGAGAAGTGAATGGCTGTTCCTTCAGACAAGTCTTCATTGTGTCGAATCCAGAATCCAAGGCCTTGGTCGTTTGGTGAGACCTTGATTGTAGCTTCCAATTCCCAGCTTCCAGTACATGTATCTACTAGCTTTCCAAGATTGGCGCCCGTGTCAATGTTATTCCAGTAGCCGGGCTTGTCTCGCCTGAGTCCTTGCAGATCTGGCAGTGGCCGGATTCCCAAAGTCTGAACTGTGTTTGATCCACGCCCATTCTCAGTAGCCTTGATGCAACCAACATCTGCCAATGATGAAGTTAGAGTCCTCGTTACGTTTTCGACCGTGAATAAAAATAGCTCGCGAGGAATAGAGAAGTATCCGGTCCAACCCTTTGATTCGCGTCGAGCCAAGGTAAGCTCGTCCTCCTTCAACCATCCCCAGACGATCCTGTTCTTGGTGATAGGGTGCTCGTAAGAGTTGGGTGCGTATAAACATCCGTGGTCGAGGATTCCATTGTACTCGGGCTTTATCCTGGGTCCTTTTTCGGTCTGCTCAAGAGACCCAGCCATCCAAAGCGACCACTGATCACTGCCCTCCTTAGCACCAGGTTTAACCCCTCCTTCAGTTCCCATAAGCAAGAAAGGCCGCTCCTCGGACTCGTTGTGAAGGGTCATGAAGTTAACGCACTCCCAATTGACACCAAAGTCGCCGCCCCATTGACTGGAGGGGCTGTATCCTGTGGGCAAATCGATCAAAGGGCCGAGGTATGTCCACTGTGTCAGGTCGGTCGGTGAAATCGCGTATAGAAATACTGTAGGTCCGCCGTCGACAATACCTCCAGAAACAAAGCCATACAGGCTTGCCTCGCCTCTCATTTCATCCAAAGCCGGCCATTCCGCCAGGAATGGGTCTCTGAAACCTGTGACGGTGAGATCGTCGGGTTCGCCCTCCAAGATCGGGTTCTGTTCACTCTTCTGCCATGTCTTACCACCGTCTGTCGATGTTGCTACTGACAGTCCAGCACAATTTCGAGTGTACGGCAAAGTCCAGTGGATGGGAAGATTTGTGATGGATGAGTAGATGACGGTGAGTTGGCCTTCTTCTCCTTGAAGACCTGTAGGATGAAGACAGCCAGTGAAGATGCCCTTGTCATCGTAAGGCTCAGAGGGTTCTAGGACTGGATTTTGTGTGTTTTGCTTCCATGTGAGACCGTCTCTGCTTGTGTAATGACCCCAAGTGATGTCACCCCAATCGCAGGATTTGGGGTTCCCTGGTGGCAAAGTCAGCATAAGAGTTGGCCGAGATTGAATGGGTGTACTGACACTGATAAGATAGGTGGTATGTGCCTGTTGAGGGGTCATATCCGGGTGCGCACGGATCATTGATCCAACCCCGAGGTGCTTTGAGGTGGTATGTCGGCGAAGGATGCCATCGAGGGCGGGGTGTTGTGTTCTTGACCGTCATTGTAGTTCGTTTCGGAGTGCCCAAGTACGTTTTCGCCTCCGCCGTCACTTTATACTTCTCAAACGCAGTCATTAAACGTCGAAGGAATGTCAAAAGATATAAAAATGGAAGAAAAATGAAGCAACGATAAATGGTCGAGCCCGGGTTTTGCCTAATAAGTAGGTAATTCAGCCGACCTCTCTAGACCCCCAGATTACGCCCCAGCCGCTTCGGTTTGCCGATGTCGTCGGACCGACAAGACTGCAGCTGCAGCTAATCAGCCGACGAGAAGGGATTTTTGGGTGGAGATCGTGGTAGATCGTCAAAGAGCCAAGAGAAAAGGCGTGTCTATCTAGAGTTAACGCTAGGATATCCGTTGCAATCATGACGGTCCGAGATCAAATCCGAGGTTTGAGCGCTCCCCGCGCCTCATGATTAACTTCCATTGCTATCTACTACGCATTTGGGAAGTACCCGATTATTTCCCCTTCCAGAGGAACAGATCGTCAGCTGCTTCACTGCAGATGCGACTGCAGGGTGACAATGTCTTGGCTAATTATTTCGCCTGCAGCTGTGATTCGGCCGCGAATGAAGCAACTGTGAGCAAAATATGCAAATTGATTACATGTTAACGCCAATCTAAAATCCGTGTCCCTTATATACCCATAGTTTACCCAGTACAACCGTTAGTTATCTAGAATGCGTATCAACCTCGACAGCACCCGTGCTGTCTCCAAATTGATCCACCCGCGCTTTGGCAAATTTACGTGCGCTGACTCTATGCTCAAACAAAACATCCAATTCTCCATAAGTCCTGCCTTTTGGTTCCGGAAGACGGAAATATGCCCATACCATGATGAGAAAGCAAAACGCCGCCCAGAAAAGACCTGTTTTCGCACCCCAGTTCCATGCATGTACACCAAGCATTCTTGGCATCAGCGTATTATTTACCAGCCCTGCCATATTATTAAAGTTGCGCGCCAATACGATCGTTTTCGCTTTCAATCGTGTCGATGGAATCTCTGCAACAATGGTGTAGCAGACTGGTCCAACTGCTAGATCGTAGACAAAGGTATAAAAGATGAGAAGGCTGCCGATCGCCCATGAAGGGCCTGTTTTGCTTTGAGGTGCGAATCCAAGGCCACCGACTACTATAAGGATTATAAAGAGCGAGGTTGTGCCGGCGATGTATAGCGCGCGACGTCCATATCTCGCCATGAGGAACCAAGAAAGGATGACGCCGATTGCGCCTACAGAGTACTGTACAATGTTAAGTGTAAACGCGCTGTTTGACGAGAGGCCTGCGCGCTCATAAAATTGGACTGAATATCCCATAAGAACGCTGCCGCACATGGCTTGCGCGACGTATGTTATGGACGCAATCTCAGTCCGTCTCAAGTCAGCTCTCATGAAGCAGTGCCAATAGTTAGTGCCCGCAGACGTAGCTTTTTCAAGCTCATTCGTCTCGTGAATCATTGAGACTTGCGCGTCGGCATCGAACTTAATGTCCAGCTGAGGCGTGACGAGGCCTAGGATAGCCTTCTTTGCATCTTCGTGGCGGCCCATGCGAACCAACCACCAAGGCGATTCTGGCGCAAAAATCGTGCCGAGGATGATGAACGGTGGCCACATCCATTGCAACGCAAATGGAACGCGATATGACCACTCATTATCTAGATTGAGAAGTCCACGAAGGACCCCCGCTGATATCAACTGCCCGATAACCCAGCAGAGATTCACATATGCCGTGAGATAAGGCCTGAGAACCACGGGAGCGATATCAGATGCATATGCCAACGTCAAGGTCTGAAAGACACCCCATGGAATGCCCATCAGAATCTGACCTGCAAGGATCATCTCGATATTCTTCGCGAAGAACACGATAAACGTGAAAGCGACCATGATAATCTGCGCCAGTATCATAGTCTTCTTATATCCAATAGCATCAGAGACCCATCCATTGAGATATAGCCCGAAGATCTGCCCGCACATGCCGCCGACCTGGATGTACGTCTGCCAATCCGCAGAGATAACCATGCCGCCATCGGGATCTGGTTGGTTGCCATACTTGTTGCGGAACCTAAAAGGCGAATTAGCGTGCTTACTTGCCGTAGGAACAGGGAATAACGTACGATTCATATCCGTAAAACGAGCCAATGAGAGCCATGTCGTAGCCTTCCATAATAATCGCCATGGAGAACAGCAGTGAGAAGCCAATGGCCTTGGGGTAGAGACGCACGGCGTCGCGAAAGGTAAGCTCGTGCTCTAGCGCCGTGGCGGCGCTGGCTTCTGCATTGTGGGCTTGCCTCTTCGGCTCATCAGCGGGAATATGCTTGACCTTTGATGACGGCTTAGAAGCCATTGTGATGGTATTGGATGGTGACACGGTGTCCAGGGACGCGTTGTCGCCTTGGCTCATGTTTGAGGTTAAAGTTCGAGACACTAACGGTGCCTCTTCAATGGACAGTTAAGCTCGGATATGGTGTTATTCTCCAAGTGGCAGTGGCTTACGGGAAATCTCAGTCAGTTCTCGGGGTTTTGGGAGTCCAAATCCGTGACCAGTGGGTCGAGGTCAGCTCATGAGGTCTTTAGGCGCGAATCGTCATCCCATAAACTCGAGATCTGGCTCGTTCGTCGGTCCGGGGAAGGCAGAATCTCGTGTCGCGCGTCCCGAGATATGCTTTTAAGGGGGGCTTGATGGGTCTGGGGATGGAGATGGCGATGCAGGCCAAAGCAAAAGCTGGGGTTAAGGAGAAGAGAATCTGGGGCTGGGGGGCGAAACTAACGGGGTCGAGCTCGTCGGTCCGACGGGATCTTGGCCAGAGTCATTCATGGACTTCTGTGGTTCCTCAAACTGTCGGACCGAGGTGCCAGGTTTAACTGCATTGGGGGTCTGGGCTTCGTGGAGAAGTCCAGAGTGTTGCACATAACCAGTTCAGAAGTGCCGTGTTATTTGCAGTAATAGTACCCTGAGCCGAGAGTAATAGAGCTTGTGGATGATTGCCCTATACCTCACTGGAGGCCATATACGAGCTCAAAATCGATTCAAAGGACGAGAAATTCTTGACTGATCATAGAGTCAGTCCGGAATAATTCCCAGATGTCTTGTATAACACAAGTGACATATAAGCAAATAAGGTATCCAATTGCGCGAATTCTTTTTTATCCACATGAGAGATGTTTGCTATCTTCCGGGAGCAATAGGATACTCTTGGCTTTCCCAATTAGAAGAAGAGAATAACAAAAGGCTAAGTAATTAAAATCCCAGGCCTAGGGTAAGTGAAGCCAGTAATGGTATCTCAGGATATTGCCCTTTGATAAGCGCTTATCTTATCAGAGATAAGGCGGTGTTATCTTATCTCTCTTATCATACTGTAGTCTTTCCCCAAAGACCTCAGAGCAACATCTCGAGACACAGAAATAAAGGTGTTAAACATTCGGACGATAACTTTTCTTTCACAACTCACACGTTAAGAACACAAATTGTTAGACAGCTACTGTTGGTCATCGAAGCTGATTCTAGAAACGGGAAACGTAGGCTACCAACGTAAAACAAAAGAATCGACGAACTTGGATCTCTCATTCCAGGCAGTGCTTTTCGAATCGGTAACCAGTAGTGAATATCATATATGCCTTCTCGATGCTTTTGGAGTACACATTCGTGCCTTGTATCAATGCGGGATATTGACGAGATTTGTTATAGTATGCACAGCATCGGAATTGGTCTGAATTCTATATTCTGCTAAGGCACAGCTGTCATCTGTGCTGCGAACAATTGGTTGGCTTCACAGCCGTCTGCAAAAGTATACGTAACGTTAACAGCAATGAGATACAAAAGTCCATACAGCGGCTATATCCTGGCGAAAGAAAATGCATTTTAGAAGCAGAAAACAGTCAGGTACAATTGATATTTCTTGGCAGCATTCCTGCGAACCATACTATCTGGACATAGTAAACCATGAAGAGCACTCTCCTAAAGAATGAGATCGCATCTAGATCTTGACACTAGCAGTGACATCCTGACAGGCATGTTGAGCCTGAAATGGGTGCCCTAAAGTGTTAGTCTCTTAGTCGCTGGTTGCTAGTCTTTCGTGTAATTGGTCCAAGACATACCGGAACTTCAAGGACGATGATGATTAGCTGGAAAGACTTTACGGCAAGGCCGAAGCTCAATGCTGATTTCGTCAAACAGAGTAGCGAAAGCAGAATAGAGTAGATTTGCGGGATGAATGTAGAGCAGATATCATATATCGTGTGAAAAGATACAGCGGTTGCCTTGTGATCGCCACTTTCTCGAGATATTCCCGGATTGCTAGCCTGGAGATCACAGCTTTCCGTTGCGAACATTAATTATTAAAATCCTTAGAATAGGGCAAAAGAGAGGATTTAGCGAACTGGTCAATCAAGTAGCATCACGGCTGAGTGGCTGTATGCCGATCTCAACCCTGTGCCTGGTCCTTGCTGATCGGCAGCAGCCGTTAAGGTTACCACGAGGAGGCCATTGCCTCGGGTCTTCTCAGTGCCAAGGTTCCACGTGGATGTCACACTCTACATAGCCACACTTTAATTACTTACATACCGTCATCATTTCCTTGATTCCTTTGAAGTTAATCGGCATGTTCCCGTGGATGGTTTTGTACTAGTCTACGGAGTTTTGTGGGCGGCACGATCGTTGGTCTCACTTTAATTACACTGAATTGCCCTCTTGCGGTAATGGCTTACTTTTTAAGTTGAGACTTTAGAATTTCCCGTAGATGAAAGATATTATATGTAGTATACCTATTCGTTGTCCTGCCAAGACATGAGACGGAACCAGAGATATGTCACGCTTGTGATATTGCATGGAGACTGAGAGATTGAGAGCCTGTCTAGAATAGTTCCTTGGTTGCCCAGGTACCGGAATAAGTTAAGTCATGAGATTTACCTTCGGAGACCACGGAAGCAGAAGAGATAAGGGACTATCTGGATCGTGATATTCGATCGAAAATATATAGAAATAAGTATAAAGATCCCATAGATCTCCCCCAAGAAAAGAATTTCCCAAACTAACAAGCCACAAACACTCAACAATACCTACTTAGCACAATCTTCGTTCCAAGTCTACATAAAGCTTTCAACAGAACATGGCTGTGACCTTCACGGCAAGCTTGCTCCTCCTGTCCGCAGGCAAGGCTCTCGTTTCAAGCGGAATCTCCTGGGCCATCTCTGAAACAGGCAGCTGGGCGGCTGGCCGATTCCTCGACCACCTGACTTCGGATCCCAATGCCAAAGTCACCAGAGCCGACATCTACGGAGTTGTGCGAGAGATGCAACTCATTCAGTCATCTCTGGATGATCTCACAGACACACTCTCCAATGGTATCATTTCGATACGTTTGGACACCTTGAATCAGCCAATGGCTCAGATTCAGGCGCACTACAAGACTGTTGCGGATATCTTAGATACCGCTTATGACATCGCTGAGCGAAACATCACCGACTCAGAGCGTGAGAATCGAATGAGTAGCCTGCAGCAGCGGCTCGACAATAGACTCCAGGCATGCGCCGATAGCATCCCTGGATGGCTCACCCAGATCCATAACTTCTTGAATGCCAATGGTGAGAGAGCTTTTATGCGACAGCTCTCTCAGCAAGCCTGGAACGAGTCCCCTGATCTGGTGGCCTACTATAGTAGATCAAAGACAGTCGTAAGTATAAATAACCTAAACTGATGAACTACAACTAACATGTGTAAAGGTACTTGACTACTGGATCACCGTTTCTAAGGGTATCGATCTTCTTCAAATGGCCCATGGAGCACAGGGTGTCAGATTTGACGAAGGACAACGTGCCATAGACCGACATATCCGCCAACTGCTTGATCAGGAACGCAACTTCGTCCGATTCATCGGAAATGAAACCATCAGGCTCGCTGAGACCATCTTGCTCGATCCCGCTAGCCCTCACCCGTTCTTCTGGGAGACTAACCAGGATACATATGCCGCTGCTGAGGATATCGGTGCTACCCAAACCCGCATCAGTGTAAACACACGTACTCCTGTTGAATGGCGAATGGACCCCTGGCCCCCCGTCAACCTTGAGACTTTCGACCCTCTTAGAGGTTATCCTGTCGCTATTAACCAGGTTGGGCAGCGTGGTATTGTGTGCCCCGGTGGACGACATGGTTTGGCTCTTGAACCTTTTGCACGACCTACTTGCACTTGGTCCATCAAGCCGCGAGAGCCTGGAAACAACCGATACTCGTTCAAGTTCATCAGTGGTCTCGTTAGGCAAGCTAATAACGGCTACTACATGATTACCCGGCCGTCTGCTGGTGTCCCTGGAAGGATCATGTCTCTCCTCACTCGTTTGCACCGCGAGGATGGAAGTCATTTCTTCTACGTCAAGCCCCAAGGGCTTGCTGCCACTTCCTAGAAGCCAAATTAAAGTGGAAGCGGATATCATGCTTAGGCATTTACTTTTGTTGCGGAAAACCTCTCCTTCTGTTCAAATTGTACTTATAATAATCTCCATCAATCTTGTTCATACCTAGTACTGTTTAAATATACACAGACCTTATCTTCATTCCTAACGTCATCCCTATCACGAATGAGAGGATAGTTGGTAGACGTCGAGTCGATTTAGGGGGTCGACGCTCAGAAGTCGTGTAGCTTCTGGCTCCTTTTCTCTGGGGGGAAGGAGATGGCAGTGCAGATATGATGATGTTTTACTAGTAGAGTACAGACACCACATAGAGGAGAGGCCCCTGAGCGATTGAGCTCGGATCTCCATCACACTAAGAGATGGTTAGTTACGATTTATACTCCATAATGAACATATGGAACCCATTGCGGCAATCTAAGAATATCTTCATCATCTTCATCATCCAAGGCTTCAATATCACGGGGACCAAACATCTCTCCTCTTTCATCTCGTAGAATGGATCCTGACTTCCTCTTACGACCACGAGTCGGAGTCTGTTCTTTAAACCATTGATTGCGAAGCTCCAATGTCGCTTTATGTAAGCCTCGACATACCGACTCATCTGCCGAGCCACCACGCTGGAAAGCTTTGTAGGTGATCCTTGCCATATGAACGCTGATACTGCCGCCAACTTCCCAGAGAGTACCGATAACATGACGAAATCCAGCTAGCTGAAAGGCACTGATAAGATGAACACTTTCATCAAGGAACTTCTCATGGGCAATCTGTCCAGTACCACATGCCGAGAGGTATGCAAGGAATGGCGATTATTGATGGATGTTGGTTTCGAGGAGGTTTGACACAGTTAGAGGCGCATCCTCCAACAGAAGGCTGCTTTGAGAAGGGTCGCGTAGGTTGGTGGCACCGTGGCCAGCGAAGTGGAAGACTTGACAACCTGGAAGCTGCGAAACAATGTCTTCTTTGAGGGACTTTGGTTCAACTACTTCAAATCCTTTAGACTAGCAGATGGGACGTAACTGAGCTATCTCTTTGCCAGCCGAAAGGACTGTACTGTACCCTGGTGTTCGCTCCATAGATACAAGGACGGCCCGCTCGTTGCCCAAGGGAACCGGGTTCAGACCTGCACGACCCCGAGTCCGGATAATGGCTCTGATAGATGAGCTATACGATGACATGGCTCTGTCGATCACAGTATTCCGTGACCCTTTGTAATGTTGGTCAGCTGCATGGAGAGGGTCTATGCTCAATAGGCCCGTTGGGATCCACCAAATCCGTGGCAGGCGTTCTTCAGAAGAAACCCCATTGATGGCTATTGCACCAAGGACGGGTTCAGCAATAGTATGCCACAACCACTCGAGTATCTTTGGACTTGAAGTATGAGCTTGTTGGGTATTGGACCTTATATCCTGAGTCATAAGCTGAGGCAACGGCATGCTGTGGATCTTGTTGTGCTCCACGAGGATAGCGTCACGGCGGAATTCGCTGACGTTGATGACAACAATTGCTCCCGGAATGGCAGCATCTTTGATGCTTGATTCGCTTGGCGCAGAGAGAAAGTCTTTAAATCCGGGCTTTTGGCGGATCTCGTCAAGTAGTCCGCGAAGCTCGTCCGGGTCATGGCTCACATTGGCATGTCCGTCTGATAACAAAGGCCCATGGATCTCATCACTGGAAGAACCGATAGCCCCAAATGAATTGATTTGACCTTGCAATCGGTTTAGGCGTTCCGCAAGTTCGGGATGCTCAGCCCGCAGATCAAGGCTTTCCATCCGTGATTCTTCAACGGAAGCTGCCATCATTCCACGTCCCTGTTCAAGAAACCGCAATGCAGAAAGAGCTCCTTTGTTTGCCGAGAGTGCCACAGCCGCTGCATCGGATGATAAGCCATAAACTTGGACCAGTGCATCTTGCTTATCAGCATTGCTAGTAGTCTGTGCAATAAGATTGGGAACAAGATCCATCGCAGTCTTGACAGCATTATAAGCCTTATCACAGTCAGGTACAGCCGCGTAGTACTGGACGAGCTGTTTTCCTGCACGGATGCGAGTATCGTCGTAAGCGTTAGGGCTATTCAAGGCAGACTCTAAGTGTACAATGGCAGCATCAAGATGTTCTTTTTCTTTCGTCCCCCAGAACAGATCACCGTATCGACCACCTAGATTGGCCAGCCTGTTCGCACGCTCCGGATGGTTTTCTCCAGTGGTGTCCAGGGCTTCTCGCCCATAACGGATGGCTTCTTGTAAGTGGCTTGACAGTCCAGTCTTTTTGGACAAGTCACTCAACGGCACTGCCAGGGTGTTGCCAGTAGACAGAGAGGTTGATCAGGCGTAAAGTTCGCTGTCCGTTACTCTCAGGCGTGAGGTCAATAGCCTTAGTTGCCATGCTGATAGCTTTGTCAAGGTCGGTCATCAATCCGACTCTTCTGTATCGGGTGAAGTATCGATGAGCGACCTTGAACATCTGATCTGGGACATAAATATGGCTATCGGAAATTTCCTCGAGGATTGCCTCCTCTTTCGCGATTTCTTCAGGATCCGACATGATAGGCTTCAAGGTAGATGAGTCTGCGGCTACAGCTGCGTGTTTATACCAGTAACGAGCAAGATAGAAGAAAACAATCAGGTTGCAAGATTGCGAAGATAAATCCAAGACCAAGACGATGGATTTGAGCTCATCGATGGCATGATTACTACCCCGCTCGAATGCATGCAAGGTGAGATCAGGCTGAAGCAGTATGTTGCGTTTGTACGGTCGTCTCTTTGGAGCTGGGGCCTATGAGGAGCCAGACAGTCTCTTTGAGCTCTCATTGAGCGCTGGTCACTTCCTAATGGGGCTTTTTGCAAACGTGAGTATTAGAATAAACAGGGAATTATAAGAGACTTCAATGGCCCATTGACGGCCGGTTCTCTCTTTGATACACTGACAGGAACGACTCCAGCTGCATGTTGGCTTTGCCGCATCGCAAATGTTTGCTCTTTCACTTTTACAAACCTCAAAGCTTATGATGGTCATAGACAAAGAGTACGGAAAAGACCTGAGTGACAGGCACCGCTCTTTACCGGTTGCTAACACGGGGTCATCATGATGATGAGACGTTGATGTGAAATTAGTTTGGCGCATCTTGGGGGGCGGGTCGTTGGTAATATGACATATACCTTGATGTACTACTCTATTGCAGATGATCTGCTGAATCTGAACAGGTAAGGGTCTGTAGCCATCCGTGTGCCTTATGGAATTCGGAGGAAAGCCAGAGAACGAGAGCTTGAAATGCAGTGGAACATTCAGCGAAGTTAACCGTGATGCCGCTGGGAGTGCTTGTCTTCAGCTATCGACTAAGGACGTTTATTGGCCTGTAGGTGCATGTTCCTCTTTGCAGTTAGCGGCGGATGAGACTCGGATGCTTCGCAATGGAACACTCAACTTCGGGGAACCCGATATCGCATCATGCAGGACTTCGTCATTCCACGTCTATGAATTGGCAGCCTTATGTTACACTGAACACAATATCCAGGTATTTGAAATACCAAGGTCTCTTTACTTGCGGTATCTCTCGTCTGAGGCGGTTTTATTCCGCTTTTTCGTTGCAGTGTGACATAGATGGTTTTGATGGAATGTCATCGCATGTTTGTTCAGCCCGCAATGCAACCATCACTTATTACCGCGTATCACCGCAGCCCTAGCCTAGCCTACCCCGCCGGCCCTGAAATTCTTCGAAATACCGTGGTGCCCCCGTCGCTATTTTTCACTGCAGTATACGATAATTCTTGATTCGACCTTTAATCCGCTTAGGGTCATGTCTCTCTCAATTGGTGTCGTACTCTTTGTGCTTACACACCTTAAACGGCGTTTAACAAAACTTTATAATGCTAATTACGAACCTCGTTGAGATGTTTATAGCCTAAACTTGTGAGGTCGATTGACCCAACCATGGATCAATTATACGGCAGCTCGGTGAAGTATCGTAGGTACAGCAACAACAGAAATACGGTTTTGGGACCAGCATCCCAAGACCAATCCCTTATCGGCTTGAGTGCATACCAGATACGAAAATTGCTAAGAACCAGGGTCATGGACCAGCGGATATTTTTGGCCGTCACCGTTATTCCAACGGGCAAGCCACTAAATCTGCAGAACCTTGGCACGGCACTTGCGGCTCACCATACAGGCGGCTCAAAGCGGAACACAGCACTCCAATACTACTTTGTATAACCGTGGCCGACAAAGCAGTATCATATGTTGCATTCTATCCCTCTTGGAGGGTGGCTTCTAATTCCGCACCACCCATGTCTGCGGCATAAGCAGCCATGGTGTACAGAACGACCATCGTCAATGCTTCTCGTCTCAAAGGCGGTTACAACGGCATGAGCCCTTCACACAACGACATCCTTGATTACGACGTCTAAGTATAAATATATCGGCTTGATCCCTCAGAAATAGCAGAGTAGCACATCAATCACAACAGTCTTCTTACTCAATACTTCACTTTCTATCCAAGCTAAACCCCACTTCATTATTTGCCATGCCTGAAATCAAAGTTGGTGACTACCTCTTCCGCCGTCTTCATGAGCTCGGCATCCGCTCAGTGTTTGGCGTTCCAGGAGACTACGAACTCGCTCTTCTGGATCTCGTCACCGACAACGAGCTCGCCTGGAAAGGCAACCCCAATGAACTCATCTCTTCTTACGCTGCAGATGGCTACGCTCGCGTCCGTGGTGCGGGAGCCTTTGTTACCACTTTTGGGCCTGGCGAACTCTCTGGCTACTGCGGTATGGCCGGTCACTATGCGGAATTTGTTCCTGTTGTACATATCGTTGGCTACCCGGCTGTCGATGCAGTTCGCAACAAGAGAATCATGCACCACAGTCTTGGCAACGGAAAGTTCGACATGTATGAGAACATGGCTAAGAACATCACCGCTGCAACTGTTGTGATCAATTATGCCCCTACTGCGGCCCAGGAGATCGATGAAACGCTTACCACCATGATGCGTGAGAGCCGACCCGTCTATATCGGGCTCAGCGTGGATATTGCGTACGAAATGATCGATGCCGAGGGTCTCAACGTCCCAATTCCTATCAAGCTGCTTCCAAACGATCCAGCTCTCGAGGAGAGTGTTGTTGAAGAGATCAAAAGGCTGATGGAAAGATCGAGCAATCCAGCTATCATTGTTGATGGAGGCAAGTCCAAAAGTCGCCAGTTGCACAATAAACCCACTAACCATCTATAGGTGCTGTGCGCCACGGTGTACTCAAGGAATCGCATGAGCTGATCAAGTTGACCAACTTTCCAACTTTTACTACCGCCATGGGCAAAGGAGGTCTTGATGAAGCCATTCCCCAGTTCGCAGGTGTCCACTCTGGCGCTGGTACTCTGCCCGCCGTTAGAGAGGCGCTGGAATCTTCCGATATGGTCATTTGGATCGGCAACTATCCATCTGATTTCAACACGGGAGAGTTTACCACTGTTGTTAACAAGGATGCTGTTATTATTGACCTCCAAAGATTCGCTGTTTGGATCGGCAAGACGCAGTACCCGGTCTCTACGAAGCTTGTGAGCATAGCTTTCGGTCATCATCGGCGAAGCCAGCTAACCCTTTCAGGTTCTTCAACACCTCGTGGATTCGCTTCGTTCGATGCCAGTTTCCATGGCTTCACGATGCGTCACTTGGGACCCATATCCAAAGTTCAACTTCCAGGCCAACGACGGCCTCAAGCAAGATTTCCTCTGGGGCGTAGGTTACTCCAATGCTTCTTCTAGTGAAGGCTGATACTGACTGGCACAGGCACTCAGCTCCTTCTTTCGCCCAGGTGATGTAATCATTGGCGAGACCGGCACCTCCGCTTTTGGTCTGTGCGATACCAAACTCCCCAGCGGTGTGATGATGTTCAACCAGACCGTATATGGAAGCATTGGGTATGCTACCGGTGCCATTGTTGGGGTTGGTCAGGCTATCAAGGAAAGCGAAGGAAAGTGGAAGAGGCCTATCCTGGTCACTGGAGAAGGCTCCATGCACCTCACTATTCAGGCACTGGCAGACATGCTGCGGTGGGACCTCAAACCAATCATGTAAGTACTTAGCTTCTTCACAGTTCTGACGGCAGCCTTTGGCGTTTGCTGACATGTTCCAGATTCGTGCTCAACAATGGCGGATACACAGTTGAGCGTCTGATCCATGGCAAGGAAGCCTTTTATAATGAGGTCGCAGTTCTGGACTATTCCATGCTCGGCAAGACTTTCGGACCCGTATTCGAATCCAAGTACCACGGCCCTATCAAGACTTGCGGGGAGCTATCGTCACTCCTTGAGGACCCCAAGTTTGGCAATGTAGGCTGCCTTGAGGTAAGACTTCATCCAATTTCACCTTGATCGAGAGACGTTGCTGATGAAACGCAGCTGGTCGAACTTGTCTTGCCTCCTCTCGACGCACCCTCTGCTGTCATCAAGACTGGTGCTGCTATCGATGCTTTCAATAAAGCTAAGGCCAAGACTGAGCAGGGACCTGGTGGACTCCAGGTTGCTCAATGATCAGTCCAATCGCTGTATGGGTACTCAAGATGGAAATGATGTTGATATTAGATCTCTTGTTCTGTTCACGAGTTCAGCGCAGCCAATTTTCAACATTTACCTACTTGAAAGCCTTGACCCTATCGACCGTGATGAATTAGAAGTGACGTCATTAGCTCTTCAGGCGCGCCCAGCAATTGACCGCATCCGCGTTTTGTACTCCACCATCTAAATACTTAAGTACAAATCTCTAAGCCGTGTGCTCTGTTGCGTTGGATCGAATCCTTCATGCACGCATTTTGTCTAATTCCCACCACATTCGAGGCAGCTTTCAAGTGCGCAATCATGTCGCTGATGGCCAACGATCCTGGCGAGCTGTCGCTCAGCAAGCTCCTGTCAACTCTGACCCATACGGTCCATCCAACCACCTACGTCTTCGCCACGTTCACCGACATCTCCAATCTACCACCCCTGCCCGAAACGCAAATGATCTTCAAAGAGTCCGAGGGAATCACAGTGATTGTCAGCAAGGACTACGCGGAATTAAACAAGATCGAATACTTCTTCCCATGCAAGATGGTCACTCTCGATGTCACATCGAGCCTGGAAGCTGTGGGGTTCATGGCGGTTGTTGCGACGAGATTAGCGGCCAAGGGCATTGGTTGTAACCCTGTTAGTGGTTTCTACCATGATCATGTCTTTGTGCCTCTTGGTCGAGAGGAGGAGGCATCGGAAGTGTTGACCCGATTAGCGGCGGAGAAGGGGGAGGAAACTGAGAAGGCATAAGATTAAGGGCCGTGGAGGAAGACGTATCAATCTTAGGAGATTCCTCGACATAAAATGAGAATATCACAAGAGTTTATAATGCCCAGTAAAATACTCTCGCAGTATCCAGACCTAAATTACCGATGTATCAATCCAAGAGCCACTTGATCCCTTCAACCAGATCGACAGTTGCTTTCTTTCCCTGGCTCAAATGTGCGAAAGTACCCCAGAAGATATGAGGCATACCAGGATAAATATCCAGTCGCGTCTCAATTCCATTATCCTCGAGCAGCACCTGCTCGTAGATCAAAGCCTCGTCGCGAAGGACATCCATTCCACAGACTTGAAAATATGTTTTCGGTAAGCCGTGGTGGCCCGTTGGCCAGATAAACGGAACAAAGAGCGGCGAGGACATGTCCCCAGCCGCAGAGTTATGGAAAACCTTGTCCAAAGCTGGGGTGAGAATAGGATCGTCTTTACACTCAGCTTGAGTCCGAGACAGGTAAAGGTCTTTATACTTATCCGGCAGTGCATCTTTCTTCTCTGGTGGCAGTATCATTGGAGCGAGCAGAAAGACACCAGTTATCGCAGGCGTCAAGTTCTCATCTCGTGCCAGATGACTGGCTATCGCAGCCATGTTTCCCCCGGCTGATGAACCACCAATGACAAACCCCTTCGACAGTGAGACCTCCAGCTCGGAGTCTGCATTTGCAGCAATCCATTTCAAGCCATCCCAGACATCGTTGATACTAGCCGGAAACGGGTCTTCAGGTCCTTGTCGATATGATGGTGCCAGACAAACGACCCCCAGCCTTTGAACAATATCACGACACGAGCGTTCAGCATCTTCCGGAGATCCGATAGTCCATCCACCACCGTGAATGTAAACAATCAACGGCGGAGAGGGCTCGGACCTTTCCGCTGGCTCGTAGACATGAGCGCGCAACGTGTGGCCATCTCTTGCAATGTAATAGATATCACGCTCAACAACACCACTCTCGAGATCAGGCAGCTTATGTAGGCTTTTCATATACCATCTCAAACTTGCAATTGCCTTCGTTGGATCAGAAGTGTCAATCTGGGGAATAGTTATTGTTTTGAGGTACTGGGCCATATCAGTTTGGAGTCATTCATGTCAATGTCGGTGCTGGAGACTTACGTCGTCTAGCTCAGGATCAATAGTTGCGAGTTGCAGTCGTTCTTCTCTTGAAATTGCCATCTTAGCGGTCAGTAGTCAATATATCAGAGATTATCCAGAGTGTTTATAAGCGAAAGGTGAAGGGAACATCAAGACCGACCAAAAATAGTGCTCCAGGCCCGGAGTTAACGGCCTTATCGCATGTGGAAATGAACAATGGCTCAATGGAATCCATTTTGGGCTATTATGCTAGCCTCAAGGAGCAGGAAAACATCAGACCTTGATATAAGGTCTCAAAATAAACTTGGCAAAAAGTATCCTATATTACCTAAGTCTTTTTTGTCATTTAGGATCAAAGTCCTGAGCTTTCTTTCCCCCTGGGCTAGGAACTCTCACATCGGTAGTAAGGTTCGGAGATAATGATTATATCCTCCCCTTAGGTGTTCCTACGTGCCGTCTTCCTTCTTCTACTTCGGATAACACCACCTGCCTTCGAGAGTATCTAGGCCTGCTCACTGAAAGCTCGCATAAGTAATAATCCTTTAGCCAATCAGGTTGACATTATCCGTGGCTTCAGGCCTCTTTTCCGAGAAGGCCTTTGACTCCTCCTTTCGCTGGCTATCACCCAGTGAAACACGTCTCCTAGCATCAATATACACCATGTACTCCTCATACGTATGCGGCAAGACCTTAAGATCTTTGGGCACAGAGAAGGTATAGTTGAACTGACCAGTTGGCTTTGCAACACCATGCTCAACATCACGGACCTTGCTGTCAACTCGAACATGCACACGAGTCATGGGCTTCTCGGGGTTTGGGAAGCCAGGTTCCGTGCCGTCTTCTTCCAACAGAGGAGGATCGGTGTATGCGACAGTGGCGGTCAGGTAAAGAACGCTTCCAACAGGAACGGGATTTCGGAACGTGCAAGGATCGGCGCTGATAAAGGTCGGTCGGGCATGAGCAAAACTGGCCGCACAACAAAAGGCAAGCTCAAAGGTCTGTTTCAAATGGAAGCCACCAAAGATCATGGTCTGGTGACGATTTCGGTACTGGGGTTGCATAATCGCAGCTGTGGAAAGCTGGGTCTTGGACATAGCAACGACGTTGGAAGGTTGACGAAGATCATTGTTGGGATCATGGTAGGCAAGTTGCCTCAACCAAATCTGATGAATCAGAGCGGATTCTGCATCATTGGGTTCAGTCTGAAGGAGCGAAGCCTTTGAGTTTTCCTTTTTGGACAGCGACTTTGCCTCTCCAGCCTTGAAGATCTTCTCTTCCTCTGCATTGGTGGGAACTAGCTTGGGGATGTTGACTGGCTTTCTTGTGTTGGGATCCAGGGCGACCATTGTGAAGGTGCATGTCAGAAGGACATCCTCGGGCTTGCTGGGCTCGCCTTCTTCTCTAGCCTTAGCGACTTTGCAGGTGATTTCAACACTACTCCTGCCAGAGGCATAAGTGACTTGGCCGCTGTACTCGAGGTCGCAAATTTCGGTGAGCGGATGCGCTATTGTGATACGGTCCAGAGCGGCTGTCACTGTGGTAACTCCAGGGCCTGTATGTTTGTAGACGATGATTCCAGAGAGGGCATCGAGGTCCATGAATAATGTTCCAAGTCTATAAATTTGATTAGTGCGATGCGAGTGATTGAGTCAGTCAGCGCAATCACCTTATGTGACCTGAAGAGTTGACATAAGTGTCTGACAGCCAAGGGTCTTTCTTGAGAGGAAGCACGACGCGATGATAGCTGTCGCTCATTTTCTTGGGGGTCAGATCGCGCTCCTTGGGATAGTCATCGGACTTGTGAGCCGGCAGACCCTTTTGTTGACGCTCGAACGCCTCTATCCACGGCATCGGTTGCCTCTTGTCTTCGAGGCCCTGAAATACGCCATCGGTTTTGGTCGGGGTTGTCGTATGGAAGCTGTTGGCAATGGGACGCGCCAATGCAGGGCTGAATGATCGCAGTACGTGTGGCCTACGTAGCGAAGCGACAATGCTTCTTGCTTCTCGACTTCTGGACATCATGGTGAATGTGAGTTGTGAAAATGAAGTTCAATTGTTGATGGTCGTGTGACGCAATGTTCAAGTTCGCTGGCGGATCTGATTTAGCGAACCGTAGAAACCCGATAAGTCAGCGAGACGCTAAGATAAGACCCTCGCGGACTTTGATAACCGAGCTTGTATGGGACTCTAGCGGCGGATGAAACCGGCTTCATGGAAATGAATCTGCGGTACAATAATTCCAGTCAAACATTTGCAGAAGGCGATCGAATATTTTTATTCAGGTTGTCAGTAAAATTCAATGTTCCTGCATAATTGTATGGGTCTGGCGGTGGAACCACCACCAACTAATCAACCAACCAGCGAAAACATTCGCTTATGCATTTGGATATGGACATATCCTTGCTTGTTGTGAGATGTGACCTGCCTGGAGTATCCTATCATCTTGCGATGGCACTGAGTTCCACCTATCTCAAAAGATCGATAGTGTCATGAAGAAACTGGGTGAGAAAGCGTTCATAAATCGAATTTTTAGTGGTAAAAGGATGTGAGTCAGGATAAAGATCAAGACTATCAATTCACTATTGTACAAAAGGCTTTAGCGATGTCTGCCCAAGCATCGGTGTGCCACAAGTGAAACATCAGAATTCCAGCTTTGAGACACTGTCCCACTTCTCATCAGATTCAGCAAGAGCCTTGGCCGCCATATGGGCATATTGGAGTGCATCCTTGCCCAAGATGATTCTTAATGGGGGGTCCTCCACATTCGAAAGGTGAATAATAGCTCTAGCTATCTCAGATGCCTCGGTCCACGTTGAGTGTCCCTTGACCAGCTGGATCATCTGGCCAACAGTCTGCTCATAAGGCTCGCTGACCTTGGCCGTCTCAGTGGCAGTGGTGGCCCAGTCAGTCTTGATGCCACCTGGCTCGGCAACGGTGACCTTGATACCGAAGGGGGCCACTTCTTGTGATAGAACAGTAGAAAATCCCCCAACGGCCCATTTGGCACTCTGGTAAGCTGCTGCTCCGGGTGTACCGACGCGGCCTCCGACGCTTGAGACTTGAATAACGTGGCCGGACTTTTGTTTGCGCATTATAGGCACGATGGCTTTTGTGACATTGACGACTCCAAAAAGGTTGACGTCAACCTGCTCGCGAAAGCCTTTGATGTCTGCATCTTCGATGGATGCCATGTCTGCATAGCCGGCGTTGTTGACGACAACGTCGATGCGGCCAAACTTGTCAACAGCTTCCTTGGCTGCCTTGTTGGCTTGTTCAAAGTCTGTTACATCAAGGGCAGTTGCGAGTATCTTGTCTGATCCATACTTGGCGACAATGTCGTCGAGCTGAGATGGGTTGCGAGCAGTTGCGACAACGACATCGCCTGACTCGAGGATCTTTTCGACCAAGGCGCGGCCAACTCCTCGAGAAGAACCAGTGATGAACCAGACTCGGGCCATATTGAAAACAGAGTGTTTTGTAAGTGGTAAAAGGTAAATTGTAGTTGTGTGTAGTTATCAGAAAAGCTTGAGGAGATGTCAGTGGTTTGTGTCCTGGCAAAGGAGAACCAAGATGGTTTAAATAAGATTCATCTTTTGCAAAGTTCTAAATCTTATTCTTCGCTACAGTTCAAACGGCGGAGTTTGATACGAAAACCATGGCACGCCATTCCTACACAGCCCCATGTCCGCGTTCGACTGTCCAGTAAAGAATGGGGATTTACAAGAAGCATTGACGGAATCGAGAAGTTGTCAACTCTAATGTATGCACGTTATGATCCACTCCGGCAATTGCAGCCTATCTCCGGGTGTTGGCGTGCACCTTTGAAGGCCGCTGTGTGGTCGCGGACATAACTTTGGGGGGAGATAAGCGGCGTTTAATATTTTCCTACGTTACACTGCATGAAAAAACGTCAAAGGCCTGGCTTATCGATTGGCTTATTTTTCCCAGTGGCTTCTGCTGTTTTGGGGTGCTGATTTTTTGGCTTACTGGCTTATGGCTGACGACCCACCGCCGCAGGGTAGTGAGCATCAAAAGGCGAAAACTGAACCTCAAGCTCCGTATCAAGCCAGGAGATCAAATATCCAGACAAAAGATTGGAAATGTCGGTTTGAGCATTGAAGTATGGCTGATTGCCCTTTTCCCAGAGCCTCCTCGTTTGTCTATCATGTAACTGTTTGGTGCTTGTGTATGTTTCTAGCGAAAACAGGTCGTTTGCTCCGTGTGCGACAACAAAACACAGTCAATACCGGTGCTATTACAATCGGCTTTTGGAAGAACTGTGCTGAGTTTTCTTCCGGGATCGAAGGGCGATCTATCACATGAAGACGTTGGCGAAATTATTGTCAGTGAGGCAACTTTATGGTAATTCTGCCTTGAAATCTGCCTGAACCCCGCTTCAAATTCGATCTGCCTTGCGACAAGGCGAGCGTCTTGCTTAAACTCTACTCTGAGGAAAGCGACCTCAATTACTTCTATTGTCTCAAAGTTGAGAGCGCTTCATTCCAAATTTGAGAATATTTTTCATCAAATTAAAGAGCAAGATGGTGAAACACAGCAAATTTTGCAGCGTCTGTTTCGATATGTTGCAAACAGGTTTGGAAGCAGTCGAGAATAGTCTCCACGCAGGGTGCCAGCACCACAGCACTTTCTCTAGCTTCAAACAGGCCGTGGATCAGGGATGCTATATATGTGCGAAACTTTGGGACTCCGTGGCAGATGCTTCGATCAACGGCTGGTCCGACGAACCTGGCACATGGGTACCCTTTGACTGCGGCCTGGGGCGACGAGCCTGGGCACCAGGCTGGTACGGAGCTATCTATTGGCACATAAGATACCTAGAGTTCGAAATTGGACCATGCATCGACTTAAAGTACAAAGGAAACGTGTTTTGTTTCCTTCCGTGTGAGGGTTTGTTTACTTCCCTTCCCATCAAGCTTGGTATAACCACTAAGGTGTTCAGATGAGGAGTCTTCGATGTTGCAGGAATGGGCCGCGGACTTCCAATCCAGTACCTCATCAGAAAAATTCCACCGGCTGGCTTCTGGGTGGTACGAAGCATGTAGCCAATCGCACGAATTGTGTCATCGATTGCGGTCTTCGCCCAACTTTGCCCCATCGCGGCTCATCGACATTGGTTCTGGTGATATCTGGAAGCTTTGTCTTTACCCACAAGATATCATAGATCCTCCAGAATATATGACTCTGAGTTATAGATGGGCTAAAGCCCCTTCGATTAGTCTATTCAGCTCGAATTTTGAAGTCTTCCGCAAGGGTGCACCGATATCTCGACTTCCCAAGACATTCAGGGAGGCCATCACCGTTGCCCGTCGATTCTCTATCAGGTATCTCTGGATAGACTCACTGTGCATCATTCAAGATTCGCCGGAAGATTGGGCCCGAGAATCACTCCAGATGCATTTGGTCTATGCCAACTCTGCCTGCACCATCTCCGCAACCGCTTCCGAAGGCCCTGATGAAGGACTATTTCGTCTACGCACTGCTCGGGAAACACTTGTAGGGCACATCAAGGTTCCGTTCGCCGATGGCAAACCTAGAAGGTTTGACGTTTGGGATCAGCATCACATGCAGCGACTAACACACGGTCCACTCACCCACCGTGGATGGGTATTTCAGGAGCGTATTCTGTCGCCAAGAGTGCTCCATTTCACCAAGACTCAGGCTGTATGGGAATGCTTTGAGATGAGCAAGAGCGAGATGTTTCCTCGCTGGTCGCCTCAACCCACCGACGCAGTGTACACGCCTGACCTGAAGGCAATTGATGCGTTCTTTGACGGTGGTCATCGTCGAACTGCCTGGGCAAAAGAAGAAGGCAAGACAATGACCGTGGATGTTTATCAGCAGTGGACAAATCTGGTCAAGACCTACTCCAAGTGCCGTCTAACATACGCCGATGACCGGCTGATGGCGATGGCTGGTACAGCTGAGATGTTCAAGAAGAATTCTGGCGATGGATATCTAGCAGGTCTCTGGAAGTCAAGGATCGTTGAAGGACTTAACTGGGTTGTACTAGAACCTAGACCCCGACCCCAAAATCCTGATCGCGTTCCGTCATGGTCATGGGCTGCCGTTGACTCTGGTGTTTTGCCTCAGAGGACAAATTTACCGCGAGACGAAGACCTGATCGAAATCATCGATGTTAGAAGTCATCTTGTTGCAACTTCCTCTCGGTCGCAGCAAGTGAAGGGGTCGATTCAGCTACGAGGGTGCATCTGCGAAGGCACTGTCCGTGAAAGCAGCAGGAGGATAGGCGCACAAAACATCGGATTGAAGCTTTTGGAAATGTCGGCAACGATCTACGCCTACCCAGATACTCTGGAGACGACTTTTCAGGGCGCGGAATCGCTTTCGTTTCTGCCCTTGAGGTCGACATTACGGCGCCAGGTAAATAATCCAGAAGAGAATCCAGTTGGGGAAGCCTTTGTGATAATTGAGGGTCTTATTCTTCAAGCACTTTATGGAGCTGGAAGTAGTTACAAGCGTATCGGTCTCTTTGTCCTTGATTCCCTGGACAATGCCAGTTTCTTCGGCCTTGTTGCGACCTTGCCTCCTGAATCCGGAGGAGGTGTTCCACTGATAAGTGCGGATGAGTCTCGAAAGTCCAACATAAGGCTAGTATAAGAAAGTCGCATGATAGGTCCCATAACAGATGGTGCGTACCGTCCGGTACTATTGTGAGTAATACCCTACACTTTGTGCATGAGCCGAGGGAACATCAATCTGGGGAAATAACACGGACTTGGCTACAAACGCACTAAGAAGGTTTCCCGGGAGTAAGTGCTTATGGTGATCAACAGCCGCGGAGTAAGTCGATTTACAGGAGAATACATCGGCCCTTTCATCGATCCTCTGTTTCCATGTTACCATCCATGAAACAATCCTTTTGCCCTTTCAAGAACTTGATGCATATCGAGCATTACATGAGCATTACAAACGTACATATCCTGCTTCTGGGTATCATGATCCGATACTCACGCAACTGCCGTATCTCATTACCATGGTCTTGCTCTGAGCCCGATTGGACGGAGCCGACTCGGTCCTATTCACGGCCTTGGCTTCATTTGACGGGTTGGGGTATCGCGTGGAGGCGGGACTAGTGTTTTCGGAAAGCCTGGGGATTGGTGTTTGATGGGGAAGAACTTGGAGAGCCAGTCATTTACGTGTCCGAAACAAGAGTTGGACGCAGGGGTCCCTGGACAGTATCCCACTTCACGGGCCCGAGACTGCTCACGGGATCAGAAAAACTACCGGCGAATTTGCTCTAGAGCTTCACATCTTAACAACTGGTATGAAGTTGAAGGACTTTGAAGTTGAAAGACGGGGTCAGTTTACGTCAAGATATCATCTTTGGACATTCTTATGGTCTCATTACGGCATTTCCTTCAGCTTAGAGACCCGATATTATGTTATTTTTAGACCGCTCAAGTGCCGACAGCTGTAGATCTTCGTCTTGAACCAATAACATTTTCACATAATTGCTATCCGACTCATAAACGAAGTTTCTTCAGCCTCGACCGACGCTAAAACCTCTAACCGGAGCTCAACCGAGTTAACCGCAGTTCATCCAGCACTTGAATCATATCAGGATAAGTCCCTGACTCGTGCAAGTGACGCTTTGAACAGGCAATATCCGGCAAACTTCGCAAAGATGGAGAGATCAATTAGACAACTGCGGGGTTGCCGAGTTCCTTTCCTGTCATGTACCCTGGCCGGTATTTCAGCTAAGTGGAACGAGGTGGTATCGAATTGTCCATCCCTTGTTCATATCATCCTATAATCTGGAGATCTGGGGCATTGCGAAAAAACCTGGAGACCCCGCGACGTTTTGTGTCGACCCGCGCGGGAACAGTTCCGTGCTGTTGGGTGCCCGTGCAGCATCATGCCGTAGTAGTTTATAATGTCTGTTGATCCCCCCCGTATTGCGCTCTGGCTCTTCAAATAGCGGCTATCAACAACTCCACAAATTGACTACCCACTGAGTCAATTGAGAACAATGGCTACGGACTCAAAGATCCAGCCTCCGTCTGGGGGTATTGAGGCTGTTTTGCCGAACCAGAATATACCATGGTACAAGCAAGCCCACTTGGTCAAGCTCAATGGTTTGATCTTGGGCTTGGTGTGCTTCCGTGAGTTGCTTCAGGAATGATCATTATGGTTCCTGAGAACTGACTTGAACAAGAATCTGCCATCGGATACGATGGAAGTCTACTCAACGGTCTTCAATCTCTTCCCCAATGGAGCAACTTCATGGACCATCCTTCTGGCGAATGGTCCGGCTTCATCAACGCCATCTACTTCATCGGATTCTTTGTAGCTTGCCCGCCTAGCTCATGGCTCGCAAACAAATACGGTCGTCGTCTACCAGCTCTTCTGGGCTTCATTCCACTAGCACTTGGTACTGGTCTCCAGACAGGTGCTAAGACGGAGGCAGAATGGATCGCGGGCCGTTTCATTCTCGGTATCCCAACTGCCATGTTCGCGACATCAATCCCTCTTCTCATTACTGAGATCGCGTACCCCAGCCACCGAAGTGTCATTACTGCTTTGACTAACACTAATTATTTCATCGGCGGTATCATTGCAGCTTGGACGTGCTACGGTACGAGGAACTACACTGATTGGGCCTGGAGAATACCGACGATTCTCCAGATCGCCTTGCCCCTGGTTGCCCTTCCTGCTCTGATCATGGTGCCTGAGAGTCCTCGATGGCTGGTATCTGTGGGACGAGAAGACGCAGCGCGTGAGACGCTAGGAAAGCTACACGCGGTAAGTGAAACGGAAATGATCGACCCCTATCGAGCAGTTAACTAAGTACTACGTTACAGGGCGGTGACGCGAACCATCCTCTTGTCGACTTCGAACTCCACGAAATTACGACCGCCATCGAATCCGAGAAACAAGCCGAGAAGTCAAGTTCCTGGGCATCCCTAGTGTCCACTCCCGCCCATCGTCGTCGACTCTTCATCACGGCATCACTGGCAATTTACAGTCAGTGGGTCGGTAACGGAGTCGTCAGCTACTACCTCTCCACAGTGCTTGCTACCGTGGGCATCACCAGCGTCACCGACCAAACTCTGATCATGGGATGCCTCCAGATCTGGAGTTTCTTGGCTGCAGTTGCTGGTGCTTCATGCGTTGAGAGACTGGGACGACGAGTTCTTCTCATGATCTCTTGTGCAGTCATGCTTGTTAGCTTTATCCTTATCACTGCCATGTCAGGGAGCTTTGCGCAGACTGGAGCACGATCGGTTGGAGTCACAATGATTCCGTTTGTGTTCCTATTCAATGCTGGCTATGCCATTGCTATGTTAGTCAACTCTTTTTTACCCACGTATACTCTGGATCACATGACTAACACACCTCTTCACAGAACTCCTCTTCAGGTTGCTTACCCTCTCGAGCTTTGGCCCTTCCAGCTACGTGGCCGCGGAATCTCTGCAGCCTGGATGATCATGATCCTGGCCCTCATCTTCAACGTCTTTGTCAACCCAATTGCCCTGTCGGCCATTGGCTGGAAGTACTACATCGTTTATGTGGCTCTTCTTGTCTCCTACGGTTTCGTGATTTTCTTCTTCTATCCCGAGACACGTGGGCGTACACTGGAAGAGATTTCGGTCATCTTTGGCGATGCACCAGAAGGACTTTATTCAGATGAGCTGGAAACGAAGCAAGTGATTGAGAAGGCTGATGTGAAGCACCTCGACTAGAATTTGATGATAGTGAAATTGTCTAGTGTACTTAGCGTAGCCCGTATTGATATTATGAACCAGGAACGACATCGTCTCCTTTATCCTTTGCACATGGGTCTCAGAGATTAGATAATCTGTGATTGTTTCTTTGCGTCTGGGTTTTGGTAACACCAGTGCTCTTCGCCATTCTCATCGACATGATCCAAATATCCAACCTCGAATGTTTTGCCGCCTTCGGGAGATGCGGCCAGGGCGTCGTCGCCTGCGCACCGTATTTTGTTGCACTGTTTGCATAGCTTGAGCGCCATGTCGTTTGTTTCACCGCAACCTTTTGATCCTTTGTTGCACTGCCAGTAGACATGATGGCTGCTCACTTCTGTCGTAACTCGTCCGAATTTTGTCATGGTGGATAAGATAGATGACTTGAATTTGGCAGTTGATAGCAGCTGATGAGGAGGGTTGGTCGCTGGGAACTGAGCTGAGACTTGTAATGAACATGTCCGCCGGCCAGTGAACTGATATAGAGTTCCTGAGAAACCTAGAATCTCCCATTTGACTACGCATCACGGAGATCAGAGGCCCATCCAATCACAGTAAGCATCTCTGCTGTATTTCAGCAAGTAGTGTAGGGTGATTCAAGGATCGGAGGATATGCGCCACAGAAGCTAATACCTCCTCATCAGTGGGCTTATAACCCTTACCACCATGGTGTTACTATGGGTTAGCTATCTGATTCATGTTATTGAGATTTGGTACATGACTGAAAAGAGACCTGAGGGACGTGACGCAGCACCAAGCTTTATGATGATTATATGCTTACATCCATAGAGCACAATGTCAGATTACACTGGATCACACTCTGGTAAAGCGTCACGTAACTGCAAAGTTTTCAGGATCACAGTGGAATCGTTGTTAGAAGTGAATAAACCTGAATGAAGGATAAGTATAAATGTGGTCTTTGCTACCTGGAAGCAAACCTTGAGAAATCTTCACTCCACAACAAAAAGCGTTCATGAAGACCCCACTCAAAGACATCTATACAAAGCAAAACAAAAAAACTCTTACAAACCAGAAAACTTCATAATGGCCACTACGACAACTGTACGTAAAGACCACAAGAAGTGGAAGTGCAACAGAAACATCTCGGGAAAGCTTTGCGGCACTATCAACACAATGAGTGATATTTACTGCGAGAAATGTGATAAGAGGCGACAGACCGATGATGAAGCATTTTCTGCCGATGGTTCTTCGATTGGCAGGTTGTATCACCTGGATACCAATCTGACAGAGCACTGGGAGTACACCAGTCCTGAGCCCTTGTAGGCATAATTATGAACGCAAGGTGATGGACAACGGCGCGATAAGTCAAAAAAGAATGCTAGGGCGTGGATTTTGAAAGCTCTAGAGGCTTATGGTACCTTGCTTTAATAAGCTATCATCAATTCACATTTTTTGAAGCAGAGATATTTGGCTGGTGATAACAAACATCAATCTATTGCTAGTATGCAACGCTGTAACGAGTATCATCATGTAGGACATTGGTAATATTGAACTAGCGACAGGGCAATTGAATCATGTGTAGCTATTTCACGTTGCTTTTCAAGTCTGACATTTCTACCTATTCGTCTATAGCTCTTCCGAATCTAAGTCAGTCTTCCCTCCACCTAGTGCACACTGCTTTGACTCTCTAATCAAGGCCGATGCGTTGAGTTGAACGAGGCTGCCGTTGTCCAAGTAGTCGTTCACCGTGATGCCAACACCAAGGAAGAACTGCACCCCATAACCCGGTTGTCCAAACCACGGTCTGATAGGTCCAGCCTGAACGGTGAATGATTTGGTCACGTTGTACACGTGATAGTTGTTAGGAAACTCTTGGTTCTGCCCAGTGATCAGATTCCCAGGGTGGAGAGCTCTTTGTGAGAAGGGAGCTGTAGCAGGGGAGATATAACGTCCTGAGCAACATGTAAGTATCTAATCCTGTCCTATACTGTCTCGTAGAAATTACCTGTCGGTTCTCCAAACCGGTCAACTAGCGTTCCTGGCGTGAGATTCACGTTTGCCTTGATCGGGCGTTCGTCATCATCTAGCTCAAACCCATTCTTCAACGGATACTTCCAGCCAATTGGCTTTTTGCCATCGGGTCTGGTCGTGTTGTCCCACCATTTCTCGAGGAATTCATTGGGAGTCAAGCCTCCAAAACGGTCATAGCCACTGATATATGTGCTGAGGGGGAGCTTTGTGGGGAGGTCTGTAGGCCCTAGACGTTCATCGCCACAGATGTAAATGTGTCTAAGGTTGTCGTCCCTGCGAACATTCTTCCCTGAGCAATCGCATTCTTTGCTCGTGATGTCCTCTTGAGGTATGTACAAGGCGAGGCCAGTGGCCACAAGTGATGAGAGGAGAAAGGATTTGAAGATCATGGTGAAGTTGAGAGCATCAGGCGGAGTTCCAAAGACTTGACAAGTTGAGGACCATGTGCCGGGCTCTGCATATTTATATTGCAGCTTCAAACGATGGCGCTTTTCCCATTCCAATCTCATGGCCCAATGATTTGCTCGTTAAATTAACATCTTTCCCGATCAGCTTCAGATTATTCGAGCTAGAGCTACCGCCAGTGTCTTGTGCCCTGAGCTTCAACCATTTTGGGGAGTGACCCGGTCAATAGATTCACAAGCTGAGACAAAATTGGAAACCAGACAGCCTCAGTAGTCAATAGCGTTTCGGGGGTCAGCTGTGGCTTTCTTCCAGCATTCTCTCTCCAGATTACCTGTTCCAAAATTGATCACCCGTGGATCGATTGGTCGGGCCGTCAGCGGTCGGGCCCCGTTTTAGTTATGATTCGGTGAATGGTACGGGCCGCTCCCCAGGAAATCGATAGCTTCAAATTACCCTGGTCAAAATACGGTCCAGTGGCTGGCTGAGATGCAGAAGTGGCTGGCGGTGAATGCCCCCTTTGCTCGGACCCTCCGTAGGCGATTTTTCTTCTGCCCTCTGGCGTTATTTCATTCATGTCTTGACAGATTTCAAATCGCCATTTGGTTTTGGTATCAGATGGTCGCAGGAATTTGACGAGCGATGGTGGCAATGAACTGGGTTGATTAGCTTCACCTCCAGCTCAGGACCTGTCCGCCGCCAATTCCCTTCTCCTCTCTTCTTGAGTCAAGATGACACAGCCTCCAATAATTCTCACCTTCTAGACTATTGAGGAGAACAGGCCAGAACTTTGAGGCCCGACTGGTCCAGTCCTGTCCAGATGCAGGGTGCTCAATCAATCGAGTGGTTTAGTTGACCGGGGTGTCAGTATTAGGGCTGATAGGCTATTTCACACGCTACTGCGCCACTGGAAGGAACCGCTAGAGCCCCCGCCCTTACCGACTTCCAGCACGGAGCGAGTCCCAGTGAGTCGGGGGTCGCAAAGTCACCCCGAGATCATGCTTCCAGTCTGCGCTCAATTTTTTGCGATAATGCAGATGGAGGGAATTTAATGATATTAATACTTGTGTCCAAATTGTCAATCTTATCGCACCTTGTTCATTCAATCCAATGACCGCCCGCTATTCCCTTGCATGATGCTCTGGCATCTCATACACCGCCGAATCGTGGTGGCTCAGTTCAGCTGGTCGTCCTTGGCCGGTCATCTCTGATGGCTCGACATGCTCATTTTGCCTGGGTAGGTCCTCCTTGAACACCGATAAGCGCGGTTCTAGAGGGCTTCCTCCTACTTCCACTATACCCGAGACCTTCTCCTGCTGAGCGCGTTCTCTGCGTCGCTTCATCCACAGCCAAGCAAGAACGCCGAACAGCAACGCGCCCACTCCAATGCCGACTCCAGCACCAATACCAGCTTTGGCTCCCGAACTCAGGCCTTTGGACTCCACAGGCTCTTGTGCTGGTCTATCCTTGGGCTTCTTGCCATCGGTTCCGTTTGTCGGGAGCTTTTCTGGCAGTGCTTCTGCATCAACCCAGTCGCCGTCGTAGTCCTTGAATGCCTGCACGATCGTCTCGTTGGCCCAATAGTATAGCCAAGCCTTGCCCTCGCTCTGTTGAGAGACTATGGCTAGACCGGAACTCGCGTTATCGGCGACAGGCCATGCGCGCTCTGTTTGGTTCGAGCCAAGCTGCCAACCATTCTTCGTCGACTTGACTTCGTGTATCTTCTTATCGTCGCCGATATAGAAGATACTCCGTGTTCGCGATCGGTCCACTGCTGCGCCGATGGCTTCGAGGGAAGAGTTCCAGGCGGGAAGAGAGAAGTCGGCTTCATCTTCCAAGCTCCAGTACATATCCGAGGGCAGCGTGTTGTTAGTGTAGGGTCCGAGGAACGTGTTCGGGAACGCGTCTACTACTTGTCAGCCGATGATTCAGCCAGTACCACCAGCACGATGGGCATACCTAGCGTCCAGAACCCTGACCTATCCAGGCGCGACAGCTCGACATTCTCAGAGTCCTTGGGGAAAGGTACTGTAATGTTCTTCAAGTCATGTATCGTTGACCCTAACGCCATGCCTCCGGCAATATCCTGTGAGATAGCGCCGCCATCATTCCATCCGTCATCATCAGTATACCATAGCATCTTGACTCTCCGGTCCTCATCATTATAAAATAGTCGATATCCATCTTTCTCTCCGAGGTTGACGATTGAAAGGCCCGTTTCGTTGTGGATGGAGTCGACACCCGCAGCCGCCGAGATCTGGAACTCGCGGTCACGTATAAGCTTTCCTGTCGTCATGTTACAGATGTACTTCCCCTGCACGATCGTATTATCTTCGGTTTGCCAGAAGACTTGCGCCTGGACATGCTGTGAGTTTTATACCACGATCAGTTTGGAGAGGTACCACGTACAGTGATAAAGTTCAGGTCCCCCCAGCCTACGGCTGTAAGTGCAGTGCCATTGCGTGGTGTTTCTCTTGTATCGAGGATATTCGGCTTTTCGAGTGGGAAGATTGGAATATCTTGGCTATTGCAGGTACTGTAGAGAAGCTTCCCCGTAGTAGGGTCTTGCGCGCCAACCTGTATGGTGAGGTCGGTGAAAAAAGCATACAGAGCTGAGCCGTAGCTGGCATGAACCAAGGCCAGTAAGACCAACCACGACAGCATGGTTGTTTCAATGATGAACAATGATATTGTTTCAAAAGAAGGAGCCTGCAAGAAACATCGACGCAACGAGACGAGGCGATAGAGGGTTGGGAGCATTGAAATGGAAAGAAGCAGCTGTACAGCAAGGTTTGGACCGGGGAGCCTCATTTTGCCCCTCAAGAGCTCAATTGACTGCAGGGTGATATGGCTGCGGTGATGTGAGCAAGCCACAGCACCAGACGGGACGCTTGCATGAAGTAGGCTTGATGCCGGTGAGGGATGAGTCCTCTGGCTGGCAAGCGGCTGAGACACACTCACAAACTTCCAAGGTGCCTACAATAGCTCCCCGCTGCTTTCGATGTGAACAGGCTCACGAAGGCTCTCAGCCCCCAATTCTGTCAAATTGGGATCGTGTCACACAATCGTTGGGGCTGTTTGCTGTCTGTTGAAGATTGCTTAAGTTGTCACTTATGCATACATTCTCGATGCTACTGATATCCCGCAGCAGGTCGGTGCGTTGTGTAACACCATAAAGGCTACATGGACAAGTCTCGCCAGCCATGGCCAACTTGTTGTAAATGAAGTGGGCTGCGAAACTTATGCATCTACACATGTTCTCATTCTGCTAAAGAAGCAACTTGTGTGAGACATATCCCAATTACAACCATTGATAAGACTAGGGTCTCTCGAACAGCCAAAGGTTTGGGAAACTTTGACGTTGCGTCTCGCCCCCATCATCAGCATACATCGGAAGAGGTCTTGGGGGCCAAATATTCATACCGTTGAGGCTGAAGCTGTCGGCTGGGCTAGCTCTGCTTCTGGACCTCATCGATGCCTCGCTAATTTTGGATGGCCCAAGCCCTTTTTCTTTAAATAATAACCTACATTCGGATTCCTTGCAAAGATACAGAGAGGGCTAGTTGATACGTCCCGAATGTAACGATGTAGAGCAAGTCTCAAAGCTTCCATTTTCGTTGCATTTGTCGCCCGAAGACACAGCCTACAAATTTCTAGAATGTGTTTGAGGTATTATCAATCGAATGCTTATCTCAGAGCCTGATTGCCAAGTCTGATCGCATTGGACAAGTCAAGCCTACACACGCACGGCCTGGCCCTCACCAACAGCATTCTACCACGATCAAGCCGATTCATCTTGATTGGTACTCATCTCAGCCGCAAATATGCAGTCAGCATTATTTATTGCCAATCGCAAAACCCCGCCATGATATCTCCCTGCCACCTAAAGAATGGTGCAGCGATGTTCCCTCTCCCGGATTAACTCCTGCTGCAGGGCTTCATATTCTCCATCACTGTACTCAGAGTCGGAATATTCAGAGTCCGACTTGCCCATGATCGATGAGTCATCACCATAGCCTGAATCGCTAAAGTCATCAAGAACAGATTCTTCGTATGAATTGCCGCTGCAGATGGTCAGTCACGGCTCGCGAAAAGGAATGGGATACTTACCTGACCAGCCCTGCCATGACTGTCCAGTCCGATGGCAGGTTTTCTTTGACACTGACAGCCTGTGCAGACCTACGTAAGTCTCTCCAGAATCTGTCCATACTCGGCCTTGTGAAGTAGCTCCATGATGCGACATCCTGTGATGGAAGTCAGTGCCTGTACAAGCACCTAATGAGGGACTGGATGAAAAGCCTACCAGATTTGTGCACATGTGGATGAAGGCGACAACAAACGATATCCACCTCTTAGTCTTGACAGGGCCTCTTAAACCCGGGCCTCCTCGAAATTCGATGCTGCCAGAGCCGCTCCCAAAGACATTGTCAAAGTTCCAGAGAACATATCTCTCCTGCTTAGGTTCTGGACCGGACTGCATGAGGTCTCTTATGTCTTCTTCGTCAACTTCATCGTCGAGCGCGTCCCATAGTTCTCTGAGTGCTGCTTCTTCGTGATAGCTCGATATGAGATCGTATAATGGTCCAGAACGAAGAGTGTTAGGCCTGCAGTACTTGTTGTTCTGACGATGGTACGGAAGCAGGCGAATGACCAGAGGCTCGTAGTAGACGATGCCAAATGCAATATTTCGAAGCTGGTTCAGATCAAACTCCATTTCTGGTGATGGTGACACATGAACATGGCTTCCGCAAGCAATGGATGACTCTGGCATATGGAATACACGATCCCATGAGTTCCAGAAAGTGGCCACCTCGTTCTCCCAAGTGTAGTCAGTGGAAAATATAGGTGAAACAGCCTCGAGCGGAACTATGAACAGGTCCAAATATTAGTAGGCGATCAGAATAAATTCTTGACATACTCACTGCATGGATGTTCAGGATCCCCTAACGACCCGTCCTTTGTAATCCACCACTTATCGTAGTGTTCTGGACGCTTTCGATATCGCTGATTGAGCTTGTCTGCTTCTGCTTCGGCGCCATCATATCTCAATGACGTTGCCAACTCCTCATAGTAGACAGCACGCAACAGAGGGTGCCGTACTCGTTTGGGCTCAGCAATGAGCTCCAATTCGACCCCAAAGTTGTATGAACCAAACGAAGACATGGTTGCTCACGTGAATCGAGTGGAAGATGACCGAGTCGCCCATCGCAAGCAATTGGGGAAGCCATATTCATAATCAACATATGGGTCGCAACATCAGAAACCGGGGGAGGCAATGAAAATGAATCAGGCTCTGAACTCGCAAGTTAGATTACGAATTGATGTGTATCTATGGAAGTACACAATCAGGCTCGCACTGTCTAAGAGGGTTGCATCGTCATCCATCATCCCAGTTTGTTTGAGCCTTGTATTACCACACTTTTATGATTGCAAACGCCCGCATAACGAGAGATTTTTCTGATAAAAACCTTCTTTTTACATATGTAGCAGCTGGACACCCTCTAGCGCTGGATTTGGAACCTGATGCTTACCTGGACGTGGCTTTGACTACTTGACGTGCAGATAAGAATTGCAAACGTGAGGACGCGAGCATCGCAACCACCATCCAAGGTTGCATGGCAGGGAGCGTGACCAAGGAAATTAATCAGCTCATTTAGAAAGCCACCATAAATTGCCTCGCTCGTCGCAGCCTAACGCATGCAAATTATTGACCATCAAATGTCAGGTTCCAACGGAAATCCTTCACTCCAACTCGCATAGAACTCTAGCAATTCACTCTGCCAATCACTGGGTATCAGCCCCGAAAACGACTCGAACAGGGTACTTTGTTGCGTGCATGCACATTCACGCCATGCCGGATTTACCGGCGCAGCTCTACTTCGCCTATGGCAGCAACCTTTGGCTGCAGCAAATGGCCAGCCGCTGCCCCGAAAGTTACTACGTTGGCAGGGCGGTTCTGATGGATCACCGATGGCAGATCAACAGTCGAGGCTTCGCGAATGTAATTCCTTGCAGCGGCTATAATGTGCACGGATTGGTCTACCAAGTCAGCGTCGACGATGAAGCTCGCCTTGACAGAAACGAAGGCGTCCATTCCGGCGCTTACACCAAGTCATATCATAGCGTCGTTCTGCATGAAGCGGTGGAAGACCTCCAGCTTCCAACGCGATACCTTGTCCAAGATGGTGGGCTAGATAAGGCTGTCAACGCGGTACGATCAGGGTCGCGATCTCATGAGCCCGAGCAGCAAGGCAGAATCAGAAGCAACGTGTTGGTTTATCTTAGTAGTCGTTACTGTCAGTGGGGGACCGCACGGGATGAATACGTTGACCGCATGAACTGTGGCATAAGGGATGCTGTCACTCTGGGTATCCCGAGTGACTTCTTCGAGAACACGGTCCGACCGTCGATTCCACCGAGGTCAGTCTCAAGAAGGTCCCCAAGGGAAGGTCAAACAAGAAGACAGACGCGCCAAGCTGGCCATCGCAGGGCCAGTTCGGATCCCGAAGAGCCTCATCGAAGAAGGCGGCGGAGCTCATCTCCACAACGCAGAACATGGGGCAGTGCGTTTCAGCGCCAAGGCTCAACCTTGGGACGAGGCGTACGCACCTATCAGAGAGTTTCAAGGCCATTTTCGCAATCGACCTCCTGGGCGTGGGGGTGGTGATGAAGCTGTCTCATGTCAGGCCCGCCGTATTTACTTCAGCCTACCAGAACTTATAATTTAGCATATATACGTATCCAAGCAAGACACCGTTTTCAACCCCGCTGCTCTTGTCAATGTGAGCCGTAACAAGGTGGTCATCCGCATGCAAGCCAGGTCTCAGGCTGCGCAGTGCGGCTGCTTGATGGTTGAGTCACAATTGATGCAGTTGTCTTAACCTCATATGCAACGACCCCAATTAGGGTTTCCCGTTGGACATAGGGATGCATTTCCAAAGATTGATATCACTAAAAGTAAATATGTAGAGCGTAGATGTTGTATTTCTACATGTTGTGTTTCATACACATGAGTCACCGTGAGACTGGTCTCACCAGCCTGATCTGCCTGAAACACCTGCCAATCCTGGTCAATGATGGCTGCTAAACATGCGATTATGACTGGTCCTCAGCTTGAAGGCTGAGGGTGATCAACCAAATTGGGAGATTTGAGCCGAGTATCACTGTGAGTATACGAGGGCTTGTACGAGGACTTGTCCGAAACCATGGCAGCTCAAAGAGGTCGAGCCTGCATGATAAGGCTGCCCCTTGCCAAGTGCCTTTTTGATTGTCTTACAGAGGTCATCGGTTGACTAGCCGACTGCCAATTTTAGGGGGACAGCACATGCCGAGTATTCTGTCGTTTAGCCGTTTTATGCAGCAACTCATGAAGACCAACTCCCTACAAATATTTGCCGGATGCTTGGTCACGGGGAAATCAGGACAATCGGCTTGCAAAGTCTCACAAAGTCATAGTAACAAATTGATTGACAACCACCTCAAAATAAAATCAGAACATGAATGAATACAACTATGTCTCATCTCTGTGACTCATTCAACACCTTCCAGTCTTCTGGCAAAGAGTTTCTCAACGATAGCTGACTGGCGGCTTTCTTGATCACAGTGTATAAACCCTCAGGTGTCCACGACTCCAGAGTAGAAACATTGGGGTTCGCGATGTTATTCTTGACAAGTCAGTAATGAAAAGCATTGTAAATACTTGACAGAACATACCATGTTGAGTAGAGCTTGAATCAAGGCAATCGTGAAAGCAATCCATCGTTTAGTTCTGATCTCTCCTCTGAGGCACCTCCCGCCTCTAAACTCAATGGTGCCAGAGCTCCCAGGAACGACATTGTCGAAATTCCACAGAACGTACCTATCGTTTTGCATGATGTTCTTCAAGGCCGTGGTGCTCTTTGCACTCTTGATGAGCTCCGCTATGGCGTTGTAGTTGCCGTTGCAGCGCATCAGCTGCGTCGAGTTCAGAGTATTCTGCTTGCAGTATCGATTGTTGGCTCGTTCTCGCATGAGAAGCTGTAGAATGAGATTCTCGTAGTAGACGACGCCGAATGCAATCTTCTTGACTTGGGGAAGCGAGAAGGTCTGATTGAGGCCCTTGGATACGTGGATGTGGCTTCCACAAAGAACTGATCGATCGGGCATGTGGAAAACAACACGCATGGCGGTCCAGAAGACATCGATTTCATGCTCCCAGTTATGCTCCCAGTTCGCCCTCAAACTGAGGACCGGAGAGACAGCTTCCATTGGAACTATAACTTGTCAACTTGGACCCTGATTAAGAGCGTTGAGTCTTCTTACTCTTGTCGGTATGGGACCCAAGAGACCCGTCCTTGGTGATCCACCATTTGTCGTAGTGTTCCGGTCTTTTGGTATAGCCTTGTTGCAGATCGTCGGCCTTGGCCTTCAGACCTCGCTTTCGGAGAGATGCAGCCAGTTTACTATAGTACAAAGCATGCTTGGTACTAAGTGGTGTCCGAATCTTGTGAGGTTCGACAATAACCTCTATCTCGATGCCGAAATGATAATCAGCCATGGCTAGATGAGACGAAAAGTAGTAACTTTGAGACTATCATCAGGCGCTATGACGAGCAGTCATCTTCGTCCGTTTCGTGGCTAGATATTCGACATTTCACTTCCCTCCAGCAAGACTCAGCCGCCCTCTCCCATGTTTGATACCGTGACAATAGTCATGCTTCCTGATGCTTACAGTGTCATCCATCGTAGCTGATGGTGGCCTGGGCTGACAGTCCGGAATTCCTTTTTCCATCATGATACATCGAAAATAGAAATGCCACAAAGTGCAATTTCACATGGGAGTCAGACAGACACGCAGGGTAACACATAGCAGCGTTTCGTCAAGCTTGATTGGTAGCCACCAATCAGACCGATTATGCAGTCATCATCACCAAATCGTATCATTAATCATCGGGCCGGGCGGGCGAAAAGTGCAAGTCTTGTTGGTAGGTCCTAGAGGAACTTTGAAATGAGTTTAGTATTTTAAGAGCCGCATGGGAGTCATTGAACGATTGAAACGGTGTGGGCGGTGGCGATTTAGGCCAGATGCATAATGATGAGTCCTGTATCTCGATGTTCACAGTCCGAATTATACAGTGGTCGGAGTGCAGCCTGATTGAGGCTCTTTTTCCCTTATCAGGCTGTGAGTTCATGCGACCGGTCTGCCCCGCCATCCCATTTCCCAGACTCTTCCTCTTCTCTCGTATTTTGACCTTTCATCTCCAAACAGTTTTCTAGTATCTACAGCCGAGAGTCATGTATGCCTTCAATCAGTCAGGTCCAACTTATGAGCAGTCTGCCACAGTTGACGCGCCCGGGTCAAGGATGATCAGAGCAGCCAGCACTCTATACTTTGCCTATGGGAGCAACTTGCACCTTGCGCAAATGGCCCATCGCTGTCCCGGAAGCGTTTTCAAAGGAAAGGCCATTCTTGAGTCTTATCGCTGGCAGATCAATGAGCGCGGAGTGGCCAACGTCGTTGAATCTGGAAGCAATCACTCAGTCGAAGGCCTTCTCTACATGATAGGTCCCAAAGATGAAAGGACCCTGGATCGCTCCGAAGGCGTGTCAAAGGGCTTCTACCAGAAGTATCTGATGAGAGTTTCTTTCGAACCTCATCAGCAATACGCAAACTTCAAGACCGGTAGATTATCCCACCTACTTGAGCAGCGCCGGGACTCGATGAGCGGCGATGGGACTCATTTTCCCACCAACGCCAATCGCAAAGTGAGATTCACCCAACCTCAGTTCGAACCTGTGACCTATATGGACGGCGAGGAAGATTCAGGACGCCATGCGCGTACTGAGCTAGTCAAAGCATTGGTGTACGTTAGCGAGGACTACATTACCGATGGCTCCATCAGAGAGGAGTACATCGCGAGGATGCAAAACGCCGTCAACGATGCAGTATCACTGGGGATTTCGAAATCATTTGTGAACAAATACATCGTCCCCTTTCTCGACCCCGAGCAAATTTGGCATTTGTCCGCGAGAAACCCTACAGAGACCCATGATGAACAGCCCAGCAAGTTACTGGAACTGGAGTCTGAGCCAGAAGCGCAGGCTATCGTCAATGGAGAGCCAAATAAAGAGCAAGTCGGCGACATACCTCCAGCTGAGAATAACGTGGCGGACATTTCAGAACCGGCGGGTGATAAAAAGTCAACTGACGTGGATATGAACGAAGAATCAAACCAGGAAGGTAAGATCAGCCTTGATCCCATGTTTGACGTATTCGTCGCCCTTGTTGTCACCGTATGCCTGGGTTATCTGACTTTCTGGTAGCCCTATCAATGGAGCCTACAGTCAAGGAGGATAACTTGTCTGGGCATATCGATCTATCGAAGCTTAGAGCAGAGAACCGCGACGGAGATGGTGGTTCCAGTGGCATGTTCCCCAATAATTTGTACGAGGCTGTTGACAAGGTGAACCATTCGGCCATCGATGGCAGTGGGGAGAATATTTATGTCGCCATTGTCAAACACAAGGTTAGAGAGGCTAATTCTGGCTTCAGCGTCGCCGCAGCATGTAAGGGGATTCAAGTGGCTAATGAGCTTGCTATGAAAGAGTTCAAAGCGCTGTGTGCACTGAACAGTAAGCCAGTGGTGGAAGAAGAAGAGCCAGATGTCGTGGTTGTCAAGGAGGTCTCTCCAGGTGATCTGACCTGGAAGCTAGAAGAGGACGCATATCTTCATCTCAGTAGTACAAGACCTGGGGAGGAGCCTTGGTTGATGGTATGGGTGGAGTCAAAACAACTGATTGGGTGCCAATAGATATTGCGATGACGGAACATTAGTGCCAATACTCAAGATTGGGGTGGATGGTTTGTTCATAACAAGCTAAGAGGGCGCTCTTGTGCAGTAATATTTCTTTCTATCACATAAGTACACCCCAAGCACTAGTAGCTCGTATCATACCACTTGAAATCAGCTCCCCAAAGATCCCGCTTCGTCAGAGCCTTATCCGATGGGGTGAAGTACTTTCTCTGGGACGTATCGGCACCAGCACCGGTTTTTCCGAACTCTTGGAAGACACTAATAAATTTAGCTTTTGATCACCTTTGGGATCTTCCTGTGAACTCACGGTGTTGCGCCTTCTGCCATGGATGAGTAGCCCTCTAGTCTCACCACGTTTGTCAAGGTGCTGTACTAGTACATCACTCGTGCGTTGACTCTCCAAGGACGGCCGAGGTATACTTTGTTGGTGAGATCTTGGTTGCCGGTAGATGTGATATGTATTGTGTTAGGTCATCACTATAAGTGCAAGACAATGGAACACGTACTATGCTGTGATCGATGATGTAACGTGAGGTATCGGTTGGTTCGGTCCGAGAGGATGCCGTTATATAACCCGGCCCATTGGAAGCGATGGTGGCTGGACTATATTAGAAACGCTGGCAGGGAGAGATTCATCCTGTACTTGCATTCTCCGATCCATGCATGGCCGTTGCCAAAGATGTAATCGACCGCACCTACAGTTATCAGCCAGAATTCCCAACCTTGTTAACAAAGGAATAGCCTTACCCTCGATGTAGCAGTTAAAGTAGTACATCCAGCCAGCTTTGACATATAGAGTATCCTGGTATGATTTGAAAGAGCAGCCGTAAAATCCGGTTTTTTTGCCATTTGCCATCAACGCAACAGCCTTTCATTATTTAGAATATTCTCCTCATAATATGCAGTGTAATTACCTGTCCAGCTGTATATCCGTTGACAAAGTCAATGTTGTAGGCGGCGAAGTCGTTGGACCTGAGATTTACGGTTGAGCTTGCGTCTAAGGAGCCCGCATCTTGCGAACCGATGGTATTCTTGATAACTACAGTATTCTTCTTGTAGCTTCCAGTACTGATACATTGTGTTAGTGAATTGGGGGTATCCGAATGGATATTGTCCTACTCGGCGGTTACCCCATAGAGGGTCAAGGGTGCTTTGACTTTCACCTCGACTCGCTCATTGTAAGTTCCCGAGTTGAGGAAGATACAGGTAGGTTTAGTAGGTGAGCCGATAGAGTTAACGGCAGCTTGTAGACTGGTGAACTCTGACGCACTAGCACCACTGGGCCTTACCACGATACAGTTCGCCGGAGCCACAGTGCGACTATTGCCCGCTCAGGTTGAAAGGCTGGCTGCTTCAACGGAAGATGCACCTCGACCGAAAAGAAGAGCCAATTGAACCAAGTGGAAGAGGCTCTTGGGGAACGGCATAATTATGATGATAATCAAGAACCTGTATGATCAAACGGTTTCGGTGAATGATGATGGCATGGATATGGAAAGCAGTCATTGTGTTTTCAGATGGATTTGATTGCCATTTGGATGAGCTAAGGTTATCAAGAAGCTTATCCCATTCATGGAAAATCACAGTTCGACATCAGGCTCAAATAACCCGTTTGATTTGCAACTAATCGGATCGTAAGGCAGACATTCGGCAAGTTTCTGCCGTTAAGTAACTATGCAAGAGTATCTGCATCATCTGAAAGTCATCCCAGCTTCTTGTTTCTCCGTAAGCTATCGAATAAGGAGTGTCCCAATGCAGAAACCATACCAAGTTAGCCGAGCATGAGATCAAAATCGGAAACCGAGTATCTAGTCTGGGGTTAGAGATTGGGGGCAGGCTGTGTTGACTTTGGGGTATCAGGCTAAATACATGCAGGGGCTAAATTGCGAAACATGATCACCTTGACCATTGACAGTTAGACTCCACTCAACCCTAGAAAACAATGCAGTGCAGACAATTACTTGATTGCTTGCCTGTGATCGAAACTTCATAAGTAGTGGAGGATGCGGGGACTTAGCGCGTATTCGTTTACCAAGTCCTGGGTTTACTCGGGTCCAGGTTAATTACTCATTAGAACTGAACGAATCTATAGCCCTTTCCAGTTTCCAGAAATGCAAGAGTGCGTGTTTGGTTCGATCTGTTTAGTTAGCAAAAGGGGGGTAGTATTTTCAAACTGCCGGCGAGGTTAATTGGTGGATAATTTGTTGAAACGACTCTACAATTGACTTTGAGCTGGTGGTATGAGCTTGGATTGTCCATAGGTTGACAGATTAAGGGGTTCAGCTCTACGCATAAGTCTATTCGGATGAAGTCATCAGGTGGCATATTCTAACTGACCAACCAACTACTCATTGAGAGGTGTTGATGGAAGAAGTTTACTTAAACGATGGTAGTCGCACAAGACGAAAGATTTACAGAATCAGAGATCGCATCGTCTGGCAGCTACTAAAATGCTCTTTAAATCAGTCTTCTTCGCTACTCTCATTTCACTGGTTATTCAAGGGGTCGCAGGCACTCCAACCTCACACGGCCACCACAAGCGAGCGACTTGTACTCCCAAATCAGCCGGCTCAGCCTCAACAGATGATGTCCCCGCCATCGTCGCAGCGCTGAAGCAATGCGGCAATGGTGGAGTCATCCTGTTCCCCAAAGGGACTACATACATGATCAGAAGCAAGCTCAGTTTCGCCGGCTGCACCAACTGCGAAGTCCAGCTCGACGGTCGACTCAAACTCTCGGATGATTACACATTTTGGAACAACTCCCGAACTCAGATTGATATCCGTGGTATCAACGGGCTTAAGTTTCGTAGTCCCTCTGGTACTGGGGAGATTGATGGTAATGGACAAGCTGCATGGGATCGTTTTGGATCAGTTGGGGATTTGAAGAGGCCCGTCATGTTTGCGGTGGAGGGCTCCACTGATGTTGAGGTCAATGGTTTTCTCATGAAGAATGCACAGAATGTTTTTGTTGATATCGGATCAAACAGTGAGAGGGTCAAGTTCCTCAACATGCATTTGACTGCCATCAGCAAATCCAGTTATCCACCAAAGAACACTGATAGATTTGATATCGGAGCGTCCAAGTACACCACTCTTTCGAACATCTTCATCCAGAACGAGGATGATTGCGTTGCATTCAAAACAGGGTGCGATCAAGTGACAGTAACCGACATCACCTGCCAGGGATCCCATGGCCTATCAGTCGGTTCTCTTGGCAAGACAAACACCGATATAGTCACCAACGTCTACGTGAGAAATGCCACCATGAAAGGCGCTACGAAAGCGGCTGGTATCAAGATCTACCCCGGTGGCCCTGATCACGGCACAGCAGTTGTCCGCAACGTTACCTGGGATGGCGTAATCGTTGATAACTGCGGTGCCGCATTTGAATTTGATGCTTGCTACAACGAAGACGAGTCCTACTGCAAACAGTATCCCAGTACCGCGCAGGTGACAGAGATCTACGTCAAGAACTTCTCGGGAAAGACTAGTACTAAGTATGCGCCTACTACAGGCCATGTATACTGCCCTGTTGAGGGAAACAATTGCCATGTTGAGTTTACGAACTGGACTGTCAAGTCGGGAACTCGTGCTGGGCAGTTTTTGTGTCAGAACATCAGCTCTGATGTTTTAGGTATTACCTGCAAGGCTCCTTAAGGCACACATCACGATGGACCGGCCATTAGGGATCAAGATGCTTTTTGGCCTTGACTTAGGGAATAGCCCATTGATCCTCACTAGATTTATCCAAATCTTCTTGATACTTAGATTAGAGGTCCCATGGAAGTCTGCTGAGGATCATGTCGGTTTTCCCCAAGCAGTTTAGTGCATTAGCACAGCCAACCGGATAGCAGGGATTGGCCAAAACCCCACCATCTCATGAAGTGCAAACCGACCAGATAATCCCCCAACAACCGACTCTTACCATTTCATGATCTCTTTGGCCTATCACAACCTCGAGACTGCCTTTCCGACCAAATCGGCCCGTAAAAATGGCGAACCAGAATCTAGCAGGTCATATCACCAAGTTCCGGGTGACCCAAACCCCACGGATCAAGCGGAACAGACCTGCCGTTTCTTGCTCAACATGTCGTGCGCGCAAGCAGAAATGCGACAGACAACAACCATGTGGTCCATGTCAGAAGCGTGGAGTCGAGGACTCATGTCACCTAGACCCAACTCCGCGACCACCGCCTGCTTCCCTGGCCAATCGTGGTGATAGTCGAGTTCAGAATGAGCTTAGGCAGATGCAGAGCCTTCTCCAAAGTCTCCTCAGCCAGCCTAACCAGGACCAAGCGGCTACATCCTGCGATACTCTAGCCGCGGGTGTGGATCGCATTCGGCAAGCCTTCAGTGGCAATAATTGCAGGGCTGTGACAGCTCCGCAAGTGGACCAACCTCCAGACATCGTGTTCGGATCTCTCGCCAAAGCTACCTCAAAAGATGTTCTAGCGGCTTTGCCCTCCCGCCACGATTCTGATAAGATAGTATCGGATTACCTTAATGCAAGACACATTGCTGTACCGTTCATTCATATTCACCAATTCCGCAGACAGTACGAAGCCTTTTGGAACAACACTGAATCTGCGAACCTTCTGTGGGCAAGCATCCTATTTTCAGTCCTCACAGTTGGTACCATCATACCTGATGACAGGGAAGGCCGCTGCCAGTCTTCGGCATTTATTTCCATGTCAGCCAGATGCCTTGTATCCGGACAGTACAGCACCGCAACTGAATTCTCAGTTGAGGCCTTGGCTACGCATCTTCATGCACGATGTTTCCTTCAAGAGGACGGCAACGTCAATCTCTCCCAGCTTCATGCGTTGACCGTTCGTATCGCCCAACAGCGGGGCTATCATCAAGATGGAGGCGACTTCTTACAGGCTCTGACGCCTTTCCAAGTTGAGATGAGACGGCGCGTTTGGTATTACCTCCAATACTACGATGTCTTGCTCTCTCTTGAGCATGGACTACCGCCTGTGATACACGAAGATACGTACTCTATCAGTCATCCAACAAATGTAACAGATGATGAGTTCGATGAGGAATCGAAGATTGTCTTCTCTAGTCCAGTGACAGAGGCCTATGCTGTGCTCCCTTGCGCATACATGTCCCAACTGTTGCCAATTCTGAGACGCATCATTTGCCACGCCCTTGGCTTCAAAACCTGCAGCTATAAGGATGCCCACTCCCTTAAATCGCAGCTTGAGACATGGTACAGGTCGATTCCACCCAGCCTCCGCGTGCATTCCGTCAAGGATACTTGCTTGACAAAAACTACTTCTACGGCTATGCACCGTGTCCTATTTCAGCTCATCTACAACACAGGAATCGCGCTAATATATCGTCCCTTCCTCAATATCATGAGCCTTGAGAATAGGTATTGCGAAACTGCGCTCGACGTGTCTCGCAAGAACGCACTAAGATCTATTGAAGTGTATATAGAGGTTGGCAAGGAGATGCAGAGTGGAGGAGGACTCTATAACGACCCACAAGTCAAGGCTAACTTACCCGTCAATGATTTCTTTATAACAATGATAATGGCACCGCTTGAGTTTTTCGGTTGCCCCGACTTGCCGTAAGTCTGCCTTGAAGGGGAGACCAATAGCTGAGACTGAAGGATTGCAGGCAAAGCCAAAAGGGCTACATTATTCATACTCTCGAAACGGCAGCACAGTTGTGGCCCACGAGATCTTGTGTCTCTTCATACGCCCTCGAAAGCTCCCGATTGCTTCAGGTCATCCTGGCAGACATATATTCGTCGACATCGATTGAGCGTCCTATTTACCCTAACGTCTCTGATCTAAACCAGGAAAATGTCCTCTTACAATGCTTTGGAAATTATGGTTCAAGAAATGGGGATGTCAGTGAATTCGACAACTTGCAATGGAACACCACTGCAATACCGGATTGGGTTTGTACACATGTTCACATGCAGAGATGCGCCACTGACAATATCTAGGGCTCGGTGAACTTGTTGACTGATTATGAGGAATTCGACAGATCAATCACAGAAGAGTCAATCATCGGCGCTTAGGGCTGTGCTGCTTACCTGTTCTGCGTGTATGGCGAGATATAGTGGGGTGTCGGAGTTGGCGGTTGTAACAGTTGCCGATTTGGGTAATGAACATGTCCGACTTTAGATCCGACGCTGCGCCAAGACGCTCAACGGGCCATCAGTCAATATTCCCGGAAACAATGCTACCATTGAGATTCCTTTTGATTTTGCACGCCTTGAAGAGGTAGCTGATTAATATCTGGGTATAAGAGGAGTGCTTGCCTCCCTCAACAACTGTTCTGCATCCAGCTAGGGACTCATCTCACATTCCAACTCAACCATCTATCACCAACACATCTTTAAAATGAGCGACCTAGCTATTCCCGAGTTCGCAACCTCTCTTGTCCTTCCCGCCTTCAACGAATCTCTCAAACTCCAGAAGACCCCACTTCCCAAGATTGTTCCTCCTGGATCAGCCATTGTCCGTGTCCTCAGCACTCCAGTACGCCCCCACCAACGCGAAGGCTTTAAAGGAAACAGTCCTCTTTCTTTCAAGCCCCCGTACAACCCCGGAGATGGTGGTGTTGGCCGCGTCGTATCCGTTGGGCCTGATGCTGTCGCTCTCAAGCCTGGCCAGCTTGTCTACATGAACAACTTCATCACGGCAAGAGATGATCCCAACACCCGAGTCCTGCTCGGTATTCATGATGGCGGTGGTGCTGAAGCTGACTTGAAGCTTTTCAACCTCTGGAAAGGCTTCTGGAGAGATATTGCAGTTGTTGCTGCGGAGAATGCCATCCCTCTCGACGAAAAGATTCTCATCAATGAGATGGGTTACTCCTATGGAGACCTGAGCTATATCCAGCGCCTCTCGGTCGCATACGGCGGTATCAGAGCCGCCAATCTTCAAGCCGGCGAGACTGTCATTGTTGCTCCAGCTACAGGTCACTTTTCTGGCGCTGTGGTCGAATTGGCTGCCCAGGTCGGTTGTCGTGTAATTGCGCTTTCGCGCTCGGCATCTAAGCTGAAGCCTCTCACGTCTCGCTACCCTCGTATTACAGCTGTTGAGCTCACTGGCGATGAGAAGAGGGATGCCGAGGCCATTGGCGCACTTTTGCCCAGAGGCGCTGATGCTTACATCGACGTTTCTCCGCCTGCAGCGACAGCTTCACATCAGCACCTCAATATTTCTATTAACTCACTGGCGCCCTACGGTCGTGTTGTCTTTCTGGGCATGATGTTCGATATCAAGATCAACTATGCTAGCCTCATGGTTCGCAACATCACGATCAAAGCGCAGTTCATGTATACCCGCCAGGAGTTGGTGTCTTTGGTCAAGATGATTGAGACGGGAGTTCTCAAACTGGGCAAGGAGGCTGGGCATGAGATTGTGGAGAAGGGGTTCTCCATGGAAGAATGGGAGAAGGCAGTCACTGTTGCAGAGACGGCTATGGCTTGGGGTCAGCAGGTCCTGCTCTATCCCTAGACAACTACCATTGCGGGATAGGATCGGTGGAGACTTCCAAGCAGCTTCTATTATAATCTATATAATCTCCTTTTGTTCCGTTGCTTGTCTGTCGCCCATATCTACCTCGTTCTAAGCAAGTCCTAATTTCCCATCACTCACCCCCAGCTGCTCAACTGTCGCGAATATGTATCGAGAACCCCTTCACGTTCTTCCCCTCCAAACCTGGCTTGAGAGTCAAGTTAGGTATCTCATAGTCACCGCCATTTTGTGGTCTGTAAGCAATAGGCTCGATGGTGTCCAAATGCCTCAGCCTTTCACGAAGCCTCTCCGCCTCTTTCTCAAAGCCAGTTTGATCCAACCTATCAGTCTGATAAACGACGTGAGATGGAAGAACCTGAAACCCGGGATAGTATAGCACCCCGTGATTGATAGGGAATAGTAAGTCGTCAATATGTCCGGCAACTCCGCGTGTTGAGAAATGCTCCTTCTTGCCCCCGGCAGTAACAATGAGCATCGCTCGCTTTCCAGCGAAAACTCCCTCACCATATCTATCACCATAATGCTTGTCGCTATGCTCGCCATATCCATATGCGAACCCCATAGAAAACACTCTTTCGACCCAACCTTTGAGAATAGCGGGCATGGTATACCACCAGAGCGGAAAGTGAATTAGGACAACGTCGGCCCAGAGTAGCTTTTCTTGTTCGGTTCTGACATCCTCGGTAAGGTTTCCTGCGGTGTATGAATCCCTTGATGCGTATGCAACCTTGAGACGGGCATCGGATACCAGATTTGGGAAGTCTGAGCGATCGACCTTGGCTTTCCATTCCATTGAGTATAGGTCTGAGGTCTTGACTTGATGACCTTGAGCTTTGAGCTCGTTCACAGAGACTTGGAACAGAGATCCATTGAAGGATCGGGGCTCAGGATGGGCAAGGACGATGAAAATTTTCATGTTAATGAAAAGTCGTGATGATTGGTGCTTAGCATTCGATATTGTCTTGGTCTTCGGTCATTTATATACGGAAAAGTTGTCCCATTTTAGTCAAAAGGTCTTCTTCCAGGAAATCTATCATGACATGATCGGCTAAAAACGAATCCGATTGAGTTGAGTTCAGCCTATCATGGCTCAGACGGGCCAACTTCGCACCGGATAGTCCCCGAGCCCAGCCAGAGGTTGATCGTGGGTAGTGGGCTGGACTATCACGTTTCTTGCTTAATTTGTCCGTTTCTCGTCCGAGACCCCGAGATAACGTTATACTATCATTCGATCCGCTCCATAAACCCACGAAACAAAACTCCACAACGAATCAAAGTGCGGACTGGAAATAACACCTAGCTGATGATTAATGAATCATTTTCGCTCATTTTCGCACTTCGGTTCACTCAATGTCCGACTATGCACCAAGATTGTAGCTACTACACACCGCTGATAAGCCACTTAAGTTCCGACTCTGAGGGACAATCAATCCTGTAAAAACCATCATGATTTTATATGAAATTCTTTTTAGCTGTCTTGAAGCCCTAATTTGTTGTCTCATCATTTCCCAGGTCCCAAACGCCTTTCCATGCACGCCCTCTCAAAAGCCAAATGGTAATGAATCCATACTCTCAATATTTTCCTCTGCTTCTTCCTTCAGACATCTTTCGCAGGTACATTTGAACTGAAACTGTTCTTGCGTATGATTTTGCCTACTTAAGAGGTCTTTATGCGTTGTTAGATCGAAGTATGTGATCATGCATTCTTCACCCTTTGTGATATCACGGGCTGCTGTATAGACCATTCGTGCTTGGCCGTCGGGTTTGTGAGTGACCTATGAGACCTGTCAGTGGCACGTTCACGGGGCGTTTCTTATCCCTATTCGCTCACATTTGGTAGGCAAGAATGGTTAAACTGGGCAGCACGGGGATACAGGGCCATTCCGTACGATTCACCTCTTGGTGCAGCGTTGTCATTCACGGGCTGAGAGCCAGTAGCCCTCGGATACAGGCCAAAGGTATTGGTCTCTTCCTTGCATAATAGCAAAAGCATTTGTTCGGCACTTAGCAGGGGCGGTAGAACAGTCGCATCACTCAGATACTCGTGGACCAGTCGTTTCCAATGTGTAATCTGCACCTCGGGCCACGAGTCGAGGTACGCACAGCACATGTCCACGGCTTTCCAGCCACGTAAGAAATGGGCCTCCCATGGATGCCGCTGTTGTGCAAGAACGTTACCGCTGTGTAACTCGGCATTCCACGTGGCAAGCAGTCGAACAACATGCCAGACCGTAGCGAAATTGTACTCTCCCTCTTTCTGGCGAAGTGCTTCTGCGTGTTTCTTCAGCCAAGAGCACTCAAAGTTATGACGGCTCTTATCCGTCGCTCGGCATGCGACATTACACCAGACAACATCCTTTAAACAGGCATGCTCACAGCGGACGGCGCGACCATTTTGCGGGACACGGCGGGAGCACGACAAATTGCTGCAGATAAGCGGTTCGTTGGAGGTCACAGAAGGGACGATAGCATATGGTATGTCTACGAGAAGAACTGTTCCTTCTCGAATAGGACCCGTGGCTCGAAGCAATCTACCCTTGCAGGGGTCTTGATCAGGGACCAGATTCGGATGTACGTAAAAGTCCAGATCGTGAGTGACGACATTCGAAGGTTTTAGCGTACTCCTTGGTGCCTTGGGGGGCAGTCGGGGTTTTTGGAACTCCATTGTGGTTGAGATAGACAGCGATAAAGAGAATGACAAGAGAAATGGGAATTAAATGAATGGGAAAAAGAATTTGCTGGCAAAGTCGCTACTGAGCATTTGTGTTCTGGACCCTCGGAACGATCGAATACGGTTAGATGAGGAGGCCACTAAGACACCATCGCCACAGAGATAAGGGTATCATTTCGGCGTAACCTTTTGCGGCTTAAAGCCAATTGCTGTATCACTGTATCAGAAAGGCGGTATGTATTTTGAGGTTAGACACTGTAAGAAAAGTACATTGTGATAAGCTCAAAGCTTGACGTGGACGAAGAGATTAGTTTTTCACCATCAACGTCACATGATTATAGTTGTCAGCTTTTTGGACGATGCTGCGCATGTTAGAGAGCATAAACGTCAGAAACTCCAATCAGTCAGTTAAGCTTCCACAGGAAAATATTTCTTTGTGGCTTTTTACGTCAACATTCGGCGGGTTTGTCGCCCCGTTAAATCGGCATTCCAATAGCCGCTTGTCGCCCTTGCATCCAAGATCTGAGTGGAGAGGGACCACATGGAAGCTAGGGATAATCCCTCCAGTGAGATTGTTTCCCGTCACACGTGTCACTAATAATAGCACAGCACATCCGGCTGCTGAGCTTCCATCATGCTTCGACAGAAAATAATGTTCTTCGAAGTTAAGTACAACCTAAACTACAGTTCCGATTTTACAAACACTCCGTGATCAATCTCTTGAGCCACGGGCTTGTAAGTCCATTGGGTCACATAGACATCGCCTCCCTTAGGACAGTCCACTCCAGATCCTTTGCCGTTACAGGTAGCATAAGGTCCAAGCAAGCTACCAACAAATTGGCCCATTCCTCCACTGACAAGACTTGCCGATGCTGTCGCGATGTTGAGAGTCTTGCCCCTGTGGCTTGAAGCTCCAAGGTTGTAGTGCGTCGCGTTGGCTGCCTCGATATGTAGACTAATTACGCCCTTCTCCCAGCCATCGGGGACCGGTACTACCTTTGGCGCAGGAACATTCTGAGCTCCTGTGGCTCGGAATCGGAAGGCGAGTTTGGACTTCTTGTTGCCGCCTTGCTTTGTAGGGAGACGAACGATGCCAAGGTCGATATGGTCGAACTGCGTGCGAAAAACGGTGATTCCAGCTTCCTGGTCGTCGGACTTGGGCTTGAAGTCGATATCAACACTGTACTTGAACAGAGTGTGAGTTTGTCGACGTCCGATGAAGGCTAGACCTCGCTGTCCTGAAAGCTCAATCTCATCTCCAACCAACACACTGCCGGTAACATTGTTGCGGCTAGACACAATATGTAGACCCTTGGGGGACAAAGAGAAGGCACCCTCTCTGGGGACTCTATGGTGCACAAAGTGAGGCGGAATCTTCTTAGTCTTCTTCAGATTGTAGTTATCCGGGTCAGCGTTGAAGGGCCCATCTCCGGGAACGTTTCGTGTCGGCTTTGGGAGGAGGTTTCCAGGCATGCGGCCTCGCACTGGTTGCAGCTTGGGCCATTCGCCCTTGTTCCATGTACCGTTGAACAAAACAGCTTCACGGCCCATGGGCGAGACTCCAGGCGCTGTGATGCGAGTAGCAAGACAGAGACCCCACCAGTTGCCCTTGGTATCCTGGAACAAGTCACCGTGACCAACAGTCTGGAAGTACTCGGATGTTCCACGGTTGGTCAAGATCGGGTTGTTCTCGTAGGCTTCATATGGGCCGGTGATCTTGCGGGCTCGAGCGATTGTAATAGCGTGGTCCTCGGCAGTTCCGCCTTCGGCAATCATGAGATAGTAGTAACCATCGCGCTTGTAGATATGGGGTCCCTCAGGCCATACGCCTCCAGTCCCGTTCCAAATGTTGAGCTCCGGGCTCAGCTCCCCAGTTTCCAAATCAAGCTCCTGCAGAGTGATGCCATGGGTAGCACAATAAACCTTTCCATCGTCGTCCCAAAAGAGGTCGGGATCAATGTGTGTTGGCTTGAAGGTAACAGGGTCGCTCCAGCTACTCTCGTCCCACGGGTTTGTGGTCTTGAAGATGACTCCAATGATATCTCCAACGCCTAGGTATTCGCAGATGACGTAGTATGTTCCCTTGTGGTATCGAATGGTTGGTGCGTACATGCCCTGCTGCTGCCCAGCAGTCTTCCAGCTAATGCCAGGCAACTGTTTCTCACGGTTCCAGACATGACTGATGAGACGCCAGTTAACTAGATCCCTCGAAGCATAGACGGGAAGACCTGGGAAAGAGATGAAAGTTGAAGTGACACAGAGAAAGAGGCCATCTTTCTGAATGCATGATGGGTCTGAGTGCCATCCCGGAAGGACAGGGTTGGTGTATGTCGAAACGTCCGTCTTGGTTTCAGGAAGAGCACTTCCCATCGCGAGAAGCGGGCACAATAACCAAGAGAAGCGCATTTTGAACCCACTCAAGTGATATCGTCCTGGTTACACCAGACATCGCTTCAATCGAAGCTACTACCCGTTATATAGGCACATTCGAGCCGTCGATCATGAGATAGATTCAGGCAAATGCGGGGGAGGAAACGGCTGAATTACGATCCCCCGGAAACAAATCGTTCGCGATTGATGCCGATTCGAGCGCTAGATCTTGACCCTTGTTGGTAGCATGACGATCTTGTCAAAGAGCGCATTGAACCTGCAGAATGAGGGGTCTTGATGCAACTCCAACCTGCCTGATTCTGCAAAATAGGCTGATTCAACGACCCAGAAAATAAATTCAAGCGTCATGGAGAAGGCGATGAAGCTATTTAGGCTATTCGGATGCTGTTAGTAATTCATTTCATGACCTTGAAGAACGCCACTTCAATACGGCGAAAGGTTAAAGGTCGAGCTGTCAAACAACTGCGCTCATTTTTTGGCCATCTCTTTCACAAAAATGCTTGATATAAAATGGTAGGATTCTTCTTCTTAACTAATGCACAATGTTATCTATTAGAGTGCGTCAACACGGCATCGATACTGCGTACTGATTCTGCTGGTGTTGATAAATTCCGTAACAAATCATGATTGATATGATGTGTTTTAACAATATGCCACTGCTCGCATCATTCCTTGGCGATTGTCCAAGGTAATAAGAATGGAGGTTTGAATACCATTGGAAAATGCCCAAAAAGCTATGGATGTCGTGAATGGAATTGGCAATCCCAGGACTCACAATTGACTACTCAATTATCCATGGCGGTCAACATGATGCGGCTGGTGTAGGGTAGCATGAATGGCACCATACCATAGTTCCCTAGTGGGCCTGGGGAAGCTTCGCGAAACAGCATGGAATTGCTTGTCGCGTCAAACAACAAATGCCTCAGGCCCTCCAATTCGATGCGATTCCACGGTCTCACAGTCTGCGAGTACCCTCGCTTGTATCCCCAGGACTAGAATATTCTTATCGATGCTCTGACAATGAGATCTGGTTGACGTCACCTGCAACCCTACCGACATGAAGAAAGTCGCCGAAACATCGTGATCCTGACCGCAATTTCTCAAGCATCTGGAAATACATAATACTTTTTCGGATTTATTACTTATTTATAATCAGTTAATGCTCTGTTTTTTTCTTTCTTGGTTTGCTTTATGCTTGGATAGTGAGTTTTGTTGACAGACGCGCAAATGTCTCTCGCCCAACACGTAACCCAGACTGAGGGCTTCGACTATGAGGGCCCAGCGAATCCCAACTATGAAGGTCCGAGTCATCCGAATGTTTCTACTGGCTTTGGGACGGGAAATTCTCTTGCTCCTGGAGATGAATGCGATCAAAGCGGTGATCGATCAGAATGGCGACGATTGAGTTTTGCGCCTGTTGAGGTTGCTAAGAAATTGCCCAACATCGCGGCCTACAAAGTCTCCAACCTCAAGCGCTACAGTGAGTCAATCAGCTGGCCCAATCGAGACACATTTCTAACATCTTGCAGTTCAAGTCGCCACTGGTATAATCGCTTGTTGGTTTGCAGCAGGTATTGTCTTTGGCTTCGCTGCCCTCAAGCCAATTCTCGTCAAAGAGGGCATCTACTCCGAACTCTGCCCAGTGGTGGACTACAGGATCCCATGCGCCGATCAGGACATGCGCTTGAATCTTTTGTTCATCTCGGCTTCAATCTCCGCCAATGTTTCTTCTCTTTTGGCTGGCGCCGTCCTTGATCGCTTCGGTCGACGAGTATGCTGGCTGGTGTCAAGTGCTCTGCTCACCCTCGGTTCCTTGATGATGGCCATCTCATTCTCGCACCCCGGCTTCCACGGATACCTCATCGGTAACATCCTTCTCGCTTTCGGTGGTACATTTATCTTCGTCTCTAGTTACCAACTCGCGAACGCGTTTCCGAAATATTCTGGACTAATCGTCGCGCTCGTCACCGGCGCATTTGATGCCTCGGCTGCAGTGTTTTTGTTCTATCGTATGGCTTATGAAGCCTCCGGCGGATCATTCTCACTCCACAGATTCTTCTATGGCTACATCTCCGTCCCGGTAGCCATTTTCGTCGCTGAATTTCTGTGGATGCCAGCGCACTCGTACCATACCTTTCCGCAACTCGAGAAGAAGATTGAGTACGCCCAAGACCGCACTCACGATCTTCACGAATCGGACATAGACTTCGAAAATGCAAATGAACTTGCTCGCGTTCGAAGTGCCCGAGCCGGCCACAGAAAAGCCAAGCTTGTCAAGATCGAGGAACTCGCTGGTGATAGACAAGAACGAGGCGAACGCGTCAAAGAAGAGGAAGGCCGTCAAGAAGCTAGCGGGGTTTGGGGTGTTCTCCACGGAATGCCAGCTCACAAGCAGATGATGACGCCTTGGTTCATCCTCATTCTGGTTTTGACCATCCTCCAGATGATTCGAATGAACTACTTCATCGCTGGTGTCAGATCGCAATATCGATACATGTTGGGCTCCGACAAAGCCGCCGAGCGCATCAATGAGTTCTTCGATGCTGCTCTGCCCATTGGAGGCGTTGCTGCGACGCCATTCATTGGGATCTTGCTCAATAACCTGAGTGTTCCCGCCACCTTTTCCGTTTTGACGGTGTTTATTATCGTGATCGGCGTCCTGAACTGCATTCCGAACATGATAGCTGGATACTTCACGGTCGTTGCGTTCGTCTTCTTCCGTCCGCTATATTATTCCGCCGTTTCGTAAGTACCATTTCAATGGCCTCATCAACTATAGTTACTGACCTGTATCTTAGTGACTACGCGACGAAAGTCTTTGGGTTCGCCACGTTCGGGCGCATTTATGGAACGGTGACTTGCATCTCCGGAATTACGCAGCTCATCCAGTCCGGACTCGACGCGCTCACTCATGGTCCACTTCACGATGACCCAACGCCCGTCAACGCGACCTTGGGGGGCGCTGGAGCCCTGGTCAGTCTTATTTTGACTATCTTCATTACTGTCAAGGGTAGAGTCTTTGTTGAGAAGAAGGTTGAGATATGGGCCAACGGTGAAAGAGAACGACTCTTGTCAGATGCCCGGAATGGATATGGAACGGGTCATCGAGTTGAAGAATGATTGATGTCTCTATAAGGTGTTTTATGAGCCAATTTGGAAGTCACTTCGCAAGGTTGCCTCGCATTTCTGTTATGCCGGAACCTTTTAATAGTTATCTGTCATGGATTATGTGTACTCACGGAAATGTGGTGTATTACCTTGAGTTCTCACCGCTTGAATTCATCAAGATTTAAGAAAATAAATAATGCAGGAGTTTGCTGGTTACGGATACTCAGGTTAAATTATTATTATTATTATTATTATTAATGGTATAGATTCTGTTTGTTATGTGTGTCAATCGGGCTGTATAAACATTAGAACTAGAGAGCTTATGAATACTAAAATATTCTTAAAATCAATATCCTCGGTGCCCAGTCGATAACAATGATGTAATTGCGGCTTGATAAGTTCCACGCGCCAATGTGTCGCCCCGAACCTCTCTCGTGACAAGCAAGCGTCCGGCCTCGCCATTTTCCCTATAACAGCATGCAACGAATCTGATTAATACATGTGAATTTCGACTCGAACCGAACATACAGCGAAGAAAGCTCCAGATTGTATGTTATGTGATAGACTTCGATGCATTTGAGTCTCGAAATTACCTGGATGTAGGGAGCCAGGTAGTGCCAATGAGCTTGGAAGGATCGAAAAGGAGCCCGTTTACTAACCTGTAATAACTACAAGACAATGTCTCGCTTAGTATACAAGCATATTTTATCCAGATGCGATCCATAACGCCTACTAGTTTAAGTCGGCCCAAGCTGAGACATCGGCCGTTGTTGCTCCCTTGCAGCTACACATACCGACTAACGACTCTCAACTCCTGAGCGACCAGAGTTTTCCATTCCTCACATCAGAGGCCGGAGTAAATTCTCCCTTTAATTTGGATATTCGAGAAAAGCCATTAAATGCTATCCCTCGCCTCCTTCGCGCTCTGTCGGTAAGCTGCTAGTCTTGGTACGCATGAAAATGTCACCACGACTCGTTTCACTACTGCTTTTAGGTCTGATCACACAAGCTGGTGCCGGGTACGTTTTCAAGAAACCGGATACAGTCTGCGTAACGTACTTGTCAACGTACTTTGTCCCTATATCGTCAAATGCCCCGGGTTCTGTACGGACAGATGACGCGAACATCACATCGCAGACATTTGATGCCGTGGCAGCTTCTACCACATTTGAGTCCGGAATTGGTCCATCCCTCGATCTTACTGAGACTCTTCAGCTTCTCGGCCTCTTTCTGATGATTCTGGTCAGTTAATCACAACTTCCGTCATAACCGATATGAATACTGCGAACTCCGATCCTACGACAGCGCCCGGGCCTGACGACCAGCTCGTTGTCTTCCGCATCGTCTCAGAGACTGATAAATCAAGACAGGGGAGTCTTAAGAGAGCGCTTGGGGGCTTCATAGGCTCTGGCTCTGGCTCTGAGATATGCAGGATGCCTCTGCGTTTAGCCTCTCTGACGGTCGCCTTCTTGACGACGGGAAACCGATTTACTATAACGGCGAAGACTAAAAGGAACTACAAGGTCAGCAGACGACACCACCTCGCGGTGCCGTTACTACCACGTTTGCCGGTGATGGTAGATTCCTTCTCTTTCGCAGCCCTGACCTGCCGAATGGCGAAGCAGGCTTCTGTTAGAGCCCAGGAACTGGTCAGGTTTACGTAACCTTCAGGTCCTCACCAACTGGCTGCGTGTCGGTCAGGCTGTCCGTCGTTGGAGGTATGCTGTTATCTAATATACCCTAAGTGTCGCCAGAAGCTAACCCTTGGTTATAGTTGATGACTGTAAGGATGGACAAACGTCTGCAAGCGCTGCCCCTAAGTCAACCGATCTACGGATCCTGCAACCTACAGCGAACTCTGCACTCACATCCATTCCTTTCAGTACAGCCATTGCTTATGTTCCTGACGATTCCTCTGACTTCACGTCGCTTGTAGACTTTACGAGTCTCATTCTTCCGTCTATGGAACCTACACAGACGCGACCTTTGCACACAAGTTCTTTTCGCTTTCCTAATACTTCAACCAATGCGTTCCCTACGGTGCCAATCGAGACATCCGAAGATCTGACTTTTACAAATATCCCTGGTGTTACATTCGCACCATCAGATGAAGCAACGACAGCTGATATCCTACCCACTAGCGTATTATCTTCCGAACCACAGCTTACCACCGAGGACGCAACATCCAGCTTCCCAGAGGCCACAACACCGGCAGTGCCAGAGACAGAAACTACCACCTCGGAACTCAGTGTTAGCGCTTCCAGGACGGGGACCGCCATCGGCATAGACACCACTACTGACATAAAGACTACTACTGTCATAGACACTACCACCGACATAGAGACTACCATCGGCATGGAGACTACTAGCACTACGACAACATTGGAATCGGCGAGCACATCAGAAATCACAGCAGAATTTCCGACAACAACCTCAGATGCCGAGACTACCACGACCACCAGTCTACCGGCTCGCGCGTGCGAGTCGTATCTCATCAACCCAACAGTATTATTCAGCGGTGACCAAGACAACGAAGATGGAGTCGAGGAGCTTACTCTTCCATTACCAGTTGGACTATACACCGATTTCAGCGATACCATCTATGTTGGCGTCAATGGACTGATAAGCTTGTTTGACAACTCGATCGCACAATCTTCGAACAATCCATTCCAGGATAATGCTTTACCATCAGTTGCCATCGCGGCTTACTGGGATGACTTGCGCATCCATGGCAATGCTGGTTACGAAATCACATACAGAGTTTACGATGATGCTGATTATCGTGCGGTCAACATCGACTGGCGTGTTATAGATGCGGACGATGTCGTCACTCACTTCATGGTAATTCTCAGGGCTTACGATCTTTCAAATCCCGAGTCAGTTTTCTTGCGTTACTTCCAGTCCAATGGAGGGAAGTCAGCCACTATAGCTGTACAGAATCTTGATGATGCTAAGTCTGAGCAATTTTCCTACAATATGGAAAATGCAGTTCCAGATTGATGCACTGTTCTCTTCTTCACTATAGGGGGGGATCAAAGAGTTGTTTATGTGCCGCCGTAAGGGTCATTTGACACCATACACTACACACCATCCACTACATGTCATACATTCATGTACTTAGTTTCGATGTAAACCAATGTCATTAGTAACTGTATTGCACTCAGCGGGAATAAGTTACCCCCAGTCAGATATTTGCAGGTAAACCGTATAAACTATTCAGATTCGTGAAACAACATAAGAGATTATATATGGCTATATCTTATAGATCAACATCACCTGAGCTCGACCTCCATCCCAAACTATACGTAACATCTGAGAACTTAACCATCACCCTCCAAAGACAGGCATCGAAGATATCTTGGGCTTTATCAAGGAATCCGGCCAAGCCGTCTCGGGCGTTCTGAGCAAACTCGCCAACCTTGGTGATGGCCCATGATGAAGTCTCATAAATGCGCTCCACTCCATGATGCAAACACTGTGGTCGCTTCACAGGAGAGTTACTGGGGTTATCGCCATTGGGAACATCATTTTCCTCTGTATCCGACGAGTCGGATCCAAGGCGGTACACAGAGTAAGCATCGTCTGGTCCGCCACACTGCTCGCGTGGGTCAAAAATGGAAGTAAACCAACATTTGTCGTCGGTAACTCGCGCAGATTCGTCTGGGACCTTATTGGAACAGAAGCATCTCGATCCATGACGAAGTGCAACAGAATATCCCTTGATAGTGCACTGGCGATTGCAAGAATCTCCGTTGGAGCTTCGGTAGGGCCCTCTGATATTGACGCGTGGAGGATACGAAGAGGTGAAGTCAGGAAGAGTGAAGCAGCCATGGGGTTTGAGCTTAGACAGTCCCGTCTCTGTTGGACGATTCGGGGTCTTAGCAGGTAGCTCAACTTCTTCAGTCTTAAGCTCGTCGTCCACCACGTCAGTGGTAATTCCTGTGTTCACAACACTCCATGTTCTCCTTCCGCCACAAGCTTCACGGGACCAACCAGGACACCAGCTCGCACACTGAGAATCATCAACCCGTGCGCTCTTGGCAGGATATGTATCAGAGCACAGGCACCAACCCCGTTGAACAGCTGCGACAGGCTTATCCTCACGTTGGCAGTAGCGAGCACATTGATCAACGCTGTTCATGCTCTCAAGCTTCTTGTGAGTCAAGGTAGCAGACTGCATACTGTAACAGCCATGTGATGTGACACGGCCTAATCTCGGCTCCTGGAAAGGCTTCTGCATATGGCCTTTGTTGTTCGATTCTTGTTGGATGCGGTACCTCCCACCAGCGTAGCCAGTCCTGTATGCCGAGAAAGTGTCTGCAGTAACACCGTAGCCTCCACAAGAGTACTTTGAATCGCCGGCGCAAGGGATCTGGCATTCACGAAGGTCTGTTGTAGAGCTAGATCGAGGATAGCCTTGGGCACAGTGACATTGCGAGCCTTTGATGAAAGCAACCCCTTTTCCTGCGGCTTTGCACGAGTCTATGCAGGATGAAGGGAGCCTTGATACTGCACCTGCGTCAAGAGGTATGCGATCTGCGTTCATGGGGATATCGTAGAAGCATCGCTCAATCTGTCTTATAGGCTTGGGCTCAATGACAGGTCTCCTCTCAGGGCCGAGGTTGTAAACACTGAACGCGGTATTGTCGCCACCGCAGTTGAAGAGGTTTGTTCCGGGACACTGGATATCACACTGAGAATCTGGAAGTTCGTCTTTCTTATCGGGGTATTCGTTGTTGCAGTAGCAGATCTGATGCCAAGTAATCGCATACATATGACCCTTCCGCTGACAAAAGCGATGACATAGCATAGGACTGTTGCCCGCGAACACTTTGTATACGGGACTTGCGGGTACTCTTCTGTAACAAGCCTGTCCGGGATGCCCATTTGGCTCCGTATGCTTGGGGGATGTTTTCTCAGAACTCGGTAACTCAGTAGCGACAGAAGGGAGAGTCTCGACATCAAGACCAAGGCCGGTGTTATAAACGGCGGTATAAGGATGATGACGAGCTGGGTTGTACTCCGAATCACGCTGACACCTATCATCACCGTCGCTTAAACATGGCATGTAGCACTTATTAGAACCAGCAGCGACATCTCTTGCAGGATACATGGTACCGCAGGAGCATTTGTTTCCGCTGATAAGAGCAAGAGGCCTTCCATCTTGAGCGCAGACCTTAGCGCATTCGCGGCGGGAGTCATCGTCGTGAATCAACACCTTCATGAGCATTGACGAACGTCCTGAGATACTGTAGCATCCCTGCGCCGTGATCTTGCCAACCTTGCCTTTGTTTGTCGCGAGCTCCTTAGATTCGGTTGCATGAATCAATGGTCCCTGTCTGTGGTGCGAAAACAGTCGATTCGTTTCGTCGTTGGCGGTGGAAGGGATGGAGAAAACGGCGTAAAGTTCGTCATCCTCCCCGAAGGCATAGTCGTTTTTCGGCTGCTTGATGCAGTCACCATCCAAGATACCAACACACTGCGCATTGCAGCGGTTATTGTCGACTTGATGGTATCTCGGGGCGGTTTTACCGCAGAGGCAGTTGACGGAACCGAACGCAATCCATTGCTGACCGCGTCGGGTACATGTGTCGAGGCACTTCTGGCGCTGAACCTCGGTCTTCGAAAATCCACCGATCACAAAATTCGTCGGTCTCGACCAATAGCAGCCCTTATGTTTGAGAGCCTTGAGGTCGGAACCCTGGGCAGCTGCCAGAGCCACCCAGAAAAGAAGAGCGGCTTGAAATAAGCTGAACGTCGCCATGGGAAAAGAGTGAATGGCGTCAAAGAACAAGAGGGAACCGTTGGGGCCGGGAATGAGGTGGTGTTTATGTTTCCGTCATCAGCGGCCGGTCTAATTTTACACGAGGGCAATCTAGACTCTCGTTGGTTACCCTTGGGTTAAATATGGAACGATTTAGGCATCATACAAGGATCTGTGCCTCAATGCTGGCTAGGATCATGGAAATCAACCAACGAGTGTTTGGCTTGGGGAGCTAAAGCGACAGGGCTGCGGATCCTAGCTGAAGCGATGTTCTTGGCGTCGGCTACCAAGGCAGCCTGAATGAAGAAATCGCCGACTCATGACACTTCTGTAGGGTAAGACGGTCTTTCTACAAACGTCACGAATAAGTTAAAAGACTCACTATCATCATAGGCATCGTAGACTTGGGCTTAGATTCAAGCTTCCTTTGTATCATAACGCCGTCAGAAAAGTCGTGTTTTTTCCACCCGTTTATGTAAGTTGGGTTTTGAAGAGACCGGGCTCCAGGGTCATCATTCGCTGAACCGTTCCATATGCCGCAGGTTATGAGTTCAAATATGATGTTCAGGTTGACCTTACGGCAGGAAGTTGGACCGCGATTAACTTCCAATTAGTTAATCTGGATTTTCTGTTACTTCAAAATCTTAAAGTTTGTCAAATTTGCCGAATCATCACCATAAACCCGAGTCAAACATCTGGTTATGCAAAGTTGATTTTTTCCCAATTGAGTATGCGTATAATTGGCGGTGCCCAGTCGGGTTTTATTGCAAGCTCCTACTTTTTACACCACATTCGATCAACCGTTCATATTCAACACCAACCTCCAATCCTCAAAATGAATCCCTTTGGCCGCCTACCTTTGGAGATTCGGGAAATGATGATATCGAATTTAGAATCTAAGGAAGTTTTCTGGAACCTTCGTCGAGCATCCCCTGTTTTCTGGCGCCAATCCCAGACCAGCAAATTACTACAAGCTTGGGACACCCTCCAAAAGGAGCTGGACCACCACCTGTTTTCTCAAGTCTTGATGCTTGTGAAATACCCCAAGATTGAGGGACCCATTTTAGAAGATGAGCATCCTTTTCTAATGCCAGATATTTTCTGCCAGGACCCGCTTTTCACGCCACAGCAACATTTGATCTTCGAGATGTACGACAGGTACCAAGGAATGCTCAACTGCTTTGCGTTGGGTCCTGCATTGGTGCCTCTATACAGGGATAAATATCCCGACGTCTGCCTTGGCAGGTTCAGCGATTTCCTTGCCAGATCTTTCGGAGAAACTGGGGAACAACTTCCAACTGTGATGCCCCCGATCGAGGACGGAATCGCATCCCGGATCGTCTATTTTCTCCTTGCCATTGATATGATCGAACAATGTCCATCAGCTTTCGTGACAAGCCCGGGAGAGCCTCCGAAACAACGATCTTTAAAAGAAGAGCGTTCATTTAAACTTGTTGATCACTGGCTATTCATGATTCCAGGAATGATTGAAGGGGATTTTGAAAGATTCTTAGGCCTACCTGAGCGACCTGAAATAGCACAATATGTTGAGGATTTCTTGGAGCAGGAAGATGAGGAGGAGGAGGAGGAGGAGGAGCAGAGAGAAGCAGAGGAAATGGTGTTTATCCAATGCTAGTTTCGTTGCTGAACGCAAGTACCCCCATCGAGTTTCTCTTTGGGATTCCGAGATAGCATCGCTATACTAAAAACTTCAAGGTCATCGAGAGAATGAGTCAATAACTGCCAGTATCTATAATAAGCTGTAGCAATAATCTATGAAAGAAAAATGTTCTCTGAGGTCATCCTTCCCGTATGAAGCAAGATCCAGGGGCAGTCATAGGTGAAATGAGAAAGAGACGATATGGTCCAAATGGGTGATTAGGTGAGGAGAAATGGACGTGATCTATGATGATCTTGACATATCTTGTGGGAAAATCTCGACGCTCTTGATCCAATGCCCTCAAACCGATCTGGAGCAACTAGTGATGCCTTGGAAGTTAGGACTACAGGTTGTTTTCATGTGTGTTGCTTGTGTTATAAATCAGTGACTTAGGCACGCTTTTTTGCAGCTAAGGTATATGGTCGGGAGTCCCAATCAGCTCACAGAACTTGGTTGTAAAGGTACTTCTCCAGGATTCATTTCAAGGAAACACCATACATTTGTGTGCTGAGGGTCTTCTGGCCATCGGCGTCATATAGTTGGCTGATTATTACCAAGGTTCATATGCAAGGTTTGACTTTGATGGTTGAATAGTAATTTATGGTCGGGAAGCCAATAGGAATCCTTTCACAGTAAGTTTCTCTAGGTTTGCTAATGTCTGCCTCATGAAACCAACCAAATAAACTTTGAGAACATAGCCGTGCACGAAGGTGAGATCACAGCCAATCTATAAATAGTTCTCTAGTTATTCAACATTCGCGTCGAAGTTGATTCTTTCACAATATCGCCTTGCTTCTCCTCAGCCCCAGATGGCACCCTCCACCACCATCATGAAGGATATTTCCGCCAAAGACCCCTTTTTTCTCCTCCCTTCCAAAGTCCGCGAAAAGATCATAACAAGCCTTGATTTCTATCTATGTTACGACATGCTTTGTGAAGCTTCAGTAGTTATGAATCACGAGCGGCATACAAACAAGTTGACAGTTTGTTCGGATTATATCCTTGGCAAGTTTGATCACTGGAATTATTCCTGGCATGTTCAAGCCGCTCATTTGTGCTGTCGCCTTTCTGACGGCCACTTATCCGGACAAGATGTGGATGACTATTTCAACGGGGATTATTACAAGGTGAAACTCGCCGATCCCTTGCTTTCGACAAAACCGGAAATAGTTTACGAGGTGGATGCACTTTATGGACGTTTAGGAGACTACTTGAGCCTAGGTCCCGAAATTGTCCGTGCATTTATCGAAAGACATGTGGATCGAGATGTCGCCCACTTCATCGCCAAGGCGTACGGATGGTATGGTGAAAGATATCCAAAGACATATCCCTTGACTGCAAGAGAGCATGACCATGTAACGTCCTTTCTTATTCTTGTTGATGTGATGGACGTTTTGGAGCTTTCTGGTCCTCCCAATCCGAACGTATGTTACAGTCATCAAAGGCATTTCAGCAGAGGAAATCAAAGTGCCTTTGACTTTGCATTGTTCCTGGCTGTGCAGATTCAACAAAAAGCAATGCAAGATGAACAATTAAGGAGAAGGAATGAAGAAGGCCCCCAAAAGTGGCAACAGTCAACGAAAGCAGATATAGCTGGCGGGATGCTTGGTCATGGATCGGATGAGGCAACACAGGAGAGGAGTGAAGAAGAGTGGGTATTTGTTTAATCATAGACTTACTTAGACACCGAGATTCGCCTAATGCATTTGCTCTGCCAGTCACTCAATCAAGATCTGACCCGGTATGTAGCCTCCTTGCCTATCCAGAGCTACGAATATAAAGGCTTGATTATAAGAAAGTGCCTGTCCTGGACCCGCAGAGCATCACTTTGACTCTGGCGAGTAATGGGTGTGACAAGCCATAAGGTTAGACTTCAGGCAGTATAAGCTTGTAATTGGAAAACGGATATTTGCCACGATATATAGTTCTTGGAAGCGAAAATATAAATAAGTTCCCTGTGGGAAAAGTTCCTTGTTCCAAACTCTTCATTTTCAGGCTCGCAAAATCAAAGGCCCAGCATGTTCCAGAGCGAGCTCGTGTCTCAGGGCGTCGGGGACCTTTTCAAACACCTCGCTTCCGAGATAAGAGAAATGATTGTCACCTACCTTGATTGCTACGAAAATTTCGACAGTCTGTGTCTAGCTTCACCTATCATGAGAAAGGAACGGCGGACAAGTACACTACTGTTAACATCAGAATACTTGGAACAAAACTTCGGCGGCACACATGACGGCGCTTTCATCGAGGCTCATATTTACTCGTTACTTTCCAAAGATGGACTGTCCGACGAGAACTTCGCGCTCTGGAAGAAGAGGAAGCTCTCACACCCGCTGTTTTCAAGCCGACAGGACATCGTATTCCGAATGAACGCTCTGTACCACCGCCTGATGGACTGTTTCAACTTTGGTCCCAAATTTGTCCCTTGGTTTATCAAAACATTACCTTACAGTGTATTCGCTCACTACGCTGCGGCGGCGTTCGGGAGAAACGGAGAAAGATTTCCGATGTCACTGCATGATGCAACAGACGCCAAGAAGGGGCAGGTCTTTTTCTTCTTGATTGCGGTAAATATGGTGGGAAACCCATACATATGCGAGCATGAGGCTTTCCGTCGGCAGTACTGTGAGCAAGACATGGGATTAAAGGGACAGGAGATTGTCGTTTGCAAGACCAACTTTCCCATCTCGACTAAGGAAGGGGAAAATGCGCGAAGTTTTATGCAGGACCTTATGTCCGATGCCTACAGAGTGGAGATCTATGGAAGCAGAATTAAGTCTTTACTTGATCGGCGTCGATTGAGGGATGACGGAGTTCTAAGTTGAGTACGATGCACCCCGTTTCTAACTGGCTTCTTCTGATAGTTAACATAATCCAGCAGCCTATCTTGCCAAGCTCAACACGCGATACCGGCATCAGCCTAACCTCAGGGAGCAAAAGCATGGGACTTTAGAAGAGGACGCTAGAATAAATTCAGTAAAGACACCCCTAAACTTAGACTAGATTGTCTAAATCTTTTCATCGTTTAGGATAAAGGTCTCAAGTATTCTTGCCCCCCTGCCTAAGCAGAAACATCCAAATAATCACCCCGTACTCGACACTGCCGAGCCGAATCCAAACACCCCCTATTACAAATCATTTTAGCAACCAATAGTCCGGTCCGTCTTACAAAGGAGGGTGACATGGTTTGAACCAACGCAACATCAATCGTTGGATAATTGGTTGTTGTTGAGCTACCCCGCGTTTCTGACGTTGATGGCACAGCAAAGCAGTTGGTGATAGTTTATCTTATACCGGAATAGGCAATTCGCAATGTGCTCTAATGGAGAGCTGACCAACAATCTGTATCATCTCCTCAAGATGACGGTGGTCACGAGGTTGTGTGCTTGCTGTAACATAAGAAGCCGTTTCCCCTCTTTTGTGATTGTGAGGTCGTTTCTCCTCCATTTCATTTGTATTTCCTACTTTTTCACCATTTCAAAGCCTCAAAATCTTTCAGGATAATAAACTGAACTAAAAACAACTCACCATGGCACCTCAAACCCTTGCGGAGAAAGCCAAGGCCAAGCTCCAGGCTGTTCTAGAGGACCCCAACAGGAACGATTCATCGTGTACGTGCTCGCATCTGGTTGCTTCTCTTTGATCACCCCTGACAAGTTGTTTCAATAGCCTATAAGCAGAGAGTAATGACCACCACGACTCCTGCGACCGGATCGGACTGGACCAACACCTGGGTCCGACGAAATAGTAACGACCGTCGGGCCAGTGTTGGAAGTGAAGGTTCAACTGGATCACCTGTTCGCCGCAGGTCAAGCTTCCAAGAGTGGCTATATCCTTCAGCTCGTTAATGATGTTTATGATACAAGTTTGCGTGGTACGTAATGATGCTGTGGTTTCTTTCATGTCCTCTACTATTTAGGTTTGCAATATGCTTCAGAACTGCGTCCCTTTTTCAGAAGGTTCGTTGGTATTTTATCACTTCCGGTGGGAACCAAATTGCACTTGATATCGGATGGGCTACGCGACAATGTTCTTTCTTTTGTCACGAGACAATTGATCACGACGATGGCTAAAGGTAATGAAATTACTGTATATATAGGAATTATTGGATTATTATATAACCAAAAATCGAGATTGTGTTAATGTACATTATATATCTAAATGCATTTCGCTATTGAACATCTATCGTCATGCCAAATCAGTTTAGGTTGATCGGCAAGTGAAAGGAGCATGAGCAGAACCATCGGAAGTAATGTCGATCTGATAGAATGTTAGTTTGTTGAGCAGAAGATCCATGGTAGAGGTAACTTACGATATCCTTAATGGTGGCATATGTGCCAGCACCAAGTGTAACAATTCCGATGATAAAGGCCAGGATGCTTCCCAGGCTCATCAACATGTTCTTCTTGGAAAACCACTTGCCCTCGCAGAGCAAGACAAACCACATGACACCGGGGATCCAGAAAGAGAAACCGGAGACGAAGAGAGCCGAGGCCAGAGAGAGCAAGTCGGAGAAAATGGGGATAGCCTCAGCGATGACCCAAGCGATGATGGTGAAGATGGTCACAAGGGTGATCCAGCTGACCCAACCCATGGGGGTGTTGACATATCGCAAAATTGAGTCCTTGAACATACGGCCATGAAGATATCGGAGGGCAACGGTAGAATTGATCGAACCGGAGATAAAGATGACGGGTAGCGCGACTCCAAAAGCGATCTTGGAAATAAGTGGTCCGGCGGAGAGCAGCGCAGGCGATTGCACCGAGGGTCCGATAAAAGCGTAGCAAAGGGCTCCAGTCAGAGTGTAGATCGCAATTTGGATGAAGCACGAGGCGTAGATGGACTTCATGTAATCGGTCGGAGTGTGCATCTCGTCCATGAAGGAAAATTGACCGATTGCGAAACTGAAGGCGAAGATGATGTTGCTGACAGCGACGAATGCCTCAGCGAAGTTCAGGTCCTCCTTGGGCCAAGCAGACCACTCAACGCCAGAGAGTCCACCGGCTGAATCGCTAGCCTGAATACCGGTAGCAATGACGGTAATGCCAATGGCAGCAAGGATAGATACGAAATCGATGTATCCAAGAATGGCGACTTCAGTGAAAGACGGAGGGATGGCGAGGATGAGAAGAATGATAGCCGAAACAGCAGAGAAGACGATGGAGCAGACGTGTCCGCCGTTGATGTCGATGAGCGCAATGCTACCGGTCAAGGCATGCGAACCAACAACCATAACAAGCTCGAGAACAAGGGCAGCACCGAAAATCTCGTAGCCAAAGCGGCCGAGAAGAAGGCGTCCGGCATCAGCATAGTGCGCCACGTGGGGGAATTTCAGCTTGACCTGGCCGACGATGTAGCTGGTAAAGATGGAGACAAGACCGAGAGTGATGGTGAGGAAGACACCGGGGAACATGCCCAGCGTGTGATAAGCAGAAGGAAGACTGAGCGCGCCTAGGGCAATAGCCTCGACGATTGTGACGACGGCGAGTCGCTTCCATCCCAAGCGATGGAAGTGAGCATTTCCTTGAGTAGCGAGCTGCTTCTGCTGGGAGACTTGGATGTCATCCGCTGTCTCAGGATCATCCATCATGTTGGCGGGTTTGGCAGACTTGGCCTTGGGCGAGGTGGTAGCCATTGTGTCGTGAGTGAGTAGAGGAGTATGTTCGGTGGGAGGATGGGTAGAAGAGTGGCTACTCATATGACCAAGGAACGGTCTATGGGGATGACTGCCGCCTATAAGGTTAAGCTTTAGGCTGCGAGCACCAAGGTAGAAGAGTCGAGAAATGTACGGAATAGGTAACCGACGAACGATGGGGAAGGATGACAAGAGATCAAACAGGGTCTTCGGGGGACGTGAGACAGGATAAAAGTATTTAAGAAGAACGAAAACAACCGGCTAGAAGAGCTTTGAGACGGGAAAAACGGCGCAAGGCGAGCCATGGCGCATGTTCGGTGTATCCGGGGTATCCACCTCCGAAAGATCGGACCCGGCACCATGTCGCGGTTAACGTGACGATTAGATAACAGCGCCTTTCTCCAGGTTTTTATTCCATTTAAACTCGTAATTCATTCATGTCATGCCGACTCCGGAGTTAACGGTCCCTTGTACCATCTGATCTCAGAAACTCCATCGTTCCTGGTGAGAATTCCAGCTTCTGAGAGAAAAGGCCCGAAGGCAGTTTGCGAGCCGCGCTCGGAGTGGCGTACGAAAAACCCGTAAAAAGCTTCCAAAAGGAAGACGCTTGACCCGAAGTCGTAAGGTGGTGGAAAGAATCTGCCGGTTGTGGGTCTGTATGACATGAGACCCCTGATGTTATTTTTACGTGCATGAAACGTGTCATTGGTGAGAAATCCCGTGAGGCTCCGTCACCGAAAAGGCGCGTGTGGATATCATCACGTTATGATATCCTAACAATAACTCTCTACGCGTCGAGATCAAATCTCGACCGACCCGGACAACGAGATTACTCCGGGGCCCCAAACTCTCTTTCTGATGAGCAAAAAACATGTTCTCTACATTCAGAGATAACGCGAGAGGTGTTGTCTGTCTTGTTCGAGCTAACTGCCGTCTTGGCTTGCAGCAATCTCCACCGAAAAAATCCGGGGTGAAAAGCTCTTTTATACATCGAGTCAGCCTCATAAAATTCTGCATCAAATTTTACTCCACGACACCCTCATCTCCGCCATCAATCGCTTATCTGTGGGGTTACTCACCTCGTTGACTAATATGAATAATGAGTTTGCGTGAATTGTTCTGGGGTCTTGACTTGTACCCCAGAAACCGCCGTTGGCCTCAAACAACACGTTACGGTTCGACGGCGAGTTTACCCGCACTGCACCCCAGAGATCAGGTATTTCTCGGGATGGGGGAGATGAGTTTAAGCTTGTTTGAACGGGCCGTACTGGAGGGTAGCTGGATGGGTAGTAGGGTAAGGTAACTTAAGAGGAGATACGTGTTTTGACGGTTTTTATCCTGCCAAGGGTTGTGCCATACCCTAGAGGATGCTTCGTTGTCGTTTTTGCCAGAGTAATAGGGATGGTATGGAGGCTCGTGGACTGTATTCCGGGTGATCTCTTGCCACGTAGTCATTTCTAGATTCTAGATGTTGCATTACATACTCCATACCTTTAGGTTTGGCCTCCTCGCTCGTCTCGCATTCAGCAGCTGTCATAAACTTGGCTCCACCCGGTAGTTAAACTTGTCCGTACGGATTATAGGCGTGATCAATTTTATCTCTGTTTATTTGACTGCTTACTACAGCTTTCTCCCTCTATCTAAAGGGCTGCCCGAAATACCATTATTCTGAGCCCCGATGTGAAGCCCCCAGCGCCAAAATGCACTTATGAGTTGCTAAACTTTATAGGCTACCTAGACAATAAATTCAGGCATTTCATATTCTGAGCCTGACGTGGCCAGTCAAACTATACAACAAGATAAGAAAAAAGCCAGATAGAGTGCAAGCCTCAGAATTTTAAACTTCCCTGGGCATGTGTTCCAGCCACTATGCGCATATTGCCTTCCAAAGCCTGAAGTTAAATGGGATTTTTGTTGTGTTGGCTTGATATGTCTCGTTGAGATGTTATAAGCTTTAACTATCATTCTATCAATGAATCATTATGTGATCCAGCCAAGCCGCCACAGCTCCATGTCCAACCTTACTCTTGGTCACAAGACTGGAGCAATCTGGCTTTGGCCAACACGAAAACCAGATTGCTTCTCTAATTCTCAAGCTGCATCGTCTTCGCCCCCAACTCCTCCATATCCTCCTTGCTATAAACGTGCGGTACTTAGTCCCCTTACTACTTTGCCTCAATAGGCATCAAGCTGCACATATAATCCTTGCTACTTTACGCAAGCTCCAGTGAAAAGTATCCAGTTGGAGATATGTTTATGGTGGCTTTGCTTGTCCCTGAACGTAAAACTTTAATAAGAGAGTTTGGACCACAAAGTCACATATTCATTACAAGTATAAATATTTAAGTAGCACCCTTACTTTACTACTCTACACTACTCACCCCTGGCAACACAGTCCCAATCACTCACTCTTGTGCTCAAGCGAATCCCTATAACAAATTTAAAATGAGGCCGGCAGGACCAGACGAAGTCAGCGATTTGCTGAAGTGGCGGCCACTCATGATTCTCAACAAGACACTCTTAGGACCTGCCTATGTTGAAAATGTCGTGTCTTGCTCACCAGCACTTATCGCCTCCCAAGGAGGCAAAAGACTGCCACTTGAGGTCTGGGACATGATTATCGACTTCTCGAGCCGCTGTCAGGAGAATCACCGGTTTTCTCTGGTGCGGCCTAAGTTGCTACAGAACGGCGCGCGAGGCGACGAACTTGTCTGCGAGAGGTATCAACGCTGGTCTCCCTTCGGTATCATCCAAAAACACGAGCATATCGAAATGTATCGGTTCTTCTTGGCGCATTCTGACAGATTGTGTCATCCCACCATGGATTCAGTTTGCCCCAACCCCTTCTCCTGGCCACTATCCCCCAAGTGGTTGCCCTCCGTCTTACCCAGGGCTTTACTCGCATCAAAAACCAAGGTTCTCCATGTGGACCTTACGGTTCCAGATATCATTAGGCATCTCGAGGACGGTTATTGTAACTGCTGCTCTGGAAAACACGTGGTCGGGTCCGATTTTGGAGCTGTAGCCCAACATTCCTGGTTTCAGCCGTTGCTTGATGTACCTATGGCACTGCTCTTAACAGCATTTGTGATTTGCCCCCTATGTGTCGGGCCGGAGTATGGGCGGAAGTGCATTGAAGTACAGGAATCTATGCCTTTGTCTCGGGATGAGGATAGGTCATGGCTGCTTGATCGACTGGAAAGCTTGGGCTTTAAAAGGCCACGTTGGGAAGATGTCCCAAATTCGATCGAATCCTATTCCGGGAGGAGAGTTAGGGTCACTGCCTTGGACAATCTGAATATCGCTATATGATTTTTATATGGGCAAAGGTAGCCAGCCAGTTTAGGGTTAAAATTGAACAGACCAAGCTCTATGAAGCCTGTGAACGACATCAATATATACGACAACCTTCCGCATTCTTATTCTGCAAAGAGATAATACTATGAAATTAAAATGGACTGGTTTATGATTTTATCAGGATGGAATAAACAATATATTTACTTAATTGAGGCAAGATTTGGCCTGAGTTAATGGTATCCTTAGGTAAAGTGCTAGGTTTGTGTACCATCAATAGCCCCCCAAAGAGAGGTCAAGGCAACGTTGCGGTTGCTTGAAACAAGCCATGATTATTGAGTGACTGTTAATCTTGTTCTAAATGATCCGGAATGTTTTATGCCGAGCTCCGTAATACATAAGACACCGGCCGAATTTGGCGGTTCACAATTCGTGGTACAGCCACGGGCCGATGACGAAGCCGGAGATGGATATCACGCAACCGCATGCACCCTTATCAATGTTCGGCGATCTAACTTGATCGAAACAACCACCATTACCGATCGAGGGGTTGATTTGCATAGTCTATCTTGGTCCCTGTCATCATTGCTGGGGTTGAGTGGTGTCATTCTTTTATTCCGAATACTTTATCTTGACGCTTTGCCGCTCTTCAACATCATTTATCATCTCCTCTTCAGCTGCATTTGAGTCGCACAAAATTCGGCAAATCTTTTGACTTGCCCGGCAGTTGAAACACTCACCACAATGTCGGAATCAGTGGAAAAGCACACGCCTGATGCCGCAAATGCTGAGGCGCTCAATGAGGCTCCGATTAAGCGTGAGTTCACCTTCTCTAGCTTGATGCTTATGCTAATGTTTACCAGCGAAATGGAACCGCTCGCCAATTTACAATGCAACCATCCTCGGCCTCTGCAGTTTCGCAGCCCCCGGTCTCTGGGGCGCAATGAACTCCCTCGGTGCAGGCGGCGCTCAGAAACCCTACCTCGTCAACACCGGCAACGCCCTCACCTTCTGCCTCATGATCATCTCATGCTGGTTCACCAGCGGCATCGTTAAATATGTTGGGATAAAAGGCGCTCTCGTCATCGGAACCATCGGCTTCGCTCCCTACAGCGCAGGTCTCTACCTGAACAACCGTTACGGCGTTGAGTGGCTTGTCATCTTTGGCGCTGCGTGCTGTGGTGTTTCGGCGGGTATCTTCTGGGCGGCCGAGGCAGCGATCGCGATTGGATATCCAGAACCCCGAAATCGAGGACGGTTGGTGGCATATTGGCTTTCATTCACAAGATTGGGACAGATTTTGGGTGGCGCGATTAACCTTGGTCTCAACGCTGATCGGAGCGAAGCAGGAAAGGTCTCGTACAAGGTCTATCTCATCTTCATCGCCCTTCAAGCACTGGGACCGTTTGTTGCGTTGCTTCTCAATAAACCCTCCCAAGTCCAGCGCGCAGACGGGAAGAAGGTTGACTTGAGCATCCTCGACCATCCATGGAAAGAATTCAAGGCCACCACCCGAACATTCCTCAAAAAGGAATTTCTGCTCCTCATCTTCTGGATCGGCCAAGGAGTCTACTCTGAATCGGTCTTCTTCACCTACATCGCTCTCTGGTTTAGCGTACGAGCTCGAGCTCTTGGTTCGTTCGTGTCTGGCATCGTCGCAGTTATTGCAGGAAACCTTCTGGGTGTCTGGCTTGATCAGAACCAAATCGCTCTCAAGAAGCGCGCCCGATATGCTTACGCTGTCATCATGACTCTCCAAGGAGGATGGTGGATCTGGCTCACCATCAACGTCACCAAGTTCAAGCGCGATGGGCCCATCTACGACTGGAGTGATCCTGGTTTTGGTGCTGCATTCGGTGTTTTCGTCTTCCTTGTCACTGGGTTCCAGCTCAACTACAACTTTGCCTTCTTCATCATCGGTCAGATCTCGAACAATTCGCAAGAGACGGTGCGGTTGTCTGCGTTGTTGAGAGGTACGGAGTCGGCATGGCAGGCGCTCAGCTACGGTCTTAATGCTCTTCCGATCATGGCAACTGTGGGAAGCACGTATATGAACTTTGGTATTTGGGCGGTTGCGATTTTTCCTGCTTGGTTGGTGATCCGGCAGCTGGGTACAGTGGACGGACAAGCAAACAGTGACACCGACGAGACGGTTGTAGTGGAAAAGGCGTAGTTTAGACGAGATTCTCCATGGCGAATTTGGGTCTCTGGCACTCTTAGACTTTCGGCATAACTACCAATTGAGACACCTGGATGAAATCTTATATTTATCCTTGACTGCAAGTCACCCGAGGTCGTTCAGCCGTTCTTCCAGTGTGTTATGCTCGGCAGGAGGTAGTCTGGCGATGGGACTGGCTCCGAGTACTGAACTAGAGTTGGGGCTACCAGTGGTTAGTCTTGAATTACTTAGAGGACTGGGAAGGTTACTTACATACCGCTTTGGCATGGGAAGCCATGAATTTGGCCGTTTCGTCCAACAAATCCACTTCAGCCTGCGAACTGATTTCAATTCCGACACGACCTGTTGAGCTCACAGTCGCTTGGCATTAGGCTGCCTGGAGATCCCCCGTTGCGCCACTGTGGCCTTCATTTATCTGTACCGAGATTAGCTACCGAACAGAAAACTGTTTCGGTCCAAGAATCTTACTCATTTCTGTTGCTAAGAAGCTACTGGAAGAAGGTTAGCAATAAGTTCATGACCATTGGGCATAGTGTCTGACTCACGTGCGGGATTTTGATGGACTACAAAGGTAGATTCAGTCCTAATTCGGGTTGTCAAATGCGGTAGTGGTATTAGTAATAGTGCTTGCCTCGCGCGTCAGACGTGATCATCATCAGATAGGCCTGTAAAGCTTACCTTGGGCAATTGTGTTAGGTAGCTGGTATACTGCCCGGACCGACTTTGATTAGAGAGTTATTTTGAGTTGATAGACCCCATAGCTGATGGCTCACATCACGCGCCTCACACATGCTTGCCTCGCTTGAAACATGTCAGCATGGATTCAAGAGAAGGGCATCAGGCCAATTCGTACTTGATGTAGAAGATTTACTACAAGGATGTCAGTCTTCGTCATTCTAAAGCCAGTCATGCAGTTACTCACTTCGGAGGTGGGCGCGACACCCTCGGCCGCGGCACCGCCCTTCTTTGATGTTAGTATAATACACCTGCTTGGCAGGAACATACTTACAGCGGCAGCGCTCTTCAAGTCGACCACGATCAGCAAGTATACTGGTAATCTGTTACTTACGAGGTTCTCCTGAAGGAAATCCTGATTATTGTCAACATGTGCTGTTGCTTATACCAGGGTCCCAACTTACCTCGGAGGAGGCACTGAAAGCCTCCTCGGCACCCTGTTGCTGGAGTTCGAAAGCTTGTGCGCGGTTCATTCGAAATGTGTATCAATATCGCTACACACCGCAATGTCGGGGACGGGGCGTTGGTGGTCATGTCGTCCTTCAAAATGTCAGACTATACTTTGACTGTAAGGTGGGATAACATACTGCCTTGCGCTTCTATAAAAAGCAATCCTGGTTAGCATTAAGAATTTGAGGAGGTGACGGAAAAGTACTTACTTTCCCCGCGACGGGGGTTGTCTTGGGCTTCTGAAGTGTCGTTAGCATATTGTCGGTGAGCCTGGTGAATGATAAGTCCTACAGCAGCCTTCTTTCCGGAGTTGTTCTGGACTTGCGTTAGCTGCTGACATATGGTGGTACTCTCAAGCATGTGTAGAGAGGCTAGGAGTGGACAGTTGAATACTTACGGAGTTCTTTCTGCCGGCCATGCTATCGCTATGTAAGGAACCCAGAATGTCAACGGCTTATCAGTTTGGATTCAAACCTACTTGATGGTTGTTCAGCTAGGAGAAGAGTCAGCTTGAAAACTTCTGAGGGACTCCGAGGAGTTGGACGTCGATCGAGGGGAGGGACTCACAGATTCGGGAAGGAAATTGAGCTACCACAGGCAAGAATGTTAGCAGGCTTTTCATCTCTTCCCAAAGCCAAATCAACTCACAGCTTGTTGATAAAAAAAAAAACACCTATCGCGAAGAACTACGCGTCAGCGGCCAAGGTCTAAACCATAGGGGGCGGGGACGAGAATAATCAGACACGTACGCTATTTTCAACAGTTAGTGCGACAAAACCAATATCTTGGCCGTTCTGTTCGCAACGCCCCGAGAAAAGAGAGATACTTTCCGGCGGCGGCGGTTTGGCGGCGGCGATATTGAGTGTTGTGCTTATTGTGTGAAGTGCGAGAAGCAAATTCTTTCTTTGACGTGTTTGCTTTATATACGTCGTTTAGATATCGTACCCAAGTATCAACGGATGATTGACTGCGGCGGGCGAGATGCGGATGAAGACGAGGAAAGGTGACAGAGGATAAAATCGGAAGGATCAAAACAGTTTGTGGGCACGGGCCAACTGGGTGTTACACAGGAAAGGGTACGAGGTGAACGCCTGCTCACTGCACTGTAAGATTCAGGTCAGCCATCAGTCTCAAGTTAGATCAGCTGAATCTTGCCCTGGTGTCAACATTTTTCTCTCGAAATCCACTTATCCTAAGCAAACGAAGTTTAGGTAAATTTATGATATTTTAGGTCAGTTTAGGAAAGTTTAGGATCCATCCTTATGATAATTTAGGATAACTTTAGGAGACACTTTGACGAATTTCCTTTGGCCCTGAAGTCCAGTCTGTGAGGTTTTTGCTCACCTACACCATGAAGATGGCCCCTGACACGTTTACTTTGGTGTCGGCACCCATGCCGCCTGGTGTTGCACGACAATCATGTTGCTGGTAGTAGTCTTAATGCACACAGTTACCACCCGACTTCTGCTTCTCTTTCACGCTCTCGAGTACAGGCCGGTACTTGCGTACACAGATGTTGTTGAAACCTTTGACTGTAGCCTGGCCTCAGAAGGAACTTTGGTTCACGGTTGTTGCGGTAAATCAATGAGTTGAGGTCGTCTAAGAACTATTGAGATCAATCCACCCCGAATTTCAGTCGCCAGTACAGCCTTTGCCAACCTGGTATCACCGCATGTGTTTCCGTCCAAGTCTCGCAATTCATGTCACAGCTCATCTCGCTTTTACACTTGAAGCCAGTCAGTTCCTATCTGTTTTGACATATGGCATCGCGCCCTTACCTCGAAAATCGCCACGTCTTGGCCCCGTAATATCAGTCGTATTCATGCTCTCGAGTGCAAATTCGCGCTTTGTTTGCTCTAATTGACACAAGAAGACTGCTGTTAGTGTTCATCGAAGACTTGGCGAGGGAATCAGAGCAAACTGACCATGATGGAGCTGAGGGCATTGATAAATATGGCACTTAAAAGATAGCCCGGCGCAGTTGTCTGGTACACATGATTAATCGAGGATTGACAGTCGAAAGGCGTCCATACCCTGAAATCGGACTTTGCTTTGAAGCAATCCATTTCAATCTTCAACCTGATTATGATAGCGTGCGTCCTGCATTGTAAGCTCACGGCAGTGACGTAGTTACTCACGTTGTAGGTGTTGGGCTCGAGGCCCTTGGTCTCGTCAGTAGCGTTACGCAACGTTAGTACAACATACAGCAGTGGAAATAAAGAACTTTACGTACAGCGGCAGCCTCCTCTTCGAGGCTCTTTCGCTATAGAGTCCAATAAGTCAGTTACTGTCAGAACACACCGGAGTTGTTGCCTACGGCATCCTCGAGCAATTTCTAAAAGCTGTCAATTTAGATCTCTCAATTGGGGGATCAACTTACTTCGGCGTCGGAGGCCGCTGCGTCGGCCTGAGCCTCGACCTCTTTCTTGGGAACGTGATATTTATCAGCGATACATTCCCAATGTAAATCGTGACGAGTACAGATCGCAATCTCATCCTCAAGGACCTAAGTGATGCGGAAAAGATTGGTTAGAACAGCATCTAGACGAATGAATCGTGGCACTCACAGCGATGGACTTAGCGTCGACCTAGAACTCATGTTAGTATGCGAGAAATATTGGAGCGCGAGTGTGTTGTGGTGCTACTTACTTGACAAAAGATATCGACTTCTTCGAGGCACGCCGCAAGGCGCGCCCGCTCAGCATGAATCCACCGTGAGCAATGTCAGTCTTTTCACTTTGATTCACCCCGAGGATGACAACGCAAATGCAAGCTCAAAGTGAGGTGGGGATCGTACGTTCAGATCAGCAACGTTGTACTATCTGGCCCTATGTGTTAGAACCCTTCCGGCTCACGGTTGTAGGTAACCTACAGCAAGTCGAAGACGTTTTGCCTGTATTCTCTGTCAATTATCTTATCGTGAACTTTGTAGGAGTTCTAAACCATCGTAGCTTGGCGACAGCTTCCAGATACTAAACAACAGGAACGATCAGCAAAGGCTTCCGTCGATTTGCATGGAGAGACTTACGGAGAGCTCATTGTCGTAGTGCTGAAAGACGTTTAGTTGCCAGAGGTCATTAGCATACGGATGGGGTAAAGCTTATGGTACGGACCTTGCGTTTGGGCAGCAGAATGTCTGGAATACAGGTCTCAAAGCGACAATAAGGGTAACTTACAAGTCGTTTGGGCTTGAGAAGCCCACACCAAGGGGTGGTGGGGGAGGAGGAGGGGGTCGAAGCCGAAGCCGCAACCGCAGCCGAAGCATCAGGAGTCATATTGAACTGAGTCATGTCAGGGGCATTACAAGGTCAATATTGACGGGACAGGACAATGTTGAGTTTGAAGTCGGATTCGGACGTACATGTGAGAGTTTTGTGGCTGGTCGAAGTGTTAGTTACTCGACGACTCAAAGAAGCAGACTAAATCCGTTGAGTTGGATGGCAGTCAAACGGGGAGAACTCACAAAGTTTGTGCTGGAAATGATCTACTCAAGGCAAGTATGTATGTTAGCAGGCTGCTTATCTCGTTCGAACCGCAAATGAAGTTACGGCTTGTTGACAAAGAAACACCTATCGCGAAGAACTACACGTCAGCGGCCAAGATCCAGCGCAAAGGAAGATCGGATATCAGTAGTTATATACGCTGTTATTACTAGTTAGTAAAGGAATATCGTATCGGAATGCCCCGGGAAGGGGGATACTTACCGGCAGCAGAAGGTGGCGGCGTTGTTGTAGGAGGAGAAGAGAGGAGAAGAATTTCACGATACCTTAGATATTTCTTGAATCAACACCTGGGCACGGGCCACCATTGCACAAAAACCACAATAGCTGCGTACTGGTTCCCATTTCTCACAGTGTGGAACAGATTTCGACTCAGGCTAGAGATATTTAACTACAAAGTCTTCCAGAGGCCTTGGTCACTTGTCATCTGGATACACAACACCCTTTGATACGGCTGTCTTTCATTATTTGTCTCTACCTTTCTCTAAGTTGCAAGTTTTGTCCTTTCTCCTTAGTATAGTTGAAGCAAAACTTAGCAAAAAGACCCCAAACTGATCATAAATTATCATAAAGCGTGGATCCCAAAATATCCTAAACTATACTAAATTATCCAAAGTTTGACTAAAGTACAATAAACTTACCTAAGGAATTTTATGTCCGAGATTGAGATAACTTCAAACTTCTTTCCATCGCCGAGACTGGAAGAGCGTGCCTTGCAATTTCTACAGTGCATCAAACCTGAAGCTGGAAGTTGTAACACACAGTTGGTCTGTGCTCACGGGATATTTTGATCTGTGTTGTCAAGACTGCCCCCATCCCCTTTTCTGCTCTTCTCCTGCAACATCCCCATCACCAAATTAATCATCTCTCCATACTCTCGGTGGCATGCAAAACGCCAACACGTTTAGATAAAGCAACCAAATTCTTTGTTGCACGTGCAAGAAGCACGACGGTCAACGTCGCAGCCAATAAAGTCCTTGGTAAAGACAATGACTCGATCAACCAAGCCCGTAGTATCCAATGCCTGCTCTCTGAGACCTCTTATATTCACCTCAGAAAGGACCCGAGATCCTATGTTGCTAATACTGGTATAGAAGGGGCCCGAGAAGAAGACTGCCGTAGGAAACCTCGATCCACAGATTCTCCGCCAACCAATATACGGGCGACACTTTCAGAACACCAAGGCAACCCCCAAGCAAGGGGTGAGGGTAAGTGCTTGGCACTCAACTCTTACAGGTTCTTGATGCTTACCACAATTGTTTGTTTAGGAGCGCAAGGCTGTATGTTATCCCAAACGACCGACAGATTAGTGTTTTGAATGCCACTGACAAGATTCAGTCTGAAATGACCGACGAGGCTGACCCAGCCGCCCCCGTAAGTGGAAAGATTGTCTAAACAGTAGTGATACTGACATGTTTGGATAGCCATCTCTTGTTGCCTCAGTCCACTCAACTGAGGCCCCCTCCGGCTGTGACCCCGACCTCCCCTCATTTCACCACCTCGAAGACGAGTACCTACTTAACCCAACGACATCATACTGCTTCAGCGGGCTGTTCTTGACTCTGGATACGGACATATGATAATGAAAGGCAGTGAGAAAGCTCGTGTGTTTGCAAAAGTCAGGTTAGATTGGTTGGGTATTATTAGCAGTGGTCGCCCATCGGATGAGATCTGGTCACGTTGGTTTATCAGGCGGAATCCAAATTGAATTTAGACTTCCTTCGACAGAGGCTACATCTCCATATATCCTTGCTGCTTAGTGACCACTGGGGGTTGGCCAGTTGTTTTGTTGCCCGTCTGTTCGTACTTTGCCAAAGCCCCAGTCACTCAGTTTAATAACTAGGGCCAAAACGAAAGAGAACGGAAACTTCTATTTCGACCTCACAACATGACGATTACCCCTATGTAAAGATTGCTTGTATATATATATATATATATCTGTAAATATGGAATGGTCCCGTTGAAGTGAACTCAGGGCGCGTCAGTTGGGTCCCTGCACAGTTGTTAGTCTTCAGCTCAAGCAATTTCGAAGATAGGGCTACTCACCAGTCTGTAACCAAATGCTCATCCAAACCATCCAGCTCCTTCATATCAGCCTCCGAGATTTCAAACCCATCAACGCTTGCGTTCTCGATCATACGCTTCTGCTTGGTACTCTTGGGGAGAGTGATGAAGTCATGTTGAAGCCCCCACCTAGGCAACGTCAGTACAAAAAACGCGGTACGGGTTGGAAGCCATACTTGACAAATATTTGAGCAGGTGTGACGGAGTACTTCTTGGCCATGTTGACAATGGCAGGGTGATCCATGCGCTCGGCACGAGCGAGAGGGGCGTAGGCCTCGATGGCGATGCTGTGTTTGGCACAGGTGGCGCGGATTCCCTCTTGGGTGTTGAAAGGGTGAACTTCAATCTGGTTGATCACGGGAGGGATGCGAGGGTTGGAAGCCATGAGTTCCTCGATCTTGAGAGTGTCAGTATCTTCAATGTGCAGCAAGAGACATGCGACTTACATGAGCGGAGCCAAAGTTGCTCACACCGGCAGCACGAATCTCACCCGCATCAACAGCATCCTCCAGCGCCTTCCAGCTCGTAAGTCTGGCTGTCTTTCCACCATATGGGCTGTGGAGGAGGAATAAGTCAATATATCCCAAGCCTGAGGCCTCAACGGATTTCTTGACAGATCGTCGCACAGCATCATACGACTCGTCGCAGCTGGCGAGCTTGGAGGTGTACCAAATATCCTCGCGCTTCAAACCAGCCGCGTTCTCACTACTGGCGAGAAAGTCGCTGATGGCTTTACCGGCTTGGCGCTCGTTGTGGTACATCTGCGCGCAGTCGAAACCGCGGTAGCCGGTGAGAAGGCCCTGGCGAACTGCATCAGTGGCTTCTTTGGTGGACATCATGTAGAGACCGAGTTGGATGCGGGGAATGATGAGGCCATTGTTGAGCTGCGAATGTTAGCGAGCGTATTGCACGACTGGATGGATCGTACCTTGGCCGTGGCGGCGAGAAGTGAGGGCTGAGAGGCCATTTTTGCGGAAGTCTTGGTTGATGGAGGAAGCGAGAATCTGAGATGGTGATGATGTCAGGACGTTGCGATCTGATAAGAATTGATGGGGCCGACATCGCTGGGTCCATCAGTGGGGGTGACGTAAGAATAACGACGTCGCATCGTAAGAATCGCGAACTTTAGCTGACAATATTCCAAAAAGAAGAAGCAATGCTTCAGCTTTACTCTTATTTTTATCATGGTATGATAGTGATTGTCTCATTGAGATGATGGCGCAACGAAAGCTAGGCCTGATTGTCACACGAGCATGCGGTTGCACCACATGTAGAACTGCTCCGTAACGTCCAGATCAACAGCCTCATGTCAAAGGCGGATCGGATAAGCTCAACTGCCGAGCTTGAGGTCTTGCTTGCACTTCAGCCGTTGCCGAAACCGGGGGCTGGATTAAGTTCGAAACTTCAAAGGCGGTGCGACATCCGACTGCTCAACGGTCACGTTCGAGTTACATGCTTCAAAAGTTTGTTATTCGCATTTTTGAACTGATATGAAACCCAAGAAAACATTCTCCAGATGCACGACGTTGCATAAATGCAGTACTCTACATGTCACCGCTGTCAATCGCCCGATTGTCCTTTCATTCCCGTCGCACGTCCCCTCTTTTGTTGACCACCAAACTTCACAGTAACGTCACCTAAGCTCAATCCTCTGAAAGCATCTTCTCCACTCTTCTTCCAACCGTCACACTCCAACCATCAATCTTCTTGTTCCAAAGATCCGTCAAGTAAAACGTGATGGTCAGCAGAACCACCCAACCGATCGCGTATCCGCCCGTCTTTCCGAAGCTGTCGAACAGTCTCGGCATAATCCAAAAGCCCAAGCTATGCAACACAGGTCCGTGGACGAGATATAGTGAGAAGCTAACCTTGCCGAGATACTGCGGGAGGCGGCTTTCAAGCAAGCGAACGAGCACCGGACTTCGCAGGATGCACGCAACGAGGAGCACGGCACCCATTGCCTCGTAGAACATCCATCCAGACAGCGGCGTGTAGTACTTGGGTACCCAGGTCGAAAGATAGGCGAAGCCCGGCGTGTACTCAGCACCAGAGTCAGGGTACGACAAGAAATACAACGCCAAGACTATACCAGCCCATCGCAACGCCGTTCCCTTTGTCGTCCGTTGGAAGTCGCCTCCGCGACCCTTCGCGCCCGTAGCCGATGGCAGCACATCTGATGAACGTCGAACATCATGCTCTGACAGCAACATACCGCCCAAGAAAGTCGCCATGTCCCATCGTCCGATGAAGAGACTGTATGCAGAGAGGAAGCAGCCGATTCTCGTTCGCCATTTCGCCTTGATGGCAGCTGTGCCGAGAAGGAAGACGTAGATAACCATCGAGCCACGGAACTCCATCGGAATTGTGAAGGTATGCGGGTCATAGCGTGTATGGTAGTGACCGAAGTTGAACGGGTTGGCCCACTCGGCGTAGGATCTGGTAAAGTTCTTCATCGCGTACGTCAAGTTCGGGTGGATGAAGGGATGCTCTTCCCATGAGCCTCCCATCTGAACCCAAGTAAGGTTCAGTGGGTTTGTGGCGTTGGTGGCATTACCGAACGTGAGATCCAGATCGTCTTCGTCATCGAGGTAGCTGAGAGCTGCGAGTCGCTCCATACCAGTGGTGTCCTTAACAGGCTTGGTGGAGTTGGTGTTGTTCTTGGGAAACTGGGCCTCATACTCGGATTCCAAGGTATAGAGTTGAGACGGTCCATATGATCGCGTTGTGTGATTGACGCAGAGGAGCATGTCCGTCCATTCTGTGGTGTTTCCTTCAGGATATCCGGTGGTATTGCGGAGATACGCAGTGGTTTCTATTCCCAAGTAATTCGCGATACCTGTAGCTCCTCTCACAGCGGTACCATTAGCACAGAAGTGACCCTCGGCCAAATCGGCATGAGTAATTGTCGCATTGATGTAGTGAGAGTCAGGACCCTTGTAAATGGCGAACTCAGACTTGAAGACACCGATTTGAGCTAGCACAGCGACAAGGAACATGCTGATGGTGGGAGGAATGTAGAGGCGAAAGACACGTCGGAAAACAGATGAGGCAAGCTTCTGATAAGCAGTATCAAGCTTGCGCTCCTGGATCAAGCGGAGAATATGGCGGCAAATAACATAACCAGAGATGGCGAAGAAAATGGCAACCATAGCACGTCCACGATGCAAAAGGCAAATAATTGGTAACGACTGCAATCCCCAATACGGCTCAGGCGCACGCGGAGGGAACGCGCCATAGCCTAACATGATGGCAGGCGTCCATGGCCAGAAGAAATGATAATTGAAGACAAGAAGACATGCGATTCCGCGCAAGCCGTCGAGGCATCTGATCTTGTCTCTGTTGAAGCGCGAGGCTGGGGCTGACGATGAGGGCTTATCTTCGTGCTCGGAGCGAGGCAGCAGATCCGGCTGTTGCCCGCCCATGCTGACGGATTGTCGTGATCTAGCGATTGGAAGCATTCATGCGCGCGCAATGAGGGTGGCTTCAATTGGCGCGTGATGAGGGGGAATGTTGTGTGAGAGTTTGAAATGACGAGGTGAATCAAGGGAGGCTGAAGTCGTACAGAGTGTCCTTGATACGATCCATGTTCACGATGACTAAAGTGAGGTAAGATCTACAGACGGTCTAGCCCCTTGTGGTAGCGGCGCCACAAGAGAGTTGCGCCGCAGTAGCCACAGCGCAATTTACTCTTGTAGGGTAAGCTGCCACGCGACAGTTTAGACTTTGCAACGCGTCGTCAATAAAGTTCAAAACATTGGACTGAACATGAGGAGATGTTCTGCAGTTATAACAAATCGCAAAAAGATGTAGAACCAGCAAAAGAAATGCGTAATCAGGGAATCGAACCCTGGGCTCCCCGACGCTGCTCGAATGGCAACGGAGAATTTTACCACTAAACCAATTACGCTTAGCTGATTTGTTTCAAGTTGGCGAAGTTGGGGTTCTTGGAGGCGACAACGGCTGCAGCTGGTACGAAGCTCTCCTGTAACATTCTCATTCATACCCCATGTCCGAATAGTCATAGAGGATTATCTGTTGGAAAGGATAAAGATGCAATTTATAAGGAACTCAAAGACTGCTCTGACTTCCATACTTGTTTTCCTAGTTCAATTGAGTCTTTGACCTGGGATTTGTATTAAGGTCAGACAAATCGCCACTTACCCGGCACCATAATATAATTCTTCATCTACAACAGTCATTTCGATTATATGTTGCGATCAAAGTGAATCATCTTGTCCTCCATATCGCTAAGGATACATGTTACTGAATTGAGAAATAGCAAAACCAATTCTTTACCAGCTGCGGGCCAAAGAGCAGCGGCATATTAATTGAACAAATGCGTACACTAGAACGATGAGAGACGCAGCCCATTGAGCAAACAAGATACGCGATACAAGATTGGCCAAACACTCAATCAGCTATTGTGGTACGGTGTATGTGTTGGGCAATCAATTTATCACAGGCTGGGGTTTGACGATGAGGCATTTCTGGGCAAACACAAAAAGTCAGCATGGATTTGACGCGAAGCCATTTCAGGTGACGAGAAGCAAAAAGAAGAGGTTTGCCGTCAGCAAGACTCGAACTTGCGTTTTCAGTGCTTTCAATAGCCACAAACTGATGTACTGACCCCTATACGATGACGGCTTTGTTGGCTGTTGATGGGACCCCGGCCACTTATTTTGCACTCTGATGTTCTGCGACCCACAGCCATTCAAGGCCAAAGGGCTTCATGACGAAAATATCTCCCTTGTCTCCATTCGCATGCACTCGATATTTTCTGTCGTCGCACACCATATGTCTGGTTAGGCAGATACCTCCGCTTATCGAAACCAGCATGAGCACTTGAAAACCCTTCCTTACCATTAAACTTCTTGTCTTCAGGTCTTCATGGTACTTTTCCTAAGGTCTTCATATATCAGAGGTACAGAGACTGGCTTCTGAGAACCCACCAACATTGACACAATATTGTGTTGCATCGGTAGTGACAAGTAATCAGCACATCCTGCTATCAAACCCGTTGCCATAATCATTCCGATCTCCACGCCCTTGGGCACGTTTCATCTCGTCTTCCCTACGTATACTTGTGACATAACTGCGGAAGCGATTACACATTTCCAAAACCTTCTGGAAATGGGCTTTAGTGACAACTGTCACCAATGCAGCATCATAGTCCGGATCCTCTTCGCTTTCAAACTCTGCCAGCGTGATGGCTGTCTGCAATGCATTACGAATGTCTCTCCCGTTGAGGTTCGTCTCGCCGGCGGTGTCAAGAACCCATTTCTTCGCGACTGGTGAGATCTGTACCTTGCCAGCGCATTCGCGCACCAGCTTGCGGAAAAATCCGCCCCAGACCTTTCGCCTAGTCTCCTCGTCGAGGGCCTGGTATCCGATAGCGACGTGGACTCGTGAAATGAAGGCATCGTCGATTTGTCCAACGCGGTTGGTAGTCAGAAACAGTAGGCTCTTAAAGTATTCCATCCGTCGAAGGAAGGCTGTGGGTGAAAGTTTAGTACCTTACATCGCTGATAGTGAGACGAGCGCTAAGCAAGGAACCTACCTAATACCAGCCCGTTTCGAGCGAGGTCTCGATTCTGCCTTCGCTCGAGGAAGATAACGGCTTCATCGACAAGAAGAACTGCGTTCCAGGCTTCCGCAAGATCAAACCACTTCATAAGCTCGCCTTCCACGAGCGTCTCGACTGTGCCGATATCAGCCACTGTGAGAGCAAGGAGTGGGCAATAATCAGATTTGAGATACTCTCATCCGATGGCAAGGACTCTTGAACGTAATCGAGAGAGATCCGCACTATAATAATATTAGCGTCACTGGGATAGTATTCAGGGGAAGTATTTGAGCCTACTCCAATGCTTGCGTCTTAGTCCATATGCCAGAACGTCTGGACATAGCAGAAGGAGTTGATGCTCGGTGAGCTGTTGAACAACAGAATCACCAGCCTCTGCGTGAAAAGCCTTCGGGGAAAGATGCTCGGGTACATCGTCGAGCCATACCTGCAATCGCTCCTGGTTCACCACGGCGTCGTTGCTGTTGGCGGGCCTAGACTTTTGATTTGCGGGACGATTCTGAGTACCTTGTGTGGTGTAGAAAGACCTATCGTTGTTGATGAGAATTCCATCATACTCCCTGAACCGATCTGAATACTCATTGACCGGGAGGGAAAGGGGTGGGGACATGTTGGATTCTTGCCCTCTTCGATGGTCGATAACTACCTTTCCTGTGTACTATGGATGCGTCAGCGACATATGAACCATTTCTCTGCTATCACATATCTTACATATTGGGCGGTTTCTCGAATCGGGCCCTTGTAGTCCACTAGGAGATTGCCACGTTGAAGGGCCTTGAAGAAGATTGCAGCCCGACGTAAAATTCTCCCACGTCGCTCGCCACCATCATGTACATCCCAAATTGAGACTGGATACACTTGAAGTCTAGTGACATCTCGGAATCCAGAGTAAGGGGGTATAGTTACGGAGAAAGAGCCCTTTCCGAGTCTGGAACCATCACTCTCAAGCCGCCAGAGGTCGACCAGCCACGACCCGTCACTCCCAGCCCCCCAAAGCTTAGACACAGAGACATCTGTCCGCCTGACGCTCCGCACAACTGCAGCATGAGTTGATCCTTCAATTTGTACATACACATCTATCCCAGGTTTGAGAAGATACCAGATCATGCCCAACTCAACCTGCGGGACGGAGTTGGAAAGGTGCTTTTGACAGGTCAAGATGGACTCAGTGTAAATTGGCTCGAGGAACTCCATCAAATGCTTTGCATGGAGTACCGTTGAGTGATTCTGCTGACCAATACCTTTACCCTCGGTTTTATAGTCCGTTGTCCTGGTACTTCCATTAGCTATAGCTGCGATGGCATCAAAATGATGGAATAGGACGGCAAAAGGCTCCTCAATCCTCATCTCTCCACTTTTTGAGTCATCCAACAACATCTGAGGGAAGGACGGATAATATTGAACGAGATCACTAAGGCCTTGAACAAGGAACGGAGATTCTACCACCAGATGTCGCCGGGAGACATGCTTTGGATTCAGTAGATCAAGACAAGATGAAGTCACTCTTTCCGGGAGCCTCTTGAGTCTCAATAGATTATACTGATCAATTTCTGCCTCGACAAAGGTTTCGATGGTTATGACGGGTCCCGTCCACGCCTCGGGTTGTGGAACATCCTCATCTGTCTCAGCTGATGCTTTCGTGGGAGGAAGGCCAATAGAAAACTCAATAGGCCGATCATCGACGTAGATTAGGTCAGGTCGCTGTAGACGGATGTCATCGCCACAAGGTTCTCCTAGGATCTGGTAGACTTTAGCGTTCCAAATAATGGCCGGCTCGGCAGGTGGATACAGTGCATCTGAGTCCTTAAGTTGTCGGAGCTTGGGTAGATCAATCACAAGGTCTCTTTACATCCCACTACGAGGGACCGTTTCTCTCTCAGAATCATCATATTCCAAGCCAATGTCCCAGTTATCACCACGATAATTGGCGTATGGGGGAGCAAGTAAGTGGGCGAGACGCTCCAGCTGATCCACGATGTGCGTGAGCTAGGCCCGAGATTGGTGCATGTCTTCATAGACAACCTTCAAGTACTGGAGGACCGGTCCGACCAAGCCTACACCAGAGACTTTCTAAGCACTATAGTATCACTGTGTCGCCTGAATGGCGGGAGCCAGCTCTTAGAGATTGCTACCGCACCGGATACAAGCGAGTTGATGTTCAGAACCAAGATCTGCTTCACTACGGATGGTTACGTGGATGGTCTGGCGCAGGCTGTAGAGCTGCAATTACTTGATAAGGTTGAATTTGACCTGGAAACAACCGAGCCTACGTCGATCGAGGTTGGTGGAAGATTGGAACGGGATTTGTGAGGGGAGAACCCATTGTTGTATGGACGGTAGAATTGTTGCCGCTTGTTAGAAGGATCAAGACTCGAGCAATAAAATTGATGTACTTTGCCCTAAACTGCAGAAAGATTTAGGTAAACTTAGAGGATACTTAGTGGGCCCTTAGACTAGCTTTTGGCACAATGACCTAAACTTAGAAGTACTTTGCTCAGAGATACGTAACTTAGGTTCTTTATCCTCACACAAACACACACTACTCTCTTACGTACTCAATCACGAATAGTACATATCACCTGCTGATTGAATCAGATGAAAATTTACATACCTATGTAGCCCTAAGCGTCAGTAGCATCGCCATCACCCGAAGACTTCTTCGAGGGAGCACCATCGTCTGAGAACGAATCGGTTTCCAAGGCTTCATTCCACTTGGAACAAGTTCCTTCAGGAACAACACCTTGCTTCTCCAAGTCCTCGAAGACATTCAAGATCCAGCGCTGACAGAACAATGGAGGGGCTTGGCGGACAGCAGCCTTGATCTTCTGTCTATCCTTTTCAAGGACCTGAGCAATCAAGTGACGCTTATCAATGCCATGACTTTCAACGCGCTTAGGCTCAATGGTAAATTCATATGGCTTACCGTGCATGGGTCCGCCAGTTATATGATAGAAGATTACATGAGTGGCATTTTCTTTGGCAAGCATGAGAATCCAATGTCGAGGTTGACCTTGACCTCGCTCCTTTGAAATGACTAGATAGAGGTTGAGCGTCCCCATTTGAGGAAACTAATAGAAAGATCTGCAATTTTAGGCTTTTTAAAGGTTAGTAGTTGGTTTCTTGTATAGCAATGAGCCGAATATGACCGTAGATTGAAAGTGAAAGTGCACACGGAGAGAATAGTTATGGCATCCCTCTTACTATAAGAACTTTGCGGCTTGAGTGAGTGATATTCCAAGGAAATTTTCTTTTATCTGAAGCTCTGTTCTACATCTTCTTATATTGCAAGACCTTTTCTCACGAACTGCAGTCTGCCGTAAGAGCGATGGCACTGTCAACATGAATCCATTGTGAACAATGGGATATGCGGAAGAGCATCATTCATCGTTACTCCGAACCCAACAGAGATAATGGACAGGCACGAGAAGCCTCTTTTTTGAGTAGTAAGTTGATATGAACTGTTTGGAAAAAGAGTTTTGAGAGCCATTGCTTGATGTCAGACTCTGTGAGTCAAAGTGTCATGACATTGATACCCATCTTATAACAAACAGTAATTACTCTCAAGAAGTTTATGTTTCCAGTGTCGCAGACTGAACCGGTATAAGCTGGCACGAGCTGAGAAGCCCAGATAATCTGAGATTACGGTCGCTTGTTGACTCTGTTCATCTGGACCAAGTCCGACCAGGGCTAATCAGGTGCACATCATTGATGACCATAAGACACTGTGCCCTGGAGCTTTGGATAAAGCACAAAAGTACTATGAAGAATGGGAACCTTCGAGTCTCAAGTTCGATCCTGAAGTAAGTCATTCTCCAAGATTTTATGACAAAGATCTTGATACGATATCGTCATGAGCTTGATCATCTTGATGTTCCCCACTAACAATCCATTTAGACTCCGAAAGCCTTTCAAAGGGCCAAGCCTGCCTCCAAACACTTCAACATATGCCTAGTCGAGTTGGTAGCTGTAGCTCTACATCAAGTAGCAGTCTGGCTACATAAGCTCGAACCCCATCTTCACCAGGGCGATATTGACGCTGTCACATACTGGGAGATGCCGCTATCTGAGACGATGGCTCGATTTCCGCCTGGACCAACTCTTTTCAGCCACCACGATTATCTTGACGACGATATATACCCAGAAGGGGTGGCAGATATGGTTGGCTACTGGGCCGAGGATCGCATTCTGGGCGGCGTAACTGTGTTCGATCGATGCCCCGAAAATCCGGATGAGATACCCAACATCTACTTTCACCCATGCCGCAAGAGTCAGACGATCAGGGTGTACCAACTACGAGATGAGCAACAACAGGCTCTCTTCGAATTTCTTCTCCAGGAAGAGCCGGGATCATTACCACCACCTCTACCGATTCTTGGCGACAAGCAGAATCGCGTGAGAGTCGACGCACCGAGAGCACTCACACACCATCATATCTACAGAGATATCTGGGAAAGAAGGCCATTGACTATCGTAGAAATGAGAATATTTGACAGAAGACCAAAAGACGAGCCTGACTACCCCGGGGTCGGCGCTATGATACGTCGCATCAATGCACAGGGCGGCATTCCGCTACCGCAGCCTCGCCCTCGCTCTTTGTCGCCGCCGATGAGGGAGGATGCTGATGAGAAGAATTATAGAGACAGGGACTAGCTACACGGCCTTGGAAATTTTTGCGGTCCTCTTAGCACTCAAGAAATGGAGCTATCGCCTTGACATCGCTTTCCTTTGTGAAGGATCGGCATATCATCCGTGACGCCCTTGATCTCACTCTCGCAAAACTCCACGTTGAAATGCCCACTGAAGATCTCCTTTCCAAACCCATCCGATGGAACACCACTCTTCTCTTCCTCAACACCTTCTCCAAAAAGATACAAAGCATCCAAACTTCCAGTTGCGATACTGATATCTTTCCCGTCGGGGTGCCAGAACAAAAAGGAGCCGCAGTCGCCGCAGAAGCCCCGCGCGATATTTTCGGACTTGCGATGTCTTTTGATCTTGTCCTCCGAGTCACCCTGCCACTCGATGGCGGAGACGGGGACTGTCAAGGTGGCGAGGAAAAAGCTTCCTGTTTGTTTGCGACATTGTGTACATTGACAAATGCACCCTAAAGAGTCTTTGGAAAGGTCGTGATCTTTGGGGAAGGAGATCTTGTAGCGGACGCCTTCGCACAGACACCCACCCTCGAGAATCTTGGATGATGAGTTTGCTGACGATGCCATGATAACTTCTTTTTGGACTACGAATAGTAAAAGCCTTGAGTACTGAGAGTTGAATTGGAAGATAAAAAGTAGAAAATGTTCATTGGGTTTAGGAATCGCCGCTCGCAACCATGACGACATGTAAAGCGGAGGGCATGTCAACAGCGCCCTTCTCCTTCGGCGTGCCACGTCACACTGTCATCAATAGAATCATTGACTTTATTGATGATAATTGTAAAATCAAATGGTATTTGTCTATCAAAATCTAATCGTATGTTCTACTCTATCGTTTCATCATTCATCAAATATGTGCTGTATGTCTTTATTTGGGATGCATTGGGAGGTTCTCTACAGCCCAAGCCCGCTGTGCATCAATGTATTCCTGAGAGAAAGGATAATCGTTGTACCCAATCTCTGATCCTCGAACGTAAAATGTAGTGCGGTCGTACTTGGTCAACTCAACGCCATGCTTGACCCTCCAGACGAAATCGGGGTTCGCAATGAAATGGCGCCCGAAAGCAACGAGAACGTCCCACTTGCTGTAGTGCCCATCGAGGACCTCAGCCGCTGACGCAGGGCTGTAGTTACCGGCAACAATTACAGGTGAGTTATTGTCCCAGATGTCGAGGATGAAGTCGAGGGTTTGCGCGTCAAGTGAAGAGTCGGTGTCGGGAGCAAGCAGCTTGGCGGGGTCACCGCGGGCTTCGACAAGAGAGAGGTAAGCTAGAGGACCAATCTTCTTGACTTCGTTGACGATGTAGGAGTATTGTTCCTTGATATCAGATGACTCGGCTCCTTGGAAGGAAGCATATGGTGAGAGGCGAAGAGCAACGCGCTTGGAGCCAATCTCGGCTGCGACAGCCTTGACGATCTCGAGCAGAAGACGCGCTCGGTTCTCAACAGAGCCTCCCCACTTGTCGGTTCGCTTGTTGACGGAGTCGGATGTGAATTGGTCAATCAAATATCCGTGAGCGCCATGGATCTCAATCATATCACCACCAGCATCGATGACACGTCGAGCTGTAGCCACGAAGTCCTTGATGAATCCCCGAATCTCTTCCTCGGTCATAGCCTCGGGTGCAGGAGCACCCTCTTCAATAGGCACAGCGCTAGAAGAGCGATACTTGAAGCCGCGCTCCTTCTGGTACTCGGGATCAGCAGCTCGGCCTTGACCCCAAATTTGCTGCGACCAGAGCGATTTATTTGCGTGAACACCGCCAATGACCTTTTTCCAAGCAGCGACTTGCTCGTCTGTAACGAAGGCGGGACCTTGGCGCATACCGGTGTCTTGCATCGAGACGCCAGTGGCCTCTGAGATGATGAGGGTGCCGGGCGTTGAACCTCGCTCGGAGTAGTATCGCTCCACAAAGGGCTTTGCAACGTGGTTGTCGTCATTGCGGTAACGGGTCAGAGGGGCCATGACCATGCGGTGTTCGAGTTGGACATTGCCGACTTGGATTGGCTTGAACAGCCTACTGTTGGGAGAGATTGTGATGGTTGTCTTTGTGACTGTCATTTTGAATGTGAATGTTGGTCAAGTACAGGGCAATGAAGAAAAGGCAAAAGCGATGCTGGAAGGACAAGTTCTATGATTCAGAGTTATGCATGGTGGAGAAGCTAGCTGGAGCCATGGTGTCTTCTTATACTCTGATCGAGTGAAAAGTTAGATTGAAGATCAACGTTATTCTCATGGTCACCCTGAGGGTTGCGACATGCGATTATGTCATTTTCTCACTGACTCGTTGATTTCCAACTCCGAGACCCCGATGCTGGCAGACCCAGTCGGCGAACCCGATCCAATGGGTCAAGCTCCCCTGGAGCACTAATGATGTGGCAAATAGGAACATCTCCAGACAAATTGCTCCCCACCTCATTTCGATCCTTCAGGAATCTTGGAATGTCGACAATCGCGAATGGGTAACTCCGATTCGAGGCGATGATCTTTTGGCTTATCAAGAGCTATTCTCGGGACCCAAGGGTATGACGAAGCTGGGGTTGCTCATGCGCGGTAGGGTCAACACCATCCCCGAATTGGACTCTTGCTTCCTGGGATGCAGCCCTGACCAATAGGATTGGCTCATTCTTCGACAGCAGCATCGTGAGACAACGCCAGAATGTGAGGCCGTAAGCGCAGACTGCATGGTCATGGCCTTCGTAAGCATGTTGCAGGTACTCAATCACCACGAGTATATATAACTGGGATGGTTCCGTCAGTAATCAGAAGATCAATCCAAACAATTCAGCAATTCAATAACAACTCACAACAGCTTTCAATCAAAAGTTCACCAATACCACCTCTGTTTTCACCTACAAACACACCTACACAAAATGTCCCCTGCTCGCCGTGCCCTCATCAGCGTCACCTCCGCTTCTGCCACCCTCTTTGACGGCAAAGAGACCACCGGCCTCTTCATCAGCGAAGCTCTTCATCCCTACAAGGTCTTGAGAGCTGCCGGATTTGAGGTTGACCTTGCCTCGGAGACTGGCACTTATACGCCCGACTGGCTCTCTCAACAGCCTGACTTCCTCAACGGCGATGACCTCGCTATCTGGAACGACACCAACAGCGAGTTCCGCAAGAAGCTCGACAATATGCCCAAGGCCTCTGAGCTTGACCCATCCAAGTATGGTCTGTTCTACGCCTCAGCTGGACATGCAGCTCTGATTGACTACCCCACTGCGTCTTCTCTCCAGAACATTGCGGCTCAGGTCTGGGCTAGCGGCGGAGTCGTCTCGACTGTTTGTCACGGCCCAGCCATCTTTGCCAATCTCATTGACCCTACCACCAACGAGCCTTTGATCAAGGGAAAGAAGATCACCGGCTTCACCACTGAAGCTGAGGACACGATGAAGATCATGGGCGAGCTTCGAAGCTGGGGCTCCGAGTTGGTCGAGGAAATCGCCGCTCGCCTTGGCGCAACCTGTAAGTACTTTTTTCGGGCGATGACTGAAGCTTTACTAACAGTTTGAAGATGAACGTGCACCCGGTATCTGGGATGACTTCCATATTGTTGATGGTCGCTTGGTCACTGGTCAGAACCCAGCCAGCGCTACTTCGACTGCTGAGGCGGCTGTAGCTGTGTTTGAAAAGCTTTGAGCTCCAGAAGTGCGACCGACGGGAGGAGGAGTATGCGGGTCGTCGAAGTTTGTCGACAGAGATGGCTCGCGTGGCTGTTGTCAAGTATTTACTCGGTCATCCAAGAGAACAGTATGAACAACGAATATATTTGATGTGCCATTGGTTGGTTCATGCGTCTTCATCTGTGTAAAGGCGTCTGGTTTGCATCGGTGGGAGCCCAAACACTAAGTCGCAGTCATATCAGTTGTAGACCCCGAAATCCCCGGTAGAAGCATGTCGAGATCAGCCCAAAAGTCCACGTTCATCGCCATATCTAGAAGATCGAAATCTCCACCGAGTGCATCAAACTGATTGGGAACTGTGTTCGCCATTCCTCCTTGAACAGGTAGATTATACAAGAGGGGATTATCCATCGTTGCCACGGCCGTTGGGCTTGATTGCACCTCAAGCTGGGCCATGACGGACTCGATGTTCGTGTGCAGGGTACGGACGATGACAGCGGCTTTGGAGGCAGCATCGAAGCTATGAGCGAAGATGTCGAGAACAGAGACAGCGACCTTGATGGATGAGCGTACGGCGGGCGCAAGCGGGTGAGTCAGATACGCAACAGCAAATCCGACCAAGGTCATCGCAGCGCTCCACTGCCACTGGAAAGCTTCATGCCAGCCGTTGAGTATTGATGTCTTGGACAAGACTTGGTGAGTTATGTTTGTGAGCTGCATCGCATGTTGAGCGCACTTGGCTGCCATTGCGGTTGCCGAACTTCCCTGTTGTAGAGCGAAAGATAGGAACGGACGATGGAGACCGATACAGAGGTGGTGATACTCAAGTTCCAATTGCAAGCGCTGTCGCTGAAGCCACTGTGGTGCAAACTGCTCGATATCGAGAATGGAGTCGTCAAAGGAGTAAGGGCTGCCATTTTCCCGGTTTGACTTGAGGGCTTGGGGGATCTGCTTCGTCCACTCTGTGAGAGCTACTGTTCGCGGGCTCCAGGCATTTGCGAGATCTTCCATTGTTCTTGGGTCATCATAGACGGAGTTCCCATCGGCTATGTTGAGCGTGTGCCCGAAAAAAGCTTGATTGAGAGCTCTTGCGGTTTGGTACAGCTTCGTGCGCTGCAAGTTGAGACTCAGCCATGTCGCATTATCTCCGATGGGAGGAAATGCCGAGCCTGACTCAATCGCTGCCTCAAGAGTATCGCTGGGTAGTTCAGGCATGACGTACGAGTCGCGAATGAGGAACGGGCGGCCGACTTTCATACCGACCTTGGAATCAGCCTCGAAAACGGACCACCATAGTCGTCGTCGGAATTCGCGCTCGCGTCGTGGCATCGTGGGCGGCGGATCCAAGTGCAAGCCCAGCATGTAAGCTGTCCGGATTGCAAGGGAAATGGTTGTGTCGGCCATGTTGTGAAAGGATCCCCCGCAGACGTACAAAGCGCAGAGCAAATGGCATTGAAGAGTTGAGATGGACGGGCTCTCGACTTCGCAGGCCAAGAGAGTCTGCGCTCTTCGGTAGTACCATCGGCCAGCCATCGTTGCATCATTGTCTTCGAGGATATTGCCTTGCTGGCCAGATGGTAGCGCCGATGTGTGATATTGCATACACATGGCGAGTATGATGTCCACCAATGCGGATGGTCGTCTGGGAGATCCGGCCGGCACGTCGACATATAGTGATTGATAATGCGCCTTGAAACTTGCCTCATCAACCACGGCATAGATGCATGTATGGTAGGTCTCCCAATACAGGTTTATGAAGAACCCTTCCTGGACCGGGGTGAGATAAAAGCCTTCCTCGTTGACTCGCGTGAGTGGCGCCAACAGCCGTGAAGAATCTTGTGATACCGTCGACTGGCCCAACTGCTCGAGGTTGCTGGCGAGGTGAATAAGCAGGTGGTCGGCTTGAGCGCTGAGAAATGTGCTGAGTCGATGAATGAAGAAGTAAAGTGACGAAGGTCCAAACCAAGCGCTGTGCGGCGACCGTGCTGGGCGAAGGTACACGCCATCCCAAAATTTTGTCTTGGTGCTTTCCTGAGTCGGCGGTCTTGTGAGAGCTGGCGATCCGCCAGGCGGCGTCGGTTCCTGTTGTTGCGAAGCGGGCGTGTCGCTATTACGCGCCTGCAAAAGCTGAGCTTCCAGCTCTTTCACTCGACGCTTCAGTTTATCGATCTCATCTTGCGCTTGAGGAAGAGTCGACACAGTAGGCGAATTATTGTTGCTGCACTCACGACCGCGCGTGCGGCAGTTGAGGCATGGAACGCTGGTGTCACATTTTATCCGCTGGAGTCGACAGCCGTCACAGGCTCTGCCAACTTGTTGTCTCTTCCGCCTTACAAATGCTCGCGTTTGTTGAGCTTCAGTCGCTCGAGGGTCTGGTTCACTCATCAGCAGGGAAAACTGAAGCACACAAAGCTTCAGGGGTGGTGATATGAGTTCAAAGAGAAAATGCGATCGTCAGAGAGCGGCGCGCTCTCATTTCACTGAAATCGAGTCATGATGAGCGTGAGATGAATTGAAGCCAAGCATTCTGCTTGCTGCTTATTGTGGGGTGCTGTGATTAGCTAATCCGATTGCTGCCACTGCGGAGCACTGAATGCCTGGAGCCTGGGCCTGGGGCCTGTAGACAACTGAGAGCCCCTGAGCATGGGATGCTCATTTGAAGTCAGCGTTTGCTAGATTCTTCAAGAACCAGTTGTGAACTGCTACTTGTGAGACATCGCCTTGTGGAAGACACTTGATGTGTCCTGGGCCAAGAAAGAATGCTGATGTTTTGCTCATCCTTTGGTCATTTCCGCTGTCGGGGCGATACCCTAGCGCGTTCCTTCAACCTTCGATGTTGACGTCGTTGATCTTGCGCCGAACGCCAGGCCCGAGCAATGGTCGGGGCCTGGAAATCTGCTCATCGCTCTCAACCAACATTTCTTCGTCGTCAGATTCAGTCCACTGGAGCCTTCTTCTTGGTCGATCAGCTCTGGCATTCTGATTGATGTCCGCCCCAACCAACGCGGATGCTACGGACATATCCTTGGTGAGCATCCCAAAATCCTGAGCGGCACAGCAATACTGACTATGACAGGCCGCTGCTTTCGCGGCCCTGAGCGTTGAATTTGTGGTGCACCCTTTCGATACTCTCATTACACGCATTCAATCCCCCGAATATGTACCCAAATACCGTAGCCACGAAGGCAAACTCCAGCCGGCGCTGTTCCGAGGCCTATATCGCGGCTTGACACCAACCGTCGTCACGACCATTCCGGCATCTGTCACTTTCTTCACCATCTACGAAACAGCCAAGACTGCTCTTCAACCGAAGGAGGGTCTCAGGCCTGGGAGTCTGTCTCAGACAGCTGTTCATGCCGCCAGCAGCGCGCTGGCTGATATGGTCGCCTGCGCCATCATCAACCCGTCGGAAGTCCTCAAGCAGAACGCGCAAGTTGCCAGATTCTCAGAAGGTGGCGTCCAGCGCAATCCCATGTTGGCCTCGCTCAAGCACTTCGCAAGGCATCCCCTGAAGCTATGGACAGGTTATACGGTCTTGGTAGCTGGAAATCTGCCACGTACTAGCCTCACATTTTCCATCTACGAATATCTGAAAGGCGCCTGGCTCAGGAGATCGAAGAAGTCCGAGAGCATAGCGGAACAAGTCAAAGTGAGCGGAGTCACTGCTGGCATCGGCGGTTCAATAGCCTCGCTTCTCTTTGTTCCTATTGACGTCGTGAAAACCAGGATGCGGTTGCCGGAAGTCGCTCCTCCCAGTCATCATTTACAGCCAGAAGCATTGTTCACGTCTTCGCTAAGCCGCGAGAAAGCTAGAAAGCCTGCTGCGAGAGGCCCTATTACCATTGCCAAGGGCATCTTGATAAGAGATGGGATTTCAGGGCTGTTCAGAGGGGCAACTGTCACTTGCGTAGCGGCTGCTGTGGGGAACGGATTGTTCTTGGGTTGTTATGAAGGGCTCAAGTTGCACTATGCCCGTGAAGCTTCAAAGAGTGAGCTCATCCAATAACGATGGCCAGATTGGCTTAGTAGGAATCGGCAATGTATGGTGCGTGATGCGTGGATTTTCGTTTCTGGACATCGGTCATGTTTGTTCCAGATGTTTACAAACGATGTGTAATATAACACAAAGACACTGCGCGTTCTCCCTCTTGATGTCTGATGCTGAAATCACGAATCGCTGTCGACGTAATCTTTAATAATGCCCGATTCTCTCCACGCGAGGAAGATGAATCCTTTCAACGCTATGTTTCCAAGAGAGCAATCCCTGGGTTCAAAGTACGTTTACGACCCGAATTATCCCAAACGCCACTGCCGCCGAACGTCCAATTCTTGTCGACATCAACTGTCTTCTGTTCAAGTCCGACGTTTAAATGATGGTGGCTGCACAAATACCATGATTTTAATTAAATCGACACAGTTTCTTGAAGAAGGGTTTCAATTAATCTGGATGGACAAATCACGGACAAGAGATCTTCTCATTCTCAGGTGAGGAAATAACCATGCTCGAAGTCGGTCTGGAGCGATGTACAGCTTTGCCCATTTTAGGGAATAGCACGCGTGCAGAAGGGAGAGTGGGGTTGGGACCAACGGTCCGCCTCGCACATCGACGAATCTTATATGGGCTAATAACCCAACGACAGACTCTTGGAGGTAACTTGGAACAAATAGCTCTTTTTCGTCTAAAGAACGGCTTTAAAAGGCAACAATAGACTATTTTCCCTTTCTGAGGCCTACCGATCTTGCAAAACGCAGAGCCAGGCTCATACCAAGCATTGTTAGCGCTGAAAACCGTTAGTGACAATATCAACTCTGTCGCAAACCTCGCACATGGCACCAATGATTATTGAGCAAGTCTAACCGGTATCTGTACCATGCGCACTAAGTATTGCCCAGAACGAGATAAGAGCCAATTGATCCCCGCAGACTCATTTCCTAATGATACCCTCAACCTCCGGTCCTTGGATTTTGATCACAACTCATTTATCTCACCACCATCATATCAACCTCGAAGAAAGAAGTATCAGTAATCCAATTCTCATGGCCGGAAATCTTTTTGAAATCAGTCCCTCTTTCTCACCTACGACATGGCTGACATGAAGTAATGTCTAACATTCATTCCATAAAATCTTCAGCTAACAAAATCAAGAATAGTCCTACCTGAGCCCGTGATAGAAGACGTGGATGAACCGGAAAAGGAAAGCCATGTACCCACGAAGAATTCATTGACAGAAGACCGAAACATTAGTGGCAACAAAGCACTGTGGCCTCTCAAAAAGCTTGATGCTTTCATTTCGCGATTAAATCGATTGATGCATACCCGGGAGAGCCATGATGCCCTCATCTTGTTCCTGGCCTACGCAGCACATTTCGTGGCAACGGCACTCGAAACACCTTTTCCTGGCAGGCTTAAAAATTGGCTTCTCAGACTTAACAAAATTTCACTGAGGATTGTCCCGTCAAGAGTTTTGTCACTCTTATCGGCTTTCAGGATTTCTCTTGTCAAAGGGTCGTTGTCCGCCAGCAAACTTCTCATCGCGGAACGGGTCAGGGCATTATCGAATATTCTGGACGACTGGCAAATCATCACCAGATTATGGGGTTTACTGGCGACATGGGCGGATGCAAAAGAATTCCTTGCCAGTTTGGCATCCGAAAACCAGAGCAAGGAAAAGAAAAGCAACCCACGGAGGTACCTTGCTCTGACAGCCATAAAAGCGACATATATCTTTGGACTATTTGGCTACTATGGAACGGAGAACCTAGCATGGTTTACAAGACGCGGCGTCTTCAAATGGTCAGAGAAGACTGAGTCGAAGCTCATGGTCTGGTCTCTCAAGTTTTGGGGTGTTTATGTTATGTCTGGGATGGCACAACTGCTATACGACCGATATGAAAACAAACGTACCGGAGAAGAGCTAGATGAAGAGGCAAGGAAAGAGTGGCGGAGGAATTTTGTTCACCTTTTTCTTTATGGCCCACTAACGGTTCATTGGATACGAGAGGGGGGGCTGTTTCCGGAGACGATCGCTTCATTCTTGGCGGCTTATACAGAGTTCATAACGGTCAGGGGGCTATGGAAAGAAACAGCAGAGGTTTGAAGAGAATGGGCCAAATTACACCTAGGTTTGAGGATTTAAGAATAATATAGGACTGCATTAGGTGGTTCGGAAGAAGGGATGTGAGATGCTCACTGTCGGAATAGCCATAAGTGACAGCCTATGAAAAGTCGAAACTGCTTCTGCTATCTTGCCGATTTTATGAATGTGGAAACACGCAGCTGTCCAAGGTTGGTCCGGTCAGCTAAGACATGCCTATGCAGCTAATGATCTGCAGCCACCCCGATGAAGCCCTTGTCCCAGTCAATTACCATTGTCAACGCCACGTTCATCACCGCTGAGATGACCAAGGTTTGGCTAATCTGAAGATAGGAAGTACCAATAGTTGACCTAAGGCCTTTGAGAAAGCGGCTAAGGACTCTGACAAGCAACACGTCGTCTGCGTACGCCACATGCAGGTTGGTTCTGTCCTACTGGAAGACACATGCTTGGCATTATCCCAACTGCATTAGTCTGTCTTTTATAAAATCAGGCTGCGAGGAAACTTCAACCATTGGTCAGGACCATCGTGTTAACAGAGAAAAGAGATATCTCGTCACCCGGAGCCTTGTTTAACTGGTTACAGTAGCCCTCGAAGACAAGATAAGATAGACATTTTTCAGCTTGCAGATCAGGCTCTGGTATATCACCAATCGCGTCCCCTGTGCTTCAACCACATACTGCGGCATACCTCCGAGTGATATTCTCATTGGCTCTTCAGGGCACTGAGTGTGTTCTTCTGCTTGTGAATCTCATGCACCTTTGTAATTTATTGTAACGCCACCAATATCTATTTATGGACGAAGCCCGAAAGAAGAGCCTGAAAATGAGGGCCGCCTCAGTTTCCTGCTATCAGTGCCTTTCTCCTGATCTTTCGCTTTCTGACTTTGTTCCAGTTCTCCCCGCAGCCTCAAAACTGCTCTCTTGAGACTTCTGTAAACGTATACTTTGCGAATAAAAGTCTATCAGTAACTTTACTCATCAGTTATTAGATGGCTGACGTCTATTACGCGTTGAATGGCGGTGGCTTGACAGGCTCCCCTCCCGACCCCGCAATCACTGAGCCACCAGAACCTTACGACAAAGACATTCTCAAGCGTCAGAATGTAGGCACTTATGATGTTTGTGGGTACTATTCTATCCCAGGGCAGTGTAAGTACTCAAATCTCTTTAAGAAAACAAGCTCGGCTAATTATGAGACTGAAGTTTGGGTCGCGAACTACTGCTATTACTCTGGCGTGTCAACGACGACCTGTGCAACCAGCAGTAGCCACATTGGATGCGATGGATATATCAAGACAAGATGCTTTACCTCATTGACTTGCACTTCGACATCATCGGATGAGCTATGCTGGTGGGTGAATAACACTAGATTTGTCGTGTCCTCACCAACTAACGCCCAAGCAGCGCTTCGGGATGTGTCACGGCGATTTCGACTGATAGTGACGGTGACGAGCTCACCCTCTACCCGTTTTGTACGACAAAAGATATGGAAGTGACCATGTATCAAAATCTTGAGGGCGTCTCGGCTACCATCGAGACGTCGATAGAGTCTACTTCCGAGCCTACGAGTTCAGACGGCGAGTTGACCGCAAAGACAGGAACGACAGGAGAGAGCAAGACCCAAGAGATCACTTCATCTGCCGAATCAAGCTCTTCATCTGGCCCAGATTCCTCTTCGAAGTCTTCTGCCCCCGTAGGAGCCATTGTAGGCGGTGTTCTGGGGGGGCTTGCCTTGCTCACCTTGATTGGCTTCGGTCTCTGGTTCATACGCCACAAAAAGCGTCAAGCAGGTAATGGATCACACGTCGTTGCGGCGACTGATCAGCCACCAGTCGTCCCCTATTACCAGCAGCAGCCTGTCACTCACGCCCAAGGCGAGGTGAACTATCAGCCTCTGTCATCGGGTATCTCGCCTGAGCCAAAGGCGTACTCGCCTTCTTCCAACATGCGGCATTCAGCCTTCAATGAACTTCGATCTTTCCATCATGATAGCACGAATCCAGCTGGGTATCGCTGAGATATCAAAGAAATGGCAGGTGAAGTGCACAAATATTTAGTATGATATGATGGGATTCTGGTTAGCGAAACGGGAGGCAAGGCTGGCGGAACGCCAATGACACATGGGTTCGGCGGGTCAATATACAGGGACCTGCTTAAAAAACAGAATCTATAATATGACGCACGTTAGTCCTAATCATGACGAAGTTTTGCTCGAAGAAATGGGTCTATTGTGCATTGAAATAGAGGTCATGCTTTCAATATCTGCCAAAACCTTAAAACATCTGGTCAACTGGCTGGATTTTAAAGGTGTGACAAGATATTTCTCCGGCCCCGAACTTCATATGATCATGCCATTGACTTTGAAATTTGATTCCCAGGCCTCAAAGTAACTACTCCTGTGGAAAGTATTCTCAAGTTTTGAGATGCACATGAAGGTGGCTGCTGGGCTTAACCTTGAGCGAGATCTGCCCGAGTATCCACACGAGTCGGTACACGGTTGTACAACTTGTAACCAAGTTCTGAGTGGTGCTCGTCAGTCGGAGCGACAGCTATCAACTACAAATAGGAGATGGGGTCCATACTTTACCAGTGATACTGCAAATTTTGGCCATTCCCCTAATACAAATGCTGTTACAAAATTTAGATTATGACTTTTAGGTTTTTATCTCCTCAAATAAGATGAATCCAATTCCTCAGCCGAAACAACCCCGCTCAAAATTGAGTTACTGAACTTGAAGTCCGGATTTGTCACGATTGGAGATTGTACTGATTGCAATGCGCCTCATTTTTATCCTTGCTGTTCTGCAGGGCGCTGTCCTCGCCCAAAAGGCTCAAACGCAGACCAAAGAATTCTGCGAAACGAGAATGAGCAGAACCCCGGTTTCTGATACACCCAGAGTCACCATTAGCACGAAGGTCAAATTGACCGCGAGCAAACCATACTGCAATCGGAAAAATAAACACGAAACCTTCAAGGTAAAGCTAGGTCCTGTCACTAGCACCGTTGTTACCAGGTCTATCTATACCAGGTCGGTTACCGCTCCCCAAAAGGTCAAGACACTCACCATCACAAAGACCCGTGAGTAAGATGTGGTCATTATCTTTCTATCTCATCCTGACGGCCCGCAGTCACCGAAACGGCCGTGACCACTCCCACTTTCATCAAAACTGACACAAGAGTTTATACCACCACGTCAACTCTAACGTCAACTGTTACAGTCCCAACGGTCTCTGGATTTGTCCCTTTTGCCTTGGTATCAGGGTCTGCTTCCCGAAAACGAAGACAGTCCAAACGAACCTTGCCTAGGAAGAATGCTTGGGAGGACAATATGCATGTTTTGCCCTCAAGATTCTTTCCTCGTCAAGCCAAGCCCAAGTCGCTAAAGGACCCATGTACCATTCGAATCGAATCCGGCGATAAAAACCATCCCGTCCATCCAACTCAATCCCGCGGCGCGGTCGCGTGTTATAAATCCGTTCAGATTACCAAGACGGTGCTTTTCAAAAGTTGTATAGCGTGGACAAAAACGATCACACTTGATCAAAAAACCGTTACAAAGCATGATATCACTAGAGGATGGGTCACGAGCACAGTCACTGAAGCTGATACCACAATGACCGCGGACGATACTGCAACAACAACCTCGACACTCACTAAAGCAACTACAACGAAAACCACGACGGAAACTGAAACTGGTACGTCTCTGATCCCTTGTTTTGTGGCCAGCAACTATTTACTAAACCCCATCGCCATCTAGTAACTCGAACAGATCTCGCCCCAGCCGAGAGTTCCTGGGCTGCTTGTAACGCTGACAATCTCGTCAATGCAGCAAACGGTGGTCATGGGATCAATGCAGTGAATATTGGATTGAATAGGTACAATGTTCTCCCGCTAGTCACTCCTTATGACTGTTGTGTTGAGTGCCAAAAGAGGCCAAATTGCATCTTTTCCGTTGCTTATCATCACAAGTGCTACCTTGTCATTGGTACAGCCTGCCTTCCAGACCATACGTTTGACACAAGCTTTACCACATTAAACAACCTGCACCCTGAGAATGGACCTACGCTGAGTAATGGCCATTGTGGCCGCATCCGGAACGCTGGGGATGCTGGGTGAGCTGTTCAGGACATTTATTGCTTGAAAGGAACATGATGCCATCAGAAATACATACCCGGGCATGTCCGTCTTTTACTGCCTTTGAACTTGATAAACAAACAGGGTGTCATGAGTGCCTCAGATGGACGGAATGTCGGGCTATCGGGCTATCTGTAACAAGAGTAGTAAGGAGACTATTATCAACATATTTCTTCCGTATTGAATCGTCGCCGGCGGCCAACTCCGAGCGTGTTCTCCCAAAATACTGATATCCGTAAAAAAATCATTATCACAATTTCCACGGGACTTCGGCACACAGTCCCCACCAGCCGGCTACTAACCGGTCGTAACCTCTCCATTCGCCTCCGTTGAACTAAACTGTACTTGGAAAGACCAGGCGACATCTACCGAGTCATCGAGTAAGAGTCTCCGACTTGATAACAAGGGCGGTTCTGAAATGAGAGTGAACCACGTCCTCGGCTCTGACAAGGTTCGCCTAATCTTTGCGCGCGCGCTCCAGGTTCCCCAGAAACCCCGGAAGTTGGAGATAAGACGACTGAGAAGGGGGAGATATGACCGAGAAATTGCGATTATCGATTGTCATATAGTTTGACTAAAGATTGGAGGTGCCACGCGACAACGGAGGTCGTGCCGCGCCCTATCCTGGTGGTGCAGATCAAGACTAGGCTATGGGAGCGTGTTTATTCTTAAGAATGCGACTGCACCCATGCGATATCGCCTCCTCTCACTCTGGCAACGTCTTCCAATCCCCTATCTTCTTTCCCCAAACTCCTTACTTTTCGCGGCCGCTAGATATTGACGGCGCCACTGACAGTAGCGAATGACCACAAAAAGCCCCCAGCAATACACAAACATCCTTCTAAAACAGGAGCACCGGACCTTCATCCTCGCGTCCCGCCTTGATCTTCGAGCCTGAACATCGACAAAATGACCGAGAAACACGATATTCCCGACAATGCGTCTTTGACACCCTCCCAAGCTGCTGGCAAGACATTCGCCACCCATCACCTCCACGGCGGTGAACAGCTTGAGAAGCGATACAGTCCTCTTTCTGTCCTCGCTTTTGCCTTTACCACCACCAATTCTTGGATGGCCTTTGCATCAGGCATTGCCATACCGCTTGCTTGTGGTGGAGGACCCTCGATCATCTATGGCTTGATCGCTGGCGGCATCATCATGGCTACCATCAACATTGGCTTTGCTGAATTGGCCTCAGCGTTTCCTTCGGCTGGTGGACAGTATCACATTGTCTTCATGGCCTTTCCCCCGTCTACCCGACGCGTTGCTGCATTTTATACTGGTTGGATCTCCATTATCTACCTGATGGCCGCGACAGCGTCTTGCAACTTCTTCGCTGCCAGCTCTGTTTTAGATCTTGTCCAACTCTGGCACCCATCATATAGCATCGAGGCCTGGCATACGTATTTGATGCATATCTTGCTGTGCATTATCGCCTTTGCCGCAACTTCGCGGTTCCCTGCTGCCATCGGCCGCTTGACTACTACCATCTTCTGGCTGTCCTTGGTCGGTTTCATCGCTTCAATGGTCACTCTTCTTGCTGTTAGTGATCACAAACAGTCGGCTTCTACTGTCTTTAAGGATTACAAGAACGTCAGTGGATGGGGAGATGGCTGGGCCATGATCACCTCTATCACTGCCTGCCTATGGGCCTACAGTGGTGTTGATGGTCCTACCCATCTGGCAGAAGAGGTGCCGAACCCAAGTAAGAATGTTCCTCGGGCTATTTTCTTGACCATCGGCCTCGGTATCTCCACTGTCGTTGCCTGGACTATCGCCCTTATGTTCTCCATCAAGGATGTCGATGCCATCATTGAGTCGACGGTACCTATTCTCGAAGTCTACAACCAAGCTCTCAACAACAGGGTTGCCACCACCATCTGGTCTGTCTATTACATCGTCATGTTCTACGATATTGTTCTAAACTTATTCATCTTCTCTGGTCGAACCATATGGTCCTTCTCCAGAGACGGAGGTGTCCCATTCTCAGCATTCCTGTCACATCTCAACTGGGCCAGTCCTGTTCGAGCTACTGCAGTCATGCTTGCCCTGCAGATCATTATTGGAGTTTTGTACGTTGCTTCAAGCACTGCTTACAACAGCTTTATTGGTCTTACACTGTTCGCGCTCAACATTACTGTCACTCTTCCCCAGGCCGCGCTACTTGTTCGTGGGCGTAGCTGCCTTCCTGAGAGATCTTTCTCACTTGGTAAAGCAGGATATGCCGTAAACACTGCGGCTACACTATTTGTTGCATTGTTCTCTGTCAGCTTTTGCTTTCCTGCCTTCATGCCTGTCACGGCATCTTCAATGAACTATCTTATCGTAGTTATGGCAGTTGGCCTGGTATTTACCACTGCACTCTGGTTCGGTGGTCTTCGAAAGGCGTTCACTGGACCCCAGATCAGTCTGGAGGGCGAGGATCAGTAGAAGAAATATTATCAATTTGTCAGAAAGTGGACTTGATGTGCGCGTGTGTTATTTCAAGCTAGCTATACTTAGCCTATGAGAACGTTTGAGTTTATGACTTTGGATTGCAAGTCCTTTTCTCGGCTGTGATGGATAAGTAACCCGCGATCAAAGATTCAAGATCTTGATGGTTGCAGTCACTGAGCAAATACCTCTGTCTTGCTGAAATACTCATCGCTATTACATAAATAGAATAGTTTGGTTACTCCTGTATTCATCAACTTGTACAAAGCGACCTTCAATGGTTCCTCCGAACCACAGACACAAAATCTCAGCTCTCCCTAACTCCGCACTCTGCCTCCCGACTCTACAGCTTCATGACATACTTTCCCTCCAACTGCATTTGTGTTAGCTAGTCACAATTGGTTGTATGGTTTTGAACTTACCTGTCCTTTGGACATTTGCTCCATCAGACCCTCAATATCTTCGAGATCAGCCCATTTGATCTTGGGGATAACGAGTCTTCGCTTGACAAATTGCAAAGCCTCAAGGATATCAGCCCTCGTCCCCACTGCCGAGCCTTTCACGGTCCAGCCATTATCAATGAACCAGAGCGGGTGGAAGGAGATCTTGACCTCTTCTGGCAGAATCGACACACACATCAATGTGCCGAATGGTCCCAGCATGTCGAACGCCTTCTGATACGCAGCAGCAGCCGTTGCGGTGACGACGACGGCCTTAGCTCCTTGACCATCCGTCAGATCCTTGACTTGCTTTCCTGGATCTACACCAGACAAAGCATCAACATAATGTTCAGCGCCTTGAGATTTGCAGTATTCTTCTTTCCCAGGACCTGCGTCAACAGCAATGACTCGATAGCCCATTGCGTGAGCATACGCAACACCTAGAGCTCCTACACCGCCACCTGCGCCGGAAATGACAACCCATTGGCCTGGCGTGAGGTTGCAGTTCTTGATAGCCTTGTAAGCTGTGACACCTCCGCAAAGAATAGGCGCGATCTCCTCGTCGGGAATATCATCAAAGGTTGATGGGATACGCGCCAGATAACGCAGAGGCACAAGAGTATACTCAGCAAAAGTGCCGTCATATGCTTTGGCAGAGTGCAAAGCCTCAACGCATCGCGTCTCGCCCTCATTAGCAATGTCAACGCACATGCTGCAGGTCCCGCAAATATCTCTGATCCATGCTATTCCGACTCTTTGGCCAATCTGAACGCTGGAATCCAAGTTGATAATGTTGGAGCCAAGCTCTGCAACTTTGCCAACGCCCTCATGGCCGAGAATCTTCCCCACGGGTCCCATATGACCCAGGGCCATGCCTAGATCAGAGCCGCATAGACTGGTGAGTGAAAGGCGGATGAGGACTTCATTTGGACCGGGGACTGGCCTCGGGAGTTGCTTGATCTCAAATGTGGGCTTGGCATTGTGCTCCTGTGATGACTATTGGGGTTAGTATTCAAGGCCATGCATAATGGTATCTACGGTAACATACGGTAAGAACAGCAACTTTGTAAGTATCCGAAGTCATTTTAGTGATGATCAAAAGGCAAATGAGTAAGGTTACGATTAGCTTTGTTGAATGCGGAGGCCCCAGATCTTAAGGGAGAGCAAAAAGTGAGTGTCTCAGGGAGGCTTATCCAGGCTTGGTAAATCACCCCGCGCCTCCGATATCGTAGAATCATGAGAATTGTCAATCATGTTCTTCTGCATACGGCAAACCTCGCTGTGGCCGGCGGCCACGTCGGGACCGGGTCGTTTCAACATTCCCAACTCGGCAAAGTGTGCGGAGATGACGTCCCGGGATATCGTCATGGCACTTGTGGGGTAAGCCGCTTCCTACGCAACGTTATCGGGCGGAAGTAGACCGCAGATTACGGACGCTCTTGATTGGAGTACATCCAAAGTCATGGAGCTTGGTTGGATATTGCGTGTGAGAAGTACCTGGGCTTTAATCTATTACCCCACATTACCACTTCGCCGTCCCACATGGGGCATCTAGGCCCGCGTAACTTTAACCTCAACCAAGCATCAATCTTGCTGACCAAGTCGCTCAATTTTCTTTGGTATCCTACTATAAAGAGGGTGCAAAATACATATAGTAATTGACTCCGAAGTTAGCATCAACGAAAATGAATCTCCCTCCACTGAGGTTCGTCAGTACACTCGAGACCTAATAATTCTCCTTTCATCACCCCAGACCAGTACTCTCTCCAAGACACTGGTATGTAGCGTTTTGAGCTTTACGAAAGACCATAGGGATATTCATGCCTTGGACGATATACCAAATGTCGTTGGCCTCAGCGATCAAGGGAACCAATGCCATTATTCCTTGAGTTGTCATCGCAAGTCGCCGATCCCCCGATCGCGGGAGTGAGCGTTTGACGGAACCTCCAAGATAGAAGTCCGTGGAAGAGACGGAGAGGTCGTCTTAGTTCCCGCCTTGCTTCGAAGTCTTTCGCATAACATCAACAGATCATCAACATAATCGTCAGAAGTTGGACGTCCACGTACGTGCAAGGGTCAAGCTGAATAGTCCAAGTAGCTGTGTCACTCATGAGATTACCCATGGTCCGTTCAGGCTAAAACTCCCGTTCCATGGCCATTCTGGTATCGCAAAGAAAAGGGAAGCAGTCTTCAGCCACAGTATTATCATCTCTTTCAAGCCAGTACAGAAAATATTTTGCTTCGCGAAAGATCTTGTCTATTTTTCGAACTTGCTGGCTTTTCTCTCTCATCCGTTTGGTTGATACATACTGCATCAGACCAGAGAGACCTGGATCTATCATCCAAGCAAAATGAACGAAGTCCCAGCTCCAGATTTGTCGTTACAGGAAGTGAGGCACTATCACAAATAATCGTAGATGTGATATCCGAGCAACCCCAAACATAAGAAACTGGCTCATAGTTATATTCTACCTCGCCCAGCAATGCTTCGTTCAAACTGCAGCGGATTACAACATTGCCAAAGCCCGTAATACTTTTATCAAAATAACCTATGTTCTAATACTAAAAGCATTAATAACCAAGAAAATATAAGCTAATTAAGTTTATAAGATTACTATATAGTAACTTCAAAAATAATACCATCACCGATAAGATCATAACTGCTTCTTCATCGAATTCCGGAGTTCGATCCATCATGCTCTCACGCATCGCATCTGCAATGCTTTTGTATTCTATTCCCGGGTCACTATGGTCAAACACCCTTGTGATCTGGGATGCTTCAAACGGTCGGTCGCTGCTAACAGAATTAACAGGGAACTTGGTAATACTCTTGAAAGATGCTTCATGCCCAATGCGGAAGGCAAGATCTTCTGCAAAAGTGTGGCAATGATTGAAGACAATATTGTAGCCAATTTTCGAGTCTACTTGGTCTTGCACTAGCTTATTTGCTTTCAATAGATTGGATGTTAACCACTCAACCTGCAGTGATGAACTGTGATTCGTTTCGTACCAATATTTCCAATCTCTTCAAAGGAATGATCGGTAAACCCGTAGTATACGGATTGCCACCCATTGGGTAGACCTTCATATTCCTGAGGGTCCTTCTGCGCTAAGACCTTGTCCTTGGTGCTTGTGCCAATGACCACGCCGTCATGTCTGTCGTAGACGAAACCCGAGGATTGCGCATTGAGAGGTTCTCCGTTTAGATGCTGGCCCACTTCCGTTACTACCACCCTTGCGTGATGGAAGGGACGCAGTGAGCTGCTCGTGTGTTTGGTTGGCTGGTACTCGATGAATACTGCACGAAGCTGCATTTTCACATGCATGTCAGCCGCAGCAAGAGCTCGTGATGGATCCGACATTTGACTTACTTTACGCTGTTTCTGCTCTGGTGACTCGTTTAGCTCGGTAACCCGGTCCCTGCTGGGTACTTGGTTGGCGATTCCCATCTTCAGTGAATGGCTGCTGTGATTTGATGAGTGTCGATGATGTTGTGCTGAGCCTATATGATGCTTTGGGTATGGCGAAGGGTAGGCATGATATACGCAACAGCAAGGCTACATGGCTACCGGGAGCTCTGAGTCAATTATTTATAACAGTTCAAATCCCCCGCTCCATCGCGGCCTGGTTAGCCAGGGTCTGGTTTCAGGTCTGGTCAGTGCCTCAATGCCTCAGCACAGATTAGAATGAGCTGCACAACCCCAGTCGTCCTCTATTAGGTTGCATCAAGCCAACAACAATGCCCGCATCGCACAACCTAGAAAGCTATTATTGGATACGTGTGGCCTCATTTATAAATTATAAGCGCCGGATGACTTCCGTGGTCACCAAGACGCGTCTTTCGGGACCTACGCATGCCACCGCTGCTCAACCTGCAGGATTGTGGTGTGGCTTGCTTCAGCTGAAACTTAACGCCAGCCTGATTTCGTCCCTCATTTACTTCTCATGCGAGGACTCTCCCCTCTTAGTACTTGTTCTCATGCAGCTATCCTGCATTTGTCACATCGACATGACCTTCTTGAGAGCGCTGCAGGCTGTGCTCGACATGGATATCCAACACTCACGTGTCGTTAGGCCATTGGTGCCCGCTCTATGCTTCGGCAGAGATCATGCCCAACAGCCTTCCGGTAATCTATATAGCGTCCCGTAGATCGATCTGGTGTCTTGTGTCAATTCGTCTCCCAGTCTATCAACATGGGCGACATCTGCGAATCATATTACCCATCTGATGAACACCACAGACGGTTTTGGGACGGCCAAAGCAATAAGGACGAATGTGGAGTGAATGTTCCTGATGGCTTCCCGAAGACTTTGAGCTCAACGCTGGCCTGGAGAGGCGAAGACATCCAAGACAAAGAGGCTCAGTGGAAGGTCAAGCTCTCTGACCAAGATGTTTCTTCCATTCATAACGCCGTGAAAACCTTTGACGGTTGGTTTCCATAAAATTCAAGGTCTTTATGACTGTCCAATTGATCTAAGCTGACCCTACCGAAGAGAACTCCCATGATCTTACCCAGATTTCTACCACCACCTTCCCACTCCCCATCGATCTATCGCGACGTTTGAGACATATCTCGGATAATATCTATAACGGAACTGGGTTCCAGATACTCAGCGGCCTAGACCCGTCAAAGTATTCTGCCAGACAGAACGTTCTCCTACATGCGGGCATCAGTGCTCATATTTGTCCAGAGCGAGGTTTCGTGGACGTCTTTGCCAAGCGACCCGTTGGTATGGCCTCCTGAATTCACAAATTTGAGATTACTTGATGCTAAGTTACCACAGGTCATGTAGTCAATGTTCTAAATGACAGTGATGGGCCTGCATCCATGGCTCCAGCATTTAGTGATGGCCCCCTGGTAAGTTGCTTCGCCCGCTCATCTGTCGAGTCGAGAGCTGTACTTAACCTCGTTAGTCATTCCATACGGACCATTGCGAGGTACTCTCATTTTACTACCAAGAGATGTCTCCAAAAGGCGGGCAAACAATCTTGAGTAGCTCATGGCAAGTCTACAATGAGCTAGCCGCGCACTCTCCCAACGTACTCCATACGCTTGCTGAGCCATGGGTGCTGGACTCGTTAGTTTTTCCAATTCTATTGCGAATTATAGATACGCGATGCTAAGATACTAGATTCAAATCTTATTCATTGCAACCGCCACGAAAGGTGTGCTTCCTCTCCAATTTAGGCCCCGAGAATATGCCACCGGTGCTCTTCCGATATTCTCGCTATCCTATCCTCGGTTGGCAGCGTAAGCGAAACTCAGAGCTACCAGCACCAAGCCAAAAGCAGATGAGAGCCTTGGACGCTGTCCAGTTCATCGCACAAAAGAACGCCATGTCCTTGCCAATTGCTCGGGGTGACATGATCTTCATCAATGACTTGGCAGTCTTTCATGCTCGCGGTGAGTTCAAGGACGGTGACGCAAGTATGAAGAGACACCTCCTCAAGATGTATCTTCGTGATCCCGAACAGGGTTGGATGGTGCCTCAGTCTCTTCAGGAGACTTTCGGGGCGAGATACACTCGTAAGCCCGGCGACCTGAGTCCAGAGGTCTGGGACATTGACCACGAACCTGGTTTGGAAGAGCTTTCATTTGTCAATGGTTAGGAGCAAAGCGGTTCATCAGAGTCTGTAGCAGCAAGTTCTCGTTTCCATTTGTCTCAGATCACCATTATCTCTGGCCCAATGGCTCAGCCCAATCAGCCTCAGATCTTTTATGACTATTAGCAGTGCTTGTCTTGCATAAGAGCTGTTTCTAGAAAGTTTAACGCCTCTCGCTCACGTCTAGAACCTAGCTTCCAGCGTCATCGCACTGTAGCTTAATCGACTGCCCCCCCGAAGATGCGTGAGGCAGAGTGATGAAATGTCCTAGAATTATCTCAAGACTCTTTGCCTTACCTTTATCTGGTTGCTAATGTCAGACTTTACTTGGAGCTCGTAAAGAGCCACGTCATCTAGCAAACCTCCATGTTATAAGTGTTCAATTCTTATCATCTCGAAGGGCCACCATGGTGGGCATTCAGCTGCTTCAGCCACCTCAGACCTCGCTTAGAGTTAAAATCATTTCAAGTATGCCATTCGAGGGAAAGCAACGTGGCTCTTGAGGCTTTTTAGCCCTAATCTCCCAACAATAGGGCCCTACACCAAGCCTCCATAACGATTCGAGACGTTACAATTTTAAGCTCGAATGGCTTCACTGAAAGGAGACTGTGATTCGATGTGGTTGCATACCACGTAACAACTGACCAGTGACGTCTGTCTCTAAAGAGAGCGCCACATATGACTGGCTTCGTTGGTGTTCTGCAACTTAGCTCCTGATTGGGTGCTAGCTACTAGCCATGGCGTTGGACGCACGAACGCGGATTCAGCGTGGCTTATTCGTTGCTAGTTTTTACGCGTTTGTGAGGCATTGCTATGGTGCTAAAATTCCAGTTGTGCAGATGTGGCTTATCGGCTAGAGCTTGATTTGAAGCCATCACGGCGTTTGCCGTTGCAGTGTCTGGAAGAACTTGGATTTATATAAGGTCTGGATACAGATGCTATTTAAGACAATTCACACAATCACAGTTCAGTTCTTCAGCTACAAACATCATCTCGAATAATCCGCTATCATGGACGCGCCCAAGTCTTACTATCTCTACAATCCTTCCGAGCCATTGGCAGGAATTGTCGCAGGCCTTTATGGTGTGAGCTTCTGTATCACTCTCTGGCAGATCATTCGGAAGAAGGCCTGGGTATGGCTTTTCATGCTACTTGCTATTGCGAGTAAGTCAACATTTGGACAAATGCGAGGCATGTCAGTTAACCGTCGATGCAGTGGAGATCATTGGCTACGCAGCTCGAGCCGTATCCGCTACCAAGCCGACAGAGAAAGGACCATACGTCCTTCAATTCACACTTGTGATCCTACCCCCAGTCTTGATGGCCGGTGTCATCTATGTTATCTTCGCTAGAATTGTCTTCTGGGTTGTTCCTCCGGAGTCGAGAACTCTTCGATTTCTCTGGGTGCCTGGTAATTATTCATCGCAGCTAAGTGACAGAGATACTAATACTTGATAATAGCTCGTTTCATCACTCTTCTCTTTGTTGGCTTCGATATCATCTCGCTTCTCCTCCAACTCGTCGCTGCAGTCCTCATCGCAGGCACCGACCCAACCGATCCTGATGCGAAGAGCAAGCTCAATCTTGGCAAAACACTTGGTCTTGTTGGTGTGAGCACTCAGATTGCTGGCTTCGGTCTTTTTACTGTTTCCGCCATCCGATTCCACTTCGCTGCGAGACGGCTTAGCCCCGACTTTGCCAAGGACAATCAGGAGAAGCATGGTATTGTGAAGAAGTGGCAGACCCTACTAATTGTAGTTAACGTCTCATGCCTCCTCATTCTTGTAAGTCAAAATGTCTGCGTATTCATCTCTCGATTACTTACCACTATTAGGTCCGTTCAATCTATCGTGAGATCGACTTCGCTGGTGGCAAGGACGGTACTACCCACCAGAAAGAGTGGTAGTAAGTAAAATTGTCCTACATCCTCGAACAAACTAACGATTATACCATAGCTTATATGTCTTTGACACTCTTCCCATCTTACTCGTCGTCTTCCTCTACAATGTCTTCTTTCCGGGTAGCTATCTCAAGCCCCTTGGTTTCAAAGTGCCCAAAGAAAACCAGGGCGCGGTCCTGGACTCGGAGGCTGCTAGCAAGCAGGTCTCGACGACTGCCGAGTCTGTATGACATGCGTCGTTCGTACCACCAACAGCTCAGGTACCCAGCCGCTTCTGGTTGGTACGGAGAGTTTTATGCCTACTTTTCATGAGATGTCTTCTTCGAGTTTGTTATTTTATCACCATATGCTTTGAGTTTCAGCAAAATATTTGGTTTTATGCATACAGATAGAATCAGTTTATACATTTCGATCATCAATGATCCTCAATTCGCCGACAGCTTGTCTTGATCCCGATTACGAATACGCTTTTTAACGAACTTAGTTGTTATTAAGCTAGGTGAAGCAAATTACAGGGGTTTGGCCAAGATATGGACAAACCAATCGTGAGGGGCAGCTCAGCTAATAAATTGACGATGAACTGCACAGCGTCAACAAAGATTCATAGTCGGTACGATATGGCTTTAAGTGCGAGAACATGGACACTGTTCTTCCAGATGACTTGATGCAGCCAGGCTGGATGGATCACCAACAGGGCTGAAATACCCATCGCGGAAATCATCGGCTATGCCAGTCATTGACGTATGCTATGGTTGACGTTGAAGCGGGTACTAATCTCAAGCGTATTCATCATATAACCCGTCTAAAGCCGAGCTACATAACTCATTATTCGGATAACATCGTCGAAAAAGCAAGTGGCGCGGAGGGAGAGTCAGTCCTCCAAGATGTATGCCATGTTGCGGGCGTGAAACATAACAGGCACCGGGATAGGTTCGCATCCAGCTCACACCAGTATGGATGTGTCAGAAGAGGTACATTAGCCCTGAAAGACTTTGAATTTCATCGCGGGCGGCAATGGCTTCATTCACGTTGCTCTAGATTTTCCTACAGATTCTCCCTTTTTGCATCAGTAAAGATGTATAAGGTTTTCTGCCATCACTTCGAGTGCGCAAGCACTAGAGTCTGTCGCCGATGAATGTTGGTGAACAGGGCTGACAACAAGGTCCGTGCCCCGCCCCTGAAGGTGAATCTGGGGTTAGCTCTAGCGCTTCAACAAGCCAGGTCAACTCAACTCAACTCAATTCTTATGCCGACGTGGGGAAACGCGGAGTCATCCAGAAGCCGAATAAGAGCAGAATGTCGGTCTGGACACCAACTTTACCGTGCACTACCACGGTTGTCTCAACAAATCCCGAACGTAGCCGAATTCCTGCCGCGTAATTGTCACCTAGGTGAGTTAACCAAGACCTCCTGGTTAACCCGACGCAAGACGCCTGAGTTTAGCGCAGCTGCATCGCTCACCGCGACGACCCACAAGGTGAGCTTACGCGAGGTCTTATTGGACCTGCGACTTGATTGTTTTCGTGATCATGGCAAGCCTTGGATGATTTTGTTGAGGAATGCCTTGTCGGATGATGACGGGCTGTGTGCTGTTGTGCTGTAGGGCCTACAGCGGTAGTTCAGCGCTTGTGCACGCCAAAGTGTTGTGATAGGTCGCCCTAGATGGCTGGTTTCACGGTGTTTCGGTGTCTCGGTATCAAATGCCGTAGACTATAATAAGAGTCATAACCTAGAACTCAATGACCTTCTAATCTGATTCTTCAGCTTTTCCATTATTCTCAATTGATTCAATTTGATTGTGGATTGTCAAAATGACGGATGTTATGAGTATTAGGGAGCAACAGCGCTGTACACTGCAGTACTTTGCTGTTGACCTTGCGGCTGCGGCTTTCGCTTCTGCTTTGGTAACTCCCTGGGTGACAGCCATCGATAAGTGAGTGCCATCTCAGCATATATCTCAGTCCCTTGCTATCCTCGAGGTGTTATGAATACTAACGAATGTCGTTAGGCTCGTCTTCAACAAAGCAACCAGCAACACGTCCATCAAATCATCCATGCGAAAGTGGGCATCCAAGCCCAAGGCAACATTTGCCTCTCTCTTCATACCATTCCTCGTCTACTTCGGAACCTACGCAACCGCCAACATGTTCGATTCCTTCAACGCTGTCCAATACGACTGTGACCCCTCCATCGTCTGCTCATCTCCCGCCAAGTTCGCCGCTACCACGACCGTCAGTTCAGGGCTGAGTATATTCAAAGACGCGTACTTTTCGAGAATGTCTTGTGGCATTTCGACTCCTCTGCTGAGCTATGCACTGTTTACCCTGCGAGATGCGGTGACCATATACGCTTCGTTCAACCTGCCTACCATGATTGCTCCCAAGCTTGCCGAGTTCCCCTTCGCGTCGATTACCCCGTTTGCCAACATTTTCCAGTCCGATGATTCAAGGCTTAAGATGGCGCAGTTGTTTATGCCAGCTGCTTCGCAGATAGTCAGTACTCCGATTCATCTGCTCGGTCTGGACGTCCATGCTCGTCAAGTTCGCATGACGATCAAAGATCGGATTAGTGTTATTCGGCGCTGCACTGGCTTTGCTACACCTTTACGTATGATACGAGTCTTACCTTCGTTTGGTATTGGTAGTGTCGCCAATACTAGTTTTAGAAGGAACATGATGACTCGGGTGGTTTGATTTGACTTGCGGCGGTTTGAGATGCTGTAGTTTCAACATGGGAACTCCAAGGAAGCCTCAACGCGGAGAAGTCTTATTATTTTGCGTTCATAAAAGTCTCTTATAAATTGGGAACATCTTTTCAGGTCTAAACTTGCAGCGCAGTAAAACTGCCAATACCATTTTCCGTTGGTTGACCATCATGCCTGCACCGAGCACCTTACCTAGTCCGGTGAAATCATCGAGCTGTTTCATGGTCATGCAACAAGCATTATCTTTGATCCTCTTCCCTCGATTTGTGGATGGGCATATTGAAAGTACATGATCACAAACTGAAGGGAGCAAAGGTTTATGGAAAGCTAATGGTTTTAGAATGCAGTAATTTTCATCTCTTACTATTTAGTGCCATAGTAGTCATCGAATACATGAATCAAACGCTAAAGTCCACTCATTCAATGCTATGTATATACATCCTCATGCCTCGTTCTTTTTTTCCTTCTCTTTCTATTTTTTTAATTTGCTTAGAACTTGTCTTGGTTGGCGTTCTGCATCAACATGGTGTTATCAGGCTTGTACTTCTTGGAAGCAAGGTTGACGTTGTACTCAACATCGAGAACAGCGCCCTTGGGTTCATCCTTGACAGGCTTGAAATCAAGGAGGAGATCGTCCTTGACAGCGCAAGCAGTGTCGGTCTCGAGATAAGGATCATCGTTGGGGTACAGCTGAGCAGTCACACCGAGGTAATCATCGTGGGTGACCATGATGTGAATGTGAGCAGGGCGGTAAGGATGACGGCCCATGATCTTGAGGAGCTCGGCGGATGGACCAGATGTGTCGATGGCGTACTCTGTGGGCTTGAGGCAGTAGAACCAGAACTTGCCGTCAGCGTCAGTGCGGAACTTGCCGCGAAGGTTGTGGCGCGATTGGTTCTCAGGGTCGTGGGCGTCGTATTTGCCGTTGGTGCTGGCTTGCCACATGTCGAAAACGGCGTTGGGGATTCCCTTTCCGGTATCAACGTCGCGGATGACGCCGTGGAAGAATGTGAGTTGGCCGTCCTTGGGCATGTCTTGGACGACGCTGGCACCGAGGTCGCGGAAGGGGGTCTCAGGAGACCAGAAGGGGCCGAGAATGCTGGAGGATGTAGGGGCCTTGCCGCCTTCAGTGACGACCTTGTGGTTGATCTCATCGACGAGGCTGCGATTGTGAGCGATTGATCTGGCGGGCGCAATTGATTGGGAAACTTACGACTCAATTCCGAGAATGTCGCAGACGCGCCATGTCTCGTTGCGGTTCTTCTTGTAGGCCTGGCCAAGAGAGTTGATGTAGTTGACGCCGATGATCCACTCGTCCTGAGTGAGCTCGACCTCTCTGCAGAAGTCGTGCATGTGACGAATGAGAGAAGTGAGGATGACGCGCTGGCGGGGGTCGGTCTCGGGGCTCATGAGGCCGATGACATGGTCTGTGAAGTTGGGGTCGAACTTTGATTGCGCCGTGGCGCCGTTGGTGCCGTTTGTACCGTTGGAGGCCATTGTTGATGATGATTGGAGGGAAGTGTCTGGGGAATGATCTGGGGTATCTGGGGAATGGGTGATGATGAGGGAAAAGACGTTTGGGACAGAACGTGGAGGTCGCGCCGTTAAGTATGAAAATGAAATGTTGTTTGCCGTTTTCGTAGCCGGGAGACTTGGAGGGGGCGGGGCCGTGGATCATGGACGCCAACGGTAGCGGCAATTCAAGTCGGCTCTCCACGTCAGAATGACCATTGCAAATACTGCCTCTCGATTGGCCCGTCTCCTCTAGCACAATCTTGGGGTAAGAGATTCGAACCGGGGGAAATATTCTTACCCGCAGGTGCCGTACCAAGATGCCGATTCCTCACCAAGCGGATCTTTGTTTCTCCAACTTTTCCCACCTTCTGGATGAATAGATTGCCGACTCTTCTTACCGGATATGGTTCTCGTACGATTTATTACCGTTTTCTGACTGGTTTGCTGTCGCGAACCACTTCACGTGCATATCTGATTACATCAACCTCGACAAGGCCATTCTAGAGCCCACGGCAAAGATTCACGGTACGCGCAGCTGGACAAGACAATACCCAGTTTACATCGATTCGAAAACATCAGATCATATCGTATCACAAGAAATATCACCTTCAGAAACGACACTGACCGAGACAGCTCAATCGCAGACCAAGCTCTAGGGTACCTCATCAATTGACTCCGGGGGTCCCCGGCCGGTCAACCTGGGGTAGCGGCAATCATGCCAGGGTCCTGGGACTTAGTCAACGCATCAGCCTTATTAAACTCACCGGGAATAATGTCATGCCGTTTCTGAACCAAGAAGGCCTATGACGTTGTTTACATTGGGAAAGCGTGCTGTATTGACGATGCCGAGGGCACCGTGACAGGGCCCCAGTCATGGATGCGGGGCATTGAATGACCCGCCAAAAACCACAAATCCTAGGGGAGGAAAGAAAACTCAGGATCTTCCATGATCCTAAATGGCAAAAAGACTTAGGTCAACTTATCTAAACTTAGGATACTTTACTAAGTTTAGGGTAGCTTTTACTGAATTTATTTTAATATCTTATATTAAGTTAGTGTTTTCTTACTCCCTGAGGACAGCCATGAGTATAGATCTTGGAGTAGTCTCGGCGGAGGCGAAACAATTTGTGAACAATTTCGGTTATAGATCTCAAGCGATAAAACTGGTCGGAGCACTTGATAACGCCAGGGGCTCTTTGATTTAGTAGTTTATTCTGGTACCCATAGTCAAGGACCGAAGTATAGCTCCCTAAGGCTAATATAACTCGTCAAAGCAAAGGTCTCAAACAGCACCAGCATCACAAATGCCAGAAGTTACAAAGAAACACCCTCGCTAACCATCAACCACCTCTCCTTCAAATATCGGCTTCATCCCTCGCAGCAAAAGACCCATAAACTCGTGCAAACTGCTCACCAAATGCCTTGCACAGCTGATCGAATGGCTTGGCTGTCAAGTCCATACTGAAAAAGTGAGAAGCATACCATCGTTGAACCGAGAGTATAAAGAACTTCCCATCAAGACTTGCTTCCGAGAGGCCAATTCTCAAGATACACCCAACCTTGAGAGACTCAAAGAGTTCAGGATCACACGTCGTCAGTTGGTGCTGCCACCACTTGCAGAAGTTGTCGAGTTCTTCCAGCTTTGCTTCTTGTCGCTCAGTCACTTCTGGGTCGGGATCCGGATGTCGAAGACCATCGGCGCGAAAGTCGAAGTGGCAATCGTGACGAAGAATCGATGTGCTGTGCACTTTTGTTCGTTGGTCGCTTGAGGAGAAGCTGCGGGCAATGATCTGATTTCCAACCATAAACACGCGGATGTATCCCCATTCGGAAACCGAGGAATAGCACTGCTGGTGAATAACTCTCATGGTGGATCCCTGGGTATAGGGCTGGCTATGAACAAAGGTGTTATAGCTCGGGGCTGTGCTATGATGCACGTAGTCGTCGCGATCACTAAACGCGAACCTGACGAATTGTGACCCCTGTATCTCATCAAGTTTGCAGGGTCCGGTGGCCAAGCATGTCTTGGGCCTGTGACGGTATGGTTCCGGTGTGGACTCTTTTACTGCGATAGAATCCAATGCCTTGACATCTGCAATTTTGTATCAGTAATTCCAGCTCTCGTGGTATGCTGGAAAAACACTGATGTTGTCAAATAAATGCTGGAGTGCATCTATGGCTTCATAAAGAACACGAACTTCAGGATGCAGGCTCCAATCGCGTGGGTGAAGCGGAATGTAGAAGATAATCGGCCGGTTGTGATCGCAGAACTGATTACCGAGAGAATTGCCTCCTTCCTTGATGAGGCTCATGATCCAACCGAGAGTGCAGTACTCAACCGTCATGCGTTGAGATCTTTCGGCCCAAAGCAAGGTGACAACTTGCTGATGAAGAAGGACAACGCGTTCGTTCCAGGAGGGCTGAATCAGCTTTGGTTTGAACTTTTGTGATCTCGTGATACGACCAGCCAAGTCGACGAGACCATATTTCTGTTTCTCTTTGGGACCGATATTGCTGACAAGTCCAGGACCCAGATCGACTTCCAGTTCCTGAAGTCTTTCGGGCGTCAAACTGCCTAGGACGTCGCCCGCTTCAAATGATCCAAGAGCTGGGTCGCAGGGGATTCTGCAGTCGGGGCCCTCTTCACCTATATCTTTGTGGTGGCTGATGGCAACAAAGATGACATGAACCCCGGGCTCGTCGTTTTCTTGTCGGGGTCTTTTCGACGGCGCGGAAGCCGCTTGTGTCGTTGGAGGTGCGGTTCTTTTTGTCGCCGACATTTCGCATTTGAGATGATTGAGAATGCAAAATCAGCTTGTGTGGAGTACGCGATATCGAGGTGTTGTTTGCTTTGGATTGAGCGCACCTGCCTCCCTGTGTGAGAGGGGGGACCGCTGAGTCACTGACCAAAATCACCAACCTGAAGCAGCTGGCTTATATTGAGGACCATCAGACATTGGAATTGGACGCCAGCAATAGATGATCTTAGTTCCACGAAACTACAATAAGACTTGCTAGTAAACTAAGCTTTCTGTCACGTCCTACGTCTCAGTCTAGGTTTACAAAATCACGAAACTGGTGCGAGTTCAAAGCCAGGGTCATCTGGACCGACTTGATTGACTTCTTCGGTCTGCTTTTCGACTCCAGAAGTTGTTCTAATACATTTAGATAGATACAATCAATCAATGATCCCGTTCAAGCCACTGGTGGCATGCCTCATACAGCTTGAGAAGCTGGGGTTCAGCATCGTAGAAGTGATCTGACAGGGTCCGATCAACACAGCTGAAGAATCGAAGTAGAGCAACGACAGTAAAGTCAGCGTACGAGGCTTCAAACGTTAGCAACGAAATAATCAATTGGTCCGAGGTTGATCTTGTTCTTACGATGGTAATTCATCAGAAACGGTCCTGGGGTCTCAGCCAGTGCCCCTCCGATCTCGTGGCAGATGGCATCAAGCTGGTACCAAAGCTGCTGGCTGACGTGCTCACTGTAATATAAATCAAGACTCATTCCAAATCTTTTTGATCGCGTGTCTGCATAATATTGCCGATCTGATGGCACAAGAACATTCTTGGGTAGTAAATGTGCCCATAACGGTCTGCTGCTTATCAGCAGCTTCTCTACTAATTCTTCGACCATAGCGGATTCTTCTGAGTCGAATTGAAGTGACGGCGAGCTAAAATGCTTCTCTAACTCCTCGGCAATAGGCCTTGAGCCCATGATACCCCTTGTGGTCTCTCCCTCCTGCAAAAGGATGCAGGGAATGGTATGTGGGCTTAACGGCGGCTCATTCGGTTTCACGCTGAGCTGGTGTCAATGATTGATGTAAATGAGTTTTGGGACCATCAAGACCTCCTGAGGCTGCATATAAATACTGAGGTTGGAAAAATCAAGCCATTCGGTTGTATATGGCAATGCCTTGTAATTGAGGACGAGCCGGGCTACCGTTGCACAGTCAGTCCAACACGCGGCCTTGATGTGAAGGTATCAAACCTTTCCAGACATTTGGAGACCATGATTTTCGTGTTATACTTGGAATATCAAAGAGGGTGATCAACGGACGAGATGCCATTTTTCTTTTTCTGTTCTTTAATTTGATGTCCTCACTGAAATGATTCAGCCGAGGTTCTTTGATACAAGTATCAATTTCTGTTGAGGTTGATCGTCGCTGACATGGAATCGTTGAAACTTGTCCCAGTTGAGTTAGCTCCTTGACTCTGGCATCAAAAGTGGATCCAGTCGGGCAAGTTTATGTCATTTTCCTCAGAGCAAGGTCCGATCGCCCAGATTATCTCCCCGTTCTTCACTAAACATCATTTTATGCCTTGCGCTTTGTGCCTTGCGCCCTGTATCTTGAAACCTTTCTGTTCAATTCCACTAAGTCCCTTTCCTCTGGTCTTTTCTGAAGCGAGAATTATAATTTGTCACATTTTGCAATTGCCTTCTCTCTGAACCAGCAAAAACAAAGCAGCTTACAAACGTGGAGCTCTTGTGTCGCAATGTCTCCTCGCTCTAATGAGCCACCCAGCCCAGAAGCTAAGGTAAAAGCCTATTCGGGTCTCTTATGTCAAATTTGCCGTGTCCCTAACATTAGACCTAGGAACGTCGCGCACGTAATAGGGCAGCACAGCTTAAGTTCCGGAAGAAGAAACAAGAAGTCGATGAGACACGCTGCAACCGGATAAAGCACCTTGAAGGCGTGGTTGAGAGAATGAGCACTGTATTGGTGGGCTTTACAGACGGTCTCTTACGGCAAGAAATAGTCCAACAGAGCCCTGGCATGATGGCGAGCATTCAAGGCGTTATCGCCGATATCCTTACACTGGCCAATGAAGCCGGAGACCCCGAACAGGACCCCAAGGCTCCTAAGGCTCGGGGGAGAGCCACTGAAGCCGAATATAATTCTCCCAAAGACTCCGAGCATGATCTTCCTAGTTCAAACCCCAGTATTAAAGTTACCACTACTCCCGATGACCCGACGACTACCATTTCCCCAACGCCCCTTGCAGACGACTCCCCCATAAATATACCCTTGTTTGAAGACACAATGGTGTCGCTACCGGTTGTTCCAACGGTATACACCCAAGCAAACTACCCACCATCTACGATACCGGCACCTCTCAGCCCTCTTTTGTGGACATCCTCATTGCCCCCCCTGTCCCTCAATTCCTTCATTTGTCGTCTCACATATTCATGCTTCAAGGTTGGCTGCCTTGTTCTCAGCCGATCGATCGATGCACCACTCCCGCTATCAGAAGAGAGTCGCATGTTTGGCTCGACCCTTCGCTACCGCGAAAGGGATGAAATGATCTTGAGAATGCGATGGCTACTCGGCCCCGGAAAGCATGAACTCCAGACCTTGGCTGAGTTGCCATGGGGAGGGAGATGGTGGGATCAAGAGTTTTCCGGTAGCGACCTTGCGAATTATGCCACGAATGTCGCCATGGTTGACTCATCTGCCCCCCAGTTCCTCAGCGTCCTTGGTGTTGAGAAACAGCTCATAGCACTTGGCGCTCGCTTTGTGGATAATGAGACCATCGAGCTGGACGCGAGTGCCTTGGCGATATTGTCAGGGAATCGCCTAGAGCCTAGCTGCGCGCAACCAGAGAGCTGGAGTTTTGTCAACCTTTTCCCATCAAGAGATTCACGACCGCAGATAGACGCACCGAGAGTACGAGTCAGTCTGGATCTGCTTATAATGAACTTGACGAAGATAGCGGTTTGTTTGATGAAAGGCCCTGGCTTTCCCAGACAGGCATTGAGAGGAGTGATTGAACAATCAGTGATTACGAGGGAGATCAATCCAGGAAGGCCCAGTATGGCCAATATGGAATCATCGCTTTGTTACTAGACTACGTAGCAGTACCTGAGTATCTATTTGAGCATCTTGTCTAGCTTCTACATGAACTGCCCTGTAATATTCACTCTTCTGATATTGCGCTTCGTATTAGTTCGGGGCAGCGAATGTCGCCGGACAACAAAATATCTCGCAGAGGCCAATGGAAAACATTGCTCATGGAAGCTCATATCTCTGATTCGAAGGAAACTTAGTGCCAAGAGGAACTCCGTCGAGCTCGGCACATTTTGGAAATCTCCCCACGTCCTCGGGGCTGAAGTGCTGATGCGGTGGATCCCCGTAGCTGTCTTGACCTGGTCTTTTGTCGCTTTCCGTCATGTTACCTGGGGACGAGCCTTTTCCGTTCCTCCTGTTTCTGGCCCTCCATAAAAAGAAGGCAGCCATTGAGATAGCCAAGGCAATGACACCGAGCACTACTCCGACGCTTATACCAGTTATCTTTCCCGATGCAAAGTTGTTTCCGCCCGAGGATGATAATTCTGAACCAGCGGTTGAAGTTAGGTTGTCTTCAGATGAGGTTGAAGATGGCACCTCGCTTCCTGTTAGCAAGGGTACAGAAGGAGTTAGTCAAGATTTCTTGGACAGTGTCTCACTTTTGAAGCAGTGGTGCTGAACGCCTTGTCATTCACGCTTGACGCACTTGTCATAAGCCAGTGCTGTCGACTCTGATACGGAGTATCGTCAATATCTGAACTCATAAACACTGGCCCATTAGGAATACAGTCGAGATGGAATTTGGTTCCATTATGGACATTGATGAACCTGTAAGTATTGTTTGACTTCCACTCAGCAACATCCCACTGTTGTGTTTCATCGTTGCTTGCATCGAGGAGGCAGGGTCGAGTTTTCGTATCTTCGTCAGTAGCGTCGCTCGAAAGGCAAACAGCAAGTTGCTTATCTGCGCCGGTCTGTGAATATCTGAGTATGTATCTGCCGAGAGTTGAGTCCACTGGTTGCTGGCACCACGTATGTTAGTTGGTGTCCGAGGTTGGGAAGGGCGGCTCACAAATTGCCAGTATGCCTTCACGGCTTGATTATCTGTCTTCACCGGCCACACGTGGAGGTTGGTATCGTTAGCCTTTTTGTCCTGGTTTGTTTGAAGCATCGCTTTAAAGTCATTCCTGTAGTTCGGATCCACAGCCTGTTCTGTAATGTGATACCAGGCATTTGGGTTGAGGCTGGTGGCCGGTATGGGGTCTGACATCGCCAAGGCCTTCTACTCAGACGACTCTGAAATCCAACAAATCTATGAGAAGGCTATATGACTTGAATTATTCGGTGTGCAAGTTCTGTACAGCGTGAAAGACAGCAAGACCAAATTCTTTAGTATTGCCAATCTTGTTAGTGAGTCGGGTTGTTTGACATAAGACTGCCCGAATCTTAAATTGCCGATCAATTCAGCGAGCCAGGTCAATCTCCGCGCCCTTGCTGACTTGACTAAACCTGGATTTTGATTCAATAATCCATAGTTGCACAATTCAATGCCCCCTTATATATGCATATCGCTCTGAACATGATATCGGTGGTACGAGGCATGGAATCAGAAAAAGCACAAAGCACAACGGTCACAGAATCAATTTGCAACCATGGAGTTGATACAGCTCTCACAGCCTTCAAAGTCCCTTCATTTCCCTTACCAAACTCTTGTATTTGCCACCGTATGGGACCTTGCCTCCCTGAACATCGTCTTGGGCCTGAATAGCGAAGCCTCAAAGCCCTTCAAAGCCATCGCTACCGCTTTATGGGCCTTCACTGCTTACTACGTAAAGAGGATGAAGAGCTCACCACGGTCTATGGAGTAGAATTTGGCTTCGATTCAAACTTTACTGCAAAGGTCGCATCAGCCGGTTTACCGCTCTCCGTTGACCTTCAAGATGGCTATGGATCTCGTCTTCATGAAGCAATCACCCAAACTATGTAAACAGGAGCTCATGGTACCAAAATTGAAGACATCATACCGGCTCGCGGTCTAGGTCAAGGAATTGAGAAGTCATTGTATCCTTTGGACGAACAAATTCACCGCCTGAAGCTAGCAGTTCGATCCGTAGCTGACGCAGGCCTTCCTGATATTGTAATAAACGCCCACTGTGACGTGTTCGCTTTGCAAGACGACCTCAAGCTGAATCACGAAACGTGTATGAAAGAGGCAGTGAAGCGTGGCAAAGGATATCTAGACGCTAGAGTTACGACTATCTTCTTATAGCGCGGATATGGTGCGGGTTTTACGGAAGGTGACGTGCAGACCGCGATACGCCTAGGCCAGACTCGGGCAGCACTCTCAGTGTTACAGCTGGCTAAGCTAGGGGTTGCCAGAATCAATGTTGGATCCGGCCTCTTCCAGATAGCCATGAATGCTGCCAAGAAATCCGCCATTAGTGTCCTTGAAGGCGGGCTTCTGGAGGAAGTTTAACTATGTGACTTTTTGCCTTTCAAGATAAAGGATATAGTTTGCACATTATTTATAGTGATATGCTTGATAAACCGTAATCCTTTCGCTCGGCATGTATTAAAGTTCAATACCTTCCTTCTATTAGGATAGAAGAAAACATGGTCATCTACATGAGACTTCGCGTAGTTAAGCCAAAACGTCCCAAGGCCTACGTATGTGAACATTCAGATATCCGTTTCCATACGCGGTGTTGGCTCCTCGAACCGTTCCGTCATGAGTGCATTTGTCCAAAGAAACGTATCACTTCGAAGCGAAAGATTACTTGCTTCAACCAAGCACTGTTCATTCGCTTCCAAAGTACTGTAAATTAATATCCCAACTCCATCCTATCAATACATTTCTTCTTCGTCGTGTCCCCATTCATCGATGGCATGAGCATTTGCAGTCAAGTACTGTACAAGAAGACCCTCTCTTCCTTTTCACTAGATTGATTCTAAGTAACTTGTTATTTCGAAGGCTTTTGGCTTAGGAGACATTTTTGACTTACCAACTTTGGAACCTTCCTCGACATCAACATCTCCGAGAGCTTCCCTCTTCTTTGCTGTGGCCTTGACACCAGAAACTGGCATCTCAATGTCCTTAGTGACAGTGGTTCCAGTCTTGGCACCACCGTTCTTGAACTCGTCCATGGAGATTGCAGGAGCAACAGTGGCCTCATGATACTCGTCGTTGAGTTGCTCCTTCTCGTGAATGCGATTTGTAGTGTGAATGACCTTCTGTTGGACGGTTTCTCTCTCGATCACGGGCTGGATGTTCTCATGGAGATGGCTGGGCCGATATGTAAGATTCTGGTACATGGACGAGGCATCGGTTGGTACTTACTGGTGAATGTGCTCGTTCTCCTTCGTGGGAGCATACTCTCTTGATTGAGTAGTGTCCTCAACGTTCTTCTCGTTCTTGATCTTGGCAGCTTCTTCCTTGGCCTTCATCTTAGCCTCGTTGTTGCGATGGTCGATCTCCTCCTCGAATTCATTCTCCTTGTAGACGTGCTTGGTGGGCAGTACATTCTTGTCTTTAACTGGCTGGATGGTGGTATGGTAGTGGTCCTGGTGGACCTCGTGATCGACTTCAGTATCAACCCTCTCATGCTCGTGAGACTTGACGTCTTCGTGCACAACGGGAGCTTGCTTCTCCTTGTGAATGGTGGCATCGTCAGTAGTCTCGACGGTCTTGTCAACAGTCTTATCGAGGCTCTTGCCGACTTGCTTGGTGGCTGGCGCATTGGATTCGTTTTGGTCCTCTAGTGGAACACCAGTTACGATGTTCTTGACGGATGAGGCCAGTTTGCCGAGGGCGTTGGGAGGAAGTTCAGAAGCCATTGTGAATATTTGAGGATTTTGTTGTGAATTTGAGTGATTGGTGAGTAAATTGAACGTCAGATGTCAGAATATTTGTGGTTCAAACAAGCTGTAGAGCTGTCTCTTAAGAGCTCTGGCAGATCAATGAGCTCATGCCGTAGTCCTTGGCAGCGTATGTGGCTAATGCTGTCATCGTTCGTCATTATTTGCACGATTTTCTACGATGCAAGATCGATGACGATGCATTTAAACATGCAATCGATTTACTTCTTTTATGTGCCTGAATCTGCCAGATCTACCAATGGTTTTGATGCTGGGCCGTCCTCTAATTCTGTCACTCTGAATCTCAGATGCCCTGTCATTCTCGCCTTTTGAGTGGTCATAGTGGGGAGCTTACGCCACAGTGATGTATCGACTACGTAGCTAGTGTCACCAGAACCCAGGTTTTTCGTGCAGGAGCCGGATCCGGTGCAGTCGATAAGGTAATTCAAGATGTCAATCACTCTTGTGGCGCAGAATCTTACTCTGAGCTCCTCTGTTTGGTTTAATTTGGGGAACTGCTAGATCAGGAATACCTGTTTTCCAGTTGAAATTATGAGGGAAAACTTGTACTTGTCATCGCGAGACCAGCCTCGGCTGCCACTGATTGTCCCGCCAATCAAGCTCAAAGCTCCCTGGAGATTGGTGGGGCAAACATGTGCTCTTCAAACTTGGCTTTGATCATCCAGGGTTCGACCGCACGTCATTGGGCAGACAAAAGCCAGGCATGAGCTTGTTTTCTCTCATCAAGATGCTAAAATTGACCTGATTAGTTATTTGAGACATGAAGAAGAGATTGCCGAGTTCTTAGCCTGGTTCTGATCCGTGGAACTGGCAGTAGCCGCAGCCTAATCTTTCGATGACGGTTACATCAAGTACTCAATGAACTCCTTCTCATGAGTGCTTTTACTCCCATTGATTGTAAGCAAGAATAGAACTATTTTCATCAGAATGGCGATGTCGTTTGCCCCCAGTCAACTACATAGTACGGCTGGCTTACGAACGCTGTGTCACGTCTCACTAAAACTTAAAAGCGATCTTGATGTCAGGAAGATTTGTTTCTACTAGGCATTCACTCTTTTCAACAACGACATTCTGCGGAACTCATGATATCAAGCCATTGTTAACTACCAAAATTATGTCGAATCTGATAAGATTCTATGTAGTTCGAACCAAATACCGCAGCCCCAGCTCTAACTGATAGACACTAGGCTTCGTCTGCAATGGCCGTCATATTCACGTCTCCCGTCTTGATGAACTGCTTCTCCTTGGGCAACGAGTCCAAAAACTTATCCGAAACCTTCAGATGATCCTTGACAATCTGTTTGGGTGTCAAAGCCAACCATTGTGCCACTGAAACATCTGAGAACTTGGGCGCCTGAAGAACCTCGAGAAAGATCAAGTCCTCTGTTCCAGTATTCTCAACATAGTGAGAGTTTGCAGCAGGTATATATCCAACGCCACCAGCAGTGAAATCGAAGGTGCGGGCGGATGAGGCTGCTTTAAAAACGGTGATTCTACCGCTGCCCTGGAGGAAGTAACTCCACTCGTCAGAGGTAGTATGCCAGTGGATCTCACGGAGTGCACCGGGCTGAACGACAACAAGGGCGGCTGAGAAGCCTTTGGCGATTGGGAAGGTCGTAGGGTCAATGATCTTGACAGAGCCTCCGGGTACGGTATGGGGCTTCTGCTGAGACCAATGGTACGTGTATGAGCCATTGCCAGTCAATGCTCCAGCTGAACCCGTCACGTTTTGTTTCTCAATATCCTTCGGTGCTGGCGTTCCGTTGAAAATCTGAAAATTCATAAGTTAGTATGTAGATAGATGCTGGGGTAATATACTCACATAGAGCTCATCCTTGGGGATGTTATCAAAGGCCGTTGTCTCGGTCTCAAAGTTCTTTGCCAGAACGGAGACAGGGTTTCGCAAGAACAACTCAGATACAAGGAATGTCTCATCTTCAGAGAAGGTGCCCTGATCAAAGACCAGCAAAAACTCCACGCCCTTGTCAAAAGCTTGGAGACTGTGAGGTACGCCAGCAGGGAAGAACCAGACGTCGCCCTCGCAGAGATCATCGACAAAGCTTTTGCCTTCGTCATTAACAGCAGCGACACGCAGACAGCCCTTTGTGACCAATGCCCACTCATTAGCGGTGTGCCAGTGAAGCTCGCGGTACGCATTCGGAGCAAGACGCATGTCGACTCCAGCCATGGCAGTAGCAGCAGGAAGGACATCCTGGTTCTGCTGTCGAGCCCATCCGGCGCCAGCTTCACTACCAAGACGGTTATGAGAAAGGCCAAGCGGCCACATGGCATTGGGGACATCTCCTGCATCTGTACCAGGAGGAGCAAAAAGATCGGGGTTGAGTCTCTCATAGTCGTAAGTTCGGGGACCAGGATCTGTGGCACCGAGCTCGCCACGGATTGGCTGGGGAACATCTACACCATCAAAATCCAGATAGAGCCCGAGCTTGGGGTCAGCTTCCTGGCCATTGACAAGCTTTGGGTCTTTGACGATGGCAGAATCCTGCTCAGGGTCTGGAAGAGGAGCGTTGCCGCCGAGCAAGCTGGAGTCGCCGTACAGCGAACCGCTGGTCGAGGTGACTGTTGGTGTTGGAGGCTTGACTCCCCCTACGGGCCCTTTATTCTCCCCATAATCGCCCATTCTGATAATTATTAGTTTTTGGTTTGGCATCTGGATGAAGTGAGTACTCACTGAGGGGCAGGGAGGGCTGAGCCTGGGGCGATTGAAAGTGAAGCCACCAAGGCCTTGAAGAAGGTGCTACGATGTACCATGTTGACTGTGTCCTCGAGAATTAGAAGTTGTTGCTTGTCTTATTGACTTAGATCTAAAGATGCGGGTTGTGAATGGAGAAGTCCAAGACAGTAGCAGGCTGTTGCCTCTTATAGCATTTGCTCTCAACCCGCTCCATGGTTCTGCAAGTGTGGGATATCATGGTCGATACTATTGCCTAGAATGGACGATCAAAAGCCTCTCATGGCTGATCACTTGCATTGACTGTGAAGTAGGGTTAACTCCGAGATCACCGAGATCCCGAAGTCATCATGGAAGCATTCGGTCCCGACGGAGCATTCGGATAGGCAGTATGTGTAACACAAGACAAAAGTTCCGTCAGCGCAGCCCAATTGCCAGAGTCGATGATGGACATAAGAACTGACATGCATGAGGGTCGATGCTCGTTATACCCGAATCGCGAAATTGTTAATGAAATCCATGCTTCTTAGTAATGATGTAGACAACCCCGAACCAGTAGAATTCGTCGAATTATGCCCTCAGAGTCGCACGGAACGGCACGAGAGGCCCGGGATTATCTTGGCATCAGAAGCCGACGGATGTTCGGCACTTGCATTACTCAGCTTTCGAGGCTTACAACCTAATTACAACGTATACACAGCTCTTGTATTGTGTTGCTTCTCAAAGTAATGTCGTTGATAGATTTCATGCGCTGCCTAGTAAACCAACCCATCCAAAGCATTTATATCAGAGTATCTTTCTTAGGTATTCCAATTCTGCAGTCGAGTTGGCTGTCACAAACAGAAGTTATGTATTTTTAGAAGCGGGTCTTTGAGGTTGCATCTCATTGAAACGTTGCGTAGATGTAAGGGGCTGGTGGGAAATCCGGCACTTGCTATCCGCGATCCTGAATTCAAAGAAAACTCCAATTGAAGGGGAAACTTGATTTTTTATCCCCTTCGGCACCGAAAAGGCGAGTAAAAAGCGAAATGCGACGATCTGCTACGCACTTTGTCTAATCACATCTCGTCCCCGGCTTTAAACTCGCTACTTAGAATGTGCTCGACCATTCTCATTGGTAAAAACGGAACGCACGGATGAAATAGCCTATCGTGAAGTCAAAGCGTTTAAAGCCGCAGGCAGATCTGTACCTTGCTGGAGATAGCGTCATTCCTTTTGAACGGGAGCCTAAAATGAAGCTGGTTTCTTGCAGGCTAAAGACATGGCGCAGCCATGTACTACCAGTAATCTTTCGGAACCAACGCGAATAGGTGAGACGCAACAGCACTACCGGCATTAAAAGCCAAAACCAAAAGGAGGAATACATCACAGTGGTCTACGCCAAAATTCAACGACCTACCACCAAATTTAAGGTTAGTCTGGGGTTTCCTTTCCCCCCTCTAGGCATTGAATAAGTTTCAAACAACATTAAACCCAGTTATACACTAACTAACACTCTTTAAAGATGAAAAGTCTTTCACCCTCCAGGCGGCATTCTTGGCAAACTCTGTATTCCGTTTAAAGCAGATTAAATCAAACAGGAGAAGATAGGCAGTGCTGTTGTTGGACACTGACAAAGACAAGCCTGTGAAAGAAGATTGAAGCACTCCAACTTGACTGTCAAGGCCATTGCTGTACCTTGAAGTCCGAGGAAGAAAAGCAAGTGGTTGTGCTTCTCTTTCCTTACGGTGGCAAGTTAATCAGCTGTAGACGACAAAGAAGCTATAGCCTGTTGTGATTTAATGATAAGATAGTTCCCTGAAAGCAAAAGGCGAGATGATTTTCAAGGCTATTGAGGCTCATGACTGAGTACCTCTACTCTAATTGAAGTATTAGTATAAGTTCAATCCTGTCTTTTACTACATTCGTTTAGTGAATGTTGCTGAGATATTGCCGGCTTGAGGCGAGACTCCAGTGAAGTAGTTTGAGGAACTTAGTGCTAACTATTTGTTGAAATTAAACAAAGGACGGAGGAGAAACATACAGAGAAACAGTAGTCATTGCCTTAAAGTAACTTTGTTATGACTGGTCTTTGGCCAGCAGTTCTCCTTATACGTCAGACTTAACTAGATAGGCTAAAACGCGTACCCTAGATGATTATGTAGTCAGTTGGGGAGCTGCCTGAGGCGTGTTTATGAGAGTGGTATCGTGGGTTGAGAGGCCGAACACCTGATACTTGCATTGTGCGCCTCACTCAATAGTCGAGAAACGGCAATGACAACTACATTGCTGCCTCAATATACGAAGGTCACAGACATTTCGAAAAGCTCCTATGTCTTAGATTTGCTAGGATTATGACCGAGAAGTTCTAATTCGATGGATACAATTGCTGCGGACAAACAGGTTGATTCTCTTTGATTCCCGGTGATCATTCAAGTAAGTCAATGAAATAGGAACATAATATGGTATTCTATAGATATACCATTGGAATTGAGAATTTTCCAATTTCTGTGGCGAAGATAGCTCTTCATGAAGCAAACATCGAAGTTCTTTGCTCAAAACACCTCAGTTAGGACATTTTCGCAAAGCAATGATCACCATCGGCCTGTCATGCACGACTTCTGATTGTTATGGACAAAAACATCAAACGGATGTGATCTTTAGCTCACATAATGTATATGTAAGATCATGCTAATCGTGTGAACTGATGTTGCTGTATTTGGTCGAGTCCATATCAACTCCAACGAGCGGTAGGGAAACTTAACCGCGCTCTCCCCATTGGTGATATCTTGCAGTTAGGACTAACGTCTTCACCAACGCAAGCTTGCCTATCGATAACAATTGATGTCACCCCTCTCCATTTTCTCTCTTGGCGAAAATGTCCTGGTTGGCTGTTCCCGGTCTAGAGTCGTTGACTTAAGGCTCGTCGGCCGTTCAATGCGAGGAGCCGCCTGATCCTTGTATCAAGCCTGAATACGGATGGCTTGACGAAAATTAGGCGTACGTTTCCCCGATACCCTTGTTGGCTCTCACGGATGATGTGAGCGGAAAAGAATACCATGTTAGACGCCGCTTCCCCAGAAATCATGCACCAGCCCCCAAGTCAAAGCGTTAGAGTGGCGAGAGTGTCGGTGTATCACCAAAACAAGCATAACCTCTGTTGGCTGAACCAATATCTGGGGCTTTGTGACGCCGGAGATGCAGCCTGAAAACAGCCCAATCCATGCCTTGAGTCACGTAGAGGCTAACTGGTGGACTGGCTAGGCTCACTACACAGTGGTCAAGAAGGGCCTGTCTAGGCTGTGTCTGGTCCGTGGTAGTCTAGGGCTGCAGTCGAGCCCACTGTACCACGTACCACGAGAGTTAATAATTCTCGCCAAGGAATATCCTTGGTCCCAAATCGCACGGCCTATGACAGTAATAGCGACTGTCGGACGGTGCCCAAACAGTCAATCGCTGATCGATGCTATCAAGTTGGATGTCATGACATCGGGTCAGAGCATGTCGTTGATCCTCAACGTCGACACTTGCTGTGCCTTTCGCTAGTGGGGAGAGAACTCTTTTTTCCGTAGTGGTGTTGTCGATCTCGTATCCGCCTAGGAACCAGGAACGGGCCGCAAAGGTGCCGATGGGGCGGAGGTGGACTAGACTACAGGAGGCTCAACGACTAGGATGATGTTTATACAACCAACACTCAAAACTGAAGCTTGGCAAACCTTCTTAGAAGATGGAACCGAGGATTTTTGCCTTTGATCAGGATCGTATGGACGAGTCAGTTGTTGGTGATAGGCCCACAATGACATTGACCTCCATAATGAGCCATAGCGACTCATGGTCCTATTGGCGGAGCATTTCCGAGCATTTACAGGGGACAACCAACAGCTTAAACTAGTGATGCGATTTACCTAATAACCAACAACCAACAACACAAGACCAGCAGGGTCCCATTAGAAACACCCGACTTGTGCAGAATCTTCCGTGGCCCGAGGCTCTTGCGGTTGGCTTGACTTAGCCAGAAACAGACACGAGCCGGGCGAGACAAGGGGGAATGAGGCTCTCACTTACTATATCGTACTAGTTGACATAGCTTCTCAACTCCACATGAAAGCTAACTACTGTTGTTAGAATGCTAAGTCCCACTTGAAACGATAAGGTTTCCACCTGGCCATAGTCTAGGGCTGTATCTGTGGCCCGATGACATGGCAACTGACCAGCCATCCAAGACCTTGCACCGTGCAGTGAAGTGCGCTTTGGCTCAATGCTTCCCCACGGTGTAGATCATGGGCATGCTGTCTTCTCATTGGCTCCCTTCTCTTTCAGAAGCATTACTGTGTTACACTGATGTAAAGTTGCAGGGTTCGAGTTATACGAACACCGCTCATCGACTCACGGTCCATCGGAAATCATGATATCAATGGCCACACGATTGGAGCGGAACATCGTCCCCTAGAATATCCAAAATCCTTCGGAGCTTTCCTCTTATGGAAGTACAAGTAATGATATAGTGAAATCCATTAAAAGATTGAGTCCACAGATGGGTATAAGAGGCTGGGTATGTCCAGAGAAATTTCTCTCACTTCACTATCCACTCAAACACAACCATCACCACAAATTCACACTCCTCTTTTATTCAAGATGAAATTCACCACTACTCTCTTCGGTCTTTTCGCCTCTCAGGCCCTCGCCGTCAACATGTACTCGGCCCCCAACGCCGCTGCTGAGTGCGGTGCCCTCGGCGTCGCAGAATGGGATCTCGATGCCCTTCCCGCCGACACTGAAGTCTCTGAGCTCCGCAAATGCAAGGAGCATCCCCTCTCACTCAAGATCCACAGCCGCAATCCTGACTCTACCAAGGTCAACGTCCTTGAGAAGAGAAAGTGCACTTCGTCCATACACAAGCCCAAGTTTGGCTGCGACAAGCATTGGTGCTGGCAGAACTGCGGCAGTCGCAAGGAGGAGGAATGGGGTGCGTGGTGCTGGTCTGCCCACAAAGATGGAACGGGTGATTGGATGAGCTGTTCTACTGCCAGTGACTGTCCTTCTGACGACAAGTACTGCGCTAAGGGTGACTGCAAGCAGTGTGGTTGCGGTTGCTAAGCTCAACACTTTCACAATGAGCTGTTCAAAGATGGAAACACGGCCACTTACCCGAGTACTTCTTAGAGGGCATTCATTAGTTGGTTTATATTGGGACAAAACTTGAAATATGTATAGCCTTCCCCGCCTGAAATTTTATATTCTGATAAACGGTCATTATTATCCAGTTACAGAAATACACGCGGATTTTGCTTTTGGGGACTGTATATTATCATCGACGTCCCATCATGCATGAGATCCCTGGTCGTAATCATATTGGTCTTGACTCATAGCCAGCACCTTAATCCACGAATGCTAAGAGGCATCATGACTCAAGATCCAAGTGACGGACAGATGAGACTGAATCTCAACAATAGATGTAATAATCAGACCAACCCTGGACATTCTCTCAAGTGACCGTATAACATACACTATTACCAAACATCGGAGGATTAGCTGAGTCTAAGTCAGCGCATGAGCTTAAGTCTAATGGCACGCAGCGTTTATGACAGTTCTCATCAACATGGAGCAATACAGAGGCTGCATTTTCCAGGTAAGTGATGAAAAAGAGGATCTCACATGAGCTGCCCAGATCCAAATAGATGAGATATTACCAAGGTTTACAGAGCCTTAGCGACGTTTTCAATTTCGACCATTGTCAACATCTATGGCTGTACTCTCGAGTTTCCGAGTGGAAATCATACAAAACGACCCCTTGCTCATTCCTTATCTTAACCCTTCTTGTATACTCAAGCATACAAAGCACAATGATCTGCGTAGCATGAGAAACCCAGTGTGAACTTTGAATCCATAAGGCCATAAATTTCCAGCCGCTGACGAAGCAAACAGTGTCTGGCCATAAGTTTAAGCTTTTCGTAGCTAACACATGACGAGGACACACGTTGTTTTTCACAATATAACTCACCGAGTGGCGAGAAGTTGATGGCTTCAAATCAATCAGTCAATTTCACATAATAGGCTTCTAGCCAAAAAAAAGTTGATTGGAATTTTTCACCGTGTTGGCCTGATATGTCTCGTTGAGACGTCATGAGCTTTAAGTATCAGACAAGCTTCCACAAGATATGAAGGGGCAAGAGTTCAGTGAGTATTCAAAAGGGAATTTCCAAAGAGATGGCGAGATAAATCCATTGTTGGGTCGGCTCGTCAATGACTTCAAGGCCAGGGGAGGTCTTGACGACTTCCATGTATCAAGACAAGACTCCCATGGAACCGACATCTTGGACATGAAAACGCACATAGGTAGGTGTCACGCATGATTTCGCCGTAGGTTGAACATTTAAAATGTGATGCAATTATTTATATTCTATACAGAGCCTTCAGGCTGTTTTCCCCTCATCATATTCCCCATACTGCCACCGTTTGTGGTTTTCCTCCGCCCACCATCTCGCTATGAAAGCCCCCTCTTCAACCCATTGCGCAACGTCATTGCCAAACCTCCGTGAAATAACATCTGTGAAAGAAGTAAAGTCGAAACTTTGCACAGAGTCGTGTTCCATGGGATCTTCATCCACGTTGCTTAATCGCCATTCGACATTGTCGATGAGAGGAATGGCAAGATGGCGCTCTGGGTGACGGGCATCTCGGGCAGTTACAACAGCGCGACCAGGATTTACCACGACGAATTGCCAGTTCCCTTGACCGGTTGTCTCGTTCTTCGTGAGGAGTGGTCGAATGAGGGATTGGCCTTCGTAATTGCGGACGAGGTCGGATGCAGCTTGTCGGCTGACGTTGTTTAGGGAGCCTGTCTCGAGGAGAAGATCGAGGATGGTTGGTAGGATTTGGGACGAATGGACTGCATCGTGGACGTCGAAAGCAGGCAGGAGAGGGTGAGACAGGACAAGAGGAACGTGGTCGATGCCGATGCTAGGGTTGTAATAGGGCGACACGGCGCCATTCTCAGGCATAGAAATGCCGTGATCGCCGACGAAGACAATGAGTGTCTCATTAGCGACACCCTGCTCGTCTAGTAGATCCAAGATCTTGCGTAACCATCGATCGTCATAGCCTTCTGTATTGAGATAATGCGAAAGCATATCATGTCCATTAGCAACTGGGACGTACTCCTCGCCCTCGGGCAATTTGTAGGCGTGGTGACTTGTTGATGTTATATGCGACAAGAAAACTCGCTCCTTCTTCTCCTTGGCCTGGACAAACACATCACGGAAATAATCCTCCAGGGGGTCCTCTTCGAAGGCAAAGCCGTTGATTCGCGGTAGTGTCACCGGCCCGTGTGTCGCTTTCTCAGATCGTAGCCACTCAAGTCCAATGAGATGCTCCTCCGGAAAGCCCGTTGCCTCCATCAACTCTTGCTGATTGTTATAACCCAAAGTCGCAGCGGAGTAGAAGTATGACTGCCACTTGAAGTCGTTGAAGGGGCGCGATCCGGCGTCGGTAGCGTTGGACACTTGGTTCAGAGCTTCGAAGATATGAGCCAAGCAAGGCTGGTAGATATGGTGCGCATAGTCGAGATTGAAGTCGGCTAGCAATGGGCCGATACCACACAAGGTACCGACCAAGCTCTTGAAGGTAAAGGTGCCGGTGGTATGGGCATTGGTAAAGTGAACGCCGCCGCGCTTGGGCTTGGAGCCTTTGTGGTCGAAGCCGTCGTCGTAGTCGCCTGTGATATAGTTGGCGGTCGGAGTGAGATTGGCCAATTTCTCTTGAGCCTCTTGAGGAATCGTGTTGTCGGGGAAGGATGATGCTAAAAGGTCCCAAATGTTTCCATCCTTCTTGATGGGGAAAACGTCATTTCGTGTGCTTTCTAGGAAGCACAGAACGACATGTCGGATGGGAACGTCTTGTAGCTTGTCCTTCAGTGTTGGAACCAGATCTTGCCCGAGATTCGATATCTTCAATGGGTCGACATCAGCATTGTAATGCGGGCGCTTCCAGTGCCAATCCTCGAACCCGGCCAATGCTTGATCGTTAGGAAGCCAATCGAATGGCTCGGCCGTCGCGAGCGCAGTGAGATTGTCCCAGCTATGCTGAATGCCAGTGCCAAAAACACTGGGCAAGTCTTGTAATGTCGGTCCCGAGGAAAAGTCCACGAATGGCGAGAGTGCTGCAGTATAAGAGAGAAATATGAGGGATCGATCGGAGGGTCGTGCGATGGCCGCGTAAAGGAGCGTGAGCAAGAAGATGCCGGCCAAAGCGAATGGCACTGATCTCAAAGCAGTTCTAAGTCGGAATTGAAACGGGCTCAGGTGCTGGGTCTTTTGTTCCTGGAGGTCGTCGTCGGAACTTTCGTCATCGAAGGATTCGGTCTGGCCCTCGAGATCGGCTTTCGGGACAGGGACGTAGCGATTTTGGCGGGGAAGAATGCGACGAAGCAATTGCCAAGCATTGGCAATCAACCGATGAACAACCTCAGCGACATAGCCATGGATGTTGTAGCAAGGTGTTTTGAGGAGCCAGCTCAATAAGATGTTGGCGCATAGGACACTTGTGAACGCGACGCTGCCCGACAGCATCAACGATTTGGAGGAGGGGTCGTTTGGTAGAGAGATGTTGCTGTAATGTATTTCGGAGCCGGCAACGAGGTAAAAGGATATGGAGACGACGCTGAGCAGCGCGTTGATGAACATGAATATCGCGGTGAAGACGAGGACGGCGATCTGCGACCGCGTGGGCAGGTTCGTGGACCATTGGTCAAGGAGAAGTCGAATGAGGGTGAGGACGACGACATCTTGTGTGACGAAAGAATAGCCCCATCGATGTAATAGATTTTGGTGCACGGCGTTGATGTGTGCGTAGATATGTATTATCTTGGCGCCCCAAACTGCGAGGGCTGTGAAGGTGAAGAAGAATTGGCGGTTGGGTACTCGTTTTAGGAGAGCGCGTGCGAGCGCCAAGGCCGCCTGAGACGGTGTCGTATTCTGCATCATGGGATGGATGGTTGTCTAAAAAGAGAGGAAGAAGAAAACAAACACGCTACAAAAAGAAATGCCACGTTATTGAGCCTCCAAATAAGCTCTCATAGAAAAAAGTCTGTTATTACAGAAAACCATCGCATGGCAAAAAGATACAACAGCAAAGGCAAAAGCTTGAAACAGAGTGCACCGAGCTAGGACCACGGGCGAGACCGTTATTAAGGGGTTTTCTTACTACTCCGTACCTGACCTACCTATACCTGTACTACATGTGGAGGGAGCCTCAGCCTCAGCCCTCTTGCCCTCTGGGGGGGTCAGCTTCTGCCAGCGCTGACATTTTGCATGTGTCTGGCTCCAATCAGGGCTCCCGTCGGTGATCAAAATAGTTACAACGGGGCACTGAAAAGGAGATGACTCGTGTGACTTTGGCTTTTTGGGGCGGCTGGCCCCGGATCTTCGGCACACACCAAAACGGGCTGAGGGGTGCCGTTGTCAGCGTCGACATGAAGATGGTGCTGGGCGGCGTCAATCTCGCCCAAACATGGAGTTCAAGGGACACAGTTTGTATTTCCCATAAATTACACTCATCGCGGCAATCTGAAAGTGCAACATGGTGATAATAATGGCGGTCAGACTCAGTGATTGACCGACAAGTTGCATAGAAATTCGACGTTTGAAATGGACGTCAAGATCCATGCATCCCGTCAGATTTCGCAGATTTTAGAAGATGGGTCCCCCAAACACAGGGGGCATTCCAGGGCTGGGTTCGGTAACGGCAATCGAGTTGATTGGCCCTCACCTCTAATTTCCTCTGAAGCTTAGCTGCAAGGGCCAAAGGGGCTCGGTAACACGGTTCAGAATGCAAAATGGTCCTTCACAGTTGTTGTTGTCGACAGCTTTGCCGATGCAGCTCCAGATTCTGCGATCATGAAGTCTCCAACCGCCTCAAACAGCCGACAAAAATATCATAACTCTTGGGTGTGTTTGCAGCCAATATTCATTCAGTGGCCGTAACGGGTATGCGCCGAATTGCATGTTGTAGGTAATACGAGGCACAGTCACTCACAACTGTTTGTGCCCTGTGCATCCAGCGCGGCATTTGTCGTTTTACGGACCAGCCAGTGAGTCCAAACACAGCCCCATTTATCGCCAATCAATGTGGAGTGAATCCTGCTGATCTGTGCCCCCCTGTGCAAGGAAAACAACCGGGCTAGTCGCGTGTTAAATTTGGAGGGGCAAAGGCTTGGTCCTGGCTGATGTCCTGCTTCTGATTGGCATATGTTGTGATCTTCAAAGGGGAGGAAAGGTCTAGAAGAGCAGTCATTCTGCCTTGGCTGCTTGGCTGGCTCGACTCTGCCACCCTCTTCAGCCCTACAGTACCTCCCACAGTATTTATTGAGAGTAAAGTGATTGCTGTTAATTGTAATTGTGAGTCTTTGATGCAACTTTGCACGTGTCGCGTCGGGCATTTCCTCAATCAGCCATCGCGTCAATCCGAGAGCATTTAACCTGGCCAATTGCGCTGCTGCCCAGACCGTCAATTTTCGCTTTTCCGCTGCCATTCACTTTGGCCCCCAAACAAAAACAGAAGGATTTGATGCTAAAAGAATGATCACCATTCGCTACCAATCTGATAGCCGGAGGATTCAATGCAAAACAGGGTAGAGTCTGGAGCTAGGGGCCCGAAGGATGCGGGAAATCCACTACCGTAATCACATCAGCCGTGAGAAACCAGCTCACAGCCACGAAACATGCATTTGCCAAACGCTACCAAGCATTCCATCCTAGCACTTATTTGAAAAGATATATCATAATATTCAGGATTGAGTGCTAAAACTAAGCAATTTGATAACTCACTTGGGAGGACCAATCAGTCTCGTCCAAACTGGCACCTTTTGCGTCATTTTCAAACCCCAGAATAGGGTAGGCCCTTGCTTGCAACACGATCAACACGCATCATGGCGAATAAACCTCCCCGCGGAGCCCGAAAACAGTTGTTGGTCCCTGGGTTTGCCTCTAATCTGCAGAATAATCATATGGCCAGGGCTCAAACAGTTGAGCGTTTTGTTCAACCATCCTTGCCTGCGTGTTAAGATTTCACCATCAATTGAAACTTTGTGCAGCTCTTCAATCCGCGGCCCCCGGAACACAGCCTTTGATGATAGGTATGCACCATGCTTAAAAGAATCTTTAACACGGGACCGACGAGATTAGGTTCTCACTTGTGAACTCTGTTCGCACGTGGTAATTCTTTTGGTTCATCTTGAAGCTGTTCTGAACTCTCGTCTTCTCATGACGACGGCGATTGCGACGACACCAGCCTTAGGCAACTGGCCATGTTGTCATGAATTATCATCCCATGAGCGACAGAAAATAATGCTAGCAAAACTTGGTAGGTCGTGACTGACGGCATTATCCTCGCTTATCCCCTTCTCCCGCATAAGCAGATGTACAGTTTTGCATTTGCCGAATTCCTTCCAAGTATATCCAGAAAGACGGCTGCGAGCCCGCCAGCTTCGTTTCGGTTTTATGCTAGCTTCGTATGGCCACTCAACAGCTGTTCTAGATAGAAAAGTTTGAGATTGATATGAGCTATATGTACAAATACGGCTACTTCGTTGCCCGTCAGAAGTCAGCTACTGAAAGTGTATCAAGCGACGACAGCGATTTTCTTTTTACTTGTCTTCCTCTCGAAGCTGGATGTAAACGTGTTCGTAAGTTCACTTGTAGCGAAGCTAGTATCCCCATTTTGCAGTTACAAATGTCTTCGGAAATATAGCCCTGGTTGAGAGTTGAAGCTTGCCGAAGTTGGGATTCTATATCTACATGATCATGTTCAACTTATTCTCGAAAAGATGTCATCTGGCTGATCCAAGACAACAGGATTGTGCTTCTCAGAGAATTGCATCATAATTCTCGTTCCATGCTCCATTGCCGCATTGTTCGCACGCAAACACCAATACATACAGTTCGCAGACCCGTTGCCCCTTTCGCGATATCGAATTTCTGAAAATACAAAACTACACATATCTTCGTCTCCTTCGTAAGATGACGCGAAAGCACAATGTCTCAATACTGCTGCGCTGAATGCCAAGCATTCATGACAAAAAATAAACAACCAGCAACCAACGGTATCGCGGAACAATATTCGGCGCGATTCGGGCTTTAGCCGGACCCCGCGAAATGCAATAGCAACATGTCAGCATGGCTAACTTCGATGCACCTCATCTCTCCACCAGACCGGCCATGGATCCCCAGACACATCAACTGCCAATATCCTTTGAACTTTCTACAACGTGGGAATACTTTTGCCAGCTCTTGGAATTGTGTTCATAAGCTGACAATTGATCTAGATCCACAAAGCCAAAGCTGACTCGCACGAGTACAAGCAAAGTCAGAACAGGCTGTGTCACCTGCAAAAAGCGTCATGTCAAATGTGACGAAGCAAAGCCTCACTGTCGAAATTGTGTGAGGAATAACAGGCAATGTGAAGGTTATGCCATCCCGGACAAAAAACGGAATAAGGGGCCAGGCCAGTTCCAATGGGATTCGAAACGAGTCACCTGGACTGCTCCCTTGAAGACGCAGCTTCATCTTGTTCAGGATTCTCTCGACTTTCGAGACGCTCAGAGTGTTCTTTATTTTGATGAGTTTATACAAGTTGTGCAGAGCCCGTGGATCTCCGCTGGGTTCAACAGCGATTTATGGTCCGTGACGTTACCCCAAGTTGCACGTACGAACGATATTGTACGGCATGCCGCGATAGCAATCGGCGCATTGAGCAAATGGCTCGCTAAGTTGGAACATGATTCACTTGGTTCGCTGTTATCGGCGGATAATGAAGCCGCGCAGGAGGATCCGGACTATTTGAACGCGGTATCGCACTACTGCCATGCACTCAAACTACAGAGCCAACAAGCTTCGATACACGACGCCGTATTCCTTTCAGTTCTATTTCTATGTTTCGAGACACTGCGAGGAAACAGGAAGGCTGCGCTGGATCACATAAACCATGGATTGGCAATGTTGCTTGCGCTCTTGACTGATGCAGATTCTACTCTGATGACGTCCGTCGCTCCAAACCCAAAGCCCCTCATCGCCGTGGTAGCAGACATCTTCTCCCAACTGCTTCCACAAACAAGACTTATCCTACGCGGGAACATCGGCCGTAGCCCCGCTGTGCCAAACTTCACCAGAGGTCTACGCGCCAAGAAGCATACAGTCGAGTCTTTTATGTCCATGGTAAACCAGATACCTCGCGACTACCCGCCGACTGAAGAACTGCCCTCTGTTCTCGACAATCTGGACGACTTCGAGAAGTATTGGCTCACTGGTCGGAACGCCAAACTTGCTGTGGTTCCACTTCTTATGGAGGCTGTCCAGAATACTGGTGTTTTGGTCTCATCGGATCCTGACATTATTTCCAGAGTTTGGAGGGAAATCACGGCTGATCCACGTATCAAAGAAATCTGTGAAGCCTCCACGAAGGAATTAAGGGCCCTCGAAGCTGCATTTATGCCTCTCTTCAACCGTGCAATTATGTCGGATGCGAAATCAACGGACTATATCAGAGCTGTTCATCTTCGTTTGCATTATCTCGGTACTTGCACCTTCGACGATCTCACGCATTTCTACGACGTTGAACCTATCCAAGCCAAGACTCCCCTATTTCGCGAGTACCTCTCCCTAGCCGAGATCAGTATCCGCATCGCGAAGCGAGATTTGAAGAACCCGGCGCAGCAGCTTTCTTTACAATGCAATATGGCATCGCATCTCTTTCTCATCGCATTATTCTGCCGAGACGCACTCCTTCGCGACGAAGCTACATGGTTGCTAAAAGACTACCCTGGCCAAGACGGGATTTGGAACGCTCGCTCGCTGTACCTGCTATCTCACAGAAATAAGGTCGTGGAGAGGATAAATACATCTGAAGGTACAGCCATAGAGCAATGGCACAGGTTACTACGCAGGGAATATCTGTTCGAAGAAGGGGGTGACCGGGTTATTTTCTGCTATCTGGATAAGGATGAGACTACAGGGGAGTGGCAGCTTGTGGAGGAGACGGCCGAAGTGAAGGGAGAGCTTGACGCTATTGAATGGAAGAGAAGACCACCTTCAGCAGCCGGCAGACCTTTATTGGGAGATATAATTACCCTCTGGCCTGAGTTGGTGGAATAAGAGCGACTTCAAAGCAAGCGATGGGAAACCAGTGGCTGGCTTCATGTGATGTGATTAGCGGAGTTACTTGTATAGTAAGCTATGTATACTATGAACATCTGGTCCTTCAAGTCATGGTTGCAAGATGCTTCGATTTATGCGAAGGCATTGATCGTGCAAACGAAATCTAGTAGAGAAATAAGAAGTCATGACAGCACGCTGTATCTAAGAAGAGAAGTTTACAAAAGACTATTGATAAAGACAGGAAATGAAGTATAGAGTTGGCTGAGAAGTTCACGAAAGGTCATTGATCCAGAGCTTGGTTCTGCACCATTTCCCAGTAGATGCCCTGCTTGTTGACGAGTTCAGTATGTGAACCCTTCTCGATGACCTTTCCATCGTCAAAGACAAAGATGACATCTGCATTCTGAATCGTTGAAAGTCGGTGAGCTACAGAGATGACAGTTCGTCCGCTGCGAGCTGTGTCGATCGCAGCCGCAACAACCTTCTCGGACTCTGAGTCAAGGGCTGATGTCGCTTCGTCAAGAAGAAGAATCTTCGGGTCTCGAATCAGGGCACGGGCGATTGCAATTCTTTGCTTCTGCCCTCCCGACATGGATATACCTTTGTGGCCCATGTCCGTGTTGTAGCCTTCGGGAAGTGAGACGATGAAGTCGTGGATGAAGGCATCGCGACAAACTTGGTGGATTGTGTCGTCGGCCACAGACTCTGGATTATCGATTCCGAAGAGAATGTTTTCGCGGATGGAGCCTCTAAACATGGCGGGTTCTTGAGATACGAGAGACAAAACTTGACGGTAATCATAGACATTCGTATCCTTGATGTCTTGGCCGTTGCATAGGATCGCACCATGGCCGGTTTCCAAGTCATAGAAGCGTTCGAGAAGCGATATAACGGTTGTCTTGCCACAGCCTGATGCTCCGACAAAAGCGGCATACTGGCCCTTCTCAATGGTAAGGTTCAACCTGTCAAAGACGGGAACGTCTCTCGTGGGGTATTTGAAGGAGACGTCGCGCAACTCAATCTTGACTCCGCCTTCAGTGCCATTGATACCCTCTCCGTCCTTGCCATGTGTATGCCGGTCTGGATGAACAGATTGCCGCACGTCGAGAATACGGTTAGCGGAAGCAGTCACTTGGGCAGCGCTTGGCGCCAGTCCGAACCCTTGACTACCAGCCTCTGCTCCCTGGATGACAGCCATGAAGCAGACAAAGAACGCCTCCATTGAGTATTCTCCGCTAATAAGGAGACCGCCGCCGTACCAGAACAGCAACGCTTGGCAGCCAAGACCGACACTGTCCGCGAAGCCAAATATCGCTGACGTCCACTGAGCCTTTCGGTTGGCCGCCTTTACATGCCCATCCAAGAGGTCGCGGTAGCGGCTGTTGATCGAATCCTCCATGGTAAGTGACGACACTGTTCTGATAGCCTCAATGGCTTCGGTGGCGAATGCGGAGCTTTCTTGGAAGACCGCCGCGTTCATCTTGTCAAAGTGAACCTCATGCTTGTACTTCCAGCATCCGCCAGCGATCATCAGCGGCAGAGCGACGGACATGGAGATCAACCCGAGTTTCCAACCGAAGACGAGGGAAATGATGACACACCCAGTGATGTTGAAGAGGGCGGAGAGCATAAGTGCGAGGTTGATGCCAAGAAGTTCCTCAAGCTGTTTTGCGTCACTCGAAACGCGAGAGCTCAGAGACCCATGAGAGTTATCTTCCTGATCAAAGAAGGAGAGTTTCTGATACAGCATGTCATTGAGGTACTGGGACTTGTACACTCCGCTGACGTAGTATTGGACTCGCAATCCGATCCAGCCCTCACAGAGATACGCAAGGCCAACGCCTCCTGCGAGGGCGAACCACATGAACCCCCAGAATTGGCTCTCGCTCTTCAAGTCACTACCCTGAAGAAGGAAGACCCCGAGGGCTTTCGCGAAGAGCCAAGCTTGGATGGGAGTACCAGCTGCAACGGCCATAGACGAGAAGAGAATACCAAGGAAGTTAGGCCACTTCTGTCTTCGTTCGTACAGTAGCTTTCCGAAACTTTTGAAGAGCCCTCGAGGCTTCTTAAGGGTTTCTTTTTGGGCGGGAGTCGCAGTGACATCAGCCAGCTTGGCATCAGGATGATGTTTGTGAGACTCATCGTCCGACACAAGAGCGCCCTTCTCTTCCTGATCATCAGCAACCTTCAGAGCCTGCGCTCTGACAAGAGAGGCATAAACTCCATGGGCCTTCGTCATGAGATCCGCGTGTGTGCCTTGCTCAACCGCTTTCCCACTCTGCAGCACGATGATGTTGTCGGCCTTCTTAATAGTAGATAGTCGATGCGCGATGGTGATGGTTGTACGGTTTTGCGTGGCTCTATCGAGGGCAGCTTGCACGATCTTCTCACTCTTCGCGTCAATGGCGCTGGTGGCTTCATCAAGGATGATGATGTTGGGCTTTTTGATGATGCTTCTTGCGATTGCTAGGCGTTGTTTCTGGCCGCCCGACAGCTTTGCGCCGCCGTCGCCGACTCGCGTATCGTAACCCTGGATGAAATGGTTAGGATGGCAATGTCTGGGAAGGTGAGGAGATTGAGAGACTTACATCAGGAAGGCGGTTGATGAACTCATCGGCATAGGATTCTTGGCAGGCGTCTCTAACCATCTGGCGCTTCTGCTCTTCAGGCTGATCTTGCCATTGAGAGCCGATAAGACCATGGGCGACGTTGTTGAAAATTGTATCGTTAAAGAGAAAGGGTTCCTGTTGCACCAAACCGATATGTGAACGCCACCATTTGAGATCAAGGTCTTCGAGGTTGTTCCCGCCGATAGAAACCGAGCCAGCCAAAGTTGGGTTGACTACAGGAGTCTCTTCCTCAGACTGGTCCTGCTCATCAGGCTCCTCGCCGGCCTTCTTTTGAGGTTTGGGCTCAACGACTTGAGGCAAGACGTGGTGTTCCTTCAAGGAGTACCAGCGTTCAAGCAACCCCACTATGGTACTCTTTCCTGAGCCTGAAGGACCAACTATAGCTGTATTTTGTCCAGAATGAATGGAGAAGCTGAGCCCGTCTAGGATACGGACTCCAGGACGGCTGGGGTATTCGAAGGTCACGTCGTCGAAGATAATGTCGCAAGAGGTGATGTCAGGATGGAGGGAGCCAGAGGACGGGATGGGAGCATCGATGACAGTGAAGAACTCGCATGCAGCAACCATGGCTTTGCTAACAGCCATGAGAGGAGTGGCGATACGTTCGAGAGAGGTGAGGATCAACATGACGGACATGAGAACAATGACAATGACTCCGGGACTGTCAATGGCGCCGGAGATGTATCGTCGCGTTCCATACCAGAAGGCAAGACCGAAAGTGCCGAAGACTCCAAAGAACTAGAGAGCTATTAGTATCGGATGTTGAAGGGGAATATGGGGTCATACAATCATGCCGAGATGAAGACCCATGAAGGGCGCCATCTTTTGGCCTTCCTCGATAGCCTTTTCGACCCAGACTCTGTATCTAGCCATCACGCGGGATTGAGCGCCACAAGCGGTGACAAGCCGAATCCCTTGGAGAGCTTCGCTAGCAATAGCGGTACCTTGAGCGTCTGCCTGCCCAGTCGCGGTCTGGCCCTTGACGAGAATTGGCATGGAGATGGACAGGATGACCATCATGTAAAGGATCAAAGACGCAGTGACCAGGGTGATGTCCCAACTCCACACGAAGGCGACAATGATAGCGGCCCAGATGGTGCCGTTGAACTCCAGAAACGTGCCTAGTCGCTCTGAGATGCCGACTTGAAGGGTATTAGACGTTGCAGTGATGGCAGTAGCAGGTGCGCCGGCAGGCATGGAGTCGATGACGTGGATGGACTGTGAAAAGAGAGATTGAAGGTAATGCAGACGAATAGCGGACGAGAGTCGGATGCCAATCATTCGGAAGCAGTATTTGTTGATGGTGTTGAGGCCCCAGCGCCCCAAGAACAGGGCCATGATGTAAAGCGCCTGTCGGTTCAAGATGGATTGGAACTTATCGGTCGGAAAGCTTGAGGTGTCTCTGAAGTAGTCTGTGAACTGATTGACGAGTTGACCAAAGATGATGTTCATGAGCGGCATGGTAATTCCAGCGCCAATGGATGCGAAAGAGGCAAGGGCGTAGATAAAGAAGTCCCATTTTGTAGCGTAACTGAAGACTCGTATGTAGTCGGCAACCTTTGGTGTTCGCTGGGGTCTTTGGGTATCTTGGGTCGTGGTGGGGGATTTCTCGTCATCGTGCTCGGCGTCGTTAGGGGGTTTGGCGTCGGCGGCCATGATGGAGGAAGGGGAAGAACGTCGTAGCCTGCTGAGGGAAAGGTATTAGCACAACATTGAAATACTGTATCGAAGTAGAAAATCGAGGTCGTTACTGTTATAGCGCAGATTTCCACCGCTGGAACGACGGGGATTGGGGTGTCTATGCCAAGCGACAACAACTGCATGCGCTCGCTTGCTGGAAAAGAGTAGATGAAGGATAGACTGAGAAAGAAAGGTTACAATTGCAGTAGAACGGAATAAAATAAAGTTAAAGATAAGAACGAGATGGGACATAGACCAACGCAATAATGTCGAGTCATCCTCCGTCAGCGCGTAATATCTTATGTAGCCAGCACATCTCGTCCTGAAGAACCCCTGTCTCAATCTCGTCGAGTTCTGCGCATCCTCGCTCCCTCGTAAGAGATGATTTCCTGTTCGGGACGTTTTACGAGCTCCACTCTTTTTTTTCGCGACGGTTGAAGTGGGCCCGTATAACTCGTACCAAACTAAATCCTGACATGACTAAGAGTAATCCTCCGTTTGACGTTTCACACATTTCAGGCATCTCGGGGTCAACAACTTCCCGATACTGAACCCGTAAACTTCCCCATGTGTAACTTCTTTTACGGCGCGGTTGGTGAAATTTGCTGATCGTGGCTAGAATCAGCAATTTCTCTACACGCGAGTAGATGTCAGGGTCATCAGGAGACGACGTAAAGCATGAGACGGGCTTCTAACCAGGGTTCAAGAACGAGGTCCTCCTTCGCTCACAGAGCTAAGATAGGGGCCATTTGATTGGAAAACAGCCTTGACTGTCTCAAGTCGAACAAAATCACGAAATCTTGGGATCCAGTTGATGGAAAGGGGTTATTTCCAGGTTCACTGATCTACACGACAGTACTCCTCGAGATGACCAGCAACAGTGATCCTCTGAAGTTACTGAGATTTTGTAAACCCTCTTCAATAACTTTGGAAACGGCTATTGCCATTCCGCGACTAACCTTCTGCAAGCGAGGTGCTTTCTTACGGCCCAACTATTCTGTGCTTTTTTGTACCAGCGTATTGTTATCTTTCCACCAAGGAAGTGAGCAGCATAGTAGCCATGCTATTAAACAGTCAGCCCTCGTTCCCGCAGTCCATTTGCCAGCAGAGGCTCTCATCTCCCGGAACATAGACATCCGGTTCAACATCAGATAGGAAGGACGCTTAGAGGAAATCCGGAAGTGAAATAGAGTAGTGGTAAACAATACCCGGTATCCGTGCCGCAAGTGAGTCGGGGTTCGGACAAAACAATGCTGTAGGAGAGCTGTCCGAGACCCATATCACAATGCTGCTTGTAGACCCCTAGCAGACTCGAGGCGTCTAGCGCATCTTTCATTAGACAGAAGAAATCAGTTACTTCCTCGCCTTCGTTGCCGTGGGTCAAGTGGTAAGTTGTAACCACAACAGCCCTTGGTTCGGGGATTCTTATCGCAAGAGTAGTTCAAGCCCAAGTAAACAGCCGAACGCGAGTCGTTTCGCAAGCTTGGTCGGATCGTAAATCGAGGTGTCTAGGTACTGAAAGCGTAAGAGGTTAGCTCAAAGGCCCTGACGACATCCACCCGCCTTGATCCTCAACAAAAACAAGATACTGAGTGCAACGCAAAGCACTCGCCCATGCGTCCAGGGTCCTTGAGGTGACAATGAGTCCGCATTCTGCCTTGGCCGCTCTGAACAACGTGAAAGTGCCCTTGCAGCTACCAGGCATATTATGATTGCACGAATGCGGCCTGAGAAGAGACAAGGGGGTGCTTCCATGTCGCCACGTTTGTGACCAGGGGTTGCTTGGCGAGTGTGAGCTCTGCGCAGATGCGCAAACTTGGTAGGAATTCTGAGATTGCACGTTGGTCACAGATATTTTGACGCAATGGACCTGGTACTTTGTAGGGGGGTTACACGGAGAGGGAGGGAAAGCTTTGTGCAATATTAAACCTGCGGGGGCTGTTTGCTACCCCTATTATGGGATCAGGCAGCAGCCGTGTCGGAAACAAATCATTTTTGTGACCTTGTTTGCTGGAGTCACCTGATGTATCTCAACTCTGATTCCTTCTAAGGTGTAGTCGATTGGAGCCCTATTCTTGGCATGCCTACGTTAGCAATACTCAGTTCCCATCTTAAGATCGAATTCAATGCTGCAGAGAGCCCGGTCCAGGTCTTGGTCGATCAGATGCTCATGTCGGGTGGTATTGAACTTTGTGACCTTGATATGGCCAAGATAGACCGGAAAGCCACCGTTCTGGCGCCGTAAACGATCAACACCATTGTCTCTTGGGGGTCAACTCAAGCGAAGCCTAGGACAACCGAGACGCAATGTGCTTCCGAGGCTGCATTATCTAACTAGACCATCAACTACCTGGAATTTATCTCCCTCCACCGAACCCATGACATCCATTCTGTCTACCGAGACCAAGATAAGCACTGGGGAGTCCTCACCCCGTGCCTCCGGGTCGTCGTCCATGGCAAACTCAGAATCAACTACATACGTCACCTAGCACCGCGCCAGCCAGCTCGGAGTCTTGCACGTCAAACTCTGCCGATATCTGGACCATCTCTCGCTTCAAAGTCATCTCTGATATCAGATTCAACAACTTCTACAGTGCTGGGGTCAACTACATCTGCATTGTGAACGTCTACAGCCCTAGAGTCCAGTGATTCCGCATCAGAGTTGACCACTACCGATCCACTCCCAATCTTACCATGTCATGGAAACCTTTCCTCTTTAACAACGTCGACAGAAACTTCATCTATTACAACCTGGGCTCTGACGTTATCCACCACTGCTGCGCCGCCATCGACCACGCCTACCACTACAAAGGGTCCAGGTCCTCTTCGAACCTCGATTTTGATGATTCTTCTCCCGCGGCCAAGGTGATTTTCGACTTAGTCATGAGCAAACTCACGCCAAACGACAGAAACCTTCATATTACTGCCCCAACCCAATCTGATGCCGACAGGTATTACAACCCGGCAAGTTTGACCTTAATGATCCCTCTGACCGAGGGGCTCTCGCCGCCGATCTGTTGGACATGGGACTCGATCCCGTTAGTAGACGATTTTGTCAAATTAACTGCAGCTCAGATACCATAGTAACCCTAATTCAGAAGACGGACTGTGCCCGAACACCATCAAGAAGCATGGTATCCCGCGTGCATTAACCCGCCGATCTCACCGAGGCACATCCAGTCACTGTAGGCTCAACGGTAGCTTTGCATGAGCAGCTTGCAAGCTTGACAATTACCTTCTTTAGCGGGACGACTAGAACTACGCTTACAACGGGGCGCTCGGGAAAATCTTTGGCGTGTTCGGTGACGTCGGAACTGCTCATGAACTTGTCTACTCTGGGCTGGGACACCAAGAAATTTCATTTACTTGCAGGCAGACGGAAACGGTCACGCAGCCGGTGACTATAACAATGGGCCTCGGAATAGCCAGCATCCACGACGATGGCTGCTAGAGAAGATAGAGACACCAAGTTAGCACCGGAAGTAAGGACAATACTTGGGCAAATGGAGCATGTTTCGCGTCGTCTGAAAAGCCGGGCAAGTATTTCAAGATCAGAATCAACGGTCCCAAGTAGACTGAGGGGCAGAATCTAAAATACAACTATCTGGATCCCAACACTCTCTTACCAGGAAACGGAGGAATCTATGTTGCTGTAGTCCGAAAGTCCAGCAACATCACCTTTGGCGCTCCTGCTAACAAGCCCACACAGATGGATTTGAAGCCCTCTACTGCCAGAAGGACCCCGATTGTGTCTGTTCTGGTGTGATTTCCTGCAACACGGACACCAGAAATTACCTTTCATTCACTCCAGCAAAATTTGACAGGCAGCGCGAGGATACCGACCCCTGATTCTACAATGACTTTAGGCCTCGCCTCGAAGACAGCACGCCAGGCAGTGAGGTGCCGCCAGCAACTCGGAGGGTAGGTTCCTGTGTCTGTGCATGAGAGGAGTATGTTAGAGGTTTGTCTCTTCTGCTTATCGATCAACAGCTTTTTATTCGATGTACGTGTTTTATTACTCTCTGGATACACTTATGGAATTCGGCCTTATTTAAATAAGCATAAACAAGCCCATTTCTTGTTTCAATGAGACCTTGGACCTAGACGCTGCCTCTAACTAATGAAACTCAAATTATCATGCACAGGCGTTTTGATCACTACAACAACCAGTTATCTTCTCGTCAGACTCACCACTTCCGGCTCAGCCGGCACACAAGGCACAATTTTTTGTTCTCATTATTGAAGCTGAATACAGGGTTCATTTAATATGCAGCGTCTGATAGGCTAAAGATCGTATCAGCATCAATCGGTGTACTCCAAATCCATGGGCGGCTGTTCCAGCCAGATCTAGCGCTGGCGCTATTGAACGCCATGTTGGTTTGGAGGGTTACAATCGAGCCAACTAGACCAGCAGCTAAACGGAATCATCTGATGAGGTAGAGTGAATTATCAATCGCTACCTTAGTTGGAGAGTTACTGAAATACTATAAGGAAACACAACCCCGATGGACTCGCAACATAGCAGTGAAAGCATCTTTCACTCTAATGCGCCATGTCGGACCCTATCACCGCTTCAATACAGATCGGCATCTCAGCCGTAAAAGCCGGCGCAAGTATAGCAACATGGTGGGAATTACGCCAGAGAAACAAACGTGAAGAAGGACAGGGATCAACCTCCAGTGGAAGAGGCGCTGGCCTTGATGAGATCTACTTGGTCTTTGCGTCTTTGGGCCAGCGCTTGATGGCACTCGACGTCGTCAACTACGATGCTTTACCCGAGGCCCTCGCCGCTGTCAAGGTTGCGATGGACATCTCAGAGGATGACCTCACTTACGAGTTGGAGCGTCTTGATCCCATTCTTCAGTATCTCATCGCCTGCGGCTTCATGTTCTGCGCGGCTTGTCACCCCATGCCCATCTACTACGGATATGGCTGCGGAGTCATGAATGACACAAACTGGAGTAACCCTGAGAACCCGACATACTGGAATCTGGACATCGACCAGGCCATAGCCTATCTGAAGAGTGTCCCGCACCCTTTCCAACTGCTCAAGAAGTCGCCTTCTCGCATCGGACACAGTGTACCGTACTATGAGAAATATGACAAAAAAGCCTTGAAAGCAGATGCTGCGGCCGTTACAGATGTGTTGAAGCAAATTGAAAAGGTCGGATATCCACAGCCACTACCGCCAAACGACAAAATTCGCATCAATACATGGAGTATGCCCTTTGCTACGTACGGAGGTTCAGTCATGTATGCCAACGTCGGCCATGACACTTCACTCCTTCTGACTTGGCAGCTTGACCCCGGGCGGTTTCTTTACGCGTGGACTGTCGGTGAGCGTGCTGACCTGCGACCCGGAGAAGCAGTTTTATTGCAGGACGAGCATATTGGAGCGTTGGCATCCTGGCTCGAGGGGTTGAATGGAATCACGTTCAAGGTGCTTTTGGATTCAGACCTTGACTGGTCCAAGCTCAAGCTCAAGTCTTCAACGAAGAAATATTATATAGCACAATCTGGGAATGAGTACAATATCACAGGTATCCCCGATATTATTGTACGGAATCCTGACCCGACTGCGCTTTTGGCTGCAAGGCTTGATACGCTTCACATGATATCAGTATCAGTGCCTTTTACCAAAGCGAAGGAACAATCTACGACTTCACAAGCACCATCATCTCCTACTCCTAGCTCTCCCCAATCACCAAGGGTATTCAGCTCTCCTCCTACATCGCCACAATCAGAGTCTACCATGTCGCCATGGTCAATGCCAGAAAAAACGGCCCAGAACCAGTTTCACCAAGAATCCGACGCCCAACCCACGTTGCCTTGGGTCGACTCTACGCCAATGACACCAATCAGCCCCCATGTTTCTATACCGCACAATGCTACCTCGGATCCATTCACTCCTCTTCCGACAGGATGGGAGTCCCGACTCACTCCTGATGGGCAGATTTATTACGTCAACCACAGCGACCAAACCACGTCATGGACCAAACCTGCCATTCCTACACTCGCTCCTCTGCCACCTGGTTGGCAGGAAATGCACACACCGGATGGGATACCCTACTATGCCGACCACAATACACAAACGACATCGTGGGAGCGACCACCGCCTGCTGAGCCAACTCTGCCGACTTATCAGTCTGTTGGTGCAGAGCTTAAATCAGGACAGAGGACTCAGTCCGTCAGTGCAAGAAAGTCTGTATCCCTGAGTACAACGAGCACCACGTCCAGCATGCCCTTTTCTGATAAACGCTCATCCGTGAGCATGCATTCGGAGGCTACAACAATCGTGAGCAATTCTCAACAAAGTCGCGTCAAGCTGAACAACTACTCCAATCCTTACCCTCAAAGACCGCGACAATTGCTCAACCCTTATCTATATCCCGCAAAGGGGAAGACGGCATGCTGGGTGTCAGATGTTCCCGTAACACCGGATATCTATCAAAAGCTACCATCTGATCAATATGAGACGTCATACATCAGGCATACCGCCCTTGCTGGTCAACCTACAGATCTCCAGAAGCTAGAGTATTCTCTCCGCCAAAGAGGTCGCACTGAGCTTGTTATCGGCTTGAACTTGCATAATGAGTCAACTTTCAAGCGCGAAGTCATCAACTCTCAGCTGATAAAGTCTCTTGGAAGCATCTTGGAGGTACTGCGAACACATTCATTCACGCAAGAGTTCAATCAAAGATGCAACGGCTCGCCGCTATCTGGCATTGTTGTTTGCATCCTGATTCATCAAGATCGCATGAAAGATATCCCATGGCTGCGCCAGACCGGCATCAGCTTCATGTGGGATATTCCTTCTTCCGTGCCTCTTAGTGACAGTAAAAAGGCTGATGGCAAATTCTACGACGATGCTCACAAAGCCACCCGCAAGATCCTCGGTAAAGAGGTGAAATTGAATCTGAATGAGGTGAGAAGCTCCCCATGTGTATACCGACTCACATAAGTTAATCAAGTATGACAGTATACGACCACGTTCCACCTACAAGACTGGGAACGAAGTCATGGACTAATGCCTGATGTGGTCTCTGGTGCAGACCCAGTACATGTTGTGCTATGCTCTACTTATCGTTCATGGACGGGGTCTTACGCCGCAGACTCTTTTAAGCATGTTTGCAACTTACTCGATGCCAGATTGTGCATTTCTGTCCCAGGTGGAGCGGCTGTGACCGGTGGTTCCCTTGAGAAACAATGGCAGCTTTCGCAATACAGGAAGAAACCAGCCGAGTCAGGGCAAGATGCCCATTGCGAGGAGTATATGGGATGAGTCGATTTGAGGTATCAGTCTGTATCACATAAAGACTGGAGGCAGACACCAATTTGAAGTATAATACAGAGTCATAGAGGAAAGGTTGAGGTGACGCAACGGTCAATTGAGATATCATGATTTTCGACGTCTAATCGCTCTCTTGATACATTACATAAAATACAAGCAGACATGAGCACCCTAAAGAAAGGACAGTTATACGATCATCCAACAGCATGGTATCTCCAATACAAGCCCAAAACGAACCGCAGAAGCCAGATGCTATGCTCACTCATTGCTTTAGCGTCTTTGACTTCCGACTCAACTTCCATGATGATAGCTTGTTCGACCATTTAGACCCAGAGGAGTCAGATTTGCTTCTCGTCGCCAGGGGCGGAACTTCCAACGAGTCTTGTCTCACATCAGTGACCTCACCCGGCGCATTGCCCTCAAGTTCAGGTGGTTGAACGTGAAGCTCGACAAGTTTGTTTGCAAGTGAAGGGCCAATCTGTGCGGTTGTTCCAGAAGTATTTGACGCCATCGAAACATGTCCTTCTTTTGCGCCGACTTCAGTTGAATCGAGTTCAAGAAGTGGTAGCTGATCAGACTTCTCGTCCGACTTCGATAACTGTGAATAGTCGACTTCATCACCGGGCAGCTCTGAGATAGTAGGCGCGGCATCCATCTCGACTGGCCCTCCTGGCTGGAGGTCGAGACCGACGCTGGAAGGGCTTCGCAGAGAGGTGTAGTCTGGGGGGTTGCCAAAACGGTTGCTATAGATGATCTCTTCAACAGATGATCTCAGTTTGTTGAACTTGAAGCCAATGTTGACCTTCTTCAGTGGAATGAGGTGGTCCAATTCATCGTGAACTTGCTGCTGCAACCGCTTCTCCTTTCCATTGAACGTCGTGATTGTCGTTTTCGAGTAGTACTTGGCTGCATCTTCGATCTGCTTGATAGAAACATATTTTCCATCGTATCTAAACGACCGCTCGAGGATAAGAATCATATCGCACGAGCACTTGAGCAGCATCCTCGCTGTAGGAGGAAGTCCCAAAAGGCAGCCCGCGGCACCAACAATGAAACCAATTCCCATGGTCGGCACCGCAGCACCAATCGAAATAGCACTAACAGCCGCAAACTGCGACAGAGAAACCCGGAGGTACTGCTTAAAGTTGCTCATGACGATGTCCGACATGATCTGCTCAATCTCTGCCGGCGCAGCTTTGGGAAAGCCGAAGCATTGGAGTACATGCTCACAAATGAGGCGTGAGACTGTCGGTGTGCCGACCAAGCCTGTGCAGGGGAGGGGAACGGCGGCAGTGCGGATTGCATGGGTTCCTAGTCTCATACACTCTGTTATCGCTGAGTTGATCTTCTGTTCAACATCAACGACTTGAGCGGCAACACAGAAGAGACGTACGCGTTCGTCGACGATCAGGCCGAGTGTTTGTGAGAGGAGGTCTTTGACACCGGCGTCATCATCTATAACAGTTAGCGCCCACTCAAGAATCTGAAAACGGGATGCTACCGACTCTTTGAAAGACAGCAGAAGCCGTCAGCTTTGTAGTGCTCAATCTGCGAAAGCTGGTTTCTCAACTCGGCGAACTGTTCCTCGGCAACAGCATTGGCTTTCTCTTCCGCGAGTCGCTTGGCTTCTCTGTAGTCGTCTGTCTTCTCCATGAGTTCTTCTAGGTATTGCATCTTTCGATAGCCAGTGAGTTTGTCCTTCTTTGTTCCAACCACGAAAACAGGGACTTGGTGGGAGTATTGGGCAATGGTGGCAAAGGTTCGCTTGTCGGCTTCTTCGATACGTGCAACATCGGCGTCAACGCAGAACCTAAGATCACGTTAGCTTACTCTACCACAAAAGGAATAGCAACTCACCAAATGACATGAAGAGCCTCGGCAGGATCCTCCTGGAACGCCCGGTGTCGAAGGAACTTTGCGATCAAGTCAAGCTCTGTATCACTGCCAGCCTGCCAACCCCTTGAGTCATGAATCAACAGTCCAGGATGCTTGGGGGATTCAAAAGCGACGTTGATGTCGTGAACTCCCTGGTCATATGAGAGAGATTCGTCAGTCATCTCGACACCAAAGACCTTGTTGATTAATGTCGATTTGCCGACACCAGTCTTGCCGCACACTAGAATTCGGAAAGCTTTGACGCCGCTTGCTTCGAGCTGCATCCCTTGGAGCCATGGAGCTAGTCCATCTTCTGTAGCAACAAGATAAGAGTCCTGAAAGTCTGATATTGGCTTCTTGAGTGGTTGGAAATTCTTCAGGTCGTTGTATCGGGGATATCTATCGAGAAAGCAAAATAGTGAGGGGTGTATCATGTTTCCGTACGGTCCTAGGTTTGTTAGCTGAACACAGGTTGGCAAAGTCGGACTACCTACCAACGTCACACCATCCTTTCAAACTTCCATCTGCAGCAAACACCTTCCGATTTGCTGCATGTTTGTAGCAATCCGTATCAAGTTTGATGGAGTGAGTCTCGACGCCGCCTGCCGATTTCTTCGCATGCATACTCTGAAGATCAAACATGCTTGTTCGAAGACCGTTGGTGTACTGAAGACGCCACTCGATCTCTTCTGATCCGTGCAAGGGCGGAAGATTGCCAGCATATTGCGGGAATATCAAAGCCATGGGATTATCGCTAGCCTTCGAGTCGCCCATATTGTTCACACGGAGGCCAGAGTAGATACTCTCCAGGACCATCCACTGCAGCGGGTAGAGTGAAAGGCCATCGTGAGCCGTTCCGCCGATCATATCTTCGTGTGTACCGAGGAACCATGCTTGGGTAAGTGACCTGTGAGTCATGTCCGCATCGTCAGGAATGTTGACCACTTCCGGTGTCTTGTTGGACTTGTTCTCATTGATAGCAAGCGCTTGTCGAAGGGTTTCAATAGAAGGGTTAAATGAGATGTCAAAAGATGTCTTTGAGTTATGAATGATCGTGTCAAAAAGGCCAACAAACGGTATCCGAGGAGGATCTTGCGCTTCGCTCTTGATCTTCTGCAGTAGCACCGGGCCTCGCTTGAAGTCATCTTCAAGTTGAGCCTTGATCAGACCAAGAGTTGTATCAAACAAATCATCGAAACCTTGCGTTGTTGGCAGGCCCATTCGATGCACAATGCCAGCAACTGCGCGCACGATGAAGCCTCCGTGTCCGGAACCGTACAGCCAGAGCTCATCTTCTGGCCGCTCAAGCGTGAGGCATATGTCCCTGACAATGGTCTTGATGAGGTTCGTCGAGTCATCACTAGTTGTGTTCCGTGATCGGAACATGTCGCTCAACTTGACAACATTGCTAGGTGCAACATAATACTTGGGAATCTGCGCAACAGAAACTCCATTCGACTCGACTAGCCCATCGTGTACTAATTGGTTGATCCTCTGAATCGTTGAAGGGTTCGGCTGCTCTGTTATCAGTCAGCAATGATCCTTGACGCCAAGATAAATGCTCACTCTTGGTTTCCCGGGCCTCAACTCCGTCTACCAACACCACGAGTCGCTTGATGGGCCTCTTTTCCGACATTTTCGTAACTCAACGTCTGCACGCGCCTGTATCTAAGAATAAGGGAATAAAGTTATTACATCAACGCCACATTAGTAGAAAAGAGAGGGATTGACCGTGAAATTAAATTGGGCGGGGAAGCGGGTGCTTACATCGACATGGGCGCTCCATTGGACTGTTTCGGGCCATAAGCACGATTTCCCAATATGTATAAGATAGCTGGGCGTAAGCAAGGCTGCATATCAGCCTTGTAGGATCAGTGGATCTTGAGGTTGGTGAAGCCAGTCAAAGACGCTGGTTAATCAGTAGCGGACCTCCGTTTCCGACGGAGTTGCCTTGGCTGACGGGCTAAGCCCTCCATATTTCCGGACGAGATGGTCTGCTTCGTCGATCTCTTTTGTGGTGCGATGTAGCCTAGGGCTCAGCACTTGATGTGCTGTGCATCGCCACGCAAAGGGGGAGGCAGACTGACGACATTACAGGGGTCATGCCAGGTTTGGCGATACAGCCACATACGTCGATGTTATTTGGGGGCAATCAGCAGAGCCGCATGCTTTGAAATCTCACATTTCCTGTAACCAATCAATCAGTGTCGATATGGCAAAGGCGCTTAGATATCTAAACGCGACAGTTGAGCAATCGGCGCATCCCCAGAGTCAGGGCAGCGGATAACTACAAAGCACCATGTCAGCTCAGCGCTGCAATGCGCAACAAAGTTCGTTTTAATCATCATCAGGAAGTTTTACGTAGCATCCCTCTCCAATTATCATTAATACAAAAAGCCATACCGGCCTTCATCCAGACTAGTCTCATCCCAATGCCTCATCCTCCCCAACTCAAAACCATACGAATCCGCAACAACCGAGTTCATGATGACTCTAACATTACGGAGGTCCTCCTCGCTATTCTGCACGCAGAACCAAGCTATTTGAAGCGGATACACTAACAGCAAAGCGTAGCTCGCCGAAGCTTGGCCACGAAGCGCCCAGTTCGCGAAGCGACAAATCTCCAGGGCCAAGAACTTGTTTTTCGAGTTTTGGTCGATATTGCTTGTAGCTTCCATGTTGTTCTCCGGAAAGAGTGGTATGTCCAGGTATTCGCAAGGCTGTACAAGACACAGAAGCATGGCGTAGCTAATTGCGAGGGCGACACATTCCATTGGGTCATCCGGAAGAGGGATACCGCTGTTCCCTTTCGTGACTGGATCAGTGGTGCATACCCATGGCATGTCGCGGTACCATTTATACAATTTGTCGATGAGTAACTGTGTCCTGTTTCGCAAAACTTCAACTGCAGCAGGGTCCGTCACACTTGCTTTTCGTATATTGTCGTAATCCGCAATGATCCCAGGCGGCTGGGCAAAAATGTCATACAGGATATCGATCTTATCTGGGGTTTCACCTTCCGGGAGGCATCTTGTGCTCTCCCATTGAGGCTGGTCAAGGAAACAATGGCGGCGTTGATGACCAGCGGAGAGGGTCTGCGTTCAGTCAGTAACTCCTCGCCAATACCCACGTGAGGTGGCAAGAGCTTACAATGTAGTACCGTGCCGCTTGCAGTATTTGTCTTTCTGCTGGAGTTCTCCACGGTTTGGGACCTCGTGCTTGCATCTAGGAGTCCGCGTGAGCAAAAGGTCAAAGTCCCGCTGTGAAAGGACTTACCAATCTTCCTAGGCCATCATAATGTAGGAGCCAAGCCGTCGGTTGAGAGAAGACGACATTCTCGTACACACAAAGACACATGATGCTCATTAGGGTGCCTATTTCGGTATTTGAGTTGCTGATGTCCGTCCGGAGCTGAGTCAGTGCATGAGAGTACAGCCGTAGCCCTTGTTCGCAGGCATCTCTATCCCGGTTCGTTCTTCCAAAGTACATCGCGGCCAATGCCTGTACACATGATTGATGTAGTTCTGAATGCTGGCCCGTTAGTAGTTCGGAAAGTATTCCTGGACCCAGTCCTGGCCCGCAGCGCAAGTCTTCCGGTGATAGCTTTGACAAAGTGTAGGGGAAGAACAGAGTATTCTTCTGTGGTACTAGGGTGACGATTTGAGGCTTGGGGTTCCTTGGGCACTTTGTTGATGCTCTGCCATTGGCGAGACGACTGCATTGTGATGTCGCAGATTTCGAAACAGCCTGAGAAGGACAAGTCGTAGCCGAAACGAACCGAGTCCCCTCGTCGACAAACTTTAGTTGACTATGATACCCCGAACATGCAAGACCTGCATTTTTACACCGTTGGCAATAGGGCTGCTGCTCATCTATCAATAGTCAGTTCCATAAAATCACTCAACTCACATCACCGACATACCGCATTTAACCTTGCGCTCAACACAAGTGCCGCACCGCTTTATACGTCTTCCGTGTCGAGTCATGTGGAGACGTGTAACAAATGAAACAGAGGATAAAATATTAATAAACAAGAATAGAAAACAGGTTAGATCGGAACCGAAACCACAGAGTCGGGTTCGTAGGGCTGCGAAAGACAAAGCTTGGCTGCAAGATGGGTAAAGGTTGGACGGGGGCAAGGTCTTGAAATACCCCGTAGGGAAAGCGATCAGACGCTAGGACGCCATGCTACGGATGCAGTTAGTTTGGAGGGGACGTGGCTTCTGAAGGCGTGGAGCTGTCGAGGGATTCGCTTGGGGATGTGGAGGTTCTAGAACTGTAGGGGCAGACAGCCATTGACAAATCTCAATTGGTACTCTGTTTCTCAGCTGAATATCGTAGGGTATCCGAGAGTGCCGACATCCCAGTAAAGATCTTGTTCCAGTGTCGATCAACAGCCATAACATCGGGGTAATCAGGACCCTTTATTGCTCTTCAGGGCCATTTGACAATCAACTAGCCCCCAAGGATATGAGACATTTACGCCACGATACCTGTCACTTACCCTTCTGAGCATGCCGAGCTGGCCTCTGTTAAGGTTTGCTCCATTGAAGGATTGCAGGGGTGTCTCTCTGAAATACCGAATGTGGCTAGATTCATCACTGGGGGGATATCGGCTGGTAGATGCCGGGACATGCCTCAGCAAAAAGGCCAATTCGTCTATAGCTTTGGCCCGAACAAAGTAAAAGCGTTGCATCATAAGATTTTAGAACGAAGATCATCATCGAAAGTGTAAATACGAGTTCCTTGGTTCAGACAAATCCACGATTATGCGGGGCAGCGAGATTGGGACTTTGGTTGCTGACATGAAAGTTGCTGACAAGATGGCCTCAAGCCACAAGCCTCAATCCAGGGTCCAGACGTATATAAATAACGACGACTTCCGGATTCTAAAGATGACAAATTGAGTATACTCAAGTTCTCAAACAGCGTTGAGAATTCCTCTCCGAGTCCAATTAAAGCATCATCTGTCCACTCCTTATCTCAAACTCTGAATTCACCATGCTTCTCTCCTCAGTTAGCCTCGCATGCCTGATCCAAGGGATCCTGGCACAGACCACCATCATTACTGGTGAAAACAACAAGAACTGTCCTGGTGTACTCAACAATCCCTCTGACAACAGAGCGTATTGCTGCGTTGGTGGCAAGCTTGACCTGAGCACATGTCAAGGATGGCCTATCTGCACAGGCAGTTCTTGGGAACCCAAGTCAATGAGTTGCTACACCACGATTCCTGTCTCAGCATCAGACTATGACTCGCGGGTCAAGAGTGCAAGCTCGAGGTACCTGAACGGTGCGGAGGCATCAGCTACTGACGATTCGTCGTCCGCAACTTCAACTGGTGATAGCGCCAAGGACACGGCTTCCAAGACAAGTACCGGGGGAAGCGCAGAACAGACGGCTTCGGAAACCAGTACTGCGACGAGTTCTTCTCAGACGGGCAATGACTCGAACATGAAGACACCGGGTTCGGTCGGCGGGCTGTTGGGTGGTATCATGGCAGTTTGGATGGTCCTGTGAAGCGCTTGAGTCAGCAAGAAGTCTGACATATCCGGAAGAACATGTTTAAGGGGTATGAAATCAAGTAGTTCTCACTGAGAGCTCGAGAAATTCATAAGAAGTTGTGACAACCGAGCATCTCTGTTTGTTGAATTTCTTAGACCAGGCTATGCAGATGCAAGTGTCTCGAAGCCGTATCAAATTGCATGCTTGTTTTAAAACTGTTCCAAGGTTTTGCGAGTATACACCCCAGCCTTGTTTTACCTGGCGATACTGAAAAACTCTTCCTGTGTTGATGCTGGTTCGTAGTTTGTTACTCAAGTGGAGCCCCACCGCCTTGTCCTCCTCTCATATGTCTTTGGCAAACAACCACGCAAGCACCAACTTGAGCCCTATCCACGATGCCTACAACCACATACGACCATACCTGCGGTAAAGTACGGGATCCCGTCTGCTCTCCCTTAGTCAAGCCCGCAAGGGGTGGATTAGTAGTTGGGTCGGAGACGACCAGCGAATACCTGCTGTTGTATGTTTTTTGTCTTGTGAACAGAGTGGTAAAGACATGCAACTATACTGTAATTTCATTTTTGACATGGTTCATTTAAGTTCAATCATTCTTTTTGAAGAAAGGTAGTGTCGGCAAGGGATATGTTTATTGTGGTGTCAGAGGAACCGATGTGCTAGCTACAGGATTATAAAAGCTCGATTATTTTTGCAAGACACCATCCTAGAACATCTACCCATCCACTGCCAAATCCATCCAATCCGCATCCATGTTCTTGCCCATATGAGCGATCTCGCCAATGGCTTATGCATGCCATTCTCTGTGAACTCGAAGCTCGTAAGGGGTCTCGCCTTGAGTTTGTCCGAGGACTCTGTCCACGACGATGGACCACATGAGCTCGATCTCTCCAGTATAGCGAGGATCTCCGGGCTGGTCGCTCTTGACCTTGACCCATCGATGGTGGGGCTGAGCGGGAGGCAGATCTTGGTCACCACGAATGATCCAGACACGAGCGACAAAGTCTGAATGAGTGCCTTCAAAGAGCTTGCGCTCCGGCTTGTCTGCAACCGGCACAGTCGTTGCGTCGCGGACCTCGAGGGCAGAAAGCGGCGAGAACCATACTTCCTTTTTCAGCTGGTAGTAGAGAAAGCCGGCCCAGAAACCGCCGCGGGTCGTCTCGGTCTTGTCGTAACCGTACAGGCCGACCAGGGGCCGAGCTGGAGATTCAAAAGACACCATAGCACCGCTGGTAGGGCAGAGATACTCGTTCGGACCAGGAGGAGGGAAGGTGGCGCCGTTGTTCCAGACCTCGCCGATGTGCTGTCCAGCAACAATGTCGTTGGTAGGAGGGTCTCCGGTCACTCGGAAGCGCTCATCGAAGCAAAAGCCCGGAATCCACTAGTCACTTGGGACTTTCTTTGCAACAATGTAGAGCTCCCTAAGGAAGGCTAGTTTGCCGAGGCAGAGGTCGGGGATAAGGTGGTCCTGGTCCGACAACTCATGATCAGGACGACGAGTACGAGGTTCATCAGGGTTGGTTCGGCCCTGGAGCTTCTGTCGCCATAGCTGTAGAGAGTCTCCAGGATAGTCTGCCCTATCGAACTTTGAGGAACACTGGTGGATGGGCTTGTCGCACCAAACAGAGAGAATTCTCCCGACGAGAATGTTGTCAGACAAGGGTTGAAATTGAGGCAGCTTCATGTCCCAAACTCGCAGCATATCGCGGAAAGGGTCGATGGTGAAAGCCTTGCGAGAGGATGGGAAGATGATAGCGCCTTGCGAGGGATGCCACTCACGCCGATGCGGCTGAGGCTGAACGATCGTGAAAGCTTCAACGAATCGCTTCTCTTTGATTGCATTGTAGATCATGCGGCATGAGAGCTTGAGGTTGAGAAGACTCTGTTCACCGGCAGAAGTGATAGGGCCATACTTTGTCTTTGCATCGCAGGGAACGGTGAGAGGGCAGATGCTAAGAATGAGGAATTCCATGATCATCGACTGCAGCTCTGGAGCGAGATCCAGGAAAGATTTCTTTCCAAGAACCAGCTGAAAAAGAATATGTTAATATGGTTGGATCGAGTCCAGAGCCGGGAGAACTTACTCGGGTGCCTCTGACAGGAGGATCCATGGTGAGACCGTGAGATGGACACTGAGGGATGGGGGTGAAGAAGGAAGAGATTGGAGAGGAATTTTGGAATACATAGATAAATATTTGCACCACAGAGACTTATCCAAAGGAGTGGGTCTTGCTGCAGCCACCATATTCAGTGACGTCCACTTATGCAGCTGCAGAGTATTCAGGGAAGTGCACGAGCAAGCTTCTCAGAAACGCAATACAAATAGTTGATTCAGCATAGGTATTATAAGCATACCATGGGCTCTAATAAAGTTAACATATATACCTGGACATGATTTGGATACTCTTTACTGATATAGTCTTTGTGCTTGAAGGCTGTTCTTGAAGAATACCACTAGTTTTGATGAACCTACGAATGAAACTCGATCACTTCGCTTTCTAGGAGCGAAGTCTCCCTCGGATGCTCTCACTAGACCATCTTATAAATATTCTATCTAAAAATTGAGGATTCAGACACAAATTGGAACAAAATAGAACAGCTTGCGCGATTGAAAACATCTCAACAACTAATCGCCTGTATACCAATGGCTGTGGACAATGGCATTGGACAAAACACATAGTTGTTGGCGTGACTCTTGAGGCCATCAACTATATTCCGATGAGTTTCCATGTTGCTCCAGACTGTAGATAAGTAAAATGTGGTGACTGTGAAAAGTCTTATCCTGATGAGATGATGTCAAGCATCACAGGGAACGAGATCACTGCAGCCAAAGCTCAGGACCCTACCGTCTCAGTGGCAGAATCTAGACGTTGGTTGAAGTTCTCCTCAGCATCCATTCGGGCGAATGGTTTAGTGGTATAATACTCCCTTAGCATGTTTTACGAGCGTAATCTGGGAGTGGTCCAGGGTTCGATTCCCTGTTCGTCCAATGTTGGTGGTTTGATTCCACCATTATCCACAATTTTTGCCGTTCACCGCTTTATGTCCTGACTGTCTCTTTTGCGCATGTCACCTACCCGGGACATCAACATATGGCCAGAAGGATTGTATGCCAGACTCTTAATTGTTGATAAATTTGTTTTACTACCAGTTTGGTGTTAAGTGTTTTGCATCTTTTCCCGTTTCAAAGTCAATTAATTGGTGACCTCCAGTGTATGATTGAGTTTCACTTAAATATTCACGTGCTGTTATTCGACAATTCATGCGCATTTACAATTGGCGGGGCATTCCCCTCTCAACCCTCAGCCTTGGACCCCACTGAAGCAGAATCACGAACTTGTCATGGAATTTATCGATGCCAAGCGCGCAAATGTTTCAGCAGCACGAATTGATGGAGCAATTGTCTTAAATAGGCCGTGCAACCCCAAGGAACGAAGATAATACCGGTGCCCTTCAGTCTCAGCCCCCGCTGAAATTGATTGCTACGTGACCCACAAAAGGGACAGCTGTTCTCATTCGTCAAATTTCAGGGGGGACCTTGCACCTTGCACAAGCCAGGCTGTCACTAATCATCTTTGGTCCTCTCCCGCTTCTCCAGATCAGTCAGATCCAATACATACACACACCAACATCCACCTCCATCAGCCTTGTCCCTGTCCCCGCCTCACTTTTCCATTCATTCTTTTGTCCCTCTCTCTCATGACTACGCAATAAGCCCCCTTTCTTTGTTCCCAGGGCCATCGCACCATGGTCCGCGCCCTCAATCTCCGCCTCGCCCTTCAGGCAACTGCTATCAAGGTCTCGGCAAACCTGGTCACCCAGATCATCATCCACTATAGAACACCAGGTGTATCGACTTTTGATGTCCAGCAGGTACTGGAGTTTGCTATCTATGGGTTCATAGGCTCTCAGGTCGGCAACATCATCCAATTCATTCTGGAGGACTGCTTCCCCACTGGCCACGCAATCAGGGCGAACGAGATCCTGCCGCAGGTTCAGGCGGATGCGAAGCAGGTTGAGGAGAAGAAGGACGATGACACGAGAGGAACGACTAGGAGATGGTTCAATATCAGTCCGGATCTTATTTGGCGCAACGTTTTGGCGAAGTTGATTCTTGATCAAACAATTGGTCTTGCCATCAGCGGGTCTGTCTTTCTCATCTGCACAAACATCGCACGTGTTTCACACCCCTTCCTCGTTCTGGAAGTAATCCGTAATCGACTTTGGCCACTCATCAAAGCTGGCTGGCATATCTGGCCATTAGTCGCCGTATGCAACTTCCTATGGGTTCCTGTGCGCTCTCGGGTTTTGGTGGCTGTTTGTGTTGGGTTCGGCTGGAGTATCTTCTTGAGCGTCTTTGCCATGCGGAAAGGACATTGATGGGTGTTAAGACTGGGTATTTTTGGTCTTTGCGTTGTTGAATGGGTGTTTAGAGGAATTCCCCTGCGGAGCACTTTTCTTTGTATCTTGGAGTTAGAGTTTTAAAGTTACATGGGATTTAAACATCGGCCTTAAGTTTCTGTATTATGAGTTTCGAATCATGAAGACTTTTTCCGTCAAGCCCTCAATAGCAATTAAAGAATAGAATCGCCAGGTTCTCGGGTCTTATCTTAAGCTAACACTGAGACAAGGCAGGTATTGCTGTCTGTGGATTGGAGGCCATGGTACTGGCTGAGGAAACACCACGGCGATTGCGGTGCAATATTATCCAAAAGTAAACGCACTAATGAAAACATCAAAGAAGCTGCCGAACTTGAAACAACCCAGGTAGTTACATGGAGCATTGCTATAAGTTCTACCTGCTTCCGTTCAAGATCAAAAAGACAGCGAATATTCAGCTTTTGCAGCCAAGATACGGCCTGCCTTTGGCCTCAAAGGCCAGATTATGGTGCATCCTGGCACCAAAAGCCTAACTGATCAAGTGGACCACCTGTGAGACCTGCTCCTTGGGATCAGGATGACTTGGCCGCGGATACGAAATGCAAATGCTGGGTCATCCATGACTTGCTCGAGGTGCATCATAAGGTGCCAAGTAGAACGAGGTTGTGATAGAAATCGGCTCTGGGCAAAAGTTTCAAGGAGGATGGGAAACGTTGTAAATGCCCGAAAGCATTGACGTGAGCCTGAATGGTTGGAAGATCAGGCCCGTGGCCCAGCATAGGCCGCGGCGGCGTGAAGAACGAGACAATTACTTAGCCACGTACTCACGACATTGCTGAGTAGTCTGGGATCGGAGTACTTATCATCTCGTACCTGAAAAAGGCACTCCGTTTAGTGACAATCAAGCAAACTCTTCGGAGGCCGGCCGTCATCCTTCTGCGAGGAGGATATCGGGGTGCTTTCCATGCGTCATATGAGAGATGCGGTAATACCACTGCAGGGTATTTCTCCAGGTTGTAGTCGTGAGAAAGCCGATCAGGGAGGCTGGCGGTTTGCCGGATCTCCTCAGTGTTGGAGATGAAGGGACTTGAGTTACCAGTCGGTGGTCCTCGCTCGAAGAGTTTGCAATTGGGGCTGGTCACAATCGGTTGAGAAACTACACAACTCCGTAGATGAAGATGAATCTTTCTGGGCATTTGCCGAGTACCCGTGAGCGTTGTTGGAGACTTGTCAAGCGTTATCTCCAAAAGATGCTGGCATTAGTAGGGTAGAAATTGACTGATCTTAGGCCACGACCGATCGGCTAGATCATCATCGACACCCGGATCGGTTTTCCAATACTGTTCGAGTATTTCCAATGCTCGCTGGGTATTTAACAGTCCAAGCGCAGTTGAGACGCCTTGCAACGAAGTCTTTATCCTCGGCCTGTCGTCACCAAGTGCGTCGCATCCCGCAAAGAACAAGGGCGGAGTAAGAAGAGTGACTGGTGTGAGTCCGTCTCGTAGTGTCAGACGCTCTGCGCACTCGAGAATCTGCTTGACAAGGTTTTGCACGAGAGGTGACGACCTCCTCTCATTGCGTAAGCGCCGGTGGATGAGGAGCAGACCGGTGAGCTGCCATATCTGATTCGATATCCGGTATTCGTGGACTTCGGCAACAGATAGAACGCGACCGCGTATTGACATAACTGGCGGAGGATTCGCTTGATCTCGGTCGATTATGGACTGCAGATAGTTGAGGAGCCACCAGACCTCGGCCTCGACTTGACCGCCTTGCGATGAAGTCTCAGACGCTGTTCCATCATTGTTGATCCGGCGTAGTCGTGCAATCTCTTTGAACACTCCAAGGAGGTCCTTTGTACGCGAGAGATACATATCGATATACACAGGCTCGTCATCTGTGTCTGATGCGAGCGTTGTTGGCGAGGGGATAGTCGACTGTTGTGGAGCGAGTTCAGTCATTGAGTGGCAGACCAGCGATTCGGTCATGTCGAACCATCGGAGTAAAAATCGCAATTCGTCCGTCGGGTTCTGGGAAAGACCTTTATCGTGTATTCGAGAAATGAGCCCACGCGCTCCACGGAAGTGAACACTCCATCGATCTGGGCTGGGCTCACTGGCAAAGACTTCGCAAACGAAGAGTGCTCTTGATGCGGCCAGCAGGGGAATGAGTTGTTGATCTTCATCACATTCGGAGAGTTTCTGGCAAAGGGATCTCGAGCTGAGAGCTTGAAAGCCAGCAACGATGAGCGCTTGCGAGGACTGCTCCTCGCTGGTTTTGCAAGTCGCAAGTCGGTGAGTGGCCGCCAGTGCAACAATGCCCTGCAGTAAGGGCTCATTGAAGACAGCCATTGGCAAGATGAGTTCGCATAGCTCATCAAAGATCTGTGGATGTGGCGCAAGAACTTTGACGGTCCTCTCGGTGAAGTACTGTAGGCCTGATCGATGCAAGGGTGATAGGTGACCGAAGAACTCAACGGATGGGGTTAGAGGAGACATTGGCATTTGCCTCTGACTGACAACAAGTTGAGAAGACTCCGAGTCCTCTGATGGAGAATTTTGTATCCACTCTGGCTCATCGACTTTCTGATCTGGAGGAGGCGATGTAGCCTTTGGCGGGCCTGGTCTGGGAGTAGAAGGAGAAACATAGATGAAGTTTTTCTTGTTCAAATCTGAGAATGTTAGTATGTATCTTGCCTAGTAGACAATTGACATGCCTAATCTTTGAACGTTGCCTTCATTTTGTGACAAACAATCGCCAAAAGGTGACCGATTAAATGGCCTCCCTCCCCAGCGGAGCTTCACCCCGTATTCGCATTTGACCCCAGCAGTCTGACATCTCTGACACGAGGGTCTCTCTTCACTGCACTTCTTTTTAAAGCTCTTACACCTCGCACAACCAACCCATGATCGACGCTGCGGTGGCATCACAGGGGCTTTGAGTTTGGGGCACAAAGCAAAACATGCTGCTTTGGGGTTATGTCATTTGCTAGGGAACAAATGAGGGCGGGGGAAAGTTAAGTTGGTGATGGAACGGTTCAAGGCGGCGAATGGAGATAAGGCTAGAGACTGCGCTAGTACGGACTGGGAAGGATCAGGCGACCGATTGCTTATCTGTGTCACCTGCACTGATTGTCTTAAACCTGAGTGGCTGCTCTTATCAGTCATGATAAGAAATGGATGGGTACGCCATCATAGACCGGACATCTTCAGTTTCTTGGCTATCATGAACTTGAGCATGTATTATCCAAGTAATCAATTGAATGTCTGTCGAGATTGCTAAGCTGCCTTTCAATGCGGGAACCAAAAGCACTGAAGCAAGATCGCTTCTGTTTGTCATCCATGATATAGCAAACACCATCACCATTAAAACAAACATCCTCTGTTAGCTGAGTCGGCAAGATGCCTGGATCAACTAGTAGGCAAACCGAAAGTCCAGTCGCTTATTGCCCTCATCCTTTGTGGTGTCAAGATAATGCTTCTTCTGTTCATCATCCATTGCATCCCAAATCTTGTCCCTCCTCTTGTTTCTCCAGATGTAGTAGGTTCTGGTCAACAAATACAACGTGATGTTGAGCGCAATGATCGCTAAAAGATTCTTGTTTCCTTCCCGGTACCTCGGCGTGTCGTCTTTGCGGTAAACGTTGGATGCGATAATACCGGCAGATTGAACGGACATGTTGTAGACAGCTGCCGAGACTGTCCTCAGACGAACAGTATTGGAGTTGCGCGAGTTCCAACTCACTTGAATTGGATGGGCTAGAAAGATGATGTTAGTCGGCGATAGGTAAGCCAAGGGAGGAGCAAACTCACCAGTTGGAGAACCAAGCAATAGTGTCAGCACCGCGAACGAGACCCATCTGTTGACCGTGCTCATATCCACGACGTATAGATAGATCATGAACGGTAGCTTCCAAATCTGAACAGCTAAACCAAGCAGAGATCTTTCACCCCACTTCTCAGCAAGGTATGATATCAGTAGCAGGCCGCCAATGGAGAGGATCGTATGCGGAATGGTCAAAAGATTGGTAACAAGAACATTGAAGCCAAGGCCACGGAGGGTTAAGGTGAAGTACTGAGCGGGCGGCGTGGCTGGGATCAAGAATGTCAAACCGATGGCATAGATCGGCCAGAGGTCATAGTCCTTGAGCGACGCCCATAGCAACTTCGGAGTAATGGGTTGGCGGTTATGCATGTCGCCCTTGCTGGGATCGTCACGGATGACTCGGTTCACCATAATGCGCTCCTCCCTGCACGCCGGTCAGTCTCGAAGGTCTATCCATCTCTGGTGCGACTTACCGCTCGGTGAACCAACCGTTCTTACCACGGAGAATGCCTGAGGTTTGAGTGGGGCCAGCAGGCATAAGAAACCAAGCGGAAATACCAACCGCGAGCGTCAGTAGGCCCTATTTGGTACCAGTCATCAGTACAGTCAATGATGCAAAGAGTCGGAATAACAAACCTCAAACAGGAACAGCCATCTCCAGCCCTCGTAGCCGTGCCAGCCTCGCAGTTGGAGGAAGCCTGCTCCAAGAAAACCACTGATGATATCGGCGACGTTGTACGCCGTCCAGAAGAAGGCCAGACGAACAGTGAGTTCACTCGCGGTGTAAAAATAACTCAGGTATAAGATCGTCTACAAACATTCCATAACAACGATTAGTTGCGGCAACTAACACTTGGACAAGAAGGCATCATTGACCACTCACATCTGGGATAAATCCGCCCTGGAAGATAGCCAGTAAAGCACGGCATGCAAGAAACGAAGCCCTTCCGTCCAACCAGAACTGGCCCTAAGCAGACCGTCAGTATCAAGAGGGACTTTAAGTATTGCATTACCTACCGCAGAGACAAGACTCCAGAGGCACAACTGCATTGGAATCCAACGGTCAGGTCCGAGGTACTTGCTGACAAGCTGGGAGGGAAGCTCTGCGCACAAAAAGGACAACTTGAAGACGGTATTTCCAAGATTGTAATCTAACAATGCAAAGTCAAAACGATGAAGCAATCTGGTATGAAAAAGACTAACCGTTGGTGTCCATCTTCAGGTCTGGCAGAAAGTTATCGGACACAGCTTGAGACAAATTCGATCGATCCAGCTCAAGAGCCATAAACATGACGCAAGTGAATATCATGATCCGTTTATCAATCTTTCGAATGACTTTGCGTTCTTCATTAAATGTCCATCTCTCGGAAGGGTCAAATCGATGCAGATTCTCCCAGTCAGATCGGGGCTGGTAGCGCCTCGCCATGTCTGGGTCGTCAAAGACGGACCGACGGGTTGCAACAGCCTCTCCATCTTGTCTCGGCCGTCGCTGCCACCAACTTCGAGGTTCCTCTGGCGCAGCGAGGAGAAGTGTAGCGATGAGAGGGGTTGCCTTTGTGGAGGGAATGGACTTGGAGGAGTCCGAGTCGGTTGGCTCAATACGGAGGTCAACAGCATTCTTCACGTCTGACTGACGAACATCATCAGACTGTGCCATTGCGAAGATCAGGTTTCTATTTGGTCCTCTTCAGCATTCTTCTCGTAATCACCTTGGATGTAACCACGCCTTTTGTATACATTGACGTTGGTATGCGATGGCGAAATCCATGTTCCTCATCTCGAAAGACTCAACTCCGCGGGGCTACTTATGTGTCTATGGCGTCAGGTATGGATACAATAGCGAGATGTAGGGGTTGCTTCTGATGGTATTATTCGGCTTCTTTTCTGACTATTGTTTGATAACCCCCCTGAAATGGTTGTTGAGACATGTGTGTCTCGATAGTGGACACTTCAGGCTTGCAAGTGAAAAGTAACACAGACGAATGGTCAAATTGGCCGATAACGCCTTTTCGGGTCTGTTGTACCTCTCCGGTTCTCGGTATAAGCTGCATTTCAGTCGTCCTTGGCAAAGATCTGTAGTTCACGACAGAACTGGGAGGTATTGCACCATTGCTCGAACAACCACTCAACAGCTTGGGATTCCGCCGCCAAGATAATTTCTCAACATTACGCCATTCCCTCCTCCCCGAAAATAAGCATAAGTTGATAGCCGCTGGTCAAATTTCACCTCACCGAAACTATGATGGTTCGCCTATCTCTGGCGCTTCGTCGCCTCGCATCTCGGGTCGGATCTCGCCCCCCACGAGCTCCTTTGAGCATAGACGAATCGGAGCATCACAATTTAAGGATGGGACTACCAAATAGGGCCTTTTTAGTCTATCTCCGCGGATTACTCTATTTGCATTTCGGAGACAAGATGACGTGCTTCCGGTCGAGGTCTTGAACCTGCCTGCCGAAGTACTCAACGTTCTGGCCGGTGTTCTTAAATCAGACAGAGTTTGGTATACCTCTAGAATTAAGATATAATTTCTATAAGTAGTAAATCCTATATTAAGGTTTTCATTATACAGTCTTAAAGCTTAAGCCTTAAAAGGCTTATTTTATTACATAGCCTTTTTAGAAACCTTTTTCTTCTTTGATTTTATATTAAAGGATGAGTTATATTTCTTTGGACAAAATTTCAACGCCATCAGCAATAGCAGTCCAAGTATCATGAAACACTAACTTGGGCCGATAATTCAACACCAACGAGCCTCGAGCAGGACGAACAATCGCAAGGGTGATAGTGCTCAGTATAGAAGGGTCTGTAGCCACCACCGATTCGAGGCTCCCCGTAAATCCATTCAAAGCCTTTTGTATTGCAACGAGATTTCTGTTGAGCCTCCTCTGTTCCTCGAGCGCTAGCCTCAGAATCGTTTTCCCTTGTGAGCGCTTGTGTATCGAAGCTCCCTCGTCCAAAAGAGCACGAACGATTTCGACAGATCCTTGCCGAGCGGCGTCTACTAGAGGCCACTGGAAGCACTCGGATACTGTGCTTACATATCTTGCATTCGGGTTCGCTCTAGCTGATAGAAGGTCTCGTGTGAGACGAACATCTAACAAGGCGATGGCGAGACCCAGTGGAGTCATACCATTCGCTGATACTATGTTGACATCACACCTTGCTTTCAGCAGCCATTTCAAAACTCTAGGATCTGCTTGTGCTTGGTCCTGAACAGAAAGGTAATGGTGTTGCTGAGCTTCAATTTGCTGAATGTTGACCCAGTCATCACCCTCTCCGGAGAACGCAGATAGTTTTAACACATCGGCTGGGCGTTCATTCGCACTTCTCGAGCTGACTGGCCAGCACTGTTCTTGAAAATAATGCTTGATATCTGCACCGCAATCAGATAGATCTGTAATCATGTCGTCCGCGTCTTTCCCACGAAACATTGCAAGGTCTAGAGCCGATAGCATAAAGTCTGACCGGCCATGACCTAAATAGTCGCGGACCGGATATACCCTCGCCCCAGATGAAAATAGCATCTGGTATCCTACCCCCCAATGTGCATCGATCGCAATTAGTATGGGGGGCTTTCCACTCGATGAACCTTTTGCGTCTGCGCCGCCTTGCAATAAGGCTCTCACGACATCAGCTTCATAGCTTTTGTTCTCGGTCATTCTTTCAATTGCCACTTGCAGTGGGGTGAGACCCTGCCGGGCGCCGTTTCTATAAGTTTCGTTGGGTTGGGCACCCAAGCATAGTAGTGTTTCCACTCCAGCTACATTCAGAAAGTCGTAGTCAACAAGTCTGCACAGGACGTCGGTGAGGCGGTCTTTGTGGCAGAAGAAGCCAGAGAGATGGGATCTTAAGGCCTTGCTAAGTGTATGGACGACATCTCTACACTCTGGCCCTTTTGAATCGCATAATAAGTGATGTAAAAGCCGAAGATGACGATTGGCATGCGCCCAGAGTGCGATGTTGTTGTTTGACTTATCATCATCCCAGGGAAAGATAAGACCAGGAGCATTCTCATTTATCAGCTTCAAGAAAAGATCGTTAAACTTAGTCTCTTCTTGAAGATTGAAATAAGGTCGTGACGTGTGATCAAGCCAATGTGCCTCAGCATAGCTGAAAAATAATTGTGCTTCGCCTACGGTCACAGAAGACTTGGCCGTGGAAACAACTTCTAGAATCCTTCCCAAGTCAAACTTTGGGGTTTGTTGTTGTGGCCGTTTCTGTTGGATAATGGTCTTCATGAAGCAAGCAAGAAGGCTCTCTCGGGTAGTCGCATCCGATATTGTCTGCAGAGATTTGTTGTCAAAAACAAGCTTCTTTTGACGAGCAATTCGTCGGTCGAGTTGCTCGAGATTCAGAGCAGTGATACAAATGAAACCTATTGTTGAGTCTGCCTGACGCAGGGTGAAGAGGAAAATCCTATGTTGACGCTTTCCGAGAGCTGGTCCAAGGCCGTGGTTCTTGGCACTATCGATCTGGGGAGAACTTGATACCCCCTCCAAATTCTGTTCTTTGGAAAGGTCCTCGAGACATTCGGCCTCGCTATCCACGAGGACATGTCTTAATGCGCTATGGTGAATGTAGTGAACAGTATTCTCCTCTTCGTCAATATAGAGCAGCCCACCGCCACAACGGTAAACCATAGCCTCAGCATCCAGCGGAAGAGTTGAGTCATCCCAAAAGGGCACACCAGGTTCAATATTAAGGGCGCTCCGTAACTCGTTTTTCGTCAATGGGCGTATAGCTGCAGTGACTATTTCAAAAATTCGACTTCCGTATTTATCATCCTTGATTCTGCCCAGGGCCTGTTCAAATGACTCAAAGAGGCCGGTAGGTAAACGATCAAGAATACGGGCAAAGTCCCCAAGAACAGTCAGAGTCTCGCCGTATAGGGGGAATAGAGCGTTGAGTTGAAGTACAACCCATAGATACATTCCTTGAGCCCCTTGGACTAGTATATTCTGGACATGCTCCTTGGTCGCTTCGTCTAATCTCTGTGCTAGGGTTCGACGACTAAGCTCTCCTTTAATGTAACTCTCAATTTCTCGGTCTTTCCGGGAACAAGACATTGAGATTGAGTGTACGGTTTGAAGAAGCTCCAAAACCATGGGTCTGATGAGGGAGTCAAATCGTACTGAGCAGCAGATATGTAATTGGAGATGGGTCTGTAAATCCGCCAGTGGTCGGAGAACTTCTTGAGCATCTTCAGCACCTAGTTCATCTAGACCGTCCATGATAACATAGTAATGACAATGATCTGGAAAATGCGCTTTGATAAACTCGATAATAGATTCTGTGTCATTTGCTGTGTACTCTTGGCTGTATTGACGGATTGCTGGATGGTCCGCGGGGAGTCTTAGAGATCTAAGGAATTGGTGGGCTATGCTTCCAAATAGTGTGCGAGGTAAGAGTGTCTTTCGGTCCATCGATTGACAAAAGAATGAAGCTACCGCACATAGGCCAGGCTGCGGTTCAGTGGAAAGGCTGGGCCAGAACTTGCCTGTAATATTGGCCATGGTAACCGTTTTACCACTCCCAAGCGATCCATGTATTAACAACGTTGATGAGGAGGAAGCCGATCTCCAATTCATGTATTGCTCGTCGTCGAAGATCCACTCCACAGATCCCTTCCGTCGCTCACGTCGCCAGGTACTTTCAAACTCATCTTGATGCGGTGACAACTGCCGAAGTACTTGAATGCGCCAATCCTCCGCTCTTCTCTTCCTCGACTCGCCCCACGAGGATAGACTACCTGAAATGGCCGCAATCGACGTATTTGCTTGAGCTTGGGATGCTTCGTTCAAGTAAGCAAGCTTTTTGTTGATCACTTTTGACCAAAATGCCAGTTGTGTCTCGAATTCCTTAAATTCTTTCTCTAAGCATGTGCTTGTAGCTAATTGAGCAAGAAAACCTTTCTTCTCGAAGCCAATGATTGTTTTGCACATTTCGGTAATAACAATTAGGTATTCGCAAGTAAGGGCCTTTAAATCCGAGTCGTGGGGAAATAATAGGACTCGATCTCGTTGGATGATAGTTGCGTGTCCTAAACGCATGAGCAAGAGCGAAAGGCGTTCAAAATAGGATAGATGACCGGTCGCTATCTACATTTCAGACTGGTCAGGAAATTGAAGTGGTATCAAAATGGCTAGTATTCTCACCTCAAGAGACAGTCTCACGGTTGCCCAAACGCCACTTGCGATCATGTTCTGAGATCCACCAACTAAGATGTCGCCAGGTTTGATAAGAAGCTGGATTTGATCTAAGAACTTGAGAAGTCTTGTACCAAAAGGCTTCCAAGAGGTTTGATGGAGTCGCGAACCATCTCGATTGATTTCTTCCGTAAGACGGATGACGTCGATTTCGGAGGGAGGAGAATGCGTTTGCCATGTTTTGAAGATTGGCCGGTATTTTTCGTCAAGTCCAGAGCTGAATTCTGAGATAACCTTTGCGAGTCTTACGGCGGGCGTTAAAGGCGCCGCAGTGGGTACGGGTACTAAAGAGGACATGATGTCGTCGTTAGAAGATACCCTGGCTTAACCGCAAGGGAATTTATCCTTTTGCATACGACACACAATACTTCTTTTGCAAAGAGAAGTGTATGTAATTTGGCTTGATCACGAAGATGGATAAGCAGGCTGAGTTTGGAGATGAGAAAGAAGAGAGGCGGCAAGTGATTCTGTCCCTTGTGTGGTTATAGTCTGCCTTATCACGTCACTGTAAGACATGTGAGGGGTTATCTGCAGGCATCTGGTTCCTGATAGGTTGTACGAAGTACAAGGGGATTGAAAATGATGGGACCAATAATAAGAAATTGAAGAGGTATATGATATTATAATTGCAGATTCAAATAGAAAAACAAATTTATAAAAACTACTTAAAGTACCTTAATAGATTTAAAAATATAAATAGTGTTATTAAAGGGTAATTGTGGCATTCTTTAAATCAGTCATCTTAGAACTTGAACCCGTCCAGAAGATGTGCTCCCCTGATTCGACTTGATACTTGGCATTGTTGTAGTAGCCAAGATCGTTCTTGGGTATCCTGAAGTTGACAACCATACCCTGGCCTGACTTAACCTCAACCTTCTGAAAGCGGATCAGGCGTTTGTTTGGCAGCTCGATCTCGGAGTTCGAAGGTCTCTGATAGACCTGGATGACCTCCTTTCCCGTAAGGGAGCCTGTGTTGGTCACCGTAACCGAGATAGAAACGGCGTTACCGTTCTGAGTAATCTTAGGAGCAGAGATGTCGAAGGTGGTATAGCTGAGGCCGTAGCCGAACGGCATGGGAGCATCACCTCGTTTTAGACAGGGGAAGTTGTAGTCATATGTGGCGCAAACACTGGGAGTCTGAATGAAGCTTACGCCTCCTTGTGCGTCAGAAGGCAGATAGTCGTAGTACACTGGGAGGGCTCCCTCAGCTTGCGGCATAGTTACAGTCAGCTTGCCACTGGGGTTAACCTTGCCCTGAATAATCTCGACTGCGCTGTCGGCGGTGAACTCGCCAGCGAGGAACGTGTGGAGGATGGCGTCGGCCCGTATGGTTGAGTTGTTGAGCACAAACGACTGGCCACCACTGAGAACAACAATCGTTGGCACGCCGGCGTCGAGAACGGCGTCAATGAGTTGCTGCTGACTACCGGGGAAGCCCAAACTGGCATGTGTGAAGAATTCGCCATCCGTACGCTCACCAGCATTTGGATCCAGAGTGTATACGGACAGAGATCCAACAGCCACAATCGCAAGGCCGGCTTCCTTTGCAGCAGCGACAGCAGCTTGGATGCCCTCAGTGTCACTATCACGTACGAAAGCAATGTCAACGCCCTTGATGTACTTAACGTTCTTGGCTCCGAGCGCTGCCTCGAGGCTCCCCTTCAGCGTGCGTCCATGCAAGGGTTTCTCGCTCGTACTGGGAGCGTAGCTTCCAGGATTCAAAAGGTCGGCCATGGGGCCGAGGAGTGCAACCTTGGGGATCTTGGATTTGGGAAGAAAATTGTTCTTGTTCTGTAGTAGGACGATGGATTCGCGTGAAGCCTTCCGGTTGATGTCGAGATGCTTGGATGCGCGAAGCACCTTCTTGAGGTTCTTCATCGTGGGCAAGGGAAGATCAAACATGCCAGTCGCAAACTTGATGATCAAATGCTGCTTCACTGCCTCGTCTACCAGCCTCACGATCTCCTGGTCGCCCGAACTGTTAACAAGAGTCGGAAATGCGGCTGGTTGTTGAGGAGCTAGCTCGAGCTGCAATCCGGCACGGAGGGCCTTGGTAGCTGCATCCTTGAGAGATGAAGCCACGAGGCTTTGGGTATGAAGATGTGGAATGGCCACGGCGTCGGACATGAGCAGGCCATCAAAGCCCATTTCAGATCTCAGCATACCCTGCAGAAGCTGTTTGTTGATTGACATAGGGACACGGTCGATACTGGAATACGACACCATGATAGACGCAGGGTTTTCCTTGAGCACGCGAATGTACGGAAGGGCGAGATCGTTGTACAAATGATTGATGCCGCCGGCCATGCTAGCAGTGTTGATACCGCCCGCGCCTTCTCCGTATAAGAAGTGCTTGACCGTGGTGGCGACTTTGATGAATCCGTTCTTGTCTTTCTCTTCCATAGTTCGAACATACTGCGCTGCGAATTCACCGACAAGATAGACATCTTCGCCGTAGCTGGTATGGAATCGGTTAGCCATACGTCCATATGCACAGGAAGCCGTCAACACCGCGAGCAAATACAAGAATGAAGTTGTAGTGGAAAAGGAGTTGCTTACGTCTCGCCCACTCGGCCGTATCTGGGATCCTTGGCTACGTCTAGCTCGGGACTTAGTACCCAGTGCGTCCCGAGCGCCATGTTCTCGTCTCGAATCGCTCCCGCTACTTGGCCATACAGATCTAGGTCCCATGTCGTGGAGAGTGAGAGTGTTGCTGGAAAGAGGGTCCCTCCAGGCACATAGATGGAGTTGACCGAATCTGTGACTGTAATGTACGGAACTTTGCCATCCTGCATTTGCTCCTGTCGGACCTTATTCGCGAATGGCAGCACCTTTTCAGCAGGATTCAATTGTGAGCCGTAACCTAATGAGAATTTGTCAGCTTGGGACTTGTTCGTTGAGACAAGGCTTTGTGCACTTGCGCCTTACGAAAGACCTACTTACTTAGTATACCATGCTGCAGAGGGTACAACGCATCATATGCAGTCTGGTTAAAGGATGAATTAGGATCCAGAAGCTTTCTTATACCACCTAACTGGGCGATCTTCTCTGTCCATTTGAGGGTGGGCAAGAGAGCCTCCACGCGCTCAGCTGGGGAGAGAGCTTTGTTTTTCCAGGCTTCGTTGTTTGCGCTCGGTGCGGCGATCACATGGTACGCCAAGGACCCAGTAAGAGCTAGGCTTGTCACAGAGAAACGGACCATCTCGCCAGGCTGTTGAGGGTGACTTGTGTAGAGACGCCGACAGCTGGATTCTTGGGGGAGTTACTGTTAGTGGTTGGATGTATCAATGGGATGACATTCTTCTTATACTTTTCTTCGCAGGCCAATGCAGCAGAGTTGCTAACGCCCGCATCACTCTTTCAAGGTACATCGGCATGAAGCTGGGGCATATGGCCTTAGCTTGCTTGCCTCATTTCTGCACAGATGACGAATAAATTCATGAAGCGAGCTGAGCCAGGTCTTTTCCGCCAAGGTTGTGCGGATGGCGATGATCATGTCTTTGGCCATACGCATGATCCATTTCTTGAGAGTCCAGAGACTAATCCGGGGTATTACCTACGAATCTGATTCGATAAATTGATTATCTGAGGACATAAACCGACAACCGGACAGTGTTGTGATATGTTCAATTTTGACTTAGTGACTGCCAACGTGAGATGAGCCTGGAGGCTCGTCGCTCGGGCAAGACATATCCATCTTAGTTTCTTCTCTGAACCAATTGCAGTCTAGTCAAGGTGGTATTGACCGACTACCGAACCCCAGATCAGATGCCCGAGTACGTGTATCTCGGCCGGATTTACCAGAAAAGGCTAAGCCATTTTTCAAGGACATCGGCCCTCGAAAGACGCAATCACTCATAGCCCGCGTGGATGGTCCATTTTCGTCGTCGAATTTGCTGCGGGGCTATAACTCTTTCGAGGGAGCCACGAGTTCCGGGTGAAGTGCCGATTCTCGTTCACCTTCTTTGAATAAGAGGTGTTTAAACCAAAACGAGCATAACGCAAGATAGGGTTAGCCTAAATTACGCCATACCTAGCCTGGCGTGATAGCTCTTGTTCGCCGTTGATACATAGTGAGTTGCATCTCCCAGCAACACTAATACGAAGTATATAATATTTTCTGATTAGATCTACAGGAAGCAGTGGGTCAAATACAACATAAGAATGACACACGATTCTCGCCAGACTGACTGTTTCCTGATTCGTTAGCGGTAGCAACGGTGTCATTGGAAGATTATATGGCTTAGCCTTCAAAGTCAAAGCAATGTCTAATTGAAGTGGTCGGAGCATTTCTTGAACGAGATGACCTGCTCTTCTGCCGATAGCACTGGCACAACATAAGGAGCTAATAAGATGAACTGTCGCTCACGTGCTTGCGCCCAATTCCGTGAGTTGATCTTCCAGGAGCCATGCCCAGTCCTGGGGAGCCCACCACGCGAAGAGACCAGGTGCAGCAGGGCTGCGAGTGCTCATTGGCTCTTGGCCACGAGGCTTGGCCGTATGAGCTCGAAGCTTTTCTTTTGTAGGCTGATTGTTGGTTATAGAGTTCGTTTTCAGATGGGGGTTTGCTGATTGCGACCCTGCAGTCGCATCAGTTGTAGCGGTCGATGCGCCAACGAGGCGAGGTCTCTCCTCTTGAGAATTGCCATGGTTACCCCGTGTAGGAGAACTGTGTTGGTTGTCCCCCATCGAAAAGGCTGGGTGCCGAGGTGTACCAGAACCAGGAGTTACTTCCTCGATATGGGAACTCTGGTACTCTTCATCGTCGCGTTCAATATTTGACAATTCAGCTCGGCGCAAGAGACTGTGTACAGCCAAACGCTGTCGAGCACGCACAGCTTCGGAAAAATGACCGTCCGATCTGTTTTGACTCTGTAGCGAGGACAGATGATGGATCTCACTCTGCAGAGTCCGACCCTCTTCGGGGTTGCCGTTGATCGCCGGTGCAGTAGCTGGGCCTGAATCGGGTGTGCATATCTCGTTGGCTGTAGTTACTGAGAAGCCTGGTTGGGTTTCATCAGATAGAGTTCCCGCAACAGGTGTTGCGTTTGCTGCCGCAGCTGACCCCTGGTTCGCTGCCACGTGAATAAATCCAGCGGCCCCCGACTGATCGTCAGGAAGGTTTCGTTTATTCTTTTGCTGCTCGGAGAAGATGGCGATGGACTCCTCCAGTTCCCTAATGATAGGACTCACGAGTGCTGAGAATCGGAAAAATCTCCTGAGCGCAGCTAGGCAAAGCTCGGCACGGCTAATAGCGAATTCCGGTGACGGCCGAGCAAGGCCGCGACCGCATCGAGAGATGAAGAGGATAAGACGGGTGGCATGGTAAGCACAAATAGCTGTGTCGAATTCAAGGAGGTGATGTTGCGTGCTATGCTGGTTGAATGCGGTAAGTATGTAGATAATTCGCGTTGCGTGATGCAAACATTGAGCCTCAGCAGCAAGGAGGGCCTGGTAGTCATGGCCAACGAGCACGGCAGCGGGGGCAGCCTCCGAGTACCCAGGCAAAAGGATGCGGTTGATATCGCAGTGTGCCTGGTGCCATGAGATGTGGGCCAGCAATAGACGAGGGAGCCATCGGGAGATAGACCCGTTTCCGTTACAACTGCTGCCAGGAGACTCAAATGCTCCATCCACGCTTAAGAGAGCTTCCAGGATCGGTGCTGGTTTCTCCATGCATGCTAGTGTTTGTAAGTGGTGGCTGAAGAGGTCTGTGAGATTACACAACGGCGTTTCTAGCAGCGCAATTTTCCTAGAAAGCTTCATTACATCACTTCGAATTGCTTCCAGCTGCATAACAAGCCCGTAGGTGCCCCCCTCACCACGGCAGTTTTGGTACTCGCCGTCGGCTTGTTCCTTTGCAGTAACATCAATTTCGTGACCACTGGTCATTGCCATGAAGTGTTCCTCGCTGCGCGGAACGTCAATGTAGATGACCTCCATTGGCAACGAGTCAAACTCGGCAAGGCCAATCGAGAAATAGCGCTCGACCATCTTTAGAGACCAGAGAGTGCGGCGTCGTACTTCTCGCGCAACTGGCTGAAGGTCATGTCTCTCGTAATTGAGTCGCATAGTCGTGGCGAAGCGAGCAGCCGTGGCTGTCAGCATGAATGCCCTTTGAAAAAGCTCCGTCTCTATGTAATAGTGAATTACGAGGAGAAGCGCCTGAAGTTTGGTTATACTAGGCGATTCGAGACTTCTCCATATGCTCTCCTCGGCCATCCTGATCCACGCACCCGTATCCTCAGTAGAGGCAACGATGTGGTTGACCGCTCTTCGACTCGAGTCTTGTTGATGATCAAGCTCGAGATCGACTTCTCTGCGCAGGTACAGCATTGCAATCGCGCAAATAGAAGCAGGAAGGGCACGATGCACGTCATGCGAATGGCACCTTATCCTGGTGGTTTCTGGATGTAGAAATGCGTATGATGGCATCGGATAGATGAACTTGAAGAAGACGTCAAGGAGACTGTCTAGTTGATCGCGGCTTGGGCCACCGTAAACTGAGCCTCTTGTTACAGACCCTGTTGAGGATGGATGCCACGATACTGATGAGTCTGCGGGCGAAGACAGCGGCATTGTAGCTGTTTCTCCGCACCTTGAAGGATGTCCCGCAGACTGCTGCTGCCGGGGCAGTTCTGTTCTTTGCAGCTGATGCTGTTGATGCTCCTGTCGCTGAGGCTCGTGCTCCACTTCATACTCCTGGTCAATCGCCAGGCCGTGTTCATAATCGTGTTCCAGTTCCTGCTGCTGCTCCGGTGCTTTTTGGTGTTGGTGCTGCTCCGTTATTTCAGTAGCTGGAGGACTGGTTGACATTTCGGAGACAGACTGCAAGCCCTGTTCTCTTTCCAGAAAGGAGCATTCGTTTTGCTGAGGGGCCTCCTCCAGTGTGGTTTCGTCAAGCAAATAACCTTCTGGGGCGCGTCGATAACGCTTAAGTGGCGGATAAGTGCATCTGATGTCCTTCTGCTGACATGCGACACATGCCGGAAGCGTCGCCGAGCACTTGATCTTCTTGAGACGACAGGAAGAGCAGGCACGAGCTCCTCGGAGGCGTTTCCTCGACGGTGACGGGCTCTCGTGAAGTTGGCACTCATCATTGTTGAGAGAGCAAGCCAAGTTCAGCCGTCGACAATTGCGACACGTCCCTGGTTGTTTGTCGCAGCGTACCTTGCGCTGTTTGCATTGAAAACATGTTTGAGGGATGTAGGTATTGGTATGAAGCCTGAAATGGCCGATATACTGTTCGTAATCCATTGGATGCCATCCTTCTCGCGACCGATGCTTGTCAGCTTGTGAATTGACCCAGTTTGTGAGATGTGAATGATTTGGATGGCAATGAAACTGCAGCGACCCGTGTTTGCGGGGAAGTGGAGAGTCCCCAAGGGGCCATGGCGTGCTATTCTCTCCAAGTGACGGAACCAACTGAATTTAATTTAGGGCGGGTCAGCGTCTTTTTAGTGCCGTTTGGCCCCGCATCAGCAGAGCCACAGCGCCTTCAGAGGCTAACATTGGGGATAAGTCGCCAAGGTCCATTCTTGCAAACCCTTCACAGGGGCTTGAATGAGTACAATAGCTTCATCTCAGCTCCTTTTCACAGGCCAAGAGGCTTGACTTTGCGAGTACTGTTTCATTAGGATCTTGATGCTTCTAGTCACTGTGTTATGTACATGTCTCATCTATCAGTTGTCTTACAATCTGCGTTCCATCCAATCCTTCACAACTTCTGCTTCAGCGCATCCTCAGGTCGCACGCCGTTCTGTTCTGCATACTTGACTGCCGCTGGGACACCTTTACTTGGACCACTCAGTCGGAGATGGATCGGATCATCGCCAATATGCTCCATCTTGGCCTCGAGGAGAGCCGTCATGTGCTTGACCACGTCAATATACGCACTATCGTTGTACAAGTTGAAGAGCTCGAGGGGGTCCTTCTCGCAATCAAATAGCTCCCATTCCTTTTCCTCTGGCTCATTAATATTGTCTGCACTTCCTGGCCGCGCGCCTACAACTCCGAGATCCTCGTTATACCAGTAAATGAGCTTATACCGCTGATTGCGGCATCCGTAGTGCGCATAGGCCTGGTGAATTACATCGTTGTGCATCCAGTAACGGTGATACGCGACGTTCTCCCATTCAGGACCTGTCACGGATCCCCCGCGCATCAGGGGCAGTGCCGACTTGCCTTGCATATAGTTCGGGATCTTGATGCCCGCCAGCTCGAGGAAGGTCGGGGCAAAGTCGACATTGCAGAATATCTCATTGCTGATAGAGCCGGCTGGAATCTGCTTCGGGAGTTGCGCCAGGAAGGGCATCTGGAAAGATTCCTCGTACATAAACCGCTTGTCGAACCATCCATGCTCACCCAAGAAGAAGCCCTGGTCCGAAGTGTAAATAACAAGAGTGTTCTCGGTAAGGCCCTTCTGGTCAAGATAGTCCAGCATGCGCCCTACGTTGTCATCCACAGATTGGATCACGCGCAGGTAGCGCTGCATGTAGCGTTGGAACTTGAAGGCAGACAGCTCGGCAGGTGTAGTGAATGTGAAAACGGTGCCATCATCTTTGTCAATCAGCTTAACGCTCGGGTCCGTTGGGATCTTGCGTTGGGCCGAGCCGGACTCTTGAGTCACACGCTCGCCTACCGACCGACCGCCGTCTGGCTGAACGAGTCCAAGATCCTGATATGTCAAGTCCTCAGCCACGCGCATTTTGGCGACTCTGGCAGCTTTAGCTCTATTCTTGTAGTCATCGTCGTACGTCTCTGGAACCTTGATCGGCTTGTCGGCATACAGGCTCTTGTGCTTTGTATCGCATTCCCAAGATCGGTGAGGAGCTTTGTGATGGCACATCACAAAGAATGGCTTACCAGAGCTCTCGGTGGCAGTTATCCACTCAAGGCACTTGTCGGTGATTATGTCCGTGACGTACCCTGTTTCGTGACGCTCGACGCCTGCGCCTTTGCCGTCGGGGGGCATTTCGATGAACTCGGGGTCCCAGTAGTCCCCTTGGCCTGGCAGGACGCTCCAGTAGTCGAAGCCCGTCGGCTGGTGTGGTTCGCCTTCGCCCAAATGCCACTTGCCTACCATTGCCGTACGGTAACCGCCTGTGCGTATGTGCTTCGCTACGTTGGGCATATGTTTGTTGATGTGGTTGTCGAGCGTCATGACTCCGTTCACGTGGTTATGTGTTCCTGTAAGAATGGCCGCTCGAGATGGTGTACAGATGGAGTTTGTTACATAGCAGTGATTGAAGAGCATTCCATTCTTGGCAATCCGATCGAGGTTTGGCGTATTGTTTATGCCCGCGCCGTAAGCACTGATGGCCTTGGATGCATGGTCATCTGCCATGATGAAGAGAATATTCGGTCGCGAGTCCATCTTGACCCCAATGATTGAGTGGTTCGTTTAGTGAAGAATAGAATGAGGCAGAATATGGAAAGAGACACGCTTTGAGACCTAAGGAACGGAGGTAGAATATGTCAGTCAGTGCTTGGGACGATCAGGTAGCCACAAGCTATTCGGAGAACTTGGTGAAGTGCTTACTATGTATGTGACGGAGGTTGAGGACAACAAACAGTCTTACCGGCTAATGTTAGCTATCGTATTATTACGCTTTTACATCAGACGTAAGAATTTTTGATAGCCGATGCAGCGGCCCGTAGGCGACTGTCTTCTCTTCCTGGCACTCTCCTTTCCGTCTCGAATGGCCTATCAAGAGCTCGGAGCCCCAGCATGACTCTGTTGCAGCCAAAAGAAGAAACGATGGCTACCGGTAGTCGGCCGGATGCTACAATCGGGTATAGTGTAATTGGCACCGACTTGGCTGTGGAGACTCACCCGACTCTTCCCCATGTCCGGGTATCGGTAGCGAGCTCCCTTTGGGGCTAGTCTTCTCGGCTGCCAACCTACGGATCCATGACAGGACTCCAGTGCATGATCCTTCCAAGATGGTGTCCACCAAACCTCACAACTGTACCAATCTTCCGGGATCTCTACCTAGCAGAGTCTCGATTTCAGCCCATTTGCGGTGCATCTCACCATTGCCCTTCCACAGCACGCCATGCTTTAACGCCAGTTTGCCCGTCTACGTTCCGCGTGGATGATGTATTTCTTTATAAAGCTTTTCGTCGTGCCACAAGACAGTCGGCCCCTTAACAGTCATATCAGTTGGAGACGCTCATGACCCTTTATATCTTGTTTCATATTCGAAAGTCACGTCCGTATTCCCATTGCTAAACAGATGCCAAAATGACAAAGGCTCTTGGAACCTTCAGAGCATTCTACCTTGTAGCGTTATGCTGCGTTGGTTCTTTTCTTTTTGCCTATGACACCGGTATTGTTGGTGGAATTCTGACCTTCTCGAGCTTCCAACGGGATTTCCGATATACCACCAAGGATAAAGCCAATGTCGGTTCACTATCCACGAGTCTTTTGCAAGCTGGCGGTGAGTACATCTATCTATCTATCTGTTTGTTGCAGTTGTTTGTTGAATGTCATTTACTTCTGCATGGCGACAGTGCTATCATTATGCCTTCCCTGGCCCTATGCAGAGAAATATATAACTAATTTGGAACTCTTGTCTTCCTTAGCTTTCTTCTCCTGCTTCTTCATCTGGCCCTTCACCGCTCGATTTGGCCGCCGCTGGTCTCTTGTTCTGGCCTCGGCTATTTTCAATGTCGGCGCCGTGGTTCAAACCATCAACACTCATCATCTCGCCGGATTTTACATCGCTCGATTTGTCTCGGGAGTCGGCGTTGGCATGGCCACTGTGATAGTGCCCATGTACTCAGCTGAGATGGCACCAAAAAATATCCGTGGCATGCTTGGTAGCATGTTCCAGTTCTTCTTTACCTTGGGAGTCATGACTTCGTACTGGGTTGATTATGCAGCGAGCATCCATATCCCTGATGACAGCAGCGCCCAGTGGCAACTACCGGTCGGTTTACAGCTTGTTCCCGGCACTATTCTTGGCTTAGGAATGCTCTTTACAAAGGAGAGTACTCGTTGGCTGGCCAAGACAAATCGCCGTGAGGAGGCTTTGCAATCTTTGATCTGGGTACGCGGTGGAGATTCTCCAGAAGTCCAAGAAGAGTAAGTCACCCCCAAGCATGACAATTCACATATCCCTGGACTGTTGGTCAAATGGCTTGCTTCTGACACACATCCCCCTCACAGATTCGGCGAGATTGTTCGCAGCATCGACGAAGAGAACCGTATCAAGGCTGGCTTGACTTGGAAAGAGCTTATTGAACCCGTCAACCGTTACCGACTCGGCCTCATCATTGCTTTGCAAATCGGTAAGCACTTCTTTTTGATCGTGCATAATTGGAGACCTAGCTTTGGCTAATGATCTACGTTTTAAGGCGTTCAACTCACCGGCAACACCTCCATGGCGTACTGTAAGTGAATTCCTGTGCAGCTTAGTGCTTTTCCAAGTATCTCTAACATGTCTGTTCAGATGCTCCTCAGATTTTCGGTCTAGTTGGTGCCGGCCAGGACAAGCTTCTGCTTACCGGCTTCTTCGGTCTTGTCAAAGTCGTGGCGTGTCTTTTCTTCCTGCTATTCCTCGTTGAACGAATCGGTCGTCGTGGCTCCCTGCTAGGAGGGGCAGGCCTCATGGGCACTTACATGCTCATCGTGGCAATCTTGACAGTCAAGTTTCCTCCGAACCCTGATGCTGGACTGACCCCTCCTTCTATTGCCTCTCTGACTATGATTTATCTCGAAGCCATGAGCTACAACATCTCTTGGGGGCCTGTACCGTGGGTTTACACCGGTGAGATCTTTAGCAGCCGGACTCGCGAGGCTGGCATTGCCATCAGCACTTCAACGCAATGGCTGTTCAACTTTGTCTTTTCTCAAGCCACTCCCCACGCTGTCAAGAACCTTGGCTGGAGGACCTTTCTCATGTTCTCAATTTTCAATTTCGCGCTTGTTGTATTTGTCTGGTTCTTTATCACGGAGACCAAAGGCAAGTCTCTAGAAGAAATGGAAGATCGTAAGTCTAATGTCTCACCCAACTTGCCTAGCCCGAACAATGACTGACATCTGCCCTAGTCTTTGCCCGTCGGGCTGGCGTCACTATTGCGAGACCTGTAGAAGACGGGGTAGGAAGTGAGAAGGAGTTGGAGAGAGACGTTGTAATGCAGTCTGCCAAGTCGAACTAGGTTCTTTGAAGCGTGAAGAAGTCACTTCTCTAGTCATAATGCAAGCAAAGCTAGCACGTGGTGGACACTATGGCTGAAGCATTACAGCAAATTTTCACCCAGTATAGATTCTCACGCTCCGGCACGGGTTGGTGTCTTCTGATGGCTTACTGGTGCACCTTTAATAGTAATAAATTACTGTTCACGAGAAATCATTGTTGGGTAATACAAATAGGATTAGTTAACTAGGAAAATAAGGCGAGCAGTTATCAATCTGTTCCGGGTTAAAGAGAAGGGAAACACAGTCTGTGGTATAGAAGAAACTGTGGAGAAACCTAAGCTTTCTGAACATTGTACTCGGAGACACCAAAGTTGTGGATCTTCTTGTCCTTTGTTCCGACGGCAATAAACTCAGGGCCAGTGTTGAAGATGTAGAAAGGCTGATCATCTCCAGGATAGAGAGGCTGGCGAAGAGTGACCGCATAGACTGCCTGCTTGTATCCCGCCTTTCGGAGGATAGTGAACGCATCATGAATATCGAGAGCGACAGGCCAGGAGATGACCTGATCACCCAAAAAGGGAGAGTTGATGGTCTGGACCTTTCCAAACTCACCCCATCCAGTGGACTGGATGATAGCAGTCTTGTTACCGCTGAGACCACAAACAATACGGTTGTTGACAAAACCCCATTCATTCTGGACCGGCTTGCGAGTCAGGGGAGTGGCGTCAACTTCGAGAAGGTTGGCATTGGGATACTGCTTCTTGATAAGGTTGATACCAACATTGATGAACCCATCCCAAGACAGAGGGAGGCCAACTTTCTGGTTGCCGTTGCCGTTCTTATTTTCGTTGGACGCATCGTCGTATGTTCTGCTACTGCCTTGCCCGTTGTTGCTCACGCTGAAAGGGACCGTAGTCTGGGTTGGGACAGATTTGTCATCGAGGAGAACATGACTCTCCACAATATAGGGGATGCGATACAAGAATGGAGGCTGGGTCTGGCCCACATAGACAACGACTTCGGTAGTTCCAGTCTGTTGAGCAGTGAGAGTCCATACGATCTTGCCATCGTCAATGCGAGCATCATTCAGAGTGAGGAAAGTCTTGTCGAAATCAATGTTGACTGAGCCACCCTTGCCCGTGAAAGAGTCACTCTGTTGGATGGTGAAGGGCTCATCGGCAAGAACATCAATCTTATTGTCCCCGGAGACTTGCTTAATCTCAGGCAGCTCAACCTCAGCCTTGCCATTAGTGGCAGCCTGTCCGTTTGAATTGTTGTACTGAATAGGGACAACCCAATGCTGCTTGTTCTCAGTGTTGACAACAACAGTATTGGATGGAAAAACGATGCTAGGAAGATCGATGTTGAAGCTGTCTGTGATCTCATAGGGTGACTCTCCATGAATGATTGGGCCCACCCAACCGATCAGCTCGAAGAGGAGACCACCATCGAAAGGAAGACGACGGAAATTGATGTCTCTGGTAAGGTCAACGTGGGTGCCAGATGCCTTGAGAATCAGAAGCTTGGCCTCGTTATCGTAGGATGCAGTGATGCTGTCTGCAGGGATGAGGTGTTGATGAACAAGACCTCCGTTTTGTGAAGCAGACATTGTGGGAGGTATAGTTGAAGTATAGATCGAACGGTTGGAAAAGGCGATGTGATTGAATTGAGAGTTGTAAAAAGCTGGATGAGTGATGAGTGTCTGGAGATGAAATGAACAGACCGGGAGGCACTTCCTTCTTTATAGATGAGGTCGGGCTACGGATTCGTCTATTGTCTCTTTCTTTTCACTCGGTTGTCATTTTCATGTCTCTCTCGCTAGAAATGAATTTCCTAAATCATCTAAACTTTCCTCAGGACGCAACAACTTGATCAATTTCTTTTCAGCTTGGCTTGTCACATTCCTTCGTTGACTGGACATCAAAAGTTTATAATTCCTGCTTGCATAAGTCTCATCACACAGGCTGAGACTCCCCGTGGTAATTGGCGAAATGAATCTTCTCAATTCAAGCCTCTTATCACACAATGGTGCTGCTTGCTTACGCATCAGCGCATTGAACGTTCGTGGCGTCTCAGCTCTCAGCTAACTCTCTGAACCCCGCGCGAAGACGTGGCCTAGACTTGAGCCTCATTCCAGTACCCGCGGAGCTTAAACTGTCACATTTGCTCCGAGCTACATACTGTGGCTGTCGAAGGGCACATGGTTGGTTGCAATGCATAGCTTAAGCGGCATGGACCGAGCCGATGATGGAACGGGCATCGTTGTCACATGGCTAGGATCGTTCGGTCCGGTCAACCTCGCTCTAGTCTCCCACGTTGCAGACCCTTCTCTTTGAGAGTATCGGCCGTCCGTTTTGGCCTTATCAAGCTCATTATGTCGCGCTAGTGTCTGCAATGAACTTAGAAGCATAGATGAGTAGTGCTTCGTCAACTGCGAGCATTACGCTCTTATGCTGGGTTTGAAAAATACTTGGCAACCCCAAACATGCTATTCGTTTCTTTTCTTTGACAATACCGGATTATTCGCCTAGAAGTCTTCCCTTTTTCTTAACCAATAGTATTATAGTCATACCTACTCTGTTGCTATAGAGTAACCAATTAGTGCTGACGGGCATATTGGCTGTATAGTTGCGTAATCGCTTTCCTTCCTTCATTCTGTAAATGATCTCAGGGCACTAAGCTTGAATAGAAGGGTGTACGACAGAAGAGGCAACGAAGGATTCTATAAATATGAATTGTCGTGGGCGGCCTGGTTTGGAGGCCGCGACAAGATACCGAGACCGACCCTCGGCTATCTGGGTTATGAATAACATCTGGATATCTGATGCGAATACTACTATGCAAAGCCTCGCAGCGATGATCATAATAAAACACAAGGTTACGCTTGTGTATGACTTGCACAAATCTCATCACAATGTTACACTGAGCAAGGGCTATTTGATCTGCACGGATTCTGGTGATCTTAAATTGCAGGGGTTTAGCGGCTAGATAAGACAATCTACACGCATTGGTCTTAGTGTCGACAATGCGAAATGAGCGCCTGAAAATGTGACTAAATAAGCGCCACTCCCGCCTCGCGCTGGCATGGCGATCCCCAAATTCAATGCATTTCTTCAAACTCTAAAAACGTCACCAAAACAACACCAAAACAATCGCCGGTTCACTCGGACTGTGTGAGATATGAGGCTGAAACGGTCGAAAACGAAAGAGGAGAGCTCAATGGGGGATGACGAGGCGTCTTTTCATGCTTTCAACAGCCCCAAGCGACTCCCGGCTTGGCTAGACCACTTCAATGCCAAGGACCTCAAGATTTTGTTCAAGTGCTCTTTGGCTGTTTGGATCCTTACCTTGTTTATCTACATCAGTGACACGCTGAGAGTCCTCGGCCAGTCGGCATTTTTTGGATGGTATGTTTACATGAAGATTTCATATTATCAGGCATTAACGCGTCTTCAGTGTTGTCCTATTCATCATGCCGCCTTCGGGCGTCGTGTTCATACACTTCGCAGCCGGAGTTATGATCTGCGTCGGTCTTGCGCTCGGCTGGGCATGGGGAGTCATCACGATGAAAGCTGCTTTGGCGACAAGGCCTCAGGCTGATTTACAACAACGCTACGCGGAATTGCAACAATCAATGCCTCAAAACACGACCAACGTTGATCAAGCGTCGGGCCAGGCAACCTATCAACAAATAGCCATCTATGAAGGCTTCATGTTGGATACTCGCGTATCGGTCACGTACTTCTGCATGATGGGGTTGTTTGTCTATCTCATGGTAAGTTGATTGTGTAGCCAAGCATGTTTTCAACTAACAAACTTTGGCCAGGCGCGTCTGCGAGTTTCTGCTCCCAACTTGATGCTCGTGTCCATGTTTTCCATGATTGTTGCCGACATCTACTTTACGACAGCACCGCTCATTCCTACTTTCAACGGCACCATACCGAAAGTCTTGATTCTGCCAAGTGCAATCGCAGTTGGTGTTGGAGTTGTTTGCAATTTGTTGTTTTTCCCGCAGTCAACCTCTCAAATCACCCTTGGAAGCATGGCAGACCTTCTCCGCCCCATGAATGGGTACGTCAAGGCTCTGACGTGGCATTTCAAGACGAGAGCCAGGTTTGAGCCCGAGCAGCTACAAGCCTTGAAGAGTACCTTGGCCGTGTCCTTCAAGAGCGTCGAAAGTGCCGTCAAGTTTCTACCTTTGGACTTTTCTTATCGACGATGGAGTCCTGAAGACATCAAGTCTTTTCAAGAACCACTACGACAAGTACTGGTATCCTTCGGCGAGTTATTGCAGATGTCAATCTCTCGCGAGGAGCTTTTTGCCAAAGATGAAGCTCTAACCAAAGCGGCTGAGGAACTTGAGAAGTCTGACAACGAGAAGCACCCTCTGGCTTATCATATTGCGAAAGCAGCTGATCTACGTGAGCTTACAAGACACCCTGATACTGAAGAGATGATTGTCAAAGCCATCGATGCACTGTCCTTATGCGCTACTCCCCTGCTGCAGACACTCGAGCAAAGCGTCAATGCCATCATCGAAGCATTCTCGGGAGCTTCTCAAAACGACACAATCAGCCAACATGAGCAGATCCTAGCATCGTTGCAAGAAGCTCTCGAAGACTTCGAAGACACAGCTGCAGAGCAACTGATCGCCCCTCATGCTCATCTCTTCGATGCCAACGGCAAGGTTATCTACAACGATCACCGCGCACCTCCTCTGCTTGGCTTGATGTCTGGTCTTCTATACCAGGAACGACTCATGAACCTGACAAAGAATATTGGAGGGGTTCTCGAAAGAGCTATCGAGGTTGAGAGGGTGCGAACATCGAAGCGAGTATGGCTACCCAAAGGCCTCCAGCACATTTTCTCGCTCGGCCTGTCCCAAGATGCACCGCCTTCCACGATTCCCAACTCGAACGATCTCACTCGAACGATGTCCGTCATTTCCAAACCTGAGAAGAAGCGAGGTCTCTTCAGCAAGAAGCGAAAGGAAAAGGAAGACCCTGAAGGCGCAAGAACAACAGCCACCATTCTGGAAAGTATGGAACAGCCGACGAGCCGCCGACGAAGCAAATCGAGTCTGGTCTTCTTGGCGCTTATCAACTTCTTTACGGGTGTCGAGGGTCTTCACGCTCTTCGTGCGCTCGTCTTGACTATTGCCCTCGCCGTTCCTGCAGTGATACCATCGTCAGCTGGCTTCTACTATCGCGAAAAGGGACTATGGGCTCTGATCATGGCTCAGATGGCTCTCGAACCTTATATGTCCGACTTCACATCTGGAATTCTCATTCGTACCCTCGGCACTGTAGCTGGAGGTATCCTGGGTCTTTTGTGCTGGTACATTGGATCTGGTAATGGTCCTGGAAACCCATACGGCTTAGCTGCCATCATGGCAGTCGCTATTATCGGTATGATGTGGTGGAGATTGTTTGCTCCGCCACAACATATGGCCGCAGGTATCATGCTTACGTCAACTATGTACATGGTCATGTCTTATAGTTGGGTGGATACGCATATTCCCAGTTACGGCAATCCTGGAGTCGGGTACGAGGTCTTCTGGCGGCGAATCCTTCTTGTCCTTATCGGTTTTGGCGCAGCCGTCCTTGTTGCGCTTCTCCCCCGACCCCTTTCCGGAAACAGACATTATCGACAAATCCTATCCAGCCAGTTGTCGAGTATTAGAGACCGCTATGCCCTTCTGATTTCAGTGTGGCGCTCGCCTCCTGATGATTTCGTCGAGGTCATCGAGAAGCAGGCTACCACGACCGAAGAGCTGCTCAACTCCATCGCCCTTCCAATCCTAAAGACCAAATTTGAGTTTTCAACCTCAAACATCGATACTGAAACGCTCAGCCGCGCCAACCATCTTTGCAACAATCTCAACGTGTTCCTGGCACAGTTTAGCATGACCGCGACGAAGCTACCACTCCCAGTCCGCGAGAGGTTCTTCTATCGCGTGAGCGCAGGCGACGAAAACCTGATCGCTGACCTGATGTCAACCATGACCCTTCTCCAGCATTCGCTGATGTCTGGAGAGCCACTCCCAGCCATTTTGCCAACGCCTTTGGTGGGCCGGGCGATCCAGTTCAGGAGGTTACGGGGAGACTTTCAAGATGAGGGCAACTCTAAGGAATACCTAGCAAAGCAAGAAGGGAGACAGTGGTCAGCAGCGGTTTATTCGTTTGTGAGATTTTTGGGCACGCTTGACGAGCTTGTTATAGTCGTGAAGAAGTCTGTCGGTGAAAGATCACATATCAATGCGGAAGCATTAGGGGGCAGTATATCCTAGAAACGTGGGCAGCATCAGTTCCGAGCATAAATATAAGCATGATTTATATGGCACTAAATAACGATAGAAACACCAAGCTGGTGTAATGGTCAACACATCTACCGGTCGTGATGAATGCGTCTGCGCGGAAGTCAGCCTGGTTCAATTCCTGGGCTTGGCAATCTTTTTTTCCTCTTTGAAGAAACTTAACGTGATTTTACTTTGACTGGGTTTCTTTATGCCATATATGACTTCGTCAGTGGCTACTTCTAGGAGATTAAGCTTCAAGATTGAAGTCTAAGACAGATGGCTTTTTCAACTTTAGGCAACTATAAATAAGGTTATTAATGAAGTTCTTAGAAAAATATTATTTTATTTAACTTAAAACACTTATCGTTATTAAGGATACTTATGTATTACTTTCTAAATCCCTAAGTATATTGGCTTAACATATCTATTTAAAATATGACGCTTGAGATACCTAGGCATTGCACTAAAGTCTCCATACTGATTACCGATAAGAATCTGATGCCTCGTTCCATTTTCCTTCTTGAACCGATCAAAACACAGAGTATCGAGGTTGTAACTCACTGGCTTCCCTCTTCCTCGTGGCTTCGCTTTGCCTCCACTTGTTCATGATGCTTAAAGAGTCCAAGGAATCCCAAATCATAGCATACCTTGAGAGATCCAGCCATGATGAAAGAGACCCAGAAATAGTTCGAATCCGCAAGTAGTCCAGTGATGAGAGGCCCAAGGCTCTGAGAAGTTGTCTTGGCTACGTTAATGAGACCAATTACAACTGTTCGCTCCTTTGGTTTGATTATAGCGGCGAGGAAGGCTGAGCGGGGTGCGACATCCATTGACTGAGTGCAAGATCGTAGAATGAGGAAGAGAACCGACAGGTGGACGTCGTTGGGGATGGGGACCAGAGCCAAGAAGACCGCTGATGGTAAGTGAGTAAACACCATAGTCTGCAAGTCAGGTCAGTCAGACAATTCAGGCTGCTATCATCATTGGATTCTTACTCGAACATTGCCGAACCGCTTGGCAAGAGAAGATGCTACCAACATCGATGCAGCGGCAATGATGCTCGTGGTGAAGAAGATAGAACCTAGCTTCCCTTCCTCGATATGGTAGTAGGATTTAAAGTAGTAAGTAATCCATGAGCTATGGTGACTGTTAGCTCTCGTATAAGGATGGTCTCTTGTATCAAAGTACTTACAGAGGAGCCAGTCCTGAAGCAAAGCTATCCAAAGCTAAGAGAGTGCAAAGGGTCACAACAGTCGGGATGCTGTCACGTGAAATTCGAGCTCGAAGTTGTTTCTTGGGTTGAGGCTGATCATCGCTTTGAGATTGAGTGTTGTCGGGAAGAAGAGGTGCTTGTTCGCCGTTGTCCGCTGGAGATCCTTGCTCGGGCTCATGGTGAACTTCAACTGCAGAGCTCAAGATGATGGCCGAGATCAACTTCAGCACTCCCATCACAGAGTATCCATAGAAGACGTTGCGATACACTTCAACAACATCCATGCCGAGATTGACGCGCATGTGATGAATAATCCAACCGCAGGTCAAAAGACCAAAGGCGCCGCCAGCCGTGCCAGAGAGACTGTACCAAGCATAGACATCGCCTCGACGAGCTGCATCAGTAAGGTGGGCAATGATGCTCTCTTCAACACCACGGAAAGGTCCGATTTCGTTGCCTCTGCTGATTGTCAACACCGACAACGCCAAAACATTATGCTTTGTCTTACCCAGGACTGATGACACCCAAGATTGCTGCCGCAAGCAAAATCCAGTAATTGCTAGAGGTGGCAAACGCAATTCCACTTGCAGTCATCAAGATTGCTCCCAGGGCCAAGACTGCGCGTCGACCAACACCATCGGCGAATAGTGCAAGCAGGAAGCTGATGATGATATCACCAACCAATGTCAAGGTCATAAACAAGCCGACGCGGGTTGTCGATACGCCGAGTTCTCGCAGGTAGGCTACAAGAACTAAGGTAGATCCACCATAGGCAAAAAGACGGATGAATCTCTGCGCGCAAAGGATCTTGACATCTTTGCTTGATCGATAGAGTGATACAAGACCGAGTTCTTCGAGGACTTTATGGGCAGGATGACGCCTCGAACCGGGCTCCGTAGGTTCTGACATAATGGCAATTAAAGGAAATACAATTCGAACTGTTTATCAAATGTACTAGGACATTAGCAAAGAGAATTCGTCTTCCTTGGATCTCAGCACCGCCAAAAGTTTATATATATGTCTACCTCCGAAGTTCCGAGCCGATTTTGACCCAGTGTAAAATCCAGGGTAGCTGAAGCGAGCATAAATCAGCTTGATGTTGCGTCATCCCCAGTCTCGGAAGAGAGTTTACCAGAGCAACCATTGTGATTGGTGGTTTGACTTTGTCAGCGTCGGTTTTCCGAGCTTTGCTGCCAAAATTGTGTCAATTTTGGTAATGGGTATATAAGTTTTAATTTTGCCCGATGCGGTATCGAACTCACTACAGCAGGCATTAGCCTGTTTCGTCTTCCGTAGTATAGTGGTCAGTATGCAAGCTTGTCACGCTTGAGACCCGGGTTCAATTCCCGGCGGGAGAGTTCCAGCCAGCTGCTAAAAGCAGCATTTCCTTTTGTATCTTTTTAATAATTATATACCTACTTCATACAGTGATTAATGCGCCTCTGGCTGGTTCTCAAATAATATTGTGGTGCGATCCAGTGGTGGACAGGTTTGTTTTGTTTTGATGTCGAATTTTCATTAATAACTTCCTGGCTTTTATATGATGCCGCCAATTATTTACCTATAATACAGATGGTAACATAAAAAGACTCCTGCCAGAGAATGCCGGTCTCAAAGTGCTGTCGACAGCGCTCACTTATACAATGGCTTCAAGCGCTTTCTCAATACGGAACAATACTTCTCAACAGCTTGTCCGGCCGGTTTCGCTCTCGAATCTTTGTCGCAATTGGCGTAGCAACTTTAATGGGAGACATATCAGCAACACAGAGCCATTTGTAAAAAGACGCGACTTACTTGGCAATCTCTTTACGTGTTCCGCAAAGGCATCGCTCATTATCACCGCAAGCACCAGTCTAGAGATACAGGTTAGCTTGCCATTTTACACAATTAAAGAAAGACGTGCGTTTTTCGGACCAGCTTTAAGGCAGGCCTCTACTTCACTACAGTTTGCTGCTTGAGCAGTGACTCCAACAGCGGCAAAGAAAAAAACAAAAACAGAATATTTCATGATTGCTTCGGTGTATGTTTGCTGTACTTGTTAGCAAAGACAACCGTGAGGGAAGAACGTAGTACTTAAGTAGTCAGGAACAAAAGCCCCTACAACGCCATCGATCGCCAGAGGCTTGAGAACCCTGGCTCTATCACTCGATCGAGAGACGACAACCTTCAGCCGCTGTTCTCATTTCGAGACGATCATTTGAGAAGCCATCATGTTGAATGAACTCAGTGGAAAGTCTGAAGTCACTGCATTCCTGAGCCCCTGGAAGCCAAGCAATTGGTGCGGTGGCTGGCGGTCGAGCCCCAGATGCTTGGCGTCTTGTCCGCATTCCTCAGGAGCACCTTTCCGCATGCGTTCAGCCTCATGGACGGACACACTGGCAAACTTCACAGCTAATTATCTGAGTAGTTTAATTAAAGGGGCCATCGCTTGGCTGCAATGCGTGAAGAAGTCCCCCGGCTCTTGTTCCTGGCGTTCATGTTCATGGTAGGATATGGTGGGTAACCGGCAACTGAAATACAGAGTATATCAATGTGATATGATACATACATCCATAATAATTTCAACAATCGATGGTGTTCGATCACGACTATTAGACGGTAAGGAGATGTAAAGAGGTTAAACCTGAGATACCTGCCTTCCTTGATGTAAAGGTACCTTCCTTTTTGGCATAATGGTATTTTCAACTGGAGAAGAGCAATACCCTAGAGCATGACATGTGGCGAGTATCGTGGCTGTGCTGCACGCCACGTTTTCTCCTGTTTTTCATGATACCAGGCGTCGATGTCTTTCAAGGCTTTCATATTATCACCGGAACCATGCTTCGCCTTATATCAGTTCCGTCAGCCCTAAAGACTTACAATGCACAAACTTACTTGTTCCCTATATCTCGCAAAAATGGGCCATGCCTCACAATATTTCGGCAATTTCAAAAGTCGATTGTGGCCCGGAAGAAGTTTCAGTACTATCCTGGTGCGAGCCGATGTTTCCTGAACAGGATTATCACAAAGCTGAACCGCGGAGGAATCAGGACGAGAACGTGATCTGGCCTGGCCCCAAGACAAATTGAGAAAGCAAAGGACTTCCTCCGTGAACGGTCGGCTGCCCCTTCTTGTTACCACGCCAATCGTCGGGATGAGAACGACACGTCTAAAGGACACTTAAGCTAATCTCCTATAGTGCTGCCGCTGGTAAACAGACTCTTATCGTCCCTGATAAGGATGCCGATGGTCTTGCTGCTGGAGCTATCATAAGAAAACCCCTCATCTTGCTCGGCCTCGATTCCAAGCTGATATCGTGCTACACGATGACCAAAAACAGCTTGCTACACTGTGGGGATTCTCGTGCAAACATGGAAGCTTACAATCCATCTTACATCATTGTCCTCGACCAAGGCTCATGGAAATCAGAGCCCGTTGTCGACTCACCCCATCGCGCGTTAGTCATTGACCAACATCTGGCAGAAGACGATGACCACCCTAAGGGGGCGATATTAGTGACGGCGAACAAATGCCCACCGATAGCTACAAGCTGGCTGTTGACGTATCTTATCTGCCGCGACTTACACGACGGAGTCGAGGAATCATGCGGGTGGTTATGTGCCATGGGAACGCATGGGGATCTGGGTAAGGCAACCAAATGGCGCTCGCCATTCCCGAACATGGAAGCGACGTTTGGGACGCATACCAGAACGACGATAAATAATAGTGCAAAGCTCACCAATGCTCCTCGCCGAACTGCAGCCTACGATGTCCCTAGAGCCTGGAAAATATTGATTAAGGCCTCATCACCTATAGAGCTTGTCAAGAATAAGTTCTTGAAGGAAGCAAGGGCCAAAGTGATACATGAAATGAAGAGGCCGATCGCGTGGTGCCCTTGTTTTCTGCTGATAAAAGAATTGCAGTGATCCGCATCAAATCGAAAGCACAGATTCATGCTCTCATTGCAGAACGCCAGACTCGTCAATTGTTTTCAAGAGATCTCCAAGTCGTGATGATAGCGAATGAAGGCTATGCACGAGGCATTGTCAACTATTCGTGTCGCGTTCCAACGTGCGCCAGGGGCAGAGATCCTCCTGTCAACATCCCGGAAATTCTTAGTCGAGCAGCAGATGGGGCAGACGACGATACGCTGAGAGAGCGACTGGGACCTAGGTTCGCTGTCGGTCACAAGAACGCAAGCGGCGGAATGATTCCCCAAGCGGCATTCGAGGATTTCTTGGAGGCCATCGGAGTTTCAAGCGATAAAAAGCCATCGCCTTCGCCGAAGAAGTCACCAAAGAGTTCTACAAATCAGGAATAAACCCAACACGCAGCTAGGAACCCTTGTACCCAAGCATTGGCGCCCCGTCCTGCCAATTGAGCGCAATTTAATTCCAAGTATTTCTCCCTGCGATAAGCAGAATTCGGAGCCCCGACGCTGGCAAGCTTAAACCTTGAACCCCCTGTTAGCTACCCGTTAGCGGTTTAGAAAACGCCCTGGGGCCCCTTCCAGGGTTACATCATTGGAGTAAAAGGGTTCTTGGCTTGGAGCCTTGAACTAATGCCGAATGCCGTTCTTGCTCCTCGTGTCAATGACGCAGATCTTGGCCGTTTATTGAACTGTACAACCCGCCCCTGCTCTAGGAAACTTGGCCTAGACAGGAAAGTGGCTGACATCACCACCTTCAGCTGCGAGATATGGGCATGGTTTAGATCGATCTGATGTCGAACAGAAGCCTTAATAGTATTAGATTGACGATACAGTCTGCGACATTAAATAATCGAGACCTCTATCGACAGAAACAAGCTCCTGTCGCCGTTATCTCGACAGCGACTAAAACCCCTCAACAAACGTGTAAGCGGGGTAGCGTGACCAAATAGTCCAAGATCGTCCAGTCAGACCAACCACCGGATATTACCTCTTGTAACACTATCAGCGACTTCGTATGGAATAATTGTCGGGCCGCTAAACCTTGACGGCCATGGACTTCTTTAATTACTCTGTCAATCCCATCCCAGGCCGAAGCTGAAAAAGCAGGTTCCTCACGCTTTTCACTTCTCACCTCACCTCAAGCCTTTCATCATGAGACCCAGCATCAATCTCGTTGTCAATGCTCTTTGGCTGGCAAGCCTGAGCACTCCCTCTGCTGCCGCTCCCTCCAATGGCAACTATGGTCTCAAGGGTCCCGAGCTTAAGCATTGGCCTGCCAAAGCTGCCAAAGCTCTCAACAAGATGATTGCTCGCAATGCCAACAATGGTCGCTATGCTGTCTTCGACATGGACAACACTAGCTATCAATTCGATTTGGAGGAATCACTTCTTCCTTACCTTGAGAACAAGGGTGTTCTTACACGAGAGACCATGGACCCTGCTCTCAAGCTCGTCCCTTTCAAGGACACCAAGAAGCACAAGGAGTCGCTATACAGCTACTACTTGCGCCTCTGTGAGATCGAGGATGCTGTCTGCTATCCTTGGGCTGCGCAAATCTTTAGCGGATTCCCTCTCGGTGAGCTCAAGGGCTACGTCGATGAGCTGATGGCCTACAACAAGACCATCCCCACCACCTATTTCGAGGATGACAAGGTTACAGCTACTGAAGTCTCGCCTCCCAAGATCTTCGAGGGCCAGGTCGAGCTGTACAACCGCTTGATGGCCAACGGCATTAAGGTCTACGTGGTCAGCGCTGCTTCCGAAGAGCTTGTCCGCATGGTTGCTAGCGATCCTAAATATGGCTACAACGTCCCTCCCCAGAACGTCATCGGTGTATCTCTCTTCCTCAAGACTAAGAAGGGCGAGATCACTACTGCTCGCAAACAGATTGAGGATGGTGACTACACTAAAAAGACACAGAAGCAGAACCTTGAAGCTGAGATGACTCCATGGCTCTGGGCCCCAGCTACTTGGAAGTCTGGAAAGTGGGCTGCCATTCTCACCTACATCGATGAGTGGAACAGGCCTATTCTTGCTGGTGGTGATACTCCTGATAGTGATGGTCCCATGATTTTCCAGGGTGTTGATGTTGCGCGTGGCGGTATTCACCTTTGGGTTGATCGCAAGGCTGCTTACAGGGAGCAGATTGACGGCATGATCAAGAACAACACCATTGCTCAGAAGAAGGAAGGACTACCCGTTACAGCTGACAAGAACTGGGTCTTCGTGACGCCGACCGAGCTTCACTAAATTATGTTCTAGCTAACATGACTGATGTCTTAATAACTAACATGTTTTACTCTCACACCACTTTTTAACTCTGCTAATTTCCTAAGCGTACTGCAGTCTCTCTTTGGTCCAGTCTGGGCGGAGATACTTGCTGTCAAACTTGACATCGAAGCTGGATGTGTGAGCGTAGTCTACCTCCCACTCGACCTTGACCTCACCACCCTGAGCGCTCTGACTCCAGACCGTAACGGCGATGGTATTTTCTCCATTGTAGTTCAGAACACCAGGAGGAACAGGGAAGGAGACTTGGTTGCCAATGTAAGGGTTGAATCGTCCGTACTGGTAGCCGTTGACAAACAGAAGAACTCTGACTTGGTTGCTGTAGCCCTTCTTCGTGGCAGAGAAGGTTGTGTTGGAAGGTGCCGTAAGCTTGAACGAGACACCGACATCTAGGCCATCGGGGATATCAAGATCGACCGTCGTTCTGTAGGCACGGACTCCAGCCGAAGGGTTGACGAGGGTTCCTTGTTTGGAAGAGTATGACTTCCACTTCTTGTCAGAGAAACCGGGCAAGTGAGCGCCGATACGCTCAGCGTAGAGACCACCTTCATTGAGGGGACCGCGGATGGGATCGATGACCTCGCCTTCAACGCTTCCAGCATGACCAGCAATCTTCCACTCAGAGAACTTATAACCCCCCTTGGCGGGGCCAACAAGAGTGGCGTTGGTGATACCACGAGGATCAAGAGCGCCGTCACGTAGATCGTGGCCTGAGTTATCCATCAGAACAACAAGAACGTTCTCTTTCTTGGACAGAGTGGCGTTCTTGAAGGAGAACTCTTGGCCTGCATGGCCAGTGGTGGCTTCGCCGAGATAAGATCCGATATAATCCGAGTTCAGCCAGACGGAATAGCCAAAGGCCATGCCACCTGTGAGGTTAAGGTAAACACCAGTAGGGGCAGAGCTCGTGGTGGGGAAAGTCGCTCTGTAAATGTGGTTTCCGTAGTGGATCTTGTACTCATCGACGTAGAGCACGGGGTTCTTCAGGTCGGGAACGAGGACCGCGTTGGTGGTGTTCTTCTTATCAGCAACTATTCAATGTCAGTACATCGAGTCATCTTAGCTACTGCGGTAATGCATACCAATCCAGGCCGAGGATGAAGTTTTGTAGTCGGTCTTGATCTCGGGCAAGCTGTCGGCATACTTCCAGGAGTCAAGCTTGGGCAACGTAACCTTTGAAGGACCCTTGAGCTTGATGGTGTACTTGTGGCCTTGCTTCGACGAAACCTTGACCTTCTCACCGTTCCAAGCGATGGACTTCAGAGACTCGGGAGCAAAGACAGTGATTTCGGTGGCGCTGTCGAGATCGCCCTGGATGTTGAGTTGTCCGTTCTTGATGGTGGCATGGCGAACGAGGTAGGGACCATGAACCAGAACTGTGAAAGTCAATATGGGTCTTTAACGTCTGTTGTTTCATCTGCAGAACTCACCAGTCTTGTTGGCGGGCGCGAACGGGTTGTTATCCAGTGTAGGCGCCCAGATATTGTAAGCAGTCTTTCGGTCAGCCAGAACAATGGTGGAGCCATCGTTCAGGTTGAGAGCGAAAAGACCCTTCTGCTGAGTGTAGTTGACAGTAACGCTCTTCTTGCCCGCCTTCACCTTGACGCCATTGAGAGACTTGTCATGCTTGAGCTCGGTGTGTCCCTTGAGGGTGAACTCTCCTTGCTCGCCCTCAGGAAGCCAAAGGACAATGACCTCCTTGTTGTCGATGATTGAGTAAGTGAGGACTTCGGCGGTCGAGTAGAGGAGTGTCTTCTTGCCGAAGTGAAAGTCAGCTGGGATAACCTTGGACTGATGGCCGTTGATAGTGATTGCGCCATCGTTCTGAGGAATGGTAACTAAAAGCTGTCAGTAGACGAGACGTAAAGCAGAATACCCAAACATACGTTTGCCCTCAGATGTCTTGACGTGAAGCTTGAAGGTCTCTTTGGTACCGGAAGGTGAGTGATCGTGTCGGGCAACGTAGAAAGCAGCATCATTTTCCTCATGTCGAAGCTCGGAGATCAAGATGGCATCGTTCGTGGAAAGAGAAGTACTGTTGGTAACTCGGATGGTTTTGGTAAGATCATGCGCAACTCGGGTGAAGAGAGTTAGCGACTTGGTCTCATAGTACTTATCCCAGATAGCGCGGTTCTCAGAGATGGGCGAAGAGTAATCGTAGCTAGTTGCAACAACAGGGCAAGCAAACCAACCCCAGTTGGTTCCACCGTACATCATGTACAGAGAAATGGCGGTGGCTTGCTGTGCGAGCAAGTCACGGTAGAAAATATTGGCAAAGTCAGGGCCGATATCGCCAGGGCAACCGCCCTCTGGGCCGCCCCATGGGTTGTAAGAACCGCCCTGGAACTCGGGCAAGAAGTGAGGTTGACGGGGAGATTGCTTGTTGAAGTAGGTGACATAGTCTTGGATGTTGTAAGGGACATATTCGCCGTTGGTGCCGGTGCACTCGTCGAGGTTGCAGCTCCAGCAGGAGGGGTAGCTGTCGACACCAGTGACATCGACGTTGCCGGTTGCATTGCGCTCGAAGTCGTTGGACCAAGAGAATGTGCGCTGCCGACCTGTCAACATCTATCCACAGTTTGTATTTGGAGAGGTAGAACTCACAGTGTTAGGCGCATTGTGGAATACAGGAACATCGATGCCGGCCTTTCTAGCGGACTCCTTGAGAAGTTGCATGTAGTTGGCCGTAGGCTCGTTCAAGATTCTCTTGTCGTCATTCTTCCACTGACCGCCCAACTCGTTCTCAATCTGCACTCGTCAGTTTAGTCTACGACTCACAACACTACAAACATACCTGGAACATGGCAACATTGCCGCCATTGGTAATGAGATGCGGCTCAATAATCTTGGAAATCTCAGTCCAATACTTAGACCAAGCCTTAGTGTATCTAGGATCATCGTTTCGAAGCTTGCCGTACTCTCCGGTGGTGACCCACAGAGGAAAACCTCCGGCGTTAGCCTCGGCATTGACGTAGGGACCAGGACGGATCAGGAGGTAGAGGCCGAGCTCCTTGGCAAGGGTCATGATGGACACGAAATCGTGGGCGCCATTTTCGAAGTCGAGGACGCCTGGAGTCGCTTCGTGATAGCCCCAGCTGTTGTAGATGCTGAACGCTGTGAAGCCGGCGGCTTTGATCTTTTCGAGCAAGTCGCGCCAGAGTTCGGGCCTTATAAATGTTAGATTCGCGCTTGGTTTGCGGAGGGGGTAAAGCGTACACAGGCAGACGCCAGTAGTGGAATTCACCCGAGAAGACAAAGATCCTCTCGCCATTGATTAGGTAACTGTGGTCGTCCCTGGGCTGTTTGTTAGCTGGATTTAAAGGCGGCAATCGAGTGAATCACCATTCAACAATGTTTGTGAGTCCATTGTCTTGAATTGGAACGTCTTTTGTCTCTTGTCCAATTGACAAACCAGCCAAGGCAAGCAGCCCGACAGCTGAAAGTGAAAGAAACTTCATCGTGACTTGCTATGCTGACCAATCTCAAGCTCGCGTGCACAGCATCACCCAGAACTTATATACGCGCATTCAATGCCACCATAAAAGTCATCTCGGCCACTGATGACCCGCATTACATGACATGACATAGCTCCCCCACGGCTCACACTCCCGAATCGTGTCGATCAAAAAGTCTGGGGCTCGGTGGTGCTCTTCACCGATGAATTGAATTGAGGGGTACGATGATCAGCCGGAGAATATAACGCGTCAATGGGAATTTCGCCATGGGACGGTAGCGTTGCAATGTCAATTCTTAGACGAGAGTTTATTGCGTCTGATGACATTTACTCCATGTTTTCTCCACATTCACCCGCATTTCTATTGACGCGGCTCTGGTAGTACAAGTGTCATTTTACGTGCATCGGCCCTATTAGCCGTGTTGGTCAACATCTTGCTCCCCAACCAATGCCATCGTCTCATACCTTGACTGATCAAGCAACTCATAGCCCGAATTGCCGTTATTCCATGCGATGGCATCTTTCGATGCTGGACAACCGGGGTCCAACCAGTAAGTGCACAAAATTTTCCTAACGGCTTTCTTGGCTGCCTCGAAGCTTGTTGTTGGACTGATCTGCTGCAGTTGTGATGGTCAAGACCCCCGTCGTCCGATACGCCCAGAAAGCACCATAATCGACAATGCGCTTGACGGTGTAAGAATCCTCTATGATCTATGGACAAGATCTAAGCTTAATCGACTGGCACGTTGCGTTGCAACCGATCATCTTCATATGAAGGCAGCTGCAGGTACAAATAGTAACGTCAAGGACGGATTGGGCCTCATGTGCCACCAAACCTTGCATCCTTCAGCATGCTATGGAGCGGTTTTATACACCCAGGTGTATATTGAGATCCCAAGAGTGCTATCGGCCTACTACTAAGCCTGAGTGAGGGATTTATGCTCTGAACATGTTCGTTCCATCAACTGACCATCACATCCTTTTCAGTGCACTTATTCGACTTTCCCGGCACCTCGCGAACCAGCTGATATCTCTCATTCCATCAAATCCATGAGGCAGCCCCGGCCAAAGATGAAACTCGACTTCAACATGCTCGTTAGCCAATCTCTTTGCATACTCCAGATTCTCATCCCTAAACAGATCGAGACTTCCCACATCGATATAAGTGGAAGGCAAGCCTCGCAGCGTTTCAGCCCGAGCTGGTATCGCGTAAGATAAACCTTGCGGATCATCCTTCTGTCGAACCTCAGAGGCGTACGCATTCCATACAAGTTTGGCGCCTTCAGGCTTCCAGGCCATGAGGTCAAGGATTGGATCGTCTTTCTCAACATGATCTCTGTCGTCTAACATCGGGTAGACGAGAAGCTGCTTCGCAATCGGAGGATCAAGCTGCCGATCTCTCGCCATCAAAGCAAGACCCGCGGCGAGTCCTCCACCAGCGCTGTCGCCGTGCAGAGCGATCTTCTTAGGATCGACGTTGAGCTCTGCCGCAGACTTCGACACAAATTGAAGAGCCGCATACCCGTCTTCGACACTAGAGGGAGCAGGATGTTCCGGCGCCAGCCGGTAAGACACCGCGAAGTATGGAAGCTTTGAATCATTCGCGAAACGGGCGATTTGAGGCGCAAACAGCTCCACGTAACAAGAGACATAACCACCGCCGTGGAAGTACATCACAGCTGGCGTAGGCTTGTCCGAGGCCAACGTCTCCTCTGAGGCGAAGCGGGTGACTTTAATCTCGGCACCATCATAACTTTTGACTTTGAATACAGTCTCCTTCACGCCATCGGGGTACGGAGAATTCGTGACGACTCGCCGGATGACATCTTCAGTACTCTTTCTGATCTCAAACACAGATCTGGATGGCTCGGGCTTGGGTCCCTTGGTAACGGGCCCGAGAGCTTTGAGGTATTCAGGATCATATTTCAAACCAGTCATGATAGGAGAACCAGATTTGAAGGTATTTGACAAAGATCGACGAGGGCGAAGTAAGACGATTGCGTTCAATTATAGGCAAATAACTTTAGGCTATATGTATATATCCCGCAAGTGGCTGACAGGCTGACTCCGCAGTCTCGACCGAGCCACTGGTTCAAAACAATGTTCGTGGTCTGATACTTCTGGATCGAAAACACCACTCAATATCCGGAACAGGAGATTAGAACCATTGGTCGTGTCCATAAATCCAACTGGAAAAATTCCCCTTAACTTTTCGCAATCTGCATTCTTTATCGATCAAAGATGTAAGACCGGCTGAAAGAAACAGCGACGACTAGCCAATAAGTCCAAGCTACTTCAACAGGGAGATGACTCCGAATATTACCAATCATGTATCAATCTGTCAATATCAAGCAAGTCCAGACTTTCCTCGTCCAACTCATGCCAGTCGTCCCAAAACGCTGCTGCATTATGCTTGCCCCTTTCGCCGATACCCCGACCTTTCTGGGCCACGAGGTCGAGCTTTAACTTATCAAAAGAAATCTCGATCTTTCCATCCCCGAGAAACTTCGCCCATCCATAGTTTTTGTCGCCCCGGAATATTTTAAACTTTTTGGATGTTCTCTTGCCGCGCCATGTGAATGGCACCTTGCGAGTCGAAGCGTCTGTTGGGCATTTATCGAAGATGAAGAGTGCTGTGTAGTTCGTTCGGCCCAAACCGAGATAACCACGCAGCGTCCCACCGTCTCCTGGGGAGAGGACTATGCTGCAGAATTCTTCGTGGTTCCGTTGAGACTCGTCATCGCAGCAGGGGTAAAATGTTTCGATGGCGTACTTTCCTTTCAAGTTTCCCAGGGGCTTTGGAGGCGGCATTGCAACTTGTGAGTTCTCTAACTTGGCCGTCGTTGATCCCTTCGTTTTCTTGGATGCAGGCTGTTTGGGGGCTTCGTCTGATTTTCTTTTCTTGGTGGTGATTGTCTCGGCCTTTTCTTGTTCTCTCTCAACCATGCTCGATTAAGTTGCGATCAATTACGGGACCGCGTTTTCTGTTACTTCCTGACTGCAACAGTCTATCCCATTTGAGGTTAGCGGTTACTGACCCTTTGCCGTGCTAGCCCAAGATGTCAACGCGAAACTGGCCTGCAATATGGAGTACATTTGCGCCATCACGAATGGAGCAAAAGCATATCCACCATAACGATAAAAGCTTCAAAAAATACATACAACAGCGGGGATTCGCTGGTCGTCACCGACCCAACTACTAATCCGCCCCTTACAGGCTTGACGATGGGAGAGCGGACGGGATCCCGTATTTTCCTATAGGTATGGTCGTATGTGATATTCACAACCGGCATCGTGATTCACATGCTTTCCCATTGATAGAAGTGCCGGAGCTGTTATACACGCCTGTGAACATGTATGCGGGTCTCACTAGGGTCTAAGAGCCCCATAAAGATCGTAAGGTAGAGATGAGAAGAGCCTTAGGAGGGATCAAGAATTTGCTTTCAAGTTTTTCATAGTTCGTATACCGAGAGTAAAAGAAATGACACATTTATGGAACGTAGACTCAAGTGAGTTAGTGCTGAGTCTATGTTTCAAAGACATTTTTCTCGAAAACGAATCCCCAATAAAGCCTGCTTCAACAGTCTGTCAATCAACACTACTTAGAATGGCACAGGGCGAATCTGCGTAGGCTGGTTCTCTCCTGCAAAAAACGTGTTAGTACTCGTGCATCATGAAGACAGTAGAAAAAAACATACCTTCCATGATAGGTGAATAAAGCTTGTCGTCGATAAATGCCAGACCAGAACCTATCACTTGTTGTCAATCTCGAAACCGCTGAGGTCACCGTATGATAAAGCATACCTGAGAACTTGAGCTCGGGGGGGCCGCCATACTCTTCGACTTGAACGGGTTGAAGGTCATCGACCTCCTCTCTTTTGCGCCATAAGACGCGCTTGGGCATCATGGATCGATCCTCAAAGTTGAGACGGCCCAGAGCCCATTCGCCAGAGAATAAGCGACCGTCTCGAAGCTCAAAGATGGCAGCAGGGTCGCCAGGCTGGGCTTGGATCATGGGCTCGCCGTTGTCTCGGGGATTGCCGACGGGCTTTCCGTCGACAATGATCATGAATTTTCCGGGAATAGACATGTTGGATGGTAGTTGAGTTGTAGTACTTGAGTAGAATGGAAGATGGTTTGCGTGATGGTGATTCTACCTGAGTAACTGGGGATATGATGTGATATTTATACTACTTTAAAACTTCGTCACATGCCGACTTCTCTGTGTTGTTCCCACCAGCCTCTCCCAGTGTATCTCAACATCCGATCGGTCTCGGAGGATCTACATGCCATGAAAGAATGTCTTGGATAGCATGCATTGAAGCGTCAAGATCTACAAGTAAAATTGCTGTCGATGAAAATGGAACCACAAGCAACGCATGAATCGCGTGAGGGGATGTAAGACTGTTGACTCAGATGAAACCGAGAGGGGGTGTTGGTTCGGTGTCCACCTCCCGCCATTCCATCACCAGAACCCGTGAAGATTCCGAAAGCTTGAACGTACGTGTCAGTTCGCGTATTGCAAGGTCAACTTACGGGGTTGAATAACAACACTGCTGACTGACTTAACGTGCCGTGCTGAGCCTATAGCCAGGTTTTCCGTTTCCAGGAAGGTTTGTTGTTGGTCTGATAGCAAGTTCCCCAGCCGCAAAAATGCCAATCTAAGACCTAATTCATGTCTTAAGATCTCTTCCCCATCTTAGACATGTCCCTTGCTTCGCCAACACAAGACTTCCCTGCGGAAAGTTACAGCTCAGCAAGCTCATTGCCGTGAATAGCCATAATCTGCCGAAGGCTGATTGATCGACCAATTTTCAAGACAGATCTCAGTTCAGCTTCGAAATCAAAAACACTCCGGCTCCCCGGACGACCACGTAATGGGCGAACGCGAACCCGCACGGCACGGATGCGGGTCTTCGCGGAGGAAGTAAGGATGATCATTCCCGTGATGGGCCTATCAAGGAATCTAGAGAAGAGAAGAGAACTAGATTAGGAGATTTAAGTAAATCCAATATGGATTCAGTAAGAACTAGCCCCGATGTATTTTCCCAGAGATCTGAAGTTCTCTTCCTCCATGAGGGCATGTAGCTTCAGGTCTGTCTCAAACAATGATCTACACGCTTGAGATCTTGAATGTCTATTGTGGCAATAGCCAGGGTCCGAATGAGTGCTTTTTCGTGATCCCGTGTCTCACAATCTTGGTATCTCAGAATCATAGACGTCATACATGAGGTGTTTACTCCGTAGTTGTTACTTGATTTACCCGGAGTCCAGATCTCGAATTGATGTCGTGTCCCAGACATGTCTCAAGGACATGGCAAGATATCCGGCGAATGGCTTCGCATATGATTGGAGACACCTCCGTACCCAAATGCCGCACCTTCAGCGGCCAAGTAACGAGGGAAGACTGTGTTGGAGTACTCTGTGGTTGTCCCTTTGTGGTTACAGACAAGCTCTATCCGAAATACCGAGGGGTTGGGGTTACACTCGTGATACCCGTAGCGACGCCGAACTTTTCTCCGGGACGCATAGCTACTATTGTTCTATATACGGCCTTGAGTACTTGAAATAGATCTGTAAAAGCTTAAGCTGAGCTCTTGTTAGGACGGTCGTAGTCACGTTTGCATTTCGAACCAATGGCCAAGAGGCGATTCTCCGAAATTATCTCCGCTCTTTCCAGAACAAGATACACCTCCGATGACAGAATATACTACCAAAATGAGCGATATGACTATAATTTTGTATAAAAGAATTGTTATTAAGATAGTCATCAGTAAATCAAGCCTTTTGTACAGTATCTTGTTCTTAATCATCTGCCCATCATGCTCGGTTCTCTTGTCGTCCTGCTTCTTGCCAACTTGTCCATCGCCTCGCCAACTTTGGAGAAGCGAGCCATTACATGTCTCAAAGTTGGCCAAACAGCCACTGCCTCGTGGACCAATAGTGCTGGGAAGAAGTGTACTTTTACGGGCGTTGTTGGTAGCAACTATGGTGCCAATCCTTCCGGGTCAGGAGAGTGAGTTTTGCAGCTACCCTCTTCTGTAAAGACATAATGCTGATTCGAACAGTTACTCTTGTAACGGAAGATGTGGAGCCGGGTGCAGCGGCACTGCTATTGGCAACGTCTATACACAGGATTGCTTCTCCCACGATATCTGCTCGTACTTCAACTCCGCTTCCGGAGGTGCTAGGTAAGTTTTCTTTTTAAAAGGGTAGAGAGTTGATGTTAACCTCGATAGTGACCCCAACTGCGGAGCTGCTTACAATGCTGCTGTCGATGATACTGCTCTAGGTTTTGCGAATGGTTGCAGCCAGACGAACCCAAGCAACAGTGTTGCCAAACCTAATAGTGCTCCGGTATGCACATAGAACGGCTCACACTTTTCTCAGAGGATCAGCGATGACCTTCCAAGCTATGAACCATACTGTTCAAGTCAGCCGTTGTCTACAAAGTACGTTGTCATTTTTTAATGCACTTGTTGCGTGGCTTTGTTGAAACTATTGTATCTGGTGCATGCAATGAGTCTTGGCCGATATTCCTTCTCTGTTTAGGTATATGGCCTCGTCCATAGAACTCTGCACTTTCTTTTCGCTTTTAATCCATTCGGACTTTCCAGAGGCGCCATGCAAGTCAGACCATTGACTTCCTTACTCAAGGTTTTGCTTGTGAACTGAGAATCAGCCATTGCTGTGACTTCCTTCGTTTACTTTTAATTCTAAAGTAGCTTCGTAACGACCATCGAGAGCCTCAAGAGTTGTCCATCAGGTCATATGTAGCTAATGCGAACTTGAAGAACGGTAACTGCGTTCACTCTGAAATCCGAGACGACGGACGACATCTTCATGCTGACTTGGCCTGGCATCGATCTGATTCGTTCGCTGACCGAGAACTCCTGTTCATACCCATGCATCTGACCCCAGAGAATGGCACTAACCCTGCAACTGAGGATGGCACCAAAGTCCTTGAAGCGACCTTTGGAGAAGTAAGTTGAAAAGTGGTACATGATTCGACATCCATCGTGTACAGAATCTGACCCAGCAAACCACATTTCAATATCTAAACCAACTGTTTGTTTACAGTTAATTTCTTAAACTTCTTTCATTAGATCCCTAGACTCAGAAAACTCTGCATTCTCAGCATGCCTTCGACCCAGTGCGATGCCCAAGTACAAGCCCAGGACTCCGATACTAGTCGCAGAGCTCAATGGGTAGCCATCAGCAAACACCAAGCTGAGCTCAGCGATATTTGGGGAAGATTGGAGCACCATCCCTCCTACAACGGGGTCTTCTCCCTCGGCAAAGATGGCATTCTGCGCTCGCTGGGCCCCGACCGCGATGTTCACGATGCTGTCCCTTTATCGCTTCATTTGATCAAGGCGCTTCTTGACCGTCTGCCTTTCCGCCCTGAGAATGAGATCGATTTTTGTGGTGTCGATGGCAGAAACACACCCAAGGAGCAATGGTATCATCCCGACAAGGGTTTGTTGCCTCCGCCCCTCATTCAGACGGAAGAACAGAGGAAGTTGATTGAATCGAAGAGGGATGAAACAAGGAGAAGGCTGGAGGAGGCGAAGACGAGGCCGCGTTGCCCGCCCCAGATCATGTCGGACCACGATCTAGGGCTGAAAGAATTATCATCTGAAGATGTATCTTAAGCCTTCAATCCAGCACAGGTCCTCGGAGACGGTCTTCACGAGAGTAACCAGAGTCACAGTACTGCCTGCCATCGGAAAATAGAATTGCCATTTTGTCGGAAGATACCGAAACATACATGGCTTATCCCGTTACCGAACTCCAATTGAATGGGATAACAATCTTGGCTGGGCAACGAAAAGGCATGACTGCTCAGCCGCAATCGTCAATTTTCGATCAGTGACATACATTGGCTGCTAAGTTGGGTGCTAGGGCTGAAATAAGAACGGAATGTGCCATGAATAACTAAAATGCTTAGCTCTTCAGCTGGTCTCGCGGCGGCCTCTTGTGGCGTGAACTATTGAAGCTATTCTCAACATGAAGCAAGGCATAATTTCGGTAGTCGACATTGGAACATTTAAGCTTAACCTGCAAGCACAAATGATCATAAAATCTCCAGGGTTCATCGTGATTTTTAAGTGGAATGACAACTGGTTTTATTGCTGACAGCTCTCGTATAGAGCTGGAGACACGTCGGGTCTCCCGTGGTGCACTGACGAAGCTGAAGCTATTTCTGTACACGACAGTTGTTTCTAGCGCTAAACACAGCCCCCAGATGGTAAAGCTGGCGCCTGAGTGGCTGGCCTAACAGCCCAGCTGCAGGGCTCCGATGGTCTGGACCAGCAAAGCCACCGACAGTGCCACCACCTGAACCAGCAGCAAGGTTCAGAAATCAAGGGAGGGAGCTTAGCTCAGGTATAATAAACAAGCTTCTTTCAGCTCGAGCTGGAATCCTCATTTTCTGCAGATCTCTCACGATACTCCTTGACCCTTTGCAAGAAGTTGAGGTTGAAGATATCTTGAACACGACACGGACGTTAAGGTTACATCCGCCAATAACCGTCGACATGCGTTTCGCTGGCAGTCTCATCCTTGGCCTTTTGGCAGTAAACGGCCTGGCTCAAACAGTCATTCCTGATCAAGACGCAGAGCCTTCGGCCATCGCTCAACCAGAACCATCAGCGCCTGCTGCTGAGCCCTCAAATCCTGCTCAAGACCAACCCTCAGATGCTGGCGATGACGGAGATGCACAACCGACAGATGCGGATAGCGTTCCATCTGCCACAAATGGCCCTGAGCCAACTGCTGTTGAGCCATCAAATGAAGCTTCCCAAGCTTCGGGCGACGAACAACCCACCGCGACGGCGAGCGATGACGACGAGGACGCCTCCACAGCTGAAGGTACAGCGACAGCGGATGGTGAGACGAAAGCCGATGATCTTTGCAGTCACGCAAGCTAACAGTGACTGAAGCTACTGCCACAGATGCCGATGCGACAGCTACAGCGTCCGAGACCGACGACGATGACTCGACCGACACAGCCACTGCGACAGCTACATCCAGCTCTGCCCCTACAAGCACAGGCACCGTAGTCGAAGTCGATCTCAAGAACGCTACAATTGGCGAAAACGCTCAACTCGTCAAGGTTGATGGCAAGGACGCCATGTAAGTCCCCAAAGCTTCCCTGTCGCCTAACTCCACTAACTTTCGCCCCAGTAAATTGAGCGCCCCCGCCAACGGCCAAGCAACCTTCAGCGTCGCCGTCGACAGCGACGATGAATTGAACACGGACGAGCTCATCTACATTGTCGCATCGATCCTCGTCGGCGAGCCAAGCAGCGCGAAACTCCGACGACGAGCCGAAAAGACCGATTGTACACTGCAGATCCAGGCTGACGGGCAGAACGTCTATGAGGAGCCGCTCTATACCAACAATGGCCAGTTCCAGGACGTTACCAGTAGCGGCATCCAGTCTTCGGATAAGCCCGAGGTGCAGGTCACGCAAAAGTGCGGCGACAAGCCATCGCCTCTGACTGTGAACAACGTTCGTGTTGGAAACGAGAGTGGCGTCAAGTCAAGCGCTGGCTCTGGAGGCTCGGGCAGTGGTGGAAGCGGAAGCGGTAGCGGAAGTGGAAGTGGAAGCGGTGGAAAGGGCGGCAGCGGTGACAAGACTTCCACGGCGACGGGTGCTTCAGCGAGCGAAACTGGCGACTCCGGTAATATCGGTGCTAGGACCAGGGCCAGTATTGGAGCTCTTGCTGCTGCTATCCTGGCCGCTGCCGCCATGTTGTAAATGGACGCATCTATTTGGTTGACATCAAGATTGCTTAGCGGGCATTGGGAACTAGATTATACGAATCATTATTCACGACAAAACTAATTACACATAATTGAGTAATCGTATATACGGCCAATTCTCGTTGTTCAATTGTGCGCGTTGCCAAACCCTCCATCATGTAGCAATTCCTGCGACCCTCTTGTCGTCATCGACCAATTCTTTATAACGGGCGGCGCTTTGCTGTCGGAGCAATTTACCAAACTTGATCATGACGAAACAAGCGGAACAAGCGGCCAAAGCGATGAACGCAGCTGAGATGAAGCAATTCTGATAACCCATGTTGGTGATCCAAGGCGTGATGCTGTTGGCTGTTAGTGGCTGCAGATCTCATCGTCGAAAAGGAAACTTACCCATAACTAATGGCAAAAGACATCGTGTTGCGAACCAAAATAATCGTAACCATCGCATCACCGCTGAGTTCATAGTAGCTATCAATCAAATAATTTATACTGATGATGAGCCCCATGACACTCGTCACTGACAAGGTGCACATGGCGAAAATGAGGCCGAACCAGTGAGCGCCGTGCTGCGCGCCAACGCCCCAGAGGATCAAGGATGCCGGAACGCCAATGACACAAATCGCCAGCGGCCACAAACGATGCTCAGCTTCCATGATACCATTGTTGCGACGTGCAAGTTTGATAGTAAGACAATCGCTCAATCGTCCTGCGAGAATGGCAGCGATGATGGTACCGAGACAGCATGAGAGGTAGCTCAGTCCAACCATTGACGGCTTGAAGCCATACCCGGGGCCTGACAGGATGATGGATGCCGTCGCATTGAGTACGTTGAACCAGATTAGGTACGACCCGTACGAGAAGCCAGCGAAAAAGATGACAGGCCAACCGAGGTACTGAAGCGAGCGTCCAGCGTGACGAGCCATACTCTGGCTTGGTGTAGGTTGCCAAAGCGACGACTTCTGCCAGTACGTTCTCGGTTTGGCATATTGGACGTTCGCCTCATCGGCTTCCCTGACCTCAGATCTTCCAGTGTCGGCTGCCTTTCCTTCAGCTTTGCCGTTGTTCTCATCGCTCAGTCGGGATGGACTGGTTGGCAGATGGTCAGCGCGTCGTACGGCACGATTGTAATTGGTTTCTTCCATGACGAAAAATAGAAACACGAAGACGAATGAGAGGAAAATAGCGGGCCAGTAGAACACCCATTGCCAGCCTTGATACTCGGCGATAAAGCCACAGATGACCGGCGCGAAGTAGTTGCTGCCGGCCAGAGCGAGAGCGTAGATACCCATGTAGGTTCCACGTTGATGAGTGAAGTACTGGACAGAGTCAGTCGCAAGCTTGTAATAATACCCTGAGACAATACTTACGATGTCAGTAATCGAAATCTCAGGCAGGGCTTCAATTGGGGCGATGAAGAAGCCCTGGATGATGCATTTGGCGATCCATTCTCCGTTGCTTGAGACGTATGCGCTGCGACCAGTTAGTAAGGTCATACACCAGTATCGCATCACTGAGAAGGATTACCTCCAAACACTTGTGCCCTGATAACAGCTGTTAGCAAACAGTCGTGGTGAATGCATAGAGATTGACTTACAATGGCTCCGAGGACAGACAAGATGTAGGTCAAACGCTTGCCATACCGCAGCGAGAAGGGTTGCCAAAACAACAAACCCCAACCCAAAAGAAGGTACATATATCCGGTTCCTTCATTGAGCGTCTTGATTGAGACCTTGGACTGCTGCGCGAGGGGGACAAGGACTGAGTAAACAGTGGCAACAGACATGCCTGTGAACCAGGTATACCTTTATAAGTCAACAAAGGAGACACGCATGGAGAGAAGAGGGACTCACAGGTTCTGACATATCAACGCAAGAACTTTGCGACGAGGAGTCCAATTGAGAGGATCCTCTGGGTCGTCACTTGGCACAGGATCAAGGACGATGTCGCCGTCACCACCGCCTGCATGACGAACACGGAGATTGCGATTGAGGTCAACAAGATAGATAGTCCCAGGAATGGGAGGTTCCACTACCGAGGTCACCATCTTGTGCTGTGTCGGTTCGGGCGAAGGCAATCGAAGTGAACAACAAGAAGGTGGCCTGAGGGGAGGGTCGTAAACCTTGTTCAATTCGGGTACCAATGGACGGGGAGGCTCTACGCGACGTCTTATATGCTCAATCCCCGCATCTGTGTCACCAGAAGAAGACGGGGGGATCAGCAATAGCAGCGGTGCGATACGGCGTTCACTGCCTGGTAGGTATATTAGGTCGGACATGGTTGCTGTTGCTGTTGGTGGTCGAAGCTAGAAGAACAATGGAAACGCCGCTAAGGATTGTTCTACGACACGAAGGGTCCTTGGGACATGTTGGTGGACGTCTCGCAGATTATTCCAACTGGTCACCTGAAGCTCCTGGAAGCCAAGGTTGATCGGTCTGATACAGTTGGATCTCAACAATGGGAATTTTGAGGATGTTTGTGTCGGATTGGGTTGTCTGGGTGGTCAGAAGTGAATGGTATCGTGCGCCAACGACTAGCTTGCAAGACAGCTGTCGACTGGAGTTTGTTTTGACCCATGGTCCGAGCTTTACATTTGCTGGGCAATCAGCAGTGCAAACAGCTGAAGAATAGGGCATCGACCAAAGACCAAGGAGCCCGAGGTTCGAGAACTCCTGGGCCAAGACTTGACATATATCAGCTGGATCATCACAACTGCACCACCTCCTCATTGTCCTTCTCGCCATGCTTTCCTGGCAAATTTGCTATCACACAAACACATCCTTCTGCCATGAGTTTTGCCTCTTCTTCTTCAGTCCCCCCATCAGGGTCTTCCAAAGACTCCTCAAGTGTTACCACCCACAGCTTGCAGTCCCTCGAATCTAGACCCTTGGCCCCAGAGATGCTTCCAGGGCTTCCTGTTGTACAGGTAAAGCCCGTACCTCTCGGCACTCCTGAGTTCGAAGAGAAGAGGGCTGCTTTGCTTGAAGTATTTGCAGAAAAGGTCCCGGATGAGCTGCGGCTGCCGTTGGAGGTTATACTGAACCCTCCAACAGATGTCACCTCGATCCCATCAACCTGTGGCATTTTATCGCCAGAAGAGATCACTATCACTGAGACTTATGATGCAGTCGGCCTTATTGAGGCAATTGCACGTCGAAAACACACTGCTATAGCCGTTGCACGGGCATTCTGCAAACGTTCAATCATTGCGCATCAGCTCACATGCTGCCTGACACAATGGTTCATGGACGAGGCCATCGAACAAGCTCAAAAGCTCGATGCACATTTCGAGTCTCATGGGAGGCCTATGGGCCCCATGCATGGTTTGCCAATCAGCATCAAAGATCACATCCAAGTTGCCGGAACCTCTTCCTCTCAAGGCTGTTTCATCAGCATTAGCGACGACGACCAAGATGCCGACATCGTGTCGATCTTGCGTGCCCAAGGTGCCATCATTTACTGCAAAACCAACCAGCCTCAATCTCTGATGCATCTCGAGAGTGATTTCCCACTGGGGAAGAGTCCTGAACCCTTTCAACATTCATCTGTCTGCTGGTGGTTCGACAGGAGGTGAATCTGCGCTGCTTGCGATGAAAGGCTCGATCTTGGGGATCGGGACTGATATTGGTGGAAGTATCCGTGGCCCATCTGCCTTTTGTGGTATCTATGGCTTCAAAACCACATCGAATGTCTTGCCGACAAGGGGGTACATCAAAGGCGCTCCGCCTCCAGCTGTGCTGAACATCCCTCTGTCGACTGGACCTATGTGTCGCTCCTTGAGAGATATGGACCTTTTCATGAAATGTGTCCTTTCTTCGAAGCCCTATCTTTCGGATCCCAACATCGTTCCGATCCCGTGGATCGGTCTTGAAACACGATTCAATCGGCGCCTCAAGGTCGGCATCATCAGCAACGATGGCTTTATCGAGCCTCAACCGCCAGTGAAGAGGGCAATTTCGTGGGCCAGAAGCCTTCTGTCCGACAGCAAGTTTGCCAACCTCATCGAATTAAAAGAGTTCAAAATCTTCGGCGCAGGAGAAGCATGGAAGCAAGTCCGAAGACTCTACTGGCCCGACGGCGGCCATCTCACCAAAAACGGCATAATCTCATCCGGAGAACCTCTTCACCCTCTTACAGAATGGATCTGCAGAGACGCAGAGCCCCTGGGCATGCACACCGCCGTAGATCTCACAGCCGTCCACAAAGAGCGAAACGATTTCTGGCTTGCTTTTGCCAAAAGCTGGAGTGACCAAGACGTGGATGTCATTATCGGCCCGTCGTTCGTCGGGCCAGCGTGTGCGCACGACACGGCCTTCTACTGGACCTACACCTCGCTCTACAACCTTGTCGACTACCCGGGAGCGGTTATTCCCACGCCAATTAGGGCTGAATCTGGGAAAGTTTACGATACGGGCTATGTTCCGCTAAGCGATGCTTGTCGACATGTTAGAGATTTGTGGGAGGAGGGTGATTTTAGGGGTGCGCCTGTCAACCTGCAGGTGGTGGCGAGGCGGTATCATGACAATGAGCTCTTTGGGGCGTTAGGTGTGCTGAAAGACGTGTTGAACTTGTCTTAACTGAACCGGTGTCTTACACCGACATGTCAAACTCTAAAAATATATCTTCAATCGTTATTTCAATGTATCGCGCTCTCAATTACTGCAGGAATTTGCCGTGATACGAAAAGCTCATCACGCTCATAGTTTGCAGGTGACATCAGATAGGATCACGAATGTGGCGTGCCTAATAAACTTCGAGCAGATGCTGCAAAGTAACCGTCGCGAACGCCAAAAATGCTATTTACAGCGATGCGACTACTATGAGATATCTAGTACAATCTAAAAACGACCAAAAGAGAGCCGTTGTCTCTTGAATTGAGTTAGAGGCCTCGTAACGACTCGTAACGAGGTATCGCCATTGCTGACTGTACTCAGCACAAGGTATCATCTGCAACCAACCCAACCTACCCTGAATACGACCATTTTCGTCAACCTCGAACGCGGCTATTTTGACTTTTAGATCCCGCCCTCCATAATCTCATTCTTAAAACTCTTTCCCAACCTCGGCACCTCGGTAACAAAATACGGTCTTACGGTTTTACGGTTTTTCAAGGCTCGTTGAGGCTCTCTCTTCAACAACCAAAACTGTGCTAGCCCGCCACCATCCAGCTGAACCCCGTGAAACCCCAGGAAAAAACAACGCGTTCACGGAAATACGGCGAGGGGCGTGATTGGCCTCCATGCAGCCTCTGAAGCTTACTAGACATGGGGGGTTGCAATCGGCCGTCTTCCTTGATTTTCTTGACACACAGTGAACTGCTACCCCATGCATTAGCCTCAGGCCTCCCTCCGTTGAGAAATGGAGATGGAGATGAGGAAAACATGGGGTACAGTTGACAGGAATGGAGAATGGGGTTAGGAGATAAGCGGCGTCGCGACGATCTCTTGATTTTAGGTAATAGTGGTGTCGCCGCCTGGAGTTTGACAACGTTACAAGTTGAGATGGCGATAGCGACACCATCAGGAGACAAGATGGCAATTGAAAATCAGCTGAGGCGAAATGCGGCACAAAAAAGGGAAGAAATCGCCAAGGGAAAATGGCGGTTGCTGCCGGCTTGGCCATGGGAATGACCGGAGATAAGATGCGATGTGATGCACCATGTCGCTTACCCATCATGATTGATGAACTTTTGAAGCCAATCCTGCGACAACAAGGCCAAGGCCAATAGGTAGCCAATATCACAAAAGACCATATCATTCCGTATCGAGAAGCTGGCTAGCACATTATCACGGTTTTATCAAATCAACTGACGCTCTCGATAACCCTATTTCACTCGTCGAGTTTCCTCTAAAGGGAATGGGCTCACGTTCTTACTTGAGGGTTGTACGTCATATGACAATTTGTAGCGCGCTGTTTGGACGAGCTTCTTGTCTGAGATAAACCTTGCACAGATGATTTGCGGGGAGGCCCTGAATGATTGAGTAATGACCTTCCTGTTGGGTAAAGATTACTGACGGTGCCTGAGATAGCCAGCCGTCATTCCCGACTCGCGCGCCCTTTGTCTCGTCGATTGGCCCGTCCGTACGTGCTACAGTATTATCAGTGGCGGGTGGATTCAGGGTTCTGATTCTCCCTCTCCCTTTAACGTTAGTCGCGGACGGGCACTGCGATTGTTACGTTACCACGCGCTTGGGAGAGAAGTTGCCGCGGAACTTTTTTTCATTTAGCCTGTGGGTGTTTGGAAGAAATTGGTCTTTACCTGTTGTGGTAAGCTTGATACGAGTTTATGCCGATCTTTAATGATAAGTGAAGTTCTGTTGATCCTTCGATATCACACGGTACAACACAAGATCATCCCTTGGCTTTGCGATATCGACAAGTATAACGTGATCGTGTAATATATAAAAGAGTCATACAAGCGGACTCGCCGTGTCCGGAGAGCGACATCGCGATAATGACAGTCACGGTTAATTCTGGCAGAGAATTGAATGGATCACAAATCCGGACAATTCCCTCGCGCCACTAGACTCGGCTGTTTCTGTGGGGTGCTTTTCTTTGCGGCCGGAGCCTCCACTTGAGGTGTCACCGTCGCTCGTACGAGACAGGGGATGACTCGGATCTTCGGCATTTTAGACATGGCCCATGTTTCTCGAAATTTTGCAGAAGCACTCGGAGCACGCCACACGGTCAGAGCCATTGGCCACCTTTGAGTTGCCCGTTGCTTGATGCTCCATAACCATATCCGGGCCGTTACAAAGGTTCCTTACTCTGATGGTCGGATGTTTTACAGCAACGGGCATGGCTTCGGTCGAGGTGTGGCATCTCGTGGCGTACAATATGGAGTCGACTGTGTTTCCATGACAGAATATTTATTAAACGTCTCCAGATCTTGGTATTTTTATTACTCTTCGTTTGCTCCCATCCTCTCCTCCCTTTCATCATCAATCGACCTCGCCTTGTCCCTTGTTGCATCCGTGACAGTGAAAACTTTTCCAGTTCATCGAGTCTCATCGACGTCGTCTGCAACATGGCCCAGAATCACGAGGATTTGGCCGCCGAGTATGTCGCAAACTCTATTCAAGCTTATTTCGTACCCTTGCTAATCTCATGCAATCCAGGCTCCACGAGGAGTTAGGTGAACGCGTGCCCGCCGAGAAGAAGACTGATCTCGCCGGTGGCTATATCGCCCCTTCTATTGATGAGAAGAAGTCTCTCGACAAGCAACACTATGCTTCTGATCCTGAGTTTGGCACCACTCCCGATGGCGAGGAGCCCAATGATCATGAGAAGGCGACTCTTCGACGTGTAGGAGAGAACCTCCCTGCTTCAGCCTTCCTCATCGCCGTTGTTGAGTTGACGGAACGATTCACCTACTATGGTGCTCAGGGTCTTTTCCAGAACTACATCTCCAACAGCCCGACAGGCGCAGATGGTGCCAAGGGTCTTGGAATGGGCCACCAGGCTGCTACTGGTCTCAACCTCTTCTTCCAATGGTTCTGCTACGTGACTCCCATTCTCGGTGCCATCATCGCCGATCAGTACCTCGGAAAGTATAGGACTATCTTGGTCTTCTGCGGTTTCTACTGGGTTGGTCTCATCATCCTTTGGACTACATCACTACCTGTTGCTATGGAACATGGTGCTGGAAAGGCTGGATACATCGTTGCTATCATCGTTATTGGTCTCGGAACCGGTGGTATCAAATCCAACATTGCGCCTCTCATTGCCGATCAGTACCAGCGACGCAGGATGGCTATCCGAACCGAGAAGAACGGCGAGCGCGTTGTCATCGACCCTGCTATCACCTACCAGCGCATCTACATGATCTTCTATTGGTGCATCAACGTCGGTGCCCTTTCACTGCTCGCTACCCCCTTCATGGAGAAGTACAAGGGTTTCTGGACCGCCTACCTCATGTGTTTCTGCATGTTCAACGTCGGTATCGTCACTCTGGTTCTCCGCCGAAAGACCTTTGTCAACCGCCCTCCCCAGGGTTCCGTTATCACTGATGCCTTCAAGGCTCTTGGTATGATGATTGCCGCACGCAACACCGATGCCGCCAAGCCCTCGTGGCGCGAGGCCAATGGGAAGACCAAGGTTGTCCCCTGGAACGACCACTTTGTCGACGAGCTTAAGCGTGCTCTCCGCGCCTGCAAGGTCTTCATCTTCTACCCCATCTTCTGGGTTTGCTACGGACAGTTCTCCACCAACTTCGTTACCCAGGCTGGTCAGATGCAAGGTCACGGTGTTCCCAACGATCTGATGCAAAACTTCGATCCCATCTCCATTTTGGTTTTCACTCCTCTCATCGAGAAGGTCTTGTATCCCATCCTTCGCCGAGCTGGTATTGAGCTTCGACCCATTGCACGAATCACTATTGGTTTCTGGCTCGCTGCTCTCTGTCTTGCCTACGCTGCTATCGTTCAGCACATCATCTACTCTGCTGGACCTTGTTACGAGCACCCCGGCGAATGTGCTGCCGGTAAAGACGGTGACACCACGCTTCCTAACAACGTGCACATCGCCATCCAGACACCCGCCTACATCTTCATCGGTATTTCTGAGATTTTCATCTCCGTTACTGGTCTCGAGTATGCCTACACCAAGGCTCCTCCCAGCATGAAGTCCTTCGTGCAGTCTATCTACCTCTTTACCAATGCTTTTGGATCTGCCATCGCCGAGGCTCTTGTTTCCGAGGCCAAGGACCCCAACTTCTTGTGGCTCTACACTGGCGTTGGTGTCTCTTCTTTCGTCACTGGCTGCATCTTTTATGCTATCTTCCGACACTATGATGCTCAAGAAGATGCCATGTATGATCTGGACAGGGATGAGCCAACTCTTACCCACAACGGCATTGAGCCCAAGACTGTGGACCACCAGTAATGATTTGTAAAGGCTGTATTTTAGCTAAATAGTGTCATTGGACATATTATTTCAAATAATCGTGTTATGCGTGCAGCGTGTAGTTGTGAAGTGCCAAATCCCACAAAGAAAAAAGGTTCGCGTTATTTTGTCACGCGGTGCACGCCCCGTTCGAATCTGAGACCTTCAAAAAAAGCGGGCAGGGGAGACATCATCGGCTAGCTAAGGGGGTGTACCTATGAGGTTAGTAAGTCTTTAACGAACGAGCCAAACGGAATGTGTGTTGCCCTGAGGCCAGCCTCGTCTCACCCCGCCCTGGGAAAGTGTTGAACAATTCGGGCTTAAGTAGGGTGACAATCAGTCATGGGTTTGGCCCTGACCAAAAGGATACGACACTGTCTAGTCACTGGCCAGGTGCAAGTGTCATTTCCCACCATGTTTCCGCGTCAATGTCCAGCCACGCACGATAGCACACGCTTGGTTTGCTGCAGCCGGCTCTGCCAGGGAATTTACTACTTCATTACAGCCTATGGCTTCCTACTGCTATAGCTTGACGCGTTAACTGCATCAGAATCTCAACGCAAACTCACTTGGTCCTCATCAGGAACTCCTCGCCAACTTAGCAGAGTCCCCCCTTCCATCTTACCCCCTTTATTGACGTATTCGACTTGATCCTTTGCCAACTGTGGCAAGCGGGCTACTGATCCCATATTCAGGGGATATCAAGCTGGACAGATTCCGGTTATCAACCCACGTGGATTTGTTCAATGGCTTGGCTTTCTGATGCATATACTCAACAAAGATGAACAGGGACAAGCAGGCGGAGGTCTACTCTAAAGAATGGGGCCAAGGGCCTTCTGTCAGTACAACTTGAGATCATAATCCACGTGCGAGGCTCTGTTTTCTTGCTGAACTAATGCAAATTCTAGACTACGCCTTGCCTTCGCGAACTTGAATTCCGAGAATGGTTTCCCGACATCCAAATCACGTCCTTCGTACTCATGAGCTCAATGAGAAGCCGACTTCCGCGACAGGACACAGTTCCAATATGAGAAGATGATTTGTCTACACATGCATTTTTGCTCCGTGTCGAACATATACAGTGGATCAGGGCTGCTCCGCAGACGTAGCTGCGGTTCCGTCAAAAACAAGTTTCACAACTCTGGCTCGGTGAAATTCTGGGATGCCATTGTCGAAGAAGTCGAAACACTTTGGCTGCAAAAGGGGTGCAGCCTTGGAACCCGTGAAAAGTGATTTGGAGCATGAAATCGAACCTATGGCCTCAAAAAACAAAGGGAGGGTGCAGGGAGAGAGTTTTAGGATTTTAGGTTCGGAGTTTAGAAGGTTTGTAGGTTTTAGGTGAGATACCACTGCACCACTGCCCTTTGCTGAGGATGTACAGAGTCAAATTGAGATATAAGGGTAGCTGGGTGGATGAGTATTGAGTTTGAAGTTCTCGTCCATGTTGACACTCAAGCAAACAACGACTCTCACTCTTATTCACCGCGTTGGCCACAGGGACCAAACAAATTTCCGACTTCACACAATTCGACGCAAGCAATTTGTCGAGAGGCTAGCGGAATCTACACCACGTCTGCCTGAATCCCTCTGTGACTCAGAACAATGATTTGGCTTGTTGCATCTCCCTGCGCTTGGTCCTAAGGACGGGGGAACTCGATCACCTTCTGTTGACTTGTTGATATCTAGACCAAGAATGATTAGTAATTGGTGCCGTATGATTTGATGTGAATCCTTGTACCCCTGGACGCTCATCCGTCCCTGATTCTTTGGCCTGCCTCAGGTTGAAGTCCGCTACGTTCAGCCTAAGCTGGGAATTTCCCTCCGCATCGCCATTTCTTTGACATCCATGTACAGTCAGATCTAGGGGTAGAATTTTCAAGTCATTCCACCCCCTCGTCCCACCAACAGTCTACAGCGGAGATGCTTGACGATACAGCGAACATGGCTACAATTGATGCAATGGGAACACGGCATCGTCAAGCATTCGTGCAAGCCCTGATGAGAGTGATGGAAACTGGCGTAGCGGAAATGACGTTTGCGGAGATCATTGATGGACTTCCTACAATTGGGTCATATCAAGATTTCCACTGGCCGCAGGATGGTCATCCCGCTACTCAACACTTGGAAGTGTGCCCAGGAATGATCGGAAAAGCTCGTCAACTACGTTTTGATTATCCTCCCACAAGATTGAAGTTTCACTTACCGGTAAGCTCTCTTAATTGGTCCCCTAGAGTGGCTCGCCTGATATCCTGTGTCAGTTACTACTCGCTTTTGAAGAGACCACGATCGATTCACGATCATTCCACTTACGATTGTTTGAGCTGTTGGCCGTGTCCATTCACCAGATTGCGGTATACTTGTACCAACAGGGTGGCTTCAACCATACACATCAAGACTATCAAAAATGGATAGACTCACCACGCGATACTCGTCGATGGGATGGGTATCGACACCCGACAGCTTTCTGTCATAGCTTCTATGTCGCGGTTGAGCGGTATCCGAACGGGGATGCTGATACCGTTGGATACTGGGCTGAAGCAAAGATATTCGGTGGGGTCTTCGTCTTTGACCGTGGAGAATCAGAATCAGAGGTAGAGTGAACCACAAGCTGGTCAGACGTGCGCTAACATTTGGATAGTGTAATGAGCTGTACCTACATGCAAGTCGACGAGTAGGGCCCTTTACTCTATTCCCCCTTACAACGGACCAGTTCAAGAGATTCGTCGACTTCCTTCTAGGTGACACAGAGGAGCCTGCTCCATCTCGAAGTCCTCTCCCATTTCGAGCGACATCAGAGAATCGTTGGCGGTGGCATAACTGGGATACCATAACCCGATATCACATATTCCGTGACAAGTACGAGCGAACCGTCCAACCAACCAAACCAATTGGCGGCGTCAAGTCATCGGTAGACTGGCCAGAGATAGGTGACGAGCTATATCTTATTGGGGCCATGCACGATTATTGGGATGGCCAGCCGGTAGATAAAGATAAGGTTCGGGAGGCTCTGGAGCATTTACAACAGGTCACTCCATCTTCGCCAGTTTGGTCAACCAGGAACGCACATACATGGACGAAGAACCTTTTTGAATAGACTTTATGTAGCGTCCAGATACATTCGCTAAGGATCATTTTACCAGTTTCCAGTGAACTGGGGATAGCTTGGTGTCTTGACTTCTCTGTCAGGATACACGCCTCCCCTCTGCGGCTGCATGCCTTCCCATCTTGCCTTTACTAATTCTCTCTGCTCTTCCGCAAGACTCTTCTCAGATCTGTCAGAAGGTTTCTCCTGGACCAATTCCTTCTTCTCATCCTTTCCCATGCCATCAGGTTGAGTGTCTTCCTTGTCTACAATCTGCCATTCGTCCTCAATGTCTGGGTTCGACGCTGGGTTGAAGTCAGCGATATGGACAAAAGAGAGAGATCTTGCGTTTTGGATTTGTTACCCGCTGTCAACTTTTCGTTGTGATTGTTCGACATTGCTGGACCTTTCAAACTGATGGTTTTGTAGTCTTGGTTTGGGATATGTAGTTTCTGCTTTAAGTCACTCCGGTTCGATGGAGATGAATGATTGAAGCAGGTGACGTGTCCCAGCAGGCAGCGGTGGCGAGAAAGATTGCCCGCCACTTTGTTGACTAATCCGCATTGGCCTCTTTTCAATGCAACGAGATCTCGGCATTGCTGGCAAGAATTGTTTGCTACTGAATGGTACGTTGTGAAAGAACAACGGTTGTTACGAAGTCAATGCAAAGGAGATCTTAATCTGCAATATTGAAGCATGATTGATGGTAAAGTTGACAGTTGTCACTAAAACACTACAAGTCCAACAATGACCCAGCTACTCTCTTCCCATTATCAGCAGACTCACGCCCACCTCGAGAAGTTGCAGCCTTGTATACACTGGCAATCTCACTCTGCCATTTCTCAACATCTGGCCTCACGAAACGACGATCATACGTGATCAAACCATTCACCTCGCCTTCAACATCACTCGTTTGGGTATACACGGCACCGCTGCAAGCGAAGCGCTGAGTTTGCTCACGAATGTCTCGGAATAAGACGCCGGATCGGTAATTGTATGAATCGAGGTCCTCGTTGATTTCGTATGTCTCTGGGATGCTATCGATGGCTTGTTTGACGTTCCAAAGGCTGCAAGAGCAGTTAGTGGTGAAGTTGAACACGGTGATCTGAACTTACTGGTCTATCGAGACGTTGTGACCGATGCCACCGTACTCGCCTGCAATGCCGATGCGCTCAGGATCGTATGGAGTCTTGGGCTGCGAGTAGAATGGCGTGCCGCATTGAGGTGCAGCATAATTGTGATTGTCCTAAAAACGAGTCAGTGAAGTGTTGGATGAGGTCTTGAGGTGACCTACGTGGAAGTCGCCAAATCCGTGGTCATTCCATCCGCTGATAGAGTTGATGAGTCTCGACTTGTCAAGCTTTCGAACCAGCTCAGTCAGGCTCTTCTCAGGAGAACCGTCTCGCTGACCCCAGCCCTCGTTGTAGATAACCTTTCATAGTTAGCAAGCAAACCATCCTGGCCAGTCTCTGTTCATACCCATGTGACGATTGAAGTGTAGCTCTTGTGTTGTTTTACAAGAATCTCGAACTGTCGTTGAAACTCGGCTTGCTCCGCGTCGTTGGGTTTGCGATTGCCGTCTGCAGGGAGACTGGGCATATCTTGGATAACCAACAGGCCAAGCTCGTCGCATGCTTGGTAAAACAGATGAGGCTCGTATTTGATCTTCTCAAGTCAGTAGGAGAAATTGAAATCACAAGGCTATACTGACGTGTTTGCGAACCATGTTGAAGCCAAACTTCTTCAGGAGCTTCAAATCAGAGACCATGGCCTCCCTGTTAGGTGGAGTGTACAATCCATCGGGCCAGAAACCTTGGTCAAGAGTTCCAAATTGGAACACGAACTCGCCGTTGAGGAGCGGTCGTGTGACGTTCTCAACTTTACCTTTGGATATGGTTCGAAAGCCGGTGTAACTTTGTACTTTGTCTCCGCTGTCGAGTGTTACGGTGATGTTGTAAAGCGTTGGGGAGTCGGGCCACCATAGTTTTGGCGACTTGGCGGTGAAGGTGAACTCTTCATCGGTCGTTCCTTCGTGGGAGGCCAGTTCCGTGCCATCGCTGCCTTCGATCACCACTTTGGCGGACTTACCGGACTCTTGAGATGTGTGGACTGTTACGGTAACTAGAATAGAATGTTCAGCGGTCTGATGAAACACCGGGGATTCAGAGTTACTGACCTTCACCATCTGCACCCGCAGCGAGGTCAAAATCGGTGATGTAATCTTTCGGTACGGCCTCAAGCCAGACTTGTTGCCAGATGCCTGAGCATGAGCGGTAGAAGATGTGACTCGGCCGCAAGGTCTGTTTGCCAATGGGGATAACTTGATCGTCTGTCGGGTCGCTGACAAAGACGAGCCTGGCAAGATGTTAGAGCGTGTTTCGGCTTGGAAGCTCAATCCTGGACTTACAGCTCATTCGACTCTCCGAACTTGATGTCCTCCGTCACGTCGACAGAGAAGCGGTCGTAGCCCCCAATGTGCGTCGTCTTTTCTTTCCCGTTGACAAAGACGGTTGAGTTGTAGTCGACGGCCTCGAAGTGAAGCAGAACGGTCTGGCCCTTCCAGTCATTCGATACCTCGAAGGACCGCTGGTACCAGAACTCACGCTCGTCAAGGACCTGCAGTCCTGACAGAGCGCTCTCGATGCAAGCTGGGACCAGCACTTCACGATCAAGAGGGCCTGCTTTGGGCGGGTTGCTGAGATCGCCATCGCCTCTCCATGTCCAGATTCCGTTCAGGCTCTTCCAAGCATCGCGTTTGAGCTGCGGCCGCGGATGTTCCGGCCAAGGATTGGTGCCGACCTTGTAAGTCCAGTCGGTGTCAAGTGGAGGTTTTTGAACCTCGTATTTTGTCTGCGCTGCAGCGACGTCGAGAAACAGAGAGCAAAGCCCCGCAAAGGGGACAGCATTTGACCAGAACATTTTGAAAAGCGATGGTTGCGATGAGTGAAATTGCGCATGAGGATGAAGGAGCTCTTGTACTGCCTCAGCATGCCATTCCGTGTTCCCCGCCTGCATACCACGTTGAGTTTGTGTGAACCTTATGACGTCTACATCGTCAGCGCTTAAGGAAGAGCTCCAGGGGATCATCATGTTATTCCCCCCCTTCCCCCGCATCAATGCTGATCATCACACGTTATTATCCCTACTGCATTAGAAAATCTGCACGATTTCCCTGTAATTTGCTTCGGGCAGGTGGAATAAACCCCGAAGGATGAGGCTTTGCTTGTTTAACTACCAAGATTAACTTTGCCGATGTGGTATTGGGAGTCTTAATCCAGTATTAGCGTGTCTGATCACCATTTTACAGGAGGCTTTGTGCGCATCACAAGGTGCCCGCTGGTGCCTGGTTGTTACAGGGGCACGGATCCTCTGTAACCAAAGCACAATCAGCGCATGAAAGAAGTGGAAGACTACCTAGGTACCTAGACGTCGCGCCGTTTGGCTCCAGCAAACAAGGTTACAAGCATGCTTTATTACTTTTAAACTTGTTTTCAAACTTCTCATTCAAAAAGTCAATGTATGATCGGATGCAAAAGGTCCGGGCTCATTGTCCTCGCAGGCCACTACCTAAGGTCCAAAGGTCTGCCCTTTCGCTAACGCTTTGTAAGGACAACTCTTCCAATCGCAGGTATCCTGTTACATACACCATTAGACGACAGCACATCTCGACGAGACTCATCAACTGACCTTGTACACGTTGGTTCCCCACCAGCTGAAATTATCCGCGGCGCCAGTGTAGAAAATGGCGAAAAAGATGACGATGCCAGCGATAGCGACAGAGCAATCCAGAGCGGAGCTCAGAACAAAATTGAATCGATGCCACCAGCTTGCCTTGCGCTTCTTGATAAGAGCGCCAAATAACAGACCAAACAAAGCCCAGCTGCCATAGTTGACACCGGATGCAGGCGGGATATAGTTCAAGCCACCCAGGAACAGCGGAACGTGTATCTTCTTCAGCCAATTGACATGAGGGAAGGCCTTGGTTCGAAGGAGGTACACGACGACAGGAAGAAGAGCTCCGACCAGGAAGAACCAGAGCAAGGGCCTGTAGAGGGCACCTGACTCGAAGAAACGACGGGGACCGAGGGCGCCCCAGACCATGCTTGTGTTGAAATGAGTTCGAGAGAAGGGACAAGTGAAACCGTTCGGAGCAAGCTTGGCATTGCAGACGTTGGGGATGTTTCCGAGTGCCCAGTTGAGGACAGACACTTGACCAAGAGTTCCGACAATAAGGCCGACTACTTGAACCAGGAAGAGGCTTCGGGGAGGGATCTGAAATACGTCAGCTTGAGGTATCAGTAGCGTTTAGACAAGGACCACTTACACCGCAGTAAATGCCAAGCTTCAGGTCTTGTGAGAAAGCAAGACCCTTGATACCCGAGATGTATCCAACGTTGAAGAACCAGATGTTGGCCAGGACCTTGCCTTCCCAGACGTAACCAGCGATGATACGACAGAAGATATCGATCTGGATCTTGATGTTGCTCGTAGCATACACCCAAGCGAGCTTCAAAAGTCAGGAGAATGCCTATGAATGGAGGATCTGGTACTCACAGGGATGAAGAAGACAGAAGATACTACCATACCGAAAATCACGCCGTACCAACGCAGCTGAACAGGGTAGTACTCATAGGTAAAGACACCGATGCCCAATGCTACAAGGGCAGCGGTCATGTACCACCAAAGCGGAACTGCATCATATTGGGGCTGTAGTCTGTCGCGGGTGGAAGTGTTCGTCGACGTCAATGATTTGCATGCGTCGCGGAATGTCCTCACTAAATCCCGGCGCTTCTCGAGAAAGATCCAGACAAAGAGAGACGAGATGGTGGCGAACGACAAGCCGAAAGTGTTGAGCGCATATGTTACTGGGAGATAAATCTGGGGGGAGGGCATTAGCAACTCTCATCTCTGGGGGGCGTGATGGGACGAGACTGACATCAGAGTACTGCGCATACAGATCATGATCAAAGGTGAAGCCATCTTTCTTATTGACAACCTTCGAGACATTGAAGACTTCTCCGGTATTGTCGAAGATCGAATTGCTTTGTAGCGGCAGGTGGGCCGAGAACCAGGTGTTCGAGTAGTAGAGTGCCGGGCTAATGATGTAGATCCAGAAGACAAGCGAGGCGAGAACGTTGAGGATAGCCCAGACTGGGACAACAAGTGGTGATCCGATGTATGCGATCTGACTCCCTGAAGAGACAGCTTGTTAGCGACCGAAGCATCGAATCATAGAACGGCGAGCACATACAGTCGAAGGTGAAGGGCAACAACCCCAGTCCACTCTTCATGCCAAACACCTGGTTGACGACAGGGTTCTTGGGGGCGATCCAGCAGATCCATGTAAAGTATCCCAAGGCAGGGAAGATGAAATCAGGGAACCAATACCAACAGAAAGAAGCAACGAAGGCGAGGATAAAGAAGTGGTAACGAGATATCTTGCTGCAGAAATGTTAGCGAACCCCGCCTCTGAAAGCGCTGAGAAAAGTTCTCACCCAGCGATCACCTCCTTGCGCGGTGTATGCAAGGCTGCGTTGAGAGCCGTGTTTCCGAGCACGCCTGGCCAAACGAGGCTTTTCGGTTCAACGACTACTGATCTAGTCAAGCCTGACAGAGCAAAACCAAACAGGATGGATGTGAGTGTTGCGAGGATCTCGAAACCCCATCCTGCCTTGAGGCCATAGAAGACGCGCTGTTCGGTGAGGACATCGGCGCTCAATCGGGTCAAGAAGCTAAGGTTGGCCAAGATGTAGATAAGCATGTTCTCCTGAGCCAGGCTTAGTGAGTGTCTCTTTGGGGGTTCAAGGGGGCAAATACCTTATGGTTAAAGGGTCCAGGGTTCAGGCTATGTCGCTTGCCGAACAAGGTGAACCCCAAGTCCGGTATCGCATACTCCCATGCCTTGCCGACAGGATAAGCGAGGAACTGGATTGCAGACTGCGAAAGACTGATGGATGGGAATCTGAGGGTGTACAGAGTGTTCACGCCACTGCCTACAAGACAAAAGGCAATGCCGATTGTCCACATGCGAAGGGTGAGGCATGGTAGAGTTGGATCATCATCCTTGAAGCCCACGCCAGCCGCTGACAGGACTTCTCCAACAGATTCGCCTTTGATTCATGAGCATACGAAACTTGCGGAAGTACAAGCCGGCAACGAACCTGAAGATGTCTCTGGTCGGACCAGGCCCTCGTTCGGAGCGGCCACTTCTGCCTCAGCAAGACCTTTCTCAACGGACGCAGTCATGTCGAGATTCTCGGGTGCAGAGCTCACGATGATCACATCAAGTCGGATCAGATAAGATGAAAATGATTAAGAATTATCTTATAACAAGATCTGCCAAGCCGTCACGACGGCAAAGTCGGTTCGGCGACCTTGGCGAGGACTCCACTGCAAAAAATAGTCATGTTGGCATGAGTTAATTCTGTGGTCCTTGGCGTGCCGTATGCCGAGATACCTCAGTATCTCTAAGTACTGAAGCTCGCTCATCAACAACTAAATTACTCTAAGAATCTTGAAATTGTCTGTTCCCCTTATCAGATTATCTTTTAAAAGAATTAAAAAAAATTGGCGCCACGAGATTCTTTTACCAAGCATTACTAGTAGAGAGCTGACATTATCCCATCAAATTTCATGCTCCTCAGCTATTCTCAGCTGTAGCAAGGCTAGGAGCCACTATCACGGTACTCGGCACGTTTGCCGAGAAACTACGCGGCACTGCCTCGAGAAATTTTTACATGGCATGATAACCATCATTATTCAAGCATTACCAATTTTACGGTCCATCAAATAGAATAAGCATATCGAGTAACGGTTTCTTGGCACAATGTCTTGCGTTGTAGCAGGACCCTGAAGTTCAAGGATGCTTTATCAATCGACCAGGATCGGCCGTCCACGCGGTCTGGGTCGCGTGGTGAGTGCACCGCATCAATTGTATGAGTTCCAACCAGCTTGCCAAGTAAGCGGATGCAACGAAGGTCAAAATCTCAACTGGGCCTTGATTTCTGCTTGGATCTAGCCTTGTAACCCATCCTCCCGAGCTGAACTTAGTACAACGATATGGCACAGCTGACAAAGCAAATAAACAATTAAGCATAACCACTGATAACACAGCTGAACCTCCTCCACGCGGTAGTAACTCCACCCATCTTTCTTCTACGCCACCGGAATAAGTTTGGGCGACTAAAGAGTCACCTCAGATGTGTCTGCAATCCTCAGTCTCTCTATTCCACGAATTACATCATCTGGGATTTGACTCGAGGGCGAAGTCGCTGGTGGGCTGGATGATGGTGAGCCAGGCCGCTTTCGTAATCTGGGTTTGAGTTTGGGCCTCTGGCTTATAGACGCGTATCGGGGTTTGTATACGTCCTCTTTCCCGCTAAGAACTGGATCGTCCTTTAACGGCGTCTTTATGTTACTGGACGAGGGTTCGGCGTGTCCCCCTGAGGTTGACTGAAGCTGTTCTGCTTGGGGTGTCGTCTCTTGTGATCCCCTTGCGCTGCTGGGGCCTGCAGCTGATTGTGGTTGTTGGCTGGATCTGACTGGGGTTGCCGGCTGCTTTGCAAGCGCTTTCTCCGATGTCTCTGTGGGAGTGTTGGCTGGTGGTGCGTCCTCGGATCTGTTGCTGTGAGCTTCAAACTCAAATAGTACGTTTAAGTACGGATTGCAATCATACCTAGACTGGGATGGCTGATCAGCAGGCTCGTTTGATGCTGTGTTCTGAGGAGCGACCTCTTGACGCGTCATCGTCCGATTGACCTCAGTCACTCGAACACGTCCAACTCCCTCGCGTGTGAGTATGGCATCAATGACGTTTGGTGGAGCAGTCAGTACACTCTTCAAGAGACTCACACCCAACAAAGTTTCCATTCCCCATTGTTGAGTTTTCGGATCTGCCATGAGCCATTTCATCAAGCAGCGCGGGAGTGACGTAAAGAGTGCTAGATCTCGCTCTTCCTTTTCAGATGAGACGTGTAAGATGAGTCTATCCATGGCATTTCCTGCTTCATCCACGGCAATAGCGAGCTTAGGATGGGTGCTCGGAGCCGTCAATCCGTGTTTGTGATTGGGCCCAGTGCCCAGGCACTTGGAACCCTTTTGACGGGTAAGCACAACTTTCTCAGACTGCATGCCTTCGACCGCAAGCATTTCGCCCTTCTTCAAGATGTTCAGAAGTGTCCCCTTGTCCACATCTGTTGTTGTTCGGGGGCTACCGCAATGAAGGGCGATTCTGGCTGACATATTAGCCCCGTCCAGTAATTCAGAGGTTATGAAACTTACCGAAGAATGCCTTCCGCCCTCTGCGCTATATCCCATTCAATCTTCTGCTTCTGTGCAGCTGGGGGAGAATAGCACATGCGGTAGACAAGCTTTGACAAGTAGCGATCCTTGAAACCCAGCCACGTGAACAGCGTATCTAGAAGCGCGATCTCTTCCGCGGTTATGTCAAGGAGAGGGAGCTTGTCCATGAATGTGTTCGCAAACTCCTCATCATCAGGAATAAAGAACTCTTCCGTGGAACCAACAAAGCGGTATTTTTCGCCGTTCCATTTTCCAAGAAATATTCGCTGGGTCAAGAGTTTGTCAGGTTTCATTCATATTTTGGACGTTGCAATCAGGCCATTGAGAAGGCTGAAAAGGTCTCGAATCTCGAATTCTGGTATCCAGTAAGACATGCGTGACAAGACGGTTTTCTCCGTAGCCTCTTCAACCTTGAGGAGGCCCACGAAGAAGTCCTTCAGATATGGATATGGTCTACTCAACTCGGCCAAGTTCCTAATTTTGTGGAGCGGCGACCAAATATATGTGAGATGAGTTTGCCACGCGATGACGCTACCCTGCTCGATGGCGATCAAGCTGTGCTGCAGGAATAGTTTCCTATTGCTCCAAGTCAGCAAACTGGTTTGTGAGATCGCGACATACTAACCGTATGGTGACTCTCTCTGGTTCCGATAACTGGAGCTCATTCAAAGCACGATAAAGTTCAGTCACTTGTTGAATAGATGTTTGACCGGTGGAACGCTGGAGACCTCTCAGCTCATCGATGATGGCAGCCCAGGTGTCAGGAAAGTTCGGAATACAGAGAACCAGTTGATAGAAATGACGTATCGCCAGTGTTTCAAGGGGGGTTGCGTCAGTTCCAGCTGCTAGCGTGAGGACTCTCTTCGAACGCACATAATCTGGCGCACGGAGAAAGCATGAACTGGGTTTTATCCATTCGCCCTTATAGAGGAGAAGTTCGCAAGCATTGAAATTGTCCCTACAAGGTCAGAATATGACTGATACAACAGTGAGTACACCCTTACCAAAGTTTGTCGTCGGATAGAAGTTTGTAATAGGTGCCATCCGGGTATGGCTGCGTACGATTCAGGCGACGAAGGAAGTAGGCGTAGATCCCAAGGACATGTCCCGGATCTTTGACATTTGTTGGCCATGTTTTCTTGATAGTAAGCAGAAGATCAGTGAGGAATTGGTCGCCGGCTTCGTATTGGCAACCGATCTCCCTGAGGAAGTTCCATGAGGAATGATCCACGTGTTTCAGTTTCTGGTCTTTAAGTATAAGGAAACGGAAGCGTTCCTCAGGCAAAAGGAGTAGTGACCAAATACTGATGATATTTTCTGTAGGAACCCATGCCTCAGAAAGGGGATGAAGACGTTGGTCGTGACAAGAGACCTTGACCTGCCTCAGTTGATGCAACAACTTGGCCGAATCGAGGAGTTGCCGTCTGTTTGTGTCCCAGACGCGACGAAGGTATATAACAAACTCATCAGGTTGGTCGTCTGCGAGGCGAAGTGCGGCTGGTGATAGACGCTCTGGATCGCCTTTGTCGATAAGGGGCGGATCCGATTCCAGGGGCTTGAACATTGTGAAAAGATGTTAGATCTGATGACTGAGCTTGAATCGTAGGTCGAAGTTCAACTGTAGGAAAACGCGTCTCGCAAGGTTTCTGATGGCGTATTTAAAAAAGCACGTAGACCAGCCTCGACTCACAGTATCAATACGTTAGGTACAGTGTTCCGGACTTGGGCATCCACCAAAACGCGCCATCTATGGCGGGGTTGGGCCGTCATCGAGCAAGGTACAGGCCCCTCAACCGTCACGATAAAGCCCAAATTATAAACAAAAATCGCGGTGCGTACAGTGCGAGAATTCGACGACAGCAACCCTCACCTCCAATAAAGATGCGCCAACGTGTGATGCGAATTTTGGTTCCTTTCAGCTACCGCTCAAGGAAGCATATCCGGAACAAGCAAGGAGAAATTCGGAATACAGCCCCGAAATATCAGGCTTTTCCTAATTAACGCCATTGGAAAATGGTTTCTGGAGTGATCTACTCTGATAAGGTTGAGGGGTTAGAAGAGGCGCCAGCCCCCACGGCATCAAGGTAAAGAACACCAATAAACACATACGGGCAAAGTATTCGTCGCCCTTACTGTGGCCTAGGTAATATATTGCTTTTGGCTTAAAAGCCAGATACCCTGATGAGATTTTTAAAGGTGCTTGTTGGAGATTCGGTCGTATTTAGGACTAAGTTTTCAGTTAAATAAAGCCTCGTTGAGTGAGTCATAAATGGTTTGAACCCAAAGTTGGAGTGATCTACAGGCGTGTTCAACTTCATATCCCGAAGACGATAAGACTCAGCCCGTCAAGTTGAGATCACCAGTGGACAATTATTTGACCCGGACCAGTTCTGGCTCTTTGTCCCCACTGCCGACGGGTACAATGTTTAACAGATGCAGAGTTTTAACCTTCGCTCAAATTCAATCTCACAATGACTCGATTAACTAAATCAACATAACTTAGAAACGCGCGTAAGATGATCAAAAACGAACCGCGTGAATACATAACAAGAGCAAACAACTCCGTTTCAAACGACTACTTTTGCTCCAGCACCTAGAAAAACAAACGAAGTAGATAGAGCCGACTGTGAATCAGAAAACGGCCGAAAACGACAACCTCGGCTTATCTCCTTTGAGCTGAAGCCACTACATAGCTTCGAAGCTCCCGGTCCAGTATCTGAGATTCTAAGAAGCTTCAGGCGACAGGTCAATGCATCCACGGTGGATGTATCATCCAGGGTAGAAGAAACAGGCGCAGCCTCCTCCGGGGAGCAAGGCGTAGACCTTCTTCTTGACCTGGGCACAAGGAACCGCCGCTGCGGTGTTGTTGTGCTGGGCTTGGATTCCATCTGGAGTTGTTCACTGCTGGTGGGTGCACCAACTGTGCTACCGATCCGTGGCAGCGGTCTCACATCCGAGGGCTATTCCAGGGTGAAGTTCAACGCCTTGAATTCCATCAATTAATTATATGCTTGCTGCTGCGCAAAGTAACATTTGAGCTTACAGATCCATATTCAAATTGCGCAACTATCTTGTTACTCGCTACTAGCTAATGCATCTCACGAGCCGTTGACTCTAAAAACGGAGAGGGTTCTGTAGATGCCGAAACCTCAGCGCTCGGCCGCCGCTTTCTTGTATGGGGTATCAGGATCTTGCGCCTCGACATAGTTTCGGTGATGGGGGCCGTGCCTACAAGCTCATACAAGCGCCCATCCTCATCAGGTTCGGGCGCTTGAGTAGCAGGAAGCTGTTCCGAGGGGATCTCGACTGGAGGTGCTTGTACTGTGATGCAGGTGCCGGCATCCGTGTCGCTTGTGGTGGCGCTTTCACCTCCTGAGCCTCCATCCGATCCAAGCATTCTTCAATGTCGGGTGCACTGTAACCTATTAGCTTCCCCTCGTAAAACCTGTAAGTGAGATGACTTACTCTCGATCCCGTTGGATTGTGATAGGCTGTTCAATGCCTTCGGTCTCGAGTATGTCATTCGCCAACTCAGGAGGTGCATTCAATACACTCTTCACGAGGCTTACACCAAGCTCAGATATGTCAACACGGCCGCCACGGTCGCCGACATAATACTTCGGTGATGTCATGAGCCACTCCATCAGGAGGCGAGGTAATGCAACAGCAATTGCCAATTGTTGTTGCTTTTTGTCAGCTGGAACATGAGCGACAAGTCTGCTTTCTTCCCAGCCGAACGAAGTGCTCAACTTCAGCTGAGGGTACGTATCTTGAGCCACGTTCCCTGGGTCATCCGGGCTATGCTGCTTATCCTTCATGTCTATGCCAGTTAGCTTTGTCTCAGACCACATATCTTCCACTTCCATCATCTCAGCCTGTCGCAAAGCCTGGAGAAGCTCCTCTCTGTCAGAGTCTCTTTCCGTTCGACAACTTCTGAAATAAGCAGCGATCCTGACGCAACTTTTAGTCTCACATACAAGAATGAGTTGTTTGGCTCGGAAGAGCTTACTGTGGGAGCGCCTCGGCCTTCTGGCCAATATCCCATTCAATCACGCGTGGCTTGCTCTCACAAGGCCAGTAAACAGCGTACTTAGCCTGAACTGTTAAATCCTTCTTTTGCATGCCAAGCCACTTGAACAGAGGTTCGAGCCGCATAACTTGACTGCGTGTAAAAGCAAGCATGTTGGCCCGGTCCCTGAACAAGTTGAAAAGGCGCATATCGTCAACAATGAAGAAAGCCGCGTCACCACAGACACGTTTTAGCTCCCCTGTGGGAGTAAGAATGAGGAAAATGGGCTTAGAGGTGAACTCGCTAGGATCCATGAGTTCGTCCAAGTTCTGAACCAAATTGTTGAGATGAGACATCAGAGTGAGAGTCTCGTGAGCGGGGGCGTCGTCTGCGACCCCGAGAATTTGTTTCTGAAGGGCATTCATCGTTAACTCTTGTATCCCAAGGCATTTTACGAAGAATGATTTCAGATGAGGGTAACGTCGACTGAGGTCGGGTTGATAAGGCAGCTCCACGCCATGCGACCAAACACAGTCTCTATGGTAGTTCCATGCAGAATCCCACTGAGTTTTAGGGGGGCAAAAGATATATGGATGGTTCTTGAAGTCCTGTCTGTTGCGTACGGTCAGTACACTCTCCGTATTTCTATTGCTTTCCTTCCAGGGAATACAGACATCATCCATTCTCTGTCTCGGCCACACACATCAAGGTCCTCAAGACCTTGATATAACTCGGATATGTCTTGAAACCGGCTCCCTTTATAGGGATACTTTGTTCGATACTTTGTTCGATGTAGCTTGAGCTCCTCAAGAATGACAGTGTATCTGGTCACGTCTTCTAAAAGAAGCACTTCTTTGTAGAATTTTGCGATCAAGTCGCTCTCGGATGGTGTTGCGTTCCACTCAGCTGGCAGTGGCATCAAGCACTTCTTCGAGTACATGCCCTGGGGGCCATAGCGAAATGAAAGATCAGGGTTACTCCAGCCTTGGGACTGTAGGAGGAGCGAGCCTCTTGTGAAATTATACCTATTTTTACCATCAGCCAAACTCTGTAAGCGCACATACAATCAAAATTGGCCATACCTGATACAATTTGCGACCTTCCTTTCACCTTCGTTACCATCCATGGCTTCCAGATAAACCTCATACAGTAATAGATACAAATCCTTGACTCGTTGCGGGGATGTAATCCTGTACTTTGCATTGAACTTGACATCCAACAAGGTATTAACCCAGAAGCGTAGATCAGACGCGGTTTGACATCCAAGCTGGGGCAGAAACTCCCATTCTCCCAGTGTACCATCTTCTGGGAGAGGGGGGTCAAGACGAGGGAAGGAGGCCTTTTCTCCGGGCAACAAGTAACGACCTCGGAGGCGCCGCAGTTCCGGGAGCGGAATCCAGGTCCTGTCGATCTTGCGCGTCTCTCCATTCTTGAGGAGAACCTTGAGGCCGCCAAGAAACCTCAAGCAGCCCGGGTTCTCGACTAGTCTCCCTCTTTGTTCTGGCCAAACGCGACGCAGATATGACAAAAAGTCTCCCGGATGCTGTTTAGCGTATCTCATAGCATAACGGGAGATTTTCGAGCGCGTGCCCGGTTCGAATAGCGGTGGGTCGGGGCTCGTAGAAGCAGCCATTTTCAATAGGAAAGAATGTATATAATAGCCCAGAAGACGCGTGTTCAACCTGCTGCTTTACACAACGAGTTTGTGAGAGATGTAACGCGGGTATCTTCCGAGGTTAGTGATGTCAGCCTCAAATGATTGAACTTTAACCCAAGGCGGCGATTGGTTGAGAAGAAACATTCCTAAGACTGTCTCAGATGTCCAACCATGAGCTCAAGGCCACGTCTTGTCGCGTGCAACAAAATCAAAGTTGGGCACCATGCACGAAATCGATAATATCTTATTCCAACGATGCAATTTCTCGCCAGCATGTGAGGTTGCTGGAGATTGACATCGATGTCAGAGAATTGGAGACAAATGAGAGGGCTTAGGTTAGGCTGTTTCAAGGAAACGAGTAGAATAAAACGGTCGCAAAAGGATTAATTGTAAACATTCAAATTTAAAAAAGTCAAAAAGGAACGCCATTGGTTTTGTTTATATGTTTTAAGTTTCATAGCCTGGTGTGCTTTTAAGTGAATCGTATTGTATTGCTCATCTCAGAGTTGAAAGATGTTGCTGCGAGTGTCTCATACTTGTAACGCCAAAGAAATAAAAAGAAAATGCAGTCATGGTCAATCATCTCCTCAGTCCAGCTGCAGAACCCAACCTTAGTCAAACCTGCTCTCCTGGAATGTGCTTCGCATCGGCATCTCAGAGTCATAGCTACCAGCCTCCTTCTTCATGTGCCGGTCAAAGCTCTGCGTCGACATCTGAACCTTCTCAAACCAAGTCCTGTCTAGAACAGGAGCCGCAGGAGGACTCTGGCCACGGGATCGAGCTGCCTCGGCTTGGTTGGCGTAGTTGTGGATGGCGAGACTGGAAGCGATCTGGAATGCGCTTCGGATCTGTCGGCCGTTCCAACATCCAGTTGATCGGGCAAGCTCTTCGTAGTGCTTGGCGGCAAAGTCGATGATCTCGTTCTCTTTAATGACGAGAGCGGGTTCCCCGGTCATGCGGTGGCGCTCGGCCTCAATCTGCTTGAGCTTGCCGATGTTGAGGCGGAAGATGTCGCGTGTCTGAGTCTTGTCCAAAGGAGGGTAGTACAGGGAGAGGTGGATACGAGACTTGAAGGCCTCGTCGATTGTGCCGACTCGGTTGGTAGTCAGGAAGAGAAGACCGTTGTAGTACTCCAGAACTCGGAGGAAGACGGAGACAAGAGCATTACGCTTCATGTCCTGCTTGGATCGCTGAGAGAGGAACACGTCCGCCTCGTCAAGCAGAAGAACACAGTCCCAGAGATGGGCGAGGCGGAAGACGTTCTTCAGCGAAGACTCAACCTCATGCGGTGTGAGACCGAGATCGCCACAAGTGATGACAAACAACGGCTTGCGGTTCTCCATAGCGACAGCCTCTGCAGTAGCAGTCTTTCCGACACCAGGAACACCATGCAGAAGCACAACAAGACCACGGCCCTTGCCCTGGATCAGATCCTGGCTAGGTCCCTCGGTCGCGGCATCAGCATACTTGCGCTCAAGGACCTTCCGCTGGAAGTGCGACATGACAAGTCCGCGCACAACATCCTTGTAGTCGCTCTGGATGCGGAGGTTCTCAAAGACACCAGGCTCGCGTCGCACGGGCTTGAGAACGTTGAGATCAATTGGCAAGAAGCGACGCTCACGAAGAGCATAAGCGAACATACGCTTAGGAAGAAGAACAAGATCCTCATCGCGAAGCTCCAAAGCCTTGGGGTTGGTCTCAAAGGTTCGGCTGCCCTTAACACGGACGCGGAGGAAAGCGTCAACCGCAAGGTTATCTCTTCGCTGACGGGCCTCGACACCATCGGCGTGCTGGATGATCTCGTTCTGGGAGTATGCCAGGTTCTGGCGGGTGCCGTTGAACCAGTGCTGGATAGGCATCTCGTCGTCCTTGATCTCGCATCGCGAAGACTTGATGATCGTGAGCTGATGAAATCGCGGGCGCCAGTCAGGCATCTTCTGGTAAGCCTCTGTGAGATCGACGATGACATCGCTCTCGACGAACTCAGGATGTCGCATCTTCTCGTAGTCCTCATTGTCGAGGATCTCCTCCTCAGGCTCGGTGCGATGAGAGGGAGGGTTCCTTGTCAAAGTCCAAGCGCTGTACTGCTGGTGGCGGTCATCCAAGTAGTTGATGAACTTGCGGCCCTGGTCTTGCATTGAGCTGAGAAGCTGCTTGTAGTCGTGGCGGTATCGGATGGGGAAGGCCTCGAGGGAGTCAATTGATCGCTCTCCAATGAACGATTCAATCTCGAACTTGCGTCGGACAGCGCCAAAGGTGTTGCCATCATGATCGATGTAGTAAGCGGAGATCTTGAACTTGGAGTTCTCATCGATCTGCTGCTCATCTGCGAAGAAGTCCCAGCCAGAGGTGGGATAGGATGTCTCGGGCTCGGGGCTTCGGACCTTGTAGACACGCCAGATCTCGTGGTAACGGCCGCCTGTCTCGCCAGATGCAGGCATATAGATGAGATCGCCGACGCGGAAGAGAGACCAGAGATCGTCGAACTTGACGCGGTCGGCGGTTGAGCCCTCGAAGCGGTTGTAAAGAGGAAGCACTTCCTTGTCGACAAAGTCAACGTAGCATCGCATGTCGCGCAGCGCCTCGGGACTGTCCATCAAATTATCGTAGTCTTCATCGGCGTCGGAGTCAACCGACTCAATGCTTGAAGCCTCAGATGTTTGAGAAGCGGCATCATCACCATCTTCAGCAGCCTCTTCCTCATCAACAACCTCTGCCTCAGTCTCTTCAGCGACATCGACAACCTCGGAGCTTTCGCTGCCAATGTCCTCGAAGTCAGCCCACTTATCTTCAAGAGTCGCAAGGATCTCTCGCATCTTGGGTTGGAAGTGGACTAGAGTCTTGAAGGGTCGCATGAATGTCCGGGGAGACGATCGCTTCTCGGTGTCGTTCATAAGAGCTGTCAAATGGCCCAAGATGGGCTGGGACTGGATACGAATGCGCTGGATCTCAGAGTCGGAAGATGGCTGGCTATCCCTCTCGCGACGAGCCCTCTCATAGGCGTCGGTCTTGCGATGAGGTGTCTCAATAACACCGCCGCCAGGGTAGTACATGTACTTCTGACGGAGACGAGCCATCTCCTCACGTCGACGAAGACCATGCTCGCGACGGATCTGAGCCTGGGTACCAGTACCCGACATCAGAACGTCAATGGCATAATCAGGCTCATCGATGTCTTGGAATCTGTTCTTGAAGTTCTCGAAGTTGACCTTTCGGACTTCTGGAATCTTGGGCCGCCATTTGGCAGCAGTTCGGCGTCGGTCAGCGAGGATGCGCTCGCGTCGCTCTGCCTCTTGCTTGAGAGCCATGTATTCGAGATCATTCTCTTTGTGATTGCGTGTGTTGCGCGTGTTGTTTGTGGTGCGACGGCCGCCACGCTTGGCCCTTGTTTGTGCAGTACGCGCCATTGTGAATGAAGGAGATATGGTTGGAGTTGGTGTGAATGGATATGATGGTGTTGAGGTCTGGAGATGATGTTGTCTTATAACAAAATGCACATTGCAAAAGCTTCTGGCCTAATCAGGCAGCTCACACATGCCTGCATGCATTATCATCGTGAATTCGGTACGAAGATTGATTGCCAAGATGCCTTGCCGGGCTGAGTCACTTCCCGTGCCGTGTTGCACACAAACCCCCTGTACTCCCGTAGGACTACAGGCAGCAATGCCGCTGAGAGTTGTGGCGAAGCGCCCAAGCGTCGCATGGGTGTCAGAAAAGAATTGGCTCGTCTTCAAATAAATTCGCTGCTTTCAGTTCCAGGCTTTCTGTCATCCTTCCGTCTCCGCTAAGAGGGCCTCCCGCCAGCTCAGTCTCACCTCAGCGACCCCCCGCTAACGAGCCAATGGTTCCGTAGACAGTGTTTGAGGATTCACAGCTAGCAGATCCCTCAAGGCAGCAACCAGGGTGGCTTGGAATGCGGTGTATCGTGAATACGATGCAGGAGCCTATCAAGCCGCCATATAATTGAACCTTCAATGGCTTATCGAATGTGATAATCATGCAGTCATTGCAGGCCAGTTTCACCAGTCTCAAATGAGTAACTTTGCTATGACTGGAGGTGAAGCCCTACTTGACCGAACGGCACTTCGGGTACCAGCCTGCCAGCCCCCTCGATCTTTTTCATGTGAGATCTCGGCAATTACCAATGGAGACATAGCGCGATGACGAATCTCCAGCTTGAGGATAGAGGTACCAGTATATCCTCCATCTTGAAGAGTGACCGGCGCAGTATTGTAAGAAACCCTAGCCTGAATGAGGTCTCAATTCTAACGAGCCTAGGGCTGGCTGGAAGACTTTTAGACATGCACAATACTTTGAGATTCGTGTAACAACAACAAGAAAGCTATCGGAACTTTGTATCCAATGTATCCTATCCTGCGATCCAAGACCTTGTCCTAATTCGTGGTCGGAAAGTTACTCAAGCGACCGCCATCGACGACTATGACTGTGCCATTACAATATCCACCCGCTCGAGATGCAAGATATAGGAAGGTTCCCGACATATCCTTCTCATCTCCCATTCTTCGAAGTGGTGCCATTGAGGTTGGCACGGCACCAGGCTGTCCCGACTCATCGGTGTACATCTTGACGATAGGCTCTGACATTTCGCTGGGGAATACTGTGCAACGTTAGAATGCCACCTTTTGACTGATCGATGAATTGACTCACATCCAGGAGCGATGCAGTTGGCTCTGATGTTCCACTGGGGAAGGGCAACAGCAAGCTGCTTGGCTGCTAGAACAGCTCCAGCCTTGGACTGTCCATATGCCCAACCGCCGGGGGCTTTCTTGTTGAATGCGGCGATGGAGCTGGTAACGATGACTTGTGAAGTCTGCTCGACATTTCCCTTCTCGTTGCCCTTCTTCAAAAGTGGGAGAAAGGCCATGCTGGTGAACCAAACCGACGCGGTATTGATGGCGAACGTGTTGACATAGTCACCGAAATCAGTGTCAAAGTTGGACTTGGCCCATTCTTCCAAGGTTGTTTCGGGAGTGATTGGCTTTACTTGGGGTCCTCCGATACCAGAGTTGCAAACCAACAGGTTGACGTACCCAGTGTCCTTCTCAATCTGAGAGACCATGTTCTGCAAATCTGACTTGGAGGTGACGTCGCACTGAACCCCAACGACCTTGTCGCCCAATGAGCTGGCGACTTCGTCCAGTTTTTCCTTCCTTCTGCCAGCAATGTAGACCTTTGCGGCACCGTTTTGGAGCAACGCCTTGACGAACATGAGGCCGATGCCTGTAATACGATCAGTTGTGATCCGTGCTTGAGGGGCTCACTGACCTGAACCTCCGCCTGTCACGACCGCGACAAGGCCATCGAGCCTGAAGAGTGAGCCAGCGCTGAGTTGTTCTGAATACATGATCGCTATGTGATTCGAGAAAGTTTTCTGTAGAGAGCTGAGTCGTTAGTCGTGTATCTCGAAAGTTGAGGCAATTCATTGATCATCGAGCCCCGCTTACGCAGTCAACAAGGAGTCATATCGGCGACCCCACTCTCATGTCAACCAGAACCTACAGTATTTTATTATCCCCACCGCAAGAAATCTTCTGCTTTTATTGAGTGATTCTTTTGATCACAGCCTCTGATTTGAATTTATATGAATACTCCTATGGGGTTGGACCTCCGCGCAGGCTAGAATGGCAGCCATAGCCGCGGCTCGGTTCGGCCGAGAACTCCACTACATCTCTTGCAATTCCGAGACTCGAAATTTCTACCGTCTGAAACGTATACTGGGAAGGGAAGCATACTAACTACTAGTAATTGGGTCAAGAAAGACTAGATAGGGCTCATGCAAACCAATACCAGTGGCAGAAGTTTGGCGCGTTTTGCTGCCAGCACCTGATTATGGACTGTGCGGAAGCTGCGGAACGACAAGACATCCCGGTATCTTAGCTATCAAAAGCTTAAATCAACACGTGTAACTGATAGCTAATAATCTATTTGCTATGTTCTGATATTAGTGGCATGATGGCATCTAAAATCATACGGTTGTCATAAGCGAAAGCACTAGGCAAGTCAGAAAAGTCTGAATAACTATGAATCGCAGCTGGGCGTACATGATACGACAATGTATAAATTCCAAAGGTTAAGCCAACGTGCATTCTTACCATCAATCAACTCAATCCTGAAAACATCTTTCCTTTCACTCACTGCAGAGTTTCCAATAGACTCGAAACATACCTACCAATGACAGAACCTGCAAACGGACGCCTTCTCACTGATGACCAGAGCTTGCAAAAGCTCGGGCTAGACAGATCTCAACCTGTGAGCTGGGAAGACGGCCTACGCAGTCGCGGTATCGAAAGTGGAGAGTGGGAGTGGTGGTACGCGGATGCGCATCTTCAAGACGGCTGGTTCCTGCAGGTGGCCTTCTTCTACATAACAGAAGGGGACGGTCCCAAGACTGGACTCATTGATCTGAACATTGCCAAGGATGGCAAGAAGCTATGTGACTTTCATAAGCGTATTAGCAATCTCCCTTCCGAAATCGTTGTGGCAAAAGATCGGTGTGATCTCCAGTATCGCAAGAGTTACTTCCGCAGTGTCAATGGCCTCAGCAAGTATCACATCTTTGTCGACCCTGATGAGATGGAAGGATTTGGTTTCGACGTGGTGATCAAGAGAACTACTCCATCATATCGGCCGGGCTCAGGTCGATGGGATGTGGAGGGTCGTCACTTCTCATGGTTCGTAGCTGTCCCTGGTGGCCAACTGACCGGAGAAGTCACCGTCAACGGCACCAAGACCAAGGTTGAAGGCAATGCCTACCACGATCACAACTGGGGCAACGTCCCGATGGAAACCATCCTAGATAACTGGCTCTGGGGACGCGCTGATGTCGGCGGGCTCTCTATAGTGTCCGCATCAGTGCGGTTCCGACAAGATTGTGGGGGTAGAGAGGTGCCTCTACTCTTCGTCGTCCGTGGAAACGAGGTCCTGGTGGACGTGAGCGACGATCAACTTGTTTGCTTGGAGGGAGTCAAGATCGCGCAGCCAGACACAGGCAAGCCGACCAGCTCTGATTGTATCTACCTTGTGAAGTCAGCAGGTGACAACTTTGCGCAGGTTCGCTTTGATGGGCAGCAGAAGGTGATTGCGTCTTTTCCTTACCCGACTACGAGTCAAGAGTGGGAGACTCGGTATACAAGATATGCTGGGATGGTAACGATCAATATCACAAATGGAGACAAGCGAGTTTATGTCTCTGATCATGGCAGCTTGGAGGTTATGGACTTCTTTGGACGAAAGAAGGTATAAAGGGGATCATGGGTAAACCCTTGCTTCATCCTTATCCCCAAAACCAGTGTTGATTGGTTTACAGCGTTATAGATCTATACATGGCTCGAAATTAGGAACAATACATCTAATCTCTTTTATTCAACTGTGGGCTTTCATCGCATGAGGTTGAAAGTGAAAGCATATAGCATGATCAACTCTTTTTGACTTTCCATTACCATGATACAACTCCCCTGCACGCTAGCCAAATCAGTATATGCATAAGCAGCTCCTACTAACACACTTAAGCTCTTCCTGGGCATGGCTGTAATTGAAGCTGACAGAACTGCACGTTCATTCGCCCAAACCAACAGTCATCGCCACGGCTCGGCTCGGCCAAGAACCGGCGGTCAATTCCGATTCCGAGACTGGGTAATGTTTGATCTCCAATTTCTTCAGACACCAGGGAAATGGTTCAGTAAACGAAGCAGGAAACATGGAATATTCATAGACGAAGAGCATAGTGAGGAGTGTAGTATCTGAGGCTGCAGCGTGACACAGGCCAAACCACCTAAGATTGAGGCTGGTTGCACAATCACAAATCTGCCTTGGCTGAAGCCTAGGCAGACATGATCACTATAGATTAAATAAATTTAGGGCGTATGACAGAACTTTGCATTTCTACACAAGTATATAGCTATCAGAGAGATATCTAATACTCTGCCAATACCCTCACGAGCCCCAACGCTTCCTCCACGACCAAGGCCACCAGTTCGACACAATGTCACAAAATGAGAACACCGGGCATACAGCTCCGGTACAACAGATAGGCGATAAAAATGAACAAACTTCGGAAGCCGACGTGTTGGCCATGATCGAAAGAATCCGTAACAGGTCAGGCGAAGATATAGCTGCCGACTCAGAGAGGCTTGCTGCGGAAGCAAAGCGGTTTTATCAAGAACAAATGCGCATTCGGTCACAGAAGCAAAGAGAGCAGATGATTTATATTGCGAAACTGGCTCTGGCCGTTGCTTTCATTGTTGGGGTATGGTACTGGCTCTGGTAAATGTCTGTCGGATTGAAGGCTTTGTGGAACCTTCAATTCCGTCATCTACTCAAATCTTACTTTGAAAGAATTGAGGCGGTGGACACGAGAGGATCGTGAGCCTCGGCTGGTAGCGAAAATGGATCAGAAAGGAGCCCAAATGTTAGTTGCGCTGATCACGCCATCTCGACCCCGCCCAGGCTCAAATGAGGTCATTTTGTCTTTTATCAACTTATTGCCTCAAGAAAATCTTTCCAAACTTCAAGAGCAGACTCAAGACCACCCGTGACTATACCCATCAATACGAAACATCATGAGTGCACAGAACTCAGCTGCGCAAGGGGTCCAGGCCCAGCAGCCAGGAGGCGCTAAAATATCGCCCAAAGTCCTGCTTATCGCTATGGTGAGTACAACTCAGTTATTGTGATAACATCAAACTAATGGCGAAAAGTTCTACGAAGAGTCAAGCAATTGGCTTTCTCCTGAGAGTGCTCTTCAGTTCTCTCATAAAGTGCGTGTTCCGGGCTTGGCTAGGGGCTACGAAGATATCCATGTCACAGAGAATGGCGAAGTCGCACTTTTGGTAGTCGGAACTGCCCGTAAGAATCCAACTCCCTTCAAAAGCCTTTCTCTGACCCGAAGTAGTTATCAACGCATCTTTATCGATCAGTGCTCTCCTGACATCGCCACTCTTCGACCTCACAAAGTCATACTTTGTCCTGACTGGTATTGCAGGCGTTAATCCCAAGCGAGCTACTATTGGATCGGTTGCCTTTGCCAAATTCGCCATTCAGGTTGACACGCAGCTTGAGTTTGATGCGAGAGAAGTCCCCGAGGAATGGGGGTCAGGGTTTGTTCCTATGGGAGCAGACAGGCCTGACCAGTTTCCCGGTATCGTGCATGGCTCTGAAGTATTCGAGCTTAATGCAAACTTGAGAGACTATGCTCTTTCCGTAGCCAGGACTGTTGCGCTTACAGATTCACCAAAGGCTGCTGAGCATCGGGCTTTATGGAAGAACTCTACTGGTGGTGTTTTTGACGCAGCGGCTCAGGACCCAACTGTTCTTGAGGGAGATGTTCTGTCTTCCAATACCTTCTGGCATGGTCATAGAATCTCCGAGGCTATGGAGAAAGTTGCAAAGGTCTATACTTCAGGACAAGGAGAGTACGCAATGACAGCCCAGGAAGATAATGCCCTTCTGGCTGGTCTCTTGAACGCAGCACTCCAAGGGAAGGTTGACTTTTCCCGAATCCTCCTGATTCGATCTGCTTCCAACTTCGACAGAGGACATGAGGATAAACCCCATCAACTTCCTTTCGTTATGGACAAAGGTGGTTTGGGGCCATCTACTCGCAACCTTTATCTTACTGCTCTGAAGGTAGTTGAGGGGATCTTGGAGGAGTGGTCCAACAGATTCGAGGCTGGAATCCCTGCTCAGAATTATATCGGTGATATTTTTGGCTCACTTGGTGGCACACCTGGTTTTGGTGACAAGCAAAATGTTGAGCAAATAAGATCCCACTGAATATGGCCATGGGCTTGCTTACGATCTTCCATAAAATTCATCGTAACTACATAGACTTGATACAACCGCTTGGCTCTGGAGGCCGAACAGACATACAAATGGGGATATGAATGACAATCTCGCCAAACATTTATCATACTTCTTTGAGCGATTTGAAATTATTTGTGCCTAGCGAATTCAATCAAGGATTTTGCGTCTCTCGAAGCAATCCAGATTTCAGTTCAGCTACAAGCCTATGCGAGATGGCTTAGGGCAACGTCCCAGGGGCCTTCATGGCAGCGGCAGGCTTAGGGTTCGAATAGAAACAAGTGCAGGGACTATTGAGAAACCACTTATACATCCTTTGGCTCGAGTGCCTTAACCCACTCGTCCATCAACAAGGAATTTTTACTTTACTTACTCATGAGTCCTTGGAACCAAATGATAAGCCTCCAATATATCTGTTTAGTATGGCTAGGGGAGGAAAGAAAACCCAGAACCTTTATCTTAAATGATCAAAATACTTAGGTAACTTAATATAAGTTTAGGATAAATTTAGGATACCTTTTGTAGAGTTTATTTCAATACCTCATATCAAGGTCTAGTATTTTCTTGCTGTCTGATGCACGGATACTCCAGCTAGACAAGCTTATGGTTCTTTTGTCCCCAGAGTTTGTGCTATGAGCTCAAATAGGGCATAGCATTCATCCCACATAGCAGCCAGTAAGCCTCTGGTCAGAATAACTGATTCTAGCCACAGTTACTTCAACTCTGGAATAAAAGCAAGCCCGACACATAGATGATAACAATAGATAAATTTGGACCGCAATGAACAAACCAAGTTTGCGAGGGGTTGTAAATTTTCGTATTCTTTTCTTGGAGGTGATACGAGGGCTGTTGATTGGGTGCCGTTTTAGTCGTAGCTCGACCTGGAGGGTGAAGCGTCGAACCGCGGAGATACGCTATTCTCATGATGATATGACACGTATGATCTGACCGAAAGGCATTCCACTTCACAAAACATGCCGTCTTGCTTCTTGTGAAGCCGAGAAATCTCCTAGTTTTCTCCTCTCTAGTTGAACATGTACTAGCTTAGCCCTCACTGCCCTGAAATTTCCATGTTTTTTCTTGCGCATCACCGTCCTTGGTTTAGCAGTCCGGTCAGATAAAGGGCATCTATTTAGCGAAGAACAAGTCTCAACCTATTTATCAAGAGCTGATTTCATAGGGAGTTAAGTACTTGGCTCAGTATTGAGATATGCAAGTTGACGTTTTCAGGTGACCATTTCGGACTCACCGGTGATCAGGGCTATGGACTCGAGGTCAACCACTAAACCATGTCCGTCCCATCATGCGTCAGTAACAGCTGTCATATTACCAAGCACTCAAATATAGATCTCCGCGCTCTAGTACTATTTGTTGAGCCATAACATGGCCTGCTAATGGTAGTATAAAGATCGACGGGCTCTGCCTACTGCTTGGGTCTAGGAAATCTGACCTAACAATTATCCAATATTTGCAACTACTTCCACTTTATCCTATTTCACCATGTCTCGCATGGTGACAACATGCTGGACCCTTGCTCCAGTAACCAGTCAAATCCTTCCAACTGCCAGTAGAGCTGCTGCTTCTACTGCTTTTGTCAGAAACCTCTCACTTCCAACCAAGCGCGGTCCGGTGATCGGAGCCAGATCCTTTTCGTCGAACATTAGGACCAACAGTCGAGTCAGCCATACTCTTCTCGTTCCAGTACTGGCTGTATCCACGGGGCTTGCTTTCAGTTATTATATTTACCAACGAGGCCCCCAGCCAGTGAAGCTGGGCCTAGTGCCAGAGAAACCAAATTGTGCACACTGCGTGGACGAGAAGCCAGAGGTGATCCAAGAGAAACCTGTTGGATGTTGTGAAGACGAACAAACCACTGCCTATCAGGAGAAGCCTCTTTCATGCTGCGTCGATGATGAGGTAGGTTGCATCACTGACTCAGGCTCGGGTATAGCTGACCATCCCAGGCATCCGTAGCCATGGTGCCTGCTATCGGAGGGGATCATAAGCACAAGATCTTTGAGACAGTTGACGACGAAACATTACTGATCTCAAAGCTCCCCAAAGAAGACGCTATTCTCACGACTGCGCCAAATGTCCCTCCATCTATCACAAGAGACCATCCAGCTCTCGTCAGAGTTCCACTGGTGACTACAACTAAGTTAGCACAGTTGACCAGCCAGTATAAGTACGAACAGTGGACTTTCAACGGCACTGTCCCTGGCCCTTTCATTCGGGCCAAAGTCGGAGATATCGTGGAGCTGAGCCTCACAAACAAAGACCCTGCAGGCAATCCTCACAATATCGACTGCCACGCATTTACCGGTCCCGGTGGTGGTGCCGCTGTTACTACCGCTGAAGAGGGCGAAACCAAGGTCGGTCGCTTCAAGCTCCTTTACCCCGGCCTCTACGTCTACCATTGTGCTGCCGCGCCTGTTCCCGTTCACATTGCCAACGGCATGTACGGTCTCATGTACGTGCAGCCGGAAGGCAATGACCTACCACCCGTGGACAAGGAGTATTATGTTATGCAGAGCGAGTTCTACCATGAACCACCAGAGGTTGATGATGATGGTCGACGATCCGAAATAGTCGAGTTCTCGTACCCCAATGGTCTTCGTGAAGAACCTCAAGTCGTTGCCTTCAACGGTAGCGAGTCTGCCTTGACAAGAGATCATCCTCTCAAGGCTCATGTCGGTGACGATGTGCGGATCTTCTTCGGAAATGCTGGACCAAACCTTACCAGTTCATTCCACATCATCGGTACGCATTTCAAGAATGTGTACCGAGATGGTGGCGTTACCAGCAACCCATCAAAGGGAATTCAGACCGTTTCTGTTCCTTGCGGTGGGTCAACGATCGTCGACTTGAAGATGGCTGTCCCAGGAACGTATACCCTGGTTGACCATTCCATTTTCCGCCTGGACAAAGGTGCAGTGGGCTTTCTGAATGTTTCTGGTCCGCAGAATCCCGGCATCTATCAGAGTTCTCAACCGCCAAGGCCTTGCGTGGGTTGCAAATTGCACTCCTGATCAGATCATGGGCTTTTATGAGATGGTGCTAGCAGGCATGGGGAACGGCTGAATGGCTACAGGCTTAGCATCTCCGGCTTTCCGAGTCAACAGTCTCTTTAGGTATAGTCTAGTTGAGGTTCAGTTTGTTGTTGTGGGGACATTCTTGAAGATATTGAAACGGGCGTTGGCAATGGCTTATCAGGTTTTAGTGGCGATGAGGTTTATGTCACAATTTTTGACAACTCGAGGGGTTCGGCTATTTTACCACCATACAGGACGGATTGTTGAACGGCCTTCAACGTTTTTCTTCACTTGGCGAATCTAGTGAGATGGAAATTCAAATCACATAACTTTCCAGATATCTTCATATGAACTATGACATCGAATCATAAAGGCTCGCTTTCTCATGGGTGTCAGACTTTCACCACATGGTCTTATATGCGATGGCGCTGGTTGCAATTCCAACTGCAGATACAACAGCGACGCCTGACAAGGCACTCGTCAGATATCGTTTAGTGACTTCTGCCTCGTGATTTTCCCAGCCGGAAGCTTTGTTGACGTGAGGGAATGGTTCATCAGGAACTGTTTTATCCAAGAACTTGCACAAGGGTTCCCATCCGTCTTCGACATTCCATTCGAGGAGCTTTTCGTTCGGAACGAGACCGCGGATCATGTTGCAATGTTCTATGTTTTCGTTAGTATTGTGATGCTTGACGATCACTGGGGGTCTTCGAACGTGTGCGAGTTACATACCCTTGTAGACCCATTTGCCATTCCTCGCAATTCCTGTCTCAATATTGCCGTCCAAGGCCCGAAAGAGGCCTGGCCACATAAACCGCTCATAAACATGCCAGCCCCAGAACGGCACTTTCCCGAGACAAGACAATATATATAGAGTCCAGTTCTCATTGACACTCACTAGAGTCTTCACAGCACTCTCGTGCCACGCATCCAAATCTTTGCGGTAATTGAGGACGACCTTCGCATCGGGGTATGCGGCGATGAGTTCGGCTGCAAACACTGAAGCAGCGGCATCTGTGACAGCTACAGAGAGTCCGCAAACTCTTCTTTTGTAATGGTAGTGTTGCCATCCAGCGAGCCGAACCATCTCCGCTATGTGAGTAACTTTGCACAGTGATGAAGGGTTTTGACTTACTTCTTTCTGCATAAGCGAACCCATTTCGATGAGTAACTTGGTGTCTCGTATACCATATCCCAGCCGTGGTAGGTGTGATCGTATCCAAGCTTCAAAAGCGCGGTCTGAAGAGACTCAGTCGCAGACCTGGGTAGGCCTACACAAAGCACCTCCATAGGCTTCGTTCGTTTTCGCGGTGGAGGTTCTGGCACTGCATAGACATAGTTTTCGAGGAAACGCCACCACCAACTGTTGAGAGACGGCATTTTACCGTATTTCCGTTGTCGATGTATGTTGTAGGACAATTAGTATTGTTAGGATGAAACCACGTAAGGTCGATGACGTAGAGTCAGACGTGGGTTTGGCTGGCTAGGCTGGGTAAATACGAGGTTTCCAGCAACGCCTTGGTATCCTTGCATGAATGGTAGGTATGTATGCAGGCTCTTCATTAAACACCTGGACTCTCTTTAAATGTCTCATCTTAGTCTCTGTTTTCCCACTGAGCCTGCAAGTCTCGCTGCAAACTCGATGTTGGCCAGGCATCTTCTCGGTCTACCTTTCTCAAGACATTTATCGCCGCATCTCGTTCCGCGTGATCAGTGATCCATGACCCGACTGTTATAAACAGAATTAGTCCCCGATTCAGATCTCAGCCTGCATTTGCTTACACAGTGAAAGGGCCAGGCACGTCATTCCTCTGGCAGGCGGTACCGGACTTGAAGAGGCGAGACCACACAGTAATCTCAGGAAATGCAGTATTCTTATCTAAAGGCAGTCAGTCATAGAACTATAGCCACGAAACCAGCAGACTGACTCTGATTTCCTTCTGGCATTCTAGATACTGAGTACCAACTTTCGGCATGCGGGGATCGTGAACAAGCATCATGAGCATGGCGAAATAGTAGTGGCTCAAGCCGAATACTACACGCGGTTAGAGACAGAGAGGCTACTGGTGCACGCCGGCGAAGATTACTGACCACAACTATCCAAGAGTACAGACACAAAGGGAAATGATACTCCTTGAGATGGATCGCGCTCCTGGTAAAGGACTGGCGTGAAAGTTTGTGGTTTCTGACTGTCCCAGTCCTCCAAGCGAGCTTCGAGGGCTTTATACTGCTGAATTGACGACCCTTCGCCTCCAAAACAGTATTCAACGACCTCGGCCTCAAGACAGAGTACCCGCTTGGCCCAAATTGTTTCGTCTGCGGGCGAGGAACTGCGATCGATTTCCAATTCTTTGACATTGGTTCTGGGTATCCTCTGATTAATGACAGCATTGAAAAGATCCTGGCGCAGGTGAATCCATAGTGCTGCCCCTCTGAATCCCTCCCAAGTCAGATCTTGTTCGAAAGACTCGGCGACTGACGCGTAGCCTCCCAACAAATGTCTTGCGTCATCTCTCCCGTGGATAGGTGCTTTAAAGGGTAAGCAATGGTCATCTATAGTACCAGTTACTTACCACTGAGCTCCTCATACCATCGGAGGATGGTAGAGCATGCTAAAAATGCACCGTCTGTAATACTTTCACTATCATTGAGCATGGGCAGCAACAAACTGATGCATTTCTCGTGATATTCTTCTCCATATCGCGCATAGTCCTGAGCGATGTCAGGGTCGTCCAAGAATCGACTCTTGTGGCTACTGGAGACAGCTAGTAATGAGTAGAGAAGGAGAGGACATCTCGGGGCTCGTCGAAGAGCTTCGTTGGTGAAATCAGGATCTGTGACTTCGAACTACATAGCCACGATTAAAGATGAAAAGAGACGCCTGGAGGAGCTAACTTATGGTCTTACCCACGGTTTGGCTATGACTGTCTTGAAGTGGAGTAAGAGCTCCGCTGCGCGGTAGTCAATAGCTTGTGCGATCGGACGATCAACATAGAGGGAACCCGGCTTCAATGTGAAAGGCGGTGTAGTACAGTCTCCACTGGGCAGGGTACCATCAGTCTCGCTACAAAGAAGCTCATTGATGCTAAGTGGGTTATTGCTCGGATTCTGGTAAGTTTGGTCATTGTCGATCGAGTTTAGCAAAGATGTTTGTTCTTGAATCAGTGTCAAAGCCCGTGAAACTCCTGATGAAGTGGACCCAGGATACAAGTCAGTATCTGAAGGTAAGGATGTCTCTATAGTATCAGAGTTGTTCTCCGCAAGTGGCAATGTTGCATTTCGATTTCGGCCACTTTTGTCTCTTGTTTTGGAGGTCTTGGAGGTCTTGGACTTGATGCCTGGGCGAAATAGGAAGAATGATCCGGCTTTGCATTCTCTCTTAGACTTGGTGCAGTTCGAGCAGGGTAGGGTAATCGAGTCACCTATTGGAGACAGTGTTAGAAGGGTAACGCTATATCTGTCTGATATCACGCCTATACTTGCATTTCAAATGACGATCTTGACATGTTTGGCTGTGAGTTACGTCAGCTCAACTCGAACCCAAGGAACGCTTGCAGGGAGGATGCAGTGTACCAGGCTGTGTACTGTGATCGTCGACCCATGCTACCGCTTGATTCCTTACGAAACTTGGAGTAACAAGAGAAACGCGTTATCATGAGAAGAACTGGGAAAATATGCTCGAGAACTGAGGATCCCATAAAGGAAAATCTGGTCGAGGCGACTTTATATGGCTGCCTACAGTACTCACTCTACGCTAAAAGGGCGGGGTGCAGCACTGCTAAATTGCCTCTTTGGGTGTTTCTGTCCGAGCTTCTTTGGCAGTTGGGCCGATGCTGTAGCTTCACTACGCCGCAAAGTATAATTCGACAACATCAGAGAGTGATATCATAGCCAATTCTCAAATAGGTAATTTTGATCGAATGTCGGGGACTGGTTAACTATCAGCCACACTTAATGGAGTTGTAGGGTAGAACTTCACGCGAGTAATTCTGTCCGAAGCGTTGTCTCATACATCTATAAGTATCGCGGATAATCTATTTCAAAAATTGTATCAAGTTGACTTCCAAATATCTAAGGATCTCTCGATATGTTCTCGTTACCAATAAGCGCGGCAGAGTTGGCATTTCTTATCTCTCTAGCTTCAGTGGCGTTCCTCGTCTTGAAGCCTCTTCTTCACTATCTTCTTGATCCTCTCAACTTGAGAAAATATCCGGCCCCAAGCTTCCTTGCAGCAACGACCCATTTCTGGATCCTAAAGGAGACATGGCTCCAGCGACGGTCCAGAAGCATTCATCGTCAGCATGAAGGACTTGGTGATGTCATCCGAATTGCGCCTAGTCTGCTCATCTTCAACATCCCGGAAGCCGTACCTGACATATGTGGCCATGCTGCAGCTCGAAAGCTTGTGAAAGACACGTTTTATGACAAGATTGCTGGTGATGAGCGCGACATTGTCAACGTCATTGACCATGGTGATCATTCTCGACGGAGAAAATACCTTTCCAACTCATTCGCTCTGAAAACAGTTACGGACATGGAGCCTGTCATTAGACAGAATCTCCAGAAATTAATTGACTACTTAGATGAAATTGCAACCCAGAGCATTACGAGTCAGAAATTGGATATTCGACGATGGTGAGTAGCTCTCCCAATCAGATTAAACATCACTGAACAAATAAAGGTTCAACTACTTCACTTTGGACGTCATCGGGGACATGGCTTTTGGCCTCCCTATGGGCTTCCTAGCAGGAAGATGCGATACCACAAGAGTGAAATCTCCTGCAGGGCATGAATATTGTATCCCTAGTACTATTGATGCACTACATCGAGGGACAAGATTGTCCACGACTTTAGCTCAGCTATCCAGCATTCGATGCGTCAAAATCATCAAACGACTCTGCAATTCCACAAATTGGTTGAAACAATCAACTGGAGCTCAGGGTACCAAAGATTTCGATAATGTCTGCATCAGCCAACTAAATGGGGTAGGCATAAGAAAAGCCATAATATTCACAAATCAACTGACACTCTATTTAGAGACTGGACAACGGCTCACCAGATCGTCCTCAACGAGACTTCATGAACAAGATTCTGAAGGACCGCGAGGGAGGAACTCGAGAGCTTTCATTCCAAAGACTTTTAGCTGAATCCAACGTCTTCATGAATGCTGGTAGCGAAACTACTGCTGCCGCTCTTTCAAGTACTCTATACTTTTTGCTCTCGAATCCAAAATGCCTCGAGAAGCTACGAACTGAGATCGACGCCAGACTAGAGTCTAATCATGACGGAGTTGTCTCATACGATTCTGCTAGAGACCTTCCGTATTTGAGAGCATGTATTGACGAGTCATTGAGACTTCGACCCCCAATTGCCTACGCTCTGCAGCGTCTCGTGGTCTCTCCCCAAGGCGCAATTATTGCGGGCCATCACATCAAACAAGGGACGACTGTCGCAGTTTCACCATGGACTGTTCACCGGAACAGGAAACTGTATAAGAACCCTGATGAATTCGATCCAGAGCGCTGGTTTGACCCCGAGCAATTGTCCAATCTCAGAAGGTACAACATCGTGTTCAGTCAGGGACCGCGTCAATGCCTTGGCAGGCACATTGCTATTGTTGAACTGCAGATATTGATTTCAACCCTGGTACGGAGATACAACATTTACTTGGCGGACCAAGCAATGGACTTCGTCATCTTTGATCGATTCAACTCGAACCCTGGACCCCTTCCTGTCAAGGTGGAAAGGCGGGTATTTGTGGACTAGCCAGGTTTGGTAGTTGAAATGGGAGAGATGCAGGCATGGCTGTAGGAGAGAAAGAGGCATCCAATGTATCTGTACTGTCTTTATAGGATGTCTGTAGTCTGTAGATACTGGATAGACTAAATCGTGAGACTGGAAAATCCCCTCGTTGACCAGATGAGATCGGCATCGGCGCTATCCTAAACGGTTCCGTGCTATCTTGAGTCACACTTCACTGGTAGGTCAAAGCGGTGAATGCCAAGTTGCGCCAACGACTCCCGGCCCGACGATCTCTCTCGTATCAAGTCCTCATATATACCCGATTTAAGAAGCTCGCTAGAAGCCAAGACCATAGTCAAACTTACCTGGCACTCCAATTAAAGTCCCTATCGCCAACACTTTATTTGCACCTCCGTGGTCGACATCGCACTAGCCATCAATACCGAGATAGTGATGAGGTTTCAGGCCTTGATTCGCGGAATCCGTGGTACCCCTGTCTGCTAGCTGAGCGCTAAGCCAGGTATCTCGCATGCATAAACTAAGCATACTCTCTAGTGCAAACATAAGAACCTTAGGATTTTCCCGTATGGGTAATGTGTCCGAATCACGCGAGCTCAGTAGAAAGAGGATAAGGTCCAGGGGTACCAGGGTCACACGAGGCCTCTACTGCCGATCAACTCAGCGCTTTATCGCATTAATCCCATCAAATTGCGCTATATTCCCCCCTTTGCCGGATCGACACTATGGTTTTCCCTAACAAGAGGGTTCATCCCGTCCAAGGAAGTCCGCGCGCCTTTCCCTTTGTGAGGAGCGGCCCCGAACGAGATAGCGGTCATGGCAGAGCAAATGGCGGGGGAGGCCGATGTTCGCTAGGAGAAAAGGTACGGGAAGGATTAAGCAGGTCCGAGCATTCGAGGTGATAAGAAATTGATGACAGCATATAACCCCGCGGCTGCACCTGAACCCCAGCATTGGCAGCATTCATGCCCTGGCATACCGTTGGACCCTTGAATACAAACATCTTTGCAACGTCTATGAGCTATTTTCGTCTTGATGACTCGTTCTGAGCAGGAATAACATCTTCAGAGTTAGATTTATGGACCTTGATACCCAACTCCAATCATCAGCGACATAATCAAGGAGGAGCATAGTCTTGCAAGGTAGCTGGCCAAGATATTTCGAGGCTAACTCCGCTACAAGTCTGTCTTGGCAGTGGCACTTTTGCTTAATACTATTCCTCCACTATCACTTTCCTTACTTGGACACCTCGGCCGCCGTGACGGTTTAGGAAGCTGAATAGTCTGTATCCAAACTCAACGCTATCACGCAAGACTTGGTGTTGATGATATGGATGATTGGATCTAATTGTATTATCAATCAGCTAAAGGTGTATTCATGCTGATCTGTGTATAAATACACTTGACGATCACCACGATAATCAGTTTTACTATCCTCATCCTCACAATCTCATCTCCTCTTGTATCTCTCTGTTCATCATGGCTAGCTTCCGCCGCCTCGCTCTGGCTCTTGGAGCTCTGCTCCCCGCAGTCCTCGCTGCTCCTGCCGATATCCTCTCCAAGCGACAGGCTGTTCCCGACAAGTACATCATCACCCTCAAGCCTGATGCCTCCGACTCCTCTGTTGCGGCTCATTTGAACTGGGTTGGCGATGTCCACCGCCGCAGCCTCAACAAGCGTGACACTTCTGGTGTTGAGAAGACTTTCAATATCAGCAGCTGGAGCGCTTACTCGGGCGAGTTCGACAAGTCCACCATTGCTGAGATCAAGAAGAGCCCTGAGGTTTGTTTAAACATCTGGTCTTAGTCATTCAATCGCTAACATGCTATAGGTTGCTTTCGTTGAGCCTGACTACACTATGTACCTCAGCTACGAGGAGTCTGAGCCCGAGCTTACTGACCGTGCTCTGACCACCCAGTCGGGTGCCCCATGGGGTCTCGGCACGATCTCTCACCGAACCTCCGGCTCTACCAGCTACATCTACGACACCACTGCCGGCCAAGGCTCTTACGCCTACGTCGTTGACAGCGGTGTCCAGGTCAGCCACACCAACTTCGGTGGCCGTGCTTCTCTTGGTTACAACGCTGTTGGTGGTGCTCACGAGGATACCCTCGGTCACGGTACTCACGTTGCCGGTACTATCGCTGGTTCTACCTACGGTGTCGCCAAGCGGGTAAGTCAAGCACTATACAATCTTGCCATTCAAAGACTAACCAGCTTTCCAGGCCAACATCATCTCTGTCAAGGTCTTCGCTGGCCGTGAGGGATCTACCTCCACTATCCTTGCTGGTTTCAACTGGGCTGTTAACGACATCACCTCCAAGAGCCGTGCTGGTCGCTCAGTCATCAACCTGTCTCTCGGCGGTCCCGCTTCTCAGACTTGGACCTCTGCCATCAACGCTGCCTACAACTCTGGTGTCCTCTCTGTTGTTGCTGCCGGTAACGGTGACGACGCCGGCCGACCTCTTCCTGTCTCTGGCCAGTCTCCTGCCAACGCTCCTAACGCTCTGACCGTTGCTGCCATCGACTCCAGCTGGCGCCCTGCTTCTTTCACCAACTACGGTGCCGGTGTCGACGTCTTTGGCCCTGGTGTCAACATCCTCTCCACCTGGATCGGCTCCAACTCTGCTACTAACACCATCAGCGGTACCTCCATGGCCTGCCCTCACGTTGCCGGTCTTGCTCTTTACCTCCAGGTTCTTGAGGGTCTCTCCACCCCTGCCTCCGTTACCAACCGCATCAAGTCTCTTGCCACTACTGGCAGAATCACTGGTACTCTCAGCGGCTCTCCTAACAGTGTTGCCTACAACGGTAACGGTGCTTAAATGCGATGGGATTATCCTGGGTGACATGGATAGAATACACCAATAGTATAAAATCAATACTACCGATATCTTAAACTTAACTCTTAGGAGACCCCCTTGAATATGCATTTAGTCTGACCCTGGCTTATCATTATAAATTGAGGTAGAGTCATGACGTATTTAAACTAAATATCATGGTCATTTCAAGTAGGTTTGTGATAACATGCTCTGGCATACTCTACATTCGCTAAGGCTAAGAATCTAGGTAGCTCACGTCAACTTAGGTTGAAAAGGCATAGAAATCACTGTTTTTATCAGAGGGAGATTGAGAAAAAGAAAGTTGTCAATTTGTGAGTTGAGGCTCGTACTACTGATACATAGGGGGTTTAGGGATTTAGGAAATAGTTTTAGCGACCACCAACAGCAGGGAGGCCAGGGGCACCGACAGGAGGGCAGGTGTAAAGAGTATAACACTCGTCGGTCTTGCCAATAACACATCGCTTGCCATCGAAGATAGTTCCCTCGCCACACTCAGGCACCTTGGTAGAGATGCAAAGACCACCACTGGGAGTAAGACCTCGAGGGCAACGGGGGGGTTCGACAGAAACACACTTGCCACCCTTTCTGGTGGTACCACTAGCGCACTGAGGAGGTGTGACCGAGACACAGACATCATCTCTGAGCTCGGTTCCAGTAGGGCAACGGGGCTTTTGAGATGAGTCGCAAGTCTCGGTCTCAGAATTGTACTTCATACCGGGAGCGCAGCCAGGGTTCTTCTCAGAAGTACACTTGCTTCCGTTCCAGCTGGTGCCAGGTTCACAACGGGGAGGCTCCTTGGATACACAGCTGGTGCCGTCGAAAACAAGACCAGGTCGGCATTGAGGATCAGAGTGATCGACGCAAGCACCGCCATCGAAAGACTTTCCAGGGTCACAGATAGGTCGCTCCTTTGAAACACAGTTGGTGCCATCGAATTGCATGTTGTTGGGGCAAGCCGGGACATCCTTCTCGGAGACACAGGTGGCACCGTTGAAGATGTAGCCAGGCCTGCAAATAGGTCGATCATTTGAGATACAGTTGACTCCATTGAAAGAGCTTCCGGTAGGGCACTCTGGAGTAATGGAAGAAGTGCAGTCGTCATCATGGTGGTTGGTGCCACGCTCACAGACAGGAAGATCGGGATACTTGCAGTATCGGCCAACAACAGTGGATCCACGGGGACACTGAGGACGCTCCTCTGAGATACAGTAATCACCGGTCAGGGTATGGCCAGGCTCACAAACGGGAGGAGTATTAGAGATACACTTCTTGCCGCTGAGAACACTTCCGGGAGGGCAAGCCGCACGGTCCTCGAGAACACAGTTCTCTCCGTTGAAAACGGCACCAGGGCGGCAACGGGGGCTTCTCGGAGATGCAAGCAGTACCATCAAAGCTGGATCCAGGAGGACATCTCGGCTTTGACTCGTGGGTGCATACTCCCTTGTTGATGGCATAGCCGGGAGGGCAAGAAGGAGGGGCTTCGCCAACACAATTGCCGTCGGTGAGTTTACTGCCGGGAGGGCAAGACGGCGGCTTTGAATCAACACAGCTACCGTCTTCGTACTTGAAAGGGGCAGGGCACTGAGGCTTGCTGCTTGAAGTACAAAGGCGGTTCTTAAGAGTAAATCCTGGAGGGCATCCAGCTTCCGAAAGGGAGACACAGTTGCCGTCCTGGTATTGGAACCCAGGCTTACAACGTGGCTCCGCCTCAGATTCGCAGGACTCGCCGTTGAATCGGCTACCAGGAGGACAGCTAGGTGCGGTGCCGATACAGTTGCGACCATTGTAGATCAGACCATCAGGGCACTTGGGTGGCTTCTCGCTGATGCAAGTGTTTCCCTCAAGACGAGTACCCTCAGGGCAGACAGACGAGTGAGGGAAAACACAGCCAGTGCCATCGTTGACAGTTCCAATGGGACAGCAACGGCTGTTACCAGAAGCATCTTGGAGAGGCACAATCTGGCTCAGATCGATGGACCGAGCTGGACGAGTGCTTGGGATGTCAAGCTGGGGAGGCAGGCTAGAGCCATTGCTGAGCACAGAAGGCAGTCCAGCTTGCTGAACCATAAGACGAGCATCGAACGAAACATCCTTTGCTGTGCTGGTCAGCGCAAAGCTGGAGAGCACGATGATGGTCTTCCAGGATTCATGCATGGTTGGGAAAGGAAAGAGAAAGGTGAAGGAGGATGGGGAGATAAGGAGTGATCATGAACCTCAAGTGCGGTGGAAGGCCTCTTTTATCTATAAAGTTTTCTTTCCGGTTCGTTGCTTCCAGTCTGTACTTAGATCCATCATCCACGTCTCATAGTTTATTGACAGTATGATACCTTGGCAGTCGATGTCCCGACCCAGAAGCGCCATGGCTGGCAATCTTTGGCGTTTTTCAACGGCCGTCAATTCTCGGATGTCGCTATACCGACCGAAATTTGTTATTTTAACTTGCTATTGGAGTTTGATTCAGATGGGGCCTTTCGTCTCACTTGTACCGGTCGGTGGCTGGTGTGATCTACAACAGTCCCTTCCAAGCAGGGATTGTCTCTCAATTACATTCTTAAGATGCGGGGATGAAACTATCGTAACCTGGCTTTGATATCCCCATGGAGCTTCTTGCCATTGCAAGCCTTGGTCCCACTAGAATCTCACTGTGAGCTAAATCTCAGCTAAGGGGTACTACTTGGGGGGTAGCGAAAAGATTGGGAGTGTATTCGCAAGTGAGTGAGGACTTCTATAAGTCTAGCACATCTTAGGATAAGACTCAGTAGATTACTAACCTATCCTGTCTCCCTTGATCAGTGGTCTCAGCCATTCTGATAACCTAAGGATCGCCTTGATGGCTCCCTTCTCCTCGATAGTCTACTGGCTGCGTTTCTTCTACTAGATCACGGAATGCCGAGACCTTTTCTTCCAAAACAGATGTTCTGACGCTCCCAATGCTGTTTCGGTACGAGGGATAATCATGATGTGACGCCAATCTTGGTTCTTTGGCAATGATACCGGGGAGCCGGAGTTTGCGAACATGAGCTCATGGGCAACTATCACATACAATGTCTCATTTTTGGCGGCCAAAAGGCTTGCCTACCATCCCGAGTGAAATCATAATTTCTTCTCTGGGTAGCTGTACAGCCTCTTGTCACTATTTGGACTTGCTTTTAGGTAATGATAGTCGTATCGCTAGAACGTGTGCCAAATGTGAGGCCTTCAGCTGGATGTCTTGGCCGATCCCTTGTCGTTCTGAGTGAATTTCTGTCTCACTGATGTTACCACAACGCGCAGATATAGATTTAGGCCTCCCTCTAGTATGTCTCAAGGTTTTTATTTGCGGGCGATCAGCACCGAGCTCGGAACGGGCCATCGGGCCTGCCGGCGGAAGGGATTTTCTCTCAGACAGGCCATACCTAACTTGTAGAAGAGGCCGTGATGCCAAAGTTGGTCTTCGTAGATCATATATTTCTTTGATCCAACAGTATTCCTTATGTCATTTCCCGATTCTTTCTTATGCAGCCGCCATTCACCTTAGCCAGGCTTTTTCTGGCCATGTCCGTCCTTGCATGACAGCGGCCTCAGCTGAGATGCTTGTACAGGGACCTTCTCAGACACTTCAGGAGCTTGAACATCTTCGGATTGGCCAATTTGAGAGGTCGTCTGCATTCGAGTCTGTCCCAATGAGAGGGCTGAGACGGGCCCTGGTCATTTCGTCACCATTACCAACCTTCGTGTGCATCTACATGAGGAATGTGCGTGTGCCCGCATCTCGCTATGCTCTTACGACGAACCGGCATGTGATGCAGATCAATGCAGCTGTCGGACAAATCCAGCGTCCCGTATCTTTACTATCCCATTTGAGATGGGATTTTCAGTTCAGTCTCAGATTGACGTCGGTATCTACCAGGCAAATACCGACGGAACCCTTCCGATAGACTGCCGTCTCAATTTTGTTGGAATATGTTTATTTCGGCAGGCCTTTTGAGGGTCTTCAGCCAGCCATTTTCGATGCGGGGATGCCTTTTTGGTAAATATTGAGACAAGACTGGTCTTGAAGCATTTGAGACAACTGTAAGCGCTGGGAAATGACGATGAAATGTCTAAGAAAGAGGAAATTGAAAGGGCGTAAGCTCAGTAAACGCCATGACCTGATGGAGGCGACCATCTATCATGCTTGATCCGAGTGAAGTTTGTATCTTGTCAGTGTAAATGTCGGTGTATGATCAAGAGCTGCGTATAAAGCATGGCATGGAGAACGCTCTGAGTCACTTCTTCATTCAAAGCTCATCATTCATCTCGTCATAGAACTCAAACGCTTTCAAAAATTTCTTGACCTCAATCGCCTCTCAAAGCCCATCATGGTCTACTACGCTTTCCTCAAATGGGTATGTCTCCAAACTTAATCAGCCATTATGCGACCAGCAGCCTGACATTGCCTTAGCAAACTTCCGAGCCCAATGATCGATACCTTCTTACAGCTCCTGATGCTGAGACCATCGATGAGTGGTAGCGAGAGGCCTCTACCAAGGATCCAGAGCATGTCAAGCGTCTCGGCCCTGATTTCTACTCTTGGGGCAGCGGCGCTCAGGCGTGGGACCTGGCTCCTTCATTCTTGAACAAGATCATATACACCTTGCTGAATGATCGGGATGGTCGTATCATATCCAACTTCGCTCAGCCTCCAAGAGTCAGCGTCTTTAGTTGTGATTCGTAAGTTCCCTCGATGCATTATTCTGAAACTTTTTATGTGATGTACTGTAGCTACTACATTCGGTCCAAGTCTAGCCCAGAGCTTTACTGGCTTGAAAAGGGCGGTTTGATCTATGCGACTAAGCAGGGTCGCACTCCCTTCACCTTCCGGCTGGGCGGAGAGCGTGATAGTGACAGAAACAGGACTGTCATCATCGGCAAGGACTACATCTCCGTCAGCGCAGTTGGAGGATCTACTCAAAAGTATGTCAGCGTCAACGACAATGGCGAGGTCGTCCTGAGTGGACATAGTTGCCGCATGTACTACAATGACTTGAAGAACATGTATCTTGCCCAGGGAGAGATCGACAACCTTGGAAATGCTTCTCTTATGAAGGCTGATGGCTTCGGTGAGGAGTGGGAGCTCGTCAGATAGATGGAAGCTAGGATCTGTTAGCTTCTTCATATTCAATAACCCAAAGTCGGAGAAACAATAAACATTTCGTTTGTAACCGTGTAACATTTACTTTCGACTTCAACCTTGCTATCAATGCTGGCCTCGATTGCTCATCTTTGCGTCCGCAACATGCAGTGATTCGCTGCCCTTCTGTGAGGCGACTGATTGTGAGCGCTAATGCGGTTACTGTACAGTATTAAGCACACAGCCAGTTTCATTGGTTGAGAAGCCCGGCAAGCCCCACTGATCAGCATGTTACTGTACAGTATCGGCAGCTTACGACGCCAGTCAGTATCTCCTTCAAGACTGAGTTGGAGGAATCAGTATATGAATGTCTAACTGAGAATCTTCATTTAACAGATATATGAATACTGCTTTTCCCTTGTAATCCTCGTTGGTGGTGTGATTCCAGCTCATTCATCATCCTTGTTTTGTATCGATCGCTTCACTGTACTACCCCTCCTTGCTTGGTCAAAATGTCCGTCGCCAGATCTGAGCTCAAGTTTCGCGCTCCTCCGTCAATGCAATTGAGTGACGGCTCAGCCAAGTCCAAAACATCTCCCCCAAATCATGTTCATTCTAAAACCACACCTCTGGATCGAGCACGAGCTCGATTCGCGGTGACAGGCAATGCCATTGTGACTGGTGGCGCTGGCGACATCGGATCTGTCGCCTGTCGAGCTCTGCTTGAACACGGACTCCAGGGACTAGCTATCTTTGACCTGCATCCTGATTCTGGGCAAACCACAGTCACCAGTCTTCAAAGTGACTTTCCTGAGGCGAAGATCACATTTACCAAGGTTGATGTGACAGATCCCGAGTCCGTTGAAGCCGCCGTTGCCAACGCGGAGCAAACCATTGGCCCCATTAACATCTGCCTCTGCTTTGCAGGCATCGCCTTTGCTGCGCATGCTTTGGACATCACTCCACAGCAATTCAAGACCATGTTTGATGTCAATACCACAGGCTCATTTCTGGTAGCACAAGCTGTTGCAAAGCGTATCGTAGGCGGAGGAAACGGTGGCTCAATTATCCTGATGGCAAGCATATCTGCGCATATAGTCAACTTTCCTCAGCCTCAAGTCCATTACAACGCGGCAAAGGCAGCCGTCATCTCTATGAAAAGTTCACTTGCCGCAGAGTGGGCGGTACACGGTATACGTGTCAACAGTATCAGCCCTGGGTATATGGACACTATTCTTAATGAGGGAGACGGTTTGGCCGAGCATAGAGCTATTTGGGCAAACAGAACGCCATATGGCCGCATGGGAAACCCGGAGGAACTCACAGGTGCTGTTGTCTTGCTCGCAAGCAAAGCAGGTAGTTACATCACTGGCGCAGATATTCTTGTAGACGGCGGGATCAGTGTCTTCTAGAGACCGTTGAGAAAGTATTGGCAGTACACGCTAGTCCCGATCAGCTCCCAACACGATTCTTATTCCTCTAAATTTTTCAGATGATAAGGACAAGGCGAACCATCTTAATGTACCGGTCATCCTTTGATAATACGCCTGATGATGATCAGTCAAAACTTCCATCGCCTACATTTCGTGAGAACTGCTCTGCAGCATTTCACAAAGACACAATACATAAACACTTTTCATGTAATTCTTATTTTATGTTCATATAAAATATGGCAAAAAGAGACACCAATGGTATTATCCCATGGCTGTACAGTCGCCACGCTCACGAGGCAACTGGACAGTCTGCGGTACTTGTAGTGGCTGGGTTGCTGTACGGTACTTCCCACTTGACAGCATTGGCTCATACCTCTGAGGGTGTAAGGAACTGTACAGTTCATGCATTAGCGTCTCTCCTATTACTCACCAAGACGTCTTCCACTTTCTTGTCCATAGGCACTTTCCACCATCTTTCAGGGGTTTCAGTCAACTATAAATGAGCCCTTTCCTTCTTCTTGTTCTAACCATTCTTAAGGTCACCCTCTATCTTATAGCCTCTGTGCTCTCCACACAGCGGCCATTCACCATGAGTACAGTCACCTGGCTTGAGAAGCTCCAAGAGCAAGGTATAACAGCCTTTCCTCTCCTCTATGGCCATCATGTGTACTGAATTATTTGACAGTTAAGATCGACATTGACTGCATGGATCCAGAAGAGGCGAAGAGATTTCTGCCTTTCAAGCCACATGATCAAACGAGCAATCAGCGCTTGGTCTATGAGCAAATGGTATCTCCTGAGAACCGCGAATTATTCTTAAAAACTGTTAAAAAAGGCAAAGATGAAAGATGGGAGGTAATTCTTGATCGCATGGTAAGTCACTTTATCTATCTCGTAGCCACTTGATCTCATCATCATTTGCAGAGTGCCCTGCTGTGCGCCAGAAACATAGAGAACATTCAGGGACGCGTCTTGCTTCAGATCTCAGCTTTCCACGCATACGACACTACAAAAGTTGTAGCCCAGGCCCGGTCCTATGTATGCGAGTTGGAGAAGCTCGGTATCTCGAAGGATCGGATTTGTATCAAGATTCCGTGCACAGGTCCTGCTCTCAACGCTAGCCCGATTCTACTCAGAGAAGGGATCCGCACGCTGGGAACTTCTCTATTTTCTGTTGCTCAAGCCATTGCTGCCAGTCAGGCACAGACGTTGTCTATTAGTCCCTACTATAACTGTGAGATCCTATCTCGTTTGTGTGGCTCTTTCGATGTACTCACGTCCTCATAGTGCCTTGGTATCATACCGACCGAGAGCAGTGGCCCGATGCTCAAGACCCGGCTCTCGATCATCCTATGTCACCCAGGGTCGTACAAATCCACCAGGTCTACAAGCGACTTCGAGAAGAGACTGGTAAGACGCAACCACTACTCAAACCAGCAAGGTAGGTACCAGAATTCCAGAGGGTGAGACCTTGGCACTGACTTTTCTTGACAGCTTCATATCCGCTCGTGAGGCAATGGCCATGGCTGAGCTCGGCTGTGATCATGCCACTCTTCCTGAAGATATTCTCCTCCGGCTCTCGCAACTGGATGCTGATGTAAACCCGCCACCTGGCAGTGATTCTGGCATGAAGACCGGTGACCCATCACAACGAATTGCCCATCTAGCACAAACTGATCCCCTTGCCGGTTCAAACTGGTCTGGGCTTCCAGCACTTGATATCGACTATCTGGCAGATAACGGGGCCGCACTAACCGAAGCCATCGCTGCCGACACCGTTGCCCAGAGGGGGCTTGACCAAGCTCTGGAGGCATTTAAGGCAAACGAGCTGCAGAGTCGAGATTCAATCGAAGAAGTCTTAAAGCAGTTCTGAAGATCGTTACTTCGTTTTTCCATTCCAACTGATAATAAACTCTCGTTAAATAAATAAAAACTCTATATCTCATTATCTCCTACATTATTCTGGAAAAACAGATGATAAAACATCGCTTCCACTGAGACCACTAACCCAAGCCGAACCCTCATCAACGACTCCCTGAGTCCAGAAACTCTCCATCGAAGGATCATCCAGATACGAATGACTGAGACCCAAAAGATCTGGGAATGGAAAACTAGGCTCGGCCGCTGTATTCAGGCACAAGTTGAAGTTCACTTGTGGTTCCTGGTATGCTGATACAGGCGCAGATCCGGGAGTAGTTTCTAGGCTGCTTTGGATGGTCTCTGGTGTAATATTGACATCTGTTTGCAGGACAGGGGGTGCACAAGAGTTGTCAGGTGAGAAGCCCATTCCGTGTGTTGTCTCATATTGGACTTGGGAGTATTCTTCAGCCCAATTATCTCCAAAGCCTGCAGGGAATGTCCCGAAGACGTGATTCTTTGTTTCAGCTAGTTGGGCCATAGCTGGGGTCAAGAGTTTGGCCTGGGCTTGAGGCATAGATGGTCCCCCAATCTGAGCACGCAGGGCATTTACCTCAGCGACAAGCTGATGGTTCTGATCGACGACTTCTTGCATGTCACTAGCTGCCGCTATTGAGAGTTCGCGCTGTTGTTTCACATGCTCTATGCTCTTGTTTACGATGAGAACCTTTGTAAGCCGTCGAGTATTGGCAAGGTCAGGCAGCAGGCGCGCCAATTCCTAATCGAGCACCACAACAAGGTTACTGGGTGATATCTTGAGATCTTCACTACAGGTGGCCTCACCAGAAAATCTTCTTTTAGTTCACCTCGGCGTTGTTTCTCGATAGCCAGGTTCCTGGCCGTGACATCGGGTGGCAAAGGCCTGGGTCGATTCTTCCGCTTCGGGCGTGAATTCTTGGTGATTCCAGCATTAGACATGGTATGATTTATTTGCAAAGTATTTGGTAATGGGTAAAGATTGCAAACGCGCCGTGGTTTCGAAGTGATTGTGAGCGAAATTGCGAGGGACCTGTCTGACATTACATCACCAAATACGCTATTGACGTGGTGGGAAGGTCGATCTGATCGGCCCGTATCAGCACCGAATGTGACATTTAATTGGCCGAGATAATTACTGAAGGTGCGTCAACTGTACAGTAAACATGTGGCACAGGAGGTCTATGATTAGATGTACTGAGGCTAGGCTACGGGTTGAATAGCATAATTTATGCATCTCTCACAGACTATTCACTAATTTATGGTCGTTTTATCCTTATTGATATTTCGGCTACTTCTCTCAAGACATCGCAGCTTGCCCTCTAATCAATCATCGTCAAGACCAGCAAGGAAATCAGCCGACGGTACAAAGAATGTCGAGCCTGTAACTGCCTTTGAATAGTTGAGAATGCGATCATGCATCCCAGGCGGAACACCGACAAACATGCGCTCGAGCATCTTCTCAATGACCCAAAGTTTCTTCGAGTAACCGATAAAATATGTGCCAAACTCACCCTGGGCCGGAGATCCGAAGGGCATATTATCACGTAGAATATCATGCTCACTTCCTCCCTCGTCTTCAATCGTAGCAAGACTCTTGTGGGACTGCTGTTGCCCTTCGTCCGCATCATCCAGCTCGATGTTATCCAGCTTCGTGCGTCCTATGATGGCTTCTTGCTGTTCCGTCTTGAGAGTCTTCCATTCTTTGAGATCGTGAAGATATTTCTGCACCACGACATAACTGCCTCCCACAGCAGTCGGGTCGTCTTGTGCAGTGATAAGCACCGAGTCCTTCACATCCGGACCGACAGGGTTGGCAGTTCCGTCGACAAACCCAAGGACATCGCGCGTATCAAAATACCTAAAACCGACTGTCTCATCTTCAAGCTTGACGGCATCACCCAGTCTGTCCATGAGTTGTCTCTCGAATTCAAATGCCATATCTCTTCTCTCGGAGCGAATATGAAAGAAGATATCACCTGGCGTTGACACAGCAGTATGCTTTGATCCCTTGAACTCTTTGAAGGGATGTAGCTCGTTAGGCCGAGGGAGTTTGGTCAATCGGTCCCATGCCGAGCTTCCAATGCCAACAGTACATGAGAGATTAGCGGATTGGTGGCGAATTGATATGTTCTTGGTAATGTCTGCAATGCTAGACAACGTTGATCGGATTGTCTTGCTGGCATCCGGGTTGTCTGTTGCCGAGAGAACGAGGAATGTCGCCGACTGCGACAGGGGAGATTCCACCGCCTGAGGGTTCATTTTGAAACCGGATCGAACGGAACTTGACGAGAAGCGTCTTGGCTTACAAAAGGAGGAGTTTGTAACTTTTAGGCAGTGGATTGATGTAATACGTGAGACAGAAGGGCCCAATGGTGCCTGATACGTGATGAAGACGCGACAAGACAGCATAGCTTATCTTGAGAAGCTCAAACAGCGCCTACGATAAACTGCTCACGGATGTCAGCGCCAAATGCGACATTGGCTGGCTCGTATAGCCTCTAAGTGCATATTCAAGGATCACTAGACGACTTTCGCTGACATGAGCTTTGTAAGTCTTCAGTAAATGCAAGATAACTTAAACCTTATTGGAGGTATCGGCGTAATCATGACGCAGAGGGCTTACTTATACTGATTGCGGAATGAGTAATTGGCCAATGATGAGGTTCGCAAAATAATCAACACTGGCGGGGTTGTTCTCACGTTTGCACTTATCGATAAGACTGCCTGTTTGTGGCCTAACAGATAAGTGCTGTTTTAAGCCTTGATAAAGCTGGACCAGTTAGTGTAGAATCACAGCCGCTTTCGCTGTATCATGAACCAGTAGTGTTCTGGGAGCATTCACAATACCATGCCGTGAAGGGGAGGATAATTTGATATTTGCCAGTCCGTTGGCAATTGCGTGCGGGCTTGAGAGATTATAGGTGACAGTAAGCGAGCAATACGCTGAACCAAAGTAGAAATGACAATTCAATCTTGTGATCTCAATGTTCAGAAATGGTTACATGGACTATGAATAAGGTCACGTCAGCTTTTAACGTAAGATAAATTGTTCAACTTAATCATTACCAGTCTTGGAAATTATTTATTAATTGTATTGGATTGCAACTCTGACAATGGATGCTGGCTGTATAATAAATCATTGACCTACCCTGGATATCTAAATCTCTTCACAGCCCGCTCTAGCCTTGTTTGGACCAGAGTGAATTGCTTCTACTGGTAATACCTGTAAGCATAGCATCTGGTTGAATCTTTGAGACAAACTGCTATGTTTCTTCGTTTCTTATTAACAACTCAACAGTTTCGCAGGTGATTACCCACGCCATTCATCGCGGAACTTCACATGTCGCATGAACTACTCTTCAGACCGTAGACCTGGCATCACAACCATACGAGGATATTCACGGCGAAACTTCCCCATGAAAGTTGTTTACCCTGTAAGCGTCGTATAGTGATGAAAATGCCGTGCTACAAGGATCTAGCGAGGTGAGGCGTCGACAGAAATTAATCAATCTGACAAAGCAATAGTCGCAAGCCATGGCCTCGTTAGGAAGGCAGCTGATGTGGCGGTTTCAGAGGAATACGGGAAGTTTAAGATTGCTGGTTCGTGCGCAGAAAAGCCCAGACTCGTCCATTATTTCTGTCATTAGTGCATACGGGCAGCGCTTTGGCAGCCTTTTAGCTTTGGGTCTTCTTTCGTGTGACCCAAGATACGATACGATATGATAAGATAGAATGTCTGAAAATATCTTCAAAGAACCGTCTCTTTGAATGAGTCGCTGCTTGTTTCATCAAAGTCGGTCTGCTTACGCGTAGCCCACTTGGCATTCCCCGCTCGCCAAGTTCTTGCACAGCACAGCGAAGCAAGGCACAGCACACAGTGCAGCATGCAGGATGGAAACAAAGCCACTCGATCAGAGGCCAGAGGGATAAACAATCGTGGCTCGCAGAGGAATCAGTGGATGAGGGAGCTGAAACCTCATTGTTACAGTGAAATTTGACAAGCCACGATCCCAGCTTCCGGTTCCAAGGCTCGGAAATGATCAAATATCAATGCGAGACGAATCGTAGTCATCCAGAATCCTATCGGAAATAAGCCTTCACAGGACCCCTGTGACTACAGGGCAGAATTTCTGAACACGGACCGGCCATGAAATGCACGTCCATCCAAAGCGGATCATCTGGGCAGATGCAACCTCAAGTGCCAGTGCCAGCTTCCGATCATCAGGAACGTTCTTTAGCACCGGCAGACGAGAAATTTCCTTTCGCCGATCACTGCAGTCACTCACTGACCTTCTGTGAGACCTGCGCGAAAAACGTCGGCACACGAGGCGAGGCGTGCATTTGCTATGATCGACCGCCTGGCGTACGGTGAGAAACAAAGGGCGCTTGCAGATGATTGGGCTCTCGTCAGGGAGAAGCGCTGTGGCGTTGTTTCGATGACGGTCTGCACCCGCGAGGTCCGACAAAGAAGACTCAAAACACCGATGGCTGTTTCAACAAAACATGCTCAACAGCTAGAGGGATCCATTGTATGAGGAGTTTGTTGTTCTCGTTGAAACCCCCCCTTTGCTCTTTTGCTGGTCTTGGGCCACGTTCGATGACATTCTACTGCGCGGATAGTGGCATGTATTGCAAGTTTGGCGGAGTGCCAGCCATCGTGGACCAATGATATAGTGCATCTGTCCCTTGCAGTAGCTGCAGTTAGCCTGTTACAGAGGCAGCAAAACAAACGAGTCAAGAAAAAGCTAGCAAACTTTTTTACCTTGACAAAACTCGACCGGTCGTCTCGGCCCCCTTTCTCACTTGCATATGGAAGGAAGGAGAATAATAACGTAAGTAAATGAGTGACTGAGGGGAATTTGTTGGGCTTTGGCAGGGTGTTTTGCATCACTGCCAATTTTCAAGGCTGATTTCGATCAATCTTGAAAAACATCCTGGCCCTGGTCGGCAGACCCCTGTACTCGGGGATCACATTACGAACTTGTAACTTTATTTTATATTGGGAGGCGTCGCCCGTGATTAGAGAAAACCTGGGGGGGATGAGGATAGTCCATGTCTGTGCGACGAGACTGGACGACACCAAATGCCCAGCTGTCTTAGATGCGCTTTGTGCACCTTGACGCTCATCATCATCACAAAGAATGCACTAAAGCGCTGCACGTACCGTTCGTATTCCCCCGTCCCATCCCATCCCCCGCGGTGAAGGGCGAATGGTAGTTTTTGCCGCCCTCGCCTAGTGGCGTCAAAATACCGCGCCGGCATGTTCAGTCCCTGGTCCAAGAACAAGCCCCGGCGGCATGTCATCTCGTCTCGTTGCTGGCTGATTGCCGCGTCAAGGCGAAACACGCAGGCAAGATCTGGGTAAGGATTTAATATTGCAGGACTGTTATGAGGGGTTTCAGTGTGGCATCCCTCCCCACACTCAACCCGAGCTTCCCATCCGGAGACTCGGGTGTCAGCTGCGAGACCTCGTATTGATTGGTTCGGCAAGCTGAGGCCATCAACGGTTTTCTTTTTACCCCTGGTCTAGTCTAGCTAGTTTAGTCCGTTTACCCCTGGATCAAGCAGCCCATCGGAGCATCATCCCTTTGAAACACAGAGCTCCGCTCTTTCAATCAATTCGATGTTGTTCGTTGTCCAGGGCCCAAGGCCCAGGCTTGCACATCGAATTTCGTTTTTCACATGGCACCACACCAACTGTCGGGATCATTGACATGTCTCATCCAATGGGATCATCACACTGGCTGATTGCTGTACAACTATATTATAACCTTGATTCCCGTCCCCCCATCTCCTGTTTCTTTTCCTCTCCAGACTCATTCAGTCTTGTCACTCATTCCTTTAACAGGCAAACCACTCATTCATCCTTGAAGGATCATTCTACATTCTTTCACTCCTTAACACCTTCTTTTTAAAGCAACTCGAACAATTTTTACAGCCCAGTCCCGGTGACGTTAACCAACAACAACAACAACAACAAAACTCTCAATCAAGATGCATTTCTCAAGCTTCATCGTTTCCATGGTGGCCGCTGGCGCCATGGCCGCTCCCCACGGCAGCTGGGGCAACTCCAACAAGCACTACAAGGTCGTTACCGAGTATGAGTACGTCACTCACTACGTGACCGCTGGAGGCAACGCTCCCCAGGCCACCTACGCTCCCGAGCAGCCCGCCGCCCCCGTCCAGGAGGAGCAGCCCGCTCCCGTCGTCGTCGTCAAGAAGCCCAAGCAGAACCCTGCTCCCCAGCCCACCTACGTCGCTGCCCCCGAGCCCGAGGAGGAGGAGCCCGTCACCACTCAGGAGGAAGCCCCTGCTGCCACTCAGCCCAGCTCCGACTCTGGCTCCGGATCTTCCAACCTCGACGCTGATCAGCAGAAGGCTCTCGACCTCCACAACGAGGCCCGCAAGGCTGTCGGTAACGAGCCTCTCTCTTGGGACGACTCTCTTGCCTCCGGTGCCCAGGAGTGGGCCGACCACCTTGCTCAGCTCGGCAGCCTCCAGCACTCTGGGGGTGACGATGGCGAGAATCTCTACATGGGCAGCGGCTCCAACCCCTACGCTTCTGCTGTTGAGGCTTTCCTGAGCGAGAAGAGCCAGTACAACGGCGAGGCCATCTCCGGCTCCAACTACATGTCCTTCGGCCACTACACCCAGTGCGTCTGGAAGACCACCACCAAGGTCGGTATGGCCGTCGCCAAGGACAGCTCCGGTGCCTCTTGGGTTGTCGCCCGTTACCAGAAGCCCGGTAACATGTAAGTTCCCATAACGCTCTGCCATTGATGTAACACTCACTAATCATGATACAGGATCGGTGACAAGCCTTACTAAATGTCAATACCGTTATGGACGGATGCTTTAGGGTCGGGATAGCTGGCAGCGATCTTTTGATGTATCTTTTTCACTTCAAGTTATGAGAGCGACTCACCAGGGCTATGAACTCACATTTCACTTCTTGAATAAACCATTCGCGTTTTCTTATGCGGATTATTTGGTTTACTGACAATATGTATATACTTGTCTCACGCAATCACGACCTTTGCATTCACGTTCATGATAAACTTTGTCTCCGCCGATGCTTCTTGGTGATGTGTTGAGTGAATGAATGAAGGAGTATTGATGTTCCACGAAAGAGCACGGGGACATTTGCTGTAACAGCGACGTAAAGTAGTGCTTGTGCAATACTGTAACATGAGCCTTATCAGCCGACACTTATGTATGGCAGGTACAAGTGCGATGTAGGATCATTGGCCTTCATTTCACAATTTTCTTACAGTGAAGGAGTCTCAAGTATCATTTCAAAAACTCATAACAATATTCGTTCTTCCAGTCCATATAACTCATGAATCATGTCACAATCCCACAGTGCTTGGTTCCCAGTATCGTCTTGAAAATTGTCCCCATGGAAGGTTCGTCCCAGTCTGTTCAACGCCAGCTTTGGTCAACAGCACCAGAAAAGCAGAAGTTCTACAAGATTCCGGCATAATAAACCATCATTTCAGACACAAAATGATACTAATCTGAGTTCTCGTTCTACTTTCTCCAAGTTCCGCGACTGCCATTCGTCATCCGAGGCAAGCACGAATTTCAAACGACGACATAGCATCTCCCGCCTTGATGCGTCACTAAACACTAAACACTAAACACTAAACAAGGCACAGACTCACTGGCCGATCGATGCCTTCTTATGGAAAATTGATTTGCGCTGACCAGCCTCGAAAACCAATACCCTATGACAGTTACTTCTTTGGACAACCTTGTCACCATGAATCAGCCTTCAATACGTCGGCGGATAACATCAAACAGTGTCACAGCGAGATGGAACGAATCGTCATCAAATCATGGCATAATCATTAAAACTTTTTGGGCATCTACCCTTTATGTCTATCTGAGGTGTGCCTTCTAGAACGGTATACAAACCCGCGTCTATCCCTAGCCCACGATCCCAAAGTCATTCATTAACCGATCATCATCATCGCTTCGCTGTAATTTTCCCTGCCCAGAACAAGTAGATAGGTAACGCCGCCGATATCCCTCAGTTGACATACTTGGGGATGGTCTCCATCACACCATCCTTGGTGATGAGCTCCATGGCCTTGGTCACCTCGTCCAGGAAGCGCTGGTCGCCTCGCAAATCGTCACCGAACAGCTCTCGGACGCTGAGAATAGAGCGGGGATCCTTGCCGCCCTCCTTGGCCAGAGCTTGAAGCTTCTCGCGCATAGGATCGTCAACCTCGAAGGTGTTGCCCTTGTCATCGACTCCGTTGATGTAGATGAACCAGCCAGCAGCGACGAAACACAAGCGGCGGAAGGGGCCAGTAACCCAAATGTTCTCGGCGATGGAGGGCATGATGAACTGGGGGATCTTGCCGGATGCGTTGAGAGCGACACGGGGAATCTGATCCATGATGGTGGGGTTGGAGAATCGCTCCATGAGGGTGTTGCAGTACTGATCGATGTCGACGCCTGGAATCTCGGGGAGAAGAGGCTTGACCTCCTCCTGCATCATCTGCCAGACGAATTTGCGGTAGATGGGGTGCTCCATAACCTCGTGAACGTACTTGAAGCCAGCAAGCTGTCCGGGGTAAGCCATGGCGGAGTGACTCGCGTTGAGGAGACGGAGCTTGTGCTTCTCGAACTGCTCGACGTCGTGCACGTCATGGACAACCTGGACACCGACCTTCTCGAATGGAGGGCGGCCATCCGCGAACTTGTCCTCAACGACCCACTGCATGAAAGGCTCAGTGACAACGGGCCAAGCATCCTCGATACCGAAGTTCTCAGCGAGCGACTTGATGTCGTTCTCAGAGGTGCTGGGGGTGATGCGATCAACCATGGCGTTGGGGAAAGCACCCTCCTCGTCGATCCACTTGGCAAGCTCAGGGTTGCGGAGCTTGGCGAAAGATGTGAGCATATTGCGGGTGATGGTTCCATTCTTCTGCATGTTATCGCATGACAGGACGGTGAAGGGCTTGCGGCCCTCAGCGTGACGTCTGGCCAGAGCGGCGTAGAGGAAGCCGAAAGTGCTAATGGGGGCGTTGTCGTTCTCGGGCTTGAGATCGTGCTGAATGTCGGGGTGGTCGTCCTTCAATTGATGGGTGTTCTCGTTGTAGTAGTAGCCACTCTCAGTAATAGTGAGAGAAACAATGTGTGTATCGGGATGAGCCATCTTTGCGATGACGGCCTCACGGTCATCGGGGGCGAAAATGAAGGAGTTGATGCTGCCGACGACGTCGGCGAAGCTGCCCTTTGCAGAGCGCTCAATGACTGTGTAGAGGTGGTCTTGGGCGTTGAGGACATCGCGCATGGCGGCATCGTTGGGTCGCAGGCCGATACCGCAGATGGCCCAATCGCGCTCACCGTGCTTCTCGAGCAGATTGTCTACGTAGACGGCCAAATGGGCTCTGTGGAAACCACCGACTCCGACGTGGACAATGCCCTCCTTGAGGGACTTGCGGTCGTAGGAGGGGACCTTGACCTTCTGGTCTCCCTGCTGTGACGCAATAGCGGAGAGGTTGCTGCTGTTGAGCTTTAGGCGTTGTGTCATTTTGGCGGTTGTGATTGTGATTGTGTGTGAAGGAGGAATGAGAGGGAGGAAGATGCGAATGAAGAGGGTATCAAGGTGTGAGGTGATGGTATGAAGAGGAGAGGGTGAATGTGAAGAGGAGGAGAGGGAGATAAAGTTTTGTTGTTATGAGGAATGAGGTCACCGCTCAAATGCAGAAGCTGACCGCCGGGTTTTGTGGTTTCTTCGATAAAAAGATAAGGAGAGGCCGGAATAAATTCGGGCAGCGAAAACTCGAACGTTCCCCCGTGTTCGGTGGACTCTTTGCTCAATCGATTTTGTCCTTTTCTTTTTTTCTGGCGGTGGTGGCTAAAAACTTAGTGGAGTGGGAGCCGTGGATCCGCGGTGAGACCGGCTTTGTTTTGTTGGTGAGGTCAAAGGGCCCCAAGATTATGGGGCCTGTGACGTTAAAGAGCCCCATAGTTTAGCTTTTATCAGCTTATCACATCCACGCTTGATTCAATCCCGAATCTTGCTGCCTGTCATGTCAATTCTTTAGTGGCGAATGATGAAAGAGATTTTCATCATGTTTTCTTTGTTTCGAATTCTGCCCTGATATTGCAACCTCACTGTGCAGCTCTGCACTGCGCTGACACTGCAGACGCCGCAGAATCTGATCAGCACTGTACACGCCGTCATCGGCAGAAAGCCTTGCATCATTGCTGCTTATCAAGACCTCCTATCGTGGAGCGATATCTAAAGCTACAGTGGGTACCTTTCAAACAAGCTCAGGGCTCAGGCCACCTACACCTTGAAGGTCAAGCCAAGGATCGTGGGGTTGAGTTAAGTTCTTTGGGGTAGAGTAAAAAAGTCGACATGTCCAGGTGACTACTTGATCCATGTCACCATGAGCCTCATGGCCGCGGCTCTCAACGCGATAGGTCCCATGACCTGCACTTCCCCCAATCCCGTCCCCTAATGCATGCCGTTGAGCTGAAGAAGCAGGGGTAAGCTGAGGTCCCTGAACCTCAATGAGCGGTCAACTCAGGTACCGTCCCTGTAGGCAGCAGCATAACCAATGCTAGCGCGCGGGATGAAAAGAGCCTCTAGAGAACAGACTTTGTCTCCCCACGGAATGGACAAGATAAAAAAACACTATATTTGGGGGAACCAACACTAATGGAATTGACAGCCAATTAATTCTGGTCCAATTGGTCACTTTCTTACTCCGAACTTCGGATCAGGGTTTTATGCAGTCCGCGCGTCCTCACCTGGATACCGAGGTGAGGTGAGGTGAGGTGAGGTGAGAGGTCAGATCATAACTGAACAACTCACCGTAGCGACAGCGCCCTTCACCACACAACGGCGAACTTGAACTTGCGGTGTCAAGGCATGCTTTTTGCAACCTCGGCACTTCGGGCGCTCCAATACATCCCGTGCCAACTGCATCGCGCGCCAGTTCTTTACAGCCACATCAGACCATTACCGCGAAGATGTGATGAGCAAGATGCCCGTGTCATGAGAGAAGCCGAGCTATGAAACGATGCTTGTTCACTCGAAATGAGCATAGATAATTATGTACTTTGTTACCCTTCTTCAATTGAAACCCTTGGTGCGTACTCGCTTCACACTCAGCTTGCGGCATGGCAATGCAGCTGTGAATCCACGAGAGTATTGAAAGATGCTGGTTGATTGCTCCTTTAGAAGTCACATTGATGTTCTGCGAGGTGTGAGTAAATGCAGATAAGATCCTCGGAGCAGGATGTAGAGAAGGACCAGCAAGTAATTGTTGACCATAAGATAAAGTGTTAGGCATGTCATGAGCAACCTTTCCAAGCTCTGCTAGAGTAACAGAGTCAAGGTTTCATCCGAGATCAACCATCTGTTTTCCGATCCAAAACTATGCCCGGTAAGTCTTGTCTCTTCTCTGCAATATATCTCAGTTGCCATTGAATTGGTAACTGTTCTCAACCATCGAATTTCTCCTATGGTGTTCTCTACAGTTTTGAAAATCAGAGCTCACGATTATCTTACCACAGAGGACAGCTTTGTTTACATCCAAAGGCTGAGTGAACGCGATACTATGTACCTAGCTTGTGTAACTCAGTATACATGAGACCTTGTCGACGAGCTCTCAGGAGACAGAGTTTTCTTGTCAAGGTGAGCGAGTCACCGGAGCAGTAGCAAAAGTCTAGCTGCACATCTGTCAGCAAAACAGCTTGATCCCTACCAGATACCTTTCAATTCTCAGCATTTCTTAACTCCATGTCTTGCCTGCCCGGTCAACTACTGGATGTGAACTGGCCAATGCCTGAATACCTCGTGACAGTCGGCCTACTTGCGGCTGGATTGCAACGGTCCGATGGGCCAACCCGCATTGTATCCCATTCCGCCACTTCTAAGTGGCCGATGGGGAAATGCATGTCTTTGATCGTCCTTCCGCGCAAATCCCGTGTCTCCAGATCTGGCATCCGATTCGCCCCATCTGACTCGGCAATCTCAATCTAGCCAAACATGCAGTGATCTACGACGGGGCTGAAATCCCCGAACTCTATGTATTCAGTCCTGGGATATGTACTGGGCAAGGACTGGTGGTCGTCGCGAGACAATTACCAGAGACTATGTCGTGTGCGACATGTATCTCACAGGCACCACTCGGTAAGATTGCCTCCGCCAAGTACTGCGCTGCCCTCTATCAGACGACTGGCGTCGAGCCTGCTCATACCACCCTCCCTCCATGAAATGCATTGTCTCAAAGCCTGATGGAAAAGATCTCACCGGATCACATATCACCTACATTATCAAGGTTGAGATCGACGACCTCTTCATTGAGCCTAATCCTTTTATTTAATACTGATACAGAGGCCAAAGAAGCTTTCCTCGTGCGTGAGACTAATCTCAAGTCTGAGCTGGCCGAGTGCAAGGCTGCCGCCGCTACCTCAAGCTCAGGATCTTCACATTCGAGCTGCGCTCAGTGCAGTATCTTGGGAAAGAATGATCCTGGCCATTTCTCTCGACGCCTCAAGGCCGATTTGGCCGCTTGCAAGGCCGGATGGGCTGCTGTTGGAGACGGGACAACGTGCCGTTCCTACGCCCATGATGGTGGAAGCCCTGGTACTAGCCTTCTCTACTACAAGCACATTAGAGAGTTGGAACCTGCTGGTAACTTTAAGGTTGAAGGCGCTTGGCGCTCATGGGATAGGGGGTGTTAATAAGGCATCAATCTCTAACGACGCTCCACCATGTAGCTACGGCATCAAGGCCAAGTTACAATGAAGTTCTATGACATGGTTCCGATTCTGCTGCAACTTGGTCGAACTCAGGTAAATGGCATCTGTTCCTGTAATCTTATGATAGGCAAACAATTCAAGAAGTCCACCTTTGCTGATGAAAGCAAGAACACACGCTATCAAATGTGACCTGACCCTTTGGTAAATCGGCACCATGCCCCAGGGAGTAGGAAAACTTAAGACCTAAAAAGAGGATGCCCAAATAAACTTAGCAAAGAGTGCTCTGAGTCTAGGCTAGATTTACCTAATATTCTTCGTTTCAGGTCAAGGTCCTGAGTTTCCTTGCCTCCTTTGGGACATGTCTCATTATCCTGTAATAGTATCAAGCCGTCTTGGCATACTGTATCTTATTACCTTTATATTCGCATGTATTGAACTTGTTCCTACCACGACCCTTCAGAGCCTTCTCTGCTCCTACTACTACCGCCTTTCTTGTCTTCATGAATTACTTCAACCACATTCGAAACGATAATCCCTTTGGACGCGCTATAATCCGTCAAGTCATTCATACGGTGGACTTCTGCCTTGACGATCCGTTCCTCACTGTTATTGAACGACAGATTCGCCGATATGGGGTTCGCGGTCGGTGGTCCTCGTCGGCTTGGGTCGTTGCTTTTGCCGCTACGTCCTCCTCCGCCAATTGTCTGAAACCCGGAAGGATATTGATAGGACGTCTTGTGAGAGGAGCGCAAGACACTTCCGAAGATTGGCGTGAGCCAGACCCTGAAGAGCGGAAAGAGGATCGGCAGGTTAGTTGTCATTACGGCGACAAAGGCTTCGCGAGTGCCCCAGCTTCCGGCGAGCTCGGCTCCATGAACGGGATCCTACATGCAGAAGTTAGGTTATAGTACTAGAGAAACCAGCTCTACCAGGGGACGTACCACAAGGACGAAAACACTCTTCAAGGTTGCGCAGACGAGTACAAAGATACCGGCTCCAAGCACAATCGTAGAAGCTATCTTCTTGATCATTTTCAAGCTCGATCCCCAAAGCATGGGGAGTGGAATTGCGATAAGATAGATATCAGTTGATATATTGGCTGCAAATGAGACCCAAACAATGGGCTTGGAGATGGCCGGTTGACACGAGTCTAGAATCAAGGGTCAGCACAACACCTGTGGTATCAAGACTGTAATACTCACTACCAGGACCCGGGTTGATCTGCCAGTACTTGTGAAAAGGCCGACAGCCAGCAAATATGGCTATCATGGTCGCGATGAAAGTGCCGATGACAAGGCCAAAACCCACGTATATCCGGATGCGATAAGGTCGGCCAAGCCCCGTCTGGTCAATGTTAGATGAGTTTCTTTGTGATTAGTTTGGGTCATTTCTTACCGTCAGACGAGTGTAGAAGTATAACATGGACAACTTCAAGGACCAAATAAGAGCAGAGTATATGGTCCAGCCGGCAACCTGGATCTTGGAGCCAATTATCCTGGACATTTCAGTAAGTAACTTGTCGGATGATGGATGATACTAAACCACGAACCTGAAGTCATATTCTGGATCGCTAGGTAGCAATGCCGCTCGCTGAGCATCCGTCATTCCATTGTTTGCGAGACCATGGGCAAGGATCCCGATGTTGTATGCAAGGGTTGTCTGTATTGTGTAAAAGGCCTGATCAAGTCAATATCCAACCAGTGACCACAGTGCTTGATGGGAACTCACAATAGAAATGGCCATGAGATAATCTTCAGCCTGAAGACTTCTCAAGCCATCCACTCTCATACGAGCATAAAACCTGAGGATTGTCGAAGCGACGCCGACCGCATACAGCGTCCAACCTTCGACAACAGGGTCTGACATCTTCAGAACCAACAAAGGTATCAGAAGCAAAAGGAAAGAAGAGAGAAAGAACAAAGATCAGCGGCCCATGGGCCCGGGTCCTGGACACTTCGCCCCATAAGTAAGCAGGTAGACTAGGGGCCTGTATGCACAGAACATTTTTCCTTTCCACTGAATCACAAGCTTCCCAGAATCTGCACCCCTGAGATTCGTCTGCACATGCCGCCAAGAAGTCTTAGCAAAAGGTGTCATAAACAACTTCTCTGATGGCCTGCTAAGTTAGAGCAAGTTTACCTAATTCATTTTGTCATCTGGGACAGGACCTGGGTTTCTTGCCTCCCCTGGCCATGCTAGACATGCAATGTTCAGTTGGATGGTGCTCGGGGATAGCTGGGAATATTGGGGACCGAGCCGTACCTGACACTAAGCAGTGGCAGGGCAAAGTCTGGCTAGCTCGTGAAGAAAATGACGCGCCAAGAGTTGAACAGTAAAGCCTGTGATACGGCAAGCTACGGTTGAGAACGCCACGCACGTAATGAGAAATAACCATATTCCTTCGACCTACTGTAATTTGTTTGAGATGTTCTCTTTTGGCGGCATGCTTACAATATCTCAGTGAAATCAGAGGTGGCGCTGTCGATGCTACCTCGACATCTGGGGAGATGTTAGAGATGCTCTGTTACAGTCTCAGATCCGATTTCCACTTCTGACAACACCTCACTTCGACGATCATTTCTTCTTCGTTCTTAGCATTCGGTCTATTCACGAGACAAAAGGTCCCAATACCCACTGGCCTTCGGAAGCCTCGGTAGGCCTCCTACAAATCGATGCTGATGGCTCTAAGATTGCGCTCAGATCATATCCAGGAACCCGATTGGACAATTGCACCTTTGGGATCAGCACCCAGGGAATAAACCCCCGAAATAAATACTGGGTTTCAGTTAAAAGTCAGGGATTTTCCGCGCCGGTACCATTTCCGTGGGTACTAAAATGGATCCATCTCCGCGCTATGACTTTGGGATATTCGATCGGGTCGTACCAAAATCTCCGTTATTCTGAGAAGGTGGAGGACCTAACATGCAGGCTGCTGAACGAAGAAGGTGGTTATGGATATTGGCAAGGATATTAGAAATGATTTCCCTTTTTCTTGTCAAAACTCGGCTGCAGGAACAAGTTAGGGGAATTTGTCAGGGATTGTCTTTTCGGTGTAATGTTGGCCGATGGCAGACAGGAAGAAAAAGGCGAACCAGGCAGGTTAAATATGCACTTGGTCCTCGTCGATCCCTTATCTGGAAGGGGTCTTTGATCTAAGGGTCCAAGTTGTGTCTTGCATTTGCACGTGGTTTCTTATAATGCATTTCTCAAGTAAAGTCTTTGCTGCGTTGGCAGCTTGGAGTACCGCAGTCACATGCGCGACAACTCCTTTTGCTCGTAGCGATGCCATTGGGACATGTTCTGAAGACCTGAGCCAACTTGGTAAGAAGTTATCTAAGTCGGCCAAGGTCTACTGTCCTGGATCTGCCGAGTTTGAGAAGGCTACCACTCGTTGGTCCGTTCTGGAAGCCCCCAAGGTCAACATTGTTGTTGTTCCTGGTACAGAAAGGGATGTAGCTACGACTGTAAGTGTTTCTTAACTAATCGCTGATGAGAAGTGCTAATGACTGCTTCTCAAGGTCAAATATGCCAACTCCAAGAACCTCCCTTTCCTCGCCTACAACACTGCTCATGGAGCCATCACCACTTTGGGTCGCATGGACCATGGTATTGAGATTTATCTCCGCCAGCTGAACAAGGTCGAGGTCGCTGCTGACGGCAAGACGGTCACAATTGGTGGCGGCACAAGGTCCAAAGAAGTCACCGACACACTTTGGGCTGCCAACAAGCAAACCGGTACGCTTTGATGTTTTCCTCTGGCCAACGATGACGTGCTAACCACTGCCAGTGACCGGAACATGTGAGTGCGTTAGCTATATGGGTCCAGGCCTTGGTGGTGGACATGGCTGGCTCCAAGGCCATCACGGTATCATCGCAGATCAGTGGGTCTCGCTCAACATTGTCTTGGCTGATGGATCGTTCAAGACCATCAACAAGAAGTCCGATCTCTGGTGGGCCCTCAAGGGCGCTGGCCACAACTTTGGTATTGTGACTTCTATCACTTCCAAGGTGTATGAGATCCAGCACCGAGACTGGGCCATCGAGACACTTGTTTTCAGTGGCGAGCACGTCGAGAAGTTGTATCATACCGCCAATGAGCATCTCCTTCGGAAGCAGCCTGAGGGCGTCATTAACTGGTCCTACTGGGTCCATGACCCTACTGCGGACCCCGAAAACGTAAGTTTATATCCCTCATCCATTGTTTTGGTCTAACGTTAAGGTTACCGTTTGCAGCCTGTCATCCTCTTCTGGCTCATCCAAGAAGGCGTGAAGAGCATCGATCCCAAGATCTCTAAGCCTTTTCACGATCTGAAGCCCATTGCTATCTCTCCTGAGTCTGGAGACTACCGTGATCTTGCCAAGTGGACACAAATCGATGTCGATGCTGTCCCATGCCAGAAGAATGGTCTTGTCAACCCCCGCTTCCCTCTCTACCTTCAGGAGTACAATGTCCCCGCCATGAAGAACGCATGGAATGTCTTTGCCAAAGAGACGGGGCCTGATACTCCTTTCAATACTTCCATCTTCATGTTTGAGGGTTACTCCACCCAGGCCGTTCGAGGCACTAATGCCAAGAGTGCTGCCTTCGCCTTCCGTCATGAGAACATCCTCACTGCTCCCTTGATTACATACAAACCTGGAGATGTTGAGCTTGACAAGAAGGCCGCCTCTGTCGGTAATGAGTTGCGCCATATTCTCCACAGAGCTTCTGGCCAGTACCACATGAGCGTTTATGTCAACTACGCTTTTGGCAATGAAAACCCAATCAGCTGGTATGGAAAGGAGAACTGGCGGCAAGAGCGTCTGAAGAGTCTGAAGAACAAGTATGACCCCAAAGGAAAGTTCAGCTTCTTCGGTCCTGTGGCATAAGAGACGACTTGCCGAAGTCAGGAGTTGAGGCATTGTCCGCATATCGCCGTCTATCTATAAACCATATTTAATCTTAAATAGAATTCATTCATTCATCTTATTCGAATCACTTTTGATTTAACTCTCTCTATCATTGGTGTACCTGTGCTTCTCTTACCATGAATGGAGCGGCTTCAACCTGCTTTTCTGTCAGCCTGCAACTGTAGAAGTCTACAGCCCGAGCCTCTACGCAAAGGTTCGTTTTTGGTAGGTAGGATAAGCGCTGTCCCAACTCACAACTTGTCATGAGGTGGCTAACGCTGAAAATAGCGCCCTATGCAAGGAATGATGACCAAAGCGCTCCAAATCCTGCCACCAGCTAAGAATTGGCCCCCAACCGGGACGCAGGACTGCGGTTTTCTGGCCATTTGTGGGGGCCTAACAATGAGACTGATAAGATCAAGCGGCCGACAACCTGAGATCCTCCAGACCTCAGTCAACCAAAGATCGACGGGAACAATCGGGGGTAGAGATGGTTGCCTTGATGCATATAAGATTTGAAATAAGGCTGGCGCTTACAAGACTTAAACCGTACCAGAAGCCCGGACCTTGTGCTACTAAAAACGGGAATAAGGCCTGATCTGGCTAAGCGATTCTGATCCTTCAAACCGCTGGACAGGGTTTAGTGGTCAGCAGAGAGATTTATTGGTCCTCGCTGTGAGAGATATGGATAAGGTGTTTCCATAAGCAAAAAAGCTGAAGCAAACCCTGCATCTTCATTTGGGGGCCGTGGTGATGTCGAAAATAACCAGAGTAGCATTGCGAATCTCACTGCATTACTTCAGTGTGAGGGAAAGGCTTTTTTCTTGAGGCTGTTGGGATGCCAAGTTGTCAGCGTAGCATTTGTCTCAGGGTGGTGGTGATGGAGGTTGAAAAAGCACAAATTTGAGAGCCTTATGAGGACGTACGTTGTCTCCTGTTCAAGACCCCTATATAACTGCGCGCCATCAAAGATGTGAACGCGTGTTTTCTACCTTTTGCTATCATCGGTAAACAGTGTTCGAGTAGCTAGAGACTCCTCACAATCTTTCCAAAGACCAAGGGACGACCTCCTCGCCAAGATGTTCAGGTTAGCTCTTCCAGCCCTATCACAATTGACTCCCCCACTTCATCTTGGCAGCATCCTCCTTCGGCAATCTCAAATTCCAAGGACTAACAACATGGTCTTGACAGTCAAAAGCCCAAAAAGCCAGTTGCCGGCAACAAAGGCCCAGCTGCTCCCGCACAACGCCCTCCGGCCGGACGTCCTCCAGCTGGCCGACCTGCCCAACAACCCGCCCAGAGACCAGCTCAACCTACCCAACGACCTCAGCCCGCTCAGCGACCGTCACAGCCTGCCCAGAGGCCTGCTCAACGCCCGGCCGGTTATCAACCGGTGACTGCTCCGAGACCAGTTGCAGGTGCTCCTGTCGTCGGAAGACAGCCTGCTCCCAATCATGGAATGCAGATGACCCAAATGAAGAAACCGCAACAAGCTGCTCGCCCTCCAGCCAAGAAGCCAGCACCCGCTCAAGGGCAGAAAGCTGGACTACCAAAAGGTCATTCTCCGCAAGGTGGAGGCCGGCCAGTCCAAAGGGCTGGACCTGCATTAGTTCAAAGCTATCATCCCGGCCATCCTCAACAGGCTCACCCCCAACAAAGCCACAAGAAGAGCTCGTCAAACATGAAGTATGCAGCTGGGGGTGCTGTCGTCGGTGCGGCTGGTGCTGGAGCAGCTATGTATTACCTGAACAACGATTCAAACGAGCCCACCTACGTGATCAACAACTACGACAACAGTCAGGGCCCAGAGAACATCACCTATACTCAGTATAACCAATATGAAGGTGACTATATAGACAATGGAGACTATCGGTATGACAGCGATGGAGATCGTCAATACTCTCCAAACAGTCCAGACGATGATAACCGCTACTACGATAATGATCAAGGTCAGTACGCAAATGACACAAACTACGGCAACCAATACGACAATGATCAGGTGGATACGTCGTACGATGCCACAAGATACGAACAACCAAGTGACCAGCAAGACTATTCTGATGGGAACAACAATGGTGGCGACAGTGGTAACGATGATTGTTGTGGCTGCGACAATTGCTGCGAATGTGATAACTGTTGCGACTGCGATGGCTGTTGCGGGTGCTGCGGTGACGACAATGGCAAAGACGGTGGCGGAGGATGCGTTGTAATGTAATGTAATTTTTCTCGGAATAGATAGATGACGGGTTCTACTGTATACGTTAGTTGCAGCTTAGCGATAATTTGTTTTCATGACACTTGTCTAATGGCATTGAGGTATAAGGTAAGGTGAGACGAGGACGTGATCGTGGACAGTTAGTCAATAAACAATAGCATGTAGCACGACTTGCTTAGTTTTGCCAGGTGTGACCAAAAAAAAAAAGTCGCATGGCATACCAATGGCAGCGTCGCAATCGACAAAAAAAAAAAAAAGATGTTTCCATGCTACGAAAAAGAGGCAAAAATGTCAAAAGGATTGTCCGCTGTGAGGTTCGAACTCACGACCTTTGGATCACTCTGACCTAGGATCAGATCACAATCTAATATGAGACCAACGCTCTAACCAACTGAGCCAAGCAGACTGTGCTAATTGGATACCCGTCAAAGCTTCGTCGGTGCTCATCAACGGAATGGGGTACCATTTCCTGCAAGGGCTAGACCAACAGTGCAACACCTACCAACCACGGATTAGCTGTTCACTAGTCCAGATATCTATGTCGAGACTCATTGATGGGTGATCATTCGTGTATAAGTATAATAATCTTTACATCAGTAAAATTAGTTCGCCATTCATTGGGACGTACTGGGGTCTCGGGATTTACGGTTGAAATAACTGCGTGAAAACGCTAGGTATTCATTAAGAAAGTAACTATTATACAGCCAAAGTCTTCCCATGCCCGATACCCTTTGAACTAAATCCCAGACCTAACCTCCGACGCCTTGCTTTCGAACCGTATCTCGCTGGAAGTCCTCGACTCTGAGACAGTGGCCTTTGAAGCATTCTCATATGCAACCTGAACATTCGTAGTCCGCATAATTCCGTTATATGTCATGATCTCTTCCTCAGATCCGGTTGGTGAAACACTGCGAATCTCAGTATGTTGGGTTCGCGAAACTCGAAGGTCTTTTAGACGAATGTCATCGTGGTTATGTGATCGCATTCCACCTGTTCCGCGGGAATTGTTGGCATATCGGCCGCCGTATGGAGTTCCAGATGGTGCGTCTGAGCTTCCTCCAAAGAGAGCAGGAAACCATCGTCGGAAAAGCGGTCGGAGAGCAGGGACCGATGCGCAGATGATGGCAAGGTTCGTTTCGACGGCACCCCAGACGGGAAGGACGGAGTAGAAGGTGTCTTCGCCGGGACTCGGCCCCTGGACGAGTTGGTGATAGATGGAGATGACGCGGATGATGCCAATGATACCGACTCTAGATAATGTTAGCATCGATCTCGCGAAGCTGTAGACGCTGCTTACACGCTACCCAACAAAAACACACTCAGGACAGCAATCTTGGTCGCCCATCGCATGGTCAAGCCAAGGAAAATCCAGAAAGGGAGCGCGACAACCAGGAAGTCTGTCACGATTGTGATGCAAGATGCAATGACATGGAACCAGTTATTGACACAATGAACGCCAGGTTCCTTTCGCAGGGGAAAGTCCCAATTAGCCTCAATGGGCCAGCATTGGAAGAGAGCTGTGAAGAAGATGGCTACGGCATGCGCAGCATTGAAGACATTGAGCCCGTATATGGCGTATCGCACGTTGGTTTTATGGCCACCCAAGCGAAGGAGGAACACTAGAATCGAGGCCTTGACGAGTGCCAAGACGGGATTGTAGAACATCTGCACGAGAAAGTTCCACCAGAAGCCAGCCGCAAGATTGAGGTCTTTTGGGACATCCCGCTCGTGGAATCCCCAGTAATTGAGCTTCATAACTGTATAATTGTCAGCAAAGGGGTTACTCTGGTGCAATAAGATTCAAGTCCACGTACACATGTAAAGAGGTCCAATCATCATCAAGGCAAAGAACTGTAGATGTTAGATCAACACCAGGACATGAAGATGCATCAAACTTACCAAAGCTGCCAGCACGAGCCAGTCATCTATCAAAGATAAGCTTTCAGTATTGGTTACACTGACCATGAGAGAGACTCACCTAATCCAACTGTCCGTGAGGTCACGCGACTGTACATGCGCATAGACACAATGATGATCGATAAAGCCGGAAAGATGAAAAGCGCAGCTAGGCCCTTTTGCTGAAGAGGAGTCGTAGGAAGACTCAAAGGATTAGGATAGGGCGGTGGCCCTGTTCGAGTGTATAGATGTAATGAGGCCATCGTGAATGTCAAACCAACATAAAAGAGATGGTATGTAAAAAGTATGGCGGTGCAGAGTTTGCAGCAAGGGACGTCAAGGGACACTAGAAAGATTGACGCAGACTCGATGTGACCGCTGATCCGGGCAAAGACGGCCGCTGCGATCGATCGTCCCTCTGTGTGTACATGTAACAGGACGAACCAGGGGGGAACCGCTGACACGGTATTGGCACAAGATGAAGACGATCGCTTAGATGGGGCCCTTCAGATTTATGTATAGTAGATATCCAGGGGAGCCCAGAAACGCAGAATCTTGGATGAAGAACGCGGAGACCAATAAAACAGGATGAGAAACAGAGTTCATGAGGATTGTCACCCAAGTGACCCAACATGGTCAGCATGGTCCGTGGTTTGGGAGCTGAACCACCATCTCTTGGTGCTCCGAGTAAGACGAGTTCCTGGTTCCTGGACTGCACAATACTGCGTTGTTCATGTACGATTACGAAAGGGGAAAGTGATTGCCGGCATATCTCAGCGCGTCTGGTTCTGGAAACAAGGAATTGTATGTCAACTACCGGTAATTCAGCTACTTGTGTGTCACACGTCCCGTGTGCGGTTGGACTGAAGGACTGCTAAGGTTTTCTGTGCCGCAGAGGCTTCCGGTACGATTTCCGGTGTTCCGCCAAGAACGTGTATTGTTTCCCCCTCAGCTGTGTTTTCGATCATGCATGTTGGTTGTTGAAGAATCCAAAGTAGAAATGATGGAACATTGTGGCTTGCAACTAAACAGGCGTTGATGCCCAAGGCTTCCGGTGGTGGCTGAAACTAGGCTGTCAACAACTTGTTTTCAGGACGAGGCATGACGCCTTCGCTAGATCCTGTTGGAAGCCTCCCACACAATTCATTTCGATACCATACACGAACTACTCGTTGTGATGTATTCAAGCATTATAAATTGGGAGGGTGAACTAATTACGTTAACCCAGAGCAACGGTTGGGTGATATGTGATTAGGTTCAGGCTAGATCTCTTAGCATTTCCTTCAACGGCGAGGATCAGCATTCGCGCGATTTTCTTGAACAATCTCGAAGGACCAACGTACATATGCATGAATGAACGTAGCATGCATCTCTAAGGGATGGATGATGGCTGGACCCTGAGCATGTTTTGACCGAGCACCGCTAAGGGCCAGGGGAGTAAGAGACTTGGAACTATAATTCCAACTGACAGAAATGCTTAGGCCACTTTAGGATGAGTTTAGGCTGGTTTAGTATAATTTAGACAAGTTTTGATCAGTTATTTCTTGCATCTTGAGAGATGGCATTGTGCTTTTTCTGCTTCCCAGGGCTTGTTGCTGCTCTAGCTCCATCACAAAGACACTACCGAGATGCTCACATCTACCCCGGATCCCCGACCCTTGCCAAGAGTGCCAGCCAGTCGAATGGCCCGGAAGGCTGAACGATGATCCTTCGCTTGTCTCAGCTAAATGATAATCCGTTGATCTTTTCTCCATGGAGATTGCCATCATCTTTTAGCACGAAATTTTACGAAGCCGATCCCACTCTGACAAAGATTCTCAACCAACAGCCGCTCAACTTTGAGTTCTCGCTTCACTTGATCGCCAGGATCATGAACTTTGTCGGTCTTGAATGCCCAGCCTGTACAATTTGTCCGTCCGCGGGGTCCCGCTCCAATCACCTTTAGAATATGTCATGGACTATTCTAGTCTGACGGGAAGCGGCTTCGACCCGAATGCGCTCCAATTGAGGGTTATGCATAATGTAACAGTAATTCTACGCCAAGGTCAGAAATCGACCATCATTTCCACATATAGAGGGACCCTTGACCCTTGACTCTTGGAGCGACGAGAAGCCGCATCCCCGCGGCGGCTGAAAGAAATGGCGCCAGTGGGATGAGAAGCGCCCGCACAATCGGCACAGATTTTGACAGGAAATCGGGGTTCAGATGCTTCCGATATGTATGATATTCTCTCCTCTCTCGACGGCAATGCCTCGCGGCTCTTACTCCACCGTCGCCACCGCACTCCATCGTCGAGCATGGATATCTTTCGGCCCATGAACCTGAGCATCAAGGTGATTACTACCTAATACGTGCTAAACACCGCCAACTCACGTACGTACTTCTGTAGGATTGCAGTAGTAGCATAAGAACTAGTGTTCGATATATAGACGGCATAGAAAGCCATGTGGCATAAGCCGATCTCTCCCCTTTCCCTCTCTTTTCTCCCCCAACCCTCTCGAGTCCTTGGCGTTCTGTCCCGTCCCTGCAGTCAGCCTCAAAACTTTACAAGATGCAAGGCTCTCACATTTCGTGGCTGATTGCCGCGCTTGTTCCTTTCACCCTTGCTCAGACGATCGAAGTCGATGGCAAGACGGTCCGTACGTAACACCTTCGCCTGCAGATGTGTTTTTCTTTTGCTCTCATAAACCATTGCTGATCTGAAACATGGGGTAGCGGCCAACAAGAACAATGTTGCCCCTGCGTGGTCTGAGCCACCGGCTGCATCGTCGAGGTATTCTTTTGTCGATGATAGCCCTCGGCTGACCGATGCCGTGCTCACCAACCTCACGGACCTCAATCTCAGTGACGTCGATCTCTTCTACTTTGCTGATACCAAAGGTTCCAAGAAGAGGTCTGCTGCTGTTGACTCCAAGTGCAAGGTCTTCCCTGGTGACAAGCTTTACCCCAACAAACTCATATGGAAGGTCTTTGATCTCCTCAGCGGAGGTGCCCTCATCAGCACAGTTCCCCTTGGCTCTGCCTGCTACAAAGGAGAGCATTACAACAAGGAGAAGTGTACCTTCCTTCTCTCCAACTGGCACAATTCAACCACTCAGTGAGTTTCATCCTCAGTGGTACCATCTCATACATGCATCAAACTGACATCTCCAAGCATCGATGATCCCACTTCGGTCATGTCACCCCTGTTCGAGGGTGCCACCTGCGAGCCTGAGAACGCCGCTTCAGGCTCCAAGTGTACCATTGGTGGCTTCCCTCTGTACTCTATCAAGGCCACTTGTGTTGCCCATATCCAGCTCGCCGTCAACTTTGCTCGCAACCTCAACCTCCGTCTTGTCGTTCACAACACTGGCCATGACTTCCTTGGCAAGAGCACCGGTGCTGGTGCCTTGAGCATCTGGACACATCACCTCAAGGATATCAAGTTCACCAAGAACTACCGTGGTGCTAGCAGCTATACTGGCCCTGCCTTCAAGATTGGTGCTGGTATCCAAGTCAAGGACCTGTACCTGGCTGCCGACCAGCAGGGTTACACTGCTGTTGGCGGAGAGTGCCGTGTAAGTCTTCCTCTTCATCGGCCATCACTCACAGACACTAATAGGTTCAAAGGATGTTGGTGTCGCTGGCGGTTATCTTCCCGGTGGTGGCCACTCCCCCATCAGCCCCATCGCCGGTCTTGCTGCCGACCAGCTCCTCAGTGTTGACATCGTCACACCTGATGGTCGCTTCGTCACTGCCGATGAGAAGCAGAATACTGACCTCTTCTGGGCTGTTCGTGGCGGTGGTGCTGCTACCTGGGGCGTCGTCGTCTCCATGACTGTCCGAGTCTACCCTAAGATGAAGTTCTCTGGCATGACCTGGAGCGTCAATACCAAGGACGCTGGCATCTCTCAGGAGGCGCTCTTCAAGGCTCTTGATGTCTACTGGCGCCGCTTCCCCGAGTACTCTGACAAGAACAGCTACGGCTACAGCTTCATGTTCCCTGCTGGCAACGGCAGCTTCCTCTGGACCATGAACCCTTGGATGATCCCCAACATCTCTGTTGGCGAGTTCAAGAAGATTGTCCAGCCTCTCCTTGATGAGTGGAAAGAACTTGGTGTTGACCCCGAGCCTACATTCTTTGAGCACGACCGCTTTTACCCTGCTTGGAAGACACACTTCCCTGCTGAAAACGTCGGTAACTACAATGGTCGCTCCGGGTCTCGTCTTATTCCCCGCAAGAACTGGAATGACCCCAAGCTCCTCAACAACACCATCGACGTTCTCAAGGGTATCCTTGCTGACGAAGGCATCCTAATTATTTACAACATCAATGCCAAGCAGCAGAACACTCCTCCCAACTCTGCCAACCCTGCCTGGCGCGACGCCAACATGTTTGTTATCACTGCTCTTAACTGGAACTACACCGACAGTGAGGAGGAGATTGCCAAGGTTAACAACGAGCTCACCCATGGTGTCATGGAGCGTCTCAAAGCTGTCACTCCCGGTGGCGGTGGCTATGGTAACGAAGGTGATGTCATGGATCCCGACTTTGGTCAGTCCTACTTCGGTTCCAACTATGCCAAGCTTTACCAGCTCAAGCAGAAGATTGATCCTTATGGTGTCTTTTATGCTCCTACTGCTGTTGGTAGCGAGGACTGGTATATCACCGATCATCCAGCCTACGTCATTAAGCAGACCGGCCGCCTTTGCCGAAAGTAGATAGTCTAGCATAGAGCTCCTTTTCGCTGTATATACTTTAATTTGCGCTCTTTGCCTGCTCTCAGTGGAGCAAGAAAACACTCGACCTTGATTCCAAGTGCCAAGCAATGCCTGGTCCAAAGTTTAATCGGGCTATACTAGACTTAGCTAAGTCTTTTGCGTATTTATGAGAGAGGCTCTAAGTCATGTCCCCCGTGATTGTTGGAAAGTGACAATAATTTGAAGCCTCCTCGTCTTCTTCTCCCAGCATGCGACGCCAGTGATAATACCTATACTGTTATTTTGGCAAAAGGAGCATTCAATAGTAGCATTTGTTCTTATCGGTATAGATGCGACGATATGATAAGCTAGTGCTGCTCACCAACTGAATAGCATGAAAAGTGGTAACACGACTTCCGTTATAGGAGATTGTGAGGACCAAGGTACAAGGATTCGAACTTACCCATATTTAGATCTCAAACACATGTGACGGCAGGTTTAGACTGTTTCTTGTTGACCGATAGTTTAAAACTATGAAGTACCTACTTCTCATTAGACATTCCTACCAAGAGTTCTCGTTATCATTTTTGAACCTTTGCAATTTTGCCTCGTCAAATTGGTTGCCACTTATTCCCTTATGCCAAAATACTTCTCCTCCGTCCCTGATCAGAACGAAACCTCTAGGAGCTTCAATATTCATAGCAAGTTGCTTTTATCCTGTCAGTGAATGGTGTCTAGAGTGAAGGCATCTTCAAACCTTGATTGGCGGCCTTTCGCTATTTATATAGTCCAGACCAATTTCGAGTTCCAGACTTTCCATGTGGGATTTCAAGGCCTTGTAATTATCGACCCTGTAAAAATATTCAGCGTCGGAAATCTCAGCCACGTAATTGTTATTGTAACCAAGCCACAGCCTCTGGATGGACCTTATGGTCCTTTTATTAATCCATGCGGTGATCGTTTCGGACACAGACTTTGGTATACACCATTTAACCGAGCTGTCCATCATGGCAATGTAAAAGTTTCCATCAGGACCGAGACTTATGTGTCGGGGACACCCAAACATTTGGTGCTTATCTAGCCAAGCAGCAAGTTTGGGATACTCAGTTGGAAATGAGTCGGACCAGCCTGCTCAATGATATCAATCAACATCTGTATCGATTATCTGAGCTTTAACTTACATGTCCAACAGTTCAAGTTACTTCCAGTATGATAGTGGTAGAGCCATGATCCATTAGTACCAAGCGCACAAATTCTGCGCTTGTCATTCTCGTCCGTCAGTCTTGTTAGATCGGCACTGTAGTAACTGCAATTTATTAGAGAACTGCTCGACATATCAATGATCTTCACTTACCCATGATATCCGCTTTTGCCCCCAAAGAAGTAGCCTGCCCCCGATAGAAACAACCTCACATAGCTGGAGTCCCCTACGTACTGAGACCCTGAACTTCGAGGTCTCATACTCGAGATTCCCATTGTAGCATTGCCTCTTTCGCTAAGCTGGAGGCGGAGGCTCGCTAGTTCCCTAGTGGCCTCTTCAGTTTGGCGAAGCATATCTTCCTCTCGGGATTTGCGTTGTTTGCCTTGCTTTTCTAGACTCTCGATCTTCTTGTCCTGCTGGCGTATACGCTCTTGACTTTCCTTATACTTGCCCTCTAGGACTTTGAAGCGGCGCCTCTGTTCCTTCATCTCTTCAAGACTGACCTTGAGATCTTTTCGTTCTTGATTGAGATATTCAATCTTTTTCTTCATTTTCTCGCGATATTGACGTTGTTCTTCGGCTGACTTTTCGTCCTGGTCCTTCCTGGCTTGCCTCTCCATTTCCAGGGCTTCTGACATCTCCTTGATGACCCTTTGCTCAGCTAGAAGAATGTCCGAGTTAAGGCCAATACCCGCTTCAGTCTCATCCAGATCTTTATGCTCACTGACCATTTCCTTTTGAATGGAAATAGTGACTCGATTATTTTTGGCAACAGTTTTGAGCAGGGACATTGCGGATGAGAGGGTATTATTGTGACGATTGACTTGAGCGCCTTCTTCGACCAGGGCTCCCCAGAAACCATCCGTGGCGATAAGCTCTTGCTCTCGCTTTTCTCCCATGGCTGAATTCTCGGCTTCCCACATCGTAGTGACAAGAATAACGTTCTTGAGACTGTCCTTACCACAGAGCTTCCGGAACATCATGAGGTTCTTTTGAGCAGATCCGCCCATACGACGATCTGTGATTCTATGAAGGTATAGGATCCCGCTCAGTTTGACATTGTCTTCATATGTCTTGGCAAGACATAAAGCAATCTCTTTGAGAACTTCGGTATCTGATCGATTCGTATCATCGAACCCCGGAGTGTCCAGGAGATATATGTCAGAGGTATCTGACCATTTGCATTGGTATGCAGTGACGTGCTGTGTACCTGCATCGTGTTAAGACGAGACCGTGTCAACTAATAAATGACATGGCCGATACGTACAAGCTTGCAGATCATGGCCAACGGGAACATCTTGTCCAGTGCACAGCGAGATGAAAGTGCTCTTTCCAGACCCAGTCATTCCCATGATAGCTATCAGAATGTCGCTCGGCCTCGGCCTAAAGCCCAAGAATACATCGCCCATGGTGTCAGTTCGGCTTTGCTCGGGATAATGAAACACTGTGTCTGGAAGAAAGAAAGTCTGTACCGAGCAAAGCTCCATCAGTTGGGTTAAATTTATCCTTGATGCAGTTGCCTGAGTCTGGGGAATCCATTCCGCTGCTTGGCACTGGGGTGACAAGCGAGCGTCGGATTTGCGGGAAGCGAGGTAGACAACTCAAGCTTCATTCTCAGCGTATCAATTGCTGCGAGTTGGAGCTTTATCACAGTTGATGAACATGCTCAACCCCGCTGTGGCTTGCAGCATCATTTCAGCGTGACCTCTTGCATTATCGTGGTGATGCGACGCCCAGGCTGATTGCGATATGGCGTATGCCATTGGCTGGTATCACTGTAATTTGACATGGTTGCTTGCTGGCTGTAGCACGACCTGGCAGTAATGCATACAGGGGGTTGCCTAACGCCTTGGCATTTGTGGCAAGGCATATTTAATGGAGTGGCCAGGGGACAAGAAAAGTCAGGATCTTTATTCTGGGTAGCAGAGATTTGGGTCAGTTTAGATGATCTTGGGGAGACTTAGTGGACCTCGACTCGGCGTTCTTCAGGTCAGCTAATTTTGACATCTTAAGTTTAGGTCAGAAGTGTTCTTGGTGGCTGCGCGAGGGCATGAGCGCTAAAATAATCATCATTCAGACAGCTGAAGACAGGGTTTAGTTTTAGATCAGTTTCTGTCCTTCGCCAAGTAAACCCCAGGTAATTGAAAACCTTGTTCCTTTGTATCTTAATTATTTGTCACGAATTGTCATCCTGCAGAAGCCAGCTGCCAATCGACCATAGCTGCCGAGTCTTATCCACCATCCTCACAAACATCACTTTTTCACCGAGGCCAGATGTACGGAAGCTGCTTTCGTCTGGTTGGGATACTGCATCTTGATCGAATCACTGATAATAGTGTCTCAGGATCGGCGAGACAAAACTTTCAATTGGTCCAGAAGAGTAAAAACAGATGTATAGACACATTAGCATCCGCCTTCTCCATTCTTTCAGGTATTCTTGCTGTTTCTGATGCTCAAAGCCCAGCTATCTCTAGACTTCAGCATGAAATTGACAAGGACCATATCGGATTTGAGGAAACCGCAGCGAGGATCGTCCTCAGCAACCACTATGCCATCCGTGGGATCGCTTGCAAGGTGAACTCAGAGCCTTGCAAAGGCCTCCCCTTAAGATTGGATCATGACCCTCGGGATAGAAACAAGAAGTTTGGTAACAAAGACAGGACTCGGAGTTGTGGATAACAGCAGTAGAGATGGGCAAAAGGTACTTGCGCCAAACAGATGAAGCGCATCTCGCGGACAAAAGGAAAGGGCGAGATTCGATCACATTCAGGACGAGATTTTCGAGATATTCATCAGAAATAGAAAGGTTGAAATCAGACCTGGAAAGTCTAAAGGAAGTCTCAAGCCAATTCACTCAAACCTTTGATCCTCAGAGCCGGGGTTCAATGAGGAACCCTCTTGAGATAGTTTCGTTCCAATACCATTTCATATCGGATAGAAGAGACCCAGATTCCTTATTGTATACTTACGAAAGAAGTAGCTTCGCTGTGCCAGGGAATATTTGAGGCCTACAGCTCAGCTAACCTCAACAGGCCGCAGAGGGCAAACATGCCCCAATACTCAATGGCGGTCAGCAATACCGAAGTAAGGAAGATGTTACTAGACAGAGGGATTGCCCTTGAGGAAAAGCCCGAGATCGTGAAACCAAATGCACTAGCTGTTCTAGGGAGGCTAGGAGGCATGGCAACAATTACAGCTGGAGCTGCCATCTTACAGACTCCTGTTATAGCAGTGCCTTATTTCAATAAGGTACAGCTGGGATGACGCTACACTTGCACAGGATGAGAGAAAATAAGCCCGAAGAAGGCAGGGAGTTTCTGAGCATAATTAGATCCAGGTAGTTGTTTTTTAGTCTGTATGTACGTCATATGCTATCTGTTTACTGCTAAGCCATACTCAACTGCCGGAAGCGAATGCGCGTATCTGAGGCGAAAGGCCCACTATACGGCTATTAAGATAAGGAATAATCAAGATTTACCGTCTATGCACATGAAGCCACTGGACTCGCTGCATGGAAATTGCGTTTGGCGCGAAGTCCGAATTTCCGGGAATGGTGGAGACCGAATGCGAAAACCCCCCAACTTCCGCTGAGTCAGTAGTCTGATCCAATCGCGTTGTCAAGTTTGCCATGGCTTTATCACCGGGTCCGAGCCTGGGAGGCTTAATAAACGGAGATTCGGGAAGGCAGCTGAGTTTGGCGGCGGCGGCATGTAACACAACCCCGTTGACAGCTCAGGGGAATGGCATGATGTTTATATTTGAGATTTATAAGTAAACAATATCTCCTGAGTCTATCTTCGGCCATCAACTGCAAGTCCTATCCGGTTTTCCCATTTCACCCTCCCAAAACCTACTTGATACACAAACAGCAGTATATATTTATCATGACACTAATACCGCCTCGATCATCCAACCGAATCTCTTCGCGGTCTACACCATTATCCGTCAGGATGAAGACCTATATAATACCCGTCATCATGACGGCCTTGATGGTCCAGCTCCTGTTCCTAGCAAATATGTCTTACCTCTTCGGCTCCCTCTTCAAGTCCTCGACACGAATGCATAACCTCAAGATCCTCGCAATCGACTTCGATGGCAGCGATATCGGAAAGGCCATTTATGGTGCCTATGATACCCTCCAGTCAGACAAGTTCCCTTCGGTTGAGTTCGGTTCGTCTTCAGAGTATGATACCCCGGAGAAGGTTCGAGACGCCGTCTGTAATCATGGCTACTGGGGTGCTATTTATACTCATCCTGGTGCCTCTGATCGTCTTTTGTCCACCATCGAGGGCGATAACGCTACTGTTTATGACCCACAAGACGCAGTCACTACGATTTACAACGGCGCATACTACCCTTCCATCTTCTCCTCCCTCCAGGGCAACATGCAAAGCCTCGTTGGCGCTGCCGCAACCATGTACGGTCTCACGGCTCGCGACGCCCTCAAGGCCGTCAACATGACCAATCCTACCTCAGCGAGCACCTTCCTTCGGCCCTTCCAAGCCAATATCTGGAACATCATGCCAACCGAACAGGGCACAAGAGTTCTTCTGAATACCGTCTCCCTAGTGATGGGCATTCTCATGCATTTCTTTTTCCAGATGGGGTTGAATGGCATTACAACTTCTACCAAGGTCCTCCAGTCCTACTCAAAGCGAGATGTCTATGTCTTCCGCTTCATCACTGGCAAGATTTATACTCTCATCGGCGCTCTAGGCATGGCTGGCTATTTCTGGGCCTTCCGGGAGAATTGGAGCGTCGATGCTGCTCAGTTCTTTGAGACTTGGATGTGCCTATGGTTCTACATGGACATCAACTACCTTGTTATCGACACAGTGCTGGCGACTATAGTCCCTATGCAGTTCTTTGCCTTCTTCCTTCTTACCTGGATCATTCTTAATATCGGGTCAACCGTCTTCCCATTTGAGCTCACACCTGGGTTCTACCATTGGTCGTGGGCACTTCCAGCCCATAATGCCTGGCTTCTTCTCGTCGGTATCTGGTCTGGGTGCCGTGCCAACATTGGAGTCACTCTACCTATCTTGTTCTCTTGGTGGGTTGTCGGCCACGCTGGAAGTGCATGGTCAGTTCGCAAGAGGTGCTTGATGGCCGAGGCAGAGGCCAAGAGTCAGCTGCAAGATGCTCCCAACGAAAAGTTTGAACGATTCAGCACCGAGCAGACACGACAGGAAACATCACATGGACTGAGGCCGGCCCAGGATCTCGACCTGGAGGCCAACCTCTCCGCGCAGCGTCTGCGCAATGACGACGATAATCGGACAGTTACAAATGGCGGCGAGACGACACAGGAAGGCGATAACATCAAATAGTGCCGATGTAAATCGGTTTATCGGCATTTGGGTTCTTGAAGATACTTGCTTGCCATCATGCTTAGCGAACTGGATTTTGGATTTATGGATTGGCGTTTGACTAGAGGACCGAAATACATACTTGGGCTTTTGCCGATAGGCGTCATAGATGATTCGATAGACATTCCCTCAACACTCTATAGACATAGACTGAGAGCTATTAAAATACTACATCAGCATTTAATATTCAGGATGGCTATAATTTATACACACTGAAACTCGTCAACTGATTCGTCCAGTATTAATAGATGCATGATGCAACGCGATGGAGAGTGCAACACCTGATTTGAGAGCAGATGACGGGAATCTTTGAGAATTCTTCTGAGCTCTCTGCCGCTAATTTCTGGGTCAGCCTCTGGCGACAGCGGAGTCGGTTCATAGTGGACGCCATCAGCTCAGAGCTCGCTTCGTGAATGAGAAAGGTATGGCGATCAAGAGACTACCGAATGATAAGATACAATTCGATGCAGCGAAAGACCCCAACACGCCAGCGTAGGCTATGCGCATTAAAGAACAGGAGCTTAGGTAGCAAGTTCGACGAGAGCGTGGTGCAAATACTTGTAAGACCCTTGGACAGTTGGGAGCCCACTGAAGTGGGAAAGATTTAGGCCTTGTAACGGTGATGTTTAGTTGAGCTTAGGGCCATCTTGGGGGCCTCTCTAGTGACCTGGTGGGGTTGACCTCGGATCAAAGCAACCTACCTAGGTTTCATGCGTTTTGAAAATTCGGGCGAGCCTGATGAGAAATTCCATGTGAAACGCTTTATTTGAAGTAAATGAAATAGATAGCCAATTATTCCGTGCCCTTTCTATTCGTAGAAAATAAATATGCGAAACTTTCCAAAACTAGATCAAAACGTTAGGGTTTTTGACAAACTCCTCAATGACACGCGCCAGCTCCTCCACCCTTGCCTCCCAGAAATCCCGACGCTCCTCGTCAGCCTCAATACCAATCTGAGTTCTACCGTTCTCAACAAATGATACAATACGAGGAGGTGTAGCAGGTTCGGGGTGAGGAATAGAGTAATCCACGCGACACTTTGTTCCAGCTAAAGGAATCGAGTCGAAGAACTCCTTGTTGAGATGGTTGGTAAAAGAGCCGTAGAAGGGAGTCTCTGCAGGCCAGTCTGTACACTCCTTGAGCACTTCCTGGAAGCTGAGCGTAGCGTGTTGGCTGCCCTCGACGGATTGACTGCGCACGTAGTCCAGGAGCTGTGAAGCTGTCCAGTTTTGCTCAAACTTGACGCGGACGGGCTGGTACTGGTAGCAAGGACCCATGATGGTGTCAATACCAGCGACATCAACGTCGCGACCGGAGACAATACCACCGAATGTGACATCAGAGACATTGAGGTGCTGCGACAGTACCTTGGCCCAGCCAGCAGTGAGAAGCATCGCGTGTGTTGTGTCTGGTGAGGCTCCAGAGATGTCAACATCCTTGGTCATGAATGTAGTCTTCTGCTGGGGCTCCGCAGCAGGAGCAATCTCAGTGTATTCTGATCCCTCAAGAGTCTTGCGCCAGAATTCTACGTTCTGAGACTTAGCGGTTGAGAGGTGCTGGATGTAGGTCTCGAAAGGCTCCGACACAGGGATCTCCAGGCCCCGGTAGCGAAGCTCAAGCTGGCGCAGAAGTTCTGGCAGGGAGACACCGTCGTATTGCGCGTGCGAAATACGGATCATGAAAGCGTTCTCAGTCTCACCTCGAAGAACGAAAAGGCGAATGAAAGAAGTTCCGAAAGCGAGATCAGTGCTGTTGTTGGCGTCCGACTCTGCGATCTGCTTGGCTGCATCGTCAATTGAGCCCTCGACGCTCTGCTCCGTGACCGGCACCTCCATTTCGCTGAGGACAACTTGGAGGCTTTGTCCCTCATGTTGAACAAACACAGTTCGAAGAATAGCGTGCTGCGACACGAGGTACTGGAAGCTGTTGACGAGACGGGCCGTGTCAATTGACTGGTCCAGGTAGAGCATGTTGTATTGAAGCGAGCTTCGCGGGGCAGATATTGTTTGCTTTACATCGCCGCTCTGGGGTCCAGTGGCGGGGAGGACGTCCTGGATCTTCCAGGTCGGGTCGGCCAATTGAGGCTGGATGGCCTGGGCGAGGAAGCCATCAACATCCTTGATACTCAATAGCGAGAAGGGGGTGTATTTCTTTGTGCTCTCGCTGGCCTCGGGTGAGATTTCGACCAACGAGTTGGCCATGCCCCGAAGCTGCATGTTCTGGAAAATGCTTGCGACAGACAAACGGTAACCATCCTGTCGCAGAGCAGAGACCATACGCATGGCGACGATGGAATCACCACCAAGACGGAAGAAGTTATCATCGAGAGACAACTTCTCCTCCTCAATTCCAAGGAACTTGGACCATGAAGCGCGAAGCACGCGCTCCTTTTTGGTCAAGACTGTGGTGTCGGCGATTGTCTTCTTGAGAGATGCGAAGGACTTGCGCAGTTCGACGATCAGTGATAGAGAAGTCTCCGAAGCAAGGGTCTCACTGGAGTTGATGTCTACACTACTGGTGAGGGGAATGCAGATTGAAGGAATGGCATAAGGTGGAAGAGTCTCGACCATTGCTTTGTTGAGGCCGATAATTGCTGCAGCGAGTTCAACGGAGACTTCTTCCGCCAAAGGAAGCGATGCATCTCTAGCATCGACGCCGACCTTGAGCAATTGAGCATCCCTCGCAGGTGTATCTTTGACAAATGCTACAACCACGGGAGTCTGGCTGCTTGATCCCTTGGGAACAACAAGTCGGCTCACAGCTTCAGCGGTAGCAGGAAGCAGGCGCTTGAGCTCAAGGTTGGTAGCATTGAGATCCACGACGCGACCGTCAACACTAGCCATGTCATCCTTTCGACCGACGAACACCAAGCTCAGATCATCAGTGTATTTAACGAGATCTCCAGTACGGAAAAGCTTGCTTTGTCGGCCGGGGTAGCCTAGCGCACCCTCCTTCAACCACTCAGGAGCATCAACGACATCAGCATCGTCGCGCACAGAAGCAGTCTCAAGCAGGAGCTCTCCGGTGCTTCCAAGCGGCATAAGGAGCTTCTCGTTACCAGGCTGAACGATCCAAGGAACATATTGGACCGTGGGGTATTTGTCGCCGCTTGACAGGAATCGCGAGATGTCCTTGGGAGAGACAGGTGCCTGCTTGTTGGCTTCCCAGATCTCTCCTAACTCTTCTTCGCCGAGGCATGTGATGTCACTCAATGAGCGCGATACGTCGCCACGAAGCTGGTTGATAGCAACCTCGAATTGCGACAGTACGCGTTGAACTTGAACGGGGCTGAGAAGCTCCGAGTCAAAGCTTGCCAACAGGCGGAAGCCAGTTTTCTGAAGGGACACAGCCAACATAAGCGGGTACGAGTTGAAGTGCAGAGCCTCAAGAGCAGCATCTCCACCACGGAATGAGGGCAATTCGTCGGTTTCTGTCTCAGAAGGATCGGGGTCCTGGGGCTGAACGACAAGGCCCATAGTGACTTCGCAAGCAATTTGAGCATCTTCGCTCAGCCGGCGGATATGCTGGATACCAAGATGCTCATGCGCTGAGCGAGCGACACTCTGTTCCTGGACTGCGCGAAGGAACTCTTGCACTGTAGTTGTGCGGTCGAGACGAATGCGAACCGGGACAGTCGCGAGAATGGGACCCTCGATGAGCTCAGCACCAGGAAGAGGAATGGTGCGACCCATGAACGTCTCTCCGAAAACAACATCGTCGCTCATGGAGTATTGCGACGCTAACAGAGCCCACGCAGCTCGAATAACGGTAGCGATAGTGATGTCAGACTTGGCAGTCTTGTCAAGCTTAATGAAGCGCTCAGTCAGAGAGGTAGGATCGGGGATGTAAGAGCGCGATGGCAGGGTTGGGAATTGAGGTCCTGTGGCGCCAGCGAGTTGAGTCTTCCAGTAGTCCTTGGACGACTCGCGTGAGTCTTCGGCGAGGTAGCGAATGAAGTGCTTGAATTGAGCAGGGCGCGATACTTCTTCACCCTTGTACGCAGCGCGGGCATGCTCAACGATGAGATCTGTAGACCATCCATCGTAAATGGCGTGGTGGGCCGTCCAAACGAAGTATCGCTTGTCAAGGGCCTTGTCGGTGACGATGGCGAAGCGAGAAAGCGGTGCGCCAGGCGACATTGGCTCTTTCTTGTCTTCTTCAAGGAACTCCTCTAGCGAAGACTCAACCTCCCTCCATTGAAGCGATTCGTTGACGACAACTTGCATGAAGCCATGCTGCTTGAACTCAACAATGCGGGTGCGAAGGATGGGGCTCTCCTTGTACACAACATCCCAAGCGGACTTGAGCTTGTCAACAGAACTCGAGGCGGGGATATCGGCGATTCGTTGCGCGACATAGTTCTCCTTCGATCGCGTGTAGAATGCCATATGAATCTCCTGCATAGGCGCACAAGGGTAAATGTCCTCGATCGCGCTGACGTCGCATCCCGATTGCTCAGCAGCCTCAGCGCGCAGGGCATCGCGGTCCATGTTATCCTTCAGTAGAGAGAACTCAGGAATCTGCATATCGACGCCCTTGCTCTTATCTCCCTTCTGCATCGACCTTGCCATGTCGGCGAGAACAGGGTAATTGAAGATATCAGCGACGGAAAGCGTGTATCCCCAGTCTCGAATGACTGGCACGAGCTTCATCGCAAGAACGGAGTCTCCGCCAGATGTGAAGAAGTTGTGGGTAGTGCTGACTTGCGTCGCCTCGAGTCCAAGCAGGCGACACCACGAGTCGCGCAGGAAGAGCTCAGCCTCAGACTCTGGCTCACGGATCTCGGAGGACTCATTTGCAGCTGCTGAGGCCTGAAGGTTTGCAGAGATCTCAGCACCAAGGGCTCGAAGTGACTTTCGGTCAGTCTTCCCAGAGACAAGGTAGGGAATCTTGGAGAGGGTAATATACGTCGCAGGTACCATGTATACTGGAACTACCTTCGAGAGTCTCTCATTGAGCGTCTCGAGTGAGTCGCGCAGACGAGGTGGGAAGTCAATTTGCCGAGCATCACCATCGTCCTTGGCTTCACGATCAGCGATGAACGCTACCAGCATAGACTCCTTATTCTGGTTTCGCGGTGCGATGATCTCAGCGACGACTTCAGCGCCCGCGGGGAGAAGGTTCTTGATGTGGTGCTCAATCTCTCCTAGCTCTACACGCTGGCCACGAAGCTTGATCTGAGTGTCCTTGCGACCGACGAAGACGAAGCCTTTCTCGCCGTCTGGATCATATCGAACCAAGTCGCCTGTCTTGTACAGACGCCCATGGCGCCCGGGAATTCCACCAGCGCCAGCGAGGAGGAAGTCGGGGTCATGGATGAAGGCCGCGTTTGTCTTCTCCGCATCACCAAGGTATCCTTGACCAACAATTGGGCCCTCGACGAGCAGCTCGCCGACAGCACCCACAGGAACAAGCTTGTTGTGATCGTCGGGATCAACGAGCCAGATGCAAGCACCTGTGCCTGGACCAATACTGACGTACGGCTTGCCCGCTGCGCTGGGATTGACAGTACATCCAATCGTGCACTCAGCAGGACCATAGCCAACAACAATTCGAGTATGTTGGCCCCAGATCGCAATATCTCCAGCCGAACAAGATTCGCCGCCGATACCAAGACTGTTCAGCGATGGGATAATGTCAGGGTCTAAGATGCGCGCGACTGAGGGTGTGATGTTTACCATGTTCACCTTCAAACGGCGGATTGCACCGCTGAGATCATTCACTCGGTCCTGATCAGTGGGAATGCAAAGACATCCACCACGAATGAGCGTGCAAAGAATACTATCGACACTGACATCGAAAGCATATGATGTAAAGTCGAGCGATCGTGAGGTACTCGAATACCCAATTCCCGTGCTTCGCGCAAGAGCGCTAGCAGTATATGTTTCGTGCGAGAGCATAACTCCCTTTGGCGTTCCTGTACTTCCGGAAGTAAAGATGATATAAAGGAGAGAATCGGGCGGTACGTCGGGGAGTTTTCGGAGAGGATCTTGGATCGTCTTGGCCAAAGAGTCGAGAGTCGCAGTGTCGACAATGACATGCTTCGCGTCGGGCGCGATTTCGGGGCCGTATTTCGCTTGGTCCCTCGAAGTGAGAATGTGTGTCGCGTTGACTTGTTGAGCCATAACTTGTCGTCGCTGCATGGGTTGACTGGGATCGTGGAGAGAGAAAGCTGCACCGGCTTTGATGATACCCATGACCGCGACGGTCGTCCATCTCGACTTCTCAAAGCATAGCGGTACAATATCGCCGACTTTGACTCCAAGATCAATGAGATGTTGCGCAAGCAGTGTCGATAGTCTGTCAACATCTGCGTATGTGAAGTCGCCGTCCCATGAGCAAATGGCTGGCGCATCGGGGCGCCACCTCACTTGCTCAGCGATCAAGGTGTGAATGCACATGGGCACTGGCGGAGGAAGGTCTTTGTTCCAGTTCCATATCACAGACTTGTCGAGCTCGCCTAGTGGTAGGACAGAGCCTATTTTTGCGGTCGAATCAGTGAGTGTTGTGTTGAGAACTTCTACGAGGGCTTGGGCAAAGTGGTTGGCAAGGAACTCTGCGCCGAGAGGCTCGCGCCATGTCGGTCGGAGCCATAGAACGTCTTCTTCTAGTGTCGCTTCAATCTGAACGTTTCCCTGTGTCGCGCAACCCGTTAATTAGTGTAGATGAGAGGTGAGGCTCATGCGCTTACCCAGTTCACTGACAACTCGCCGTCTTCGGTGACGTTAGTGACGACCTCGCCTGTCGCAGCCTCATCATTGAAGAAGAATTTGTATCCTTTCGTCTCAAAAGGCTGTTCTGACTGTAATTCTTGCTGTAGGTAGCTTCGGAACACCTGCAGCTCTGATGCGATAGAGTCGCCGCCATCCCATTGCAGCTTCGATGTGTTGAGGGTGAATGTGCGACACGTTGAAGAGCCAATTTCGCTCAAACCCCACGAGAACTCAACATGGTTCCCGTGGCTATGACGATACAGAAGAAGCGTCCATGCTAATAGTAGAATCTCAATGTCATAGCTATCTTGGTCTTGTTGTTTGCGAAGAACAGGTACGTCATACCGCACACCCTTCGCCCGCGGCTGCGCCGACGACTGAACATCTCCCATGACGGATAGGCTGTTTTGTGTGTATCTGTTTTAATGTTGTATTTGGTGGGCTGGAAGAAGATCCCACTGGAGACGATGGGAATACAGACAGGTGCAGTTTGCAACGACGAGAAACTCTACATGAACGCCTCCACTATTTTATTGCAGAATTGCCAGCCCAAACTGCAGGAACACCATTACGTATTGAACAGAGGTTTTCATCCGTCTTGAGCATATCGTATACCAGCTGTGTGGGGGGTAGACGGGGACCTTTGAAGCTTCACTCACTCAGGGTCCCGAGCTTCCCATCATGGGCGACTTCGGAGGGTGTCCGTCTTGGGGAGTCGTCTGCTCATCGGTCGTCCATTGCTGATCTCGGCACGCTAATCCGTACGTGAATCGACGTGAAGAGGATGAGAGGCCCCACGCTTGATGGACCCCTTGGATACATCCTAGCTTCCCGTGTGAGAAGTTACGGAACTAGCGCGGGCAAAGAAGCAAGAAGAAGGGAGCGGGAGGATGGTGGCTTCGGTGAGAGGTTGCTCTGCCAAGGCGGTTGTGAATGAGGCTGCTTCTTCAAACAGGGGAAACACACGTTCGCATGAACTCATGCAGCAGAGTGCAATGTAGTAGCCAGAGCTCTGGTAAAGGATTCATCCGCGTGGTATCGCATGTAGCAAATGGTTCGATGAACGTGAACAAGACTGGCCCTGGCTGAAGTGGTCGAGTTGCAGGCCTCTCCACCGCGCCATGTAACAGCGTTGCAACCCAAGAGAAAACAGGGTTTCTCTTCGTCCCGTTACTATACGGAGAGTAGTAATAATCGACATGTCGGCGGGGACGTAGTGGATGAAGTGATGACCCCCATGAAGCCGAGGCGACATTTTTTCTTTTCGTGTGGTGGGGTGATTGATAAGTTCATTATCTGATCAGATTGACAAGGATCAGTGAATTCTCCACACGAGCTTGCTTGCCATGGCGTCACACCACAAGCCACTGAACAATTTGGACCCGTTAGCCTGTCTGTAAGGTACTTCTCAATGTCTGAAACCGCCGTGGCTAGCTCTAATGTGAATCAAGTATGTCGGGCTCTATACTAAACAAGAAAAAATACAGAGGGAAAATGCCTCATAAATGCACTGTCATGCATCATAGCTTGCTATCCACCCATCTCGGAGCCCTCTTCTCCACAAAAGCCTGCACGCCTTCGTGGAAATTGTGCCCATCAGCCATGATCTTGTCCCATGTCTGACGGTGCACCCGGACTGCATTCTCAGCACTCCCATGCTCCCAGCCCGCAAGGATACCCGCGCGAGACACAATAACACTGTCAGGGCTATTCTTGATGATGAGCGCAGCGTACTCCAGCGCCTTCTGCACTACTGGCCGCTCCAGCACATCGCTGTCCGCTGGGGCGTCCTCAGTAATGGCGTTGAGAAAGCCGAATTCGCGGGCCTCTGCAGCGCTGATGCTCCGCCCTGTGAGGGCCATTTCAGTGGCGCGCGGGCGGCCAATTGTCCTCGCTAGTCTTGGTAGAGAGCCTGCATTAGCAACGACACCAATCTTAGCCTCAGGGAGAGCAAACGTAGCGCTCTTCGCAGCGACAATGAGGTCCAGATTGGCGATGATCTCGAAACCGCCTCCCATCGCCAGGCCATTTACAGCGGCGATGATGGGCTTCTTTCCGCTCCTACGCGAAAGGCCGCCGAATCCCGTCGTGGGCGGGTCCATGGGTCTCTTCTCGGGAATTCCGTCTCTTTTGCGCTGATTGATCTGGTTCCATTCCTTGAGGTCCATGCCAGCGCAGAATGCACGCCCAGCGCCAGTGACGATGGCGCATCGCAGTGAGGGCTCCTCGTCGTACCACTCCCAGAGAGCTTCGAGCTCATACTCTGCGTCGCTGGTCATTGCATTGAGGGCTTTGGGTCGGTTGAAGACCACGAGCATAACGTGTTGTGCTGGGAATGACACGAGGCCATAGCTTTGGGCTGGTGGTTGGCGATTGAACGTGTGTTGCGCCATGGTGATCGATTTGCTGAGGGACTGAGGATGGTGTGTGCTTCGGTGAGTATGTGCTCAATTATGTGCTGCCCTCGGTGATAAAACCAGGTCGGCAGGGTTTATCTGATAAGCCGAGGATGCTCAATGGCCAGCACCTCTTGATGATTCTGTTCCGATCAGATAAAAAGACGGTGCAATGTGACCCAAGCCGGCGTTAGAGTTCCAGAAGGGTTCAGTTGAAAAGACCCCTGTCCCTCGATCTCCGGCACGCCCACGCCCCCCTCCAGCGCATGGCATGGCACCCGGTCGCTTTGGCGTCGAGCTACGGAATGAACCGTTTGAGAATCTAATCAATCACATCTGATAATCCAGGGCGAAGATGCATCACATGCTGCATTCTAGGGATCTCTTTTTCAGGATCGTGCATGATGCTAGGGTAGCACCGAGATCGGACGGGACGCTTGAGCAGAATTTTCATGGGAGCTATGACAGTTCCGAAGAGCTTGGGGATGATCACTGCCTGCTTTGACGTGAAGGAAGCTGGGCTGACTGAAGAATTCCAGCAAAGCATTGAGTGTGTCTCCAAAGACTCATAACAAAATACTTGCAATGGCTGAACAACACCATGTAAATGTGAATCTCACTGCCTTGGCGACGGTTTGTGTTTTTCCTTTTTCTACTCACGCCAAATTGTGGCTCTCTTGGCTAACAAGCATGTCCCGGTGCTATCGGTAGTTGAGCAAGCCACTGTTTCCCCCCGAACCGAGACCGCGTCTTTCTCGCCTTGACAAGAATGACATCGACTTCACCCACGATTCAATGTCCCCGTGATTGGGCATGAACAATGAGCGATATATGCATCGAGGCCCTAGGTCAACTTTTGGAGCAGCGGCTGAAAATGCAAGTGAGAACGTGATGCGCTGCGAAAGATGAGGGAGGCTGGCCGAGCAAGCAATTTTGTGGTAGCAACAAGCCCTACAAAGCAGTATCACAGCTCTTCTTAGGTGCATTGGCTTCTGTTTGCAAAGTCATGTTTGCTTCGCTTGCACAACGGCCCAATTGATCGTGGGTACCGGTGGGTGACGTCCTGCATTTGTGCTGTGGTTGACGGGAGCGCTGAAAGAAGCCGCAGTTTGCGCGATCAAGTGATTTGAGAAAAAGCACTTCTTTCCGATCGCTTCCAAAGACTCAAAGTCAAGTTACTTCTACATTTGTTGGCGTGGGGGAAATGGACGCGTTTGTCGAGCCTGCGCTTCCGTCGCGTATGCGACCGAGAGTCAAACAAATCCAGGTGCTACGTGACCATGACTTCGTAGACATCCAATTCCATTCAAGCCATAATTCTACCAAACATCCTTGCGTCGCGGTGAATAACTCGCCTGGGTTCTAATTTCACCGTTTGGAGTCTGCCTTTGGCTCGTGATGATGGCTGTATCGTAGCCTGTTCGGTGGCGCATGCGAGTAAACCACTAGAAGTTCGCGTATTCGATCAAATGGTTATGATATCAAACCAAACAACTTACCGCTTTGCTTCGCCCAGCTGTATCAAAATAGCAATCCTCATGGCATTGTCAACCATGCACTCAAGTTCATACCCAACGAGTCGTTGAATCGGTTTATTTGTAACATCTTATGTTCGCCATTTGCATCGCCAGACTCCTACCCTAAGCCTCGTAGCGATGCTTTAGCTCCAAGCCATCTGTCGCCGGGCACTCGCGATTCGCAGGACATATCAATCTAATCTAATCTGATCCATTCGATGGCAAAAAGTGATTGATTAGGTAGAGCTCGGCAAGCCGTGTTTCGTAGTGGTTGAAGCGAAAGTCGGTGGCGTAAATGTCATCCCGGGACCACCAAGACTGAGCCAAGCTCTCATGCACTCTCCATTATTACGCCTGTCGTGACGTCGGAGGCGATTCGAAGCTGATCAAAGGAATTGTGTCTCATACTCGAGGAATAAGAAGAACTTAATGCAAATTCGATAATACTTTCGCATATCATTCTGTAGGGTAGAGCTTGCAAACACCTTGACCCTTTACTCCGTATGAGCTTCACCAACACCAGACGAAATTTCTCAGCGGGAGAGCGAGCAAAAAACTCAGAGCCTAGGTAGCTAACCCCACAACAGCTTCCTTTCTAAATCTCCGCCCCTCAAATTAGCGCACATCCCGTCCACTTGGCCCCAATTAGCGTCTACTTAGTGGCATGATCCCACTGCAAAGCTCGCAGGGACTGCGGATAATCGGCACAGACCGGGTACAACACGACAGGCACCTCATCCTCAACCAAGCTTCCAAGCTTTACAAGACGGACTCCCCTACCCTGCTCTGCTACCCTCGGCTTGTCCACTTCACGGTACGCATCGGGATATTCGCCGTCTCAAGCAAAGATGGAATACATCTTATCTAATCTGATTGGGCCAAGACCTTCAACACCGAGATCGGGGTATAAATAAAATCTGGAGAGAAAAAAAGAACAAGTTCAGTCAGTCAGTCAGTAGTCACAAGCCATCAACCAGCAATCATGTCTTCAGAACCATTCCAGCAAAAGTCGCCAATCAAGATCAGGCTCCCTCTGCCTTATCTGTCCACCTACTACCTCGAGCGTACTGCTGAGGGTCAGCAGTCGTATCGTCTGCGCAAGGACGACTCCATCACAGAGGGCAAGCCTTTCCCCAAGGTTCTCCATGCAGATGACCTAGTTTTCTCCAAGATTCCTGCTGTGGAATCTGATAAGATCCCTGATTCTGATAACCGCGAGTACGCTCGTGCTAGAAGAAGTCCTGTCTGGTCGCTGAGCTGGGAGAAGCAGACTCCTACTCTTTCGCAGACCTGGATGTTCCTCTACACTTTCTTCACATACCACTTTGATGTAGAGCAATTCCGTCTTCGCCTCGAGGGCGCTGGCGCTGAGGATCTGGCCAAGGAGCTGGTCCTCTCCATGGTCGCCATCAACATGCCTCCTCCTCCCAAGGGCGTTGAGCCCGCACCCAGCACTGGAGTTGAGGTTCTTGTTCTTCGCAGCGCGTTCTGGCAGGGATGCGCCTCTCCATTGGGCCAACAGCCCATCTGGCTTCCTACCTGGAACTCCGCCAACGTGGTGCCTCATCTGGAGTACGTGATGACGCCCACCTCTGAGTCCACTCTTCTGCGTCACCCGCGCCGAACACCCAAGCCTGCTGCCGGTAGTTACATCTACAGCCGGTACATCCCATCTCTTGACGAGCACTTCAACCTCGTCGCTCTCGACTACGAGAACCCCGAGCACTTAGGTCTCTTCAACACATGGCAGAACGACCCTCGTGTCGCTGCTGGATGGATGGAGACAGGCACTCTTGATGAGCATCGCGCATATCTTAAGAACATCCACGATGACCCTCATCAGTTCGCTGTTCTGGGTTACTTCAACGACACACCTTTCGCCTACTTTGAGCTGTACTGGGCCAAGGAGGACAAGATGGGTCAACACTACGCCTGCCTTGACTTCGATCGCGGCCGACACTCACTCGTCGGTAACGACAAGTTCCGCGGACAGTATCGCGTTATGGCATGGTGGCCCAGTGTGATGCACTACGAGTTCCTCGATGACCACCGCACTGAGAACGTTGTCGGCGAGCCTCGTCTCTCCAGCGAGAACGTTCTCAAGTATGAGATGATCTTCGGTCTTCACCAAGACAAGTGGATGGACCTGCCTCACAAGCGATCCAACCTTGTCAAGATCTCTCGTGAGCGCTTCTTCCAGATCTGCCCCTTCAACCAGGGCAAGCCTCGTGTCGCTGGCACGACCTTTGGCTTTGAGCCCAAGCTGTAAATGAATGGGAAAATGTCTTTAAAAGTTGTTGGAATGGAAATTTGATGGCCACTGGATAGTAAAATAATGCTAGCGACTTGTTTATCATCTGTCAATTTTTATTATCGCTATTGTTCGTTCTTACAACCTCTTGGCGATGGGCCGTGACATTTGAGCATGAGTGAAGCGTTCACAATTGACAATTCACGCTCCAACGGGAATAACTCTGCCAAGATAATGGCCAAGAGGTGATCCGATCTTACCGATCAGGAATCCTTTGACACGTTGCCAAGGCGCAACGGCATTGCCGATCCTGTTGATCAGCTTCAATTACATGCAGAGGTTGCGATTGAAGATCAACCTTCTATAGCGAGGTATCTTGTAGTTTGCCGCTTCCATCAACCGTATACTCTGGATATAGCAGTTCCATTCCACGGTAATTAAGTAACGGGCGGTACAGCTAGAATGAACTTCGGAACTTTGGTCGGCTGTTGTTTACCTCCGGAAATATCATGAATTACCCTTTCGTGACACGGAGCTAGCGTGGGGGACCCTTTTTACATTACGGCTCCTGTCTTTTTTACGCAAATGAGCTCCGAAAACTGGACGAAATTGCGCCGGTTGCAGCCGTCATTTAAGCTTGTTTAAGCGGCAGATAAACTGCGTCGAGGCTTGCAGCAACGAGATCGCGTGCAAACTTTCTTTCTCACCAAAGGACAAGCAGTCGGCCGAGCAAGAAAAGCCCATTCCTAGCTTCAGGGGTCCGTCTGGTCTCACGACCTTCAGTGGAGTGACTCTTCTCCCACAACCCGCGGCTCGAGCGGTTGAGGCACCAGACCCCTGGAGAACTTGACCCCTTGTGGCGTTTGGTCCGCTGGTTGTGAGGCCAGAATCAAGCCTCGTTATGCAGTCTTGGCCATAAATGGGTATGGTCTGTAGGGCTACTGACGATGAGCAATGGAGCTCTATTTGCCAAGAGGAAGTTATTGTCATATTATTGATGGTTGCCAAGAGAGAAATATGGGCATTCTACGGCGAGCTTCCGATGGTTTTTTAGTTTGCCAAGCGCGGAACATCGACAGCTGATGCAGGGTTTTTTTTTTTAATTTTTTTAACGACGTCTTGGAGGGCTCCGACGTGTTGGTTGAACATGACAAAAGACGCCTGATGAGAATGGAACCCTTGTATCGTGGTGCCAAGATCACGCAGTTGGTTGGCTCTAGGTAATTCAATCCCACGCCAGAGGCAAAAGCTGAAGAAAGTAGTGAGATGCGAAATGGGGAGGCTCCGCTGCAAAAGCGGAGGTTACAGTGAGGCCTCAGTGACTCTCAGCGAACCCTGTCTTCCAACCAGTGGACTGTTAAAGCGATGCTGCAAAACAAAGTGCATCAAGATTGAACCAAGATCCCACAATACGATGAAGTCCAGCACGGATCACACCCGACAGAAGCAATTCCACCGATGAAGCACAAGTTTTGATTCGATCTAATCGATCAATCAGATTAGATAATGGAAATCTCTGCTTTGCTTGACGCCGTCCGAATTGAACCCCCCACTTACAAACCCGGTAACTCGTGCGTTCCAGGCCTGTGCTAACGACAAAGTGGCTGCAGCTGCTGGATCCCTCGCGTTCCGAGAATCTCCAGTCTGTCACTTTCTCTCTGCTTGTTGGTTCCCAATTCCCAATCGTCCTAAACGAGCCCGATCTCGGTGGGTTTGGCCACCTGAGAGACCTGATCTTATCTGATGGAAAGTGGATTGCGTCTAATATCCTTCACAGTCTAGCCAGAAGCACCCCCTTGCTCTAGACAACTGCTTTAAAATTTTCCCTGTCAATTTAAACTTATAACCGCGTGCTCTTCCCTCCCATGATGTGCTGAGCCTCTCTTTCTTCCTTGTCTTCCCAAAGCTTAAGCTTAAATTTTATCCTGCTAAAGACAAGATCACCATGGGAGCTCTCGACAAGTTCCTTGGGCGTAAGGGTAATGAGGGTGATGCCACTGAGGCACCCGTCACTGTCACTGCTGCCATGAACGAAAAGGACCAAGAGGCTGGCAAATACCCTGATGAGACTGGTAGCGCCAGCGATGCCGTTACCGAGAACGCGCAGCATGGTGTCAAGGCCGTTGAGGCTACGACTCTGGCCTGGAGCAAGAAGGCTCTTGCTGGTGTCTTCGTTTTGTATGTTTTCGTCTTGTCGCAATTGAAGTCGCGAACTAACGATGTTGCAGCATGTGGTTGATCTACCTCACCAATGGTTTCCAGAGCCAGATCAACTACACTCTTGTTCCCTACGCCAGCAGTGAATGGGAGTCTCACTCTCTCATTCCCGTCATTGGCATTGTAGCCAACTGCATGACTGCCGCTGTCTACATTCCCCTGTCCAAGATCCTCGATATCTGGGGTCGTGCTGAAGGTTTCCTTCTCATGGTCACTTTTGCTACCATTGGTATGGCTATGATGGCTGCTAGTCGCAACCTCGCCACCTACTGTGCCGCTACCGTAAGTCATCTCCGGTCCCTCGCAACAATAGACACTTACTAATTGCCCTGAAGGTCTTCTGGCAGGTTGGCTGGTCTGGTCTCACCTACAGCATTGACGTTATCACGGCCGATTCCACACAACTCAAGAACCGAGGTCTTGCGTACGCCTTCACCTCTTCTCCATACATGATCACTGCCTTCGCTGGTCCCAAGTCCGCCGAGGCCTTCCTCCGAAACGGTGATCAGTGGCGATGGGGCTTTGGAACATTCTCCATTGTCCTTCCCGTCGTCGCCATCCCCATGTACGTCCTCCTGAGGTTCAACCTTCAGAAGGCCAAGAAGCAGGGTCTCCTTGTCAATGAGTCTAGCGGTCGATCTTTCTTGGAGAACATCAAGTGGGGACTCATTGAGTTCGATGCTGTTGGTGCTTTCTTGTTCGCTGCTGGTCTTGTCATCTTCCTCCTTCCCTTCTCCATCGCTAGCAGCGCCCCCAAGGGCTGGGACACCCCTTACATCATTGCGATGATCATTCTGGGTGTTGTTCTTCTGGCCATCTTCGGTGCTTACGAGCGCTATGTTGCCCCTAAGCCATTCCTTCGCTTCGAGCTCCTTACCAGCCGCACCGTTATCGGTGTCTGCCTTCTGGACTTTGTCTACATGATCGCCTACTACTGCTGGAACAGCTACTTCACCTCGTTCCTCCAGGTGGTCAACAACCTACAACCCTCTACAGCTGGTTATGTCAACAACACTTTTGAGATCGTCTCTGGTGTCCTCCTCTTCATTGTTGGCTATGCCATGCACAAGACCGGACGCTTCAAGTGGATTCTGTGTGTCGGTATTCCTCTGTACATGTTTTCCCAGGGTCTCATGATCTACTTCCGTCGCCCTGGTCAATCCATTGGCTACCTCATTATGTGTGAAGTCTTCATCTCAATCGCTGGCGCTACCTTTATTCTTTGCATGCAAGTCGGTGTCCTCGCTGCCGTCGAGCATCAGTATGTCGCTACCGCTCTGGCTACCCTTAGCGTCACTGGCAACATTGGATCTGCTGTCGGCAGCACCATCTCTGCCACCATCTGGACCAACACCTTCTATAAGAAGCTCGCCGAGTATCTTCCTGAGTCTGCTCAGGCTGATCTCGACGCCATTTACGAGTCCCTCGACTCCCAGCTCCTCTATGAGATGGGCAGCCCCGAGCGTCTTGCGATCCAGAAGGCTTACGGTTATGGCCAGGCTCGCATGCTTGCTGCCGGAACTGGCATTATGGCTGTCGCTCTTATCTCGCTGTTCTTGATCAAGAACTACGATCTCAGGAAGATCAAGCAGACCAAGGGTACTGTCTTCTAAGAGACTGGATTGTCTTGGACGATACGGTCAGATTGATCTCAAATAAAATTATGGTGGAAGAGTAATGCTATATGGTGTTATATACCTAGTAACTAACAGACAATTGTAATAAATGACGATGGCATTATGGCCTCAACAGAATGGCAGTATTTGCCTTGTTATTTATATCTTTGGGGTTCCAGTAACAAGTGAAAATTGGTTGCGATCTTGTTTCGACCGGTGACTTGTCGCCGAGCAGCCGCCTGAATGGTATCCAGTCATGATTTGAAGTAAGCTGAGACATACGTTGAAGGCAAACGTATTGTTGACGAGCTACGCGGCAATTGAATGAACTGGAAGTTGCAGCACCGGAGGATTTTTAATTACTGAAGCATGACCTTCTGATGTCTCTGACAGACGGGCCCCGATTGAAGTGTTCACAACCAGACCAACACTGTGCAAATACCCGATCAACAGCATTATTCGTGAAGAGTTTGCACCATTTGCGCACTTGCATGCGCTAATATCAATTAAAATCTATCAAGTGTATCTTCATCTATATTCAGATTTTGCCGAGAATGAACTGCATAAGTCCCTGCTGAAGACCCGTCACTGCAACACTTCCGTGATCCTCACCCTCAAACTCACGAGTCCAGATCTTCTTGACACTCGGGCAATCCTTCAGTCGCGACACCAAAGCCGTTGCGCTTGGTTTCATCTTGTCGTCCTCGGCACAGTTCTGTCTCTTGTACCACTTTTCGTCATCATCGTCAGGATCCCTCACCAATTCTGACTTGCCGGTGCCCCATGTAAGAGCCAGCGAAAATGGAGGGTCGACGGGCTTGTCGCGTGCAAGAAAAGCATTCTCACGTTCGCGAATTAAAAAGTCCTTGTTCCACCAAATGACAGGGCTGGCAGCGATATAAGTGTTGAAGAGCTCTGGTTGAGTGAACATTGTGTTGAGGGTGAAGATGCCGCCATATGAATGGCCAAAGAGAGCCTTGCGACCGGTGTGAAGATTGGCCTTGGGGAAGAGTTTGTCTTCGACGTAAGGCATCACATCTGCTTTGATCCACTCGAGAAACTCATTGGCTTCACCAAATGAGATGTCTGTGCGAGGCTTGCCGTATCTGTCGAGCGGCATATCGTACTCATCGGCGGGTGGTGTAAGATCCGGCCCACGACGGAAGTCGTAGACATATTTACTGGGCGGGTATCCAATGCCCACCACGACAGTCCTTGTGCTATTCAAGTATTCCAATCGACGAGAAACATCAACGGCTGTGAAGAAGTAGGCATTGCCATCAACAAGGTAGCTGTGTGGTAATTAGGTATGTTCTTTTTGGGATAAGGCCAAGCACTACTCACACCAGATTGACCACTTCATTCTCAGAGGCAACGCGATCTTCACCCCAGCACAAAGGCCATGCTACTTGCACGAGGTAGTCTCCCCTCTTGGTCTTGGCAAGCCACTCGAGAGTATTAGGGACACGAGCGTGTCCATGGCTATGATCGGTAGTCATTGTTTTGTTATGGATGTGAATAAGACTTCTTGGTGTTTTTATCGACAATAGTGGGCGGGCGTGAGTGAGACAACGCAGCATGACATGCAGTGACAGCAGACTAAGGTAAGACGAGTCAGTGACTGGACTGGACTCAAGATCTGATAAACAAAGAAAAAGATCTGATAAAAAACGCGCATTTACTTATGGGTCCTTTATGGCGTCAGTGCGACAGCGGTATCGGATCAGGCCTTCGGGCGGCTACGTTCGGCAGAACCCACTGACAATTTACCATTTGACACGAATCAATGCAACGGTGTCGACATCAAGACAAGAGTTATTCTACCGCTGATATTGCCATAGAGTGATGCGCAGTGGTAGAGTGGTGGTCCCCATGTTGCCAATCATCTGCCAAGCTGACAATGACCCGCGACAGCTCGCTGGCGGAAGCACGCTGCTTCTCAGTCACCGGTGAACTACTAGAGACAATGAATGGCACTAGGGGTAGCAGTATATTCAGTTGTCCGTATAGATGCCAAGTTGGAAGTTTGGCAGTACAAGATCGCTATGGTGAGCAATGCATCTAAAGCCACGCACAGCGATGCCCTCGCGTAACACTTCAATACTCACGTCTAAACCAACGTTATGACAGCTGGCTAGTCGCAAATCAAGAATTCGAAAAGACTCAGTCTATACATCTTAGTACAGCAGAGCAAGAGAGCCAACGCGCAGGAATGAGTCGCCAGCTTGTTCCTGACCGAGTGAGAAGAACATTGCTTCGAGGTGCCATGCGATTCAAGCCGAGTTCTACAATTCGTAGTCCAATAACCACATCGTTCGATATAAAATGAAATGAGGTGCTGTGTGAAAGATTAAGACTTATAGATCTTCAATCTGTTGCTGTCTTGTAGGCCTGCTTCCGAAGTTCTCTCTGTTGCATCAAGCTATCTCTTTGCTTGGGCTAGGGACGGAACTTACAAGCCGAAAGCACGAGCAAACTGACATTGATTCAATCAACTGGAGTTGATAAAGTATGAAGATCGGAGAATATTGGAACCTCTTGGCCAGCAGGGCTTACTGCAGCCCTATGAAACGGACCCGTAGGATCATCCCAGGACTGGTGCTACCCTCCACCGGTGCCCCTTGACACCCTTGACGGAACTGCATGCACTCATATGCAAGATTGAGGGTCTTGGTACGGGTAGTGATCTTCTTGGAGGTGTGATGGTCCCACAGATGTGTATGGACAGTAGTAGTGTGATGCAGCGAAGCCTGTCCGATACCCTGACTAGGCTGTGTCGCCCGAGCGGTTCCATCGCCATATTCACAGGTGTTAATGGAAACCGAGACCCCATGGACTTTAATGAATGGTATTAGAGACGAAACTCCTCTCAAGCCGTTTGAAAATGCCGTAGAGTGCATGCCGGTGGATCGTAGGTGCACATGCAAGTCCATATTCTCAACGTCGGAAAACAGGAAGACCAAGTACCCCTTGCGTAATGTCATCGGCAGAGTTTCTCATGATGGAAGATGCCGTATCAATGTATGTAGATTGCACCCATCAGCTGCAGAGGACTTGCGTCGGTGCATACGGATCTCAGTCAAACACTTGTCGCAATGCAGCGACACGGTCAGGACAAGACTTAAGAACTAATTGAAGTCAACACGAGTGACTGAGACACAGAAACTCATATTCTAACTCAATGTTTCGCTGTGTCGCCCTTTCAAGCGCATTGGCTCATCTCTTGGTGACTTGTCTAGCGATCACGGTGTGACACTGTCATGGTTACCAAAACGTACAGTGTTTGGCTATGGGCTTGCAAACAACTAAAACAGGCTGGCTATGCTCTCCAACTAGTGAATGGCATCCGAAACGAGTGATTCGCTACGCATACAACAGACAATCGAAGAACAAGTCTGGGTTGATCGTGAGGCGATGGGTTTAGTAGGGCTCATATTGATGACTGCGACCACTTTCCCCAACTAAAAACTCTTGGTGAGATGGCCGAGTTGGTTATGGCGCCAGGTTAAGGTTAACCTTAACACCAATTTCCTGGTGGAGCAATCCTCCTGGGTTCGAGTCCCAGTCTCATCAGTTTCTTTTGCTGTTCGCAGTGAATCGTTTTCTTTTTGCCAGTCAAATGAAGCGATTGATTCAGGTTGCGATCCAATGTTGGTGGCATGAGCAAACTTTATCGCCTGGGCGCTTACCCGAGCTGAGCCGAGGAGGGGAACTCAACGACAACTACAGGGTTCTTAGTGACCATAGACCACTGAAGGCCCCGTCACTTACGCGCAGCAGTTGAGTCGTTCATTGTTTTTCGTGACGCCATCAGGATCATGAGCATATACCGCATCGTGAATAGCTGGAGACAGTTACTTGTCCGATACCAATAGTCACATGCGCAATTGAACCAAACGTGTTAAGTCAATCATGTTCGTTTGAAGAAACAGACTCATTTTAGAGTCATCAAGATGGTCTATCTGAGAAGCTGTCCTGAGACAATGGTTTAAAGTTTGTACATAGTAATGAGATCTTAATCGATGCCGCCTTCGTGGCATTTCCGCTTTTGTTCTAATGCCGTCCTTCTACAGGCGACGGTGGTGGCGGCGCTGTCGCATAGACCTCTTGCACTTTGAAGGTCTCTTGGTAGCGACGGGAGTGCTGATGGGAGTAGTAGCAACGGGGACAGTGCCGTTGCTGGGAACAACAGGGCTGGAAGCCCCGTTTCCGCCACCGAGGATCTTAGAAGCAGCGTGCTCAGCAGCGACCATGATGATGGCCTGAGTGTTGCCAGTAGGAAGATCAGGGTGGATGGAACCGTCAACGACGAACAGGTTCTCAGTGCCCCAGACCTTGGTGTCAGTATCGACAACGCTGGTACCATCGTTCTCAGTACCCATGATGGCAGAGCCAACAAAGTGAGAACCGCTGACGTACTCGGCCATGAGACTCTCGGCGGTAGCGTTGCTGGCGATGCTGAGGGTACTGTTGGGCTTGGATGCAAAGCTGATGAGCTTGTTCATGAAGCTCTTGACAGCCTCCTTGTCGCCTGCAGTCTTGAGGTAAGGCTCGCCGACAAGCTTGGTAGCACCAGAGCTGGTGACGGTAAGAGAACCGCTAGAGGTAGCACCGTGGGTGAGGTAGACCTTGACCTTGACAGCATCGTCACCAGCAGCGGCGCAAGTACCCTGAACGTATCGCTCAACACCATCGGAGCCTTTGACAGTGTCCCAAAAGATGAAGCGCTGGCCAGACTGAGCAAGAAGACCGTCACCCTGGGCGAAAAGATCAATGTTGGTCTGGCTAGGCTTGGTGAAGTCCGTCTCCGTGAGAGCTGACATGGGCTGCTTGGTCTTCATCTTGACGGTGAAGATAGGGTGGTCCTTAAGGTTCTCTCCGACGGGGAGGTCGAGCCACTGATCCTTGGCAGGCATTGTGAGGCGCTGGCTTCCGCTAGCAACGGCCTCAATCTGCTCAGAAGGACCAATACCAGAGTTGACGAGAAGGCGGGGAGTGGCGAGAGAGCCGGCGGCAAGGATGACGGCACCGTTGGCCTTGAGATTGATGATCTGGCGGGTAGAAGGACCGGACTGGACCTCAATACCGGTGACAGCCTTGCCCTCGCGAATGACGCGGAGGACCTTGGTGTTGAGCTGGAGCTTGAAGTTGTTGTTGGCCTGAGCAAGAGGGAGGTAGTCACGGACGGGACCCGCGCGGAGACCGTCGTTGACCATCAGAGGAGGGTGAGTGAAGACTGACTTCTTCTTGCTAGGCTCCTCAATGGCATCAACCTCGGTGAAGCCGTTGCTAGAGAAGAACTTGGAGAGAACGTTCCAAGCGCCCTGGTCAACTCGCTTGCCGTCCTTGGTAGGGCTGGTGGTACCGGGGGTGCGCTCGTAGAGCTTGTTGGCGGAGCTCTCAACATCCTGCCACTTCCAGCCAGTAGGCCACTTGTCGTCAAAGTCAGCAGGCTGGGGGCGGACAAACATCATGGCGTTGATGACGCTTGAGCCACCGAGAATGCAACCAGCCATGCTGGCAGTGTCAGTGCAGTAGGCAGAGGTGTCCTTGGCGGTAGTGAGGTAGTAGGCCATGGAAGGAACATCGTACTGAGTGACGGTGTCGTTCCAGTCCATGGTAGAGCGGCCACCAGACTCGTAGAAGGAGGCCTTGCCCTGCTCAAGAAGAAGAACAGACTTCTTGGACTCGACAAGACGCTCAGCGACAATGAGACCGGCAGTACCACCACCGACAACAATGTAGTCGTAGGTAGCGTTGGAGACGATGGTGGTGAAGTTGCCAGGGTTGGAACCAGTGCTGCCTCCAGGGCTGGTAACAGGGGTAGTGGCATCGGAAGCAAGCTTGGCCCAGGTCTCAAAGTCGGCGGACTGAGCAGCGGCAGTGTCAAGAGAGTAACCTCCAAAGCCAGCGCCGTGGTAGTTGAGAGCACCAGCAGCATCGGTGGGGTCGTCGAGGGCAATGGTGCTCATAGCAAAGCTGAGAACAGCGTTGGTATCGGCAGCCTTGAAGGTGGTACCATCGGTCTTGATGCAACCCTCGCAAAGAAAAGTGAAGGTGAAAGAGTCAGTGCCGACCTTGGTACCCTTCTCAATGGGCTTGATAGAGACGGTGTCGTCGTCAAGAACGGCAGGGTTGGTGTATCCATCAGCCTGGCGAACTGAAGTAATGACCTTGCCATCGTTGGGCCAAGCAACAACGAGAAGCTTCTTGGTCATGGTAGACCCCATACCAACGGATCCATAACCCTCGGAGATGGGAACGGTCATCTGACCAATGAAGTCGGTGCTGGGGTTCTTGGGCAGAGCAATACCGAAGGAGAACTTGCTGCTCTTGTCGGTATACTGCTGGAAGGTAATTCCCGTATCGGCATCCTTGTACTCGACAGATTCGGCCGAGACGGCCTGGTACATCAGCGCCGCTGATGAAAGGAGTGCTGAGAAACGCATGTTGGCGGTGTTTCAGTAGTGAAGACTATGTATCAAAGGATCGTCGGGAAAGAATGTACGAATAGTAAAGTAAAAGCTACAAACAAAGAAACGAATGGACAATGTTGGCAGCCAGTGCCTGTAAAGAACGAAGAAAATACGAAAAAGAAAGATAGACCAAACAAGATGGTATGATCAAGGCCATATCCAAGGTGAGATGTCGGTTCATTATATATAAATCTCCCATCAAGTGCCGGCGCCGGGTATGGAAATTCGCTTCCGAGTGCTCGGGACAGGTTTTGCAAACAAGAGAGACAACATTGGTGGCTTAATTGTTGCACGGGCAATATTCGCTTTCATTGTGGATGACGGTAGCTAGGTCTTGCATTCGCCGAGTGTGGAGATCGGCGAAGCCAGCATCAGGTGAGGTTATGCTGTGCTGTTTGAGATATCCCAAGTCGAGTTGTAATGCTTCTTGTCCTTTCTCTTATTGGCTGTGGATCTGGTTTCAGGTCGCGGGACAGATCCCCTAACAAGGCAACAGAGCCACGGTGGGCCCGAGTCTATATATTTGAAACGGCCTTTATCGTCCAAGCTTGTGAGAAACCGTTTCATTTCAGTGGTTTTTAGCCTTAAATTTTGTTTAATTTAGCTAGGATAGACGCGTCAATTGGTGCAGCTGAGTATAATCTGCATGGGTAGAGTGTAGATGACTCGTAACGAAACGGGTAGCGAAACGACTCTGCCTCATTTAGACAACAACAGATAACACTATGCAAGGGTTTAAATCTCCACCTGTCAAACCTTACAATTCTTCCACTGCCCACTTCCCGTTCTCTTAAACTCTTATCCAGACCATTCTTTCATCACCTTATGTCTTGGGTTCGCTCTTCACCAGCAGCAATCCATTCCCTGGCCCTGGCCTCATCTCGCGGCTTGAAACCGACCTTGAAAGGCTTAGGGTCCGTTGTCAGCGAAGTTGGGTTGGCGTTGCACTCGATGCAGTCCATGACGGGGAAGTCCTTCTTGTCCTTGGGAGGGAGAATCTCGAAAGCGGTGATGAGGCGGATGAAAGCTGTGTAGAGCTCGCGGTTTGCAAGGTGAGAGCCCGCGCACATTCGTGATCCAGCACCATAAGCGTAGTGAGGCGTTCCAACCTCCTTGTCGTCGATGTATCGCTCAGGGTTAAACTCATAAGGATTAGCGAATCGTGATTCATCATAGTCTGCGGCGTAGGCGTTCTAAATCTCCGATCAGCTGCATGTTCCATTACTATATGCACAGGGCTGTCTTACCATGAAAAACTTGGTTCCTGCAGGGATCACGGCACCCTGGTAGGGGATATCCTTGATGCTTTCCCGGGGCAGGCAGATAGGAATAACTGTCCAAAATCGCAAGATCTCCTTGACGAGGGCTGTGACATAGGGAACCTTCTCTTCCACGAGGCATCGTTCCCAGGCTTCGCCGTTGGGGTAGACTTTGTAGATCTCCTTGAGGGCCTTGGCTTGAATCTTCTGACCGTGCTCAGTTGCGAGGTATGCGATGCCCATGATCACATTACCTGGAACTGTGTCCAGACCAGCAGAAACCATAGTGAGGCAGATAGACTTGATCTCGGCTGTTGATTCGTTAGCGAAATTATTTACAGGGCGCATCTTACTCACCATCGTTCAACTTGGCGGTAGGGTCCTTCAGAATGTTTCCAGTGATGCAAGGCTTATCTGTACCGTTGTCGATTCTGCTCTTGAGATTGGCCAGGAGATCAGACAGATACTTATCACGGCGCACTCTGAATTCCTCAGCCGACGAGTTTTGAGCTCCCCAAAGTCGAAGCAGTGGAACGTAATCCTGCCAGTTGTTGCTAGTAGATCTGAAGTTGGAAATCTCGCGCTCAACGTAAGTGATTTCGTGGAGAAGCTCAGAGTTGACGTCGCCGTCGATGCGGAAGCCGTAGTTCAAAGTCAAAGAAGTGTTGAGCGCAAATCGGGCAAAGTAGGGCGATGGGTCAAGGTCCTTGCTTCCGTCCTTGCAATCGTCAAGAAGTTCCTTGATGCTGACGAGAGATTCGAGGTCGAGAATTGGCATGTAAGATTGAACAGCAGGGCGGTTGAGGGCAGTGGCGGCGGCCTTCCGGCGGTTCTTGCAGGACTCATCCCATGGTGAAGTGCCGATAGTGAAGCCTTGAGATGAAGAAACAACTGAGTGAAATGTGTGAAACATAGGGCGGGAGATGAGTGCAGACTGGTGGGTGATCCAGAAATGCTTCACGGCCTCATAAGAGTTGACATAGATGACGCGCTGGGATGGTCAGAATTGAATATGAGAAACGATGTGTGTTCTCACCTTGGTTCCCAGACGTGTCTGAAAGACAGGTCCGTACTTCTTGGCCCACTTCTGTGCAACTCTGGCATGGTCCGTCCCCAACTGAATCAAGTTTCCGAAAAGCGGTACACCAGGAATTTCGGGGATACCCTTGATCTTTGGCTGATCAGTCGAATTGGCCAACTTGTACAACACGTACAGGCCGATGAGAATAGCGAGGTAGATAACTTGATCAGACATGGTTGCTCGTGGAGATCAAGTCCAAGCGGGGGAAAGATGACTCTCTGTGTTGCAATGACATGGTAACGTGCAGTCCCGTCTGTAGGCTTTTTATACGCAAGATGAGCAACGTGACATGTTTCCCCTCAGCTGCGCTGCTCGGGATCTGCAAAGAAACCCCAAGTCTTGATAACCGAATAAGCGGGGGAGCCGTGTGCCGAATCCCATCATGGCCTTTGTTAAGCAGGCCTCAATTGGGCTGCCTCGAGTCGCACGCGGGAAGTTTGGGTTTGGCTTGATACTTATTGTCGGCTATCCATTCATCAGGCCAAACCTGAAGAGGGAATTAGAGGAGAAAAGGACTCGATTCTTCGGAAATACTGCTCAATTGCTTGATATAATTCGGAAATATTTCCGAGCCATCTCGAGAATCTCACAAGATCCACTAGCGCCCTCATGATGCGTCACCAGTGCATGATCTGACTGACTCCTCCATGAGGAGATACTATCGTCGGGCTCCACATTTTCACTGTCGGAAAATCTTCCGAGATAATAACATGTCTTGTCGCCTATTGTCACAACAATGCCCTTTAACAATTGAACAACTGTTCTGACGAATCAAGACTCATGGACTCGCCATTGAATTGACCTTTGCAACATGTTATCAGCCTATCAAACACCCGAGACAGCGTCGCAACCAAAGTATTCACAACCTTAGCTTGTAGCGCAGGGTTTAACGGTTGAAAAATGCAACACAATTTTCTAACAAACAAAAAGGGTAGAAACAAACATATGAACTGCCTCCGTACGTGAAGAAAGAAAACCCCCTTCTGTCAGTTTGACTGAATGCGATTCTGGCTCGCGCAGCCTACGTGTTTGAGCTCTGCGAAGGCAACCGTGTGGCGGATTATAAGAGCCGAATGCACTCGGATGTTAGGATATATCAAGTGGCTAGACCCGGTTTATCGAAACAACAACGGCCTTGTTGACCAATGGCGAACCAAAGGAAGGAATAGTGAAATGCCTTCTTCGCGAGAACACACAATTGTTCGTACCATGTATCTCGGATGTCAGTTGAGTAGCTCTTCACTTCGCTGATTTGCAGTGGGCTCTGATCCATGTCCCGGGTCATAAATCTCAGCAAGACCGACGTAGGTCGGGAACTGAGCTGAACACGCATCTATAAAAGTGACTTCTTTATGGATCAACATGAATTGCAACAACAATCACTCCTCCATTTATTACAACCCCCATCTTGCAAGCAGCCACTATGTCCGTCGCCTTCGACCTCGCAAAGCCCAACAGGACTATTCACATTGGTGTTATTCTGATGAACAGGTGAGTGAGCAGAATCAACTCCCTTGACGAGCCCCGGTTCACATGTTTCCAGCGAGACTGAGATTCTCGACGTCGCTCCCATTGACTTTTTGTACGGACTCTCCAAGAAAGCATGGAAGAGCAGCTTTGAAAGCGTTGCGCCTGCCAAGCTCGAATCTGAGACAATGGATATGGAATTTCATTGGGTTCATGAGAAGGGGGCCGGTTCACCCTGTATCTTGACAAGCGGTATCAAGCTTGTGGCTACGGTATGTCCCCTTGACAATTGAACTCGTGCCGTTGTGCTGATACGGGAAGGATTCTTTCGACACTTGCCCTCCGCTGGATATTGTTCTCATGGGCGCGAACACTGCTCAATACGCACCCAATGAAGCTGAGCTTGCCTTTGTTCGCAAAGCCTACGACGAATGCTCTGCTTTCCTCTCCATCTGTGGCGGTGTCCTCGTTCCTCTGCAAGCCGGTATTTTGAACGGCAAAACCGCAACTGGCCCGATTATTATGCTCGACAGTGTCCGGAAACAAGCCCCAGAGGTCAACTGGGTTACCAAGCGCTGGGTCAGAGACGGGAAACTGTGGACAAGCGGTGCGTTGCTCAATGGTACGGATATGATGACGAATTTCATGAAGTATTACTGGGGCGGTGAAGGTGGTTTCGTTGACTTTTTAAGCAAGCTTGGTGCTTGGCCTGATCGCGATATTGATTATAAGGATACTGATTTCACGGGGCTTCTGTGATGTGCACTTATGTGCATGTTTCGGGTGGTCGATGTGAATGGTGGAGAGTAGCGAAGCCGTTGAACATTTTGGACGTTGGAATAGTTCTGAAATACAGTCTCTACCATGTTGCTTGGAATAAACTAGTACCTCAAACGGCCGATGAATGTTTAGTCAGATGCTCAAATATTGCGCAATCTTCAGGCAATTCTCACATCATCAGGTGCTGCGCCAGCTCTATCGAATATCAGGCTCTAGGGTACCTACCGAGCGTGCATATCGCGAGTACACGCCCACTAGCCCAGGCCAGCGCGTTTTTTGCACCCTGATAGATAGTGGCGAAGTGTTTGCAGATTAGCGCTGGACCCTTTGTGCCCCTCCAAGCCCCTCCATCACTAGCCACATCGGTGAGGGCTCCAGGACCCTTTTTCTCAATGGCAGAATGTGATTGGTTGTTAGCTGCACAGCTCCGTCGATCTTGGGTCACTCAAGGGAGAGAGGTCCCCACTGAAATCTCTGTTGCTTCGATCCGAGAGTTAAGATCTGTTAGCATTCTAACAGCAGAGCTAAAAGCAACGCGGTTTGAGCAGGTCATACACCATTTGACCTGGGCGCAAAGACGCACTTATATGTAGCAGAAATTAAATAATCATCGTAAAGAAAACAATTAATCAGGGAAACTAGATAATCAGCTAAGCCTGATCGATGATAGGGAGGCTGAGACACTACGTCATGATAATAGGCAACTGTTTTTGGAGCGCGAGCTCAAGCTCCTCCTGCTGCATTAGTCTACCCCAGTCACGTGGGCGGCTGGAAAAGAAAGAGGGGAAACTTGTGGCTTGAGGGCTATATAACGCACCGCGCCGTCTGACAATTGCATATTCCTTCAAATCGTCACTATTTTCGCGTCGAAATCACTAGTCCCTCACCATGTCCAAACTCTTTGTCGGGTAAGTCGCGAGTATTGATTACGATGATTTCCAGCTGATTTGACGTCTCTAGCGGCCTCGCCTGGGCCACAACCAGCGACTCTCTCCGCGCCAAGTTCAGCGAATTTGGTGAGGTCACTGACGCCGTAAGTACTCCTTCGCGCGCGCGACCCGAGTTTCGAGATGCTGACTGGATTATCTTTTAGATTGTCATGACCGACCGTGAGACCGGCCGATCAAGGGGATTCGGATTCGTCACCTTCAGCGCCCAAGAGGAGGCTCAAGCCGCCATCAACGCGCTGAACGAGCAGGAGTGAGTCACACACAGCGACGCCGCATAAGCACAGAAATGATTCTAATGCAACGATTCCAGGTTCGAGGGTCGCCAGATCCGCGTCAGCGAGGCCAACCAGGGCGGTGGCCGCGGTGGTGGCCGTGGTGGTTACGGCGGCGGCGGCGGCGGCTACGGCCGTGGCAGCGGTGGTGGTGGATGGAGAGATTAAGTCCCTGCATTTTTTTAATTGAGGACGGCTGAGTTTTATGATTCCCTCTCGGTTGGCACGATGGACACGGGAGAACGCACAAGTCTGACGACTGCTGCAAAGCATTGCAGCAGATATGGGTTTCGCGAAGAAAACAATTCATAGCAATACACTCGGATCACACCATTACATAATCCTCAATCGTCTCTTGCGTACATGTAGTCTTTGACTTTGATGTAGTGGCGAAGCAAGCTGCATGGTTCCCGTTGGAGCCGCAACGGTAAGTTACGTTGGATCCATAAGAGACATAGTACCAGAGCTACAAGATACTATAATGCATATAGACTTCATACTATAAGGTTAGTACTTAGTCAACGACTCGACACTCAAGCTTGGAAATCTTTACTGTCCGAGTCGGCGTCCAATGCTCCGAAGGGCCGGGAGAATCTCAGGACTTCGAAGAAATATCACATTGATAATCATACTCTAGACCACCCAAGTCCTTGATCTATACTTCTTGCTTTCCGTTGGGGTTCTGTTCAAGCTTACGAATGATCTTGGCAGGGTTTCCAGCAACTACATGGTAAGGCGGTACATCCTGGGGAAATGTCAGATACTGTGACACAAAAAATGAAGTGCAACAAACCTTGGTGACAACACTCCCTGCACCAACCGTGGAACCAGCGCCGATTGTGATACCCGGGAGAATGGTCACGTTGCCCGCGATCCAGCAATCTTCACCCACGGTGATTGTACCGCCCAGTTCTGGTCCATTTGTGCCATTACGCAGCTCAGGATCCAGAGGATGCGTACCGGAGAAGAAAGAAACGTTTGGTCCGATCAGCGTCCTTGAGCCGATGGTTACTTGGCATGTATCAAGTATTGTGCAGTTGAAGTTGATAAAAACATTGCTTCCTACTTTGATATTCGTGCCGTAGTCGATTCTGATGGGTGCTTCGATCCAGGGATATTCGTGCAACACGTTGTCCTCCTCATCTTCCGTTGCTGCAGGTGGAGGTAAAGGGCGGTCGTCGTTTGTTATCCTGAGGTTATGTGAATAATGATGAGTGAGCCTTTTATGAGGGTTTGGCTTACTGTCTCCAGAATTCGGCCATCTCGCGGCGTGTCGGGTCCTCGGCTGCGTTGAGTCGAGTGACAGCTTGCCTGCATCGCTTGCGGGCAGCTACCAAATCGGGTGTGAAAGCGTAGTACAGATCGCCGCGGCGCATGCGGTTGAGGTTGTCCTCCTCGTCGATGTTAAAGACGGTCATTGTAGGACAGAGTGTTTTACAAGATCTAAGATTATATAGTGACAAAGGGTGATGTAGCGAATGAAATGCAGGTATGTAATAGGCTGAAGACAGTCTTTGCTTCTATGTAGGTTGTTTTTAGGGATAATGGTTGTACAAGCTTCGAATCTCCCATCGATTGAAGACGGGATTGACGAGAGTTAATCGGTGATGAGTGCCGTCGGAATTTCAATGATCCATTCCTAAAACAACCCAAAGTTTGATCGTTCTGCCTTTTGACCCTCTTCCTTCTGGATGGGACACGCTAAGACACTGTCGTGATAGTGGGGTGGTCTTTTTGGAACAAACTCAAGCTGCAAACGTTTCTGTCAAACATTTAATGATGATCTGGAATGTCCAATTCTTGCGAGATCGGCGACGACATCGACTTCGCATTGTTTCGCATTGTTTCAATACCTCTCACTCCGTTTCGCATTTTTTCATGCCCAAGAAACAGTCGAACCCTAAGCTCTATCAGAGCTTGGGGTTCGATTCCCTGCACCTGAGTTTCTTCTTCTTGGATTTTGAAATCTTTCTTCATGGATTAAAGAACATTGTTTCAATTTAATTAATATCACCATAAAAGAGATGATGCTAAATACGCTCAAAAAAGTGTGCCAAGGGCTGGTCCCGATAGTCCTGTCCAAGAGAAATATCGTCCTAGTTCGCACCAACAATCAACTCACCGAATTCCTGTTCCTCCCTTAACTGTAAAGCCTCTTGGTACACTCTCAGCTCTTCTTTCTCTTCGCTACTCAAAAGACTTGTCCAAGTGAAAACTTGGTCCTGACACCAGACGTGGAATCTCCGCGGTCTCTTATTCTGGGGGTCATCAAGCATTTCCATCGTCACTAATCGTTCATCATCCCAGATGCCAAAGCCCAAACTCCTGAATGGCCGGAATAGCAAACCTTCACTCAATCTGGGAGTACCTCTGGGGCACAGAAGTGGTCCAGCCCATCTCAGACCCTTACATCCGACTAGAACTTTGTGGCAGTGATAAGTAAAAGCATCATTTGGGTCAACACAAGGAAACGGGGGTGCCTTCAGAATAACAGCGGGCCATGCGAAGCTTGCACTTTTCTTTGGATGGGGGAGTTGCAGGTGGCTTCCCTCCACTGGTTTGAAACCTGTGTTGAAGAAAACGCTCAAACCCTTATTCGCAACATCAGTATCACCAACACAAGAACTTTCATCTGAGCAACCTTCCAGATGTCGGACGTAAAGCAAAGCAGCCCATAACGGTTCTCGAGCGATCCATAAGCTTGACTTCCTGAGTCCCGACAGGCACGTCTCGCCGGATCCCATGTCACGGATTGCCTCAATATCAGAAGCTGACCAGTTCAGTCGCTTTTCAGAAGCAGCGTTACTGAGCTCATAGCACAACTGGAGACACCAAAAGCCGAGGGTGACTCTCTGCATTTCGTACCAGGACGCCTCACCGCCCGTGTTGAGCTTGTATGGCTGTCCCCATAAATGGCCATCAGGCCGTCGATTCCAAGGAAGCGTGCCAAGATGGTAGCACTTGTCAGTCAGGTGCTGCGGTTTGGTCGCTTTGATTCTCTCATGAAAGAAGTCAAATGCCTCTCCTGCAAGCAGCTTGATCTTCCGAAAGAGGAACAGCATTTCTCTCGGCGTAATGGAATTGTGATCTCGCATCACATGGGCAAGACGAATGCGTGGGATACAAGATGGCGGACTCGATTGAATATCTGGAATGTGGTCTCCTTGGGCATTCTGAAATGAGGTCGGCATGATGAACTTTGTGATAAAGGTGGTGAGGTTCCTTGCTGGTGGGTTTGTCGCGGAAGAATGCCTGATGAGGGCTACCAGGCGCAGGACGTGCGGGATCCATGGCGTTGTCGCAAGATTCTGTGCTGATGAGTCGAGGACGTTATCAAGAACCTCAGCTCCCAACGTCCCGTTCAGGAAGTGAAAGATATACGGCGACGCCTTGGCGACGCTGTATAAGCTTCTGACATCGGGCAAATTGCTGAGTATTGGCGCGATAAGCTCCGGCGGTAAAGTCGCAAAGACGTCCATGTTGACTAGCTCTTGATTGAATCGAAACTTGAACGGAATTGGGGTCACGATGCTTCATTCATGAAATTACCCCTCAGATGAGTATTGTCAGCATCATCGAGCCTCTCACGTGGCTGGCTGAATTGACTTAAAAGAGCTTATCCGTTGATGCCGGCGTTGACGTGGCTAACCGTGGTCACACGCTAAGACCCCAAATCGAGCAAACGATATCAGGAGCGAATAAGATAGCATCGCCATTGAGGGGTCGCATTGATATGACGTTTTGTTGAAACACCGCCTCTTGGGATATACTGTGAAACTTGTTTTCCATCAATATACGTAACTGACTACGCGTCGCCAAAGTCCTATAACCAAGATCCAAAGTGAGCGTATGTCTTATAACTGCCAAGAGTACATTGGATCAGCATAGTGCATTTGTGCAAAGTCAGCATGCTGATGCTCCAGCGAATAGAAGGACAGAGTAGCGGCTGCAAGCAGGAGGGCACTTTCATTCCAGTCACAATGACAATCTTTCGACCAGAAACATCCATGTGGCATTGTTGAGCTTCTATGCATTGAGTGGTAAATCAATATCTACAAGTTTAAAAAAACACGCTTAGTACAACTTCGTTTCCGCCACCTGAGCTGTCTGAATACCAACAACACTTAACCGCGCTTGATCAAGTCGGCAGCCTATTTTCGTTAGAGATATGTGATATACAATTTGATGGATAGCTTACCTTCTCAGCGACAGCATAAACAGTAGTCATTGTATGCGTGGCAGGGAGCAAGGGAATGACACTGGCATCGACGATGCGAAGGCCCTTGATGCCGTAAACTCTGAGCTTCTCATCAACTACACCACCATCACTGCGGCTACCAAGCTTGCAGGAACCTGCGGGATGGAACAGAGTTGATGCGCTACTGCGGATGAACTGTTCAATGTCACTGTCACTTGTGACATTGGCTCCTGGTACAATTTCAAAGGGGTTCATAGACTTGATTGAGGGTGCAGCAGACAGCTTTCGAGCAAACTTGACACCTTCAGTGAGAATGGCGATATCGAGAGGGTTGCTGAGGAACTCTGGGTTGGCATCTGGAGAGTCGAAGATGTTGGAAGACTTGGCCTTGACGGAGCCTCGAGAGTAGGGATGCTGGAGACCAAGGATCGAGGTTCCATCGGCCCAGATAATCTCCAGGATGGCTGACTTGGTATCAAGAAGCTTATCGTTGAGAACCTTCTGCTGCTTCTTGTAGCCCTTGACGACTTCGGCGGGTGTACCTGAAGGGAGGAACTTGGAGCCGTCCTGGCTAGCGGCCTGCTTGTGAATGCTCGAAGCGGAGCTTGTGTAGTTGGAGAGAGGGAGGAAAAGAAGGAAGTCACCAGTGGGTGAAGTATAAGGTCCCTTCTTTTGCTGATCGTATTCAGCGCGCGCCTCAGCAGCGAAAGTGGCGTTTCCAGTAAGGTTGCCGGTTTGGATAGGAGCATTGACTAAACACAATCAGCTTCTGACATTCTGTTAACAAAAGCGCGTGACTTACTTGTGCCCACAACGGCGAGTAAGACATGATCGTGGAAGTTCTGGCCAACAGCGGGGAGATCAACAACAACAGGGACGTCGATACTGGAGAGAAGAGCCGAGTCACCGATACCGGAGACCTGCAGGATCTGAGGAGTGTGAATGGCTCCAGCCGCAAGGATGACCTCCTTCTTCGCCTTAACAGTCTTCTTGGCGCTGTCCTTGTTCTTCGCGAACTGCGCGAAGATGGTTAGTTACGAACGGTTGCTGTTGTAGGGCAATCGCTTACCTCGACACCAGTAGCCCTCACGGAGCTTCCGTTCTTGCTAGTAAGAATGCGAGTGACCTGGTTGCCTGGAAGAAGCTGGAGGTTCTTGCGCTGAGAGACAGCGCTGTAGTAGTCCTGTGCAGAGGAGCGAACAACGGTCTTGGGGTTGAGGTTGTGAGGGCAGAAGTATCCTCCAATTGCGCCGCCATTGGCTTGGTCGAAGGCGACGTCGATGTCGAGCTCCTCAGTGGCCTTGACAAGACTTTCTGGAGTTTGTCAGTATTGGTACGGTTGGCGAATTGTGCACGGGAAAGATGCACTTACTCGTGGTGGGCCAGAAGAAAGGCGAGTAGCTGGAGTGAATGAAGCCTGACGAGCCATGCGCAGAAGGGTCCGTGGTGATGCCGTATTCCTTCTTGATATCGGTAGTCGGTCCAGTGAATTTCTCGTTCTGCGATTCAAGTTAGTCCTGACCTCGTGACTTTGCCAACTATCGCCAACCTTCTTGAAGTAGGGAAGCAGTGTATCCCACTGCCAATCGCTGTTACCCAACTCCGCCCAGCGATCGTAGTCCGCCTTCGAACCACGATCATAGACCATGCGATTGAGCTTGGTTGAGCCTCCAACGACTTTGCCCAGGGGAATTGAGACGTTGCGTCCATTGAGAGAGGTTGTAGCGGGATATGTCAGATTCCAGTCGTACTTTGTGCCAACAGCACCGCCAGCAAGGCCTGGGATTGTTACGATGTCTTCATTTTTGTCGCTATGCAGAGGTAAGTATTTCATCGTCCGTCAAATACCAGATCTCTTACAAGTCACCAGCTTCAATCACGAGGACAGTCACAGCTGTTGGGGCGTCAGCAAACATGAAGGGTCGATGCAACGGCAGAACGCACCAGGATCCTCCGATAGGCGGTTAGCGACAGTGAGGCCTGAAGCGCCTGCACCAACAATGATATAGTCGTATTCTGTGCGCACACTGGCATCTTGACGTGGGTAAGCAGAGGCAGTTGTCGCATGCAGACAGCTCAGAGCTGCCAGGGTAAGCGCCTGAAATCTAGGCATGGTCAAAATGAGTGACAATGAATGAATGTTTGTATTTTCTAAAGAGACAAATTGGCTGATCAAACTGTACCTGTAAGAGAAGTGATGGGACGAAGACGATCTTATACCCTCCGAGTTTCAGCAAACAAATACCTGATCAGGACTGATACAGAAGGTGTCATTACAATCTATCCCAGAACAGAACGTGCCACTGATGATTCCAAGCATTGGCACTGGGAAACCTGCTTGATTGTGCAGCCGAATCCCGAGCTCAATTACCGAAATCGAAGGTTTTGTTTCAGCCCTTGAATGGCCGTTTCAGGAACGCATTCAAAAGGACACTCAAGAGGGAATCATGTCCGCAAACCTTATTTCGGAGCCCCGAATAGAGTAAAGATCCCATTGGACACGGGCCAGGTTCTCAGCGAGCATCGCCTTCAAGACCCTGGCTTAGCATGGCCTGATAAGGTTTACAAGCCGATTCAGACATAGAGGTACGCGCATACTGATATTGTAAGCAATTGTAATGATATTATGCCATGGCCGGTGGGATAACAAGAATGAGGAGGTGCTGTTTTGTAGCCGAGACTACCGAGGTGAGTGAGATTAGGCCTATAGAGGAGTCAATAAGGACAAGGCTATTAAGACGGCAGAATGCAGAGTAATTTCTCTAAAACCCACCCAGCTTAATATCTGGATACAATAATGATTGATAGATGCACTCTGAAGTTGCGATGATTGGCGGCAGCCTTGAATATATTTTACTGGTAAGTAAGGTCGGATAGCTGAAAGGTCAGTGGCATAGCTCGCCTGCATTGACGCATCAAGATCGAATGTTACAGTGGGATGCGCCTCTGAGGGGTTAGCGCTATGGCCACTAAATCTTATTCGTTTTTGACGCCTGTCACCGAAGCCACGATTCAGCTTCAATTGACCACGTACAAGCATTATGCCTGAAATGACGATATCTCGGCAATTGAGATCGCCGGTACCATTCTTTCCCCTCTATTGTTGTTGGATGCCTACGTCCTAGTTAGTGCTGAAGTATGATTTAATGCCATTGATCACAGCCTGGACGATGCTCTCCTCAATAGAGCCATCCTGCCACGTAAAGCCAAACCCAACATACTCCTCATTGTTCAGCACACAAACCACCAACGGAGCTCCTCCAGCATATGCGCATCGGCTCAACAACACTTTTCCTCGATGCCATAATAGTTTGGCATCTCCCTTGACGTTCTTAGCCTGTGGAAAGGTCCCGAGGTTTGACACCTCAAAAGATTCTCCGCGAGGATGGCCGATTGATCCGGTCAAAGCTGCGCCGATGTCTGGAATAAGCCTGAGCGCAGCGACATTTGCATATGGCTCTCCGGAAGGCGATGCATTCGCAAAATACTTTCTGGTAGCCTGTTGAATTTTCTTGGCATGATTCCATATCCCAAAAGCACCTGCGCTTGAGTCATCCGAAACCTGATCTAGGTCGGAGCGAAGAAGCTGGACTTTGAAGGCATCAATGAAGTTTCCCATGACTCCTTCGACCATCTTTGGTGGTAGGTCCGATCGCAAGCTTACTGGAAGGTTGCATGTAAGAACCTCCGCTGTCGCTGGGAGATTGTTGTACAGCAACCTTGCGACAAGAGATGGAAGAGCCGCAGTTGGTGCTACCCTGTGCGTCTTGCAGTCTTGCACAAAGCGCTCCATGGTATTTGATGGAAGCGAGAGTGATTTATAACGTGTATTGCAGGGTAATGCAATGGGAACGCCCCTCCACTCATTCAGCTCCGCTGCATTAGATGCTGGTGGGCTTGTTGGAATCGGCAGAGGGTGAAGCTCCTCGAGGGATGGAGCAGTCAGCCCATCATTTGAGAAAACAACGTGATCAGTTGCTTGTTCTGTGGAACTGGACGAAATGTCACAAAGAGATTTTTGGAACGAATCATGGAAAATCTGAAGGCCAGTTCCATCAGTCATCGAGTGATGGGCAATGAATGAGACCGTGATTCCTTTGCTCAAATCATGGTCCTTGAGTATTACCAGTCTCCAGACAGGTAGAGTACCATATTCAGATTTGAAGTTTGTATTGTGTTGGCGCTCAAGCAGTGAATCAAGCTCGTCGTCTGTTTGATCTCCGGCCAAACATGGCTGATTTCGGTCGACAAAGGACACAACTTTCTCGAGATCGATTGAGGCTAATCGTCCCCAGTACGGTTCTTCCTTCTCAGGAATCACTGGAATCGCGAACAGAATCGGATGCTGGGTGAGGACTTGTGATAAGGCGCCGTAGACGGTCTCTTCCAGATCGAAGCCAGGCAAGACCTGTGTCGGTGCGTAGTGTGCAGATAGACCAGTATTTGTAAAGAAGTCTATATGGTGGGCGATTGTTGAGAGCTGTTCGAGCTTGCCTACGCTCTTTGTTAGCAGCGTTTGGATGAAGGTAGGAGGAACTGTTTACCAAGCGGGCGTATCTTCTTCAGTTGCCGTTCCGTCATGTTGAAGAATGTTTGCATAAGTCATCAACAGGATGATGACTACTGTTGCAACACCGAAGCAGGGTAAACGGCGAGAAGCACATGATGTACGAATCGAATCTCTTTCCTCCCAATACACGCGATGTGGTAATGTCGAAGTACCTAATCTCCAACCCCTTTGCTGCGAGCATATGAGCAAAAAAGATCTGAGAAGAGGATCGTGTACCCTGAATTGAGTAAGTTATTTATTTATGCGCGCAAAGAATCTAGAACGATCCTTCAAGCCTCTTTCAAGGGTCCACGACTTGGCGGGACAGATAATGGGCTCTTGCCTTATTGACGATAGCTTCATGCACAAGGCAAAATCGACTCAAACCTTCTCATTCAAGGCCAGTATCCACCTGAACATACGAATTGAACTAAGGGACCCATCGGTCGCAAAATACGAGTTCTGGAAGATGAATGCTCGAGAAAGACAACATAGCGGGCATATACGTACCTCTTGCTGCACGTATCTTCTGTCATCCTTTCAGTTTTGTTCAGCAAATAGCTAGCTCATCTCGAGGTGCTAATATCTTGGCTGACAAGAATCGAGCAGTGTCAATTCTTGCGAACCTTCATCATTTTTCGTCGACATGACATACCCCTTCCCATATTCACAAGCTGCGAAGCTTGACTCGAGGATCAAGATACCTCGTCCGACCTACGATCATGACCTGGCACCACTGTTGGACTCTGCTTCATTCCCTGAAGAATTCGACCTAAACTTGATGCGTGGAGTCGCGAGTGGTTTACAGGAATGCTCTCATGGCTCATTCATCTTCAATGCAGAGACTGTCCTCAGTGATAACCCGCACTTGAGTCACACGGAGCACTCAGTTCCTGGACCTGACAATAATATAATTACCTTGTCAGCGTTCGCTCCCAAGAACCCATCAAAGGCACCGAGGCCAGTCTTGTATCACATTCACGGCGGCGGGATGGTCAGTGGTGACAGATTCACTGCCGTCACGTCTGTGATTGATCTTCTGAGAGGGATCGATTGCGTTATTGTCTCCGTGGAACACCGTCTTGCCCCGGAGACGCGCGCGCCTGGCCCAGCTGAAGACTGCTATGCGGGGCTTGTGTGGATTTCTGAGAATGCTTTGAGTCTTGGAATTGACCCAGCTGCCATTGTCGTGTTTGGGGTGTCTGGAGGAGGCGCCCTTGCAGCTGCTACGTGCCTTATGGCTCGTGATAGGAAGCGCCCAGCTATCCCGGTCAAAGCTCAGATGCTTTACTCGCCTCTCTTAGATGACCGATGTGAGAGCTTGGCTGATCAGCAATTCGAGTACGGCAACCCTGCCAGTACAGCATGGCTTCGTGCCATTTGGGATCTTATCCTGGGTGATGCACGAGGATCAGAGCATGTTACACCGTATCAAGCGCCTGCAAGAGAGACTGATCTTTCGAATTTGCCCGCTGCATACATCGATGCTGGAGAATGTGAAGTCTTCCGCGATGTCGCCGTCGCCTATGCTACCGAGATGTGGCGAGGCGGATCAACATGCGAACTTCACATCTGGCCTGGAGCTTGGCACGGTTTTGATATGATGGACGATCCCAAGATGCCACTTATTCACATTGCTAACATGACGAAAGCTAACTGGCTTCAGAGAGTCATGAAGAACACAGGAGATGAGAAGTGTAGTTAAATACAAGAATTGAAACTGTTGGTAGCGATGTAACGATCATGTTTAAGTGCGATTAAATACTTGGTGGAATGTAAAAAGACCGGAGCATAAACATTCTCACTATATCAGCAGGATTTAAAAGAAATCCAAAGGAAAAATCCAATTGGCTAAATGTTGAGCTTTGTGAAGATATTCTTTATTGAGGAGTTGAGGCGATTCTGTCTATTACTACTTAAACGGTCATGATCGTCCATCTCGAGGAGCCCTTTTATCTTAAAAACCTAGACCTAGCCTATGAACTAGAACCCTTCGGCACTTGAAGCTACTATTCACCGCTTGCTGGTATGTCTTGACAACTGACACCGGGGCCCTTGCTACATCTCTCAGTGTCTCTAGCCGCGGCACATATTAGCTCCTTGAGCCATGCCACTGTGTTAAACTCGTTTGGTTTAAAATCTGGAACCCTGCCGATACATGTATGTCCCGACTTCGCCATCTTGTCGCACTGCTTGAATTCGGCCGACATCATGAAATTTGCAAGCGCGGTTATTCTGTCTCTCTCTGCTTCTGTCAGGGACAAGGAGACTGGCTCTTGAAGCTCAGTAAGCGGTGCATTGCTCTGTCCCTTGCTGCTTTTCACCTCCAGGGTCTCCGTCCCAGCTTTTTGACCAGAGTCGTTGTTATTAGCAACCTCCTGGAAGTAGCTCGGTCGACCATTCTCGTAGATAATCTGCATGTTTGGGTCTTTCAGATACTCTCCCTTTGGAGCACTGGTCCATTCCCCAGTTGCTGTCAGGGCAACACAACAGTGCCACGGGGTAGTGAAGCCTGTCCTGGTGTTGAGCAAGCTCAAAGAAATTTTATTTTCGCCAGTAGACTGATGGATAGACAGACGGAGGTGGTTAGGGAAACCGTGCTTGACAGCAGCGGCGAAAGCCTATGGATAGTTAGAGACCGGGTGAAGAGATGTAACTTATGTTACTCACATAGCCTCGGATCAACATCTGCTTCGCAAGATACCTCACATCTCTGCGATATGCATTTGCTGTTCGTCCATTGCCGACCGGAAAAATATGCTTGAGATCGGATTCTAGGAACCGCCGATACCCAAGGTAAGTCATCTTGGTGTCGGGGTCTTTCTCAATCTCTTGGTCAATGTCGATGTTGTCTTTGCCGAAGCGGTTTAGAAGGGCTCGGCGGAAATTGGTCGCATTGGCGACATATGCAATCTCATGCATCTCAGCTGGCAGAGGAAGGTCGACCAAGTCTCGGATCCTGGAGAATGATATGTGCTGGAAGCCTTTATCAGAAGCTAATCTTCGAAGCGCCTCCCCGTAGGCCCAGGTGTCACGATCGGGAATACTCAATAGGTCGTTGTAGACAACACCATCTGAGATGATAGTGCATCGAGCGCCAGGCTGGTAGATCTCGCCGATGCGGATGCACATAGTATTGAGCCGATCTAACGCAATCTCCTCCGCTTTGTCGGGCAATATGCCAAAAACCTTGTAGGCTTTGTTTGCTGATTTGAAAGGAAATGCTGGTAGGCACATCTCAACTCTTGTCCTCGCAGCCACGAATTTGCCCACGACGGACAGAAATTTGGGCCTACCGGCCTCAAGCCTTTCTTTGCTGTCGCTGAATTTGTTCAAGGCATACTCGAAGATGACATCCAAGATCTTGGAGGAGACTGCACGCACAGATGGATCTGCGTCCTGCTGCTCTGCAATGGGCCTTACCGCTCCTGATTTGGTAATGTTGGACTGTTCCTGGACGGAAGCATCCGAGACAATTCTGGAAGTCACAGTCATGCTGTGTTGGTTCGCGAGGGCAGGATACGACGGTATGATCTGCATGGAGATGGGGTATGTCTCGAGACTAAGATGCGTCGAGGTAGCACGGTATCCGTGTTGGGTTTCAAGATGAACCACTTTTCGTTAATATGTTGGATTTGTGGTGAAAATATGCAAAGCGGTTAACGTTTGAGCCCAGCTACAAGTTTCCGAGGATATTAAGTATCAAGCCAAACATGTGCAGGGTCAAGCTTGGGACCACAAGAAAGTCTTGATGGCCAATTCAGCCAAAGGATTCGACCGATCTGACGATGTTCTGGTGTCGGGGTATGGAGTGAAGTGACAAGCTGCAGGAACATCGACTGTGCTGAGTCTATGATTCGATAAGCAAGGTCTCGTATCACTGACAGGGGGTTCCAGCGTGGCTGTGACAAACTGCGCACTGGGTATCCACTTGAGGCTGATTATATGCTCAAGATCCGGGGTGATGAAGCGTGGACAGGGGGAACTGAGCAAGTTACATGCATCAAGACGCTAAACAATGTGCTCAAATGTCGTGTCACCTATTATTGATTTTGTGAAATTTTACGCAAGAATGTCATGTGAGCTTCTGGGTGGTGGCGTTAATCGAAGAAGAGAAAGTTTGTTGTGAGCGAGAATGAGTTTGTTTCTTATCATACCATGCATGTTTTGCCTGAATTCTCCGGCCCTACGCCGAATTGAACTCATCTCGAGATAATGCGGGTCCTTGGAGTCTCTTTCGGGTGAAGAAAATAAATTACTAAAATTTAGAAATTATTATGATAAACTCATCTAAAGCCACAACAAGATTTCTGGCGCCTAGGATCAAGGCCTAACATGTTCGTTACGTGTCACTTTGTTGATTCAATGAGAAGATAAGGTTGACACTGTCAAAGTCACCACAAGGTCTCTGTGTATCGCTCGCTAATCTTGGAAATTCCTCATCTGTTGCTCAGAATGGTTGACACTGATTCCTTGTATGGGAGGAGACTTATTCCCCAAATACTTGATCGCCTGGCGGTGGCGGATCCCGAACGCATTGTCTACTCCATTGCCAGCCTTTCTGACGGTATCCCAAGGCTTAAGCATATTACTGCACAGGCCTTTGCACGGGCCGTTGATAAAACAGCATGGTGGCTCCATAAGCATCTCAATGCAATGAATGGAGCCCCCAACGGCGATCCGGCAAAGGAGCATGCTGTAACACAGAAGATCCGAGTTTTGGGTTACATCGGACCTCGTAAGTACACACTCAACTTTCAAGAATTACATACGTAGATCTCACAAAAGTTCAGATGACATTCGGCATGTGCTCTTGACCTATGGTGCTGTCAAGGCCGGCTGTGCCGTAAGTTGTCCCAGAACCCATTATCGTACAAACGATGCTGAATGACTTCAAACAGGCTCTCTTCCTTTCACCCAAGAACAACATCACTGGCGCGTTAGCTGTTCTCAATGCTTCTGATTGCAGTATCTGGGTGAAGCCCCGAGAGCAAGCAATGCTCCCCCTAGTGGAAGGGATTTTACAGGAGAAGTATATGAGAGTTCTCGAGCTCCCAAGTGTAGATGAGCTTCTACACGCCGAGTCAACGGAGCCATTCGTGTTTGATAAGGCTTTCGAGAGTGCCATCAATGAGCCATTTTGCATACTGCACACTTCGGGAACTACTGGCGTGCCAAAGCCGATTCTATGGACGCACGGCTTGATCGGTACCATGGATGCCGTAAGACTGCTGCCTCCTATCGAAGGCGATGGTGGGTTGGCTCCTTGGACTGAGAATTGGAACGAAGGTGATAGGATCTACTCCTCCTTTCCTATGAGCCATGTAAGTGTTCCTGCGGGCAATCTGAACCAGCTAACCACGGAGACAGGGAGCCGGTGTAATTATGGATATACTTATGCCTTCCTTGTTCAATCTTCATTGTATTCTTGGGCCTTCGGGTGTCTTACCCAATCTCGGACTCATCGAGTCACTCACTGGTCATATCGACATATGGAGTATGGTACCTTCACTTGTGGACGAACTAGGCGAGAACCCAGAAGTGTTGGCCAAATTCAAGTCATCAAAGTTCATTTGTGCTTCTGGCGGTCAGTAGACTTAATCCATCCCAAATTGACGTGGGCGTGGATCACTGACCCTCATCTACAGGCCCCGTCAGCCCCGTCATTGTCTCCAAGGTCAATGAAGTAGTCAGGGTACTCAACCTCACAGGCACAACGGAAGGTCTTTTCATCGGTAATCTTTGGGTTCGGAGAGAAGACTGGCACTGGTTTGCTTTCCATCCATACTCAGGATTTGAGTTCAAGGAGGTCCAGCCTGGCGTATACGAACACTGGGTGCACCGAAACGAGCATTGGGCTCTATTCCAGGGGATATTCTATACCTTCCCTGACCAGGATTCAGTAAATCTCAAGGATCTGTACATCAGACACCCGATAAATCCAAATCTCTGGGCCTTCAGTGGTAGAAGTGACGATGTCGTCGTCCTTTCCAACGGTTACAAGATCTCTCCCTTGGACACAGAGGCTTTGGTCACGACGCATCCTGCAGTCGAAGGTTGCCTTATGATCGGCACTGGGAAGCCTCAAGCAGGTCTTTTGATTGAGCTCAAGGACCACAGTGATAAGAACAACGAGTTGTTCGATAGCATCTGGACTATCGTTGAGAGGGCAAACAACTCCACTTTCCAGAAGACTCGACTGCAAAGAGAGTATATAGCCTTCTCGGAGTCAGACAAGCCCTTCATCCGGACAGACAAACAGACCATCAAACGCCGCGCCACTCTAGATCTATATGCAGACTTCATCGATCGCTTCTACATCTCTAGAGATGAGGAAGCCGAGGATGAAGATTTTGACGCATTTTCGATTGACACTACGTCGATTGACACCGTGAGAGAATCGATCTCTCATGTTATGCAGTCTGTTTTGCCAGAGGTTGACGATTTCCCAGCCGACGAGGACGTCTTTGACCTCGGCTTGGACTCTCTTCTCGTTTTTCGAGTCATTACAATCATTCGTGCTATTACAGGGCTTGAGGAAAAGCTTGCTCCCCGCCATCTGTATGCACACCCAACGATAGACGAATTTTCTGTCCAGCTTCTCAAGATATTGGAGGAAGAAAAGTCCAAGAAAATTGCGGTGGAATCATTGAGCGATACGGAAACAAGCAAAACGACAGAAACACCATGTTCAAGCATCGAGTCTGAAAATATGAAGAAGATTATAGCTGATCGCAAGCGACGTCTGGGATCCAAGATGAACCCGTTCGATGCTGTCAACCCCAATCACTACATGGGTCTCAACTTCTACTTCGCTCTTCGGCCAGGCGTCAGCTTCGAAGAAGCCTTTGCTAAGCTACAAGCTGGACTCATACGCGCATTTGAGATCATTCCTGAGCTTGACGGGAAAATGATGCTTGCCTCTGAGCATGAGTTTGGGTATAAGAAAGGCGAGTATCGCATTACAATTCCTCCTCAGCCGTTACCAGCTTCTTCAAAGCCGAGGCAGCTGGTGTACAAAGATCTTTCTCAGGTCCTTCCGTCGTTCGGGGAAATGCGTCAAGCGGGCTTCTCGCCATCCTTGTTCAGCGATGAGCTTGTCTTGGATTGCCCACCTTTCCCTTCAATGCCAGCAGATATACTTGTCGCACAAGCCAATTTCGTTGAAGGGGGGTGTATTCTGGCCACCAACTTCATTCACACCTGTCTTGATGCTGTTGGCGTCATGGTGGCAATCAGAGTATGGGCTGAGTGCTGTCGGTATCTTGACGGCGATGAGACGGCGACGTGTGAATGGTTTGACCCCGAAAGTTTCAATCATGATCTTCCTGAAATTATTTGGGAGAAGGAAGGATATGAGAAGCCCATTCATGAGGTTGATCCTGGCACTTGGGGCTTTCTTCCATTCACGCCCGAGATTGGCGTTGACGTGCGCAATGGGACAGGGTCTCATAACGAGACCACGGCTGCTGAGAAGCCTCGTGCTACGCAGAATACTCTCCCTCCTGCCCCTACGTTCCCAGGAAGCTCAGTATGGCCCGCTGCTCCAAGCGAACGATCGCTTAGCACTACAGTCTTCCTTCTTTCAGGGGAGAGCATCCACAGACTCAAGCAAGAAGCTTTGGCGAATCCTCAGGCCAAGAGTGCCTCTACGTCAGTGATTGATATTGTGCAAGCGTTCTTCTGGCGTGCATCGATCAGATCTAGATACAGGGTGGCTAAAGATATCAGGAACCAGACGTTTCAGCGTGACGAGCTGTCAATTCTCGAAATGCCAATTGATGGTCGGCCTTACTTCTCGTCACTGTTGCCGTCGTCCTACATGGGCAGTTTGCTCGTGATGAATCGCCCAGTCATGCCTATCGAAACACTCTGCTCTCCTGAAACAAACATCTCACAGATTGCGCGCGTGATCCGAGAGGCAGCTGCACGAATCACACCGTCACTAGTCCATGACACATTTACTCTACTGCGCTCCATGACAGACTATAGCAAACCTGCAACAGCAAACATGGGTCTTGAGCACATGAACGCCATGATCTCCAACATGATGCTGTTTCAGACAAGCGACATCTCGTTTGGTGATGGATTCTTTGAGGGGGGTAGCCCGGAAACGATGCGGCCACAGATCGAACGTGGTCATAGACGTTTCCGCTTCTTGGTCATCTCTCCGATGCGAAAGGATGGTGGCGTGGAGCTCGTGCTCGGAACTTTGCCGGAGGAATTAAACATGCTCATGAGTGATCAAGAGTTCACCAAGTACGCAGTCTTGTTGGATCATAAGCGAGCTTGAGCAGACTGGACAGTTTCGGGCATACGAAATAATCTATATAGATAGAGATTTATGATAGAGAGATAAGATTCTCCTTGCCCGTCGTCTAAATAGCCTCGAACCTGAGCCACCCTAAAAGATGGAAATACTTAGACGAGTTTAGGATAATCTATGATAAGTTTAGGGACCCCTTTCGATCCGATGCAGGTCCACATTCGCTCTTTAGACGGTGGCTGTTGAAACGTGTCCAGCTGTGAATCTCAACAGCATTTTGACTCACAAGGATGATATAGCCCTGTCATGCAGCTCAAACTAGTTCTGCGTCAACACAGGGGGTCCTCAAGACAGCGCCACCAACAACTTGCTCATACCCGAGCAGATCCAAGCGCTAGTCCTGCACATGCAAGCTTCATCCCATCGCATGCCACGATAATCTAGACAATTAGCTATCAAGGCTTGGCGACACGATAGCACGGATCTACAAGGGTTGTGTGGATACGACAGCAGATGGCTGGAACGAAATTGTCGCTGTGTTGGTGATTTGAGAGAATTTGAGCTAAATCTTGATTGGTGGGCATCAGCATGATGTTGATACCAGTAACTCAGCACCAGGTAAGGGTTATTTGGTCAATCGACTCTCTTGATACAGGGTAGTAAGAATGAGAAGGTATTTGTTCTAGATTTGCTTCTACTGTAGTCTTTTTGCCGTGGCAACAATACCATCGGTCCTTTAAATGTGAAGTCGCGGTTTTGCACTCCTACCTCCGATCTTTTCCTTTCCATCACGGCTGCCTTTCTCTCCTCAATCATCCACCAAACCTGCCCAGTTTGTATTTGTTCAATCTCAATCTCTTACCCCATCTTCGAGTAGCCTTGGCACAGTTGGCGACTGTTCCCTCCCCCCACCCCCATCATGTCCTCCACGGTCGATTCCGATATGAAAGGGCTGCACCAAGTCCACGACGATCCCCACGATGACCTTGAAAGAGACACAGAAAGTCCCGTGAATGACGTGGTAGACGCCAACTTCCAACATGGCGTACAGAACATCGAGGCCGTCACCCTCTCGTGGTCCAGAACCGCGCTGATGGTCGCCTTCGTCCTCATCTGGCTCGTCTACTTCGTCCAAGGTCTTGTCTCAGGTATCAGCAGCGCTTTGATCCCATATGTTACATCCGCCTTTGCAATGCACTCTCTCACGCCGACTACCAGCGTTCTGAGCTCTGTCATTGGAGGTGTCACCAATCTGAGTATCGCAAAGACTCTCGACATCTTCGGCCGACCTCAAGGCTTCTTGTTCTGCGCTACTCTTGCAACTCTTGGACTTATCATGTCGGCCGCCTGCAACAATGTTGAAGCGTATGCTGCGTCTCAGGTCTTTTACACTGTCGGCATCAATGGAGTTGGCTACAGTCTCAGCGTCTTTATCGCTGATACTACCTCTCTTCGGCATCGAGGTCTTATCCAGTCCATTTGTGGCTCTCCCAGTATCATTACAGCCTGGCTGGGTGGTCCAATCTCTACGGCATTCTTGAACGGCGCGGGTTGGAGATGGGCCTTCGGCATGGAGAGTATCCTTGTTCCAGGTGTCACCATTCCCCTGTTCGGTCTTTTCATGCATCATTACCTGAGAGCCAAGAAGCAAGGCATCCTCCCAAAACGAGAATCACAGGGTTTTTCTTACTACATTCGTGAGTTTGACGTTGTTGGTCTTCTCAGCCTCTCTGCCGGAGTTGCCCTTTTCCTCCTACCATTCAATCTCTACGCCTTGCAAGCTAAAGGGTTTGGCTCAACTATGATCATTTGCTTCTTTGTTTTCGGAATCCTCCTTCTGATCTTCTTCGGTATCTGGGAAAAGTTCTTCGCCAAAGTTTCCTTCATCCCCTGGAGATTTCTTCAGGATCGCACAGTTGCTGGTGCTTGTCTGCTCTCATTCACTCTCTTCTTCAGTTACATGTGTTGGGGCATGTACTTCAGCTCCATCCTTCAGGTCGTTAACAACCTCAGTGTCACACATGCTAGCTATGTGGTATCGACATATACCGTTGGTGGCTTTCTTTTCGCCATCTTTGTCGGCATGGCGATGTCTTACACTGGGAACTTCAAGGCTGTCACACTCTACGTGGCACTTCCACTATCTATACTTGGATCTGGCCTCATGATCTATTTCCGGCACCCTGACCAGAGTATTGGCTATATTGCCATGTCTCAAATATTCATCGCCTTTGGGAGCGGCGCCATCATGATTACTGCCGAGATCGCCATTCTTGCTGCTGTCCAAGAGCAGCAGTATTTTGCCGTGTCTATCGCGCTGGTCTCCATGTGTGCCAGCATTGGATCGGCCGTTGGTTTGACTGTGTCATCTGCTATCTGGCAGGATATTCTTCCCAAAAAGCTTGCAGAGTATCTCCCTGAAGAGGATCTCCCCAATCTGCCCATGATTGCGATGGACCTTGTAACCCAACTATCGTACCCCGTTGGGTCACCGACTCGGCTGGCAATTCAACATGCCTATGGCGATGCACACAAATACTTGTTCATTGCTGGCACCGCCGTCTGGTCCCTTGGAATTCTCGGGGTCGTCATGTGGAAGAACATCAACATCATCAACATCAAGCAGACCAAGGGTCGGGTCGTCTAAGGTTGTCTGTCGCTGGAGGGAAGTATGGTAGAAGTTGCACCAAGTGCGGCGTGTTTCTATAGCAATCAATCCAATGTACATATCAATCTGGCAATACAGTCAGATATCAGCCTGACATCGGATTTTAATTGACTCATTCTCGATGCTGACAAATCGCTCACGGTGAGTTGCTTACCCCTCACTGTCACCATAGTTCCGACTCTTACAATAAGCCAACGGTCCTCTGATTGCAACTTGAATTTATTCTGAAGCATGCCTCCTCCTACCAAGTATGCCGTCGCATTGTTTCCAGGGTTCCAAGCCCTGGATGTGTTTGGGCCTTTGGACGTCCTAAATTTCACGTCCAAGCGACAACCTCTCGAACTCTCGCTCCTACATACGGATCTCAATCCTGTGTCTACGTTAGAAGATGACTCGCCCGGCCGTATCGGACAAAGTGTTGTCCCAACTCATACTTATGATAATGCGCCGGAAGATATTGAAGTTCTGCTCGTACCTGGCGGGAGAGGCTCACGAAATCCAGAAAATGTGAAAAGAGTTCGGGAATTTGTCAAGGAGAGGTACCCTAAACTCAAGTTCCTTCTAACGGTCTGCACTGGCAGTGCCATCGTAGCCCAGTCGGGTCTACTTGATGGAAAGGAAGCAACTTCGAATAAGAGATCCTTTGACTGGGTATGTTGTACCGATGCCGACATGTTTTGTTTCTAACCATTGGTAGGCTGAGACGCAAGGACCTAATGTCAAGTGGGTGCGAAAGGCAAGATGGGTCGTCGATGGCAATATCTGGACATCATCTGGTATCTCAGCTGGTATTGACATGATCTACGCTTTCATTGCAGAGCAGTATGGACAGGAGATCGCAGATGACACTGCAGACGGCTCTGAGTATGTCCGCAACACCGATCCAAAATCGGACCCCTTTGCCGTCTAGCGACGCCCCGCTCCTCTGATTAGATAGGGACGCTCTCTTTATGGCCTACTATAGGAGCCTCACTTTCCAAGTCTTTAGAGTAAAGTTAAACGCTTCATGGCCTCGTACAAGGCTGATGGCAAGGGCAAAGAAAAAGGCTCTTAGATATTGTTCCCCACGATCGCAAGGAAGAATAGATCATAGAAATTCCTGCCTCTCTTGACTAAGTTTATGTAACCCAAAATCCAAAGCCTGATAAACTTGAGAATTATGGTATGCTCAGTAAGATTGATGATATATAATTAAAGCTCTATCTCGTAGCCTGCCCACCTTTAAACGTTCACAATTGGAATGATAACCTTGCTAGGATAATCTCCGCCATAATGAATCTTGTGCTGTCCCTTGTTCTTCTCGCTGTCCGGCCTTGGCTTGGAGAACGCAGCAACTTCAGTGAAACCAGGGTACTGTCCCAAGATATCCACCTGAAGGGTCTGGCCCTCCTCGTAGTCCACTCCCATACACCAGATACCAATGTCGAGTTTGACCACTTCGCCCTTGGGAATCTTCTGCACCTCATCGTGAGGATGGAAGGGGAACTGAGGATGTATCGACCGCTTCTCATCGATCTTCCGTTGCGACGCTCGCAGAATACCCATAGCGCCGTTGTGTAATGTCAGACTCGAGCGATCCTTCTCGTCCATTGCATCAACCGACTCCACGGGAGTCTTCTCAATGGGGAACTGTAAATGGCTCAACTCCTTGCCGTTCTTGTCTAACTTGCGAACTTGTACAAAGACAACCATGTCGTCTAAATCATCACAGCTCATGTATAGCTCCGCTTTGGGCATTCCGATGATTCTTGTGTGCTTATGGAAAGTGTATCGGAACTTGGCGATGGACCAGCGATCTTCAGAGTTGTAGGTCTTGATACCTGAAGATGGTGCACTATCTAGAAGTGCATCGTTGTCTCCCAGGTAGAATGAGCGATAGTCGGTATCGGGGACAGGGAAGTCAGGAAGCTCAATGTTACTCTTGACCTTTCCTTCGTCAAACTGGAGAGTTGTCCAGCGCACTCGGGGTGTCTCTTCCCAGTCGTTGTCGATACCCTTGAGGTACTTGTCGAAGTATTTCTATGGCGATGTCAGCAGTTTTCATCTAGCTTAGAACAAAAGTACTAACCTTGAGCTCGGGGTAGCTTTCCTTCACCGAGTAAAGCTCAAACCACTCCTGATGTCCACACCACTTGATCCATTTCTTGTCACTTGCCAGCTCCATCCAGCCTCGCACAGCACCCATGGTGTGAATCTGGCTGAGATCGGAGCCTGTGATAAAAACCGGAATGTTGATCTTGGAGAAATCCACACGCTTATCGTTCCAATAAGCATTAGCCTGAGGGCTTCTGCGATACATTTCTGCAAAGTCCTCAACGCCATGCTGACCTTTGATAACAAGAGTCGTGATAAGATCGAAGTTGCTCATAGTGAACCAGCCTCCTCGGCAGAACTGCTCGCGGAAGATATCTCCGGATCCCTCCCAAGGCGCAATTGCCTTTAACGAAGGGGGGTTCTGTGCAGCAGCCTGCCATTGCATAATGGCCAGGTATGAGTTGCCAGCCATGCCGACGCTACCGTTGCACCAAGGAAGCTTAGCAAGACCCTCGATGACATCGTGAGCGTCCTCGGCTTCTTGTGCACCCATACAGCACGCGTCGCCGTCGCTGTTACCGGCTCCGCGGGCATCAACATGCGCAATTGCATAGCCCTGGTTTACCCACCAAGCAGGGTCAAGACCTTCGAACTTCTCCAGTCCACTGACGTCGTCTTTTGTCAGACAGCAGGCCCATGTGCACACATTGAAGATCATGTCAATGGCCGAGTACTTCTTTCCATAAGGAGACCAGGAGATTATGACAGGAACCTTTTCAGAACCCGTCGGGCGATAAATATCGACGTAGAGGCGGCAGCCATCACGGACAACAATTTCAACATCGTGATCAATGCGGACATCAGAGTCAAGAGGTCTCGCGTCGAAGGGTCTGGAGCCCTTCTTCAGCACTTCAGACTTTCCTGGAGTGGGTTCAACATAGCCATTGTCGCCAACCTCAGGCTTGTTGAGAGGCTTGTAGGCAACCTGAACAGGAGGCGGCATGTTGGTGACAGAGAAGCTGGAAAGTGAGGGGAAATGGATGATTAAGAAGTAACAGAAAGGTTCTTTGTGATAATTTGTGCAAAGAGGGTCTGGATGAATACAATGGTTAGAATTGACAAGGTATTTGCCTGGTTGTTGTTGACAAGAGAATGAAGCGTATCTTTAAGCTCTCTTCACCTTCAATAATTATCTCAAGATTCACTGCGGAGTTGAGGGTCTAACTCACTGACTTCTGGATCCGCATGGTTCGGGTCGGACTAAAAGACCCCACGGGGAGATTGAGGGGAAGATCGCGGAGACGCAATGCGGTTGATCATGCAACCCCAGGCGGATATCATCATCCTTATTCCCTGTCTTACTATTGGTTCTTCCGCTGGCTGGACCCTGTAGACCCCGCGCTAGACGAACTGTTTTCCCTTATCAAGTGACTTTTGCAACGGTCATCTGAGTTAATATCCGAGGTCGAGACTGCAATGAGGAGAAGTCTCCAAATCCGAACCGAAACGAAATAGGCCGGACCGAAAATTAGTGAAACACAATTAGCCTTTCGCTTCGTCAGTCAGCAAAAGATGATTCCGAACCGAGAAAGCCCTCATTACCCCAGATCTCCGCGTTCTGAGTCCCCGGATCAGAGATATAACTAAGGAACCCTTCAGCCTCAATCCATTCTTAGCGCTTCATCATCAAACATCACACTTCCATCTTCACTTCATTTTATCATTCAAATCACAATCCATCATGTCTACCACTACTACAATGCAGATGGAGCAGACTGTCGCTGCTCGCTTCGAGACCAAGGATCTCGTCGAGTTCGACCCCAATGCCGTCTACGGCGATTGGAGAGATGAGTTTCACAAGACAGGCTGTGTTCTGATCAAGAATGTCATCAGCAAAGAGAAAGCTCAATACTACTGCGACAAGCAGATTGAGTGGCTCAAGAAGTTTGAGCTTGGTTTCGATGAGAAGGACCCCAGCACTTGGAACGCGGATCATCTTCCTGTCTCCTTCAAGGGAGGTATGTACTATGGATATGGCGCTACCCACGAGAAAATGGCCTGGGAAGCACGCACCGAGCCCAAGGTCGTTGAGATCTTCGAGAAGCTCTGGGGAACCAAGGAGCTATTGTGCTCTTTTGACGGTCTCAATGTTTCCCTGCCTAACCGCACGGATATCACTTGGAGCCCTTGGCCTCACTGCGATCAAAACCCCGAGCGCAAGGGGTAAGTAATCCTTCCGAATTACCCCAACTTTTTACTAACCCGAGCCTAAAGCATGCAAGCTGTGCAGGGTCTCCTGAACTTTGCCCCCAACGGCCCCAAGGACGGTGGTCTCATGCTCATGAAGGGTTCTTCTAAGCTTTTCAACGAGTTCTTTGCTCAAAAGCGCGAGCCTGCCGATCATGAGGATGCTCCTCCTCCTGAGATCAAGTATATGGACTTGTTCATCTTCAGCGAGAAGGACGTCAAGTGGTTTGAGGAGCGAGGCTGCACTATGTACAAGGTAGACATGGAGCCCGGTGACTTTGTTCTCTGGGACTCTCGTACCATGCATTATGCTCGATTCCCTGAAGGCGATCAAATCCGACACGTTCAGTACATCTGCAGTAAGTTGCGTGCTCCAAGTTGGCCCCAAACCTAACTAACTCAAACCTCAAAGTGACACCACGAAAGTTCGCAACAGAAGAAGCTCTGAAGGCCAAGGCCTATTGCTTCGAAAATAGCATGGGGACAACTCACTGGCCTCATTGGTTAGTAGTTCATCAGTCTTTTCGTTGTTCGTTGCTAACTCGTTTCTAGCAACATCCGCATCGCGCAGGAGAAGCCTATGAGGAATGGCGAGATCTGCCCCAAGTACCGTACAGAACCATTTGAGAAGCCGGAAAGAACAGATCAGATACTTCGATTGGCAGGTGTCAAGTCTTACGATGAATGATGGAAAATTGGGAATGGGTTCTGAGGAAGAATGATAGCCTAGATTATCTTGTTACAGTATTTAAGACTTTTCGCAATACATTTTGTTCTACATGCAAACAGTTTTCCTTTATCGTGACTGCAGCGAATGTAATCTGAACAGTTACAATTCTTATTCTTCTAAAGATCGATTCAACCTTGAAAGTAGGCCTATGAGTTGAGAATATTGGTTGTTGATCCTTCGGATCATCCTTGCAAACAAATTCGGTGGAATCTTGGGCAGGAAAAGGCAAGGTTTTCAGTTCGAGTTCTGCTTACGCAAAAGCCCGAATAAGAACTTCTTCATGATATTTCGAATCAATAGTTCATGATAGGCCAAGTCTGCCCAGAACTTGGCATGGGGGACTCTCAAGAGTCTGGATCCGGTTCGGTAGCAACACCATAATCCGGGGTATGATCCGGGGTAGCAGCTCGGTTCGTGATGCCTCTAGCCTAAATCATCACAAACCGCACTAATCGTACCGAGATATCGGGATGTGGTCCCATGCGGGGAAACAAGGTTTGCGGGGAGTAGCACTAGCCAAGACCATGAGATTGCGCGCAAGGACTTCACCTCCTGTCTTGTTTTGTTATCTCTTGGCCTCGTCCGTTTCTCTATAAAGTCTGGCGGTGCAGCCTCGTTGGATTCTTCTTCACCACCATCTTCTGCATCGCAACAACAGAGAACAGCTACTACCAAGGCCAGCATCATGGATACCAAGTCCGATGTCAATCATGTCGAGAGCGTCTCGAAAGATTCTCTCGACGTGATCCAGGTCACAAAGTCGAAGATTGAGATCAGCGGAACTGTCAAACTGGTAGAAGGAAAGACCATCTACATCCCAACACCGACCGCAGATCCTCAGGGTAAGACTATGCTCCTCTTTGAGGACTCAGCCAATTGCTGACAGGTCAGATCCCTTGAACATGAAGATGTGGCAAAAGGCCCTCGTTCTCATTGTTATCTCCCTATGTACGTACAATCCTCGATCGTCACTCAGCAGCGAAAACTCACATACCCCAAGTCTCAACAATCGGTCTGGCATTGGTCTCGGGATTCGGAGGTCTCCTGGGCTTCTACATCCCTGGCTATGCCGCCGCTGGCAAGGGCTACGCCGATATTACTCATCTCATGACTTATCCCACCCTCTTTATGGGTATCGGTAACCTCATCGGCATGCCTCTCGGTATCGCCGTCGGCCGACGAATCGTTCTCCTCGCCGCGACAATCATCATGATCCTCAGCGCTGGTCTCTGTGCAGGAGCAACCACTTATGAGTGGCACCTTGCTGGACGCATCATCCTTGGACTCTCGGCTGGTCAGAGTGAAGCTCTTGTCCCCATGATCACACAGGTAATACCTTTTATTTTCACGACCTGACAAAGTCTAATGGCTGGATAGGAAATCTTCTTCCTTCATGAGAGAAGTACTTGCATGATGATTCAGCAGACTATTCAGACCATCCTGACTGCTATCTTTGTCATCTTTGCCGGGCCCATCGCCGAAGCCATCACACCCGAATGGTGGTATGGTCTTGGTGCTATCCTCTCCGGTGTCTCCCTCGTCCTTGCCTTCTTCTTCGTTCCCGAGACCAAGTACTACCGTCCCAAGGCTGCCTACCAAGCTGGCGGTAGCTCCGATGATGAGAACGTTGTTGAGGTCTGCACCGTGCGCCCTGAACTCGACTATGTCAACTTTGCCCCTCGCACATTCCGATCCGATATGAGACTCTGGGTTGGCAAGCCTGAGTGGAACAAGATTGTTGAGATTTTTACTGTAAGTTGTTCGTCACTCACGGCCCAGACTTTTCTAACTTGTACTAGCAAACATTTAGCCTCATGCTTTTCCCCAACGTCCTCTGGGCCCTTTGCCTTAATGGTCTTACTCTTGGTGTTAACATTGCCATTGGAACGACCTATGGCTCTATTGTCACCGCCCCTCCTTACAACTGGCCCCAATCATCTGCCAGCTATGTCAATGCCGGTCAAATCGTCACCTCGCTCGTCGCACTTCCTTGCTTCGGTTTCGGCTCGGACAAGCTCATCAAGTGGTTCGCGAACCGACGCAATGGTATCCATGAGCCTGAGATTCGTCTGATTCCTCTTGCTTTCCCCATTATCGTTGGTGTCTTTACTGCCGTCTTGTACGGACTTGGTGCCACCTATCCTGAGAAGTACCACTGGTTCACCTATGTCTGGGCGGTCGCTGCGTAAGTTTCTCCCCTTTCTCAAAAACAAACTTCAAATTCTAACCATTCACAGTTACTACTTCACATTTGTCGGCGCCAATATTGTCGCTATCACATATCTCCTGGACAGTTATCCTCAGCGAGCTGGTCCCCTCCTGGTCATTATCTGCGCTGTTCGTGGTATCATGTCATTTGGCGTCAGCTACGGAATCACTCCCTTCATTGAGCAAAACGGTTACGATGGTGCTTTCGGTGTCTTTGGTGGCTTGACTGGCGCTTTTGGTGTCCTCGGCATCTTCGTCTTCATCTTCGGTAAGAAGATCCGAAAGATTACTGGAAGGTACTGCGTGGACAAGGATAAGGCTGAGTAAACTTATCCGTAAGGATGATTTATACGAAGTTTCACCGGTAGTGCTTGTTTCATCGGTTACTGTTTTGAGCGACTGGAGGAGTAGTTAGTGGTTAATATGAGTATGATTATGATACAGTCAGAACAGTTTCTTGTTGCCTTTTCAGCCAAGTGATGTCTCCACAAGGCAGAAAGCACCATGTTAATAGATTTCTTGTATTGACAGAGTATCAAATCAGATAACAGAAGACTATTAGTACCTTGACAGACTATCTTGACTTCCAGGAGTATAAGGTCTCGATGGCAATTATCTTCTCGGGATGTGCCCGACTGAAACATGCACGTACTTTTCAGTGTCAGTTACTGAAAACCCCTCATATGAGAAAGACCATGAATGCATGTATGACTGCAAAGCCAAGATTTCACAGGTCTAGACAAATGTGAAAAAGAATATTGGTATCACTAGGTCTCTTACTAACTACTTACGTCGTTAAGGGTTGGCGGTTCCATTCTTCTGACGCTCTTCCCAGTCCTCAGCTCCGTTATAATCACAATTGTATCTCATAAACTGAGCAGGATCAAGATTCACCTTCTTACTCACCCCATCAGTTGCTGGCTTCGCCTGCTCCCTGCTAAACTTCTGGATCAGAGATGCTCTATCATATCTGGCAGCAAAGACTCTTTCCAAAGCAGTGCCGACCTCGTCCCTCGATTGGACGTTGGCCAAGAACGCGCAGACAGCCTCCGCATCCTCGATGCTCTGTGATGCACCTTGGCCTTGAGTAGGAAGCATGGCATGTGCAGCGTCACCAATCAGGATGGTTCGACCCTTTACCCAACGTGGCAGAGGATCGATATCTCTGAGCTGCCACAAGCCGATGTCTGGAGCTGCTCTGAAGATATCGTGGAGCCACGGAGGGAAGTCTGAATAAGCTTCTAACAACTTCTCAATGCTTCCAGGAGCTACCCAGCTGTCTGAGCTCTCCTCTGCAAGCTTTTCGTCTGGTACCAAAGCAACAATACCATAGAGCTTGCTGTTTCTACCAGGTCCCATAATCACTCTTCGATCATAACCCATGATCATGGTTGTCTTGGGCACTCGGGGGTCCAGGAGTTGGTTTGGTAGAGAGAGCCCCTCCAGATTCTCAGTTGGGATCAGCATTCGATAAGCTGACGTGCCAGTCGGCAGAGCATTCCTCTTCTCGCCTACCACAGCAGTTCTCACAACACTATGAATACCATCGGCGCCAATGATGAGGTCGCCGTGAATCTTCTCGCCCGAGTCCAGTGTCACAATGCCCTCATCACAGTCGACACTCGCGACTTGACAACCTGTGCGAACATCTACAGGATTGCCATACGCCTCTTTGCTTGCTGCTGCAGTTCCCAGAGCCGCTTGCAAATCTTGTCTGTGATAAAGCATTCGCTCGGCACCGAACTGTCCCTTCTGGAAGGGCAGTTCTCTCACCAAATTTCCATCTGCATCAAAGATTCTGAAGCCCTGATCGGCTTGAGGCTCGGCACTCTCAAGGAAGGGATCAAGTTTCCACTTGGTGATGATCTTGCTTGCGTTGGGCTGTAGCGAGATTAAAGCGCCGACCTCGCGTAGTAGACGAGAGCGCTCAAGCACAGTAATGCGTCTATTGGGGTGTCTTAGAGCAAAAGCCTGGGATGGGTTAGCTAGGGTTTTTAGGGCCTTTAAGATTCGGTCAGACTTACAGTTGCGAGACCTGCAATGCCTCCACCAACAATCACAACATGTAGCTCAGGCATGCTTCCCATGATGAATTTGGTATGGTATCGAGATATTGCACTTAATTTCTTCGTGCCAGTAGCAATGATATTGATCTTACCAATCGCATCTTATACGGTGATGCCAAGGGTCTCATTAAGGGCCACGCTAGGTACGGTAGCATCGCTTGTTCCGAAGATCAACGGAGCAGCAAACCGAGTCCGAACCGAATCGAACCGAAGGAACTGTTGCAGCACAACCCGAGATTAGCCTGTACACTCAACCCCTCACTTCACTAAACAAAGCTTATCCTTTACAAGATAACATGGAACATTGACACAAGTTCAGATCTATTGAACTGATATGACGCGTGTGGCCGTAGATGAAGAGTGAACGCGGCTACTGAATTCGGTATTTCTAGTTTTAGACAGACAGACAGACTTGAAGCCTCAAGCTTGATCCGAAACCCAGGCATGCATTCTCGAGATTAGTGGTCAGTTCTTCCAAGCAGCTCAGCACGTGAGAATCGTCATCACAAGAGTTGCCATTAAGTTATTTACTCTGGATTAACACTCTCAATGAACCCATCTCAATGCAAGTCTCGTCTATACACGCACATGTAACTGGCGGGATGAAGATGAACCGAGGCGTTCTTATAGTCATGAGTCCATGTAAAACGAAATACCTAGGTACTCTACATTAGGAGCTTCATCACAATGATGATCATCATAGAGCATGCGCTGTATCTCTGGCAAAACATATGCGTTCTGATGTCTTTATGCTACAGTAACTACAAATTCCTTTCAGCACTCTCACTGTCCTTTCTCTCTAGCTAGCCTCTGCCTTGATATAAGGAATACCCGTCAACTTGAAAGCCCTCTCGTTCAGAACGGGCTCGTGCAGGGGTCTGTCGCGTACTACATGATCAGGCTTGCCGTTACGCTTGGCCTCATTAGAGCCGAGATGGCGAGCGTTGGGCCAGTGCTAGACTTGTTAGTGCTCAAAACAACGTAGAGGGGCAGACATAAACTCACTGTTGTGCCGACCCTTCGTTCAAATGCATCCTTCTTACGAATGAGATCTTCTTGAGACGCCTCAGACACAGGCATGAAGCAAGTGTAGATGGCGAAGCGGTCCTGTTGGCTCTTCACAGGAATGTTATAGTGAGGGGTTCGGGAATCCCAGAGGATCAGGTCACCTGGCTCAGCCTCAACCTTGTACCACTCGCAGCCGTGTTCCTCGAGCCACTTCATTCCCTTGTCCGTGAATCCGTACCACTCCTTAGTCCAGGCAGGAATACGCTCTTCAGTACCTCGGATCTCATCGTGGAACTGCTTGCTCTTGGTGTGGCCGCCCTTTGCGACAATCAGACCGCCGTCATTGGGGCCGTTGGGAAGAAGGTTAACGAGTCCCTGGAGGCAGCGGAATCCAGGCACATCGGGGTCCTGATCTTGATGAGGCCAGGGCTTGTTCTCAGGAAGGTTCTCCCTGTTGGCAAAGCCGTAATTGATAGCATCGAAAGAAACAATGAGATCCTCCGATCCAAGAGCCTTCTCGAAAGCTCCGACAACACCAGGCTCGGATCGGACTCCCCAGACGAAGTCCTCGTGGGCCGCACCGTAGTTCAGAAGCATACCCTTCTCGTTAATGACGGGGAGCTTGTCGGGGTGAACACTTGAAGGGTCGTTTCGGTTATATCCGAGCCCGCTGGGAATTGTTAGTAAGCACGTCGTTAATGGGGACGTCATTTACTTACAAGCTCTCAATAAGACCGTACATACGGTTGGCGTAGCTCAGAGCTCGCTCCCTAGGAATAGCGCCCTTGACAACGGCGTATCCATCACGGACGAGATCATCTCTCCAGTCGCCGTACCGTCTGTTATTACCGTCAATGACGATACGCTCAAGTCCCTCGGGGCGGAGGGTGAGGGTTGGGTGCTCCTCAGTAGTGGTGGTGGTTGTGGTTGTTGCTGAAGGGGCCATCTTGTAAAACTGATACTTCCTTGAGATAAAGTCTGAACCAGATGCTTCGGTGGTGAGCTGTTGGCTTGGATTGAAGTTGTAGATCGAAATTCCCATTCCTCTTTATAACCAGCTCGAAGAAGCGGCTCTTCGGCCCCACAGCGTTCAAAACATTCGTGCGTAGACTAAAATCTGGGGTAATGTAGGATCAGCAACGAGTGAATAGAATGTCCGAACCGAACCAACCGAGTTCAACCGAGCGGACAAGTCTGCAAAGTGTGCAGAGAGGCTTCCATCTCGGTCCTCTACTAATCATTTGACCATCTTTACGGCGTATTTCGCCTCACAATTGGGCTAGAACACTGCTTCCCGCGCCGAGACCCGTGAACGGGTGGCAGATCAAGAATCCCATAGGAGGCTCTAGCGGCTCAAATTACGCGACATGGCTCCGCGGTAATGAACCTTCAATTACTTGTAGTGTCTGGTTTTCGGATCATGACGTTGAAGCAAGTCGCAATTGACTGTGCATACCTGGATGCTTTGCATCCCATTCTATCCAGTTGGCCTTATCTAGTACAAAAGCAATTGACTGACATGAAGCCCATGAGTCTACTGTCTAATTTTTTATAACTACATTATAAGAGATATTTGTGTTATAGCTCATATTCGTGTGGTTACGGCGCTGTTAAACTCATATCGTATTGGCGTTTCGCAAGGGTAGGAAGAGCCTCAGCTTGTCACTGGCAACGGAGATATCCCAATGAGATAGCTCAGTGCTCCTAGGCAAATGAGAGAGACATTTCTATGAACCCAGTCGATCTTAGTACGATATCAGGGTTTTAGTTTACCTTGGCAAAGGGATCACAAGTTGTCACAAGAAGGGGCGATTGTTCCCCTTGTAACCCAACTGGCAGCCTTCTCAAGGATGATAGGCAATTTCCGAACCTCTCACGTATGATCAGCTTACACAATGAGCCCATATCATGGAGTCCGAGCGGCTCGGCTCGGTGTGCATGGGAATGAAACCGACGAGGATGATCGTTTGGAGTTTTATATCAGGCATGCACCCACTGGCGATCTACTGCTTGACTTTGAAACGTTCCATTCTTCTGTCAAGCCACCTATGCTGGACCTTTTGTGAAAGGTATGTAAGGCAAATGCTTTTGTCAATTCATTACTGCACAGGGTATCTAATCCGAAGTCATAATATGCTCGAGTAAGTTTGCGATAAAACTCGGGGAGTCTTTTGACCAGTCATACGCCATCTCAGCACATCCCTTGATCTCCAATCGTGGCAAAGTCGCTCTCCATCACAGCCCAGAAGTGATCCAAAGGCATAGCCTGGAAGGGATCCTGGAAGTACTCTAATGGATCAAACACAAACGAATCCGTCCCTACATCGCCAAACTGATTCGGCGATAACATCCTTTGGTCGTTATTTGTGGTCTGCAAGTCTTGCTGTGGAGGTCTTTGTGTTTGATCAACAGAAGAGCTATTGTCGCCCGACAAGACCTGGTTCACCCGCTGCGTCAATTCGAGCACGCCTTTCACAAATTCGCTGTGTTGTCCGACCCTTCGATAGCAGTCTGCCACGTAGTCCGATGCAGTGCGTACAAGCTCCCCATCACTGCGCCCCATGCGCTTGTGAGGCTTCTTGAATGTCTGCAGCGCGAGGGTTGTCGCAGCAAGGAAAGTGGGCGTAGGTGTTAAGAGGAGGAAATCAGGTTGTGAATCTGCAAACTCTGCAACTTGTGTTATGATAGACCTTGCAGCTTCCACACAGGTTGTTTGGCTTTGCAGTAGTCGTGCTGTACTAATCTTGGCCTCATGCCTTTGTACTTCTTTGCTGAAAGAGGCCTCGGGGAAGAGGAGAGATGCTCGTAGAAGGGTAATTTGAGCCTGTTTCAGATGTGTCAGTAATTGCGGCGTTGTTTTGACAGAGGAAACTTACTTGGTGGAATTGCTGAGACAGAAAAACTGCAAATGAACGCTCTTCTGAGCTTTTGGAAGCGCTCTGGTTCGCCTTCACATCTTCCGACGCCTCGTCAAGCCAATCGACAAGCGCCTGATCTAGCTCTGAGATGCCCGACAGGAACTCCAAAGCGGTCTCTGCTCTGCGCTGAAAGATGTGCTCACTAATCTTACCGACTAGCAAAGACAGCGACACCCATCTGATGAAGCAGGGATCGAGGCCACTGGTCTTGTCGGGCAACGGCTGGTCGCAATCGGTAATCTCAATCGCGCTCGGCCGACCGGTCTCCAATTGCATGGACTTCTCCAAAGCATAGCATGCCCACCAAACCTGGGAATGCAATCGTCGGTCGACTTGGTTGCCGGAATCTTGGTTCGGATTGGATATAACGATCTTGCGATGGAAACCTATCGAGTAGCCAATCCGTATGGCTTGGCCTAGGAGATGCCAGCACTGGCCATCCTTCCCTGTAGACATTGTCAGCGTCAATAGTCAGAGGATTTTATGAGTTCGAAGAGAAGGATCTCAACGTGTGAGATGTCGGGTGAGGATTGGCTGAGGATGTGAGTGAGTAATTACCTCTTGCGCGCATTGCGATTGCGAGTAATACAAGCGCTTGTACCGAGCTCATATATGGGAAGCTCAATAGGTGACTTACTAGGGAATAAGCCCCAGTGAGATAGCCAGTTGCCGTTGGCGATATTTGACCTTCGTGGTCGTCCATTCCGATGCTTAGTACTGCGTAGACTGCGACAAGCGCTGGCGCATCGACTGAGGTCACCGCGCCTTGGAGCCCAGTCGGGGATGTCTGTTGCATCTCGGAAAATCGCAGAACGTCGGATATGAAGGCTGTATGATCGAGGACGGGGATGAGAGGGTGCGTGCGACTGAAGTATTTCTTCAAACAGGGCTCCATGACTGACATGCTGGGAAGGTCTGGGAGAACTGGCACTAATGGGAGGGCGTATTCTTCTGTGAAGCACATCCCCCATCGGAAATGTCTGCCAATTGGGTCGAATCCGCGTCGCTGGAGGAAAAGGTCGATAAATCGGGTGAGGCATTGTAGGCTGCTGGAGCCCATGTACTGCACGCAAGCTCAATTAGTATGCAGCTGTGAGTCGAAGCCCGAGTACTTACCTTGATGCGATGCGACGACTCATCAGTGTTCATGACCACATCAGGACTATCGTTCGAGTGCACATCCGTACCGCTATCAGGCGTGCTATGGCTCTCCTGGTATGCGCGCTCGATCCACGATGGATTCCTCTCTTTGTTCCCTGCATGTTGCGACCCCACGATCGAAGACGCGGGAGAGCTCTGTTGGCTCGTAGTCGCAATTGAAGCCCGGCGCTGAATCGGGGATATTGTAGATATGCTCTGTGAGCTCTTATGTGGCCATTTGCGCACAGCTGGACCATTGGGTCTTCGTGGGTCAAAGGTCTCACACTCGTCGCCGCGAAGAACACAATTACGGCATTTGGGCGTTGTCGCGTCGCATCGCACTTTTCGCTTGCGACATTGTGTGCATGCTAGCGATAAACGACCACGCTTTGATCGCGGCGGTCTTGGTGAGGGAGGTTGTTCTTGTGATACCGTATCCATTTTGGCTAGGTCTGTAGGCAGTGGCAGAAAACTTGGGAGCGCGATCCTGAGAGATGGAAAGGATTTAGACAACTTTGGGATATTGACGATAATTCAAGATGAACGTAGAAGGCTCTTTGACGACGTGGTCACTTTTAGGCCCGCGACTCAGAGTCTCAAGTACGATATCCCGAGGCTTGGTTCAATTGACAACAACAGAGTGAGGCCGTGAGCTCAGTCAGAGATTCTACGTCTCTCCGAGACGGTGACCGAGGGTGTCGTCAACAATTTGTATCCCCCGCAGATAGCCATGACACAGGGCGCTATCGCAGTGAGCGTCCGGGGTACAGTGCACTAAAAACATGTTCCCCGCATGCCTGGGGATCTCCGAATCGCGGAAGAGCTTCGCGGCTTCAGATCAGAGGAATATTTCCTCGCGGGGTAGACTCTGGGGTCTCCTAATAGAGACTAGAAGGCCCCCACGAAGTTCGAGGCCCCAGCTTAACTTGGTCATATTCAATTGTGCTCGTTTTCATTGGAGATGAGCTCTTGAGTCGTTGAGGAGGCGTCGTCGCTAAACTTCGGTTCGATTCGGTTCGGAAAAGGTCAGCCTCTGAACCGAATCGAGGGGTAGGTCTGTCGCTGAGAGCTGCAGGTTGGCCGATTTGAGATGAGACGCGACTCAAGACTCGCGGCCAAATGCAAAGCATAATGATCAGACTTGATGCTTTATTTGTCCTGATCATGTCCAAATGTCATCCAATGGTATTGGTCGCCTCAAATCACTTTTTGTTTGCGTCCTCCAGAGGGCCTCAGAAAGCTTGCGCTGCTCAGGTTGTTGAGCTTCAGCACGCTTCCCAATGCCGACTACGCAGCTGGCTATGTTCATAGTGTCAACGCTCGCGGTCGTGTCTTCAATTTCACCGTAGGAGTTCTATTATTTGAATGTGCAAGAATGTTTTCGTCGGAGAAGTCGTGAGAAATATGCTGGTCATCGAAGGAGAATTCGCCGGCATCCTGCTGGTATTCTCGTGGTAGAACAGTGAACTTTTTATGCGACTTCAAGGGCAGGCAGGCATCAAAAGATTACCTACCATCAAGGCGTCAGCATACCTAGCGAAAAGTGTCTACCTTCCGGATGGATCACTCCATATAATTTATCTTAATTATTTCAGAGAGCTTACGTGTTGCCATCGTCCTTTTTCTTGGTTTGCCTTTGCGCTGTTGGTGCGTGTTTGCTTTTCTCACATTTGCGCATGTACTCGTCTGGGAACAAAGCGACAACACCATCCAACCAAACATGAATTGTCTTATTTTGGACTTATCCTTTGAATTGCAAGATTATTTCCTTGTTTCGCCCTTCTTTAATGCTTCAATTTCTGTCATCCCTTGCTGGGAAAAGACGCTTGACAGGCATCAGCTGTTGGCCAGAATCAATTGCTTGCTTCAAGTTGCAAACTCACGACTTGCACAGTTAGTTGCCCATGAGCTTCTTCCCAAGTCATCTGTTTTTTTTTACTATTGTCGACGACCAGTGTATCATTCAGTTTTCTTCTTTCGGGGCATCGATTCCCGACAAACAGATTAACACGCGACTTCTCCGCCGCACATATTGAATGGCCTTAGGTGAGTGTCAGTATCTGTTGGCACCACCTGGAGGGAGATGTGCTGGAGATAGGGCACTGTGCACCCTAAAACTTCAGCACTCCGATTGAGTTTACAAGGGTATTTAACCCAGCAGTTCAAATAAAGTTGGAAGCTTCCACTGCATCCAAAATCTACCTTAGAGTAGCACTATCAAGTTTGAGTAATTTATCTCAATTTAGGATTCCAGGGTAAGGTTTTAGTGACATGTTTGGAGAGTAAATTATTCCACTTTATGTCAACATTCGTTGCCATGAGCTTTCGTGGCATCGCGGTCGCAACCCCATCATGGTGTTGCAAACCCCAAGATAATTGAGATTCCAGTCTGTCTCAACTCAGAGCGTTCCTTGCCCGTAACCTCTTTGTACAGTGAATAAATGAAAGTGCTTCACTTTTCCTCCCTCTACTTGTCTCACAAGCCAATCGCACAATACCTAATTGCCGTTTCCCATCGGCACGCTACGAAGATCATGCAACCCTCCCGGAACCTACATCCCGAACCGAAAGCGAGCCGAACCAGCCCAACCTTATCCTCGAAGAAGTGGTTCGTTCAATAATCTCCTGTTTACAAAATCGCGAGTTCCTGTTCGATCGATTTCTCGGCTGTAACATCACGCGTATCATGTCGGAGACTCAACAGTCACAGCCATCTCAAGATGAACAGCCAAACGAGAAGGACTCTGTCGGCGCGCGCCTCCAGCCCGTTGAGACGGGTGCATCGTACGAGCCTCCGCCGATGAAGACACTTCAGCGGCGTCTTGTTGTTCTTTCTCTTTGTTTGACACTGTTCCTCTGTGCATTGGATACTACTATCTTGGCAACGGCACTTCCCACTATTGGTAAAGAACTACATGTATCAGCTCGCGAGTATGCCTGGATTGGATCCTCGTACACCCTGTCCACGACAGCGGTGACGCCTGTATGGGCAAAGGTGTCTGACATCGTCGGTCGCAAGGTTAGCATGATGACTTCAACTGGTCTTTTCATGGCTGGGAGTCTCATTTGTGCTTTGGCGAGCTCAAGTGGCATGTTGATCGGAGGAAGGACTGTCCAGGGTCTTGGAGGTAAGTACGCTCTATCAAACAACGACTTCAACCCGCTAACTGGACTAAGGCGGCGGCTGTATGGTACTTATTACTATTCTAATCGGAGATCTATTTCCTCTAAAAGATCGTGCCAAATACTATGGCATAACAGGAATAGTGTTTGGCGTGGCTGGAGCCATTGGGCCCGTACTGGGTGGTGTCTTCTCTCAGGCAGTGACATGGAGATGGTGCTGTAGGTTGACACAACATACCCTTTTAAAGATAGCTGCTAACATCACCAGTCTACATCAACTTACCCTTTGAGGGCATTGCACTGATTGGGCTGTTCTTCCTACTCAAGGTTGACATCGAGAAGGAACCTCTCGTCGACGGACTTCGCAGCCTCGACTGGCCTGGATTCGCTTTCATCATTGGCGGCACAATTTGCTTCCTCTACGGACTTGAAGCTGGCTCAGGTGGACTTGCACCCTGGAAGTCTGCTTTTGTTATCTGCCTCTTGGTCTTTGGGGTTGTCATCTTGGCACTCTTCATGGTCTGGGAAGCGAAGTTTGCCAAAAATCCCATCATCCCAATAAGAATCTTCCAGAGCACCACCAATATCGCCGCCTTCGCCGTCGCCAACCTTCACTCGTTCGTTTTCATTGCCTGCGATTACTTCCTGCCGCTGTACTTCCAAGTCGTTCTGGGCTTTTCGCCAATTATATCCGGAGTCACACTCTTCCCTCTCATCCTCCCGATGTCTATCTCAACTGGTGTCGGAGGACTGATTGTGAGAAAGACGGGCAACTACAAGCTTATCATCTTGGTTGGTGCCGCACTGATGACTTTGGGAATCGGTCTCTTCATTAGCCTCGGTCAACACAAGGAATGGCCTAAACTAGTCATAGCAGAGGTTATCGCAGGTCTCGGCTGCGGTGTACTCTTCCAGAACCCTATGATCGCTCTTCAAACGCATGTCCGCCAGAGAGATATGGCGGCGACCATGTCAGCGTACACTTTCATGCGTGGTCTTTTTGTCTCGATATCAATTGTTGTTGGAACGGTCTTTATCCAGCGTACTGTTCACGGTGGCAACTTGACTGCTGTGTCTAGTGACAAGGCGCAGGGCGAGACTGACAAGCATGGGTATGTCAGTGGTCTACGTGTTATGTGGGCATTCTACACAGCTTTGTGCGGACTGATGCTTGTGTCGGCTGTTTTCATCAAACCAAAGCCAGTGAAGATGGAAGAAGTCAGTAGTGAAGCAGCAAGTGAGGCTCAACAGAGCGATAAGTGTTGATTGAAAGCAGAGCCAAGCTAAGATGAGGAAGTGTAATAGCGAAACCACCAAGAGACATACAGGATCATGGCGAGCTTGTAGACAAAGAAGGATATTTCCACCATCTGAAAACATCGAATGCTTCCAAGTGACGTATCTTATACTCAACGACCTCAAATAGAGGTACTGTTGAGCAAAAACATGGACCATCAAACGAATTGATGGCAAAAATACGTGGTTCCGCCCGGGATCGAACCGGGGACCTTCTCGGTGTTAACGAGATGCCATAACCAACTAGACCACGGAACCGAGGCTTTTGATGACTCATCTCGCTCAGCGGGAACTTATGTTGGTGCTCTCATTGTCCCTACAACAATTGGGTCGCTGTTCGAAGGTCATGGACGCAAGTATGAGGTGAGAGGGTCTCTTGCTTTCCACTGAAGCGCAAAGTCTAGAAACTTCTTGACGATTGATCGGCTTCGATTAAGGTTAAGCATCGAACTGCCGGGTTTAACGGCTTGGAGTCGTGAGCATCGCGACAACGGGATTGGTGAACGCGACCCAGATGACTTCAAATGTGGGCGGCCAGTGACAATCTCGTTCAGTCACGAATACGTCACGGCGATAACATCACAAGTTCCCAAGACCAACTGTAATGAATGGCATTAATAGATGAATTGGGTATTAAGTAAATTGAAGTAAAGTCTATAATAAAATTAAACGCTATGATGCCACCAATTAATTTTCGGGTTTCCAGCCCCAATAATAACTTTTAGGAGATGATTATGTGAATGATTGCTTCGTGTTGACTCTGTCAATGTCGTAAGGGTTGCCCTCATACGACCTGCGACGCGACGCCATTGAAGCCCGCGACGCGCGCGATGCACGAGAAGCGTGCGATCGTACAGAGTGGTGTGACCTGCTAGCAGTGATGGGAGCGTAGGCAGGCTCCTCAACCTCTGTTGAGGCATCGTCGTCAAAGTTCTCCTCCTCGGGAACAGTTTCGTCATTCTTCTCCTCCTCAGATGGGGGAGCAGCGTCGTTTTGAAGCTTGCGCATGAAAGCAGCGGATTGAGCGGCGAACTTGCACTTCTCACGGATGGAAGCACCGTACTTGTAAAAGAGGAAAGGGAAGGGAACGCAAGCCAGGGCGAGGAAAGCAGGGACAGATGAAGCCCAGTGGATGCCAAGATCTTTGTACATGTATGATGTGAAGAGAGGGAATGCGGCACCGAAGAGAGATCGGAGAACCGAGTTGGCAGCCAGGACGGAGGCGGCGAAGATGGTGTAGGAGTCAATGAGATAGTTCATAACACTGAGGAAGACAAGAACCATGCCGAATCCGAAGGGGACACCGGCAGCGATACTGGCCATCCAGTGGATGCTAGGGTCGTTGGTCCAGGCGAACCAGAAAAGACCAATGGGCAGACAGACGGAACCGATAAGACAGGCAGGGAGACGAGCCTCGGGAGGTGCGAAGCCACCGTTCTTCTGCTCGATCTTGATGTAGCGCTTGTTCTGGGGGATGGTGTATGCGATAGCCAGGAGCATACCGACCATGATGCCAAGGAAGGCCAGGCCACCAACACCAGAGTTCCAGCCGCGGTTCTGCTGGTACACAATAGGGAAAGCACCGAAGAGCATGTACAGGGTACCATAAACGATAGCCATGTAGATGGAGAGGAGAAGGACAATAGGCTCCTTGAAGAGCAGGATCCAAGGTCTGGACAGGGCGGTCTTGAAAGACTCAGTAAGAGTGACCTTACCACGCTCGTAGTCAATCTGGCTGACGTAGACATGTCCTGTGATCTTGGAGAGCTTGGAGGCACGTTGTCGGAGAAGGACGGGGGCGTATGTCTCGGGGACCAAAAGGGTACCGACGATCCAGAGAGCACCAGAGAAGGCACCGAGGAAGCCCATGACCCAGCGCCAGCCAGCGTTCATACCGAGGAAGCCTCCAATGATGGGACCAAGAACGGGTCCGAGGAAGGGAGCAGCAGCAAAGATGGCCATGGCGAGACCACGCTGAGAGGCAGGGAACATGTCGGCGATGGTACCACCGGCGTTGGTGAGAGGCGATGAGCCGAAAGCGCCAGCGAAGAAACGGAGGACGATCAGGGTCTGGGCGTTCTGTGCGCCCGCGCAGCCTGAGTTGAAGGCAGTGAGGGCGGCATAGGTACCGATGAAGAGGTATTGACGACCGAACATCTCACTGAGAGGGGCCCAGAGAAGGGGACCGATTGCGAAACCCAAGACGAAGAGCGACACACCCAGGGTAGCCACCTCTTGGCTGATGTGGAATTCCATGATGATCTCACGGATACCGCCTGTGTAAGCCGACGACACGAGCGCAACAGCAAGGGTTGTGAGAGCGACGGTCATGGTGATGAACCACTTCTTGACCAAGCTAAAGGTCATAGGGTTTCGGGGATCGTTGGGAATCCATTTCACACGGTAGGGGTCTTCCTCAGTACCTGAGCCATCGTACTTGTAATCTCGAACCTCTGGTGTGATGCCAGCCTGGTCAGCGACTAATCGCCAGTAGGGTATTCTTGTCCGCGCAGGGACTTCGATGTTTTCCGAGTCGCTCATCGTTATTGTCGTAATCTAACTACCGATCGAGGCTGTGGAATGATTAACGTTTGGTGTTCCGCGTCGGTTAGTGTTATTGCGATCTGTGGTGTGAGAGACAAGATCTATGTCGATCACCGGTGACTCGGGGAGCCAAGGCAGTTTATAAACAGAGACAAGGGAAGGTTCCACATCAAAACGGTACAGTTTTTTATTAAGCAACGACGTAACGAACACGACTAACGACTAAGGAGTTCAAATCTCTTCAATTCCATGGCATGGATTCGTCGGATCCGCCGACCGGCCGTAAGTCCCCGTACAGGCTTGGGCTTCTCGTGGTGACTGGGTCCTTGCGTTAAATCCGGCAAGGGATGATATCACCAAGCGAGAGACTAGAACCTTCTGGGTTACTCCTTTATCTCGTTATGGTTATGCCTCGGCCCATCACCTCTTAGCTTGTCGGACCCGGAACGGGTTTTCGGCCGTAATCATATAAACCCCGGCCCTTGATACGGGTATTTTTTACTTTGGACTGGTTACAGTCGGAAACTGCGTGGGTTTATAATATCTGCGACGTAACCTTTGCTGTCAGATGCAAGAGATTATGTTTTGGGTTCGATGATGCACATTTTCTACGTAATTTGACTGTTTCGGAGAGCTGGTTGAGTCCGTCAAGACATCTTCCGCGGAAACTCCATGGAGATTTGTACGAAAACTTTGCGAAAATAGTTTCATTGGCCGAGGATTGTGCTAAAAATCTGTTTGCCACGGAGTTGCGTCATGACTTTTCCCGAAATCCGGTTTCAGCTTAGCAATCTCTCGGTCCCGAGGCACAGAATTCGCCTAACCCAGCTCTTCTCCCTGGAGACGGAGCTTGCTGACTCGTGAACTCCTGTTGCTTATCGCATGATCCGCTTGTTAAGCACCAGGGTAGATCTCTCGTATCTAGATTCGAGGGTTTGAAATGGAGATCTTTTACGTAGTATCCAATCATACCAATGTCCCGGAGTTAGGATATGCTTAGGCCCAGCAGATGTCAGGGTGAATAAACTTCTCTGGGGTCATGCCGTGCCGTCGTGGGCTATTTATGTCCAGCGTTGATGTTTGTTGCCTGAGAAAGCCACGTCAAAGCAATCCCAACATTGGAGATTTAACTAGTCATGAAGCCACAATAAAAGCAAGCGAATGCTTAGATAGAAAATGCCAACTACTAATACCTGCAAATACTGTTCCTGCTTCTCAAAATTGCTGACTCTTCAATGATTTGAACAGCTGCAGGGTAGGACTGATCCATGCAGTTGTCTCACGGTATCACGCGAGTCGGAATCCCGCTGCAGACTGGAGTTGACAACGACGCGTCACCCAGATACAAAGCCCGTTTAGTGACATGAAACACCCCCAGCCAACTCCGCTCCTCCATTTGAACAATAAAATGGTAAGCCAGTGTTCATGGCCGCTCCATGCGCATTTGAGCTGCCGGCTCCTCAGAGCGCGTCGTTTTCATTCAGGTTCCTGAGACTCTAATTCCGTTCGACCTTTCAGCAAAACAGCTAGGTTCCGTGGTCTAGTTGGTTATGGCATCTCGTTAACACCGAGAAGGTCCCCGGTTCGATCCCGGGCGGAACCACATTTTTTTGTTTTTCGGCACTTTGATCTCGCCAAGACGGGCACCATCTTTGCCAAGCACCCAAGTCATGCTTTCAACGGTTCTTGTCCGTATTCTTATCAGATCTGTTATAGAGTTCTGTTCAATGGTCATTCCATCCTTTTTATTTGGAATTTTCACTCACGCGCTCAGTTGTAGGCCTCCTGAGTCGTATGCCGAAGGCGGTCAGAGTCATCAGATCATGCAGAATCGATCCCATTCACTCACTGTAGGTACTACTAGGCATCCTAGGAACCTATGCTGAGCCATCATGATGCGTAGGAATATGCAACGTTAACCTTGGGTTCGTCTAGACCATTCCGGTCAACACTCTAGCCCAGGCCTCCCGTCCAAGCTAGCCCTACGCAGCCGCAAACAAACCCGGATCTAGTAGGGCCGAGCCAGGAACCAAATCAGGCTGGAATTGAACCGTTCTTCTACAATGCATGCACATACGTCGCACACAAGTTCATCGCGACTGGCTGGCTATACCGGTTAAGCATCTTGTATCACATCGTGCAACTCATTCCGTGCTTTCACCACAGAATCATGAGGTCTATTGCCTCGAACAATGCCTCACGTCCTAGCATTAATGAAGGAACATAATGGCCTCACGTCGTATGACTGGCACTGCCCCGAATCAAATTTGCTCATTTTCCAAAGGACCACCCAGCCCCGTTATTCTAAGCACTAATAACCCTTGCTCGCTGAGCTGTTAGTGACAACCAAGGCACGTGCATAGCGAAGGATGGCGCTTGGGAATACGCTTGTCTCGAGCATAGTTTCCGATGCGAAGCAGCGAATGGCGGAGGTAGTTTCGAACCACGGTGAGCTGAGGATCGGGCCGTGAGGTGATCCTTTCAGCTACAGCATTTGGTATGTAAAGCTGAACTATCCCAGCGACGATCTTGATTCATCACCAACTGCACTTCACTTCTTTCTCTTCACAAGACTCAACATGCATTCATCTTTGTTCACGCTATTGGTGGTGGTGGCCTCAGCCCATGCTTCCTGTGCCCGGGCTACGCGCAAGTTCTCTCTTAAGACAACTTACGACTCTAGCAACTTCTTTGATCAATTTTACTTCAGAGATGTACGTTATTGACCTCAAAATCAGCCGGACAACTCTGACAACATAGGCTGCCTACTACGATAGTATCGACCCTTCCTACGGAGGTGATCCCACTCACGGATCAGTCAACTACTTGAGCAAAAGCAAAGCTCAATCTGCTGGTCTTGCCAAAACAACTAACGGCCAAGTTTACGTTGGTGTTGACTCTGTGAACAAGGCTAAACTTCTTGGCTCAAGCAAGACTAGACATGGCAGAGACAGTGTCCGTCTGGAGTCCAAGGCAACTTATGGCAATGGCCTTCTGATTGCCGACATTGAGCACATGCCTGGTACGGCTTGTGGTGTTTGGCCATCCTTGTGAGTTCCGCATCATTGGATGTTTTGGCCGGGCTGATAAGCTAACATCTGTCGCAGCTGGTCGTACAACTTTGACGAAGACCCAGTCGGGGAAATTGACATTATCGAAGGGATCAACGACCAAAGCCAAAACGTTGTCTCGCTGCATACATGCGGTGCTTGCAAGTTCACCAAGATCGGCGGTCTTGACGAACGCCCTAATTGCAACAACGGGGGAACTGAGTCTGAGCAATGCGAGGACGGCACCAACTAGTCAGTGTATCATGGTATAATACAGGACAATAAGCTAACTTCATGTTCTCAGCGACGGTTGCGGTAGCACTCACGCCTCTGGTTCATATGGATCAGCCTTCAACAAGGGCAAAGGAGGCGTCTATGCTGTCTGGCTTGAGTCTGATGCTCTGAAGATTTACTGGTTCAACCGCCAGAGCATCCCCGCCGATATCAAGTCTGGAAACCCCGATCCCAGCAAATGGGGTACTCCTGCTTCCCAGTTCCTCAGCGGTTCTGGCTGTAACGTTGGAAAATACTTCAAGGGACAAACCATTGTAAGTCTAACAATAGACACAAAAAGTCGGGTACTAATGCGAAACAGATTATCAACACAGCATTCTGTGGAGACAACATTGACCAAGGCACTTGGAACGAAGAATGCAAGGCTTCTACTGGATCCAAGACCTGTGATGACTATGTCACCAATCATCCTGAGGCCTTCAAAGAGTCATACTGGCTCTTCAACTCTATCAAGTATTACCAATAGTTATTTTAGTTACGATTAGAAGCAAGCGTGTCATCTTCCAGCTTGCATGCCTTGCAAGATTAGCTCAACGAGCTGTAATGTCATAAATGGAAGCTAAGCTTTCCTTGTGGTCTGTTAAAACCTGTTTATTTGTCCGAAGATCGAAGACCCAGGATGTTAGATTTTTTCCGAGTCATAACGCCAATGCTCTACGCCAGACTTATTTTCAACATACTCAAGGACTCCTATAATTGCCCCCATTTTGTTGACCGCTTCATCCCCAGCATCGCGTCTAGACTGGCATTTTGGGCACTGTCTGAGCTTTATGCTGTTGTAGTTACCACAATACGTTGCTTCTCCTTGATACTGCATGCACTTCCAGAATATCACTTTCTCATGTACGTCAGTTGTTCTAACCCAGCTGATGGGTCCGGAGTCTGCCATAGTGCTTCCTTGGATACTGCTGAGTCTATTTCGAGTTGAAATGGTCGTATTTGTGCTTATATTTAGTTCTCAGGGTTTGGTGTAAGCTGATGGAGATATTTGTGGAGGGCTTTTATATTCATAATTGTCTTCCGGAAGAATCCTGTTAACACCATGTTCACGGTACTGCTTGCTGTCCGTGTAACTGTGATACTCTACGGTACTGTATAGGCATTTATAAATAGCTAGCGGCGAAGTCCTGAATGGTTCATAATGACTCCGTGATACAAGTCATATATTTAATGTCACGAAATACTACACTTCTAGATGGTCCATAATCAATGCCTCTTAGTAGAGCAATGTATTCATGAGCTAGATAGATCAAAACACCAGCAAATAGGGTAAACATTTCTTGTTAAATTGCCATCTGTTCTTTCTCACCAGTCATACTGTTTAGAGCGAAGCGTATTGGATGCCTATGATAGGAAGTGTCTTTCGTCTCCTCAGAGCTTTAAATCTTCTGTGAATATAGACGTCCACATGGAGATGTTCAACTTAGTATCTGAGACACTATTAAAATCTTGGGCTGATCATTCTTTTTTCTACATTCAACACATAGTCACTAGCTGGAATCCTTAGCCCAATGTCACCACACCGAGATCGCCACACATTGAATGCAACAAAGTTTCGCATATCACCATACGCCTTTTTGTATTGACTCCTGAGTAAAGAGTGAGTGGTGATACAGGAATGAATTGGCAATGGATGTAACATATGTGTCTAGTACGGTCTTAGTCCTCTGTTCGGAGTCTGCCAACTGAGTGTTGGTGCATTAGAGAGCGCTGCGATTAGTAGCAACGCATGTTCCTACGTCATGGAAGGGAGTTGCTCCGTCACAGTCGGCATTGGTGGTGCGCCGAGAAACAGCAGCTGAAGTCTCAGCCGAAACAGTGAGTGTCTCAGTGGTACAATAGGCGGCAGCATTCGCTGTCGAGAGGAGGCTAGTAAAAAACTAAGTGAAAGTCTTGCTTACTTGAGTGATTCATGCCTTAGCCATGGTGGCGTCGACAAGGCCCAGCGCTCACGTCGTTGACGACGATGAAGACCAAAACGCCCATGATGATTTGAAATAGTCTTAGTGGCGTAAGGCTCGATAAGCTTATAGCAGTGGGAAAGTAGAAAGCAGATGTCTTGTGTCTGGCATCCTATTTGATGACTCTTATCTCACTCTTTACATTCACATTCCCATGTCCATTGTACCATATCGGGCCGAGCCCAAAATACAGAAGCGTAAATTCTGCCCCTGGCTGCTGCAGTACCAATGTTTGTGGCTGAAGATGTATCCAATGGCCCGCGACCGATAACGTGCCTCAAAAGACTAAAAGTCAATAGTTTTGGGCCGAACCAATGGCTTTAAGACAGACACAGCACATGAAGCTTGGCAAGAAGAAGAGCTCAACCAGCTCAAACCAAGACCAAGCAAACAAACAGCAAGGGTAACAAAGAAATGCTTATAGGACGCCGGTGCTGGTGGTCAATGACTTCAATGATGAAGTAAGTCGCTGTTCTAGTAGCCAAGATAAGTTAATGGAGTCTACCTGATGTATTGGATGTCTCGGGGAACTACACATACCCTGTCGATGATTCGCTGGGTTCAAAGTTCGTGATTGCACACTACTGCAGGGCTGTGCATACGGCTTCCTAACCGGGCTTCCCCTCATGGCCTGACGCTAGCCCTCCCTTTTCGCATATGCCAGCAGAAAAAATATCTCACCTCCGCTTGGAAAGCAACGTTTCCCTGTACAAACCCCCGCTGAACTTTGCTCAAGTTATCATTTAAAGTTTGCAAGCATGGCAGGGTCACCTCCAACGTCAAAATCCCCTTCCCCAAAGGAATCATCGCCAAAGGAATCGTCACCAAAGGAATCATCGCCCCACGAACAGACAGCACCACTGGAGCCCACTGAACTCGAAGCGGATGAGGGGAATATCGCGGACGATGATTCAGCCCTCGGCGAAAACGATGCTGGGAGCTCCACAGCTTCGATCGCCTCAAGCATTTACAAATTCAGAATTGAAAATGGCAGATCATACCATGCTTACAAAGATGGCATCTATGTTGGCCCAAACGATAACTCGGAACAAGACCGCCTGGATCTTCAGCATGCACTTTGTCTCCTCACTTTTGACAACCAGTTATACCTTGCGCCCATCTTTCAGGAGGGCGAGACACCAGTGAAACGGGTCTTGGACATCGGCACGGGTACAGGGTGCTGGGCAATTGACTTTGCTGATGATCATCCTGAAGTGACTGTCATAGGCATTGACTTGAGCCCAATCCAGCCTGCATTCGTGCCGCCTAACGTCGAGTTTCAGATTGATGACGTGGAAGAGGACTGGACATTCTCAGAGCCATTCGATTATATCTATACCAGGTTTATGACGGTCTCGCTCGCCAACTGGCCACGGTTCTTCGGACAAAGTTTCACAAATCTAAATCCCGGTGGCTGGATGGAGGTCGTGGATATCCTTCCTCCAACCTCCGATGATGGTACAATGGCTCCTGAAACGGCTCTATATCAGTGGTCAAAACTCTTGCTTGAAGCTACAGAAAAGATGGGTCGACCCTTTGGAGAAACAATGACCTATAAGACACAGATGGAAGCTGCCGGCTTCCAGAACGTCACACAGCGCGTTTTTAAATGGCCACAAAACCGTTGGCCTAGGGAGCAAAAGTATAAAGAGCTAGGTAAACGAATACCTCCTGGTGCCATTCATAGAATACAGACTGACCGATTTAGGTTCATGGACACTCGAGAATATTTCTAGTGGCCTTGACGGCATTAGTAGTGCTCTGTTCACTAGAGTACTGGGCTGGTCGAAACCCCAGTTAGATGTTTTCCTGACTGATGTTAGAAAAGATCTCAAGAACCCCTCCATCCACGCATACTGGCCTATGTGAGTTATGAACCTTGACCACAGGGAAAGATAACTAACACGAATATAGTTACGTCATATGTGGACAAAAGCCTCAAGAGTAGTGAATACTTGATGACATCATGAAGCCTGTTTGCGAAAAAGTCGATGAATGAGAAGAAAAGTAACGAACAACCTCAGATTTGTCACGACTGAAGAAATCCAGACACATGTAGATAGAAGTTAGTTTATGTGAATTTTATGAATAAAAGCAGCGTTGAAAACAATATCAGATATGACTTTGTCTGGCTTAGTGACTACACCACACGGGACCTGCCGTTCTGGTGACAAATCAAAGCGAGACCTTCGCGGAGTTGCTCCTCGCATTAATCAGACACGGAAGAACACCTAGGCCGCCCCTTCATGCTATTGGTTCTTACGTGCATGATTATCTAAAGCGGATAAATCTGAATCTTTCAAGGTCCAGACTATAAAGGATACCATGGTCCTCGCACGAATAGAACGTGTTGAGGGTCGAGGACTATCGGGGTAGGGCGTCAAAAGTCCGCAACTCCGCACTTTGACCTAGGACAGCAACGAACCATACCTGGTTTATAAACCCGTATAACCAGGCCTATTGAACTTCAAAGTAGTTCGTTAACAAATGACTAGAATAACTTCATAGTAACACCAACCGAAGAGGTCATTTTTCACGATTACACAATGTCCCATAACGTCGTTTTTGTTACCGGTGCTACCGGCTCCCAAGGATCCGCTGTTGCAAGACGACTCCTTGAGCATGGTTGGATCGTACGCGCTACGGCTCGTAACATGGACTCTCTAGCCGCTAAGAGACTACAAGACCAAGGTGCTGAAGTTAGCCTTGGCGACTGGGACAACGAAGCAGTTCTCAGGGAGGTCCTCAGCGGATGCACACACGTATTCATGAATCTGGTGCCGAATATCACAACATTCACTTCGGAAATACCGGCAGCGAAACGCATCATCGACATAGCGAAGGCAGGTGGCGTGAAACATATGATCTACTCCAGCGGTATGGCCATCAAAGACATGGAAAAAGACAAATACCATGATCCAGAACACCCTGTTGGACGCGCCCATGGATGGAAGAAAGAAGTAGAAAATCTCGTCAAGGACGCTGGATTCGAGAAGTGGACAATTCTCCGAGGGGGCTTTTTCATGTGTAACTTCCTGGCGCCCAAAGTCAATATAATGTGCTCTGGTCTCGTAGCGAGCAACATATGGTCAACTGCCTACACCCCACAGGAACAGCTACCAGTCATGGATGTCGACGATCTTGCAAAGTTTGCCGTGGCGGCTTTCTGTGGGCCAGACCGCTTCAATAAGCAGACCATCGAGATTGCAAGTGAGAAACTCTCGCCAGATGAGATCATGCAACAGCTGGGCGAAGCAAGCGGGAGGGCCCTAAAAGCTGTTTATCTGACGGATGACGAGATCGAAGTGAAGAAGAATGAGGATATCTTTGTCGCTGTGCAGTTGATGTCGAGAGGTTTGGGAGATAAGGTCGATATAGGAGAAGTTGAGGGCTGGGGAATCCCTTTGACAACCTTCAAAGAGTTTCTTGAGAGGGAACGCTCCTGGGTCGAGCGAACTTTCGAATAATGAGCCAATAGCGAGCGTATGGAGATTGGTCTCATGTCGAGTCTAAATACATTTCATAACCTCTATACACACTTGAAAGAAATATGTTTCGTGTCATTTTTGCGAAATTACATTGCCACCGCACACAAATCCACAGCCTTACCACCGATAAGCTTTCCAATAGTCATCAATCCCTAAGTATTATTGCAAACTAGTGGATGCTATAGGATATACTGAAGGCTGAGGAATAAACTTTAGGCAACTGACCTCAGCAGGCGAAAGTGTTGATACATGACCTATGGGAATGTTCCAACCAACTTGTAGTCTTTAACTACGCTTATATACTTTCCTTGGCTTAAATAACTGCCCGAAGTTTGTCATGCTGGCCTGACAAGAACGAGTATAAAGTCTCGTCCTTCCCCCCTTCTTCCACTTTCTTTTTCTTCTTCTTTATACATCCTAGTGCATGGGTCTTTTCCTGCTCTGTGAAGCAATAAGCTGAGAGAGGAATTTTGCTGATTGAAAGCCTCCGATTCTTTCATGAAGACACCATCTCTCTATGCTGGGTTCGCCGGTATAGGAATTTTTGGAACCTTTTTACTGACTGACTGCCTTCATTTCTTTCACCGCTTTTTGATGCATTGGGTCTTCACATGACAGCAAATATGGATGTTTCCTCTACATTTCACCAAAAGCGCTGGATATGAGGCTATCCCATGGAAATTCGTTCTAATTTTCTCATTGCATGATGCAACGATTGCCACGCTGGAACATGACGGGACTGACTTGAACTAAGGACACCTGACAAACCGTATGTATACCTGGATGTGATTAAATGCTGTATAAGTGACAGTGTGGTATGAGCGAAGCTGTAAATGAAATATACATTGAGGCCAGGCAAATTGTAGAGCTGGTTGGTGATTTGTATACAGCTGATCTCAAATGTCTTCTGTGCTATGGTTGTTCCACTTCTCCACCATCTTGAGAGAGTCATTCCAAAGTCTCTGCTCGTCCTTGGAGTTATAGGTGTGAGAAACATACGTGTACGAAGTTGAAACACCGTCATCTTCGCCTCGTTTCGCAGCACAACAGTTTGTGATGTAAACCCCTCCTCTTCCTTCCCATTCTCTGCCCACAGCAGCGACCAAAGTACTTGCAGCCGCTTGCTCCAGGCTCTGAATCTCATTCAATTTGTCACCAATAACTCCTGCCATCACTTCCTGTGGAATATGACGACCAATATTGGAGGCAACCAGTCCTGGGGCAACACTAGTCGCATGAATGCCCTTATAGCCATATCGACGTTCAATCTCATTGGCCATGTAGGTATTGGCGGTCTTGGAGCGGGCGTATGCTTCCCAGGGCGTATAAGCTGAGGCACCACTGGCCTCATAATTGTAGTCGTTCGAAGCGGGTATGCCTTGCATGCGATGGGCAGTAGCTGACACGACAACAACCCGAGACTGGAATTTCTCAGTTGATGCTTTAAGAAGGCTAGGTTTGAGGAGCTCAAATAAGAGGAAGTGAGACAAGTGGTTCGTAGCAAACTGCTCTTCAAAGCCATCAGCAGTAGTCGTGAGCTTTGGGACGGCCATGACACCAGCGTTGGCAATAAAGATACTGAGCTCGTCGGTCTTAGAGAGGATAGTCTTTGCGGCAGCTCTAACACTATCCATGGAGCTTAGCTCAAGTTGCACAAGCTCCATCTGATTGGGGTTCCAGAAATCAGCGAGGGCTTCCTTGGCCTTATCAAGGTTTCGGGCGGTCAGGAAGAGTTTGATGCCTGTAGCAGCAAGAGCCCGAGAGGTTTCTATGCCGATACCAGATGACACGCCAGTGATGACTGCTGTCTTTCCAACGAGTTGGTTCTGCATTTTCTCATCCTGCACAACCTGCAAAGCAGTTGGCCGGCTGTCACCTGGGCCTTGAGGGTTGGTGTAGAGAGAGGCGTAACGAGACATCTTAAAGCTGTGAGAACTGAATTTGAGGAGTGGGTTTCTTGGAGTGAATTCGATGTTGGATTGAATTGAAGATACTATGGTATGATACTACAGCGACTCCTGAATTTATAGTAAATTTGTTGCGACCCAGTACGTAGCCCGAAATCTGTCAACTCAAGCATCATGCTATGTCGCTCTTCAAGTCCTGATGACATTGCTACCCAGAAGAGAAATACCGAAGGATTCTAGGTATGCCATGCATACTGCGCGTTGTTTGGACGGAGTCATAAATGGTTATGAGTGGCCATCGGAACTAATAAAGGAAACGTATAGCAAGGATTCGAGAAATTTTCGCGATCGGATTTAGCAGATGCCACCCGAGGATGACTTTTTATCTCGATTCGTATTAGCGTGACACACTTCGGCACGTCAGCTCACATGGAGACTTTAACCGTCACAAACCCCAATTCGACCATGTTTTTGATCAACGCTTACATTTTTACTACTTTCGCTATAGCCCAGGCCTTTTGATTCATCACTACTGCTGGAGTTTAGCAAAGCCCGTCGTGAATTCCATCTATTATGGAAGATGCTGAGAGAAAGCAGCGGCGTAAGCTGCAGAACAGGATCAACCAACGAGCTCGCCGTAAGTAGTTGATGGACATTTCCGATTACAGTACTTCCTATCTTGGAAGCTGGCCTGGCCATCTCTAACCTTTGTACGCAGGAAGTCGCTTGAGCAACGATGACACAGCCAAAACTCGTGCCAAACAGCAAAGGCCGGCAATCGGAGTCAAGCTCTGGAGGGTGGATGAATTCGGTCTGCAGGCCGTAGCTGACAACGATGAATGCTCCATCACTAAGCAAGACCCGAGACTGTTTCTTACCAATATATACAAGGGCACATTGAGTAGTGCAGATGTTGAATTATACAGCCAGCAGCTCGACATGCATCAACGTCTACGGGCATTGACGGACGGAGCCTCTCCTCTCTCGGACCATCTTCTGTATCTCATAAACTACAATGCTTTCCGAGGGCTCTTTCAGAATAAGGTAACCCTCTCACAGGTGACGGATCATCTTATACTGGAAGAGGGTCGGACTGAGAAACTGGATGTAATGGTTGGCTTGAAGCGCGATGCTATTTGTGTCGAGACAGGCCTGAATATACCTCCTCATCTTCGTCCAACAGCGCTGCAATCAACAAGAGTACATGCAACGTGGATTGATTTCATTCCGTTTCCGAAGATGAGAGACAATCTCATCACTCACCATGATCATTTCAATCACCGACTACTTGTCACTGACATCATGGGAAATCTACTGGAAGACATCATGTTCAACAAATATGGAGAGGGCACTGGGCCAAGAGGACGACGGCTTGTCTCAAGAGGGAAATCTAGCGACTATGCTTCAGATCGGCGTGGCTTGATTCTCTGGGGAGAGTCACATCGCATGGAGAACTGGGAGGTGACACCTCGATTTCTGGACAGATGGGGATGGGCTGTCGAAGGATGTCCTGAGCTGATGAGGGCAACTAATCATTGGAGAGCGTTAAGAGGTGAAGTTCCATTGGTTTTTGAGAGGAAAAACACAGGACAAGTCGAAAATCTGGAGTAAACACAGGGAGTGGACTTCGATTTGGTATTTTGTGGAACCTCGAGGCTCAATGTATCAATGACATCAACCATTGTCATGATTGACGATATATTGGCTTCAGAAATGTCGTCATTACTTTCGCTACAGCAACAACCTATGAAACAGCCACGATTCTTTTTCTTCTTCGACCGTTCAGCACAAATTTCTATATCAGCCACCCAAGCTTTTATAAAAATTCCAGATTTCCCGCAAATACATCCTCTACTCGTCTCAGCTCTTCGAAATCATGACCATCGCACGCCAAACCCTCTCTTCTTTCAGACGTATCCCGACGGCCACATCCGCGGTTCGATCCAAGCCTGTGCTGAACCCATACACCTCTATCCGTATGAGCTCTGGCAAAGTCAAGACACCAGTGTCCTCCGATCCCAACCACGATAAGAACAATCCACCAGTCGCCGATCACTCAGACGGAGCCATGGCTTCGCTAAAGGGCGCACCGGGAAAACGAGATGCGAGCTCGTTCGAAAACAAGAATATGACAGAAAAGGAGAAGAATACCAACAGTCAGAATGCCCAAGAGCAGGACAGCAGAGAGGGAAGTACTGGCGAGGCGGGGCATTTCGAGAAGTCGGGCAGGAAACCCAAGATGTAGGGCGCATGGCATATTATTATGTTGATATAAAAACAATCAAGCTCATCAAAATGAAGATTTTCATTCAGAATATATCCGGGCCATGAGTCGTTATTGAGGTTATTCTGCGTTAAAGCCTGCTCATCGTTGCACAGGTGCACGTGACCTCGACAGAGATTATTTTCACCGTAATGTTGTCAATAAAAAGTCAACATTCACGACACTGTATTCTCAAAAACCCTTTGACCTACAAAAAAATGTGCGGGATCGTGCCTTTCGTCAAAGGCCTCTACGAGGATCTCATGGAAGCCATTGATGACCTCTTCCCAAACCGTTCTGCGGATTCGGCACCGCTTGCCAATAATCGCCAACCGTTTCAGTTTCAGCAGCCTCATCAACAAGCGTACACCGCAACAGCCCGCCCAGTCGCAGCAACTCATCGCAGAGCGACGGAGCGGCTTGAGGTCAGGGCTGCGTCCGCAAGGATGCCTTCACCGCCGAGAGGAGACCCTACGCGATGATAGGACGCGCAGTCAGCCACGCTGAGACCACGACGCAGACAGCCGAGCTAATGCAACGACGCGCTGTTTCATCGAGACATTAGATGGCCGTGAGGAAAAACAACAATCTTAGTAAATTGGAACATCGGCGTTCCTTCATAAGCTATTTTACATACGGACCAAAGAAATCCAACGCGAGAACACCATGTCAAAACCTGAAGATTGGCAGAAACCACGATTTGCCCTCATATACCAATCAACCTTCAAGCTCACAATTCATAAAGTGTCGACAGAAATCAACAGCAAACTTCTTCGCACTCTTCTCATCAAAAGGATCATATTCATCCTCTTTGGGCGTCGGCCACATAATCGCCAAAATCTCTCCGCCTTCTTCAGCGATAATTGCTTCATCATCACTTCCCACGCGCCCGATAAGAGCGATGATTTCTTGATTTGACCAGCTTCTGCACAAGCGTACGCGAATCAATCCTTGCTCCGCAGGCCCAGTCGTCATACACATCCATTTATCGTCCATGTCCTGCGGACGATGGCCATTCATGAGGTTTCTCATATTTGGGCCTGACAAGCGGACACGCCATTCTGCGCTGGAGGGGGTTTCGATGGATTTTACGTTGATGCGAGAGCCGGTGAATCTCTTTTCGGTTGTCATGGTCAAGGCCTTTGTTGGTTGGGTCTTTGGATTTGAGACTTGCAATAATTCAATGTTGATACCTTAAAACACTGCGTAGGATGGAGGCAAGAAATATGTATTCGTTTATATGTGATATCCTGCTTGTCTAAGGTGTTTACAGTCAGCTGAGTCATGCCGCTTGTCTGCCTACGCTTGACTCCGCCTCAATAGAGGATCATCACTCGAAGCAAAGCCTCCTTTTGTAGCTGCTAAAATCTCACTGCATAAGTCTCAAGGATCGTAACTTGTTGCAGCGCTAGATCATTGACACATGCCTCAGATGTTGTCGTAACGCGAGGACTGGGACAGCATACAACGATTAGATGCGGCACCAAGGTATTCCGTACTGCAATATGGACTGTAGAGATAAGTCTATACCACACGACTATTCTGACTTTCTTCAATGGCCAACGGAAGCATTAGGAGTACTATGAGCAGTTTTGAGATTTAGGACTTCGCTTTAAAGTATCTCAGAAGGTCCTTTGGAAAATCATATTTATCTTGGTGCTGCACCATTAAGGACCTAACTCGATAGCATCCCATCCTCCCTTGACGTGCTGCGACACTATACTACTACTATTGTAGAATGGAACGAATGCCACCACAACCAGTAACATCAGCAAGGCGTCAAAGATATATAGCATGGCTTCATTTTCGCTGATGAAGCCATGAAACCCTTGCATGAATTCGATTGCACGAACCAGATTTCGAATCCAGACTGCTACAACCGTTCCAGCCAACGCTGCTGTGAAAGGCTCCCACCGAGGACCATTTATACCATGCCGTCCTTTAGCTGCCCTCCAAAACTTGTAGACCAGGCCTAGATAAATAGTCAAAACTACCAATTGAAAGACGAGGCCGCCTAGAATCACATGGTCTCCAATCTTCATGAGGTCAAGATTGCCGGTAACTTGGACGAGACCACCGCCGATCTGGGAGCAGAAAGCCACGATATCGGTAAGAATAAATAGTACTGTTATGTTGCATTTTCGATTAGGTCGGCCGAGAATACGGTGTTTTAGTCGCCCTAGCGTGACGTATATGGTAGCACAGATAAACACCGGTGCGACAAGAATGAGCATGAGTTGCAACATGAATGGCCTGGGCGAGTTGGGTAGCTGACCGGCCCAAGCGCGACCATAATATCCAAATGTCTCGCCTAAAGGGACAGTCAGCAAGAGTTGCGGTGTTGACGACAGAGGGCCAAGGCGTACATATACCACCAAGGACCATGGGGATAAAAAAACGCCTTTTGGTCTGCACAACACGGACAATGTGTACGCATGTGACAATGGCAAAGCATGCCATGAAGCCATAGCCAGCTGCAGTCGAAGGTGTATATGGGTAATAGAGGACCTTTCCATCCTCGAACTGGACTAAACCCATGATTGTGAAAGGAGGCCGGATTAGAGGAGTTCAGGCAAGAATGGAGAGGGTGAAATGCAAGGTGCGATTCTGTCATCTTATAGCTGATGCTCTAGAACGAGCTTTCGCACTGATATTGTAACTAGTTGCAAGCTGGCACACACATTCTCGACAAAGGTCCCGAGGAGCGGAGTGCAATTTGGTCTAGCTGTGCGAATAACCAGCGATTGGCTACAGTCCCCCCTAAAGCCGGACCCTCTCGGTTTCTCCGGTGGTAGTTTCACGGACTCCATCCAATGAATAACGTTGAGAGTTAAAGCAGATTGAAATCGTGATGCGTCCTTCCCGAAAAGAATAATTTGCCGACGGCGCTTGGAAAGGAGAGACCGGAGTGGATAATCATGATTTGTTGAGCCCACATGACGTAGGAGGTATACCAAGAACATGAGCCAGACCATACACAGACATGCAAGACCCTTGGATTAGAATGCGAAAAAGGAGATAGATATACGAAAAAGCCAGAATAGGCAACCTCTCCGTTGCGTCCGAGGGCCCCGGAACTTTGTGTTCCTTGCCAAGCGAGGCTGAAATGGCTATAAAAGAGCCGATTGCGGCGAAGAGGTACATCAAACAAAAAATAGTTGTACACTGATTTCAGCATTCCATCAACTAAATAGAAATCATGCGTTTGCTTGCGCTTCTTTTATGCTCAGCAGCTCTTGCTTCCTCAACGGCGACGCGAAGATGCAAACTTTCACCCTTTGATACTACTTGGCCTACTGATGCTGAGTGGGCGGCGTTGAACGACTCTATTAGTGGCAGTCTAATCAAGACACGCCCGGCTGCATCTTCCTGTTACAAAACAAATCCGTTTAACGCACCGTTGAATTGTAACATTGTTGAGGCCAACTGGACTCAGTCTACTTTCCATGCCAATCTTCCCGAGTCGATTTCATCCCCATTGTACGCCAACAATTCCTGTCTACCTCCTGGGGCTCCAGGTTACAACAAAACGGCTGGTTGCCATCTTGGTGGATATCCAAGTTATGTTGTGAATGCGACAAGCGACGAACAGATCGCTCTCGCTGTCAGATGGGCATCGGAGCGAAATATCCGCATCGTTGTCAAGGGGACCGGCCATGATCTATCCGGAAGGTTTGTATTTCTTGTCGCCCCAAAGCATTTGGCCCTCGCTAATACCATTCTTATAGATCTAGTGGTGCACACTCTCTGTCCATCTGGACTCGTCACATGCAACAGGTCGAGTTCGATCCGGACTGGAGAGTACCTGGGACCAATAAGACAGACACCGTGCTCATCGCTGCAAGCGGGCTCACTTACGGTGATGCAGTCGGTCATGCCCTCAAGTACGATCATGTCATTGTGAGTGGCAATGATGCGACAGTTGGCTTGGGAGGGCACATACAAGGCGGTGGTCATGGCCCATTGTCCAGTACTTTCGGGTTGGCCGCTGACAACATATACCAAGTGAGAGTAGTAACGACTCAGGGTCACATACTCACTGCCGATGCCACTCAGAATCAGGACCTTCTCTGGGCCATTCGAGGGGGTGGCGCTGGACAATATGGTATCGTCACTGAATACGTGCTGAAAGCCTATCCCGCACCAAGTGTCATCGAAACCGGTTTCACTATATCTCCACGTGGTAACACCACAGCCGCATATGGAGGGACCTGGAACGCTTTCTCAGAGCTATTGCGCCTGCTCCCTGATCTTATGGACGCCGGCTTGGCCGGTGCAGCGGTAGTACAGGGCAATCATAAAGCCGGCGTCAGCATCAGCCAGGGGTTTTATGCCTTCAACAAGTCAAAGACAGACACCGAAAAGTTGATTCAGATGACCATCGATAGGATTTATACTTGCACTGGTAACGATAGTAGCATCTTATCTATTGTTGCTTCCAACACAACTGTCCATCCTACCTACAAGGGGTTCTTCGAAGCCTTGAATACTGGCGGTTCAAACCAGGCCGGAGCTTACTCTATGCCATCCAGTCGACTCCTCGGTCGCCGAGAGACATCCAAAATCAAACAGACGACGCTGATTAGCTATCTCAAGCGAATGATCACAAACTCTGACCCGGAAGGATCCGGTATGGCTGTGATCGGTTTGCAAGGTGGACCAGGTCCTGCAAAAACGCCAAGAAGCATGAGAGGCGCGCTTCTACCAGCATGGCGATCAACCTATCTCCATACAATGAGTTATAGTTTGACTCTCGACACTGCCCTTACACCGGCAGAGACCCTGGAGAAAGGAGCACGTGAGCTTAATGATTCTAAGGAGAAACTCTGGCAGGAATGGGCGGCAGATACTGGAGCGTACATGAACGAGGCAAATCCTTATAATCCGTCTTTTAAAAAGGATTTCTATGGAGAATTTTATTCTCTTCTGTTGGCAGTGAAAGGAAAGTATGACCCTACTGAGAGTCTTTGGGTTTTATCTGGAGTCGGAAGTGATGCTTGGGACTATAGTCTAGACACAGGCAAGCTTTGCAGAAGGAGTTGAGATGCTTGCTGCTAACTGTTGTTGCGTTAGGTAATGGCTGTTAGGTATTGTTTCGATAAAGAACACCTTTTCATATGGATTTATCTCTGGAAATAACGTCTTGGAGGACTTTGGTAAATATTAAACCCTCATGAGAGGATCAAACTTAGTCATGGGGCGCAGCTCCGTGAAGGGTCAAGATGATCTGAAGCGTGAGTAGCTGAGCCGTTGTAGCGGTCCGTCAATTAATCAACAACGCTTCTGATTTAACATCTTCTACAGTGAATCCCGAGGATTCAAAGCTGTCCTCGCCGCAACGTATTGGCATTGATCATGTCTGTGTCAGTCATCCACTAACGGCTGTCCAGCTTGTTCATGGCTGGTCCCGGAATGGGCAAATCACTAACTTAAAAGAACACAAGAAGAAGTCTCAATGCTTTAAATACATAATTTCGTTTTACCAGTTAGCTTGTGCCCATGTACCGGAGAGCGTTCATTATATCAGGCCGAATTTCTAGTATCGCCATGCAAAGCGAGCAATACGTTTATGTCAAACTCGGAAGAAATACGCCCCATGGAGTATTTAAGGGTCTCGGGCAAGGACAGCAACTATTTCAATGTCATAGACACTCTCATATTCGAGTTGGTCTCCTGCAGCGATGATTATAAATCAAGACCAGTGTCTGAATATTGTCTGCGTCATTGAGCGGGGTACTTGTTTTCCTCCAACATCCTTTGAAACTACCATATCTTAATTTAAGAAACGCAGAACCTCGAAAAATAAACATATCAAGTTATATTACAGCATGAGTAGTGCCTCCGGTCTTATTGAGCTCGCTCAGAGCCTGATTGAACATGGTCCCCGCAAGACGTTGCAGACATCCCGCCGCTTGCGGGCCGTTCACAACCAAACCACTATTGTGGATACTACTCACGGAGTCTATGTCTGGGAACATGACAGTTTCCCCACTATCTATGTACCAGTGGTCGATGTGAAGAACGCGAAGCTGGTCGACAAAAAGAACATATCGGTGGAGCTCAAAGAGAGGGCCGCGATAGCTCAACTCGTGATCCCAGCTCATGATAGTATCAAAGAGGCAAAAGTAGACAATGTTGTGCGCTTCTTTCAAGATGTGACCCTTGGGACACTTTCTGATATGGTACGGATTGAGTTTCGCAGTATAGGTAAGCTTTTGGGTATGACTAGACGATATATTTTACTGACGGATGTTAGATCAATGGTTTGAGGAAGACGAACCAATCTTCGTCCACGCGAAAGATCCCTTCAAACGCGTTGACATCCTGCACTCCACGCGTCCCATTGAAGTCAAAGTCCACGGCAGAACTGTTGCGAAGGCTACATCATCCATGCATCTCCTGGAGACAGGTTTGCCGACTCGTTACTACCTTCCATTGTCTGCTGTTGATCAATCTGTCCTGTCGAAAAGCCCTGTCCGATCCAAGTGTCCGTATAAAGGCGAGGCCGAATACTATAACATTGTCATCGACGGAAAGACCTTTGAGAACCTGGTCTGGTACTATAACCACCCAACTCTCGAGAGCGCAGCGATTGCACGACTGGTCTGCTTTTACAACGAGAAGGTTGATATTATACTGGACGGGGAACTCCAGGAGCGTCCCAGAACCAAATTTGCCTAGCCTTGCGGACGGTCCAAAATGCAAGACCCATATGTAGTATCATTCGTCTTTCGCGATAGTCATTGTCTACTATTACTGCTCCTTTGTTGTTGAAATCCGCTAAATTAGCTATCGATATTTATGCTGCTCTATGAATCAAGTGGACCCTTCCTGCTCCCAAACCAGTGTGGCCTCGACTCGAATATCCTCCGTTTCTGGAACAACGGTGACACAGCATGTAGAGGCAAGCTCATTTCACTGAACGGATACTTACTGTGAAGATCTTGATGATGCCGCTCTGATGAATCACCAGGGCAACACGCACAATATGATACAGGGACAAGTCAGTGAATAGGAAATTACAAGTGAAACTAACGGAACGGCTCAACAACCCAAGACATTGTGCCGTGCTTGTTTCACCTTCTATGACGATAAGACTACCCCAATGAGTCTTCGAAACCACGTTTCCACTGCAGATGCTTGTTTCCCCGTGCATAAAATATTGAGACATTGCAGGGGTATGGTCAATACGAAGTTCGTGCTACCCAACGTATTTGCTAGCGACGTGATACAGACGTATATAATGAATCAGCAGTCCAGTTTTCGAGATGATGTGTCGCATATGGAGCAAAAGCAATTTGTTTGATGAGCACAAAGGGTCAGCCACATGCCGGGGTGATTAACCAGTGTTTGACAAGAAACAGAAATCGTCGTGGCTAGGAAGCTTTGCTCCGAAATGTGACATTGGAGACGATACACCGGCGGACACAATATCACAGCTCATTGATATCAGTCCTTGGTGCACATTATTTGTCTCCACGAGCATATTTCCATTTGTATGCTATGTTTCAGCGTACCATAATGAGAAGTTCACGGTCTCGTGTCTTCTGTCGCACAGGAACGGTTCCCAAGTACCCGTAATACGACTTCGGCACCTTGTATCATATTCGCGCACCATCAAGGATTATGCCATGGACAGAAGCTGGATCATGCGTTGTAAAACAAGCACCGCTCAATTACCGACTTTCGCTGTCAAGGCTGAAGCGCCAGTCTTCAGCCACCAGGAACTAAAGAGACTGGTGAGCGAGTGGGGAACAGTACCAAGCTGGCAAGCTCACGAGAGTATCGTATTCATGCACTAATGCTGTGCTATCATAAGCTTTTCAGGCTCCCCGATAATTCACAGAATACGATTTATTGGTCCGGATGTATTACTCTGCATATAGCCGTCAATTCCTGGGATTCAGCGCCTAATCGTGCTTATCTCTCGTTACGATATTGCGGGTATCCCGGGCCCGTGCAGTGAAATAGAAGCCTGCAGACCAGAGTAAGCTCAGGCCTCAACAGGGAAGCTAAGAGAAACGGTTGAGATCTGGATCCGATCTGTCATCTACCGATACCACATCGTCTTGTTGCATGAAATCGTCTTTGCCGTTTTCAGCCTCATTGTGCCCGCATGATAGCTGTGAAAACTCGGTGTCGATTGGCTCGCCTCCCACTAGACGTTAGCGGGTTGAACGATTTCCGTTTCGCCACACATGAAAGATGGGCGGGTCGTCACTTGGCAGAAGAACGGTGTGCGACGGAAGATCTGGGTGCTGTGAGACAAAAATCTTGATTGGTCTCAGTTGATAGTGAATCAGTACTGTGATGAAATTGTATGCGATATGTCGTCGTTTTGTGCAGGCTGCGCCATGGTTGTTAGAGTTTGTTTGGCAATTTGACAGCTGGAGCATGCGGTTCAGCATCACATTGGCCTCCCGTTGGTGGCAAACAAACATTCACGGTGAGGGCTTGCCACTGATCATCCGCATTTTGGTAACATAGGCTACTGTATTGTCATCCGACCATGAAACGAGCGGTCAAGAAGACACCAGCGACAAGTCAAGCTCAAAGCTTAAACAGAAGCAAATTCTGACAGTGAGTGATTCGTGTTGGTGCTAGGCTATCGGGATCTTGAGTAATGAGCGGGGGGAATGCGCAGAGGCATTCAATCTCGGCCAACGGCCATTCCATTAGCTCATGTCTTGCATGGACCGATAATGATGATGCGCAGAGTATATCCGCAGTATTAGCAGAGATTCTCCGTGAACCAGGATCATTTCCCCTCGTTTGCCAAGTGATAAACATTGCATGTCGTGAATTGCATTGACCGGGGGGTGGCAACGCTGCAAAGCTTGCGTGGGGGGTTACAGTAGCGTAGCGTCGCACCGAGTCGGTTTGCGGGCCGTGGTACCATAAGCGCACTGGTTCAGCGGCCGTGGATTTTCTGTTAGGCTACCTACTTGAGAGTCATGAGGCCCGCCAAAAGAGTTTTTTCTTTCTCTCTTTCTTGGACTCTCTCTTCACTTTCAGGTCCAGCAACTTGACGCCCTTGCTCTCAGACCGTCTATTCCTCAAGAGAAGAAGAAGGAAACCCAAGATTCGCTGTAAATATCATGAATTTGAGAGCAAGGAAAGACAAAGATCCTAATGCTTTCCCCACGAGGCAACTTCTAATTCTCGGTATGCGCGCCTCTCACTCACCGCCATAGCTGACGGCCCCTCCCCTCACCCATGATAATCTCACGAGCGCTAACCACGACTGCAGCAATATGTCGCTTTTCGGAGCCGATTGCGTTCAATTCCATTCTGGCCTACACTTTTGTGATGGTCAAGGATTTGGGCATTGCTGAGAAAGATGCTTCTCTCTATGCGGGACTGCTCGTCTCGGCGTATGCGGTCGCTGAGGCGTTGACCTCGATGGGATGGGGTATTCTTTCGGATCGCGTCGGGCGAAAGCCTGTTGTTTTGTTTGGACTTGTTGGCGTGGCTTTGTCGAGTCTCATCTTCGGTTTGGCCAAGAGCTATTGGGTTGCTCTTTTGGCAAGGTTTGTCGGAGGCGCACTGAACGGAAACGTGTCGGTAATGCAGACTATGGTTGCTGAGATGGTGAAGTTGCCTGAGCATGAGCGTAAGTTTCTCTTTGAGCCACAATTTTCGCAGAGATGCTAACTTTCTCGCAGCCAAGGCTTACGCCGTGCAGCCTTTCGTCTGGACTCTTGGCGGCATCATCGGATCCGCGATGGGAGGTTTCCTTGCTCAACCCGCCAAGTTTTACCCTTCTGTCTTTTCCGAGGATGGACTGTTTGGACGATACCCTTATCTGCTTCCTAACCTTGTTTCAGTGGCCGTGGTGGCCATCGCTGTCATCCAGGGACTTTTCCTCCTCGAGGAGACCCTTGTTAAGCCCGGGTCCGAGGGCGAGAATGGCGTTATCAACTACCAAGAAGTCCCTGCCATAGACGACCTCGAATCTATCGATGAGCGCACGCCTCTCCGACGCTCTGCCGTCCGCACCTCCGTTTCTCGGAGCCGTCGGCACATGTCTCCCTCCACCAGCCGATCCCGACCTCGCTTCGCAGAGTCCAGTCTTGGAATGGCAGTTGAGCACGACTTTATCGACCTCCGCCGCTCTTCTTTCGGAACTGTGCACTCCATTGTCCTTCCTCAGGATCTTCTCACGCCCCCTAACGAGGAGCAGGAGGACGAGCAGACCAAGTCCGGTGAACGAACGTTCAACAAGACGATTATGATGCTCATCGTCGCACTGCTTATCTTCTCGTATCACCAGATGGCCGCAAGCAGCCTTCTCGCCACGTATTTGCTCGACGGTCCTTCTGAGAAACGCGGAGCTATCGACTGGATCGGTGGTCTTGGTTACACCGTACACGATGTCGGCGTATATCTCGCAGTGAACGGAGTACTGGGTCTCTTTATCCAGGCCGTCATCTTCCCCGTGTTTGTTAGCCGCGTTGGAGTATGGCATTCCTTTGTGAGCATGATTATCTTGTATCCTGCTTCCTACATGCTCATGCCTTTCCTCTCTGCATTTGGCGAACCCTTTGTTTCTTTGGGAATATACGCATCGTTGTTAATGCAGAGCTTCTGCGGGTTGATAGTGGCACCCGTTACTCTCATTCTTATCAAGGATGCTACGCCATCTCCTCAGGTGCTTGGCCGAGTCAATGGCCTGGCTATGTCTGGTGCCTGTTTGGCACGTACTGTTGCGCCGCCGCTGGCTGGAGTGTTCTATGCTCTTTCAGGTTCCGTGTCAGCGTGGTTCAGCTGTGTTGTTGTAGCTGTTATCGGAGCAGTCCAGCTTTTCTGGATTCCACGAAGAAGTATTAAGAGGGACGATGTCATGGTGGATAACGCCCTTACCAAGACAGTCACCAATGAATCTCGCCGTGGTCGACGTGGCAGGAATTCTTTATCATAAAAGACTATGAATGTCACAGAGACGCTGGATTCAGACGATTACCAAAGACGATCCTCTTAGCTGAGGGAACGACGGAGTATAGCAATCATTAGGTATGAACGAAAAGAAGCAGCACCATAACCAACCTCGACAACGATAAGCGAGCAGGAATATTTGGCGCTCTCGAGACGCCTTTGAAGGCGACCCTTTTCACCCACAACGATGCACAACATCCAACACGATCCTTCGCGACGCCCACCGGAAACCGTGGGCTATGTAATTCTCTCCTTTGATAACAACGACTTCCATATTCGAAGTATCGTATGCGCCAACCTTCATTGATCGACATGAAGCTGAGGCACTTTTTTCTATGCCACTTGCAAATTTCTCATGATTTCATTTCGCTTTTCCGTTTCTGCTTTTCGGGGTGAACAATAGTTTCCAAGGCGCAAGGTATTGGTTCCATGATCTGGAAGGTAATGGTGCAATCCAAAATTGCTTTATCTGCAAGCAACTACTCAACAAAGTCTTTATGCTAGAGATCCATTTTCTTTGTCCTTATGTTAGTTCGGGGGGCCAAGAGCTTCATGTTATCTTCTGCAATCCAGTGTAGCCAATATAGTATGATCATACCATCTCACGTTATTAGCTGTCTCCCTGGGTTCTGTGATTGATTGATAGTTAAAGCTTATGACATCTCAACGAGACATCAAGTTGAGTTCTATGATGATCCTCAAAAATCATCGCTGTAAGAACAACTTCTAGGTGAATGGCATTAATGGCTGCACCGCTCACTCAAGAGAAAAGGGGAGATAAACCTTCTATAAGCAGCGAATCATCCGCCCGGCGAACCCGCCGTGCAAGGGCATTGGCTGGATAAGTTCAGCGGCACGGCACAGAATCACACCCACCATCTTTAGTTGAACAACAACGACTCGGTTCACCGGCGAGCATAACAACTGATAATCACTATATGTGCGCAACTGTCTGGATGGTCCAGTAAAATGTCTCTTCTTTTTGGCGAAAAGCCACAGTCGTCCATCTACTGACAAGGAGGGTTCACCGGCGTCATGAAACCAACAGCGAGGGTACAATCAACGGCCAGCCTCAAGTCAATGGTCAGAGAGATGCCCGCGTGGTATCGTTGCATTATCGGATGGCCTGACGTCGCAAGAACTTGGGGCGGACATGGGCAGACAATCGCGATGCAAGATAACCAGAAGCAAGCCCTCGAAGTCTCTGTACCTCAGCCTGTGGGTTCATTGTATAGACAGACATGTCACTCTTCCATCGCCCTTGGCAAATAACTACCGACATCGGGTTCCAGGTTAAATGTCAGACCACTTTGGGGTAAATGCGGAGTGAACCGGTGATAGTGCGGGGAGTTTTGTTGCGGGGAATTGCCTTTTCCAGGCGCATTCCCTTCATCCGAGCCGAAGCACCCTCAGCCCGGGGACCAGCCCGAGAAGGATATAAGTAGATTGAAAGAAGTCCGGATTCCCCAGTTTCTGTACTCCAAATCATCTCTTATCTGGTCAGAAAATCCATCTACTCACTCTAATCTCCAACACTTTCATCATGAGCTCTTCCATCCAGACTCTCTCCCGCGGTGTTCGCACTGCTCCTCGTGCTCTGCGTGGACTTACCCAGGTTCGACAACTGAGCACCACCGAGCCCAGCCGCAACCTTTCCAACACTCGTGACTCTGCTGTCCACGATCCCATCATGGATAAATTCTGGGGCAACCGTATCAACGTTTCCAAGACTTCCACCATCGTCACTCAGACACCCAGCATCTCCTCTACCACTACCAGCCGTGACCCTCCTCTGGGCACCAACGTTTTTGAGCCTTCATCCGCCCCTCGCTGGTCTGGCATCTCCATCCCTACTGGCCGACAGTAGATACGCAGTGGCCTCCACACCGCACACACCACCACAAACAAGGCATTGTCATTTTCTAGATGACTGTCCTAACCATCGCGTCGGGATTAATCCCATCGAATGACGATATGAAACGTTCCACCACGCCCCGATATACCATTACTACACCACGGATACCCAGTCTCTTCCTGAAATGAGAAGAAATACTCGCAGAAATTTGTATATACCAGCATCGTATTGAGATCTCTGAAAGAATGAATCTTGGAACGAGCTATGAGGGATCATTGGATTTTAGCAAGGAAAGCACCTGCGATTGACCGAGCAGAGTAAAGGCTTGCCCTCGATTTGTACATAACCCGGATCTGATTACTAGGCGTTGATGGTTCTAGCAATTGTATATAATGATCAATAACCTGTCAATTCTGAATGCCTGTCGCCATGAATAGAAACTAGATGCTGGGATGATCTCCAACGCGCAATGATCCACCACCAACCCCAAGCTTCGGTAGACTTCGGTCTCTATTCCACCGGACCTTCGGAAGGTTTCTTGAGGCCCACTTAGCCTCCGATGCGGGCCTAAAGCCTAGAAGCTATCGTCGGACTCCACCGGAACCTAAATTTGGCCCCGAGTCGATTATGTTGTCTTACTCTAAGTTGGAAAATTAAGGCTGTCAAATCAGGTTAACGATCATTATACGTATACGAGTGTGTCTTTCAAATGTCCTGTAATTTCTTTCTCATGTCATTAATCTCTAATATGCGTGAACTCCCATCATTCAAGCAATTATCAGGTCAAATTCGAAGCCTACTCAGCTATGACTCTATAGGATCCATTGGGAGGCCATCATGAGAACGGAGAAAGCTAGGAGGCTGCCTGAGCCCGCAAGCTTCACGGCAGAGTTACCCTCAGCCTCAGCAGACGATGACTTGGAAGCAGGGCTAGAGGTCGAAGAGGGGGATTCCTCTGTCTTGCTGGTCTCATTCTGATGACCAGGAGCAGAAGAATCATCGATCAACAGGTTGGAAACAACGACAAAGTTGGAGAACGTCTGTTCCATGGCATCGCCGCCGTTTCCCTCTGACTTCAGGCCCTCTGCCGACTTTCGAAGGACAGGGAGTATGGAATTGGCTGTGAAGGGAGCGACCTGGGTGGCCACTGCAAGCCATCGGTGCGTGAAGCCCTTGTACATGACTATGTCGCGAGGGCATTTTCCTTTGCTATTCTCACACGCGACCTCGTTGAAGTCTTCATTCTTTTTGAAGAATGTCTTCAAGGTTGCTGATGCGAGGTTCTCGGTGCGTTTCCTCCACTCGTCTGATCCTTCGGTCTGGAGATATCAGTCAGTAAGAAACCATTTTAGCATCCAGTTAGGTACTTACAAAGTTGTACATAAATGCAGCACCCATGGTCAGCCCTGCCGAATTGGCAGACCACTGGATCTGGTTGATGTTTGAGCAGTTCTTGGTAGCCTTTGTAGCTTGAGCACCATCATAGACTGCCCACGTCTCCTTGTCGATGAGCTCACTGGTCTCGAGCCAGTCCCAGGTCTTTGAGGCATAGTCGGCGTATGTGTCGTTGGATGTGAGCCTGGCGAGACGAGCACCAAGATTGAAGAAGAGAACATTGGCAAGTGCTAGAAAGGTTAGTGACTTGCAGACTGAATTTGACGAGGTAACATACTCGACTTGTAATCGAAGCCAGCATTGGTCATCATGATTTGCCATCGAAGCCCGCCATTGCAGGTCTTCTGCTCAACTTCTGTGTCCCATCTTGCGCGTTGCTCTTCCCAGACCGCAATGGCAAGGTCAAGCCACTGAGGTTGACCCTCGGAGGGTTCGGGATAGCCATACTCGGCGGCTGTGAGGGCAGCAAATGCCCAAATGGACTGGTCATCGTTACCAATGCTTGCTGTGTTGTTGGCTGGCATGAAGTCCTTTCCCTTGCCAACCTGCCATTGTATGCCCTCCGTAACGAGTTTGTTGTAGGTTTTGTCGCCTGTCAATTGCCAATAGTCCACAAAGGAACCCATGAAAGCACCCGACTGATACCAATAATACCCATCTGTTCCCATTCTTTTTTCGGGCAGAAGACCAGGAGTCTGACCAGTTTCATTGCCCTTGTAGAAACTGATGAGATCCCCAGCAAGACCCTTGGACGCATCTAAGATACCATCCTTGCTGTCCAGCTTCATACACTGGACAGACGCAAACTGTGACAAAAATAGCACAAGACCAGTAGCTTTCTGGAGTGCACCCATTGTGTTACGACGGAAACAAGAAACGAGTGTGGAGAAGATCGATAAGGTCACTACAACTTTGGGAACCGGGCTGACGCGAAGTTTTTATCACCAGACAAAATTGTAACGCGCTAGGCAACGTGAGCCGAGCAAAAGGCGCAGTTGGGCTAGCGTAATGAGCGAAAACATTACCCGCCGCTTGGACTGAATCCTTCGGGGCTATACTGACCCAATAGCATCGTGAGTTTCCAAATTACGACCCAGATTTGCTTATGTCAGATGTTTACCAAGACATACAAATTTGAGCATTTATTTCTTCAATGTCTGCAGTATAGAGAATCATTGTGGTTGAAATATTGTTGATTTCCGAACAGTCTTGATCAAGAGGATGTGAGCATGCTTGATATGCCCAGGAATGGATGAAGAGGGTTGACAAATACGTCACCCAAGACCTACCGCCAAGGGAAGAACATGCCACCAAATAATGCATTATCAAGGACGCTTGCAAAACTGGCCCTTCAGGAGCGGCGCGGTGAATTCGTTATTGACCTATTGGCAGTCGACAAGAGATCGCTTGAAGCGAGTTGTTCCAGTTTTGAGCTCAGCCCCAGGCCTGGATCACCGCTTAATTCGCAAAGCTGTGATTTTTGACAGTCATGCAAGTCTCGCATAGTTATCGGATACGAATCACGCATTCTCATCCTGTTTTCGCTACGAATGAGGTTAGGTCTTACGCGTTTCTTGCTTGGCAGCGTGTTGTTTTCGGCGACTACTCTGTTTGGTATAGTTTATGCTGTTTGGGGTTCTGTTACTGCTGACTATTTCTATTCCATCAAGTAAATGTTTTCAAGAAGTTATTGGGTTGTTTGTGGCAACTAGATCAGGAACTCCGTTGACGAGCGTTAGTGACCATGAACATGATGTCGCATAGAACAGTAAAGCAATGTTAGCGTCTCAATGTTTGTCTTAACCCCATAAGTATTAACTATATAGATACAAGAACACAAGGTTTTGGCTGCGGTCGACGCCGTCAACTACATCCGGCCGGTGCATTTGGGTACATTGTACGATGTCTCCAACCCGTTTCTAAGGCTCGCTTAGAAGCCACCGAAGCCACCGCTTCCAAAGTTGAAGTTGGGTTGAGAAGGCTGGGCCTGCTGGTTATCAGACTCAGAGTCTTGGTCCTGGTTATCGTTTTCAGACTGCTCATCCTTGTTCTCATCATCAGAGTTGTCGTCCTTGTTGTCATCATCTGAATCATCGTTCTCAGAATCATTGTTGTCGCCGGACTGGTCGTCACCGGACTGGTCGTCACCGGACTGATCGTCGTCCTGAGAGCCATCGTTGGAGGTCTCAACAGGGTCAGCAACTTCAGATGCGGCAGGGGTCTCAGAGCCATCGGCAGGAGTAGTAGGGGTAGCAGGGGCCTCAGTAGAGTCTCCAGAGCCGGAGCCGGAACCAGAGCCAGCATTGGAGTCGCAGGTGCCAACCTCCTTGGGCTCACTGCCGTCAGTGACACCCTCGAAAGTGATGCACTCCTTGGGAACGTTTGTGAGCTGGATGCCGGAGATCTTGGCGGTGTCACCCATGTTGGAGTTGATGCCGACGAGGATCTTTCCGTTGCTGGCAGAACCACCAGAGATCTCGACGTGGCGGGCGGGCATCTCCTTGCAGTTACCGCAGCTGCGGTAGAGCTTACCAAAGTCAGAGACCTCGAAGTCCTTGATGATGACGGTACCTCCACCGTTGTGCTGGATGACCTTGTCCTCGGCGCCGGTAGCGCCACCACCGTTGATGGTAGTGGTCTCCCCATCTTCCTGCTTCTTGATAGAGAAAGCATCCTCGCAGACGGCGTCCCAGACAACGTTGTTGAGAGTGCAGCCACCGTTGCAGTGAACACCCTCAATCTGGTTGGGACCTGTAACAGTTAGGACTGGCAGGTAATAAGAACGACCGGCTGAACTTACCAATGCGGACGTTAGAAAGAGTGGCACCCTTCTCGAGGATAAAGACGGCATCAGAGTCACCGCCCTCCTCCTGACCAGTGCAAGAAACACCACGGTCGAAGATAGCATTGCCGCCGTCGAATGACTCGCCGGCAGCGATGGTCATGGGAGCATCGAGAACACTGCTTCCACCAGAACCACCGGAGCCACCCTCGCTATCCTGACGGCGGGAGAGGGATGGAGCTCCAGTAATGAGAGGAGCGGGAGCGGCATAAGCACCAATGGCCAGCGTGGCCGCCATGATCACACGGTACTGCATTTTTATGATTGGTACGAAAGAATGCTTGGTAGGTGAGGAAAGATAAGTTGAAAGACAGAAAATGGTATCAAACCAGTAAATACTTTAGGAATGGTTAAGACAAATAAAGAATGACCAAGCACAGCTTGTCGAAAGAGTGAAATAAAATGCAACGAAAGCGATGATGAGACACAGAACAAAAAGAAGGTTCAAAGGAGGAGATGTCTTGGAAACTTATAGCTTTGTCACTTGCCGGGAATCATTCGTTAACTCAGTGACATACACCCCAGGTGGCCCCAGAAGCCAAGTTTTCGTTGATCAGATTGCCCACATTCCCGAACTCGCCTTGTCGTTCTGAAGATAGGTGGATAGGTGGATCATTTTGCCTGAAACAACCCACCGTTTGACATGGCAAAATTCTTAATTGATACAGCCCATGCCGCTCGTTTCAAACACGAATATTGCCGCCTATCAGAAGGGAATGTTTTGAGAAGGACCCCTGCAGGCAAATGAGACGACGCGTCGATCACTGGTTAGTTTTTGAAGAAATCCCCGATGCTGAAACGCGACCCCTGACTAGGGTTAAGCTTAACCGCGCGATCTTACCTCTGGCGTACTTCGCCGAACTTTACTTGACGAGCTTGTTATGCTTATAATTGCAGTAAAAAGCTTCTTTTCAGTCTATTTTATAGTCATTGCATTACAGGCTTTGTAGCAACTTTAGGTGATATATGAGTTGTTTTGCTGGCAGATAGAATTGAACATGGCGCTGAATCTCACTTGCATGGCAGCCAACTTCTATACGCGGATTCTACAGCATTCTGCTTTGTGTATCTATCTATTTCCGGACATTGGACTGATCTACGTAGTATTGGAGGCAAGATCCTGGTCCGGATCATGACTATTGAGGGCGGCTGCGGTGATATTGGTGGATGACTGCATGTCTCAGGAAGTTCAGGGACGCGAATATCATCTCCAGAAACATGCTGAACCTTGCAACTTAATGAGCCATTTCATCCAGAAATAACCTGAGGCAACAATTCATGTGGTTGAATGTTCTGAAACGTAACCATGGCTGTTTCTCGTACCCACCATGCCAGCCTTGCCCAGCCATTCTTGTTGAGTTTTCAAAGCAGTTCGACAGGGCTAGGAGATCGCAAACGTGCCTCCTTTGGCAGCGAATTGACTTTTGGCATTTCCTGAGCTCTAGTCCCGGTTGCGTCTCCTCCGCTCGGCAGCAGCCAGCACATCACGGTCTACCTCTATGTTTACGAAAACCCAAATGGCCACAGCATAACACGCCTGGCTGACGAAGAACGGCATACCGAGAGCCATGCCGCCAATCCCGAGACCGCGTACCCAGAGCGCCGCCATCAAAGGCGCCCCTAAAAGTGAACCAACAGTCTTTACCAGCATCACAATAGAGAAAATGTGAGGTTCAGGATCTGACGAGTCGGGAGAATGAGGCGGCGAGATGACAGGTGATTTAAGGAGTGATAGAGTGAAGATAGGAAGGGCAGAACCAAGAGCGTAGATAAACATAGAGGGGATTAATATCCAAATCTCACTCGCAATGGCGATCCCCAACGCGCCGAATACAGATGCAACGAGGCAGTACATAGCGTTTCGGATATTTGACTTATCCGCTACCTCAGCTGCATCTTCTTGTCGCACCTGGCGTGCAGATCGCAAAAGCTTGGGAATAACGATGGTGAGTAACGTGAAGTTGACGATTGCTTTTCCAGATAAGAGATAGCCGGCGGAAGCAAATGTCCACTTGTAACGTGCAGATATATACTGAACAAGAAGCTTTGTGTCTGAGCTCGCAAGGGATGTGAGTACAAAGCTGAACAGCAACAAGCTAAAGTTCTTTGGGTGGCTGATGATGATGGTCTTGATCGTCTGAAGGCGGTCAACAACAGACTGAAGTAGTGACTCATGATGTGATTGGGCTTTGATACGAGGGGATGAGAGGAGGGGTTCATGTTGGCTCTCATCATCACCATCTGTTCCCATGTCTATGTTTCCCTGCGTAGGTAGCATCTGTATACTAGGGATAGCCAATAACAGCAAGAATATGCCGAGCCAGAACGGTAGCCATAGCGATAGAGTCATGGTAGATGAAGCTAGTGCAGGCCCAAGTAAGGCTACGACATAAGACACTGAGCTCATGTATCCGAAGTAGATAGCTCGTTGAACATGGTCGTCCGTTAAATTCGAGACAAGGCCGTAGGTAAGAGAGTTGAAGACGCAGTCTCCACCAAGGACTGAGAGCACCGGGCCGACCAAAAAGGCCTTGATTGGGAGTAGGGTATCGAAAGCTCCAACCATGATAGCCCATAGCAGCATGAAAGAACGCGAAAGAAGGTTGAGTCTGAGGATTACCCGACGGCCCCATTTCTCAGCCAGAAAGCTGAGGGGTATAGTCATAATAAAGTCTTCATCATTAGCAGGTTACGTGCTATCGAGCACATGAGTGACTTACCTCCAGCGACCCAGAGCGTCTCCATCACGCCCTGAATCCAACCTAGGTCTTTTTCTATCTCTCGAATCTTGCATAGCTTCTCATCAACGCTGCCATCGGGCTGGATCTGCGACGGATCATTCTGGTGGTAATAATCTATGCAAAGGCGCCTCTCAATCAATCGATTTGAGGGGAGTTGATAGAGGCTCATTGACAGGTTGACAAAGAGGCATAGGGTTAGCACGGAGATTACCGGCGCGACGCGTTTGCGAGATACAAGCTGCGCCGGCATAGAACTGGGCCGACGCGCGTGCTCCTCCATGTTATGTGATTGAGAGAAACTGAGTGTATTATTGTCTTGAGTTCATCATTTTTAATTTGCGAACTGAGATACCGGCTGAGGCTTTATTATTATCTTCGATGGGCAGTTCGACCAAAGACCTCTTATCAACCCCATCAGCATGCGGGCACGTGCGATAAGACATTATCTTATCGACCATATTTATCTTATCAGATACCTTAGACCTCAACCAGAAGTTATCGAGAGGCCCCAGTCTTGACGGCGTCGCCATCATGAAACTAAGTATTTTTGGCCGCTTGTTTTTTCTGGAAGCTTGTCCGTGACATAGCATGTTCTCTTATGTACCAAACACCAGCAACGCTTGCACCGGGTCCAAAACTCACAAGCGCCAGCAAGATCCAGAGTGATGCAGAGAACAGGTTCATGTTGGCTCGGCCAAGTCTGTTCAAATCCCAGACAGCTTGAAAAGTCCACACATATGACGCTAGGAAGTACATACCAACTCCAGCATGTCGTGTTACTAGTATATGGAGTGTTTCATCGATTAAAGCCGGCTGACTAAAGTTAAGTATCATGTTGAGGTCAGCGTTGCGAATGGCTTGCATTATGGCAAACCAATGACACAAAGTGCCGAAAAGTCCAGCAACCAGGTATATTCTGCCAAGCACTTTTAGTTCGAGTTTTAGTGTTTTGCTCGGATTCAATGCAGTTTGGCGGCTGCCAAAAGATCCCAACATTCCGACGAATACGGGAACCAGTAGGGGCCAAAATGACTTGACGGCTTGCATCCACTTGGGCAGATGCGTTGTTGACAAGACAAGGCCGAAATGAATTGCTTCTGACATAACGTACGCGGAAATAGCATGTCTGGCGTATCGTAGAGGGACGAATCTTCTCAGAGGCCACCAGTAGAATTCGACATCCGATATCAAGGTGTAGACAAGATAGTATAACGGCATGGCGACTCCGATTCCGGCGCATTGAATGAGCATGAGCCACAAGGCAGGTCTAGACACGATAAGTACTCATGTTTTCATCCAAGTAAAGATTTCTTACAGTCCAAGAGGCGTGAGTTTGTTTCTTCCGCGATAGCCTTCAACCATGACAATGACGATGGGTTGGATGGAATGGCCAAATGCGTTGACCTTTAGGGCCTCGCGACTCAATATCGAAGCCTTGTCGATCCAATGGCCATGCGGAACAGATTCATCGGTTGGATTAGGACCGTATTTGCCTGCAGAGGCTGCGATAACTGTGAAGACCACATACGTCACCACTAGTACCCATTGCATGCTGCCTCTTGACGTTGGCTCGCAAAGCAGTTCCTGTTTGTATGGTATCAAGTTCTCATAGTGATGCACTGGCAGCATATCCAGCATTTCCCCACCAGGATGTTGAGAGCAATAGCCAAGAGTGACGACTTGCTCATCTACCAGCGGAAGCAGATAGATCGCCATAAGCTTCTTCAGAGGCGTATCAAGTGCTTCCGTGTTCGCGCGGTTATGTGAGTAACGATGGTTGAGTGCCAGCCTGGGCTTGCGCCGAGACTGGACATCTGCGAACATGGACTCGACTTGGACGGTGGTGAGACGTCCTGAAGGGCTCCGTTTGAGTGCATTCACAAGGTTGTTCGTCAGTAGAGCCGCGCTCTCAATAGCAGCGTTGCCACCTTGGCCACCCACTGGGTGGAACTGTGACAAGTGTCAGACTGGTGCATATCATGCATTCTTTGGGACTCACCTTGTGCGCTGAGTCACCCAGAGTGATGATCCTGTCAAAGTGCCACTGCTTGTAGACATACTCCACCAGTGGAGTCATGACGGCGCTCACTTTGTTGTCAATAAGTGTCGAAAACTTCAGATTTGGCAGTATGCTGTTGTCAGCAGACTCGGACAGCGCCTTTTGCAGGTCCTTCTCGCTATAGCGTGGAATAGCTGAGCCATGAACTTTCTCCTGAAGCTTCTGGAACCGAAACCAGTAGACTCGCCCTTGGGGACCTCCAGTAACGAGATACGATGAGCTATTCCTGAATACGCAATGTAGATCGCCTGGGTTGATACCAGGACATGGATTAGAGATACCGAAGATGCAGCTGTTTTCACAGGGAGGTGCTGTGCGCATCAGTCAACGTATTGTTAGGCTTAATGTAGCTAGACTCACCCTCATGCTCGTTTAGGTCAAAGAGCCCCGGCGATAACCTGCCAGCTAGCTTCCACATCTCCGAGCGTACTCTACTGTGCACGCCATCTGCTCCAACAAGAATGTCACCAGCAATAATCGTTCCGTCTGATGTGACTGCACGAACTCCTCCATTGACCAACTCATTCCTCACAATTCGCTTATTTGTCAAGACTTTTGTCTTATCCTTTATGCTGTTGTAGAGCACATTGAGAAGCATCTGCCTGTCGAGGAAGACCATGGGGTATCCATGCCTTCAGCTGTAGAGTCAGTCAAGGAAGGTTCAAGATACGTGAACGTACTGACCTCTCGATAATGCGCTTATCCATCTCTCGATGACAGGCTAGAATTTGACCATTCGTGTCTCGGAAATTGAAAGTCTGTATGGGAGGCGTGATTCCCATGACTTTTTCATATAAGCCGAGCTGGTCTAGGATGCGATTTCCATGAGGTAGTAGCCCGATGCTAGCCCCAACCTGAGGCGCTACAGTGGGATAAGCCTCCAGCACCAGAAAGTCGATGCCATTGGCCTGGAGCATGTTTGCCAGGCTAAGCCCCGTGACACTCGCGCCGACAATCACAACTCTGAAGGGACGTTTGTCAGCCATGGTGACCGCGATTGCTGGCGTCATGAGTTGTTTGGAAAAGCTGTTGGTTGAGCTGACAATGTCTCAACAATTCAGGGCCTGCCTAATCGCGTACTTTGCGCGTATCCACCAGTACCAGGCCTCATACTCGTCCAGGGTAGTTAGTTACCTTCATTATTTCGATAAGGCTACGGCGCAAATAATCGGGAATTCAAAGCAGGGAGGTTCCGTTTCATTCAGGTTGCCTTCACTTTCTCTTGATTCTCGTCTCTTAGTGAAGTTTTACTCCAGCACATAGCTTGATTTGTTCCTGGATGGGAGCAATGATGAAGGGAGACGAACACCCCTACCTAACCACAAGGGCTGTAGATTGGTAATTATCCTAAAATGGCTTATATTAACTAAGATATTAAAAACTGCCAATTCAAAAGTTGTACCTGATACTCTGATTGCCCCTCAAAGAAATCCAGCAGTTTTCTGAAAGTATTGCTTTTTTGATTTGGCGCATACGCGTCTCACAGCAAACATTTTTAGGATGCATCCGATGACGGCGGTCAATTCATTGGCCCTTGTAGTGGATATCAACTGTGCTCAGCCATGCGCGCTGAGAAGTTTCCTTCGGCATTTGAATCCTTTCTCGACTGATAAAGTCATCTCCTCGGGTTTGTTAGTCTATGCATAGCTAATCTCCATGTTTATTCCCCCATGGAGGCCCCGGATCAAGGTTCAACCACAGAATTTGGGGAATTTGGGGTCACGCATAACTCCCCCAACGCAACTGACGTCAAGGGTCCTCTTAGATGCCATTGATAACGCTGTAATTGATCAGCTAGACGTGCCGGTACCCGATTTTGGTGTCACCCTCGAGCTTTGACGTGGCCCATCGAAGCTTTTATCCCTCTGGCGAAGAAAAGACTCATACCTTGTGGGGTAAAGGTTTTGCCGGAGGCTCAGACACGCCTGGAGATTTTTTCTCCGCGCTGATCTCCGGAAGGTCCGGGGTCTGGGTATTGGACGGGGATAGTGGGGGTTACGCGAGGTCGAGGTCCCTTTCTAGGCCTTTTCCAGAGAGGTTTACTGGTTCTACAGCGGTAAATGGCTTATTCTTGGCGATGATAGTGGATGTTGAGGCTCAATGTGAGGCTCAAATGGCTTGGAAGCCAAGCGCCGTTAAGCCGCCCTTCCGTAAGAGGCGTCAACGCGACTCAGGAACGTATTCTTGGACGACTCAATTTGCCGATTTTACCAATCATTTAAGCTCATTAAGCTCAGTCGAGATTACGTGAATGAATTGATCAGATAGCGGAAGCACACCGACGACAATCTCATCTCGTTGCCCCATACGGGGAAAACGCTCGTCCGGCCCGACTCATTTGCTCCATCAGCTCCAGCGCCCCAGAGCAATGTGGGCATCTTTGTAACGTAGCGCATGGAGAAGAAAACTTTGTCAGGATGGGGAAGAACAAAGACTCATCCTTTCAAAGTCGGGGCCCCGGATCCCACTGATTCCTATAAAGCTCTTGATCTGGAGTCGGTTTGTTGTCTCGACAGCTTCTCTGCTCGAATAACTCACGGACATACTGACCTTGCTACCATGGGTATCCTCACTCTTGCTGAAGATAGGCCGACGCCGCCTTCGGTGTACAACTGGCGCATTTATGTGCTTGCCGTTGTTGCCTCGTGCGGTTCCAACATGATCGGCTATACAAGTGCCTTTATTGGTACAACCATCACGCTCGATTCGTTTAAGAAGGAGTTCGGGATCGATACGAAGACTGTCGAGGAGCGAAACTTGATCAGTGAGAACATTGTTTCGCTTTTCATCGCTGGCGCTTTCTTTGGCGCGCTTCTCACTTACGTTCTCAGCCACTGGGTTGGCCGCAAATGGTGTCTCGCCATCGCTTCCGCTACCTTCACGCTTGGAGCTGGTCTTCAGTGCGGTGCCGACTCTAGCACTGGGTTAGGAATTTTATACGCAGGTCGTGTTCTATCAGGTCTTGGAACCGGTTTTGCAAGCAACATCATCCCGATCTACATTTCCGAGCTGGCGCCTCCTGCCATTCGAGGTCGTCTGGTCGGTCTGTACGAGCTTGGCTGGCAGATTGGTGGCCTCGTAGGATTCTGGATCAACGTGAGCCAAGCCCTCATCCCTTTACGCATGGCACGCTTGCTAACTTATGGGTAGTATGGTGTCCAGAAGCACATGCCCGAAAGCCACCAACAATGGATCGTCCCGTTCGCTGTCCAGATCATCCCATCGGGTCTTCTCTTCCTCGGAACCCTCTGGCTTCGCGAGTCCCCTCGATGGCTGTTCCTCAAGGAACGCAGAGCACAGGCCATGAAGAACCTTTGCTGGATTCGACAGCTCCCACCTACCGATCTCTACATCACGGAAGAGGTATCAGCCATTGATCACGCTCACGAGATCCAGAAGTCGACTGTCGGTATTGGACTCTGGAAGCCTTTCCAAGCCCTCAAGGATCGACCAAACATGATGTGGCGTCTCTTCTTGGGATGCATGCTGTTCTTCTGGCAGAACGGCTCTGGAATCAACGCCATCAACTACTACTCCCCAACTGTGTTCTCGGTAAGTTTATAACAATAATCGCATTTTGTGCTAGTATCAATCTAACTTTACACAGAGCATTGGAGTTCAGCATGATACCGTAAACATAATGACAGGTATCTTTGGTGTCGTCAAGGCTGTGATGACCTTTGTCTGGCTTCTCTTCCTTGTTGACCAGCTTGGCCGAAGAAAGCTTCTACTTATTGGTGGTATCACTGGCTCTATCTGTATGTGGGTATTGGGTGCATACATCTACGTCGTCGACCCTACCAAGAACCCTCAGGATCATTTGACTGGCAGTGGTATCGCTGCTATCGTATTCTTCTACCTCTGGACCGCCGTCTACACTCCAACATGGAATGGTACGCCCTGGGTCATCAACTCCGTAAGTCTTCCATCATAGCTACTTTTCCATCGTCTAACTAGTTTCAAGGAATTCTTCGACCCCAGTTTCCGATCCCTCGCTCAGGCCTGCACGACCGCCAGCAACTGGCTTTTCAACTTCCTCGTCTCGCGTTTCACAGAGCAGATGTTTGCTGCAATGGGATACGGTGTCTATATGTTCTTTGCGACTCTGTCATTCTTCGCCTTCATCTTCGCCTTCTTCCTGATTCCCGAGACTAGTGGAATTCCATTGGAGCAAGTTTACAGACTCTTCAAGATCAAGCCAATCTGGAAGGCAGACAAGATCCTCAAAGAGCAACTAAAGCAGGAGGAGCAACAGTTCAGATCTGATGTCAAGGGTGAAGTGAGCCAATCAGAGAACCTTGAGGACGTCAGTGACAAGCGAGGTGAGGTCTGAAAGCACGGTTGTGATAAATAGAATAGAATAGAAAGGGCTATAGACACCAAAGGGCAATAGAATCTTATTAGACTATGGATACTGAAGTCAAACTCCGTGCTGTGATCATAAGTCATCAGCTATAGGCCTCAAGTGTAAATAATGCCGCTGCCGGTGTCATGTATTTGGCCACTTGCTCAGTGAATATCCCCAGTAATTCAGAAGAAAACAGACGGCATAGTAGAGAGAATGCGTATCTAGTCTATCAAAGCTGTACTTTTAAGGTATAACCATACAGCCACCAAGATGTATAATGACGATCAAGTCCTTTCTTTAATGGAGAGGGACTTTAATCCATCGATTAAATCGTTGATAGGGCTAGATTCTTGCAAAAGCCCTGCTACAGACCCATCGAACTGAATTTTTGGTATCTGCAGTTGTAGGCTGTCCGGGGATAAAGTGATATCGTTGCTCATGTGGCGTAGCTCATTAAGCATCTTCAAGGCTTCTGGATTAGCGGCCCCAGGATCTCCGGTTGAGTCGGTGTGAGACGAGTCAAAGTTGACCCTGCTTCCCTCTTGCCCTCCTGAGATACCTGCCAAGATCTGAGACTGTCTTGAAGGAATGTGGCTTTCGGGCATTGACTTCAACTGATCCTTCAATGGCACATGCCTTGATAAGCAAGCGTACCTGGGATTCTGTGCACAACCGACCTGGATATCTCTGAGAGCTCTCGAGACCATATCGGCAGTATATCGAACAGACTGGTTCGGTACTAGCATCCCTTCCCTGATGAGATCTAAGAAGTCACACATCGAAGGAGCACATAAGTCATGGTCTTTGAGACCTTGAATCATCTATGAAAATGAGTTATTAGCTCATGCTGTAGGATTGATTCTGATATAACTCTTACTGTCAGAACTGCCTCTTTGACCTCCCCCCGTTTGTGACTGCTTCCAACCGGTCTGTTCGTGTCTGTAGAATCCTCTTCCGTAATCACGTTGTAGAAAGTATCGCTATGATAATTTCCAGTTCTGTTTCGAAGGTGATCTTCCTTTATTCTGTTGCCTGAGAAGGCCTTGACACAACTTTTGTCCTTCATCAGAAACACAGACGCATGTTCTAGAAACACACAGCCAAGAGACCAGATGTCGTATCTGGTTCCAACCTCACCATTAACTTCACTCTCAGGTGCTTTGTAGGTTTGTGTATAACCCTTAATACCAGCCCATGACGCATGGGACTTGGACTGTGACGTGTTGAACTGAGTAAGACCAAGATCTGCAATGACAAGATGATCTTTCCTATCGCCCTGATAATTACTAAACCAAAGTAGGTTTTGCGGCTTTATGTCGCTGTGCCGTCCATAGTTTCCTTTCAGCGCAACGTGAACTATTTCCTCCAAAGTGCTGGCGGTGTAGGACGAGCGTTGTTTGTGAAGGCTGCCCAAGCTCCTCAAAATACCAGCGCATTGAAGGAAGAACCAACACGCGTCTTCGTAGACATCAGGGCTGTACAAGGTTGGCATTGTCTCCCATAGATCGGTCAGATCGCCATCAGCCCATTCGAAAACGAGGTAGTAATAGTCGGCCCGGCGAAAGGAGAAAAGAAGTTGATGAAGGTGCTCTCTGTCTTCGAGTTTCTTGATGACCAGCCGCCTTGCAAGAGAGTCTGCTTCACTCGGGTGGTCTATTGAGCTATGTTGAACAGCCTTGACAGCGAAGCAACTTGGTTTCGGGTATTTGCCCCGGTACAATAAGTGCGACGGCTCAATAAAGACCTTCGTGACTTTTCCATACCCTCCAGACCGAATTTCAGGGGGATCAGAATCCACGAATGGCAAGACAAAATCGGCGGGGAGTCGAAAATGATCCATAAACTGCCCTTCCTCATTAATAGTGCAGAACAGACTGCATAGTTGCATCTGCTTCATAGTGAAATATTCAGCGTCGGGATAGGACCAAGCCCAATTCCTTGAAGACTCTATCTCATTTTTCTCACGGTCGTATAAGATGGGCTGCTGTCCCTGTCGCTGAACCGTAAGTGGGAGCTTGCTATCTTCTATCTTTGCATTGACAAAGTCTAGTAGAAAATGAAGTCCATTCACCAATATCAATGTAGCCATGATCTTCAGTCTTTTTGGTTTGCCATCAGCTCCATATACCTCGTTGGTAAGACTTATCAGATCTTCAGCCATGAACTTTTGATTGAGTATTTTTTCAACATTCCTTGGGCTTAGAATCCGAAGGAGCTGTCCCAGAGGTATAAACGCTTGCTTACCAGTATGATCAATGGCGGGTGTCCTGCTCGCATTCATCAATGTTACCCAGACAGAGGACAAGTCGACGTCAGCCATTGGAGGTTCCGAATCTTGGACCTCTCCAGACATACTGGCGGAAACCCGATAAGGAACTAATGACTTAAGCCATTGGCTATGGCCCATGTCAGAGATACTCCGAAATGTTGATGTGCTTTCTCTCTGAGATAACACTGAAGTATGGATAGACCCTTGCTCTGTCCCAGGTTTTAAGGCGATATCGGATCGAGATGGGGCTACTCCCCATTCGGGGATACCCAAAGGCTCATGATGAGACACCGTTGATGGGTTTGGTGATTTTTGGCTTCGAGATGCATTGCGACTCTTTGATAATGTCACATATGCAGTGTTCTTCCTCGTTCCCCTCACTCTTGAACGTGGTTTGGAAGGTTTGACCATGGCTCATATTAACAAGCAGGGTCTTATGATATAATTAAGGCATATTTCAGGCCAGGGGACACCAAGCAATGCATTTCATTGTTTATAATGTCTGAAGGCTGATATTTCAACTGTCAATTGCGTAGAGCCTTATTTCCTTATTTCTCTCCAGCACGCATTTGAGAAATATAAAGCCCTCCCTGAACTGCGGCTGAGACCCCTGGTCAAGACATTCGGGCTTTGCATATGGTCGGCCAATGAACTGCATGGGAATTCGAACAAGGCTTCTGGCCACCCATAACAGACATTGGCCAGGATGATGCCACAGCGGTTAGAATGCTTGGCCTGGAGCGGTTCGTGCCGCCACCTCATCCTTATCAGCATCGCGAATCACCTTTTTGCAGCGCCGGTGCATGCTTCTGGCACCCTTCTCTAGCCTGATATGAGAAGACGTGCAGCGAGGGTTGAAAATTCCAGGCAGAAGCGATCAGGTGGCAACCTTAACTTGGCTTGATTGCTCCGTCCAGAGCCTGCTTTTCCAAAGTGTGTCAGATGGAGGCCACCCACAGAGGCCTCTAGGCACAGCCCCCGCTTCTGAGGTTGCCTTGTCTGCCTTTTTTCCAATCTGTCATTTCTGAGTCATATCGCGTCCGTGATCAAGTCTTTTTAAATCAGCCACTTCCGTGTTTCTTCTCCGACTTCCATTTCAAGCATATTTTCATCTCTACGTTGACTTCCGACTTCACCAACATCTCTTGTCCTATTCAGAATGCCCGGGCAAATACAACAAAAAACGGGTGGGCGTGCAATGACCAGCTCATCATACGATACTATCCGCATCAATGCGAAGGACGTTAGCCCCCAAAAGCTTCTTGCTATTCTCGAACGAAGTCTCCCCCGAAACAAGTTCTCCGTCGAGATGCAGCAAGACATATACACCATTCGATGGGACCGAGACTCCTTTAGACGTGGGATATAACACATATTGTTCCGCGCCAAGCATCTTCCCACGACACAAAGGAGCATATCAAACCTTCATACCATCATCCATAACAGTCTGGGGACATAAGATTGGACCTCTTAGACTACCTTGGTCATAATCATCATTATCGTCATCATCACATATATATAGAATCATAGCAGTCGGCAACGAAATAAAAGCGATCGAATGAACAACTTTGACCATAATTCAACGAAGCAATAGCTAGTAAATCACAACATCCTCAACATCCATTGCCATGTTATGTTCAAGAAGCCAGGCCACTCCAACTCGAACATAAACCTTTGTCTGCTCTGGTTCGTCCTCGGATAAGGCGACAAGAAGAACGTAGTGTACCCGGACCCGAGATTCTTGCTTCTTGTCTTTACCAAGGACAACCGCCCGCAAGTCGGATGGTTCGAACCCAGACCCTTCATCAAGTTTGACTCTATCATGCATATCCAGCTTATCCAATCTGAGATTTCTAGCAACTGCTTTCAACATAGTCCTCTTGGCCATTGTACCGGTTTCCTCGCGAAGCAAGCAGTCTGTGCTCCATTCGACCTTGTCAAAAGGTATGTTCGCATAAGTGATTGGACCCTCGTATGCCATCCATGACCAAGAAGGAACATGATGGCCATCTTGGAACGTGATACTCTTCAGAAAGATATTCTGAGGTCGAGACCAGAGAAGACTTCTTGCCAAGTACTGCTCAAAGACACCAAACTCGCCGCGAGTCTGGAGGACAGTTGAAAGGTGTTTCTCAAGACCCAGAATGGCCACTGGTCGGTCTGAATTGTAACTGAAATTGAGTCTAGAATACTTCTCGTAAAGATTTTGAAACAGAGTGATTCGCCCGCCCTTGTAGTACTTGAGTATGGCCTTGGGGAAGTCCGAGTCTGCGAACAGAGCTGATTGGGGACTAACAAGAGAAGTCATTAGACCGGATAGAAAAGACGATGAGAAATTACGAGTACTTACTTTGACAATTTGAAGAACCGCTCACAATGAAGTCCGTTTCCACACTCCCAGTAAACTTGAGTCTTGGTGAAGTGCAGTGTTCTCCTAGACAAAGCTCGCTCCTGCATCACCCAACCGCGCGTATTCAGAGGCGCCGACTCTAAGTCTCTGTTACAATCTTCCATGAATTCTGAAATGTGAAGCAGACCGCCATCAGGAGTCTCTAACGTCGCAGAAAGTGTTGAGCTAAGCTTTGGAGTGAGAAAGCCCTCGTTAGACGTCGCTGCTGATGTCGCCGCGATTGTGCAGTAGGCGTTGCTGAAAACCTGACCCATTCGAGCAGCTTCTCGTCGCCAGTCTTCTGGGTCGTCTTGGATGATACACAACGAGTCTACCCACAAGTATGGGATCTTGAGTGCTCTCGTGACTCTGATGGCTTCCTGGAAATTAAGAGGCAGCTGTTCATGCGGTATCTCGTTACGAAATTGGTCGATGTTACTGGTCAGGGTAGACAGGCTCGTGCTGCCTCCCCAGCAGTGGCTAAGAGCAAGATAACGTAGAAATCCAGAATCATTAATGTCTTCCAAGTGCTCACTCGACTCCCCCACGCGAATCAGTCTAGTGGGCATCTGGACAGCATAGCCGCCAGAGGATGCTTCTCGTGGATGGCCGTGCTCTTTATCACACACGCGGAGCCACTCTTGAAAGAGATGGTATCGTTCAGGGCTTTCTGGAGGCAACAAAGTTGGATATCCGACCTGAACTGATCCAAGATCATGAGCATTGAAGGCTGAGGGAATAGTTAGTATGGCAGTCATGAACCATAGTGATGGCATACCAGGATCGGAGAACAGGGACAGTACTGGCGGACCGTCGCGCCCATTCAAGTTGAGTGTAGGGCCGTTCCGAGCGCATTGTAATTCCTGATCTTCATGAAGGCCAACCCTTTGCGAGACGGCGTATAGAAGATTACACAAGTCACATGCTGACGCACGAGTTCCAAAGTCCCTCATTATGCCAGATACTGTAGCACCGGGCTCCCAGATTCGAAGCCTCGAGCATGAGTCACAGAGCTGACGTCTGTCTGCTGGACTGGGGCGGGAAGCCTCGGAGAAGAACTTCTTTGCAAACTCATTGTCTGGACTGATTGTCCATTGATTGAGTAGCTTGGCGCTTTGCTGCTATTGTGAGTATATGCCATGTATTAAAGTACGAGTATGGTGGAACATACTCGCTAATATAACTTAGTAAGTAGACTGACTCAAGATGAAATGTTCATGATGCACTAACAGGCTTGAAAGAAGTTAGTACAAGATGTCAGAAGTCCAATGCCGGGGATCGCTTGATACATACATTCTGTATATCGCGATATCAGATTATTCGTCAGCTTTTCTACCCTCTGGCAAATGAATCGACGCTCAACTCACGTACTAACTGAACGTCAGCTATCAAGTTCAAGGCACAGCAGCTCACATTGTTCCACATACAGCCATAGCAGCGGTATTGCCTGAAGGGACAGCCTTGGTACTTAAGCCCTTGTTTTGGACACCAGATGGCTTAGGAGCGCTTCGACTCATGGCGTTGCTTTCGTCTGGCGGACCCTGGCCGTTTTGACGATGGTCGTATTCGGCGGCCTGCTCGGCAGTCAGGCCTAGCGGCAAATCAATCACGTTCCTCGGCTGGAGATACTCACCGTAACTATCTCTTATACTCTTCAATTCCTTGTGAATATCCGAGGCACTGCCACGCTCATCGCTGTTGACAAGGAGCATTTTCTCCAGAACCAAGGTCAGAATTCGCTGCACGGCCTCGTCACACGGTGTGTCCTTAATAGAATCCTCCAGGTCCTGTATTCTGACTTTGACCCTAGTGTCAAGGTCTTCCCGTGCAGAGTCCCAGAAACGTCGGTCCCTTTTCATAGACCGGTCGAATTCCTTGTACTTTTGCCGGCCCAGTTGGGCCCAGAGGAGAAGCTCGATGAAGACGCAGCCGAGAGACCAAATGTCGAACTTGCGAGATAGCTTGATGTCATCGGAGTCTTCTACTGGCTCCCCGTCATCATCAAACAAAAGGTCAAATTCAGGAGGGCTGTATCTCCTCGTGGTAGCCTTGGCAGTCGTCCCATTTAGTCGCTTGCTTGTTGCCAGAATGTGAAGTTTCGACAGACCAACGTCTGTTATCATTAGTCGGTAGCTACCAGACCTTTCAGGGAACAATAGAATGTTGGCAGGCTTGAGGTCACCATGCCGATACCCCTTGTCCGCCAGCAGACTCAAAGCGCTGGAGAGTCCGACCATTTGGTCCAGCATCCATATGATAGCAGCCATGCCCTCAGTAGAATTGGTTTTCAAGAAGTTATACAGGTCTCCCCCATTTGCCCAAGGGAAGAAGAAGAAGGCCTGCTTTCCTCTAGTGCAGGCGAGAATTGCTTTGACAAGATGGTCGTGATCCAGTAACCGAAGAGATATCACGTTAGTCATCTCTTTTCTGACATACTTGATTTGATCTTCACTCTCTAGCTCCATTTTCTTCATGGCCATCGAGTACTATGTTATGTTAAATCAAACGTGCTGAAGGGTCGAATCTGGTGGACTTACTTCTGTCTGCTCTGGGACGTGGGCAGGGTGCATCTCGATCTTGGAAACGGAACTAAACCCTGAGACAATAGCAATACCTTTCTCAACCAACGGCAAAGGAATGCGTTGCTGTAGCACGTATTCGAACTCTCTCTCAAAGATAGGGGCCAAGAATGGCCATTGCTTCTGTATAAAATAGTCGACATCATTATAGTCAATTCCTGCTCCAAAAGGAGCAGTAGTCCAGTTTGAATCTTTGGCACTTTTGAATTTGTACCCTTCGCGCGTCCATAGAAGCTCTATAGGAAGATGATGATCAGAAAAGCCATTGGATAAGAACTGGCCAATACGATCTAGCTTGCCGGCTCGAGCCAAGATGAGAAAGATAATCTTCGCAGGGCAGGTTTTATCGAAGATCCGTTTCTTCAAGGCATCCTGATCTTGACAATTTCGTTCCTTTAGAATGTCGCTGACGCACTCTTTCGATGTCAACAATTTGATCGTAGTACTCGGAATGAAGACTTCATCGCTGGAATTTTCTTTCTCCGCATTCTCGCACTCATCCATGAGACGAACTAGGGTCCAGGGTGTCGCAACCATGGCTGGTTCAGTTGATTTGATGTGGTATGTTGGGGCTGTAGATAAGGCGGGAGCAAATTGCAGATGTCGAACATCATTGTGAAAATGGGGTTCAGCCAAATTATACCTTGGGCTTCTGGATGGTCAGCAACAAGCGTCAAGTAGACACTTTCAAGCGCATAATGCCTTACCATGCAGCACTGCCAAATTGTGAAATAAACCTATCATGAGTGGCTTTTCAGGCTCCCTTTGCATTTTCAACGGTAATGGTGCTGAAATCAACGTCATAATTTTGACGTCGTTTTAGCCGATTTAGTCGCCCCCATGACTTTCATGGAGTTATGTTGACATCAGCTGATCTGCATGTTGGCCAAGGCGTCTAACCCCCCCTCATCTGAGATTATGTTGAATGTCGTGTTTGGGATATTGTACCGCTGGGTATATGCCAATGACTTTAATATTGAGTAGGCCAAGTCTGTTACGAACTCAGATTATGGTCTATTATATACTAGATCTAATTATGTATTGTCAATTACGCCGCCCCATAAGCTTGGCCAAATGGCTCCAGCTTGACTCCTTCAATATCAACATATCCATACTTAGACTGATCATCATTATGCGCCATACCCTCTCCCCACTTCTGCATAGATTCTTCAAAAATTCTCTTATGATCCTCTCGGCTCAAGTCAAGAGGGTGCTTATCCTTGCCAACAAGTCGAATTCTGAATAGAGATTAGTCTTCCGGCCAGCAATGATTATAGTTCTTGTGGACTTACTGTGTGCCAGCAGCGACATTGGTAATACCAAAGTTCTGCTCGTCGAGCAAAGTGTCGATTGCGCTGGTAGCCTCGCCCTTGAGGATCTTGGCAGGCAAGTCGAACTCATTAGTCACGGGTCGTGCCAAACCAATACCATGAACCGTCTTTAGAGCCTCGTTCATAGCCTTGACTGTCCTTAAGCCACCGGTGACGTAAGCCTTGGTCTTGGTAAGCTCGGGGATAATCTTCTCGGCAAACTCAAGGAAGAAAGCCTCCCGCTTCTTCGAGCTCTCTCGTCGATGAGAGAAGGCAAGGCTCTGGTAAGTTCCTCCAGAAAGCTCAACAAAATCAAAGCCATGCTGTTCGAGTCGCTTGCAAAGGACCTTGCAGTCGTCGGTGGAGAAGCCGCCTTCTTGGAATTCGACACTGTTGACCTTGATGGAAAGGCTGAATGACTTATCGGGGACGCGGGCACGGATAGCATCAGCAATCTCGAAGATGATGCGAGATCGGTTTTCGATAGAACCGCCGTACTTGTCTGTTCTCTTGTTTGTTGTAGGTGAAAGGAATTGGGCCAAGAGATAGCCACTTCTCTCCATTAGTATTATTTCCATAGCACTGGGATTTGATCTACTTACTGTGCGCCATGCAATTGGATGCCGTCATAACCGGCCTTGTAAAGGAACTCGGCAGCATGAGCAAAGCCCTCGATAACATTCTTGAAGTCTTGCTCATCCATGGCCTTGGGCTTGGCAAAGTGCATGCCCATTACCTCACCCTCCAATTGAACATCACTAGGAGAAATGGGGTTCTTTTGAATGTTGTCGGCGACCTGGCGTCCAGGATGGCTGACCTGTGCAACAATCAAGCTTCCATACTTCTTGCTAACAGTTGCCAATTCCTTAAACGCTTCAAACCGCTCGCCAGACGCGGGTGCATCTCGGGGTACGATAGGGTTTCCAGCAGCCTCGAGCTGGTCATACTCGATCATAACATTTCCGGTCAGGATGACACCGAAATCTCCCTCGCCCCATCGTCGATAGACGTTGATAAGTTCTGGAGTAGGGACGCCTCGCTTCTCAAGGACTTTGGGATCCCATGTTGAGAGTCGTTCCGTCATTGCAGCCTTCATAAATCGGTTCTTGGCGGTTTTACCGCTGAACTCGAATTTGAGAGGCTGGCCCAAAGGGCTTGCGTCTGCTGGTTCAGTAAAGAATCGTCTTGGTGCCATTTTCAGATAATATTATTTTACAACTGCTTGCTCTATTCCCTAAAGTATAAACACCGAGACATTTGCACGTTTATAGTCAATTGGGAATATTACAAATCGGGATATTTGTGATGTCATGACTTGTAAGGGTTTTGTTCCATCATTGCCACGAGCTTCGTTCCAAAGACCCAGTCAATGCCGTCATGTTCCACTTCCAGACCACAATTTTGGTTTAGTTCGCGGCGACGATGCTTGGAATAGAAACTCTTTACCGAGGTATGGCCTCGATATAACGTTAACACCATCTCATAGAAGGGCGCTAGAAGGTTCTTGGATTTCTGCTGAAGCTTCAAGACCGACGGGAACTTACGTTCATGTGACGATCCGCGATTCATCAGTAAGGCACGATTTGTTTTATTGACAGGGGTAGATTATTCAGCATGAGTAATTGATCAACTGCCGAAGTCTATGACGCGTGGTTGATAATTGGGACAGCCTACCCGGAAGACAGACGATTTAAGGGCTCGCAACGTCATCAAATATTGGCTGGAAGCAATCGCCGGAAGGAAATAAAGCTATGATAAGCAGAACAATACCATAGTCCTAGCCCGCTACTTGCGCCATTGCAGGAGCCTCATCGACTTGCACCTTATCCTTGACCTCATGCCATGAAATTTTGAGAGCACTCTCAAAATTCTCCTCTGCATACCGTTCAGCATCAAATTGGTGAATCCAATCCTCGCGTGGGAATCCAATACTGCTAGGATCTTCCTTGACTTTATCCCAATCTGTCTTGTGCCAAAGATCTCTGGTTGACTCTCCCGTCTTCTGAACCGCTTTCACGCGCTCATACCTATCATTGTGTTAGTTTTGCTGCAGAAACATACAAACAGCATGTCATGATTCGTACCGAAGACTTTGATGAGCCTTGAGCGCACCAGGTATGTTGCCCTTGCCCGCGCGCTTCAAGCAGACAGCAATGGTGACACCATCTTCCATGGCTTGAGTTGCACCTTGAGCACTCGTCGGTAAGAAAGGATGAGCAGCATCACCAAGAAGTGCGATTCGCCCTTTGTTACTGATCCAAGTCGGTAGAGGGTCACGATAGACCAGTTTCCAATCAACGACCGACGGCGTCTTCTCCACGATCGCTCGGCATGTTGGATCCCAATCCTTCAAGAGCTCTAGCACTTCTTCTATCTTACCAGGGAAAGACCACGACTCATCAATATCATGATCATCCTTGTGAGTAAGCACCCAACAACAATCTTTGCCACCTTTCAGTGTCGAGAACAAGAAGTGCACATCTTGTCCGATCCAGCCGTTGAAGGTATCGCCGTTCTCGCAGAACTCTTTTGTGCGGGGGTCTTGGATCATATCTTTGTTCGAGAACCTTGTGCTCGTTAGTGAACTAGTTTGGGATCACCATCCAAGGATTCAATCTTACCATGCCCTCCAAACAGCGTACCCACTGCTCTTGGGCTTGTCGACATATCCTAGAACGAGCTCTCTTGCCTTTGATCTCACTCCATCAGCACCTATCACCACGTCGCCAGTGATCTGGGACAAGAGTCAGTAAAAGATCTGTATTGCGTGGTACGTATGCAACCCACCTTCTCTCCGGTCTTCAGTATAATGCCAGCTTGCGTGGAGTCCTCAAAATACTGAGACACTCGTTGACCTAGATGGATTGGGATACCCAGCTCATCGCGTGCATAACTGAAGATAATCTCATGCAGCTCGCCTCTGTGACCATTCAGCACTGGGGCTTCAGGGTTGGGAGGGGGACGTTTCTGATGGTACACGACCTCTCCCGTGTCCCATTTGTGAATTCTGAAGCCATATTCTTGTATGTCGATGCACAACGGGCGTAGACGGGCTACAATCTCCCCTTCAGACCAGCGATTAAAGATCCTGCCAGCATTTCCACCAAATGATATAATGTCTCCGAGAACTTTGAGTTCAGGAAAGGACTCATAAATCTCAACATCGTGACCTTGCCGGTGGCATTCAATAGCGGCAGTCAAACCGCCAAAGCCTGCTCCAACGATGATAACCTTGACACCGGATTTGTGAGCTGCCATTATTTGACGAGAGGGGATATTAAGTAGTTGGTACTGGCACTCTCGAAAGCTTTGGCCTGGGATTAGATGCAACAAGTCACTTATGTGAACATCATGGGAGCGGAAACCATCACCCTGAGAAGCCGAGGTAGCTGTCCCCGTCTTGTTCCCCGCCTTGTTGATCTGCGACTAAGATCCTTCTGCAGCCAAGAGTCGGTAGGCCCTGTTGGTGGAACACGCTCGCTAACAAACTCTGCGGAACTGGGTACGGTAATAGATCTGACTCTGTCATCAGTTTGTTTCACTTGCTGCTGATCAAGCCCAGTCCATAGTAACCATATTCATGCCCCATCCTCGATTCGGAATCTCGAAATCTGATACTCAAATCACAGGACCGTATTTACCCAATAGCGAGAGCAAACTGGGTATCACGCAACGTGCTTAACCTCCGTCGGATACCTATACGCTAGCAACCAGCTTCGCGGTCCCATTGGCAGAGAACTATGCAAAGCAACACACGTCCTGCGGGCTGCGGAAGAGTTTCGCAACGTGACTTACTTGTCATCGCTTTGTCAGGCAATGTCGTGGCTATCAATGCCAGTCTAGATGATGAGGGGGGGATGTTACCCTGGTCCCGGCATTTGGCTCGGGAATTAGCAGCGCAGTCAGTTGCGATGACTCCCAACTTAAGCTGAAAACTCATGCAAGACGAGACTAAAACTTCAGCATGACTCTCGGATTGCGGGGAAGTACTTGGCAATTCAATTAGGCTTCACATCTTGTTGGATAAGGTTGATGCAAGGGCAGTTCTAGTTCATAACTCTGTAGCTTTGGGCTTAGCTTGCCAACTCATCCCATCGGATCCATATCGCCGAACTCGAGACGAGAGGGCGACTCTCGGAAGAAACACCCCGATAACCCAAAGCAACAACACCCATTCAGGCTGGCGACTGGGTGCAACTCTGACTTGATCTGCGACTCTAAGTGGAACCTATCATGCACCCCGCACTTCGGTTGAGCGCCAACCCTCATGGATACAGCTAGTGATAAGAGGTTTCGATGTTTTTGTATCTGGATGAACGATTGCCAGGCGATTGGCCAAGTCTCTCCAGTTGAGTTCCAGTATGAAAGGAAACGGTAGCCGCAGAAACATGATGTCCAACGCGGTTGACTGCCCAATTCACCTCATCATTCTCACTCCATCTAGCTCTTCACCATGGCAGACCCATCGCAGGATACTATCCGTGCCCATTGGCGATGTTTCGTAGCATGCGGAATCATTGTTCTCTCTCCGTTCCAGTATGGCCTTGACTTTGGGTTGATCGGTGGACTACAAGCCATGCCTGGCTTTCTCAAGGTAGGCACCTGCACTCTCTTCTCTTTGACACGCATGCAACTTTTGTACTGACCATCGCGTTCCCTCAGATCTATGGCTACCGAGACCCCGAAGTCGCAATCGGGTGGAACATCGACACCACCCGACAGCAGCTTATCTCGTCCCTAATGACGATGGGCGCCTTCATCAGCTCCAGCCTCGCGGGGTTCGTTGCCGCAAAGCTTGGAAGGAAAATGTGTCTTTGGATGGCTTGCATTCTTTGCGCAGTGTCTAACATCATCATGATGACCACGACGCATATTGGGCCGTTGTACGTCGGTCGACTTCTTATAGGGTTGGCCAACGGCTACTTCATGACCTTCTCCCAACTGTACATCCAAGAAAGTAGTCCGGCAAAGTATCGTGGTTTGTTCTTGACCGTGTTTCATCTGTGCACAACCTTTGTCAGTACTCCTATCTGACAGTATGGAGAGTGCATCGATACTGACTCGTGGTTTGTAGGGTACACTCATCGGTACCATAATCGACTGGGCAACAGCGAAACGCCCCGATCGCTCTGCATATCTCATCCCTCTCGGAATGATATATATAGTCCCAACTATCATATTCGTTGGCTTGCCGTTCATTCCAGAGTCACCGAGATGGCTTGTTCTTCAAGGACGTTACGAAGATGGCCTCAAGTCGCTCAAGTGGCTCAGGCCAGAGGGCGCAGATACCGAGGCGGAGCTTGCAGATATCCGTCAAGCTATTGATAACGAGCGTGCATTGTCTAAGGGTGTCGGTATCCTGGATATGTTCAACAACCCGATCGACAGAAGGAGAACAATGATCTCCATATGTGCTGTTTGTCTCCAAGCTGCCACTGGATCAATGTTCATCATTGGTAACCATCTTCGTTTTCGTCCAAGGGATATGCGACTGACCTTTACGCAGCGTACAAGGCTTACTTCTTCGCCATGGCTAAGGTTCAAGACCCATTTGCCATGAGCAACGTTCTCAGCATGGCAGGTATGATTGCTATCATCGCCAATGTTTGCATCGTTGTTCGGTATGGAAGACGACGAGTACTCCTCCTTTGTGGCCTCATCACGGCTGGCTTCTTCCAATTGATCATCGCGGTCGTTTACGATCATAACCCCGGGGCAATTGTTACCGGCAAGGTACTGGTTGCGCTATCATGCTTCTACATGATGGCTTTCAATGTGAGTATCCAATGTCTATGTGAAGACATTGTTGCTGATGTTCTTTTTCAGGGCATGATTGCTCCATATTCATGGCTCGTTGCCGGCGAAATCCCATCACAACGCCTTCGAAGCTACACCTTCGGCCTTGCTGCAGCAGCAGGATTCTTCGGCGCTTGGTTGATCACGTTCACCGCTCCGTACTTCATTAATCCCGTCGCTTTGAACTGGGGACCAAGATATGGCTACATTTGGTTCCCTTCGTGCATTATTAGTGCTGTTTGGGTGTACTTCTTCCTACCTGAAGTCAAGGGACGAACTTTGGAAGAAATCGATGCTATGGTAAGTAACCCGAAGTCGAACCAGAAGCTAAGGCAAGATTACTCACTATTCTGTGTAGTTCAACGAGAAGCTGCCAGCCAGGAAGTTTCGAGGTTACAAAGTGCAGGAACCAGGTGTCGGAGAAATAGTTGGAAAATTGAGCGTTGAGCTCAACGTCGTTGAAACTGAGAGAGTCTAGTAACAATCATGTAATGAGCTGGTCTGTATTTTCCACAGTAGTTAGTATGCTGCTATCCTCCCCTTACCGGTCGAAGAAGCTTTGAAGCTTTCTTCGAGTAGTTGCGAGCTAGTAAGGAAGAAAGTCGACGGTGATATCTTCAATCGTCTCCCAAGTGCGCGTTGAGTCATCGGGGTGCTGAAACCAAACTCTTTCCAATAGCTCTAATGTCTTGAAAAGATGAGGAGTCTTCATCCATCTCCCAATGTCTGCAAGCTCGAGCCTAATCTCATCTCGCGCAGCCCCTATAGCATAAATTCCAGCAGTGAACAAAGGTGAGACTAAGAGTACTCTCGGCGACAATCCGGACTCGCGAGACATTCTATGAGCGCACTGAATGATTTGAGAAACGCAAAAGCGGACTTCTATAGCGAAAGGCGGCAGAGATCTCATACCACAGTGCAAATGTAATAGTGCCATATAGAGAAACCCAGCGTTGCTGAGTGCGTAGTTTTGGATATCGTTCGCGGAGAGAAACGAGAGCATATCTGGTGCGATGATGATATTTTCGGCTTTGTCGCGAGAAATCCTTGTAAGGATCTGTTGAACAAGATTATCCGTTTCGAGCTCGAGCTCAGGGGTGCGTATGTGTTTCTTTCCCAAGAGAGTTCCGACTTCTTTGAATAATGCAGGAAGATCAGACATGGCACCACCGTAGATATCTAGAAACGCCCCAGAGTCAGTCTGGCCGTGGACAAGAAGCTGACCGCCGAGCAGCCCGGCAGGGCTCAAGGAAGCTAGTCCTTCCGCATTATGGAACCAACTATCCAGAAACCCTGTGTTCATAGGCACATGAGATCTGTCCATCACTTGTTTGCCTTCCTGAGCTGTCTGAAGGATAGCACGTGCACCATCAAGATGGATGCGCCATAATGATGTTCCACCGTAGATCTGAGCCTGGCATAGTGTTCTGGTGGTAGCCAACGCCACCGTTTGTGACGTAGAGTCGGTAGCTTCTAGCAATCTTCGAAGATGGTTGATGCTCGCCCAATGGAGACTATCGATAAGTCGTTGGGAGTTTCCGGGCAGCATATCAATGGCATTGAGATGAACAGCGGCGAACGCCATTACTGCGTAGAGTAAGCTGGGCTCCTGGAGCGACATCGGGACGAGGAATCGGCAAATCTCTGTTTTAGCATAGCTGCTGGGGACTGTAAGTCTCATCGTTTCGGAGAGGTAGAATTGGAAGAGGTATTGAGCCATGGGAGGAAGAAATGATATCTGATGTTGCGGTCGCGGAACGTATGCCTGTAAGTCGTGCAGCGGGCTAGTAGGACTACCTGGTGACTCAACTCTCAAAAAAACCTGAGGAATGCAATTGCTTCTCAGCATCATTGAGGCATTGGTGGTGGCGACATTCCCCCCCTGTGTATTCGGTGGACTTTCCGGCATACAGCTTTCCGTCGAGTGCTGGAGTGTTCGCCCATTGGTGACATCTGACCGCGTCGCTGTGGTCCTCCGCGATGCTCTGGGCCTAGGCGACTGGGCATGGGTCGTGGTGTAGACAAAGCCATTGCCTGTCGGGGTGTTGTCTGTGCCAGCATAAGTAAGCGCTCACCCAAGTCTCTCGTCTATTGAACATACCCGTTCTTTTGATATCATGGAGACACTTTCCGAAGGTGGACTTGGCGAATGATCTTCCGCCCCAACTCAGCGTGACCTCGTATTTGCAGATACTTCCAGCCTCGACGCATCTATCGCAAGAGGGCTTACTCTCGTCACACTTTTGCCGTCGGCGGCGACATCGCACGCACCCTCCTCGGGACCTGGTTTGCCTTGGTAGCGGTTTCGGAGTTTCTGGGGCCGAAGCGCTCATTGCTATGTTCGTGGACTGGGATGAGTTGGTGAGGGTTTGGTGAGTGGTTCCAGTGAGCTGGGCTTCGGTGCAGGTCCCCGCAGGGTTACACTAACGCCAGAACGAGATTAGACCCCCCTAATTGAGACCTGTTTGTTGTTTTCCACTCGCAAGTTCTCTAAAGCATTCTGCTTCAACTATCTGTGTCAACGTAACATCGACACATGCATCATATTTCCAAGGGCACAGCGAAGCCTTCGCATTCATCGCTGAAGAAAGAAATTGGTATTTAATTGAGCCTAATGGTCCTGCCTTTCTCCCCGGCACAACATCAAAGTTCGGCGGCAGTTCTTTGGACATTTACAACCTGTGAACTCAATCCCATTCGATAAACTTCAAAATACACTTCTGGTCTTTCGGACGACATGTGAAAATCTGGTCGTCCATGCTCATATCAAAATTCATGCCATCCGCAGGGGCTGTTCTATACCTCGAATAGATGTCACGCAAAAGGGTCTTCATCTCAACTATAGCAAGACTGTACAACAGTTTAGCCGGCATCCTCAGCGGGGGGTCGTATACTTACTGCCTTCCAATGCATGCACGACCTCCATTAGAGAACGCAAAGAACAGTCGGTTTCGCTCAGCTGAACCTTTCTCCTCTAGCCATCTCTGCGGCTCAAAGCTATCTGGACGAGGAAACACTCCTTCATCCATCCGATGCATCGAGTATGGCTGGCAGCTCACAATAGTACCTCCCGGAAGCCAGTAGCCATCAACAATTGCGCCACCTTCAGGAACGCACCTTGGTAAACTCATGGGGATGGAAGGGAAGACTCTGAGACCCTCTTTGACCACTGCTTCGAGGTACTTAAGTTGATCGGAAGGAACACCAGGGCTGGCTCTAAACTCATCTCTTAGGCGGTCCTGGATGAAGGTATAGCCTGGCTGGGAAATCTGCCACATCAGAAAACACAGCGCATCACCAGTGGTTTCGATCCCAGCAAGCATGTGATCCATACATTCAGAAGCGATGTCGAAAATTCCCATGCCGAACTTCTCTTCTTGCATACGACTCACCAGTGTAAAGTCAGCGACGCCGCCCTTTTTCACACCATTGAGCACAAGTTCTGTAGACCTAGGAATACCGCGTGACTTTCCGAACAAGCCCAACTTGCCTGCAACGCTACCAAGAGTCGGGTGGTAATAGTTCAAGAGTCGTCCTATTGTCATTCGTGTCAGTACCTTGCCCTCCAGGGTTCTTGGTGATACTTACTAACAAGGCTGTTGTCAAAGACCGCCTCATGGAGTGTTTCTTTATCTGATGCCTGAAGAATCGAGTCACTACCATGAGGATGGAACAGATGATGTGTAACGCAGTCGAACGCGTAGCAGTGGAGGAATATCTACTTCACATTAGCCACGAAGCACAGAAAGAATCACGAAGGCGTACGTAAACGTCAAGCTCCTGCTTTGGAGCATCTTTGCAACGAGAGATGAAGTTTTGTGATCTTTCTTGTATGCCGTGTATAGAGGCTTCACGGTTGACGTTAGTGTTTGCATAACGGTCGGCAATTACTCGTCGTCTCTGGCTGTGCTGTACGGGCTGTTTAGTGTTTTGCTGGTTCCAAGTCGTGTTCGAGACTTACTGGGCCTTTTGGCAGGGTTGAGAACATTGTCCTTTCCTCGGTCAGTTCGATATATCATATTGGTACTGAGTGTCGACTTACCTGAGCCCGAACTGGGAGAAGAGATTGTAGAAACTTGTCTTATCAAAGCCACTACCTTTGGACAGATATATCTCCTTCATCGCATCCAGTGACGAAAAGACAACCTCATTTGGGGCTACACGGACTGCGTTGCCGTATCTCTGGTGCATTTTATGAACATACTGTGTTCTCTTTCCACGAAGCTCATGGTACCTTAATTGCCAAGCTGTTAAAAGACCCAGGCGAGGTCCTGGGAGGGAAGCCAAAGGTGAACGCAGACGGACGATTAGAGCGCCGATAAAAATGAGCGCTGCTGCGCCAGCAAAAAGAGCAGGAGATAGTACCGCCATTTTTAGCTGTTATTGAGAACAAAAGAATAAGTCTCGAGAAGGGGAATGTCATGGCTATATATCCATTCATTCCTGGCGTCCATCCTGTCAAGCCCGGTTTCAAGAAGTGGAGCATCTTGATGTGTGGTACAGAATTCTACCCAATCAAGGAGACTATCAGACTGCACTTCTGGCGCTTGTACCAAACAGGAATCTCTAAGAGATGGCCGATTGGCCCCCGCAGTTAATTCACTATCATCATGATAACTTCACTCAACTCATCCGATTCGAGTTTAGGGTTTCGTGTTGATGAAGATTTATCTTATCTTCTTTGCCTTCTTTTCTGTTCCCTACCGATAAGCAGATTTTGGGTCACATATCGGCCTGTCCTGCTCTGTCACTACGCTCAGTCCTCCCCTATCATGAAACGTCAAGGAACAAATCAACATGTTAATAGTCTCATGAATCGCAGTAGTGAATGTATTCAAAGTTATGTGACCTAAATAAAGTATCTTGAAAGTGGCTTTGGCAAACAGAGCTTCAATGGTCTAACTTCGCGGCCACCATCTGGTATTTCTTCCCGAAATCTTAAGTTTCTCACACCCGTTCTCAAGTCTTCGGCTTAATGAAATGCCTTGGCCTCATGTCTCCTCGAGACACGGAAGTGTATGCATCCACCAAATCTAGAAAAAGCGTATAGAAGGTCAAGCCTCAAGGTTCAATGACGAAGTGGCAATTCTTTAACACCGGCCCTCATTAGGGTCCGAGCTACGTATAATTTATCAGTCCTCGCGTCTTTCAAAATGTCTGCGGATAAACGGATAGCAATGACTTACGTGAAGACCCATCCTGACTTCTCGGACGAACCTCCCCGGGAGCAGCCTCGGATCTCATCACTCAATCCACCAATACAATGCTCATCCTGAAGATCAAAGGAGTCTCTGGTGTTCTTGTTCGTGATGGAGTACTCCATTTTGGTACCGCTTCCGTACTGGATGCACTTGTACTTGACCTCGCCAGGACGGAACGTGCCCGTAAACGCACCACGGCGACATTCACGCTCAACGTCCGCGACGAAGACATTCAGGCCGCCTGGCCATGTAATGCCACTGGTGAAGCACTTAGCTTCAACGCCAGAAATGGCAGAGCCTCCCAAGAGCACGAGAGATGCGAGAGTTGTAGTGAAATGCATACTTGAAGATGATCCGAAGTTGATGGGATGTTTAGAGTGCTGATGGCCTGAGAATGTTTATCTTGAGTTGGGTTCAAAAGGTTTGTCGAAGGTATGACATGTATTTATATGAAAAGCCCCCAAGTCAATTTCTCGACCTGGTACACAGTTCTGAAATCATCTTCCGGTTAATCTTCCCTTTAGGTAGGTAGCATCGTATGCCTGAGTAAGATTCGGTGATGCCTTTGGCGAAGGATCACAGAGCGAAGCAATTCCAAGGATCATGAAATAGTGAACCTCGTCTCAAGGGCCGTTAACCTACGACATGGTGGGCCGATATGCTATAGCAGCTGCCGAAACAAGGCGGTTAGGCTGACTGGGAACTTTTGGTGATCCACTTCGACACGGCCGTAGATCTCTCACGGAGTTCTTGGCTTTTCCCGAATACAACGTAGAGCTATTTGCATCGCTGAACCCTGGTCTAGAAATGGGGATGTATTCTGTGCCATCAAAGCTTGGCTTGACGTATTCTGCCATTTCCTTTTCCCTTCAGCGACTGCATAATAGGCCCTTGGCATCTTCTTTTCGGCAATTGGCGTCCAGGCAGATCTTGATGTTCAATTGGTTAACTGTACAGCTAATTGCTTACTTTAATGTTGAACTTCAATCTGCTTAAATTAAAATTCTTAGTTCCTCATGAATCTGTACCAAGTCGGTCTGTTGCCACATCAAAGTCTACACGTAAATATTGGCCTTGCCACATCCTAAACAAGTGACTAAATTCTGTGCATTCATTTAGTCGGGGCTCGGGTCATTCGAGATGCATGGAGCCTTTGCCTGGATAACATTACCCAAGCGAAATTCGGCAGAAGAAATCATCAGCTGTCTGAAGGGTACTGAATGGGAAGGTCAGGGCTTTTCTGACGGTACTTTACGGCTAAAGGTCAGAAATTTGTATGCAGTCAGCTTACCTGTCCTTCGTTGATGGGGCAGGCTGAAAGTCTAGAACGACGTAATGATTGCTCTCCTGTTTAAGTCCCGCCAGCATGGCCATGGACCTATTTGCATCTATGGGTTTCTAGTGTTATAGAGTAGTTTCGTTAATGAACAATCCAGTATAAAATAAACTTTTGGACTACCGTGGAATCGATTTCTTTGCCTTCTCAGCTTCAGCCTTTCTTTTTATACTTTTCTCAAGATAAAGTGTCCAAGTCAAACTTTCCAATACGCAACTCCCCATCAACTTTGCTTCACTCATCATACTGTCCACCTTCAATTTCACTGGAGTCTCTGGGAAATGCTTCACCAGCGGCATCAATTGGTCGAATAAGGACATGGCTGTAGGCCATGTCGAAGCAGCCTGTCGTGGTGGTGTTTTTACCGGTGTCTTCAAACCGGGTCAGAGAAAATACCTCTGCGTCAGGGTCGCTGACAACCTCAAGTGGGAATTCGCTATCACCAACCAGAATACTCGCGATTCATTCGATCTTCAGGATGAACACTGTATTGGCGGGTTAAGCAATGAAGTTCGTGGCTGTGATAAGGGAGGGGTTAGTAGTGTTTCGGGATGGGAATTTAGGTGAGCTTTGATCCTGGTATGGTATTTGTGCATTTTGCCTAACCTAACATGATAACCTCTAGCTCTGATCCGAATGTTGGGTACTGCAAGTGATATCTCCCCACGCCTTGGCCAAGAACAGACGCATCAATATAGCTTAGCGAATTCCACGAGGGTTATTTGAAGAAAGCCCTAAACAAAGAAGGAGGGTAGCATTGGGACATTGATAAGCTAAGTCCAATAGCTACCATAGTGAACGCTATCAAAGTTGTTGTATCGTTACTGAACTCGATGTTTTGGCGCCAGTCATTCTTGGCCATATTCCTCCTTAAAGGACCTGGTAACGCCTCATGGACAGCACAATAAAGGTCATTGAGTCGTAAATTCTACTGAATAAACATTAAATTATATTTCAAAGTGATATCTTAACTGTTCATTGAATCAGAAGAATTAAAATGAGTGGCTACAAGTGGCTGGGCATGCCACAGCTGCAACAGATTATCCCTTAGGTAACGCAGAACGCTATATCTGATACTGTCTGCGATGATATTCGTATGCTATCAGGTCCGTATACAGAAAGTGTATCACCATCTATCTCGTTACCGCCAAGGATGCTCGGCAATTTCTCTAGCAAGCAGTGAGCTGCATGGCTTGGATGAGTTGGGCTGACGAGCGGCTCAAATCTGACACATGATCGACCAGGACACGAGGCACCATTGCTGACTGCCTCATATCCATTGGTCCAGAGCCATTTTGATTACACCATAGGGAAGATGATCGACATGCATGAAGTCACTCAGCCTCAAAGTGTGGATTGTGACCAGGGAGACATAGCATCGAATACGGGAAAGTGATTCGAGGTACTGGGTTATAAGCAAGTGCTGACTATTCTTCGTTGAGGCTTTTAATACTGCCTACACTGTGTTAAATGGTCCACGGGACGTGTAGTCAACACGAGGAGTTTGGTCCGTATTAAATCGTAGGAATCTTACTTCCCTAAAAATAGTTATGAGGATACGATAGCTAATAACGCTCAGAGCTGCCCAAGTGCATAAAGAGACTCGCCATCCTCAGTATCCAAATGAATCAACAATCTCTTATACACTACCTCAATACATATTATCAGTTTTCTATCAACTTCTTCGCTAGCATGCGTTTCATCACCACCCTCACAACCGCGGTCGCGACCCTCGCATCCACCGCAACAGCTGCCCCTAAGACCGAGACTTTCGCAACAGCTAGTGTCTATGCCTTCAACCGAGACCAGAGCGCTCACAAATTCGTCGACGTTCCTTTCGGCAAGCTCACACATATCGACTATCAAATCACCGACCTTGAGCTCCGCGGCGTTCAGTTCCTTCTCCCCGACGGCACGAAGATCGATCCTGACAAGGTGACCTGTCAGATGTACAAGGACAACCTTGGAACCCAGCCTGGGAGCGCTGCTTTTACGAAGAAGACGCCTGCTCATATCAGTCTCTTCAACCCTGTTCAGTTTGGATGGGTCTTGTGCTATGTCAACGTCGGTAGCGCCTGAGAGTCTGGAGGCCTTTGGAGAAAAGTTAAGGATGATCGCTAGGGACATACATGGTGCTTGTTTGTTGATAGTACATATTTTGGGGACGGATATCGGTCTTCATTTCATTCTGTAGCAACAACAGAGCTAATTTACATTCATTCCCTCTCCCCCGTCCGTCTTTCCTGCTTCAGAACAATGGCTGGCTGTTCCACTGGTTTGCCAATCCAAAAGAATAGGATGCCTAAAGCATTTGCTCAAGTCTGAGTATTCAGTCCAGTGTGAATACAAGAGTTGTTTCCCTTACATAGAGCTGAAGTGCTCAACGACGTCCGACAGCAACCGCCCCATCGAGGCCACTTCGCCAACAAGCATTTTGTACGAGATTATGGCGTAGTTGTAAACGTATATGGAGAGCTGTCGCGATACCTGCCCGTACAGTTCAGCCAAATTAAGAAACAGATAGACGACATAGTTGGCCGACATGCCCCATTTCTTCACTTGGAATCGGAAGCCGTCGGGCTTTTGGCCGGGGATATACACGACAATAACGAAGCCCAATGACTCGAGTGACTTCACGGTTGTCTTGACAAAGTCGACGGGCATCACCGATTCCGTGTAGCGATCGCACATCCCAAAGCAAAGTTCCGAAAGCTCCAATCGGACTTTGTTGGTGGACTTCCCCTTGTAAGTGTTCTCCATTTTTTTCAGAAGTGTTCTGGCTATGTCAAAGTTGAATTGAAGCACTTCAGTCTTCAGAAGATCTAAAGCCTCGCCGTAGATATTGCTTCGCTTTTCCAGGACATTTTTGTCTTCCTTGCTTCTACTCTTGCATAGATCGCACGCGCACTTGAAGCCCCAACGGGAGAGGTGGTGCTGTACTTCCTCGTAGGACTCGAAGGAGCAGGGAGCACGATGGGAGAGAAGCAGCTCCGTTCCGGCGGACATATCCTGAGTAGCTCGGATGATTTGCATGTCGCCAATAAAAGAACGCCGACAGTTGCTGACACAGCTGTGGTTGATTCGGGAAGCGAGGAGCCAGATGCCTGAAGTCAGGAACTTGGTGTCGCTGTTTTCGATCTCTAGGGTGTCCCCTGTCTTGCGAGACACCCTGGTTTCGAAGTCATCGCTTGTAGTCCTCGGGGCGTTCACTGCGTTGTAGTGAATGATTCTTTCTACCATAAAGCTTCAGCCACGTTAGCAGGGTGTCCGACAATATGTTGCGGTGGAGATGAACTTACGAGTCAACAACAGGACTTCCGTCACATTCAGTGATCTGAAGCTTCTTTTGGTCGCCGTGGAACAGTTCTTGGATGGCATCAATGTGCTCTGGGTTGTGATACAGCTTCTGGATGACTTGTGCCCACAGGCGAACAGAGCCACCAGTTGTCACTTCCTTGCGGGGCAAGTTCCCTAAAATGGGATATGTCTTATGACTCTTTTCATCCATGAAATAGTATGAGAACGCCTTTTCGCAGAGTATCAAGTCGCCATCAGATACGTCTTTGGTAAGGAAGAACCCTTTGCCTCGGCCAGGGGCGATACGGATCTCGACAAGAGAGGAGAAGGTGGCGCGGTCGATTAATGGAGGTGTCTCTTGGGCTTCAACAAGCATATCGTCAAAAGCATACTCACCATCATTCTGCTCCTCGAGTCTTTTAAAGATGGCTGACTTCATGCTCCAACCAGGCACGCTCTTGGGAAACGCTGCTGTAAGAGCTTGAAGCTTTTCTAGGCACTCCTCAAACTTCCCCAGGTTGTCGATTGCGCGAGCTCGAAGAAGCAAGGACTCCTCAGTTGAAGCTGCAAGAAGGCCATCTCCCTCGATAGCATCTAGTAACGCCTGACGAGGGCGATCGAGTTGGAGATTGACTTGGGAACGGCCAAGAAGTGCCTGCTGCTTCTCATATGGTGACCCTGATGTGCTAATAGCCAAGGTGTATCTTGGTAGTGTTAGAAGTAAGGGTGTTGGCATGAAGATCATGGAGAAACTCACGAGTGTAGTGCGTGCAGCCAGTGCTCCTTTTCCGCGAGCTCTGCTCCCTCGGCATGATATTCTTCGCTACTCTTGATCTTCTCGTGGACTCTCCACTGCTCGGGGATTCTCTCGTCGTGGTGCTCCAGCCAGATGATGTCGCTTGGGTGGTAAACTTGGAGAGAGTAAGTCCCTTCGGCTATTTTATCAAAGAAGGGATTTTTAAGGACGGCTACGGAGTCTTGAGCAGGATGTCTGACGGCCGATAAGTCCTCCTCGAGCTGTTGATGAAGCGCTAGTAGGACTGCTGTCCCTTCTTCATCTTCCACGATGGTCACAACAGCCGCAGCCCGAGCGGGTGCGGTTTTCACCCGAAGCAAGACCTTCTTGCCACGATGATGGGTCTGAAGCCTCATGTCAGAGATAGACATTGGTTCAAGGTCCTTCTCGGGGATTAGGCATGGCTCGTGGAGATCTTGGATCTCAATGACGTAGATGGGTTTCTTTTCTGGGGTGCCGTTGTGTCTCGCAGTTTCCTGTCGGAATGCTTCGGCAAGAACTTCAGGATTTGGGTGGTCAGTTACAAGCTGACCTTTGCTTACTGCTGCTTTTCTCATAGCAGCTTCCAACTCTTTCATCAGAGCGGCATGGCTGTCTTCTGACCCGGCCTCCATATCTCTCTTGCTGGTGGTTTCGGTAGTGATGATGGCGACGGATTAAGGTGATTTTGCTGAGTTTTGGGCTCAGGTGATGCAAAGTCTAGGTTACCAAGATGTCAGTTGAAGGAGGACGCAGGCCAGGCGGGTAAGTGGGTCAAAGTCATTTTGTTTGTGAGCTGTTTTCTTGGAATTTTCAGGTTTACCGTGAGACTACAATCCAAGGTCTAGTTTGCTTGCCCTTTGTACCTGTTTTCAGCTGCCTGCCCCTTGAGTCACCTTGAAAAGCTGGGTTATAGTGGTCAAAATCAACTTCAGTCTGGCAATTAAAAGCTTCAGGCCATATTTTGTAACTGCAACTAAAACAGTGAATAAAATATAGATACAATACTAAAAGAAAGGGCAACCTAGAATATAGATTTTCTCACTTCATTCAAGACAGACAATGAATGATGCTAGATTGCCCCTATGTTTCCATAAACTCAGCACCAATATCACAAATCCTCCTCTTGACTATCTCAGAGAAGGACTGTCAAACAAAGCCCAGCTATTCGAGGTACTAGGACAGTAGTAGACTCTGGTAAAAAGTCCTTAGCTCAAGTCAGGTTCCGTCGATGCTATCCACCGAAGGATCTTCTGCCAGATTGCAGTGCCCACCTCAAGACACAAATGTTACCAAGCCACATTAAACGGATGCTGAAATTGCCGAGAGTCTGCGCCTTGACCAGGGTCACGCTCTTGAGCAAAGGCAGTGCGCCAATTTAGTCCATAGGGCTGAAGGTCAAGTCATCATGCAGATTATCCGACTCTGTCATGGCCATTACGATACCCTTCCTGGACTTAGTTTATCTGTATATTAGACCAGAGTCTTTTTTATCATTTTCTCATCTGCATGAAAGCTCTTTCTGCGCCAAAGACCCAGCCATTCTCACACCGAAGCATCAGTTCGGCTGGCTTAGAAGATCTGCTTCCCAATGTGTGGACACCGTCCCGACACAAAAACAAGAATGACCCCCCTTATCTGGCAAGGCAGAATCCCTCAACCAAAGACCCTTTATGCCTGTGTTGGGCTAGCCTTTCACGTAAGGGATACTGAGCAACCGAGACACCCAGAGCAATAGCGTTGGAAACCGCCAATCTGGACCGGTCTCGTGGCTTGGATAAATAAGGTTAAAAAGTAGCTTCGCTAAAAGCACAAACCGCCAGCAAATCATGAACCCTGTCATCGTGATCACAAGTGTCTAATTCCGTAAGGTGGAATGAATTAGTAGTTGTGGCGCCTCGTTAGACTGCCAGGGCTGAATGTCACTAATCAAAGTTGGTCTTTGGAGCTGAAAATGCATCATGCGCTACTGAGCCAGGGGTCGTCAATTTTAACTGTTTATTTCCCACCAGAATTCCGATCTTGGTTCGCTTGTGTTTCTGAGATCAAAACGACTTTCTTAATTGCAATCAATGATGCGTCGCTATCAATCCTTCCCGTTCCTCGCCTCGGCACTATTGCCCACGGTCCTTGCTGGTCCTGGTCAGAATCTCGACGCTATCTGCAAATCCACCGAAGGGACCTATGGCTGCGACGAGTACTTCCAGATCCCGTATGGCTCAGAGCCTATCACAACATGCTTCGACACTAGCCCCTGTGGCGTTCAGATCTTGACCAACAACCGCAACATTTGCGACATTATCGGAGATGCCATGGGCAATGATGACTTCGTCGTCGGCTACCCAGCGTACTGTAGGGAGGCGCCCCGAGCTATCAAGGAAGTCAAGACAGAACGCGCTGTATGGGTGGACGGTAAACTCAAGGGCGCCAAGTGGATTGCTCTGGCTACTGCGAACAGCGCGGAAGAGGTTGGTCTGCCTCCATCGTCATCTCATCTGATGCATGCTAAAGTAACAACAGGAATTCGCCAATCGCGGCTTCAAGTACGGCAACACGAAGAGCACTGTTCTTGCCAACCAACTCGCCAACAAGGATGGATGGGTAGTGCAGAAGGCAGCAGAGGTACGTCGTGTTTCATCCCTCAACTGAGCTGGAGCGAGTAATTGACGAGGCTATAGATCAACACAAAGAGTTACTTAGACCTTGTCGAGCGCCTTAGCAAATGCGATCCTGGTGGATGCTCCGGAGAAAAACTCGAGTCCGTCTTGGAATGGTTTCTTGAGTGGATTCCCAAGGGCACTGAGATCAGGAATGGTCAGATGTCCAGGATGCTCGCCGACTGGGAAAAGACCTTCGCTACACCCTACAAGAACCGTATCATGGCCATCAAGAATGCAGCAACCACTGTGCAAACGCGCGTCAAGACTGTTTCAACCAAGGTCGACTCGATCAAGAAGAGCATCTGTCAGAAGAGCGCCTGCTCCGGCAAGACCGCTTCTACATACCTCAACAATGGTCAGTCGATATTCCCGTCTGCGCGATCTTTCGTTGCTAACTATACCAGTTTCTGCAGCTCTCAAAGCCGTCAAGGATCTCAACAACATCATCACCGCAGCTAATTCTGCCGACGAGAGGCGCAAGTTCATATATTACAACTTCCTGGGTAACATTCAGGCCGCCTACAATCTTGATGTACACAATCTTGTCCCTAACTACCTTACTGACATTATGGATGATGGAAGATTCGACACGCTTCGAGGCATCATGCATGGCTACGGTACTGTCACATCTGAAATCAGCATGTATGCCAACGACATCAAGAGAAGCCTTACTCCTCTCATTCTCCTCACCAAGCACGAGTCGAGATCTCGTGATGCTCTAAAGAAGATCAACGCTCAGCTTACTCAGAACTGGAAGAACAACGCCGAGCTCTCCAAGACTGCGGCTTCGCGTAAGGTTCGTGATGGCTTCATCCAGATCCAGGGTCATCTCAAGAAAGAACTCCAAGGCTCCCTCACCACCCTCATCAATGCGATCGATGCTTTCGACAACGATTTTCTCAAGTTTCCTCTGCGAGGTAACAAGATGGTGGTCGAGTGGGGAGCTGCTTCATATGATCGCTGGTACAATCTTGAGTTCAAGTATCCTTGCAGGAAGGAAGTCACAAAGACATTCACCGAGGCTGGATTCTCAAAGGATCACACTTGGCCTGTCTTCAGCCCCTGTACTTTCACTGCTCAGAAGATTGATATGCCCAAGGGTTGGATTCCATATATTAAGTATCGATTTGTCAAGCCGTAACTGACCGGAAAGACTTCTTGGTGGCAGGGACGTCTTGTACTCTACTTAGAGAGCTAGTAGTTAATAATTTTTAATGTACAAGCAGACTTCCGGAATACATCACAACTCTCACGACAGTATATTGACATAATTGGGCACGGCAGTACGGTTTCACTTGTTGGGTTCAAGCAGTGCGGATTTATAAAGGTGAATTTCAGAAGGTTTCAGAAAACTGGCTCGGTGCCCCTTCTATAGCCTCTCTCGCTCAGGCAACCCTAGCTCTAGCAACTCCCTCGGCCGAAGAACGCCTTCTCCTAACCAAGATAGGTAATCTGATTACTGAGAAGGGTTGGGGAGAGGCGCTGACCCATACTCGTATCCTCCCTCCTCATTATTCACTTGGCACTCCTGGCAAGTAATAAGGTTATCTTTAGCTTTCTCGGTTATCTCGCACGGCTTTCCGTCCTTGCTCAACTGGCACAAAGTGAGCGTTGCTGGAGTTGACCACTTAACTCGGTCCCCGCATTCGGTGCATTTTCCATATTGGAAGACTTTGATACACATGGTCAATGGCTGAATGGTTGAATTGTTCGGGTGAAATTTTCAATGGGTTTTCAAGTGATATGGTGTGTGTTTGTGTTGTTCTTGTAGTGTGCGGTTTGTCTTGCTGGTCTGAAGCTTGGGCGGGTGCTGACCTGCAATTATAGCACTCTTTCGATGCTCTCCTTTCAGTATTCACGCAGCATATCAACACTGATGCTGATTACTAGGTCGTTCTGCTCACAACATCATGCACAGTAATGTGGCTGATTCAAGATCAAGCGGCATACTTGATCCGCGATGCCCGCTCTCATTGATCCCTCTTCAGTGCAACTTCTTGCATGGGCCACTTGGTCACGGAGCATGATTGATATTGCTGAATAACAGTATTAGAACTTTCGGGAAGGTTTGGGACATCACTGACGACTATGGACATGATGTCGTGCTGACACATTACGCCGGCTGCTGAGGTCTTTGTAGTGGAGTTCAAATGTTTGTTATTTATCAGCTACATAAACTCAAACAGGAGAATCCTTCTTCAAAAGACTGGAGTCACTCTCCTCCCAAGGATGGACCCTCTCCGCAGCCCGAACCATTTCAACATGCTTAGCACTTCTTGGTGTAATGCTGTAGGCATACTCAACTGGGTGGCTAATCAGACCGGGTGTACCATCAATCACGACATCAATCTCCTTTCCATTCTCGTCGACAGCCTTGCGCATATCAAACACCGCCAACAATCGAGCCACTGTCATGAAGATACTATCCTCAGCCAGGTATCGACCAGGGCAGATTCTTCGACCATAGCCGAAGGCGAAGTCACTTGGGTCAGGCTCATCTCGGGGCGCGATGAAGCGCTCAGGGTCAAAGGCATCGGGGTTGGCGTAGATCTCGGGGTCGTGGAGAATCCACCATGTTGAGGGGATGAGGTATGTACCCTTGGGGATGCGGTATCCTCGGTACTCAATCTCTTCCTCAGTAACGTGGGTTGTAGTGGTAGGAACGACAGGCATCCATCGGAGAGCCTCCTTGCACAGGGCGTTGATGTAAGGCATGCGGTCCTGGTCCTCAAAGGTCGGCAGTCTCTCGCCTCCAGTGACGCTATCGATCTCAGCTTGAGCCTTCTTCTGAACCTCGGGGAAAGCAATCATAGCAAGGACGAAGCTGCTAATTGTCGAAACGGTAGTGTCAGCACCGCCGCCATACATGATAGTTGCAGTAGCCTTGACAGCTTCGATATCCTCCTTGGTAGGCTCGCCAGTCCCATTGTCGTTCTTGAATGACTTGCTGCTCATGAGCTGAGAAACATACGACGGTCGGTTAGTTCCGCTGGCCATCTGATCCATAACAAAGTTGTAAGGGGTGTTCAATGCTTGATCGGTGGTGTTGCGCCACTCTCTGGCAGTCTTCTTGAAAGAAGTTCCGGGGAACCAATCTGGGAGGCGGGCGAGGCTGGGCACGATGTCGACAGCCCAGGACAGAGGGACAAAGGCGTCTGAGAAGTTGATCATCATCTTCTCGATCAGGCTGACGAGAGGGTCGACTTTCTTGGGCTCAATATTGTATCCGTAAATGATTCGCAAGATGATCGCGCTGGCTTCACTGTTGTGAAAGTGGTTAGCCCATGCTTCGCCGTGGCAAGCTTGCTCTACTGCTCGTGGCCAAACTTACGTCTTGATATGTTTCTGGAACTCCTCGGGTCTCTCAATCGTTCTCACAAGGAACCGAAGTGACTCCAGGTCCTGAGTGTCGCGGAATTCGGAGCAGATCAACTTGGTGCCCATCTGCTGGTGCACCAGCTTACGGAAATATCGAAACTTGTTTCCATAGGGAATGACAGGAAGGAATACGCTGTATCCGCAAAGCTCGCTTGCGAAGGGTGACCAGGGTCGAGACGAGGTCTTGGTCGACCGCTTTTCCAGTAAGTCATGAAGAGCCTCTCGGTCATTCAGGACAACGAGGGGAGTTCCGAGGACATTGATGGAGCTGATGGGTCCATACAGATCCTTGAACTTGGCCCAGTGCTTATACTCAGCCGTTCCAGCCGGCGGAAGATCAAAGACGTTACCAACGATGGGGAGAGGCTTGGGACCAGGAGGGAGGTCAAGACCAGTCTTCTTCTTGGGGAAGAACACGTAATACACGATAAGTGCGGCTAGAACCACAGCTGGAAGCAAGAGGAGACCCATGATAGCAGACACAGCGGCTAGAAACAGTACGGTCCAGCGAGAAGAGAGTAGATGAGGGGAAGCTCTATATATGAGGGATCTGCACAGCAAAACATCAAGCCTCAAAGAGCATCCTCACATGCTGCGTAAGCTTCTGCAGTGAAACATTTGTTGGTTATCTTCACACAAGGCGGCACATGCGTGGGTCAGGCAGAGGGACCTTTGACTATCGCATCGCTGCGAGTCAGTCTTCAGTCAAGGGCTGCAACGTCGACGGTGCATTCCAACGGGGTAGAATGCTCCATTTGGACTCTGGAGGATGGCCTAATGCTTCGACCTTGTTTGCTCAAACCTATAAGATGAAGTACGAGCGCGGTAAAACTCTGGTCTGCATCACAACAGCCGAAGTAAGCGGGGATCATGGGTACAGCAGGGATGCCTTTTCTGCGGTAATTTTTTCACAGATCGTCCATGATCTCCGCAGAAAAGTGCAACGCAAATGCCGGGGGCCCGCGAATGAGGGGAGAGGCTTTTCTAAAAGGGACCGTGGATAGCGAAACGGCTTCGAAGCCTTCCAACGGCTCGTGCTAACGTTAGGTTTCACGCCAGGGAGAATTAACAAGGAACGGCCCGGGTTTCCTGCTTCCTAGGTCCGCGGTGATCATCTTGCTTATTGCCGTAACGGTTGGGGCTGCAGGTCGGTGAGGCAAGCAAGAAATGCAGAGATGTCTCAGTAGGGAAGTGGAAGAAGATGCCCGTCGCCCACGCGGCAGCCACATGAACATGTTTGATGCAAGATAATCGTAAAGATGGAGTGAAGCAAACGCCAAGTCTTGGGAGCATCGCGTCAGGTGGTGAAACGGTCGATAAGCATAACCTTGGACTGTTGGGCGCTGACGAGTCATTACACTGGGTATCAGGACATTCGTCAGGGGACTTGACTTATTTTGAAGCATTTACAGGGGGCTTAGCGGGCCACGGTAGCTGTCGATCAGTCGGAAATTGCAACATCCGCCCTAGCAATGGACAACAGATCCATCAAGATATGGGGGTTTTACGATGGAGAGACCAATGACTTGCCAATTGATTGTTCGCTTGCGACTATTTTTGTAATTTTCGCAAACCGGTAAGAAAGTGTAATAAGTGGTGCGGCCGAGGAAGCGATAGGTACGGTACGCACGCCTTGAAGCATCCCCCGTAACATTAAGTAACAGCTCCACCGCTCAACCGTCTCCAACCGACCGCACTACCACATCAAATAACCAACAGCCCAAATGAAATGCGAGCCAAAGAGAGATCGAGAAATCCATCGACGAGTAGATAATATGTGCATGACTCTACAGTTGCCAGCATCTCAACCGAAGATATTATTAACCCCCGTTTTAAATTCCAACCATTGACCCAGGGCCATATCCATGACCTCCTCCTCGGACAGCCAAGTGGTGTAACGGTCACTTGCTGGGAGCCCAATCCATTGGCAGAGGAGCAACTCACTGCCCTTGTCTTTCCTAGACTCCTTGCTTTTAAGGACCCTTAAGATGCGGTTTTCATGTAGGCCAGCTGCCTGAGTTGCCCAATCGCGACCACCCTTCCGTCTCCAGAAGTTCAATAGCGTCTGGGCACTGTCGATGTGCATGATCTCCTCTGGCTCCTCAGTATCAGGGCTGTCATCTGCCCATCTCACATGAATCACCACACTATCCTCATCGTATATCCTCCACCCCAGAAATTCCTCAATGGGAAACCGCTCTTCCGATATATAAGTCGGATTCGGCTGCAACTCGCGTCGACGGTCCATCTCCCTATGCACAACATGGATGAGGAAATCACCAGTCGCGGGCCGACCGCCAGGGTAGGTCAGCTTTCGATCTGTTATTGCGAACCGTCAGCATATTGTGTTTTGATGAGCCCCGAGCGTATTTTGAGAAAGGGATCCGGATGCAGTGGTAGTGGCAGTAGGTATGCTCCCAGGACTTACTGGCAGACTGTGCTGGCGTCGGTGTCGGTGTCGGTGTCGCGCCTCTCCGCGCACTGGGCCTAAGTGAATTCTCACGAGAGCGTTGTCCTAGTGTTAAAAGTGAGTAAGTCTTGAACACGGCCAATCGTTATCCACGGCCGATGGGGAACGCCCAGGCTCGACATACTATCACCATCGAAATATCCAAGTGAGTTAGCGAGGTTGTCAATCAACCTGTTGCCTTCGCTTTGTCTGGAGCTACTACCAGCCGCACTATTCGACGGTCGATTTATTCGTTGGGGCGACGTGGGTGTGTTCTCCGGTCGCGGCGAACTCTCAGAGGCATTGGGGACGCTTTCCATGGTAGCTGACTAGTGGTTTGAACTTGGTGATGAACTTTCGAAGGGAATAAGACAGGGGACGAGATCGCGAGCGTGTATTGACGATGGTGCTTGGGAGAGGCTGTTGACCCTGAAGAACAAAGGCCATGCTGACTCCTGTCACTCTTATTTCCTCAGTCTCTCCGCCTTGTATGTATCATCGCGTCCAGATAAACCGTAGCATGTTTTCTATCGGGAAGCTGCTCTTGTCTGCGCAAGAAAGGACGCGTTGTTGGCTCGGGACGGCTTCCGTTTGACGGCTACTTGCTGCGACGCGGCAGTAAAACGGCAAGGCTATGTGTGCGCATATCGGGACTCGGACGGAAGGACTTGGTTCAAACACGCAATAAGAAGCGGAAGAAAAGGAGGAACAAAGATAACAGAGAAGCGGTCGCTTCTCGATTTGCTGGACTTGGCGAGGCTCGCAGCGTTTTGGTGATCTCAGATCTCCAGGTACGCGACAGGGGACTCCCCGCGTTATTGTCCCGCGTGGCTTGGGGCGTCAGAGCCATATTGAATAACGGCTTGTGTACCATCTTGGCTGGCAAACAAGTGTAACCGTCTGTTGCTTATCCATGTCGCATTGACTGTAACGTCGGGTACTGGAACCTCAGCGTCGTGTAGCTGTGACCATCACACACGAGCCGCGGCCAATCTCTCAACCACGATGCTGATGGCCAATGCCACCACCAGCCATGCATTGTTGGTGTCACTGCCACATACAAGCATATGTACTGAGCTGGCCTGGGACACAGCTTTCACACTCGGGCTGGTCCAAGGTCCGGTCTGGGTGTTCAAGCAGCAAACGTAGCAAGCTGCCGTATATCGTGTGGTGCTCAGCGAGAACAAAGTCACCTGGATTAAAACGCGAAAGCAGTCGCGTCTTCTCTTGCGCACCCCACGACGACATAAACGTCCCTTTCCATATTGACAGATCTCGACAGCTAAAGGGCATCGCTTGTGTATGTCGATTTATGAGACCGTCGGTTGCGACATCAATTGAGCATGCGCGTTGCTCGTTTGGCTGCTGCAGGTGGTTGGAAATGGAGCGGGTGCTGCATGTCGCACAACCAAGATATCGCGACAAATGAGCTTCCAACGCGTCACATCAGGCTGTACAAAGGCAATTCTGGATAGAGGCAGATACATGGGAATTCCATGACAATCGATCCGACACTTTTGTTTGCTGTGTAGAGCATCGCCTTCTGTAAAAGGCATAATGTCCGAATGCCAGCGCTTGATCACTCCGGGTACCTCAGCCGGCGTTGCGGGGCAGACATCACATGAAGACGATTTTGGTATCATCGATTTGCAGATGCGCACCTTGCATTTCGTTATCTGTCGTCTGATTTTGTCGGTCATGGAGACTGTCCCAGTTGTTTGCTCTTGGGTTGTGTTGGTGTCGATGCTGGACAAATCACGTACTTAGAGGCGCGACAGGCCACAGGACCAGAGGTGCCCATCAATGCGCAAACATAAGCCGAAACAAAGCAAAGCTGCTCTGTATCCTTTTATTGAATAGCAATTGATTTGACGCGGCTGAACAGCTTAAAAGACATTTGCAAGCCTGTGTAAGAGCCGTCATCGGGGGCGCCGGATTCAAAGCGTGCACAGTTGTAACCCACCCTATAGCGACCTCGAAAGTTGACATCGTGATGCTACAGAAGCGCGATCCAGCTGTGAAGCACATCAAATTGAGTTTAATTTAGATTGACATGAAGTTGAGTCAAAAAGTTAACGACGTCATCAATGCCGTTTAAGTTGTGCAGGCTTGTTCTTAGCTTTCGGGGTTTTCTGTTGGAATCTTCGTGTACCCACGAAATTTCGTCACAAAAAAGCGCTATGTTCTAAGCCTTGCAGTCCAAGAAAATTTCAACAAGTGGAAGTCTAGTCGCACGCGGAATAAATTACAATTAATCGTGATTACTGATCTACTTATGTAGCAAAGCCTGCCATGATCCATCATTTGACGGATTCACTTCGTCAAAGACAGAGGCATGATATTACATTCGTTCTCCTCATGGCCTTGAACTCCCTCCTGCTCAGCCAGAAGCTCATCCATGTAGCTCCTAAGTTCAAACATTGTCTTCTTGACTCGATTCGCAGCTCGTTGTGCTCTGAAGGACCAGTAGGCCATTTGCCCCATCGCATTGAGGGTTTCTTCGTGCAAGCGACGTTGTTCATTTCGCAGGTCCTCCAGAGCTTGAAGCTCTTCTTCTTCCCAGGGGTAGGCGGGGTCCTCGATCGCAGGGCGCGGTTGACTGGAGGCTTTGGGCGTTTCTTCGGGAGGGGATACGCGGATTTCTGGGAATAGAGGTTTTGTAGAGGCCGTCAAGCTTTCACCGGGCGACGGGGGGCGTGAATCGCTGGCTGATTCGGCGAGCGGAAGAGTTTCGGGAATTTTCGAAGCTGGGTCGAGGGCAGGTAATGTGGACGGATGAGAAGGTACTGGAGGTGTTAGTGATTGCTCAGAGGAGTTCCAGTCGGTCTTTACCTGATGACCTCAAAGCCTTGTGGCGCGAGATCAAGAATTCATGCTGTAGGAGCTGCCAGTGCATGGGGTGGTTTAATTCACGAGGGCATTGTCTGGGGGACTTGAGCTGCGGTCGCAGTGACGGTACATCAGAGTGCTCCAGTGATTCCTGAACTTGCGCAAGGTCGAACGAGCTAATGTTGATCAAGTCACGCCCACTGAACTCGTACGGGGCTAGTACTCCTGCTTTTCCGCCTGGCTTCGAAGTGTCAAGGCTCTTCGCAGGAGACTTCTTCGCTTGAGACTTAGGCATCGCTGCATCCCTGAACACCCGATGTCGAGTTTTCGCCGTGATCTTTCGTCGCTTCGAAGGGTTGAGCTCGTGGCAACGTAGGTCGGAAGCGCGGGCACCTATAAGCAAACGTTCTATACTTCGCACGCGGCGAGAGAAGAGCAGAAGGTTTGGAAGCCTGGATATTGAACTCATGGAGCAAACGCTATTGCCAACGTAAGTGTGCCAGTGTAAACGCAAGAGCGATGTGGGTGGGCCAAGCAAACGACATTCACCCGTGCCTCTGGTGTTTGCTCGTTTGAAGATTGCATACTTCTGAGGCGCCAAACACTTGTTCAGGCGATCGATTGCTCAAGCCGCCGTGAAGTAATCGGTAGAGGCACGAGATCTTCCCCAGTGCCGAGGGGCGTCATGAGCATCTTCGCGGCAGTGCCAACACCCGGCAAGCAAAAAGAGCAGTTTTCGTCGCGTTACCAAAGCACGCAAAACAGATAAACGTAAAGAGAATAGCAGCAGTAACCTGTGCGAAGCGCATCCCGATAGGCAGGCAGAGTGACTCTGCTTCGAAGTTTGAGGTTAATAAACCGATCTGGCGCAGGGCGGAAACAATGACGTCAGTAGCAAAGCTTCACACGCGTAGGGCGACAACATCGTGTAACCGAAAGGACTGGATAGCGTCCAATTGGCGCAGTAGCGTTTTGTATCTTCGCTGTGCTCATTGAGACTACGCGGGCACCACATATGCTATCGTAAAATACAACGCGTTACGCAAGGAGGAGATTCGCAAGTGTGCGGAGAAACATCGGCCCAGTTTGCTCTTACAGATTGCCAAGTCTTCCACTCAATCAAGCTCACACGTAAAAAGGAACACACAATTAGGTAGTGGTAATTGATAACTACCTAATTGTTATATAATGAGTTGAGGGCACAAGTTTTGACTGCTGTCAAATATGTCAAAAAATTGTTTCCCCGAAACCTGGATCGAACAAGTGACCTTTCGGTGTCAGTTAACAGTTACAGCCGAACGCTCTTCCAGCTGAGCTATTCGGGGAGGATCTCCGAAGCGGAGGAATAGCTATTGGTGCCAGGTGAGACACGGATCACTACCTATATTGCTAGAACATATGATCCTCTCTCTCAGTATCAACTTGCATTCAGGCAACCAATCTGTATATACGACTCTGGAATAGCCCAAGCCAGGTGATAAGCTTTATTTCTGCGACTTGATTCACTATAGTCTTGTGTAAATTAAGCACCGATTCTTTGAAACACTGGTTGTCTCCAGGTTAAGATATCTGTTCTAATGTAATTGACAAACAAAAGCCTCAAAGGGACGAAGACTAATCGTCTTCTGCGACAGATTAACTTCCGCATTGTTTGCAAGCAGAACCTTGCCCGACTGTAAATCGACTGGAGGGGACCAAGAAATCTCTCGGTCTCGGAAGCTACAAACAACGACAACCTTTTGTGATCCATTCGACCGCGCATACGCAAAGACATCAGCATTCTCTTCGTCAAGAAGCTCAAAGTCTCCATAGACAATGATGTGCTTCAGCTCTTTTCGAAGCGCAAGTGCGGATTTCCAGTGCTCAAACACACTTTCTGGCTTCGAGACCTGAGCTGCGGCGTTCCACTCCTTATAGTCGTCGTTTACTCTGATCCATGGCGTTGCTGTCGAGAAGCCCGCATTCGTTGAGGAGTCCCACTGGCATCATGTCAGACGATTTCACGATTCTACAAAGCGTGTGTGCTTACCTGTACTGGAGTTCGCGCATGATCGCGAGATTTGAGTTGGTATTCCTTGCGCGCGATCTCGAGGACTGCCGCATCAGAACCCGTTATCTGTTTCAACCTGATCATAAGTTAGCGACTGGTCAAGTCACCACGGAAAGTGACAAGTCTTACTCCTCCCAGTGGTTCAATGTCTCCAGGTCTCGATGCTCAGTCATCTCCCAGTCCGCCGGCATGTTGGCCATGCCCAGTTCCTGTCCCTGGTATACAAACACTGTACCACTCTGGAAGCATAAGAACGTGGACAGCATCTTGGCTGACAGCGCTCGGTAGGCGGGCTTATCGGAGGCCCACCTTGACACTGTCCTTGCTTGGTCGTGGTTCTCAAGGTACAAGGCGTTCCAGCCCTTGTTCTTGTACATAAAGGTTTGCCATTTGTTGACAATCCTCTTTAGGTCCTGCATCTCCCATTTGTGTGGCGAGAACTTCCCTCCGTCTCCATGATCCATATCCACGCTGCACAAAGTCAGAATAGATGCATTTCGTCCGGGCTGATATTGACTTACATCTCAAAGTTAAAGATCATGTTGAGCTCACCACGGCTTTCGCCAACACTCTTGATGACCTCCTTGGGGTCTTGAACTGCCGGCATTTCGCCAACGGAGAAGGCGTTGTACTCTTTGAGGATCTTGCCAATATCCTGAAGATACTCGTGTAGTCGAGGACCGCAAGCGTAATGCTCGTCACCCCACTGGTACTTGGCTCCAGGAATCTTGACGGTGGCGTCGGGTAGACCGTCTTGTTTGCTGATAAAGTTGATTACGTCCATTCTGCCAAGTCAGTTATGTGGTTAAAGTCCTGGAAGCGAGATACATACCTAAATCCATCGACACCTTTGCCTAGCCAGAAACGGATGATATCATGCACGGCCTCACGCACAGGAGCATGCTCCCAATTGAGGTCGGGCTGCTCTTTGGCGAAAAGATGGAGATAGTACTCATCCGAGGCAGAGTCGTATTCCCATGCACTTCCTGTGAAGAATCTCATGTTAGCGACGAGAAAGCCCAAGACCGTGTGACAATACATACCTCCGAAATAGGAGAGCCAATTGTTGGGTGGCTGTCGCTCTCCATTCTCATCGTATCTTGGCTTTCGCCAGATATACCAGTCTCGGTAAGGGCTGTCTTTGGAAGACTTGGACTCTTGAAACCATTTGTGCTGGGAAAGTTGTTAGCACGTGTTAATTCTACTTTGACTGTTGTCTAACCTTGTCTGAGGTGTGATTGACCACAAGATCCATCAGTAGTTTCAGACCTCTTGAATGCAAACCATCTATGAGTCGCTCGACGTCGGCCATGGTCCCATACTGCGGGTCAATATCGCAGTAGTCGGCCACATCGTAACCCATGTCAACCTGAGGCGACGGGTAAACGGGACATAGCCAAACGATGTCAACACCGAGGTTCTTAAAGTAGTCTAGCTTCTCGATCACACCAGGAATGTCCCCGATACCATCTCCATTTGAATCCTTGAAGGATGAAGGGTAAATCTGGTAGACAGATGCCTCCTTCCACCAGGCCTCGCTGACCGGGCCGGAGATGTCTTGTGTTGCAGAGGGCATGACTGATGGTGATTGTGCTTGCGTGAATGAGGATGAAAGAGAGTCCATGATGGAATGACGGAGGCTATTTGAACATGGGCGCAGAAACCTACGACGGAGATTCCGCTGTCATCACCGAGAATCTGCCCGCAGAAGAACACATGATGCGTCCAACATGCGCTGTTCCATCTTATTTGTTCCGAGAATCCTCCCTGAAAACCTCCCGAGAATCTTTCCGACACCGCAGACCCACATAACGACCGCAAAGAATCGAGTCAGTAATCTTGCCGAAATTCTTCCCGCCAATCAGTTCACCTGTTGCTCAACCCCAGGTTAAGAACCAGAGAATTCATCGGGTTTTGTGGAGGAAAGCTGGGGAACAGCATCTTACCTCCATGGGGTGATCTTCCCTGTTAGTTTATTCCAGACCTTAAAGATTTTCTCATGATCCGAAAGCCGAGGGTCACCAGTCGCGTATGGGCTGATGGTTAAGTGACTTGGTCTCTGGCGATGCTTCAACTCGGAAAACACATATATAAGCTCAGCATTGCTCCCAGTAAGTATCCAAAATCTCCATCTAAAGTAGCTTCACTCACAACGAAGAGTAGAGCGACCAGATCAGAAGCCTCTTCTTTTATGCTTCAGGCCCCAAGACAATCAGCAATCCTGACCCCAATTACCACCAAATCTCTTTGCCCCTTCACGTATTCGTCAAGAACACCAGATCGACCACTACCGGGCGCCACCATGGCTGTCATATCCTCCAAAGATACAAATCCAGGCAATTCTGTCTACAAGCGATACAAGAACAACACGAACGAGAACTGGATGCACGATGCTGGCTTGAGAAAGCTCAACATCGGCATCGGGTTCATGTTCGCATCGGCTGCTGCCAACGGGTATGTCTTCTTTGTTTCTATATCGTTGTCAAAACATTCTAAGTCATTGCCAGATTCGACGGAAGTCTTATGAATGGACTCTTGACCATCAAACAATGTAAGTTCCTGCGCTTCTCCCCAAACATCGGCTGACATCCTTCAGGGCATGACAACATCGGAAACGTCAGCACAAGCATCCTTGGCCTGATCATAGCTGGTATCAGCTTAGGCGGTTTGCCAGCCTTCATCCCAGCTGCATATGTCAGTGATTGGATGGGCCGCCGCTTCACCATCGCCTTGGGCTCTTCCATCATGATCGCAGCAGCTATCATTCAAGCTTCTACGAATGGTCCATGGGCATTCCTGGGCACTAAGATCATGCTTGGTATCGGCCTAGGCTTCGCACAAACATCGGCACCACCTCTGACCACCGAGATCGCTCACCCGAGACACCGCGCGAATGTCACCAACATGTTCCAAGCCATCTGGTTCTGGGGCGCCATTCTCTCAGCCGTCGTTACTATTGGAACATTACACATGAGTGGAAGCTGGAGCTGGAGACTTCCCGTCTTGTTCCAGGCTTTCTTCCCAGGCCTTCAACTCATTGGTCTCACATTTATCCCCGAATCCCCCAGATGGTTGATCTCCAAGAACAGACGTGATGAAGCTCTCGCAATGCTCGTTAAGTACCATGCCAATGGTGATACTGAGGATGAGCTTGTTCACTTTGAGTTCAAGGAGATCTGCACAGTCATCGATCAAGAGCGCGAAGCGGAGAAGAATATCGGATTCATGTCATTCTTCAAGACCAAGGGGAACCGCCACAGACTCTTGATCTGTGTGTTGGTTGGTTTCATGATTCAGTGGGCTGGAAACGGTAGGTGGCACAACAAAACAACTGAACTCTGTTTACTGATTCGAGCTAGGCATTGTCTCCTACTACCTTGCACCTATCCTGACGAGCGTCGGAGTCACAGAAGCAGTCTCACAAGCCGGTATCAACCTTGGCCTACAAGTTTGGAATGCCATTCTAGCTGCCATGGGCGCCATGGCTGCCGAAAGATATGGTCGTCGTCCACTGTGGCTCCTGTCAACCAGCGGCATGCTGGCCAGTTTCATCATAGTCACAGCTCTCTCAGCTGTTTTCGCCGAGCATGGCACCAAAGCCGCAGGATATTGTGTGGTTGCGTTCCTTTTCATATTCTTTGGCTTCTACGACATTGCCTTCACGCCACTGTCCATCGCGTACCCTGTCGAGATCCTGCCGTTCGACTTGAGGTCCAAGGGACTTAGCATCAACTTGACTGTTGTGTTCGCCGCTGGCTTCTTCAATCGTATGTTATCTACACGAACACTAGGAGATTGTTGCTAACATTTACTGTCAGAATATGTCAACCCCATCGCCCTTGAAGCTATCCAGTGGAAGTTCTACTTCGTCTATATCGCAACATTGACGGCTATGCTGCCAACTATATGGTTCTTGTTCCCTGAAACAAAGGGCAGAACTTTGGAGGAAATCGCGGTTGTCTTTGACGGCATTGCTGCGGACCCTGTTCATTCCGAAGTGCCCAGGGGAGTTCTGCGCAAATCAGTTGAGGCCGAAAGCATGACGGGGGGAGCGGAACATGTCTGACGGCGTATAATTGGGACTTAAGTTGGAGGGAGGCTCTGAAGCTTTGCATGAGAAGCATCGTGAATTGTTACGCTTTGTATATATTCATAACTTGGAATAGTTCGGAGACATGCTGTACCGGATGGAGAAGAGTTACTATGCTTCACGCTTAAAACTCTATTGACGACTCACCACACTTTAATAACTACTAGTTGCGAACTATGGCCGTTGATGTAGCATTTTAGTCTACTAGATTCATCTCTTCAGCTTGTAGATCATCATCCGGGACATCCGTGATCTGCAACGGCCTTCCTGGCCCTGCTTGGCCTAATGCACAGGCCATCATCTTCTCTCGCAACAGGGTGAGAAGCGCAGGGTTGGCTGTCGTCCGCAACGAGGCGATCAAGCTGCTCAGGGCGCAAAGAATATCTCGGGGGCCAACATGAGCCGAATCTACATCTGCGAGGTCAGGGGCGCAGATGATGACGTCTGCCACCGAGTTCGCGACTTCAAACAATTTCGACATCTGTTTCGGATCAGCATTTTGGCGAGAGTAGGATGCGGTGGACTCTCACCATTCCAGGGCCATGCGTCTCGAGAGCGCAGGAGGACAGAGTGGTCAGTTTCGCCAGTAAATCTCTCGCCACAGACGTGGGAAACGAGACACTTAGACCTTGATCATTTGGGTCGGTATTTGCGTCAACATATGGAATAGCCGCTTTCCATAACACGACACGCAGCCAGGAGTCAGTTACAACGATGTCGGCTCGCTGGATCTCATTGTCGCAAAGAGGAAGAGGATGCCGCGCCCTCAATTGTGAACTAATGGCACCCAAGAAGCCAACCTGGTTGGATCTGACATCTGGAGGGCAGGCGTCGTCAAAAGCTTGGAATAGTCTACATAAACTGCAGAATGCTGAGCCAAGCCCCGCGTCCTGTTGTGGATGGAGTTCTGGCAGTGTCGGACTGAGCTTAAATGTAGGAGGTAGGTCGTGTTGAAGGGAGTGAGCCCTGGAGGCGTATTAGCGGGTTTCGGGAGAGCGAAAGCGAAAGAGAGAGCGAGAGACTCAGAACTCACCTGTCCGTGATGAACAAGATCCACGCGATGCGAAGATGATACTGGATCGTATCGTGTCCCAAATCAGTGTAGAACAAGTCTTGATGAAGTCCAAGAATATGTGCATATGCGATGGCTTCTCGAAGAAGCAGTGTAGACTTTGTAATTCGTCCTGTGTTGGAGTAGAAGACATGGAGGAAGAAGCATGTTAACAGCCCATCGATGATCTGATGCTTCGAGTAGTCGAGCATTAGACGAGATTGTTCGGCTTCGTATGCCATTTGGTACGTTGAAGGGCCCATATCATCATTCGAAAGGCGAAGCTGAGCTCGAGTTGCTGAGCATATTGATGCGGCAAGGGCGTATGCAATCTTGTTATCGGGGTTGCGGAGCCGGGAGAGAAGTACTTCATGGTCTATGACGGGCCATACAACATACAAACAGTCGTGATATATGTTCAAGTAGTAGCTGAAGGATGACATGGGTATCCGAGTATCATAGCTAACAATCGTCATATCCTGCGCGCCTTGGGGACTCTGGGAGGCGCCACTTGGCGAACTATTCGATGACCCATTGTGCTGTGTGGATGAAGTAGCTTCAGCCAAGTCTTGAGCCTGAATTTCACCATCAAGGTCGGTTCTTGTATACTTTGAAGATCTCTGAGCCTGTAAGATGGCCTCTTTGGTACGCTTCCTGGGCCCTTTCGGTCCCGACTTCTTGCGCTTCCTATCGTATGAGCAGGATAAAGAGGTCGCTTTGCATTGCTTACACGGCGTATCTCCACTACATTTTATTTTTCTGATGGAACAAGGGTCGCAGGCGAAGCCCATTCTGATAAGATGTCAAGATGTAAGAGGTTGAGGTTGAGCGGGTTAAATAGACTTCTTCCTTTCGTGATCAGACTTGAGCCAAGAGTCGCGACAACCCCACTTTGAGTGACCAATGAGCCCAGACACTCATTCAACCAATCATTGTATCGATGCCAATGGCTAATCGACCGACACTCACCATCATCACTTTAATAATCTCTCTACCCTGAACTGAGGAATTCGTCCTGATCAAGGAATGGAACTGAAACATTTGCAGAATTCGTGAGCCTCTTTAACACTCGTTTCAATTTTACTTCTATAGCCTTTGCAACGCAAATTCAATCTACATATACCTACCCAAGCCATGGTCTCTCCTTTAGTAGCCAATTCGCCTCAAATATTTTTCATCCTCAAGACACTAAGTCTAATATCCCACTCAACAGTGTATCCAGCCATCACCAACCGTGGGTAGATACCCAAATACACAAGTCTTACTCCTAGTGGCACGAAATGCCAAGCCTATAGTCCACGGGCACTCATCATGGGGAGGAAGTACAATGATACCCACCAAGCCGCCACCAGTCGAAAGCTTGTTTGGTCCCGCTCACGAGAGCGGCAGAGGAGCATATGAGCTGAGACTATAGTTCCAGTCAAGATGGGTACGGCACAGCCGACAACCCCAAGTCCCCAGTAAAGTGGACAGACCAGTGACCAGATCATAACAGTTACAGCTGTGATCCAGCGTGTAGGTGCATCGCCGAGAATAAGAGGAAAGGTCTGGCGGTCGATCAACTTGTCACCCTCCTGATCACGCAAGTCTTGAACCTGGATGGTAGTGAAGACAAGGGATGCGCACACGAGGAACCAGCCCAAACCCTTGTTAGTGAACTCGAAGTTCTCATGAGAGTTGGCTTGGATGGCGGTGACAGCTACCCGAAGGGTTGCTACACGGTTGGTAGTGATACCACAGGCGTTCATTAGCGCGCGCTGCCACCAGCTCTTGTCACCCCAAGCACGCTCATTGTACAGCCAGGTGCAGAAGAGGTAAAAGGCAGTTTCCTGCCAAGCCCCCAGAGTAGTATAGCACAGAGCAAGGAGGGTGACAATTGAGACTAGCTGCCATTTGTGTGCCAGCTCAGGGGAGATGCGACCAGCTGGAATGGGCCGCCACGGCTTGTTGACGCCATCCTCAATGACGGACTGCGGCTGACGCTGATTTCCGAGATTGAAACAGAGGGTCAAGTGCCAGGTGAAGTAGAGAGCGACGAGAATGCCCTTACCCATATCATGCCACTCGATGTCGGCATTACTGATGGTGCCAGGACCAGCTAGGATCCCTGCGATGGCGAACGTGGTATTGATGCCGGTGGAAGTGGGCATATCACTTTTGGTGAAGAGGCATAATGTGACAAAGTGGTAAGCGAGCTTCTTCATGCAGCTCGACCTTTCTGTCTCTGCATTGTATGCTACCTCAAGTCAGTCACATGTTGTGGTGGGTGCTGTTGGTTCAGGGGTCGTTACCAGACTGATGGGTCGCTTGCTTCTCCTGCATGAATTGCAATGAACTCTGTCGCATTGAAATGGGCTCATTATAGCGCTTGGTAACAGTGACAGATCTGCTAGTCATTTTGAAGACGATAAGGGAGAAGATCGTTATAGAGAATAATAGTAGATTTGTTTAAGGGCTGGGATGAGATGAAAGCAGTAAAATCTAAGACACTGACAGCTAAGTGAGAACCTTCGACTACTTATTCAATGGCTTCAACCGTATTTTCGTCATAGCTACGCCCGCCACCGCTCCAAGGTTTAGCAGAGAACGCGTATAAGCCCTGAAAAATTCAAATACACCGAAGCTATGAGTTTCAGGCAGCAAACTAATAATGATCGGCCAAGTAATTTTTGGTACGAGAACTGTAATCAAGTGCTGAGCTAGGCAAGGATGGAGGCGATGGCTACCCGGCAAAGCTTACCCACACGGTCGATGTAACATCTGCCGGATGAGTCTGACCCAAGCTTTTTTGAGGCTGTGGGTTCCGGGGTCCAGCACGTTGGAGCCAGGTAGTAGTAAGAAGGGGGGATCTGCAATATGGAATTGCATCACGAAGGATGAGATGGATCACACTGGCCAAGGACACCAAAGGCGGTGAGAAGTAACGTCGTATTGGAAGGCTGTAGAAACTTGAAGGAAGACGTTTAACCGTCTGTTATCCTTGTTTTCACAAGGTTGTCGTTGATGTACAATAGGATGACCGTCTGAAAAGAGGCAGTGCCGGCACGTAGTCCTGAGCGATTTTCCCTTAATCAACGATATCCCATGATAGACTTTCTCAGAATTACTTTTGGGACTCGGCACTTAGCTCTTCGTAGGAAACCAGATTGAGATGAAAATATCAATCCTTTGATCTGCGATACCGTCTTACAAGCCGTGAAGCAACAGATGGAAGCATCGGCTTATTATCTAATATTATACCTGATGGTGTAACTCTATTCAAACCTCGTATACGTGGCCTGGGAATTCCTATGAATCCCAGATTGGACCAAAAGCTGGTACTCCCAAAGCCTGCAAGTCTAGGACCAAGTCGATCGTCAGTTTTGGATTAGAGATCACTACTACAGCCTCGCTTTCTGTCTTCTTGTACAGGTCCAGGACTGTAGGAAGCGTGTTGGGTCGGCCCATAGTTGAGGTGTTGTGAATATGTGCATCATCCCCCATTCCTAGGATGATAGAAGCAATATTTGGACCGTAGGTCTCCAAAGGGTCTCGAGTTGACCAGAATAGAGTTACTCGTGTTTGCTGTGCAAGAATGACTGGAAGGCATGGTGCAATTCCGGAACCAGTAGCAACCAAAACAATGCTGTTAAACATCGGGGCGATACGTAAGACACCGCAGGTCGGCGTACGGCGGACCCAAACTTCACGAGGTGGCTCGTTGACGACCTTCTTCGTCCAGTCGCCTGCATTTGAGATAACTACCGAGAACCCATTTTCCTTTGGATTGTTGACCGTGGCAAAGGCGTGCCATTCCAACAAAGGTCGAGATGATAATCGAATGGTTGTTCCAGGTTCAGGATTGGTATAGTCGAAATACATTCGAAGAGCGTGTGAAGATAGTCGCTCAGAGACAACTTGAACTTTTCGACAGTTCAGCCAAGTTGATATAACACAACAGGTTGAGATGAAGACGAGCCAAACTGGTGCACTGGAGAAAACAGCCGCAGCGGGTGAATCACCCGGCTTGGTATTGATTGTTGCATCGAGAACCGTAAGGCACCAGAGAAGAGCCAGAGAAGACCAGCCAGCCAGTCGATGAACAACTTCAAAAGCATTGTGGATCTTCGCTCGTACTGAGGGGTAAGACATGACCAACATTGCAATGAGAAGGCAGTCCAGCATGTAGATGATAACAATGTACACCCACATGGCGGCATCTCGGTCCTCAGTGTTATTGAAAAAACTGGTTTTCTCGATGGACATCATGATGAACCAGAATGTAGCTGCCACTCCACAGCCGCTATGCAGACCTCCAAGATGGTAGATCTTGCCCATCCGTGACCTCAGCCAGAGTGGTGATGTTTTTGGAAACGCTGTGAAGACATAGTATAGGCCGTTGACGACATGCTCCTCTCGAATAACAATACTGACGGCGAGATTTATTGCTGTTGCGAGGCCGCAGGCGTTAGGGTTTGCATCGCCATCAAGGAACCATAGCCATAGAAAGATAATAACGCCAATGAGGTTGAGGGTAAAAACGAACGTGAACAGAATGCGGTATTCTGAGGAAATAAACCTCAAGAAGCGAGTGAGTGACAGACCAGCAGACCCGTCAAAGGTCTTCTTCTCGGAAGCAACCATGGCAATAACTTGGGGTCGGAAATGAATGAAAGTTTAAGGGCATATGGAAAGCAAAATGCAAGTCAAATTAAGATGGCACACTGGTATACTGCCAAATGCAGCCTTATCAGAGTCATATACCGGCTGTGAATGGGCTCGGAGTATCGGAAGATTTACTCGAGGAACCCGAGTGATTAGCCATCAGCCCACCAGCACGTAATAGTGTATGATTCCTCCTATCTGAAAAGTCTTCAAGCACAACCGAGATAGTGCTGTGCATTATCAGCCCGTCCACCTGAGCTGGGAGATCAGCCCAGGAATGGAAGAAACTGCCTGACCGTTGACGCCAGTCTAGTACGTGCGTTGAGGAGATCCCCGCTGCCATGCTCTCCGGGAGGCCGGGACAGTCACGCTTGCGGCGCAAGAAACGTGGAAGATTTGGATCATCTTTGACATACGAAGAGACAGGGAATGGATGTATTCGGAATGTGGGTGGCTTGGGAAATTGGGCCCGACATCCTGAAAGATATCGTCACATTAGTTAACTTGCACCAATACGGACATTGTCTAGATTGCTGAAGATAGTGAATCCCATAATAGGACAGCTAGTCTTCCAAGTGAAACAGACCCTGGTTGGTGAAGAGCTGTATTGGGACATGGAACCTGGCGATGGATGGCTAGTGATTGAAACATGGGGGTTTTGCGAGCTGTGCATAGAACAAAACCTGGGAACACGGATACCGTATTGATTATGCCCCAGAATTTGTTTACCCTATTCAGTGCCATATTTCCTGGTATTAGTTGAGTCATTGGATCACTTCAAGTCACACAATGGTACTACCTAATGGTGACGACTTGCCAGCAGAAGCCCATCAGACAATCAGACACTACGCGGTTGTGGATCCAAGGATGTGACAAGCACTACACGCAATGAATAACTATGAACAACTATTGTTACATAGCGCATGCGGACCAAAAAGATAGGATGAATAGTGCAAATTTGTAAACGCGGACAGGAGACCCTGACTAACGAACGGAGTGGTATTCGTGACGGGGGACGTTGGGTTAGGCGAATGCGAGGTTGCATCAGAGCAAACCCGGTACTTACTGTAGTATTATCAAGCACTGTGAACCCAGGTCACCCAAGTCCTAGAAACAATGACACTGAATAAATTGAAAAAACGAATAGAGCCTCTAAAACATGTCAGTCTAATCCCCGTAAGCCCAAGAATCTGGTAGATTGGACCCAGGAAGTTAAAACAATCTTGGCCCTCTTTTCTTAATGAAAACGAGGAACTGACCTGACTTTGACTTTGGGTAGTGCCTGTCTGACCGGATCCTGGCTAGCCATTTTCGGTATCGCCGTTGAGGGAGCATTCAAGATAATGCCTGCCTAGGGATGCAACATTGAGATTGGGTTTTGATTCTAAACGGCCCGCAAGGACGGAGGAGTCTCAACGGTCCCCGGGCATTAGTGGCTCCTTCTATGCCGATCACTTGGGGCCCAAGGACCGGGCCTTGGTGAGACATCATTGACAGGGTGTTAATCCCAGGGAGCCAATACAGGACGGGGTAAGGGGATGGCATCGAACTTGTAAGAAACCGCAGATCAGCAGGAATAAGTGCAGAATATCCATGTACCTTGGTTGTCAAAAGACTTTTCACAGTGAGACCTTTCCATGCCAAGAGGATTATACGACACTGTCAATGGAAGTGGGCAGTACGGTAGAGATCCTATCACTCACAACTTGTGAATGACACGCGGCCGTGGGAAAGGATCGACACCAAGGTATTTGAAGTTAAATCCCGGTAACGTTACTCAAAAGTCGCGTGGGAAGCAATTTTGTTATACGAATGAACGCGCCTATCTAAATGTGACCCATATACCGCACAGAGCTGGCACAATGAAGTTAATGTAATAAAACAACATCGAAAGTGTAAAATATTATCTAAACGCCTTACAAAGCCACGCGGGAGTAGAGCCTACGCCATCGAATGAACGTTGGTGGAGCTCACATTAGTGGCAGGATCCGGTCCCTTGCCAATGAGACTCCGCTCATCAAGCTCATAGTACTCCTTGTTATCTGTCTTGGAGCGAGCCCCACGGCTGCCACCCCAGCTTCCAGCACTCTTGTCGAGTGTGGAGTCCTTGTTTGTGCTGGAGAAGCTCATCTTGGAGGCAATGGTAGCCATGGCGTTGGGCCAGAGATGCTTGAACAGGTGGCGGATGGCTGGGAGGCTTGCGCATACCATGCCGAGTTCCGTTTCCCAGATAGACCAGATAGTGACTTCAACGTACTCCCCTGGCATTTGTGTTAGCGTTTGCATTGAAACTCGACCATGGTCACTCACAGGTTGGGTTAGTCGTCTTTCCTAATGTGATCAGGAATGGTAGACGGATGATACTAAACACCGTAACCCTGTGAAATGTTAGCTTGAATTCAACGACCCGGGGTCATAGAAACTTACACAATGCCTAGACTGAACATAACAAAGAGCTGAATCTTCTGTCGTCCCTTGACCTGCAGCTTCCAAAGGTGATTGATCGGCAAGACCAAGATGACAATATCACAAGCCATGTTGATTCCACCAAAAGCATAAGTCTGCGAGTTGAGGTCGTTACAGTGGCCTTTGTGCTCGGCATCCCAGCTTGTCCAATTGTAGGAAGCTGGAAGACATTGGAGTGAAGTGGTGATCATCGTAGCAGCACCGCACAAGCAGACAAAGATGCCGATCGACACAGTCAACTTCTTGAACTCTGAAGTAGTGAAAATACCCCGGAGAAAGAAAAGAATCGAGATCTTTGTGCTATACAAGTGAACACTGTACATGATCTGGTCTATCCAGAAGAGCTTTAGCAGTTCGTACAGGCGCTCGAACGGAGTGATGTCCCAGATGTTTAGCCCGAAGCCAAGATCTGCAAGTCTACACGCGAGCCAGATGTAAGGCACTGTAGCAAACTATACCATTGTGTTAGCAAAGGTTACCAGGGCTTGAGCTGGAACGTACTCCTGCAATGAGAATCGCATAGTCATCAGGGCCAAGCTTTCCAAAGATCTTTAGTTTGGAGTATATTCTCAAGATCACACAAATCTCGGCGAGGATACACGCAACAAGCGCGTTGAGCCTGAACTTCATCTGCTGGCTCTTGACCGGAACACCGCAAGCCAGGTTCTGAACTCTCATCAATGCTGTAGGAGGTAATTGGTCAGTGCTCACTGCTCATTCATCGCTACCATATCAGGTAACCTACTCAGTGAGTCCTTGACTGTGCAGTTCTTCAGCACGCAAGCCTGCGTCAAGCCTGCAAATGTCTGATCTGTACAGAGACATGTTGTGTTTGTCATTGAACATGGTGACTGTGGTATCGCTTGCTGAACACATTGTATCTGGTCTAGCTGTTAGTCAAAGCTGGTTAGTGGGCGGTAGGCTGTTACTGACATCGCAGTCGGGGAGCTGAGCGGCTAGCTCAGTAAAGCTGGCCGCATTAACGAGCCCGAGCAGGGCCGCTAAGAAGAAAGAAAACGACAGGAGACGCATGGCTGCAGAGTCTGTGTTGAACGGAATCACTGTGCAGTATCAGAGCCAGCTCAGAAACCAACGTAAAAAGACATAAACAACAATTGGCAAGATGTCTTTTATGTGTCTATCTATATCTTACTACATTGAAATATTACGATGGCCAAGCCCCTGAAGATTTTCAACTACCGATAATACTAGTAAATCCCCAATATCTGGTGTCGAAGGGTCGAGTGGATCACTTGAATTGCCACTGAAAAGCTTCGCCCGTTGAATGTTGCATTCCGGCAAATATTGCATTCTTTTGTTATTCAAAAGTTCATAACAACCAACATTCATAACCATAGAGTGTTACGCAGCTCACTCCGGAAGATGTCAACACTTCCGAAAAACAAGAAATGAGAGGCTAACAGGCGTTTGAAACCTCCGGCATAGAGGACCCAATATCCCGACACTATGGTACCGTAGCATCCAAGAACCAACGGCTGAAGATCAACATCTCTGTTAGTTTATGCATCCTTGCTTTTGGCTTTGTTTCCTCTTTCCTGGCTAGAGATAGGGATGAGATGATTAGATGACAGGCGTTGGATGCTTGTTCCCTGAAGTTGTGATCCCTGTCGTTTCCGCTCCTACTACTACGTCAGATAGTAAACGGTTGAGAATGCAACGCAAAACCCATGTTAGGCGCTGGGTACATCACCCTTGAGTGATTAGCAAAGGCTATGGTCATCACCAACTGCCGCTTAGCTTAGGAATTGCTTCCCCGCCCGATTGTCAGTCACTGCCGTGGAGACAAAACTTTGGCTAGATTTCGCGAAGGATTTGTGAGCCCTGTAGGGGTCAAACCCCCTGGACTTGACTCAAGCACCTGCAGGTTATCCTTCTTTGGCCGGGGGTTGCCTGTCGTGCTCAATTGTGCACAACCCTACACGGAAATGCAACTCAATAGAGCCTTGAGCAATCCCAACTCTGGATATACCCACTCAAGAGAGAGATTCGCGACGATCTTTTGCGGTCTAGGGATGGAGTTTTCGACTGAGAGAATCCAAGACTCGTAAAGCCCTGCGACTCAAGGTGATTAGGAGGCTTCGGTCCACCGGAACTTTGACAAACGCATCCGCGTCATCAAATTTGCAGGAACTTCCTAAGCTATGACCTGGTTTCTGCCGATCTGTACCCCGAAAGGCCAAGTTTGGCCAGGTAAAGTACGAGGTGGCTGATGACTTAGGGATTGCCTACCCCTGTCTGTCAAGTTAGCCAGCACAGCTCATGATATTTCGAACTCATCTCGCTCCATTGGATGATCAACTCAGGAGAAGCTTTCTGCCTTCCCACCAGCTTGGTAGCATCCTATTGTGATGAGCAATGCAACGCCCCTTAGCACTCCGGAAAGACGGCCTCTTCAATAGTGCGAAGATCAAGTCTCTCGATGCATCTGGTATATAAACATAACTTCAACCTTCTAGGCTATGACAAATGAGTCAACTCTCATTCGCATTCTCTCTTTAATCACGACTTCGTCCATTCATTTTGAATATCATTCGCTCGTTTTACCCTAATTGTGTTTGCTGAAGTTGATAATATGAAGCCTTTTACTCTTGCGACTCTGGCCACGGCCTTGCTTTCCAACCAAGCCACGGCTCTCCCTACGCTTGATGCTGACACACCTATTCCACTGAATGCTTTCAAGTTCGGTGCTCGTGATGCCAAGAATCCTCACCTCGGTGTTGATCCTGAGCTGATTCGCAAGTTTGCCTCTCAGGCCCCTGCCAACTTGGGCAAGAGGGTTATCGACTTTGACCCAAAGCAGCAGCTCGTTGATGGTTAGACTCTAGACGCGAAAGATCTAAACCCAAGATTCAAGCTAAGAAGTCAATAGTTCACGGCAAGCACGAGTTCAACCCACCCGACTTTGAGGCTGGTGATGTTCGAGGACTTTGCCCAGGATTGAACACTCTTGCCAACCATGGTTACCTCCCTCATAACGTACGCTTCCATATTCTTTACCTATAGCATGTTACTGATCTTTAAATAGGGTGTTGCTACATTCACCCAGTATGTCACCGCTGTTGGTAAGGTCTGGGGAATGGCGCCCGACATGTCCGCTCTCCTCACGACTTTGGGTGTTGTTCTCGGCGGTAACCTCGTCGCTGTCTCTCAGGGTGGCTGGTCCAAGTACATGAACAACAACCTCCTCGGACTCTTCGGAACTCCTCGTGGCCTCAGTGGTTCTCACCCCTTCTTCGAGGTTGACGGCAGCCCTACTCGCGGTGATCTCTACGACCCCATTGGTGACAACAACAACATGAACATGACCTACTTCATGGAGCTCTACAACCTGCAAAAGGACGCTGAGAACCCCAACTACAGTATTGATGTTCTGTACGAGCACAACAAGAACCGCTGGCACCAGACTATTGCTACCAACCCCTACGCTTGGTTCGGCCCTGCTAGCGGCTGGCTCGTTCGCGCTAGCCCTTACTCTTTTACTGCTCGTCTTGCTGCAAACCGCTCTGCTGAGCATCCCGACGATGGTATCCTAGACAAGGAGATGCTTAAGGCCTTTTTCTCTGTTTACGGACCTGAGGAGAACATGACCTACGTCATTGGGCATGAGCGTATCCCCGAGAACTTCTACCGCCGCCGCTATACCGACTATGGCATTGCTGCTAACGCGCTTGACATTGTTACTCACAGTCACCCCGAGGTCCTCAGGTAAGTCTTCTCATAATTAGTCCTGTACGAATGCCAACTAACATCTGTCAGCATCGGCGGTAACACCAACGGTGTCAACACCTTTGTCGGAATTGATTTCGACGACCTTGCTGGTGGAGTCCTCAACGGCAAGAACCTTCTTCAGGGTAACAACCTTGTTTGCTTTGCTCTCAACGCTATCAAGACTGTCTCTCCAAACGCATTGTCATCTCTCTTCGCCACCTTGTCTTCTGTAACTGATGTCCTCTTCGCTGCTCTTGAGCCTATCATGGGAGCTATGGACTGCCCTGTGTACAAGGACTTGAGTGTCAACGGAACAAACTGGCTTGATTATAACAAGAAGATGTACCCTGGTTTCAAGAAGGCTGGTGGTGGCTGGTAAAGCTGCGATGGTAGATCAGTAGCAACGGATGTATTGGCTTCGATTGATGGAGGTTGTCTCTGTATATTATTAGATAATGCACATAATATAATCGATGGCCTTCGGGCAATCAATGGCTCTTTCAACTCCCCTTGTCACTTGATTGCTCTTGAATCATTGGTATTCTACCAACTTGTATAAAGCGCACTTGAGACTCTTCGTTGTTGATAGATCACCCCAATTATAACTTCGAGAGCGTCTCAAATGCTTATCTCATTCTATATAACCTGCTAGCGATAAATGATGCCAACCGCGGTCAGATATTCATAGCCTTTCTCGAGCCTCACCAAGCACCTTTACCAACCCTGGGTGAAGCTGATCTATCGAAGTGCACCCAAGCAGTCGCATGTTCCTTTCAAGCTCATCTTTGTAGATGCGAATCGCTTTCTCAAGCCCTTTCTGTCCATACGCGGCCATCGCGTAGAGAAATGGGCGACCGATGCCAACGCTGCGAGCCCCAAGACACAAAGCCTTTAACACGTCTGAGCCACGACGAACGCCGCCGTCAATATACACTTCAATTTTGCCCTGAAGGCCTCGTTCTCTCAAGAGAGGCATAGCCTCCGCGAGGACCTCAATTGGAGCCTCTGAGTAATCGAGTTGTCGTCCGCCGTGATTAGAAAGAATCACGGCCTGAACGCCGTATTCTGCTGCCTTGATGACGTCCTCAACTCGCTGTACACCTTTGAGGACAATAGGCATGTTGGTGATGTCTTGGAACCATGGAATATCATCCCAAGACAGAGTTGAGTTCATTATGAGAGAAGGATCCAGCTCCGTTGCGGGCGCATCCTCGAATTCGTCGTCGTTAGACTCACTCTGCTGCGAACGTAAGACCCTCTCACGACTTCCGAGATGTGGATTATCGACGGTGATGCACAGAGCTTTACAACCCCGTGCCTCGGCGGCTTCAACAGCCTTCCGTGTCACATTCCGATCTTTCTTGACATAAATCTGATACCATTGAGTCCGATTAGGTTCCCTAGTATTCGTGATATCTTCGAGGGGACATGATGAGTACAATGGTATCATTTGGATGATATCATGCTTGTTGCTTGCCCTCGCTAGTGTCACTTCGCCGTCTGGGTCTCCAAGCTTGGCGTGCGCAGTAGCTGTTATGTAGATTGGAGCGGATGTATGGGCTCCAAGCATAGTGGTAGAAATGTCGACGTGCTCAACGTTGACAAGAACTTTTGGTCGAAACCGGATGCGCTGGAATGATGCGTTGTTCTCTTTGATGGTCTGTTGCTTATAAGCCTCATGCTGGGGTTGACTCGAGCGAAGTGTCAACTCACAAACTCGTCCTCGGCTCCAGTGGAATAGTAGTTCCAAGAAGATTTCTTCATTGTCTGTTGTGCTACAGACTCAAAGTCTGACATGTTCACGCATTGTGATAGTTTTGGTTTCCTGGTAACAGTCCCTTGGCTCTGTTCCGATTCTTTGGACTGTGTAGTTCCATCCGCGGACATGCCTGTTTTGCTAGTATCGATATCGCCCAGGTGTTTGGATGGATCAAGCCACTTATCCAGAACATCAATAGAATGAATCAGATCAAAGTCCGCAGTAGAGTCTTTGCCCTGGAGTAGTTAGTACGGAGGCTTTTTGAAGAGTAAGCAATACGTACCGCATTTTTCAGGATCACCTTCTTTCCTCCAGGATGATCTATCGAAGGGGTCAGTATGAGTTCAGAGAGGCGAGTGATGAGGGCTATATATACTTGGAAGAAATTCTGTAAGATCGTAGACCTTGTTCTGTAGCTTGATTAGTGGTTACAGCACCGATTGAGCGATTTACCTGCATGAATGATGAGCCAACAGGAGTTGGCGTTGTTGTGTTGGGCAACCTCTGCGGGATGCATTACCATGATGTCGTCGTTGCCTATTTCTCTTAACCCTCTGCAAATGACACTTTTCTCTGAGTTTGTCATGCGGTTTGTTTGCAATAAATAAAATTGTTAATGTTGATCCATAATCCCCATCATGTGCGAGTGGAGACAAGTGGTGCAATCACAGGGCGAGCGATAGCAAGGTCTGCCTTGTGAATCGGACAAGAGACCTAGCGCAAAGAAATTGTTTGATCCTAAGTTCCCATAAGTGAAAATTCTGGGATTAATAGACGCCTTCAGAATAAGCTGGTATTAGTTCCTGCACCAAAAAATGCATTAGTCACTCCTTTCCTGAGGCCCAAGGTCAATATCATGCCAGACAGAAGCAGGAAAAACTGCCACATTCATCAAGTAGCCTTCCAAGTTTCTTTTTTACTGGTTGATGAGTTCTTTCTCTCATGATCTTGAATTAAGAAACCTGAGAACAGCTCAACACGACGTTTAAGCTGGTAGTGGTTCAAAGTTTTAGGTCTACATTGGCGCCGCATGTGTCGGCGATACCGGGGACAAAGAGTCATGGACAGATCAAACACGTTGTTTGAAGTGGTCTGGACTGTGCAAACACCGCCTATATCAATCGAGTGGTGAATTCAGACGAGCCTACCGTTGGCTATGTGTCCGATGCCCTGACCCTAAGTCGTTCTTATGGCCCTAGAGAGGAAGCTTTGGAGATTCAGATATCTGCTCTCGAGCCAGGTGCCACTTGTCAACTGGATTTCGTCCATGCTGAGACATTTGGTGGAACACGCTTCTGTGCCGTCCCGAGTACCCATAGCACAAATGCCGATTTGGGGCCAGACTCATCGTTGTAAGTAGAGAAATATCTCGATCTTGCTATACAATAGCTCAACAGGTCATGAAAACAGCCGCAACTATCTTTCTACAAGTACTCTCAGTAAGCGAACCCCGAAAGCCCAATGCTGGCAGCGCTCTTTATACTCTAGCCTGGTAGTTAATAGTCATAGGCCCTCCCAGTTGTCCGCCAGCCTGTTTATACCACGCTTAGAGTAACTGGGCTGCACTTCATCGCTATACGTTCGCAGCTGAATCAGCCATTGTAAGTAAACACTTTAAGCGCGATGTTTCCAATGCTAATACTGCTTCGCAGTGAATAATCGGCTCTGACACTCTAGAGGTCACTACTTTTTGGATAAATACCGACGGGTGTAAGTCAGAATTTGTGCTGCAAGACTGAGGATATTTACATGCTGACTTTGCCCTGCTTAGCTACTCATCCTACTACTCTCTTCATTTCTGAATCTTCCAACTGGATGGGTATGGCTGGTAGCCTGTCTGCACTGCTGGCTGCCTTTCCAACCCAGCCATTCAGACGCATCAAGTTGGTTCTTGAGCCAATCTCGTAGGTGACTCTAGGTTCGGAGCAGGACGACCAACACGAACGGGGATTGGATATTGACCAGCGTATCAATTCAATTCACAAAGGATGGCATTGTTTCTTTCGAACGACTACAGTGCGTGTCCTTCTCCGTGGAGGGATGTGACATCCTTTCGGAAGCCCCTTGGAATTGACACGGCGTGGCCGGAAATTTGTCCCCACTACAAGATGCCTTTACCGATAGGCCTTTCCGTAGGACTATGTTATTTCTAGAATAAAAGTTATTAATGGCTTTCAAGCCAAAGTCGATGTGAAAGGTAGAAAGATATTGGCGGATGGCATCACATTGATATGCGGCTCAAACCTAAAGCTCTGGCAACCGATCGGTTCCTTTCACCTACTTGTGCTTGAACTTCAAGGTATTATGCCCTTCATCAAGTAACCTTGGATTTCATGCGTGTGTCTCCGCATTCAAGTTCAATACAGTCACATCCTTAGGCCGTTATCTTTGTGCACCCCGTTTCTTGACGCATCTTGGTGACAAGACAATGTTCTCACTTTTGCCAATCTATATATTGATGTCAACTCAATGGAAAGGCGGAATCTTGAATACTATCAGATAAATGCTCCTTTCGCCCAGAGTACGGAATATTTTGGTCTGTCTGAACCAATCTCATGGAGACGATTACAGAGTAGTGATGGATCTTTTTTGAGCTTATCTTGATCCTCGGAAAATAGCGATAGCAAAAGTCCCTCGATCTCCCCAGACTAACCCCATGGAGTAACCGCACCCGTTGCGGGTTCGTGTATTTTGCCTCCCCGAGGCCTAGCAATGTTTGATCAACAATCTGCCTATCATGTCCTCGCAGAGCAAAAAAAAACATCAGACCTAGATACAGGGTGTCAAAATAAACTCAGCAAAAGGCATCCTGAACTTATGCTAAGTTGCCTAAGGCTTTATGTCCTCTAGAATCAAGGTCCACTAGAAGGACGGTTACACGGCATCCACGCTGCGACACGATTAAGTTAAATGCCTCGTGCAGAACTCAATTGAAGTCTTACCCCAATAACTTTTTTTCCTTTCACAGACAATCTCGAAAGATGACATCCCAAGCAGATCCCGCGACGGCAGAGGCCAGGGTGTCTAAAGACCTGCATGATGAGCCTGCCAAACAAGACGTCAGCGCAGGCATCATAGTGCCTGCGCTGGCAGAGGGCGACATGCCAGAGACGACCAAGAAGGAGATCTGGTCGTGGTACGCGTATTACATTGGTTCAAATGGACTCGCCTTGTTCAATTTTGGCCCGACTGCCTTCCAGAATCTGCTGTCGCAGGCCGCGCCCAAAGATACAGGGCTTTTACCATTTGCGGGTCGCGAACGAGACGTCAACAGCATCGTTCTGCTCGCCAACGGCATATCTTTCGCTATTCAGGCCGTTCTCTTTCTCATTATCGGAGCTTACGCAGATTTCGGAACTGGCCGACGATGGATTCTTCTGGTCTGGTCTATTATCGCATATGGCATCGGCTTTGCCTGGCTGGGCGTCCATGATCCCAGCAAGTGGCAAACCGGCACAGCTCTTTACATTGTCGGCTTGATAGCTTATCAGATGACTTTGACTTATTGGACCGCTGCGTTTCCCTCTCTTGCTAGAAACACTCCGCACTTGAAAGAAGCTGCCTTTCAGTTCGAGGCTGGAGAAATCACCCAAAGCGAGATGGATCGCAAGGATGAGATGGAGAGGAGCAGGCTCAGCAACGTTGCCTTCTATATCCAGTCTGTTGGAGAAGTGGTTATTCTAGCCATCATCGTGGGCATCATGTTTGGTGTCAAAGTCGACAAGAGTGCCGAAAACAACAACTGGGGGCTTTCGGTCTTGATTGCTTTCGCTACTGCTTGTTGGCTTGTCCTGTCGATTCCCTGGTTCGTACTAGAGAAGAAACGACCAGGAATGAAGGTCCCGGATCACTTGAACATGATCACCGTCGGATTCTGGCAGCTTTGGGAGGCTCTCACTCAAATCTGGCACCTCAAGCAGAGCTTGATCTATCTTGTTGGGTACTTCCTTCTTGGTGATTCTCTCAATACCACCGTCACTGTCATCGGTACCCTTCAGAACCAGGTCGTTAGCTACGAGACTCTCACTTTGACTTACCTCCTCATCGTCGGCATCGTCGCTCAAGCCATCGGCATTGGTGCTTTTTGGCTTATCCAGAAACACTTCAACCTCAGTGTCAAGGCCATGTTCAACGCCGTCATGGTTTTCATCATCCTTCTCGATGGCTGGGGCATGATTGGAAACTGGACCGACAAGTTTGGCTTCAAGAACGTCTGGGAAATCTGGCTGTATCAAGCTTTCTATGGACTATTTGTCTGTCCCTGGTACAGTTACTCGCAGATCATGATCAGCTCCGTCACCCCCCGGGGACACGAGTTCCTTTTCTTCTCCCTCTTCAACATCATCGGCAAATCGTCCAGTTTCATCGGACCTTTCATCAGCAGTGCTATCATTGATGCTACCCCCGGTGGCACTAACAACAGTGCTCCCTTTTACTTTTTGTTTGCCTTGAGCTTGGTCAGTGCTATCGGAATCTGGTCGCTTCTTGATCTTGAGAAGAGTGCGCGGGAGCAAGAGTTGTTTATCATTCAAGAAAAGATACGCATGGGTGAGGAGTCAGAAGCGAGCAATATTGCGTAGATGTTATTGGTTTTGTTCATACCAGCTATAGTAACTTTCTTTTTCCCCTGGTGAAGATTATGCTCGAGTTTCTTATGTTCATGAACTGGGGACTAGCAAAATATCATCTACGTTGATCGCTTGTCCCGTAGCAATAGACCTGTTAGCCGCGATACCAGTAAGTATCGAAGCAGCACCATCGATATGGCTCGCTGCTCGCATGTACTCATCCGACACCGGCGTTCCAAACAAATCATTCAATAAGACAGTATCTCCACCCCCATGAGCACCAACACCATCTTCGACCTTGATCTCTCTTGGCTTCTCGAAGAGAGGTCGAAGCAGGATCTTGCGGCTTTCTAGAGAACCCTCATGCGCTTGATCACCACCTGAGTTGACGTAGCTGTTCTCAACAACCTCAACTTCAAGACGTCCGCCAGTTCCGTTGAAGCTAACTCGGAAACCCTCCCATGGCGCATATGCTGTAAGAGAGTATGAAAGACTAGCTCCATTGCGGTACTTGACAAGAACGTTCATGGTGTCTTCGATGCTGATACCGTCACCAAAGACGCTCTGGTCGCGGTAGTAAGCGTCCTCGTGCTCAGCATCTAGATACATGGCCTTCAACTGGGGATTCTCATCTAGATGAAGGGCAAAAGGGTCAGTTTTGGCGACTTCGCTGCCATGGGCGCGGGTATAGAACTTCGTCTCGCCACGCTTCTCTGCGTTCTCTCGGCCGTAAAAGGCAAGGTCGCCTGTAGCAAACACAGTTTGAGGTCTGGTCTGGAGCCAGAAGTTGACAAGGTCGAAGTGGTGCGTTGACTTATGGACCAGAAGTCCACCGCTGTTGCGCTTGTCCCTATGCCAACGGCGGAAGTAGTCGGCTCCGTGGCTGGTGTTCAACATCCATTCTATAGTCATGCTGTCAGCTTTCATCTTCTTCGCTATGCTCTAACCATCAACTCACCGAAGTGGACACTTGTGACTTTCCCAATGGCTCCAGATCTCAGCAACTCGAAGACTTTCGTGTTATGGGGCGCATATCTGTAGTTGAAAGTGACGCGAACTTTCTGGCCCGTTCTCTCAACTGCTGAGAAGATCTCCTTACATCTAGGGGCGTCAATAGTCATCGGCTTCTCAGTAATGACATTGCATCCTAGTTCGAGAGCTCTAACAATGTAGATGTTATGTGTTCGATCCATTGTTGTGATGATGACTTCGTCAGGCTTGGACTCTTTGATCATCTGATCGAAGTTGCTGGCGAGATACGTCGGAACCTCGCCATGGCCGAGTGACTTCAGCTTGGAGTTCGCATAGTTCATACGAGTCTGATTTGTGTCGCAGAGCGCTACGATGCATGATGTTTTGCTGTATTCTGTTGCGATGGCTGAGTAGAAGAAGCTTGAGCGGCCGCCGGTGCCAACAACGGCATATCGCTTTCGTGTTGCTTGAGATTCCGCCATGTTGATGTTGGTCTGATATTGAGGTGCAGTGAATTCGAGACCCCCAAAGTGATGAGAAGAGGCACGCGAGGTATTTATCAAGAACGGTCACGATTGGATGACTTGGTCAGTTTGGGGGAGGGGGAACATTACTCGGGGTCTCTTCCCCCGAATTGTGGGGCTATTTGCGGGGGTCATCGTCAAGTGACGGTGATGATATTTGAAGGATGGCCCAATATCGCATAGTTCTGATAGACTAGACAACCCCTCTAACTCGTGGGAGAGTATGCTAAGTTAGTTGACTACAGGAACATAAGGTCCGGATTTGCCCAAGGCTCAGAGAATGCGGCTTCCTGATGACTGAGTGACGGCATATGGGCGACTCGCTTGACCTGTCTAGAAGCTTTGCGGTCCAGTTCATGAGCTACTTGGAGCAGAAAGAATGGCTCATTCGATGCTTTGTCATTCATCTGGTCAAATTTGCTGAGCATTCTCACTATCAAGCTCCAATCTGACATGACCGACGGCTGGTCAGGGAACTCGATGATGTTGACCAGCAAAACGATCAGTCCCGAAAGATTGCAGCAAGCATGAAGCCTGGTTACTGTGTCAGTCCGTACATTCTTGACAATCGAGCTCCAACTCACCAGGTCGAATACTCTGTTTCCCTCCCAAACGCTGACAGTTCTAGGCCAAGCCTTGAATGCTCGACGCAATCGGACCATGCACTAGGCAGTGAGCTGATCTCTTTCTGGTTGATCTTACCATCGATACCATCATCTCCAGTCGGAATCACAGTTTGAGAAAGGTAACACCGCGCCCTGTCAATCCATGTCTCATCAAAAGCAAAGGTCCCGTGGATCCTGTAGAGGCATTCGAGGTATCGGTTATACATGTTCATCACAAGATGAACTGAGATTGTCGAGAAATCTTGGAAGAGTTTGTCTGATCGCAGGAGCTCTTGTGGCAATGCACTGCGCCAGTTGGGGAGCATTTGTTCGATACGGACCTTGGTCTCTGCTCGCTGCTCCTGTGATAGTCGTTGAGCTGTCCTGCTGTAAAGGAAGTTGTGCACTTTGCCCTGAATAATCGCCAACTCAGATCGAGCACGTAAGTAGTTGAACCTAATAGTCCCTGTGCATGACTCTAGTATTCCCATATCATCATCTCCAAACTGGTCGGGAAGTTCAAGATCAGTTTCGGCATCGAACTGAGTGTAGGGTGCTTTAGCGCGAAGGGCAAGGTCCTGTGCTCGTGGGTTAGTTGCTGCAGACAGACAAGTCTCATGTGGCAAGGCCATACCTTGTCCAGAATATAGGCTATCCAGAAAACTCGGCGACGTGGCGCTGATTCATCGGGATCGCCGGAAGCTCTTGCTGAAGGAAGTCCTATGCTTTGCGCAAGACGTATGCCACTTCCGATGAGTACTATTGCGAGCTGCGGATTCGTTGTTCCTTGAAATAGTATGACCATGCCGAGTAGAACCTGTAAGCCTAGAATATCGCCACTCCAGGCCATCAACTCGGTCGTGATAGACTGTACGTTACTCATACACTGAGCCAATTTTGGCTGCTTGATCGGCACATCATCCATGATGCGGTATGTCATAGCGAGGACAAGGTTGATGGCAGCCCAGGGGATCAGATCTTTTCTTTCATTCTCAGAGTACCAGTCGACCGTCATTTTCATGAAAGATCCTTTGTCAAACAGAGGCATGTAGCAGCCGTAGCTGTCAAAGTATCTCTCCAGTACGCCCATTACTTCTTGAAGTGGCGGCAGCTCAAGCTTCCCTGTCTGGGCCAATATGGCCCCTGTTGGAAACTGTGGTGAAATGCCAAGGCAAGGTAAAGTCGTGGCTTCGTTCCACATGTCTGAGGCTTTGTACACGCGGATCTCGGGGAAGTTCTGGAAGTTCAAGGCGGTCGCATTTTGAGATGAACTTCCGCATGGCTTCTCGGCGGCGATTTGGTCCAGTCTTTCTTCGATGTGGGCCAAGCGTGACTCTATTGTGTCGTCCCTCATGAATGTCAGTATGGCTATACGTTGAGTTCAAAGGGTGTCTGCATACCTGGAGGGAGTTAACGAAGAGTTTGCTGGGCTAGTTTCTCTGGCAGGCGCTTTTCTTCTACCTGCAGTAGCCAGACTTGTGATTTCAGTGATGCTGCAATCGACACCGTACAGCTTACAGTTCGAACAGGTAGGTTTGGCCAAATCACATTTGATCTTTCTCGATACGCAAAGATCGCAGGCTAAGACTTGTCAGCCTTGAGCTACTTCGGTGATGTCTCTCGTTATGTTTCATACCCTTGCGCCTCCGGGCGTAGCTTACAACCCTCATAATTGATGACGGATGATTGAAGACGTGGAGTAGTGTGAAGACGGAAATTGGGTTTGGTTTGATACGTCACCAACGAGCGTTATTGGTAATCACACCAACTGTTCCTCTTCGGCTCTTCAGCACAGCGGCTGTAGCTAGGTGAAAAACTCCGACGGAAGAAGAACAGGTCTATCACCAATCCTCACAATTGGGTTAGTGGGTGAGAGTGTGCAACAAGAAGCAATCCCTCAGCAGTAGTCATCCAACTGCCGTGTCTCGTTGAGATATTTCGCCACAGCGCATCGAGTCGGCACTATCAAAAACAGTTAGCGTCTCTTACCCACGGAACTCCGCGGCCGAGATATTGATGAGCCGCCATATACCGCGCGCCTACCATCGCTACTCGATACTTTTCAGACCGGCCCATGCAATCTAAGCTTGGTCTGGGGATCATAGGTCTTCCATCTTGCGGTTCGCCGAAGTCACCATAGGCTGAAAAATTAAGGGTAAGTCGCTCCCCCTATCAGAACGACTGTGCTGCTTCGCGGATACTTACTCGAGCAAACCTTTACAGATGGACAACAACACCGAGTCTAAATCCTCCTCTACGTGCAGCCTCCTTACAAACTCCAGTCTCCGTGGTTAAGCGTTATGGTGTAAGCAAGGCCATGACAAGAAGCGCTCCCCGAGATGATATATAATCCAAAGAAGCGACCGCTGTTGCTTCTCACTGTCAGGCTTCACCAAACCGCCACTACCTCCCGCTACAGTCAACTAAAACAACTTTGCACATTGCAGCCATGGCTACTCCTTCGTTCCCTCAACATCATTCTTCAACCTTCTACGATGTCGTCATCATAGGCGGCGCAACAAGCGGCTCAGCTATAGCATGGTTTCTCGTGTCGAACCCTGATTTCAAGGGCAAAGTTCTTGTTGTCGAGAAAGACCCATCTCTTGCCTACTCTGCAACCCAGGCCAGCAATAATTGCATGCGTCAGCAATTTGCGACCGAGATCAATATCAAGATAGCTCAGTATGCTGCCGAATTTGTCAAAGACTTTCGCAAGAACCTCAAGTGCGCAGATGGCGACGGCATTCCGGATATTTCTATCCGCAACTTCGGCTATCTGTATCTCGCGGACACTTCCGAGTTTGCCGCCGTTCTTGAGAAAGATCAAAAGCTTCAGGCTAACTGCGGTTCTGGGACTAAGATTATGTCGGCGGATGAGATAGCCTCCAAGTACCCTTTCTTGGCTCTGGATGACATCAAGACGGGCAGTCTCAACACTTTTGATGAGGGTGCCTTTGACGCCCTTGGTATGGTCCATAGCCTGCGCAAAAGAGCTCAACAGCTTGGGGTCGATTACATCAACAATCAAGTTGTTGGAATGGCTCGCGTCGGCAACAAAATCACTTCCGTTACTCTCAAGACTGGAGAGAGCATCAGCGTTGGCAATGTTGTCAACGCCGCAGGAACCAGAGCTGCTGAGGTCTCGCGGCTTGCTGGTATAGATCTCCCGATTGAGGCTCGCCGCAGATACACCTACATCTTCTCTGTCGATGAACCTCTATCTCAGGATCTCCCGCTCACCATTGATCCTACTGGTGTTCACATGCGATCATATGGAAAGAAGGATTACCTGGTGGGTTGTCCGCCAATCGGCCCTGATGTTGCCGTCAACCCGGATGACTTCAGCTACGCGGAGGATGTATGGAACCTGAAGATGCTACCTGTTCTCAAGAAGCGAGTTCCTCAGTTTTCCACTGCAAAAGTCACGCACTCGTGGATGGGCCACTACGAGTTCAACACTTTCGATCACAATGCCATCATCGGACCGCATAATGGAGTTTCCAACCTGTTATTCTGCGTGGGCTTCTCTGGACATGGAAGCCAACAGGCTCCCGCTTGTGGACGAGGTGTCGCAGAACTCATCACGTACGGAGAGTTTCGCACTCTAGACTTGTCGGCTTTGGGTTATGGTCGGATTGCTCGCAATGAGCCTCTGATGGAGCGAGCTGTTATTTAGATCTGTAGAATGGTTGAACGTTAGAACTCTTCATACTGCATTGCCAAGTTGCCAACCCATTATTTTGTCTTCTTGTCCAGCTTGACGTTCGTGAGATCGTTGCTCTGTGAAAGCTGATGAAGCCCTTCGAGCCACAGAATAGCAGGAGTCAAGATAATTTCTGGCTTGTTTAACCGCGTTTTTTTGTTACAGTATCTCCTGGTTCGATGCTTCCATCCTCTCTTCCTTTGCATTCAATAGCTTGGCTGTTTGTCGGCTGTTGCACATGATCCGAAGCATGCCCATCTCCAAGATCTGCCTATAATTTCTCCAGTCATGAACATTGACAGATTGGCTCCTGCTGGTCCACGGAACTCCCTGGTGTTCTAGACTTTACCCTGATTTGGGCAAGCCGATGTCGTCATTTGTGTTTGCGACAATAGCCGTGAGGATACGAAGTACGATAATAGCCGCAGCGTCTTTGTAATCCGTTTTCATTCAGGGCGTCGGGGACACTTTCCAGTATGGGCGGCCCTGGAATACAGGGCGTACCCCGCTAAACTGCACTTTCAAGGTGACACGAGAATAGCCGTTTGTTGCAAGAGCTGCTTATGAAGCAATCCAGTTGCGATAAAATTCTAGTTTCACATGTTGAAGATCGTCGCATGCAGTTAAATATTCAACTTCCCCTCCTCGAAAGTGAGAAACACCAAACATCAATTGCAGGCTTCTTCCTTGACAAACATCAACCATGACCAAGATCTTCCTGTTGGTTCAACCCCGCACCCACTGTAACTTTAGCTGACCCGCTGGAAACAACACAGTACCGGCGCTACTGGCTACATTGGCGGTGATGTCCTCCATACGCTGTTGAAGTCGCACCCTGAATACAAAGTTCGAGCCTTGGTTCGCGATGCTTCGAAGGGAGCAGCCATAACCAAGAGCTATAGTCAGGTGCAGCTCGTGACTGGCGAACTTGACGACACAGATGTTATTGCACAGGAAGCCCGGGATGCTGACGTTGTGCTCCGTACGTCAACATCCTTGTCCCCAATCCCAAGGCATTGATTGTACTAATACTCAGTCTACAGATCTCGCGGCCACCGGCCACTTGAAGAGTGTCCAGACCATCTACGAAACTCTCTCGAAAAGGCCTGATAGTGCGAAACCCCCATATTACATCCAAATCTCAGGCGCCAGCGCGTTGGCGGCTGGTGAGCTCGCCGACAAGTCGCGAGTCTTTGGTACAGGCAGTGATGTCATCTACAATGATCTTACTGGTATCGACTCAATCAAGTCGCTCATCAAGCAATACCCAAGCCGCGCAGTGGACAACTATGTCTTTTCCGTTTCGGAGCAAAACTCGAATGTAAAGACGGCGCTTGTTGTTCCTCCCATCATTTACGGCCGAGGTCGTGGTCCCGGCAATCAGCGCAGCATACAAATTCCCGGGCTCGCCAAAGCGACATTGGAGCGCAAGAAGGGTCTGCAAGTTGGCTCTGGTGAAAGTCGCTGGGGGAACATTCACGTCGCCGATTTGAGCCGCATCTTTCTCAGCTTGGTTGAGAAGGCGGTTGAGGGCAATCAAGATGAGAACATTTGGGGAGCAAATGGACTCTTTTTCACGGGTGCTGGAGAATTGGTGGGTTTTGCATCCCCAACTGAGCAAAACTTGGTGCTAACAAATTGGCTACAGTCATTTGCCGAGATTTCACGTCGCATCGCTGTCGCTGCAAATGACTTTAATCTCATTCCGACCACAGAAGTTGACAATCTCGATGCAAAGGAGATAGACAGCATCATTCCCCACGGTTCTGTCCTGTTGGGAACAAACGCGCGCGCCGGAGCTGATCGGGCTCGAAAGATCCTCGCCTGGCAGCCAGAACATGAAAGCTTGGAAGAGTATATCCCAACCACAGTAATTCAAGAGGCCGAGGCACTTGGCATTAAGGGTAAGAATCCCAAATCCAAGCTTTGAGCTGAATACAACAAATAATGTTGATCCGAAATAGTCGAGCAATGGAGACACTGAGTGCAACGACAATGGTGCAATAGAGGGGCGAAGCATTGCCACAAGACAACGTCTGAGGGTCGCAATGGAGTGAGCGAGCGGTTTATGAGAGCGAGCGAATGAATAAATTGAGACTTAATTTCGATAACCCAGTGATTTCTAAATGGCCTGGCATTCTTTTGTATAGTCGTTGTTGTACTGTCGCAGAGGCCAATCGAACTTTACGCGTGAAATGGGCGTCGTGATTGAAACCAAACTTGGAAGGCAACAATCACAAATATAGTGCTAACGCCTAAAAATACTGCTAAGGAATAGAGAACATATAGAATTTAATATTCTTGAGCCCTCTCTATTTGCATCCGTTATTCTCCCGTCGTCGCCGCGGATTTCTAACCATCACGCGTCGCATCTAGGGTAGGCATTTTGACGCGACGAGGTGTAAACACCAGAATTGCTTTTCTGTGGCTACTCGGTACCAGTGACGTATCTCCAGCCGGGGTTTAAAATTTGAGTTTCATGGTACTTAGAATGGAGAGCCCCTGAGAATCTAGTGACGCAAGTTCGCATTATCATCATCACTAATTCAATTCAACTCAATTCAATTCAACATGCCTCCCAAAAGATCAAGCAACAGTCAGAATAAACGGTCTCACGAGGGGGCCGAAAATGGCCAGCCTGCGTCTAAAAGCGCCCGAACCAATGACGCCCCAGCAGCGGAGCAAGGCGAGAGCTCTCAGGCCCCCAGAGGTTCGCGCAAGCGTCACATTCCCCGGGCCCGAAGGGAGAGGCCATGATGCCCCAATTCATGCCTCGTGAGTGTGCAGAGTCCAAAGCCATCGAAGCGATTCCTATGCCTACACGATGGATCGCTGCCATTGACGCTACGCCTGGTCGCGAGATGACTCTGGGCAGTCGCAAATGGTGGGACGACCATGGCCCTTGGCTTGATGCTCATAAGAAGGCCCTTAAGCTCTCTGCTGCAAAGTGGAAGATGAGAGACGAGGCTATGAAGCAAGATGATACTGTGCCTGATGACGAAGGTGCTGATGATTGGGACTTCATCTGCATGCCCATTCCTCGGATTGAACGACGTGGCAGCGATGATGATGAGGAGGACGAGGAGGAAGAAGAAGAAGAAGAAGAAGAAGAAGAAGAAGAAGAAGGACAAGGCGAGACTGGAAACGATGCTGAGAAAGACGGGGAGAAGAAGCCCTACGACAAGCTTGCATCACTTCACCCAGAGTGGCCTTGGTTTTTCACCATGCGCGGTGTTGATCGCCATACGTGGTGGGAGCAAGAATGTCTCAAGCGCAGCCCGGATGACTTTGACTTGTACATCTACAACGACTTTGGTAGCTACGGTGCAATGGAGGTATTGGAGAACATCGTGAGTACCTTGTATATGCATGATCCTTCTAGGCTTGACTGACTGGTACAGATTGCCCAGTTCAACCTTGTCTTCAAGCCAAAGTCCACCTATCGCGATTTCTGGCCTGAAGTTGAAGGACTTGCCATGATTCTTCGCGGCAGTCTGCTCGAATACGTCAGTAAGTTCAGGTTTCATCCCAAAGAAGAATTGTCCTTGCTGACCACACAGTGATTGATGATGGTGAAAGAGTGCAAGTGACTTGCGAGGTTGTTGGCGCCCTCATCCTCGCTACCATCGAGGCCCTGAAGAAGCAAGATGTCTTCAAGCCCGACTCAGAGATCCGCAACCTTGGCCTTGTTCTTTTCATGTTTATCCGATGGGGTCGCGAGCAGTCGGATTACGGCGTCGAGGAAGAGAACTGGTCTTGGATCTACAAGATCATTGATCTTGCCGAGGAAGCCGGTATCAAACTTACCGCGCCGCATAACTTTGAGAAGGATTATGAGGAAATCAAAGATCACCGAGAGGAATGGGCTCAGAGGATGGGCAAGTGGAATAACGTGAAGTGGAACGATAGAGTAAGCTTTCCCACTGTTGCTTTGAGAATGACAAGGTTGACGGGTTTTCAGCTCAGAGACTTCAAGGACAATAAGGGGTCTACCAAGCTCGGGGGACACGAATTTGATATCACCAGAATGAGCAAGGCTCAGAGACAACAACATTCACTCAGGTAAGTACCCCGCCAACAATCTTATATCCAGTTTGATAACCCTTTGTGCAGTGGCGGAGGTGACAACTTTCTGATGTGATGATCTACTTGCTCTACAAACAAATGGCAGGGGAAACTTGAGCATAAAAAAGGGGGAAGCCTACAGCTTTTGTTGGTGAATACATATTGGATATCAGATTGCATGGGCTATTATCCCTTGTGTAAGATTATTTGAATTTGAGAGGTATCTGTCTAAGCTCGTTTCTTGTTCAACAACTCCCTGGCCGTCTCGCATGACTTCGCAAGCTCAATGTTAGAAATCACACCAATTCGCTCGTTGATCTCCTGCTCAATCTTGGGAATGTCTTTTCCAACACCCTCTGCCCTCCACTCATACGCATTTCCAACAAACCTACTGCTATCGACAAGCCATTGACCCCTTTCTCTTCTCGACTCATCATAAGCGGCAAATGCAGCCTCGATATCCGACAGATTTTGTACACGCTCATCGGCAAGAATTTCCGCCATGACTGCGCTATCTTCTATACAGAAGCCAGCTCCGGCACCGTGATGGGGACTTGTGGCGTGGGCGGCGTCGCCGAGGATAGCTATTCTGCCTTTATAGAATGATGGGACGGGGTTGTCACCAAGGTCAAAGATGGCCCACTGCAAGAATCAGTATTTGGTTGGTATAGATGCTGAATGTTGGACATACCACACTGAGAGTCTCTTCTGTTAGCTTCAAAAGGTTTGTCACGGTGCTGTTGTAACCCTTGAAATCATCCAAAGCATCCTGGCGGCGCGCTGTCTTGGTGAGCCTTGTAGGATCACTCCACTCATTCGGATCTGTGCGGAACGCGACAACGTTGAGCTTCTCGCCATGGTTGACTTGGAAGGTCAAGACATGACCATCTTGTCCCATCTGAGTAGTCAGTATCATGTTCAGTATTGCAGACGGGCCATGAACTTACGTGCATGCACGCGTTTCGCGCCCTCTCCTCACCGACAGCCTCAATGGCTTTGTCCATCGGGATGAGACCACGATAAGCATACTTGTGAGAATATCGGGGTCTTGCACATGGATGGTTCTCTCCAAAAAGGATCCTCCGGACGCGAGATCCGATGCCATCACAACCAATCAGAGCATCGGCATATGCCGTTGTGCCATCAGAAAAGCTCATGCGAACCTTGCCATTAGGCTCTTCCACTGCGTTATCAATGTGTTTGTTAAACTGCACCTTGTCTGAAGGTAAAAGGTGAATAAGCTCGTTGAGAAACTGAGCTCTGTGAACACCGTTCTGGCCAAGAGGAGTCTTAATGCTGAAAGCCACCTGGTCATCCTCGGTGGTGCCGTCCAGGAAGTCAAACCAGGTCTTGCGCTTAGATTCCCAGCCATTCCAGGTGCAGACTTTGAGAAAGGCGTCGTGTACACCAGGATGGCACATCTTCATCGCTTGCACGGCATTAGGAGTGAATGAGACACCTGCACCAATCTCATGGAAATTGTCGGCTCGTTCATAAAGCATAACGGGGACATTTCGATGGTGAAGGGCGATGGCCAGAGTCAGGCCGGCAATACCACCGCCGACAATGGCTATGTCGAATGGCTTCGTGGTGTTTGACGAGATAGCCATGTTGATTAGTAAATGATGATTAAAGAATAGAATCTGATTGAAGCAATTGACGCAAGGCCATGAGTAGTTGTAGGTCTTTTAATAATAAGGAGTGACAATGCTTTTGCTCACCCCGTAAAGCTAGCTAGTCCCCATTCTGCCGTCATAGACGCATCCGACTCTTCCAGACCAAAACAACCAAGAATCAGCCAAGAAGTTGGGGAACACCCGGCTTCCGATCCCCACTCGCTGGTTTCCGACACTTTTGGAGTTTGAGCTCAGGGCTTCCTTTGCGGGGAATCTCCACGTTGCTTCCGCGGAGACTGACTCGGTAGTTTCTGAGTCGACCTTCTAGATCAAAATAAGCCGCACGACATGGGATGCGGACTGACTTTCAAGCTGGAGACACGGCACGTGGCCATTATCAGGTTCGGATGCTGGGTTTCATGAAGGGTCCTTGAGATATTTGGCGTGTTTGACCTATCGGAGGAGGGTATTCTCGGAAGCTAAAGAATGGAAGCCAACTAAGCTCCGTTTACGACTAACAATCAAGCTTTGAAGGCGCAGAAGAAGAGCTGCAAAGAACATATCTAATACAAAAATGGTAGGTTGCAGCAGATCTCAAACATCTAGAACCGGCATTCGAGCAACCCATACCCCACGGGGGAGGAAAGGGGTTAGCTATACCCCGAATATGCGTTAGTTCAGTGACCCGTGTGTATAAAAGCAGTCCCGATAACAACCTGGGTTACCCCAGATTCTACTACATCATCTAAACTTTCTTTCCGAGATGTCTTCTAACCCTACCATTGTATTTGCCCCCGGCGCCTGGCACTTGGCCTCTTGCTTTGACCCCATTCGCGAGGCCCTTCACAGCCGGGGATGGACAACCGAAGCTGTTGAGTATCCATCTGTAGGAGCTGAGCCTCCCACTAAGGGTCTCGATGATGATGCCGACGCTGTACGGACTGTCCTTCAGCGTCTAGCCGATAAAGGAGAACAGATCGTCCTTGTTGTCCACTCATACGGTGGTTTGGTCGGTGCCAATGCTGTGAAGGGGCTAGGATACCGCCAACGCAAGGAACAAGGTCTTCCCGGTGGTGTCATCATGTTCGTGTACCTAGCGGCGTTCGTGACGCCTCTCGGCCTGAGCATCAAGAAAATGCTCGGCGGCCAATTCCTGCCCTGGATGAACTCCAAGGTAAGCAATCTCAAGTATTCTCGCTCGAGAAAACTCCATTCTGACTGCCACCAGGGAGATTATGTGTACGCAGACACGCCAGAGGAAATCTTCTACCATGACCTGAGTGGCGAGGCACTTGAGAGCGCCATGAAGACGCTCAAGCACCAATCAGGTCGTGTTTTTACAGATACTGTCACATACGAGCCGTGGCACGATATCGAGACCATGTACTTCTTCTGTGACGAGGACAAAGCGCTGTTCCCTGTAGTACAGGAGCAAATGGCAGGTATGCTAGGTCCGAATGCCGTGCAATTTCACTCCAAAGCATCGCACTCGGTCTTCCTGTCCAAGGTCGATGAAACAGTTAAGGGAGTTGAGTTAGCTGTCGAGGAGGGCAAGAAGAGAGCGGCTTAGGTCTTTTGATACAATATGAAGCACTTGAGAATTGAGATATCCTGTTAGTTTATGAAACCAAGTTTGCCATCACTAGATCCTAAATTGTATAAGACCATCGAGATCTCTACTCAGGCCAGGTATATGGAAACAGATCGACAGACTTTTCCGTTAAATTAGAGCGCACTGGAATGTATGAGCCTAGCTACTATCAAACGCCTCAGAATTGGAGAGCAAAAACTTACAAAGAGATTTCCCGGCCTCGATAAGTCCCCGCGGGTCTAAGTGAAAGTCAATAGGACGCCTGCCACCTTCACCCTGACTTATCACGTGCAGGCAGCACTCGGCATCTTCATCGTACGGCTGAGGTTGAAAGTGAACTTGGCCATGCTCTTCTGAGCCCATCTGGTAAACAGGTCCCCTAACCTCGAGATTTTGCATGTTCGACTCTAGGCTGCTGCAGAATTTGATAGGTTCTATGAACAGTCCTCCACGCCAGGCTCGCTTCAGAAGGTTGAGAACGATCGACTCTTTTGTCAGTTGAAACCTTAATGTCAATAGATTGAGCTTAGGAAGACCGGGGAATTCTGAGACGGTTTACAGGGTCTTCCAGTTGGGGAAATGGAAGCCTTTCAGGTCAGAAAGTCCGAGGAGTGGGATGCCAAGGGCTTGGTATGCAAAGTCTTGAAGTCACGGACATTTCTGGGCAAGTCTCGCAAGGCCAATAAAATTGCTTTCGTTCTCAGCTTCGGCGCCAATCTGAGGCGCTATTCAGCCTGTTACTCTTCCAAGCCAATCTTTGTCGCCAACCTCGCGCCAATCCTCCCCACGGCCTATCAAAGCAAAGACCGGCGTGAAGATGTTGGTGTTTAGAGATGTCACAATCACCAGCACGTGCCCGATATCAGGTCTATCCCAGTCAGTTGGACTGAGTTGATCGTTAGCCAAGGCAAATAGCTTCATGTTTGTATCTTTGAACAAATTGAGAGATTGAATCTAAGCTTAGCATCACATGTTATAGGCGCCAAGAAAGGATTGTGCCTCGAAAATTGTCAATTCAAATATCTGATTATGGGTGAGGCTTTTCCATCCGTGACATGATAGTCAACCTATCCTCCAAGGAGTGAATAAGAGTGTTTTAGTCTGTTTATTTGGTACCGGGGACGGTAGGAAGTCTGACATTGAGGCAAGCGGTGATGTCATCCAGAAGGTCCTCGGCGCTATGGAACATTCAGTATCATTTAACTGAGAAACAAACAAAGGGCAGTCAACTTACCAGCCAAAGACATCGAAGATGCCAATATCGCTATTGACGTTAAGGCCGGGGAGGCACTCGAGGATGCCAGGGATTTTGAGTAGACAGGCAGCGTTGAAGACAGAACGAGTTGGGAGCTGTCGCTCCTCCATCTGTGGAGTAGCAGCCGCGATGGCAAGGGCGGGAAGAGCGAGGATGAGTGAGGCCTTCATATTGATGGTTTTAGGGGATCTGAGAGATCTTGAGTGGAGTAATTATTTGATTGTAGTGATTGAAGAGTGTGGTTGAGAGTGCTAAGGATGAATTGATGAGGAGGAAAGAAGCAGAGCTTTTATAGATATCCAAACTCTTAAAGAGCCACCCAAGCCATGTCTCCTCCCTGCTCAGTGACCAAAGTCTTCATGAGTGTCTGAAAACCACAAGTCATGAGAGGCTGGCCGAATATCTCACACGGTCATCGTTCCGTGGAGTTGAAACTCACGATAGATACATTACTTGTCATAGGATATTGGTAGTCCCAACATGTCAAAGTCGTCTCATAACCGTGCGAAGATGCATGGAGTTGCACAGGCTCAACGTCCCGGCAATTAAGTTTGTCTTACCGCGTTGGGCCGGAAGCATAATTGTCTGGTATGTGATATCTCAACTTGGCAACTTTCATGATAATTCTTGCTATTCTGAGACCTGCCGCTGCCATGTATGTCAGAGGCGTCTGTCAAAGTAACAACAACGGTTGATATAATCGAGATCAGGGCAAAGGGCTGTTCTGAATGGACCGGACCATTCACTGCTTGGCCCTTGACTTGAACATCGTTGAGGCGGTGAGAAGGATTTGGGATGAAGTCAGAAAATGAGGTTTCGACAAACTTGGTTTTGAGTCACATGTACATCAGCCAAGGTTTCAAGCTGCGTCTACAATCAAACATCACTTCCTTGGATACCTTGAGCTTTGCTAAGTGTTGCATGTCTTCTAATGAATTTTGCTGTTGCTGCGGCAGACTAGTGCTCTGTAGAAGAACTGTCTTTTGAAAACAGAACTTTACTCAATAACCTGCTCGTAGATCTCTAACCCCCACAAGACATTCTAGTTGTGAGATAGCAGGACCCCTTTCTTCAGCCGCACGTCAAGCGGCAAGTACCGATCCATTCTTCGCCATCCTTGCATCAGTCTGATCGACACCCAGGAGCCAATGTCCTGTCTCAACGTCGAACGTTCCATAGTGACAGCTTCTGGGAGATGAGTGACACAGTGTAAGTGATCTGCAAGCCGTCACTTATTCCCGAAATAAGAGGGTCGACTGGCTGCTGATCTCTATCGACTCGTATACAGCACGCGACTTGAGGGATACGAAAATCATCCTATGGGGCATCCATCATCCCTTCATCGTAGCAGGGCGCAACACTCCTCCCTTGACGATCTCATCACAACCAACATCAAAGGGGTGAGACATTCGTCAGTGGACTGCCAATCATGACAGCTCCGCATCGAATCTGCAAGTCGTCCAAATAAGAAAATGCGGGAGCTGCCATGGCACTCTGTACTGCCTCTTGGCTCACAAAACCGGAATGGAGCAGCGTTCGGACCCCCAATGTCTTGGATGTGCGGATATCAGTGGTGCGGATGTCGGTCAGGCGGAGATCCCTCAGTGGTAATTCGAATGTCAGCTTGGCACTGACCAAGTGCGTTAGGGGGGCTGTCAGTTGCATAGCCTGTCGGGATCTAGATCGAGCGGCCCGTTGCGAGCGGAAGTTTACTTAGGAAGCTAATATGAGAGGCTGGAGGCAAAGTTAGTCCCGGCTGGCAAAGTTTGTATTCTGCACGAATCGTACCTTGAGTTTTCAGCCAAATTCTGAATTGAGAACTTGAGCTCCATATAATCACAGGACCTTATGAGACCTTTCATGCAATATGCCTCAGACCAGCAGGTCTGGACTTGGGCGCAGTGGGGACGTATTTTCAGCTCCAACTATCATCTTGTGATGCCAGCCAATAGCTCTCCCCTCTCTCCTGGTCATTTGATGAAACGGGATGATGCCCCCATCAATGTCTCTACTGTTATGTCGCGGTACAGTATGCGGGGAAACTTGGCCGTCATACCCGCCAATGTCTCTACATGAGTTGGTAGGTAGTCTGAACATGCTGCATGGTCGACGAATGTGACAGCTGACAAGTGGCAGAGAAACGGCTAGCTGTAACCTTAACTCCATAAAAACCTCCGATGGGTTGAGAGTGTTCGGATGTGATAGGCGATATTTACGGTAGACGTACGGAACTCTACATCGATCGCCAACATTCATTCTGATCTATCGTTTTAAGGGAGCGTGGGGCTAAGAACAGGCCGATGACAGATTGCAATTATTCAATCGATCGCTTGAAGACATATGCATCTTGATGATCTTGAATGATGTACAGGCACTCGTGCCATGTTTGGGTTGGGCCAACTGATCGAAGCTTTGCAGTTGAGAATAGCCTGTAACTTCGGCTTGATGCAAGAAAGTACTTGTAGAACTCAACAAAATTACTCAAACTTATTTCAAGTTAACGAAATCGGAGCTACTGCTCCATGGGCGTCGCCGGTCAGCTTCAGAGTGGACACAACGATGGGGTTGGTGTGCCATCGTCAGTTGGAAATTGAAGTCTGCACCCAACTTCGCCGTGAGATGACGGATCAAGCTCAACAAACAGTTCTACCTGTCTACCCATTAGGTAACTGAAATTCCCGTCCCTAGCCATTGGAAGGCGAACCGATTCTAGGAATATGAAGGAGAAGTTGGAAGTACCTTATTTGTTAGTGTTTCATTCAATGGTTCCGCTCATAGTGACAAGATAGAATTGAAGCTTGATTGCTTCCCACTAACTGAGTAGATAAGTACGGCAACGCATTCTAAATTTGCAGCAATATATGTAATAAGAATACACTTTTAAGGATATGTTAACCACAAAATATCTGAAATGATTTTGGAGTAAACTACCCTACAGTTGTGCATTTTCCCTCAGCCAACTTAGGGCTGCTCCCGACTGCAAATGAGGGGCTAGTAAGCGCTATTGGGAAGCTATCAAAGAATTACTTGGTGTGACCGGGGTGAATCATGGCGCGGATCCGCGTATTGCCCACGTCTCACGAACTCAAATACTCGTATGCTTGGCAATATTAATATTCAATCGTCACAAGCCAGGTCATCAATACCGGCACATGTATCCGAGAATACATGTATATAAACTGGCTGTTGCGCTGCCCGTGACGGGTTTGTGTTCCTTACGACGTCAGGTAAGGAGGAATACAGGCTGCAGTGCTGCACAAACCACGTACGGGGCTTGATAAGGTGTCACACGGAGTTAAAGGGCTGTTGTCCGTTGGAAATTGTGCAACACGGAATTATGTCAGAGGCATAGCTTGTGCGATGAATGCGAGGCAATATTCAGCATTAGTTTTTCAGGTTACCAATAAATGAGCAGCTGAGATCGGTCATTTGCTTCGCTCATAACAAAGGAAATGACGTAAATGAATACAGCGAGGATCTCACGTAATCGCATATTGATTGATTGATTGATTGATTGATGAATCAATATCTCGCTCGGCGAAAAAAAGTGCGCAATGCCGACCGGGCTTATCTAGAATTATCCGCAAAACCCATGAAGGAGCGAATCCTTCCAGTCACATTTTTACATTTTTAGGTGCTAGTGGGCATCTTTTGTAATCACAGTTATCTTAGCGCAAAGTCGGCGTGTCGGCCACGTCGCGACGCGAGCTGGCCCCGGTTTTTAGCAGCTAATGATCGCCCTGGCCCCTACGCGAGCCCCCCATAGGGTTTAGCGTGTGATTGACTCAGGCCTCGCTGCTCGGACTTGTCTAGATTTCCGACCTACGACGGAGGAACTCAAGAGTCCAGAAGATGCGGCCATAGTAATAACATGGCACCATCCATCAGATGGGTCTGGCTATTTAGATATGCAGGCGTCGCACGATTGTTTTAATTTCGGATCCGTCAATTACTTAGACAGATAAACAAAAATAACTACCGGTCTCCATTAATCGTGGCCTGACCCTTTAAAACCCTTCCTTCAGCCCCTGCATCTCAACATCACATACCCCTTTCGTTCAGTTCAACCTTCAGCATGACAGTCGATCTAGAACAACAATCATCCTCCCCGGCTCCCACATTACACGACGAGCCGGCCGTCATGGAGGACACGCAACGACATGGCATCAACTCAACAACATGGCACGGCCGAAGAGGTCTTGTCGTCAAGATTCTCACAGGAGTCATGGTCGCCATTCTCGTCGTATTTCTCGCCGATCTTTCATACGTCTTCGGTTCAACATTCGAGGTCGGTAATCGAGTATCAGGCCTGAAGATTCTAGTCGTCGACTATGATGGTGGTGCTGTCGGAGAGTCTGTCGCCAGCGCATACAAGAACTTCCAGGACAAGACATTCCCTACACTTGAGTTTCGATCCGCCGATGACTACCCCGAGACAAATGATGTCAAGCATGGCGTCTGTCACGCCGATTATTGGGGTGCTATCTACATCAACAAGGGCTCTTCTGATAAGCTTGCCGCTGCTTATGAAGGCGGCTCTGCTGCTGAGAACTACAACCCTGCCGATAGCATCACCTACATCTACAACAGCGCCCGATACCCCACTGTCGCGTCGGGATACGTGGTACCCAACTTGCAAAAGATCATTGGGGCTGCTCGAGGTACCTACTACCAGTCCCAGCAGGGTCGATCCGCCCTGCGAAGTGTCAACAGCAGTGACCCAGCTGCTGTCGAAGCATTTCTCAACCCCATCCAAGGTACCGCCGACATCATCATGCCCACCAACCAGGGAAGCCGAAACCTATACAACACCATCAATATCGTCATGGCTATCCTTGGCCAGTTCTTCTACGTCCTCGCCATGAACGGCATCTATGACAAGTTCGGCCTTCACAAGAACATGCGCATCCGCGATCTCTTCATCATGCGTTTAATCAACGGCATGGTATTCTGTGCACTTTTTGCCTTGATCGTTACAGGCTATATCTGGGCCTTCCGCGAAGACTGGGATGTCTCTGGTGGACAGTTTGCCCTATCTTGGTTGACGTTTTGGCTTTTCATGGATGTCAACTTCCAGGTACTAGAAACTCTCATTGGAAGCTTCATTCCCATGGCTCTCACGCCTTTCTTTCTCCTCACTTGGTTCATGATGAATGTCGGCTCTGTCGTCTTCCCCTTTGAGCTCACAGCTGGATTTTACCGCATTGGTTACATCTTCCCTGCTCATTCATTGTGGATTATTCTCATCCAGGTTTGGTCTGGTTGTGGTAACTCGCTTCATATTGGACTTCCTATTCTCTTTGCTTGGTTTGTTGTTGGACATGTGACAGCGTTCTTCGGTATCCGAAAGAGATGCTTGGATCAGTTGGAGAATCTCAAGACTGCTGAGGGCAAGCAACAATAAAGGAACCACTTGGCTAAGTGGGAGGAGTTTTCCTAAATTTGTATTTGTACGGATTGATGACATAGAATTTGAAAATACCCCTCGATAGACTACATATATAATAATTATTATACACAATTTAGACAGTCACAATAGTTTGGAATGTCTCAAGTGCATGATGAATCCCGCAGATGAACATTGTGTATCTCCCAAGCGAGTATCTAACTAGGTTACAAGACGAACTTTGAGCTTGTCGCCCTTGACAATCTCTTCCTCCTTCGTCATCAGTTCAGGAAGATCCCAAGTGAGGTTGATGTAACGCCCAGCCAGCCAAGGTCGACGTTCCGATGCCAAATAAACCAAAGAGTTGGCACAAAGTGCAGGAGTGTCAACAAAGGCTTGTTCCTATTAGCAGCTGATCCTAGCGACTCGAATCAACAGACTGACCTGCTCGAAACTTTTCAGGAATTCCCTCGATTCCTCCCAACATCTCTGAAGGAGAGTTCCCAGGATGGACGCTGTAAGAGACTATTCCTTTGTCCGCGTACTCGACCGAGATGAACTCGGTCAACCTGATAAGTGCTAGCTTGGAGATCTGATATGAGCTTAGAGTCGGCGACACAAGATGAGCTCCGACGCTACTGATGTTGATGATAGTCTTGAGTTCCGACTTGACAAGCAGAGGGGCCAAGGCTCGTGCAACAAGATAGGGTCCATAGACATTCGCGGTGAGGGTCTGCAACCAGTCCTCAGGCTCAGACTCAGGGATAGACACCATTTTCATGAATGCTGCATTGTTAATCACGATATCAACATAACCGAATGCTTCGTCTATCTTCTGCGCCAAAGCATCAACACTCTCTGGAACACCAACATCAGCCTTGATGGTAAGGATCTCTGGCTCCGGGTGGCCGGCTTCATTTGCCGCAGCTTTTATAGCTTCAGCTGTTGCCGACATGTCGGATCTAGAAGCGACAACAATACGAGAGGTACCAGCTCGTGCAAAGGCTGCACACATGGCTCGGCCATAGCCTCGAGATGCCCCAGTGACGAGAACTACCTTGTCCTTGAAATTGAAGTTCTTTGGGTCGATGGCAGGATAGCTGTCGGAGTGCACCACTGAGGTAACGTCATAGTCACCTTCATAAATATTAATTCATGCATAAAAAGAAGCCATACAAAGAGGGCTTGCTTACCAGGCCCTTCAAGAGGATTGGGGGTTCCTTTGGGAGGAGGCATTATGAATACGCGAGATATAATGTTTTTGTTTTAAAAATGAGATAGGCAAGTAGTTTGTTTCGAGTTCTCATGCCCAAGATAGTGAGGCATCTTATATCCGTCCGTCGTAACAGGGCCTATGCAGCTATTACCAAGCTTTGGTGGACTTCGCCTCAGGCGGAATTTCCGGTCAGCCACTGAAGCCCTCCCTAGCCAATCGCTTGCAAGCGAGAATCCTCAGCCAAGGCTTTTGGTCCACTCAGCATATGTCATTGCGGATATAAAGACGATGGTGCAGCAATTCGGACTTTACAGAATTCTCTTGCCAAGGTCCTCGACAACAGTCAATTGAGGGGCATGCTATCTGCTTGGTAATTACAACTTCTCATATTTGCAGCGATGATGCCGGGTCATTTACGGTAGCAATCCCAGCCAACAACTCTTCCCAAGTTTCATCTTCCATCAGACCAAAGTCTAACACTGCTTCAGGCTGCATACTTCCTGAGCCAGTACTTGAGAGATAGCCTTCCGAGCTTCCTAGCTCGGAAGAAGAGTTCTGTCCATCGCTCCCAACAGAAAAGCTCAAAAGGCTTGGTTCCAGCCCTTTCGTTTCCTCATACGCAACTGCCACTGCCCATATCATATCCGAGAATCCGAGCATAATGTCTTCTTCATTACCGATTTTCTGTACTTGAGGTGACAGATTCTTGAATTTTCGTTGCAGCCGCTTTGCCTCGCCCTTCAAGTCAGCCACCCTCTCAACTGTCATAGCGTCGTGAACAGGAGAACTAATGGCAATGAAAGGGGCATTGTAGGAAGCAATTCCAGTCTCTCTAAAGATCTCCGATGATATCTTGCTAGCATTTGAGAGACACAAGAGGCTTCTGCAGATCTTGGCCGTTGTGTAAAACGTGATGTACCAGAGCTCTTCGTCTGGATAGGCTATGACGGCATCATTCAACGACTTGCAGCTTCGAATTAGGTTGAACAAGATGGAGACCCTGGTATTGGTTGAGGAAGACGGATTATTAGTTACGAAGTGGTTAGAAGTCGATGTGGTATCCCAAAATTCATCATGCAGTGAAACTTCACCGAGTAAGGTATCAAGCAAGTAGACCTCCATTCTTATAGCAACTATCGATGAACTTTAGTTAAGCCATTAGCCTATTGTTCTTGGAAGTTGACTTACGGTTGTTCTGGAGATCCGGAGGAATTGAGGCTTTCAACAATGCAGATTCGTTATTGAGGGTCTGCAAAGCCATGGCACTGACAAACTCTCCCCTCATCCCCGAGTTTTCGAGATCGTCGTACCCAAAAGTGTCACATATACGACGGCACATTTCGCTTATGCGGACGAAATGGGGAATCATAAGGTCACTAGGGCATTCTGCATTGGAAAGAAGGCGTTCCCAGCTTTGCTTGATGTATCCTGTATATGGCAAAGCGCCACGAGTCCGAAACTTGATAGAAACCCTGGGCTATTAGTCTGCTTCTCGGTGAGGATCCCCGACCTTCCTATACGTACCAAGATGCCGTGCAATATGTTCCAAGCAAAGCCCGAAGTTGCTCTGCAGACCGCGCGGCCTTTCGTCCAGGGGCTGTTTCGTCTGGCCCAAGATCGACTTTTCGCCTCATATTATCAGGGTTCTGATCGAGCCCGAGGTTCTGAACCAGTGACACACACAATTGTGCGATTGGGACAATTTGCTGCTTCTCGTAGCTGATGAAGAAATACTGGTACCATGACAGGTAGATCAAGAGACCTTGCAGAATTTCAAGAGTGCTCTCTGACTGCATCAAAACTCGCTGGTGTGCTTGGTTGCGGATTTCTTCACCGATCTGGTGCTGGATATTACAATTGTCGAATTTCATGGTTGCCACGATGCACATGAATAAAAAGGGCTTGGTAGCTCTTAGAGAAGCGATCGTAGTATCAGAAGAGATTGGAACAAAAGGGAAGTGTTCGACCGCTTTGTTGCGATAGTTGTCAAGCAAGCTCTGCGCTTCAGGCAAGCTGAGAAACCCACGATCGACAACATCTAGCGTCCCCTGAAGTGTTAAGCCTTGAGATATTGGCAATTGGCCAAACAGGGTACCATTCAGTGCATCCATATCGAGGTCCTCAGCAGCTAACTGTGCAACGAAGCCACTCATAGGCGTACCCTGAGCTTGGGTGCCAAGCAGAGCCAAAACTCTACTCAGCCGCTGCTCGAGGAGCCGTGTACGACTAAGCGATGTTAATATATCTGAATAAAAGCCCCTGTTTCCATAGACATACGAGGAGTTGGAGGGACTCTTTCGCTTCTCCACAACGTTGAGATAAGTGCACCGCTTACCAAGCCGATTACACCGCTGGCATTCGTCAGATGAGAATGGCAGGCATTTCGATTTGACAGAAGTGCAATTGACACAAGCTCTCCTTCTCACACCAGAAACTTTAGAAGAGGTACTAGTCGACATTTCCTCTTGTCGTATTCTCAATATCTTGTCGTTGATCACTAGTGGTAAGTCGGGGAGATTATGGAGTTCCTGGTGCCTGTCAGATTCCGATAGCTTTCGGACTCCGGAGTTTCCGTCGGGCCAACAAAACTTGGATGTGCAGGATGACGTGAGTCAGCATGTAACACCCAATAAGCATAATTCTCAATTTTTATCTAGCTTGATTAAGATCTTATCGCAGGCTAAATGACGTTTGATGCGTCCAAATTGGACGTTTTTGTACAATGTTGCGAAGCTGTCTGCTAGCTTGTATTCTTATTGATCAACTCATCAAACACAAGCATCTCCTCAAACTTGTTAGCCATTGCATGAACCTGCGCTTCAGGGACTATCAGAGACAGGGCCAAAGATGAAACTTGTGAAAGCCTCTTCGGCTGCAGTGTGATGCTCCCCAGTCTAAAAGGCCGAAACATCATGGTGATAACACGTGGAATTGGATGCTGTATGATGGTCAGATAGATACGGCTTGACACTAGCCCAGTAATCACTGAAATACCATTACCTCAGGTGGACAGCCATCTACTGGCTTCATATGACTGTCCTTCGTGCAAGAGTAAATATCATCCTGCAGTTTCACGAGTTGCCACGACCGATGCTATGACTGGATACATAAAACGGGTAGTTATGAATAAATAACTATCTTCACTTCTGATACCATCCACTGCCTACAGCCTTTGTCTTGGCAGGACCAACGTACTTCTTTTCGTACGTAGCAAACTTCTTACTCGCCGAAGATCCTTTGGCATCAGGCAAATCGACCTTGCAGCCAAGAGCCTTGTACCCGGGAACAAGAGCATCCGAGACACCATTGACAATCGACTGCAAGAGCCTCACGGAATTGAAGAGCTCAGCAGGGAAGTTGGCGAAGATTGCATTATACAGGAAGCAGCTCAAGCCTTGAGGGTCTTTGGGCAAGTCCAGTGGACCAACAACCCAGCTACCGTCAGCGCCAGATCCTCCCAAGGCTGGCTGAGCGTAAAGATACACATCAAGAATGCCGCCAACTGCCTCAGGGATAGTCATGGGTGTAGCACGTCGGTACCAGCCTTGCTCCGGAATGCGCTCAGGAACATGGGTGTACTCAAGATCTTTATCCTTCCAAGCGTTCTTGCGCTTCGGCTTGGCGCCGTAGAAAGAGGTGATGGAAGCTTCATTGGCAATACCGCCCGCGCCAATGGTACCATTTGAGAAGAAGCCAGGAACGAAATAGTACGCTCCCATGACAACTGCGGCACTTGGGAGGTTGAAATAAAACTGCTTGTTGGCAGCCTTGGAATCTCTGTATCTGTTCTTAAAGTGTTCCTTGATCGCATCGACGTTGTAAGTGCCATCACCCTTGGCAAGAGCCTGTTGGTGCATCTGCTTAAAAAGCTCGGACTTGAATGAGATGTTGTCTCCATTGAGGTAGAAATCTTCACGTGTAGCAGACGCGTCGCCTTCGTTGAACTTTCCTGCACACATCATTAGTGTCTGTCATGGTGTATGGTCTTGAGATTGATCGCTTACCATGTCCAGCGATACCAGATGGCTTGCCAAAGATCTTGTTCAGGGCGCCATTTAGAAGGCCGACACGGTCATCGGGGCCCCCAATGCTCATCTTCTGAGACAGAATATCACCACCATCGACAGCACCACCAACAGCCAAGAGAGCGGAAAGATCTGCGCCCATATTGAAGAGCTTTGCAGTGCCAGCTTGGATCTGACCGATCGTAGCGATACCGTTTCGGGGGATATCTGTTAATGGTCAGCCGCCTATTCACCAGTCCCTCAATTCTTCAGCTTACATCCGTGGTTGGCCAAAGTGTTGAGACCAGGGCAAGGGCCTCGCTGGTCAGTTTTTCCCGGTGCCTTGAACGGGTGCGAGGCCTCAGGGAACTTCTGCAGACCCTTGACGGCTTTGTTGGTAGGAATCAGGCCCAGGACATTATCAACGACAGCTTCAACGGTGCCTCCAAGCAAAGACACGACGCCACCCACGACGCCAGTCTTGAGCTGTCGAGGCTCACTGCTCTTCTCTTCTTGGCTGACTTGGTGCTCTTTCAAGCGTCGGTCAATCTCTGCACGCGCTTCCGGGTGGTTGAGCAGTGCATCTAATCCCTCCGGTGCCAACCAAGGGAAAGAAAGAGCCGAGGGGGCGCAAAGCGCGGCAATGAGAACAGAGAAACGCATGTCGAAAACCCAAAGTCAATCGCGTTGCAAGTCATGCACCTTCTGAATGGCGATCATTGTAACAAGAATCGATTTGGGCATTATATAGGCGGTTTGGAAATCCACTAATGGAGCTCTGCCTGAATATTCTTCGAGAATGCTATGATGGTATCTGACGTACTCGAAAACATGATGCAAAGCTTGATGAACTAAAAAAGACTTCTACAGAGAAGTAATATGTGCTTTTGCTGGTCATTCTGCCATTGTAAATACGACTGGCTGTTGCGAGGGACACTAAAGTCAAACTATCGATTTCCTAGGTCTATTCTGGTAATACATCCTGGCGAAATTTATAAAAGGGTAAAGCTCTCCGATTCGCATTGTCGATCATAATGAGAATGCGGAGGATTTCAAAAGACTCTCTGATGATTGGTCCTAGATGGTGATGGGAGACGGATCCAAATGTTTCCTTTCTGCAAGTGCAGGGGATATGACCCAGATTTTCCTGTCTTGCGCCGAGAAACGCTCCAAGAAGAGACAGAATGACGATCCTATCATAGATCTGAGAACCGATTCCTTGGCTGAGGCTCAAATGTGGGTTCAATCATTGGGGCAAAAGTGACAATTAACCGTTCTAGCGTGCTCAACTCTAGGCAAGACAGATATCGTCATCAGCGTGAAGTCGACTAGCTCTCCCTTGCATTGGCAATTCCATGATATGATCTTGTTATTCCTGGCGAGAAGTTTTATCACGACTGAGATCCTTTTTGTAGCTCATCATACTCTGCTGCAAGAAGTTCGAACGATGTATCATTGCTCATAGGGTTCTTCATCCTAAACCTGAAAATCTCGCGTCCAAAAGTTGGGTACGGCTCCACTCCTCGGATGTTAGCAGATCCGTCCTGACGGTTCCTTTCTTTGCTTCCAATTGGCCTTGATGAGGTCCAATTCAGCTACGAAGCTTGACGTTGATATGCGATCATCTTGACGTGGGGCTAGGACAACTAGTGCTCATACTCGGCTGAGAAACGGGTTTACCATTGAGCCTTATAAGGAAAGTCTTTTTATTTACACCTTTTTCTAACTTCTAACTTTTCACCTTATATCGAACTTCAAGTGCTGTGTCGAATATCAATTGACTTGCTTGGCTCTCGTCGTAACCTGCTCAGCGCTGTACCAAGCAAATGATGTAAAGTCATATTACAACATTTTGAGAGGACAGCACGAGCCTTCGATATATACTATATAGAAACATTACAAGGAGTTTACATCCTTCCAGTGGCTCACGATTTACCACCCTGGGTAGCTTAAACTTCCACGCAGATCCAATACTGTCAACGCGCTCACCACCGCCAATGATCTTGAACACATCAATCGACAGCTGCCAGACTGCTGCCAAGGTATAAACGATAGAAGCCTTACTGGGTTTTTTCTATAAGTCCTAGCTATTATTTTAATTATTATTAAAACTAATAATCTTTTTATTGTATAATATAAATAAAGGCAATTACCTAATAGCTATAATTATATTATTTATAGAACTATAAGGAATTTAATATGATTTAGCCAAGAATTCGATATTAAGAGATTGAGGCTATATAAGAACCTGTAATTAAAGAATAAGAAGAAAAAGAAGAAAAAAAAAGAAATGCTTCATAGCAGCTACTGGTTTCGATCCAGTGACCTCCGGGTTATGAGCCCGGCTGGGATGAGTTAGTACGAATTTTGAATTCTTACTATGGAGAAGAACATACCGCGCTTCCACTGCGCCAAGCTGCTTTGCTTGAGGCTTATGTAATAGCGGTGGATTGAATTTGGATTATGTACCCAGTACTTCGGCCACTCATTTGCTTTTTGCTACAGGCCTCGCATAACGACGTGCAGAACTTATTGTGGCCTGGCAACAAAAACTCTACTCCCACTCTGATTGCCAGCCGCCATTTCATTGTTGATTTCCTTCGTTTTCTGGCTTCCTCAGTTCCCCTGGTAAACATTACAGGTAACCTACAAGAGTTGAAACTGGCTATTTTTATCCAGGTACAGAGCTTCTTACGCGAGGGCGCCGGCCGACCTTGATAAGCTCCCCAATCCCCCTAGGAATTTCTGATCCTGCTCCGGAATGACCGGAGCAACATACAATTCTATCAGAGATGAGTCATTTCGTATTGCCAACTTGGCGGCTTCTTTCATGTCGCACAAAACTGCATCGCACGTTTCAAGGCAGAATTCTTGTCCCTGGTCTCACTAGATTGGCTCGGATTCGCCCCACATGTCTAGCGCTGACAGCTCGTCAATCAAACTGTGCAAGGGACGCGGGTCGTTAATATTCTCCGAGCCTGGCATGTAAGTATTAATAACCGCCACAATTAACGTGTCAAAATAACAGGTAACAATACTTGTTTTCTTTGAAATGTCTGTTTTTGCGACTTCGAATCAGTTCTTGTTTGTGCATTAAGTCCTCGCTCTAGTAAATTGCATATTCGCCAATATGTATCAAGTTAGAAACTCCCCCCTCTCGAGGGCTCTTTTCAACATCTGGATATGTATTTGGACCCTCATTGTACTTTCGATATTCGCTCTCGCATGTCTTGTTCAAGCAGGCACCATCAACATGCCAGATTGGACCAAGGATCTTCGAAAATTCGACGATGAAGAATGGGCTCAATATTCTGCCATATTAATCATATCAATCTGCGTTCTCTTCGTCCTGACAATGGTCACTGGGATAGCTGCCCTTCGAGCCGATGGATATTAAACCTACTCGACTGGAACTGCGAATCCTTGACTGTAAAGACACTCTCCACGAAGGCTGAGAAGAAAATCGACTCAACAGATACAAAAGTCCATCAACTTCGAGAGCAACTGGCTCCACAGGAGTCAAATCGCAAAGCACTACCTTCTAAGGCCCATTCCTGTTCCCTGCGTCGCCCAAGAGGCACGTCGTCGCCGGAGATGGATGTGCCGCGCCGAGTCTCTTACACAAACGGGTATCTGAGAAGAGACTCCCGACCCTGCAGAAGATGACATTCAATTCTTCGCAGGCCATCTGTGCTCAACAACTCATCCACCCATATGCCCCTTTGACGACTGGCGGATGCACGGCTGGCTCGGAGATATGATGAAAAGGGAGGTCCGGCAAACCACAAGTCGGCGTCCCGCTCAATTGATCATGGCAGAAGGAGGAGCCTGGTTGCGTGGTATTGAAGAATTGGGTTTGAAGTGAAATGATGGAGCTTAGTCTACTCTTAGATACCATAGCATATCGCGTGCAGCTTAATCGTATTATACTATCTAACACCTACGGCTACTCAACCCCAGATTCCAAAACAGCAAAAGTATCAGTCTCAGAATCAAGCTCAGCCAAAGCATCATATGGCAACGTAACCATTGGTGTCGTATGTCCAATGTCCACATTGAATAGAATCGGGAAGTTCTTTGACGCAAGCCGTCCTTCACAAAATAGTCCCTTGATGATACTGGCATACACCTCTCGCTCCTCATCAGAATCATACCCATAAGGTCGTCCCACAACCAGCCCTGCAGCGTCCTCGAAGACACCATGGGCGATCAAGTCTGCAAAAGCTGCCTGAACTCGGTGAGGAGGGTTTCCACCAGAGCCGTCTTCGTTTGTAGCTGTTTCTAGGAAGACAATTCGACCACGCCAGTCAGGAACAATGGCCAAAACCCCCGATAAGCGGGCGACTACGGTGAGGCAACCACCGAACAATCGACCCTGGGCCTTTCCGCATCGAAGCCATTGCCAGTCGGTCGTCTTCACAACCTCTGGTGGCTCTGTCGATTCTGGTGTCGCAAAGAAGGGCGCTCCTCTTGGTGCGTAAAACTTGGATCGGGGAACCTGTCCGAGTGGCTCTGTAGATACAATAGCTCGAAGCAAATTATCGACACAGAAGGAAAGAGGGGTATCTTTGTCGTTGACATCGTTCGCTTCCCCGATCTCGGGTACAGCACCAGGGCCATAGAAAGTCCTCAGACCCGTCAAACCATACAAGAACCAGTGCAAGCCCGAGATGTCGGAGTAGCCCACGACAATCTTTGGGTTTGCGCGAATAGTCTCGTGAAGTTCTTTATCCGCAATCAGAGCGGGAAGAAGCTCTGTGAAGGTTGTGCCGCCAATGGTAGTGATGATGGCGGAGATGCTGGGGTCTGAGAAAGCGGCTCGGATCTCGGACAGCCGGTTTTCAATGCACGATTGAATACCCTTATCTTCACTGAAGAAAGTCTGCACTTGATATCCTTTGTTTGTGAGAAGAGCAGAGGCTCGATCTACGACTGCTGGAAGCGTGGCGTTGATACGCTCTGATGGTGATATGAATGCGATTTTGTCACCAGGCTTTAGGTGTTTCGCTCGAATTGGCGAAGGCATGACGAGGATGAAATGAATTTGCCTTGGCGGTACTTGGGTATCGAATCAACCTGAAAAGGATATACGAGGGTTCAATGGTTCGAGTGCTGTTGGTTGATCTTGCTTGTATCGCGTCAGATCCAGTGAGGGGTCAATGGCGGGGGTTTAATATCTCCACTAACGACCCTGCGTAACGTTATGTTATAAATTATGTTGTGATATCGCACATCATCGGCTCAGCTTACCTTGTTCAAACCAGTCTGAGAAGGGAAAATGTGTGTAACCATTAAATTTCGTAAGGCCTAGAATGCCATCGCGCCCTTCAGGCGACAGATGATTAACAAAAGTTCCACCATTCGCCATTTTCGCTAATGCCCATAAGACCATCATCCTTGTTCGCTCGCTCAACTTGGTTACTCTGGTCCACTGATAAGTCCCTTCGGATATCCGTCTCATTCTTGATTATTAACACCGCTGGCGATCATTTCGTCGCCCATTATTTGCGTATCGACGATAGGAAACAAAGACATTGTCGTATCAAAAGAATCGAACCAAAGCATATTCGGTGAAATACCCAGAAAAGCGTCCGCTGAAATATCAACATCAATATCCGTTTGCTCTCCTCCCTCCATTGAAAACCGTTGCTGCTCCTCTGTCATCTCGTTCGCTAGTTGGCCCGGTCTGGGTGTTTGCGGCTGTGTTTGTATTCCATCCGTTGAACCGATTCGAGAGTTACCTTCTGATTGCTGCGAATTTCGCAATGGCGACTTCCCGATTGTGTGAATACTGCCGAAGAGACCGTTGACGAGGTGTCGTTGACGCTCCATTCGTAACCTTGCTCGGTTGTCCATGTATATGTCGCATGCGTTCTGTAAGTGATCCAAGATCATAAGATGGCGCTTCGCCACAGCGTCGTAACGACTGAAACGGTCGAGAACGCCTCTCGCCGCATGAAGGCTCTTCTCGAGCGGGAATGAGTTGTCGAAATCCCCAAAGATTGCGGCACCGAGGACGAGGCCAGAGACAAAGGCTGAATTGCCAACTATCGGTAGGCGTTTTGGTATGGTGCCAGTCCTGACGAGAGTTTGTAGCAGGTCCACTGTCCGCACTGCTGACTCGAGGCAAGAGTGGACAAGAACTTGATTTGATGACGAAGATCGCTTCGCAGTTCCTTGTGCGGACTGTTCGTTGTCTTCGACGTGTTGAGATACCGCCTTATGTAGGAATGGAAGAGACAGGAGCATGATTGTCCAATGGCCAGTCAGTTTGAGGTGTATTAGCCCAATGTTTGGCTGCTCTTCGCCATTATGGTCACGGATCAAGTCATCCTGCTCAATGCCATCAACCGCTAGACCCTCTCCACATTGTGCAGTCCACCGTCGAAGATGCTTGCTGATGCGTTCCAGTATCTCTGGAGATATCATTCTCTTTGCATAAACATCTGTAAGGATCAACTCGAAGATCATAGAGAGGTCATTGCAAGCTGAATAGTTCTGAGGGTTTGTAGTATCTCTCAACTCGGATGTTGAAGGGGGCCGACCTAATGATGCGCTCATGAATAGATCGAGAATTCGGATGCCTTTCCATAGCTGTTCTCTCGCACGGCCCTCATTGGCAGAAAAGAGGGAAGCAATGTCATGGCGATGAAGACCGATGGCATATGCAGCTCGAACTCCCATGCCGAGATACATAAAAGCCGCGTTACGACGCGATGCACCTAAGAGATACATGGCGATGAGTACAAATGCTTGAATGGTGACAATGCCCGGCTCTTCTATCAGTGTTTCCACTGTCAAGTACCGGGCATAGTTGAAGAAGGTCTCAGCGAGGTCATCTTTATCTTCTGGCCCTGTTTGCGCACCAATGGCAAAGACCAGATAGTAGACCGAACTCGCAGGGTCAGCGATATCTTGACCATCTTCAATCCACTTTCGTATGCCTTGGTCCAGTTCTGTCTGGTCGAAGAGAAGTAGCACGCAATTGGCTGATTGCATGTACCATTTTACAAGATAATCGAGTTCCTGCTCAGACTGCCGTGGCGGTGGGTTCTGGGCACTCGACAGGATCCATCCTCGCCGTGTCTCAGGCGATGCTTCGACGATACCATGTCGCAATGGGTCATCAACAAGGGTACAATCTCCTATGCTACGTCGCACAATCCTTCTGATATTCTGTAGAAAAGATAGTGTTGCAGAGTCGCCAATGAACATGTATTCACCCCTCGTATCTTGAACAAGGCGCGACATGCGTGGAAGTCTCTCGGGTTGTGTATTTGAGAGCAGCTGTAGAGAAGAAGAGGTCCCGTCATCAACATACGTCTCATCCACCGACGTCAGGCCCGATCTGTTACCGACGGTTATACTACCAGCAGGAGTGGTCTGCTCGGTGATATTACTGAGTCTATCGGGATCGGGACTTGGTAGGGATGACGCGAGGATGCGTCTTGCGCCATTGTTCGAAGCAGACTGAGACTCGTGGCACTCATGCCCGAGACCTCGCTTGATGCAGCGGGCGCAGGGTCTACGGCCATCGCATCTCTGCTTGCGACGTTTGCAGCTCTCGCAGGCCTCGGCGCATCTTCTTCTCTCGCTGTCCCGGACCCTCCTGGTAGGCATTTCGTCGTCGGTAGGTCGTGTGAGGTCCCTGGAACTGAGGGAGTGAACCGCGGGCCGCGAGCTGTCGGATATGGCCAGGTCTTTATTGGTTACTTGGCCACGAGAATGGGGTAAGATTTGGTGACATTCCCGCTGACGTAAATTGGCGCACCATTTACTATTACCGAGCTGCCGATGGAATGATCCCTGTAGCCGACCGTCACATTGAGGGGTCAACACCACTGAATTCCTGCGTGGTCTACTGAGTCAGTGCTGAGTTGGCTTGGTCACAGAGAGCAAACACGTACTCCGTAGTCTAGCATCACAACAGAAGCAATCTCTTCAATCTCTTGTGATTGAAATCGCGAAGAAATAGATTTTGAGACTGATTAATCTATATCTTATCTCAAACCCTTAACCTAGTTTGGATAGGAACTCTTGTATTTTAGAACCAACCTCATCTGCTGCCTCAATACAGTGCCAGTGACCAACCCCAGGCAAAATATGCATGCTCTTGGACGAGTCGTCGCATCCCCAACTAAAGTAAAAGTCAGCGCTAGTCATTTCAATTAATTTACCTCGCAGTAAATCAAGTACTTACTCCTTCAATATCTTTTGCGCATCCGGAATCGGGCTTGTTTTGTCCTCTTCACCAGAAAGAACAAGCACAGGGCATTTGATGTTTGCATAAGGAGGCAAGTCTGCTTGCGCAATCGCACGACACAAGGCAATGTAACCCTCGGGCTTTTGCGACAGTAACAGAGCTCGAATGAATGCTTTTTGTGTCAAAGTTGCTTTTGAGCCTGTCGCAGCGAAGGGAATAGTCTTGGCCATTGGCTCCATTCCTTCTAAACCCAATATTAATACCAGATCATACTCGCTGCACTTCAAATTGACTTGCCTTTCTTGACTGTCTCTATGCGCGTATTGAAAATCTCGGCCATCGCAGGTTTTGGCAGCACAGGGCCAATAAGCACTGACCCGCGAAGGTTGCACTTCAGGGCGAGCTTTGGTACAATGATACCGCCCATGGAATGTCCAACAGCGACGGCATTTTCGAGTCGAATACTTAGTCCTTCCAGTAAAGCCTTGACATCACTCGCGATTGTGTCAAATGTAGGATCTTCTACCGCTTCTGACAAGGCGGAAAGACCGCTGCCTATTGATCTTCAGTATTTAATTCGTGCAAACAGAATAAAGCAAATACTGACCATAGACATCCAGCGCAATTGATGAGTACCCTGCAGTCGCAAGCTGGTTCATGGCAGGTATATAAAACGAATGAGACGACCCAAGGCCATGGATGAATACCAGTACTGGGTCATCTTTTGAGGCTGTTTCAGCGTCCACTTGGGCGTAGAACAGTGTCTTATTCTGGACTTTGATGAACGGCATATTGATGAGAGATATTGGCAGACTGAATGATAGATTGGCAGCGATTGAGACGATGGGAGTATTCTCTGTTGTCGATATACTATCTTCAATCCTCGAGGTCTCTCTCAACTGCCTCATCATGTTCTAGCGCGGGTCTTTACGGCTCACATTCAGTGTCGGAAGCCGGGCGACAAGCCATCGGCAAGGGTCACAGCCGACCTCCACCACTAAAATATGGGGTCTTCACATCAAACCCAACCACTGATGACACTATCTTTCGCGCATCATGGGTCACACATCGCCAAAAAGCCCATAAATCATAGGCAGTTATCACGTCCGAACTGCCGTCGGTTTCCGCCACTCAACGAATCGAGTTGTGTCACTGTATAAAGACTCCCTCTTAACAATCAACCTTTTGTAGATGCTTCGAGTGGATGCCGCTTTTTAGCCAATAACCGATAAGTTTCTTCTGTCAAAATGGGTAGCATTAACCAGCACGATTATTCCTCGGTGGAGGAGAGTAAGAGAATCTTTGACTACCTTTGCGGTCAGTTCGATGAGGTTGCTTTTCCAGCGGCTGTGAAGGATCTCAAGGACAACATCAAGTTTACATCGACTCGAGATGCACCATACTTTCCTATTCCATTCAAGGAGACTGAGACAACTGCTGCGCTTAAGGCGGTAGAGGGTGCCGTTGCCAGTCTGCTAGCAAAGACCGTTGAAGGTGAATCACAACCGAAGAAGATCAAGGTCAACTTGGAGAAGACTACAGCCTTCCTCTGCCAGGCTTATATGGCCAAGGTTGGTGGTCTTGGAAAACTTGACCCTGGCGTCAAGGCCCTACTGAAAGGTACGTCTATACGCCACAACTATTGGCTTTCCAAGCCAAGGAACTAACGATCATAAGATACGGATTTGCTGCAGGCCCAGTCAAATCCTTACCGCCGCATGTCAGCCAACTTGTATGAGACTAAGAATGCTGGAGAGTATTATCATATTCATGGATCTTTGGAGGCTTCAACAACTCTGAAGATGATCGGTCTTGAGCCTTTCAGACCAGACTTGCAAACACATGAGAGCATCGTCGATGCTATCGAACCTGCTGTTCGACAGTTCTCGATAGACGAGCTCGAGGGCATGAATGCTGCTCGTCGACAAGCGGGTGTCCCTGCTTTGAAACACGAGGACTTTGTGAAAACTCAACATGTAAGCTGAAACTCTCATCTACGAGGACATATCTGATAAACGATCAGGGCAAAACAAACATGGCACTTCCACCATGGTCTGTCGACAACCTTGAGGCCGAGACACCCAAGTGTCCCCTAACACCAAGCTTAGAACACCCAAAGAGGATATTGTCAGGCATCAAAGTTCTTGAGCTCTGCCGTATCATTGCTGGACCTATCGTCACCCGTATTCTCGGAGAGTATGGAGCCGATGTGCTCAAGATTACAAGCCCCAATCTGAGTGACGTTCCTTTCTTCCAGGTAGATGGCAACATGGGCAAGCACGCTGCAGAGCTAGACCTGAAGTCCCCTGAGGGAAGAGCTGAGTTTGAGAAGCTTCTTGCTGAAGCGGATGTCGTCGTCGATGGATACCGACCTGGCGCTCTAGAGAAGCTTGGATATGGCTCCACTGCACTTACAAAACTTGCTAAGGAGCGTGGCAAGGGTTTTGTGTATGTCAATGAGAACTGTTTTGGCTACGAGGGAGAGTGGGCTGGACGACCTGGGTGGCAACAGATTGCCGATTGTGTAAGTGCCTTGATCTACAGCTACGAGGGAGATCGAACTAACCCGATCGATAGGTCAGTGGCATCGCTTGGGAGCAGGGTCGTTTCATGGGCTTGTCGGAACCTGTCGTCCCTCCCTTCCCTATTTCGGACTACGGAACAGGATGCATTGGTGCCATCACAGCCCTGCTGGGCCTCTATCATCGCGCCACTCGTGGTGGATCATGGCATGGAAAGGCTTCACTTCTTCACTACGACCTGCTTCTCTTCAAGGTTGGGCAATATCCTGAGGAAGTAAAGGAGAGATTGAGGAAGGATATTGGACCTGATTTCCTTGCCCTGCGACATGCGCATAGCGTGGATCAGATCTCAGGAACAGCATTATTGAGGATGCGACAGGTATTCCCTGAGCTCTTCACGGGTGATAAATACGTGGAGAAGTGGTATTCGAACGCCTATAAGGCTGAGGTGGAGGCTGTACCTCCTGTTGTGGAAATTGAGGGTCTTGAAGTTGGTTTCAAGAGAGCGAGTCGGCCTAACGGTGCTGACAAGCCAACATGGGACTTTGGCGAGGAGGCCGATCGCAAGCTGTCAAAGTAGTTTATCGCATCAAGTTTGAGCATTTACCTAGCCAATTGATACATGCATAGATCATCAAAGCGCTATCTCTCGCCACTCTAGGAAGCTCAGTCTACGTTGTCGCGTGACAAGAAGTCGTTATAATTGATGCTCTTCACTTCCGTCCCCATCATGGCGAATTTGCGACGGCTTGGCGTATTCCAGGTAACTTGCAGTGGCTACACTAGGCTTACTTCCACTAGCAGCATCGTACGACACACTAATTTTTTGGCTCCATATTCCGCGGCGTCGGAATCGGAGTCAGGGTGTCCCCTCGTCTGTACATCCGATCAAACCTGCTCCGACATCCGAAAAGCGTGTGGCACCATTCTCGCCTCTGCCGAGAGTGCTAAACGCAATCATCAGTCCCCTAATTGGTTGGGGACTTCACCCCGCAAAATGGCTGCAACATTGCCGCTTGGCCCCATGGGACACTGATGCTCACAACACGCACCCGATGTCCTTTCGGGAGATGTCCTTAGCCGCTCCTTGTTGAGGCGCTGTCTGTATATCCGAATCGAACCATACTGACTGTGAATTATGCGGGGTCAAGTCATCTGCTCGACACCATCTTTAAAACAACTCCAGTGATAAGAGGGACTTCATAAGACCTATTAGAAAGCCTCTTCTTTCATTCATCCAAGCATAAGTCCAATCCATCCTCACAGGCACTCTTCCTTCCATCCCCTCAACTCCATCAATACCCCACAAAATTCGATCAAAATGACACCATCAGCGACTGGCGGAAATGCCAACGGCGCTCCCAAGGAGGAGGGTCTCGGCCAGGCCTTCACACAGCAAGTCATCGACTCTTTCGGTCCCAAGACCGACCCTCGCCTGAAAGAGGTCATGACATCTTTCATCCAGCACATGCACGACTTTGCGCGCGAGACACAACTCACTTGCGACGAGTGGATGTCTGCTGTTAAGATGATCAACTGGGCTGGACAAATGAGCAACGACAAGAGAAATGAGGGTCAATTGATGTGCGACGTTATTGGTCTCGAGAGGTAATTCACTTGCCACAAGTGTCAATTTCATTACTAACAGCTTTTAGTCTTGTTGATGATATTACACACCGTCAAGCAGCCAAGAACGGCGTGGCCGCAACTGAGACTGCTATTCTGGGTCCTTTCTGGCGACATGATACCCCTACTCGCGAGAATGGCACCACAATTACGTTCGACACTCCCAGCGACGGTGTTGTCGCCTATCTCTACGGTACCGTGACATCAGCGGCTACTGGAAAGCCCATTCCCAATGCCTCTGTCGAGGTTTGGCAAGCATCTACCAACGGTAAGACTATATCTTCGAGATTCTTTCTTGCAGGTTCTAATTCTCCCCAGGTCTCTATGAGCAGCAGGACGAGAAGCAGGTTGAGCATAACCTCCGTGGCAAGTTCATCACCGACGACCAGGGCCGTTACTCCTTCTACTGCCTGCGACCTACTCCTTATCCCGTAAGAAATCTTGCCCTCTTAAAAGTCCAAGGATCTATAATCTAACACTTTCTCAAGGTTCCTGATGATGGCCCTGCTGGTCAGCTTCTCCACCTCCTCGACCGCCACCCTTTCCGCCCTGCTCATCTGCACTTTATGGTATGTTCAACTGAAACCCCCAGAAACGGTCAAGGGTCTAATCTAACATGTTGCAGGTCATTGCTGAGGGCCACAAGTCTGTTGTTACTCAGATCTTCGATTCTGATTCGGGATATCTCGAGAACGACAGTGTCTTCGCTGTTAAGGATGGCCTAACAGTGAAGTTTGTGCCACGAAAAGGGGATCCCAAGGCTGAGTGGGAGTTGGAGTACAACATGAGCCTGTCAAATGATTCATAGAGCAGTAGCATTTGCTTTTTTTACAGTCATAGCGAATTTCATTGGGTTTCTTTCAACCATCATTCCTGATGATTTGTTGAGACATACAGTGACAGCTTCTAGTCATGTGTGCAAGTATTATTCAACTGGTTTTTGGCTAACACCAACGCATCTCTTTTGTACATCGAACTCGGCATATTGAACCTCCTTGCAAAAAGCTCAACTCGCTACCCTCAAATTTATTGAGTGGGGCTGAGAACGGACTGTCTTCTATCGCACCTCATCTACAGCTCAGTCTCATACAATGACCTAGAGCTTCAATACCATTGGAGGCAGATAGTTTTCAGTAAGTAAAGTTGGTAGATAGTACTATTCTGGCAGTAATCTAAAACTTTATCTCGAGCTCCTCGAAATATCCTTAAATTAGCCACATGAACTTTCAGCCTTGTTTCCATGAGCGTATAGTTCAACAATAACTAGACAGCGTTCTATAGTTTCCTACCAACGTTGAAGCTCTCGACTAGAAAAGAAAGAAAACCATTTTCTGGTTTTGACATTTTGTTTATGGAATCATGGAGACCAATCGTTACAAAGAGCAAACTTAAGTCGGAATCAAACATGAGATATAGTTGGCCTTTGTTGAGCAAACATGTTGTCCCTGGAATTTGGTTGACTCTATAATGTTTTCCTCGATGCAGATTGCGCCATATTGCAGCTTGCTTTTCAGCTATATTAGTTATGCAGGCAGTGTATCTTCGGCCAGAATGCCAACAATCCAAGGTTTTACGCATGTTGTCGAACCAATTTGACTGGGAGGTATAATCCACCGGTCCTTAGGACAATAACTGGACATGTTCCCAACATGAGCAAGATGACGATTTTGCAAGCTAGTTTATGACTTTCAGGGCGCAGCATTACAATTCTGAGCATAAGAAAGCTGTTGATCCGCGGCAAATCTTTGACATTACTAGGAACATGCAGTCTTGGCAATCTGCCTATTTCACTGCGCAATCCAATAACAGGTAGGTTTGACGATGTAATGTCGTTGGTAGCGCGGCTATGTTTTCCCGTACAGACTGAGTTTCCAATCCTTGACAAGCAGCATGTGATGCTCATGGTCGATTCGAAGCCTCCACTTTGAGAACCTTGATAAAAACTTCAGTTTCACTCTATTTGAGCTCTGGAGCTTTTGCAACCTTGCAACTTTTTTTGTTCGTTCTGTGACTTGAAATAGGGTAGGTACCCTAGGCCGTGACTAAAGTTTCCATGACTTTGTACCCCGCAATCCACCAATTTGAGTGCAAACTATCCCCAATAATGACAAATAACGTAATGTTAATGGTGTTTTGATGCAACTAGATAATAATACCCCGGATGTTTTTGGAAGGCGTGTCACTTCGGTGAAGCAGACCGGAAGACATCGGTCTGGGGTAGCAGATGATTGGTACGTACATCCGACACGTGACCGGTTGCCGGTATATCGTCCGACCCACCGCCGGCAGCGAATCCGGAGATAAGCGCGGCTAAATATGATTCGCTGGGCACAAGATATTCCGCTCCTAGATAAGGATCTCAACGCGACGTGGCCAATGAGGATAACCTTGTTGGCAATGCGCGGTCCACGTTTCTTGGCTTACGATATAATAATACACCCAACACAAAAAAGGGAGACACTTTTCAAGAACTGACATTTGAAGAAAGACTTTCTCGCCTCTTCAAAACCTGCAATGAGTCGCGCAGGGATTAAGCAGCTTTCGCTGCTTCGGGCGTCGAGACAGTGTCTATCTCCCCGGTCCCTTGCTACCGTTGTAAGGGGGCCTGTCGCTCGCTCGACACCGCCATCAGCAACTTTGTTGGGACGCCAGCGATATCGACTTTTCAGCACAACACGGCCACGAAGAACTCGGGATGAGCAGGATGAAGATGCGGGTTCGTACAGCGAAGCTGATCACGAACATGCTGTCATTTCCACTTTCGATCTGTTTTCTATCGGCATTGGCCCCTCATCTTCTCATACTGTTGGACCAATGCGTGCTGGTAACATTTTTGTCAACGATTTGATCGATGCCAATCTGCTTCAAAAAGTCAACAAAATCCGCGTCGCCATCTATGGTAGTCTTGCCCTTACGGGCGAAGGTCATATGACTCCTTCAGCCCTACTCCTTGGTCTCGAAGGCGCCGATGTCGAAACGGTCGACACAGGCTACGTGCCCAGCCGCTTCGAAGAGATCAAGTCCAGCAAGAAGATTTTCCTAGCACGTGGGCTGGCCGCAGATGGATCCAAAGGCAAGGAGATTGATTTCGACTACGAGAAGGAATTCATTTGGGAATGGGGTCGTAAGCTTCCCCAACACAGCAACGGCATGCGCTTCACTGTCTACGACAAAGAAGGCTACGTCCTAGCCACCAACGACATGTTCAGTGTAGGCGGCGGCTTCGTTGTCAACGGTGCTCTTAGTATCGCACCCCAGGAAACCCTCTCCGCCAACGCCCCCGCTCAGCTTGAAGTCGGAGATTCGGACACGGCAGCTCACCCGGCTGATTTGGCCGAAAACATGTACTACAAGGAAATCCGGCGCTCAGATGCCGCGGGAGATCGACGAACCGGCACCGAAGTCAAGGCCCTTGAGGAAGCCAATGAAGGCCCGACAGCTCTCCTCGGGGACTCGCCTGAGCCAACCGGCCTCTCTACCGATGTCAAGTCCGAGACCAAGGATACCAGCTCATCGCCGCATCCGCGGTATCCATTCCGAGATGCCGCTAGTCTGCTTTCACTCTGTCGCAAACACAATCTCACCATCGCGCAATTGGTGTATGAGAATGAGAAGAGTCTAGGATATACGGATGAGGACATTTATCGAAAGATATTTAAGATCTGGGGAGTCATGGATGCTAGTATTCTGGAAAGTGTCCAGGCTCCAACAGGCTCCAAGCTTCCTGGATCTCTCAAGCTGCATCGACGAGCGCCGGCGCTCTACCGCCGATTGACTCGAGGGTTGTATCCCTCGTCGACTGCTGATACTTCAGCTGCTCAGCTTGAGCACAAGTTCTCTTCGTCTGACGCCAACATCAATGAGGATGGCGCCACCTCATCACCGAAAGCTCTGGCTGCAGCTTCATCTCAGTTAGTGCCAGAGAAGCTCAAGACTGGTGGCCTTCGGAAGCGCGGTCCGCCACGGATCCACGGTTCTCTGGATCACCCTATCGCTCCAGCTCCTTCACGCCGGACGACATTCCCCACCATGGATTACCTGTCTGTCTATGCTATTGCTGTCAATGAAACCAATGCTGGCGGCGGTCGAATCGTCACTGCTCCTACCAACGGCGCCGCAGGCATTATTCCAGCTGTGCTCAAGTACACTACAGAGTTCATCAGCGACGACCCTGAGCGAGATATCCCCACGTTCCTTCTCACTGCTGCCGCAATCGGCATGCTTTACAAGCGAGGTGCCACCATCTCAGCCGCCGAAGGAGGATGCATGGCGGAGGTCGGCGTTGCCTGCTCCATGGCTGCTGGCGCTTTCGCTGCTTGCATGGGAGCCAGCCCTGAAACAATCGAGCAAGCTGCAGAAATCGGCATTGAACACAACCTCGGATTGACATGTGATCCCATCGGCGGACTCGTCCAAGCTCCCTGCATTGAGAGAAACGCGCTGGGCGCGACAAAGGCCATCTCCAGCGCCAATCTGGCGCTTAGCAGTGAAACAGGCACGCAGCGCGTGAGGCTGGACGACGCTATCCGGGCGATGCGACTGACGGCCAAGGGTATGAGGAACGAGTTCAAGGAAACGAGTTTGAGTGGATTGGCCACGAGCGTTCACATTAATATTCCAGTCAGTGTTCCTGACTGCTAGACATGGTGTTATTTTGTATCCAGCGATAATTATCAACAAAAAAAGGGAGTCATCAGCGGCGTAGACATTGCTTTCTAGATTAGAAGTTTCACTCTTTGCATTGCTAGCTGAGTAAGAATATCATTCTGCTTGGTGGGTATCACGTGCTGAAAGATAGATGCTCGTAGTTCGTGTGGAGAATCGGTGAGACGAATTGTCACCCTTGATTATTCTTGATTTATCACAGATGTCATGGAAGACCACCAGAGCCCCTCAACTATGTCTCACGAACACTGTCCATGTTGTTTCAATTTCGATCCAGACTTGGTAGCACCAGGTTCCAATAATGATGTCAGAGTTGACTCAAAGGAGCTTGTAGTATTGGTGCTTCGAGACATCATACAGTTCGAGAGCGCGGCGATTTCAGGTTGTGACTGTTGTGCATTCATTTTCAAGGCTCTAACATCTTCGGATTTGTTGGGGACTGAGAATCAGATGGGAATTCAGCTTTACCTTCGACTTCCGATTGGACGAGGAAATCCAGAGATATTATTCGGCGATCCTGAGCGCTCGCAAATGTTCTTACAATTCTATACTGACTATGGTATGGATTGTCCAAGCCTATAAAGACCCATAAGGTTGTACTAACAAACATATCCAGCTCAAGGAAAGACTTGGAAACGAGTCAATCCTTTGCCAGACATTTGTGACGACCATTTATCGCGCGAAGGCTTAAGCTTCGTCAACGCTTGTTTCTATAACTGTATCAATGACCATAAGCTCTGCAAGCAAGACAATTCTACTTTACCAACCCGTATTTTAGATATAGGGAGCGCTGGGGATGACAAAATTTATCTCGTTGAATCAGAGGCCCTCAAGCCTGAGAAATATGTCGCACTCAGCTACTGCTGGGGCAGAAATCCATCTATCAAAGCCTTGACGGGAAATATGGAAAACATGAAGAGCGGAATCGGACTTGAGGAACTTCCAGCAGCTTACACTGACGCAATCGCACTGACTCGAGAGCTCGGGGTGAGATATTTGTGGATAGATGCACTTTGCATCATTCAAGACTCTGAAGCCGACTGGGAAAGAGAATGCTCTAGGATGGCTGACACATACGCCAATGCTTTCTTGACGATTGCAGCCTCGTCATCAACATCTGTGACCAGTCACTTTCTACGGCCTCAGCTAAAGCCACCACCTCGAGCGGCCCAGGACCAATGCGCGATCTGCAGCGAATCAATGAGAAGCGAAAGGGGGCCTCCGATTTTACTGAAAGTAAGGCTCATGCAAGCAACCGGTGCTCATTGGAAGTGGAGACCATCTCACAGTACGGATCAACAGCCGCTCGTGGAACCTCTCACTCAACGAGGCTGGACGTTGCAGGAGAAGGTCCTATCAACCCGGCTACTGTCTATATCCGCGATGGAGATGGCTTGGACTTGCAAAGAGGCAATATTCTGCGAATGCGGATCGAAGCTGAATCACCAGCGGGAATTTGGGGGAACGCCATTGAGTCAAATATCGCGACATAGTGAAGCCTTCAATTTCTGGCACAAAGTTGTTGAGAATTACTCCAAGAGAAACCTCACGCAGGCCGGCGATAAGCTCCCAGCAATATCTGCTATAGCCGCTATAGTCCAGAAGAAGATCGGGTCAGATTACGTGGCTGGTCTATGGACTGATAACATTGATCTGGATCTGTTGTGGCGGAGGCCATCAGCCAGTAGGATTCAAGCTGCCAACTCATCTTACATCGCCCCGAGCTTTAGTTGGGCTTCAATCACGGGAGAGGTCGATTACCTGTGTTTTAGAAACGGAAAATGGCCATATGAGAAGGCAGCTACAGTGATGGACGTCAATGCAGCAACAGGTCCTGACGCGCCACTTGGAAGAGTCACCAGCAGCAAGATGATAATCAACGGGCCATTGGCGATGGGGTATCTCGAGAGTCGGGGCCCGTACGATTGGTACGCGGTGCGTATTGGGCGGGCTCTTCTGTGGTTTTCCGCAGATACGAGCCTCTCAACAATTGTAAACGGCAGTGAAGTCTCAGTGTGCAGAAGAAGCCGTGAGCACAAGGGAAGCGACGTAGCGGCGGAGCTGAAGCGGCTAAACCGAAAGCGGAGTTCTGGGGATACACACCACCTGACCGAGCCCACCACGGGGAATACAGCGATTCGATGCTGGGTGCTGAGACTTGGGGCATTTCCGTTCGGGGATAAGGGGCAAAGGGATCACGAGTGGCTAGTGCTGGGGCGGTCAGCGACACAGCCTGAGCTATTTGAGAGGGTCGGACTAGGGTCGCTGAAGGATAGTCAAGAGGCGGAGGTTCTCGAGTTGGAGACGATAACGACAGTTACGATAGTCTGAGTTAGTACTAGAATGCAAGCCTCATTTTGACTAGTTGCGCTGAATGGACCAGGTAGCTGACGATCATTCGACCGCCACGGCGTACGTGACAGTTATCACGATTGTGGGTCATTCATTGCATTGATTAGTATATCCTTGTAGTGCATGGACAGGGGAGGCTAGGAGGAAAAGGAGCCAAGTGCCTACTACCTCATGGTAGAGTGCGAGTGCCAAGCAAGGGCGATGATGGATGGTGGGCCATAATTGATCGAATTGTCAGCCACCGGCTTACATTCCCCAAATTACTAGAGCTGAGACTAAGGTGACGCCACTGCACTGGAACGAAAAGGGCAGATAGATGAGAGGGGGGACAAAGAAAGATGATGAGTGAGTGACCGTGTCCTTTGCGTTTTGGGTTTGCGTCTATACGCGGTAATGAGATAATTACAGGGGCCCCCAAGACATGATGACACTCAGCAAACAGCTGGAGATTAGCTACCTAGACCCACGCCGCCCTTAGTGACTCGTGAGAACCTCTGGACTGGTCTGATCAGGCCTAAAACTCATGTCTCAGCGCAAATCGTGCGGGGTCAGAGAGCGAATGTGTAACATTTCGAGTGTTTGCCATTGGTTGCGTCGCAAATACGTTTGCTTTTTGGCCAGAATCTGGTTCTGCTTAGGTTTGCCGGGCACTAAATCCATGACTGTATGTACTGCACCGTCGACGGTTAGTGCAGGCAAGCCTAACCTAGCCGTACCGCTTTCACGGGCCAGCTCCATTCATTCTGTTTGTACTGATCAGTGATGCATTCAATGTGATGACGGACGGTTACACATAATTTCTCTCGCGATTTTTCCTTGCAAAGAGATATTCTATTGTCCTCCCAACCTTTTTCCCTTTCGTCTCTTCTGTTTTTATGTTTTCGGTCTGCATTGACCTTTATTTTTTTTTTGTTAATGGTTTTATTTTAAATTATCTTTCGGCGTGTCTTGGTTCATTTCATCCACTTTTTCTTTTAGAGTTCTCCTTTTTAGCGCAATACACTACCAGCCATGGCGGCAGGCTCTCGGGCCCAATCAGCTGGATTGGCCTGGCTTGAACAGTGTCAGGCCTTGTTGGAAGCCAGTAAAGCCAGTTGGCCCGCCATGCCGATACTGATCAAACCTCGTCGACTGCAAGAACTCGAGGCAAAAAGTGACGAGTTGCATCAAGAGCTTGGAGAAGTCGACTCGGACGACGAGGACAGCGAGGCCCAGCGCCAAGCAAAACAAGAGTCGTTGGTAGCTCTCGAGCGTGAGTTAAGACCGCTTAAGACGGACTGGGACCGCACGTGCAGGGATGCTCATGTGGCGTACCGCCCCGAAGACGAGATGAAAGCAAATTCTCTCATGAACAACCTCTTCAACCTCTATAAAGATTTCGGCCTCCCCATCAACGGCAACATGGCCGTCGACACCTCGGCCCTAGGTCTCCCTGGAGATTCGCCTGATGCTGATCCGGACACACCGCGCAGGCCGCGAATGCGAGTGAAGAGGGGAGGGGCGGTGCTCACCCCAGATCGTAATGGAGTTTTTGAGGTCCGATTCCCTTTCATCGCTGTTTTTGCCTTGCTTTGCTTACGCGCCCTCACCCTCATCGTATCCTCTCTCTCTCTCTCTCTCTCTCTCATTTTTTGCTAACATCGCCCTCGTCTCACAGTCAGACACGCGTAAGAGGAAGCGAGGCCGCAGCTCCGCCATTTCTCAAAAGCGACCGCGCATTCAAGGCAACAGAAATTCCATACATTTCAATGCCGTCTACCAAAACAGACGCGCCGCCAAGAAGCACACCATTATCCGGATCCCCGAGGACGAGGATCCTGTGCGCCCGGCCAAGTTTTACATCTTACGATGTGAGCATCACGACATCGACTTTAACGACAATCCTTTACAGGCAGGTTTGGCGCATTTATCAGAAGCCCATCAGGATGAGAACCCTTCATTTGAGACTGTTGTCCAGCACTTTGGTTATGAGCTTATTGGCTGCGACGATGAAAAACTCATTCAAAACAACAAAGTCGCCACGGAATCCTTTCAAAAAGGTGAAAGAGGCGCGCGTGACTTTATTCGCGTTACTGATTCGCCTTCACCCAACACATCGCGCAAGAAAACTAGCAACGCCGCGAAGAAGGGCAGGTCAAGTCGCAAGTCCCGGAACACCATTAACCCCCGCGACTTGGTTCCTGGAGATGTCTACATAATCTACTGGTCCTCATCGAAACAGTGGTATTGTGGTCTGCATATTCCTTTGCAAGATCCCGAATCCGTTGGCATAGACGAATCCCTTGAGGCGTTGGGCCTACTTAACAACATACCGCCTTGTTATGAGTACGACAGCTCCAGCAAGTCTTTCTCCTGGGCAGAGGGTTATGAAGATGGAGGGGAGGACGCTTCGGAACAGCAATTTCCGTTCATGTTCTTTGAGGGACTTGATTTTCCTGACCTGTGCCATGTTGCTTGGATTCCTCTCGACGAAATCCAGCCTTGGGATGAGGAGAAGGCGTTGATGATTGAGCACAGTGACCAGGCTTTTGAATATATCAAGCGGCGGGAGGCAGTTCAACAGCCCAAGCGGTTGGGTCCAAATGATGAGATTCCAGATTCCGCTGATGATAGTAAGTATCTTGACTGTTTGCGAGGTAAGGTTTCTGACATAGCCTTTCTGTAGACTCCACGTCCGATCTTGCGCCTCGGTCACCAGTTGCAGAGTCCTCGACAGATTTCCAACCTGCTCAGAACGCCGGGACCGTTACACCTAACACAGCCCTAGAAGCTGATGCCGCTGATGAGGCTAAAATCGCAGACGTGACTGGGCTGACTGGAGAAACGCTGAAGGACACCAAAGGAACAACCGAAGAAGAGCAGAACATTCAACCAGAGCCTGAAGCGCAAAAGGACACGGAAGCAGCACCCGTAGAAGAGCGGGAGATTCTGGCAGAGCCTGAAGAAGCACAAAGCACCCATATGGAAACCGAAGAAGCGCAGGACACTGGACTAGAGTCCGAAGAAGAGCAGGATATTCTAACAGAGCCTGAAGAAATACAGAATGACACCACATTGAAATCTGGAGAAGTGCAGAATGACGCCACGCTGGAACCTGGAGAAGTGCAGAAGGATACCCAGATGGAAGTTGAAGAAGCGCAGGAAACTGGACCAGAACCTGATAAAGTCGCCGAGTCACCCGTACAACCCGTTGTAGTCGAAGACGAAGATATCGCCATGAGTTTAGAGGAAAGCTCTACCGAGAGTACTGCTCAACAGCCAACCGAGGACAGCGAGGATATTGTGATGGAAACTCCAGAAGATGCAACACCGGAACCTCTGCAGCAGAATGACTCTCAGTCTGATGGAGCCGATCAGGAGATTGTTTTTGATACTCAGGAAGATCCAGCCGAAAACGTCTCCTCCCCAAAGGAACCAAAGGAAGTCACCGCGGAACGAGAGCAGGAAAGCTCATCAGACGAAGCAAGAGAAGAACGTTTACCCAGTGTCGATTTAGAGGATCTCCTAACTGCAGGCGAGGATCTGGAGTTCCAGTTTTCACAGTCTGAACAGAGAGAACTCGGTCAAAGGTCGGCACCTCCACCTTCCCGTGAGGCAGTTAGTCTTTCGAACGCACCAAATGACGTTGTCAACACGAAACAGGAAGAAAGCTTGCCTGCCTCGCCTACTCCCGAGACAACCAATGTTAGTCGTATGGAAACGGACTCTGGAGATGAGACACGGGAAGCCAGTCAAGCTCAGCGCTCTTCTGTCGCTACTGAAGAATCTTCAAACGATGAAACTCCACGGCCACGCCTCTCGTACGCTGAAATGGGTCGAGCTTCTTCTTTATCTGAGGGTGTACCAAGCGATGTTGTTGAGTCAAGGCCGCAAATTCAACCTGCTTCGAGACGGGCTCGTTCAGGGACACCGAATCGCAACGCACTCGCTGCCCAGTCACGAATGTCATCGCTATCAAAGTCGCCTGTTGTATCTCGACCACCTGCAATGTCGCCCCCAGCGACAATACCGTTCTCACCCACAGCGCCGTCTGCTTCGACTCCTTTACAGCTGCCTAGGATGTCACAGCCTCCGCCTTCTTCTCAGTCATCAGTCATACGATCACCAACATCGCAACGCCCGCCTTCAGGGTTACAGCACCCAGTCTCATCATGGCCGCTGGATAACTCTTGGGCATCAACGACACCACAGCGCTTAGGGTCATCACAATCATCAGCTCTTGCGCGTCGGCCTGCACCATCTCAGCCAACGGCAGCCTCGCAACCGCCGCAATCATCACAGCCTCCGGCCAGGCCCTCGGCATTATCCCACCCGACTTCATCATCTCAACAATCGCCTTCGGGGCCACCGCTCCGTGCTCCAATAGCGCAAATGGGGCCCGCAGCGCAAGTAGCAATGTCTCCTGGACCTGCTGTGTCTAACGGCGAACAGCCACACAATGTACGGCCGACATCGCAGACATCGCAGGTCCTGGCACCTCCCCGCCACTCACAAGTAGAGAGTCCACTACCAGAAGATGCTCAGAATCGGTCTGAAGTCTTGAGGCATCCTCATGCAGCTCAGCCCAGGGCGTCTGCGCAGGCTCTGGGAAACAGTCCCGGATCTAAAGAACCTCTACGTGCGATAAAGCCCAAGGCACCATCTAAGCCCACAGTTGAGATTGTCTTGCTTAACCGTCAAGCAGTCAATGAAGCGCGGTTACAGTCCATGACAACTGGACAGCCAGCAGCAGCAGTAGCCAGTCCTACACAGATGCCAGCAGCTCATGAAAGACGTTCAGAACCTGCACATATAACGCCAACGCCGCCAGTTATGTCTGCTGCCAGACCTATAGCCCCAGCTGCGCGCCGCCCGCTGCCTCACGAGAGACCATCACCTAGACCTTCTGCTTCACCCGTAAAGAGCCGCGAGGCCCCCAAGGCCAAGTCATCACAAAACCAGGTCCCCAGTGCTTCTTCTCAACATTCTTCTGGGGCAGAGAACACTCCAGCAGCTCAGGCAGAGCGACCAGCACAAACAATCTCAGGTCAGCCACCTGCTAGATATGCTTCTCGACCTACTTCCCCGGTATACCAAAACTCACCCCGTTTGCCGCCCATGAATGTCCCTCAAGAAGGACACTATCTCCCCAATACAATGCTAGCCCAACAACAGGCATCTCTGTCGAGACCGGGTTCTTCGGGTAATGTTGGACCACAGCCTATGCCTTCTCCTCGTCTGGCTGCTCGATCTATATCGCGACCCGGCTCTGCATCCCAAATGCATATTAGATCACAGGCCATGCCCTCTCCCCATCAACTGGCGGTAGAAGTTCAGCGACCTCAGTCCAGTTTTCAAGGGCATCCTGGGTCACAGCCGATGTACTCTCCCCGACAAGTTCCTGGAGAAATCCCTCGCCATGCTTCAGGCTATGAAAGGCATCCAAATCATCGTCCTGCTCCATCACCACGGCGTCCCTATGCCGTTCCGGTGCAGCCACCCCCATCGCCTCACCAGCCTTTCAGTCGTTTTCCCCATCAAAGCCCTGAGATGCAGGGACAGGGCTATGTTTCCCAGCGTCATGCATCAACTGGGACTTTGTCACCACAAGCGTCAACAGCGGAAAATCAATTGCCGCCTATTCGATTACCAAACATCTCTCGTCCTCGGTCTGAAGCCCACACAACTCCGAACATGATCTCGCCGCCGCAGACCGCTGTGGGGGCTCGGCCAGGACACTATACGGGACATCAACAGCCTACGCCGGCTATTACGCAATCACCGCGTCTATCTGCGGCCGAGATCTCTAGACCGCACACGGCAAGCAACATGCGTCCTCCTCTGGCTACGATGTCACCAATCCTAGGGCACGCAGAACCGCGTAGGCCAAACTCAAGCTACACTCAAGCCATGCCTTTTCACGCTCCCTTGCCGACCATGCTGCCAAATTATTCGAGTACAGGCTACCAGTCATCAGCGCCGTCTGCTCACCAGTACGCCCAACCTAATCGTCCTCAAGGTCACCTTCGAAGGCATTCCGAAAGCGCGTGTCAGCCCCAACTCCAGCAGTATGCACTCGCAGGCAGCCCGCAGATAGCAAACTCTACGCCACGGTCCTATCAGTCGCATGAGCTCGATCAGGGTCCAAGACGTAATCCGGCTCTGGATCCCTTCCTCTCTGAGCTGTCGCCCAACGTTCGCAAAGCACTTCTGGAGCAAGTTGGAACAGAAAGACCCGACCTTGTCCCCTGCGACTTTCTCAACAACGAAAACAGGTACCGATGCCCTTTTTGCAAGGAATCAACTCTGGAGCCAACAGCTCTTGTCGATCACATCAAGATGAGTTGTCCAAAACTGGAGGAAAAGTATAAACAGGACAAAAATGAGCAGGCCATTGAAGCGAATCGAGGCAAACGAGTCAAGCCAGCTAAGAGAAAGAGTCAGATGGCCCAAGCAGCCAAGAATGCCCGAGTGAGGAGTTGATTTTCTTATTAATTGTTGATGTGATTATCCCACGAGATATCACTTTGCGAGCATGGAAAGAATGCCGTGGACACTGGCTGAAGTATCACATTGCTTTTAATCAGTACAGCCGCGAGCCGGTGTTTTTGTTATTTGTTGTTACAAAAGTAGATCATTGGTCTTGATAAGCGTGTTGAAGGAGAATTGTGGAACGCATAGGGAAGACTTTAAGCTAGTCTTATGGATCAACAGTTCACATAAGTACTCTAGAGTTGGTAATTTATCAAGAATCAGTTCTCATAACACATTCTCTCCTGCCATCATGACTCAAGGCTTCAATTGTCACCTAGAGTCTGTCACATGCTGTCACTATTAACACGGGAATTTTGCTGGGGATCTTAGATTATAAACACTAATGGGCTAGAAATAGGTCATTATGTTCATGGCTTGGTGTCCCAACGTCGCAAATCGTCACGCGAAATGCAATCACATTATTCCACGCCTTCACTTCTCGTCTGTTTTGGTGACATTCACTTCTCCGCCCTCGATACCAACAGAGTCGAAGCCCATCTGCGCAGTATCGTATCCATTGGCCTGGAGGTATTCACGGAACTTTTGATCTTCAACAGTGATGGTGTCTTGTCCAACGTGGGGAATGCAGAAGAACACGATGAGAGCTGAGAGGATGCAGAGACTGGATGAGACCCAGAAAGGGTACTGGGCGGACTCAGTCTTGTTCCCTCCAGCGGCCTGGATGTAGGGAAACACATAGGTACCGACGAAGGCACCAATCTTGCCAACGGCAGCAGCGATACCGTAGTATCGGCCACGGACACCAGTAGCACATGTCTTTGCAGCGAGAAGACCGATATTGTTTCCGGGACCGAGTTCACCAAGAGCTTGGAAGATTCCGAAGACGACGGCAAAAGCCGCAATCTGAGTGGAGATCTTGTCGTAAACACCAGCCATGATAAAGCCGACGATGGCTTGGAGAGTAACACCGAGGATAAGAGTGTATCGAGGGCCAATCCAGTCACTGACAAATGCACCAATAAGAGTACCTGGCAGATAGAACATGTTGATGACGGTGTTCCAGCCAAAGACAGTGGTTAGGTTTGCGCCATCGCCATAGATACCGGCAAGAATCGAGGAGGAGTAGATACCAAAAGCGTAAGAGGAGAACTAGTCGCGTTAGCAGAGGGCAGATTGCAGTATCTCAGAGACTTACGTTGTAGAGGAACCAAACCAGGCTGACACAGAGGAGTCGGAACCAGTAGTAGCGCAGAACCAGCGAGTATGGTGTTTGTCGTCTCATCGACTCCTTGGCGAATTCCTCGGGCTCCTTGAGTCGAAGTCGGAGGACGAACAGCACGAGAGGGAAGACAACTCCAATGCCGAGACTGGTTCTCCAGATGGTGCTGTAGTGGCCATTATGGCATGCGGCGGCAACAACGTCTATTGAGGGTTAGTTATAGTCAGATTAGGATTGGATTGTAACGTACAAGGGACGAAAGCGCCAATGACGAAGCCAAAGTCGATCATTGAGTTTGTGAAGAGAATGAACCAACGGTTTCTGGTTCCTTTCTTCATCTGACCACTGGACTCGGCGCATCCAACACTACCAGCTGGATATTCACCTAGAAGCCATTAGTACCAGACTCGCGCATTCAAGAGTTGCGTATCTCACCTCCGATACCGATACCGACGAAAAATCGCCAAGCAGTCAGCATGTTGAACATTCCGACTGCCTGTCCATGCCAGTAAGACCCAGCTGCCAGAGCAGTGAAAATGATGAGAATAACAGTCGAGACCATGAGGGTATTGGTTCGCGACCAATGATCAGCAAGGAAACCAAAGACCAGCTGGCCAACGACTGTTCCAGCGAAGGCGATATCAGAAACGTATTTGAAGGCATTAGAGTTGGCATAGACATCTCCATATTGTCGTTTCAAGGTGGTGTTGACGGAACCAATGACCTACTCACGTTAGAAATGAAGGACAGGATATTTACAGCAGTTCTCACGTTGTTGATGTAGCCATCTGAGAAAAGACCAGCACCGCAGGCAAACACTGGGAGGGCAGTCTCCATCCAAGGTCTTTGGGGGATGTCGTCTTGAGGCGTGTGCACTTCATCATGAGGGGCTTCATCAGAGGCATCGCCCTCGCGTTTCTTGCCGAACCCCAGCATCGTGGATGGGCAAGGATGTATTGATCACAGGTGATAAGGTTTTGGTTATCGTGGGGAAGAGTGCACGCCTAGTCACAGTTATAAGAGAGGGGGAGCCAAAGCCACGGTCACGTTGAGATCTGACTAAAACGCCAAAGATTGGTGATGCCTCGGGAAAGAAAACAAAAGAATTGACTCGGTGTCACAGGATTTCTAGAATTTAAGAGAAAACGGGGGCCATCCTCGTGGTGGAGCAATGGCTTCTTGTCAGGGAGATAAGGTCTGGCGTCTGTGGAACAAAAACTGGGCACCGAGTGATTGACCCAAGTTGTTTTGAGAAGCTGGTAATGTTGCACCAACGAATCATTACGTACACGAGACTCGAGAGCCCAACATCATAGGAGAGAGTGACCGGAGGTAACCGACACGGACGGCACTCGGCGCGTTGGGCCAATTGACTTTGATGATGCACATGAATCCTTTGTTGTCGATTTATTGCCGAGTTTGGTCGTCGGTGGCGCCAACCGCGCCCTCTGCTCGGCTCAAAATTGCCGATGGGCCTGTCAGAGCGCCCACTAGCACTGATATGTCAGGTGAATACGAATATGCTCTATCACCTGTCAATTCCCGCTCAGCAGCAGTTGACGAGGCCCAGTATTAGGAGGGAGGGAGGAGATTTCACCTGGGGGAGGGTCACAGAATGGCTGGGGAAGAGGAGACACCGTCGTGGAGTTAGTGGCAAGCCAATCTTGATCAAGAAAGTCGATATCTCTGGAGCCTGGAGACAACAGTAAGCGGGGATCAATTGATATTGCTGCTAATCAATTACTGCATGGGTTAGTGCATCATGCATGTGATTGTTAGTGATGAGAGATTGGGCACACGAGCAATTCCTGCAACAAGATTTGATGACAGGCACTAATGCAGCAGCTTACAGTGCACGTGGTGGACATAAGCCCAGGCTACATGACACCAGTCATCAAACAGAACCGCCTCTATAGCTCAGTGGTAGAGCGTTGCACTTGTAATGCAAAGGTCCATCGTTCAATCCGGTGTGGAGGCATTTCTAAACCTTTTGTATTTTTGAGCAAATTGCAATGAACATATCGATCGATTGTCTTTTTACTTATCAGATATCTAATCATAAAGTGTTAGGTGATTTTTTAAGCCTCATTTTCAATTTACTTATGCATTTCCTTAAAGCAATAAGAATAAAGTTTAGGTTCTCAGCCACAATATGCAGAGAGAGTACCTCAAAACTCTCGTTTATGCGAGGCGCATATAATGTCTTATCCATCTAATGCCTCTATACGTCAATGCACATCTCACAGAGTATACACAAGCTTTCCTCCAGAAACCTTGTTCGCTCTCAATTCATCCAAGCCCTTCAGAATACCCTCAAAGCCACTACCGCCGCGGTTGACAAACGTCTGGGGAGCCTTTAGCTTGCCCTCCTCAAGCAGCTGTCGGCTGATCTCCCAGAACTTCTTCGCAAACTCAAACTCTTCTGGCTGAGCAGGTGTCTCCTGTCCCTTGAAGAATCGCTCGCCAAAAATGGAATACATGAGCGTTACATAGGGTCCATCGACCTTGGGGTTCACATCGAGCAACTGCTGCTTGTCGACTGGCAGAAGAGTAGCGTACTTGCCGCCTTCGGTGCTGATAGCTCCAGCGCTGATGGCGACGCCCTGCGCGGTGCAGTCCCAGGCGAGCTTCAGTGTATTGTTGGTGTACTTGCGAATTTCTTCAGCGACGTTGGGCGACTTGTAATCAAAGACTACCTCAGCTCCGAGGGACTTGAGATAGTCGAAGTTGTGAGGAGAAGCAGTCGCGATAACCCTCAGACCCGAAAGTTTGGCGAACTGAATACCGTAAATGCCAGTTGCAGTGCTGCCGCCGTAAATGAGGATAAACTCATCGCTCTTTTTGCCCTCGGTGGGTAGAGGCAATCCCAAAGTTTTATAAAGGCCTTGACCCTACGTCGGTAATCAGTATTTATGCTTTTTACTCGCCAGGTCAAACTTACTACTGTGGCAATAGAGATACCGAGAGTAGCAGCCTCCTCATCAGTAACATTATCGGGCGTCTTGATCTGGACATCTCCCTTTGCCACAATGTACTCGGCAAAGCCTCCGTTCTCGAGCTGAGTTGCATCACTAGATATGGTTAGATGATTTTAACCAAGCGATACCGAAATACTGACGCTCCATGGACTACACCGCTAATCCGGTCGCCCTTCTTGAAAGCCTTGGTAACCTTGGGACCAACTTCCTCAACGATACCAGCATAGTCACATCCGATTCTAGAGCCAGGTTTAGTGAGGCCGAAGTCGATATGCTTCCAGTCGGTGGGGTTCAAGCCAACGGCATTGACCTTGACGAGGATATAATCGTCTCGGAGCTTGGGCTTCGGGACCTCCTGGATAGTAGCCTTGCCCTTCTCAACGAATACGATAGCCTTGGTAGTCATGATGTTGGTTTGTGTTGTTGTGAAGCTACTGTTCTGCGAGTAATGATAAGACTTGCTTGATGAATATCATCAAGATAGAGAAGCTCTTGAGGACATTTATACCGCTAGATGGCGTCATGATAGTGGAACATAGAATGGTGAGTATGCGTCATTGATTGGCTGCTTAAACTTTAGCTTGGTGTTTAACGCTATCCCCATGGAACGCCGATTACCAATCTACCTTAGCTTGATAATCTGCGGGGACAACGCCGAAGCTCGGGATGTATTATCTATATAGCTTCCTATGATTTGACTTTACGGGAATTGGTGATATCATGGTGCTACTCAAGTATGGAGTTGTTATGTAAATCACCCCGAGGATGATATAAGCATGCCACCAAGGATCGTGATTATTCTGACTTGGTACTAATGGCCTAGCAAGTGACAAATCTCTGCGCGAATTGCCGTCTGTATCTTCTGCAAACTCGCCAATTGCCCACGTTGCGATCGCTCACGTTTTCCACGTCCCTTCATCCTCCCGGAGACAGCTTGGGAAGATACTTCCATATCAGCTAGCATCAGAGTTCTCTGTTACTGATATATCAGTTACATATACATTCGTATAGTGACTCTCTGAAGTTAATGGATTTCCAGTGTGTTGGCTTGATATATCCTGTTGAGATATCATGGGCTTCGACTATCAATCAGCTCTCTATTTTGAGAATATTGACTCCTGTATCAACAAGTGTTTCTCTTACATGCCGTTTCCAGAAATCCATGTCATGAAACAACATTACAACGGCGCTATTCCCAACCGGTATGGTAATAGATTGTGCTTGGTCGGTTTAGCATACTGGACGTAATTCGAGGGTCAGACCATATCCATACACTTGGGTCTTATATTTTAGGTTTATGACCAGGACCGGCAATATACAAATGTGAACTTCAATGAATCAAAAGAGTGGATAAGCGGTTGTTGTCAAACAAGCCGAACGACCAAACACAGAGTCGTGCGGATCAGCTGGTGACATCAAGTGAAGGCATTACTCACTATCTCATTCATGGCCAGGAACTTCTATCAAGCCGTATTGTCAAGAACGGTGGTAGCCGTCGGTCAATAACCGTAGAGTCTATGTGTAAACTCTCTAGATGAAGTTCGTGTTTCAATTTAACCCAAGATATAATTGAAATATCACGATTTTATTATGATGCCACCGGACTTCACTCGAGGTATGGAACCAAGACCGAGTTTTCTTAAGCTTTAGTGAAGCTTACCATCAAGTCAGTTAATGGCAAGGTTCGACACTGAGTCGTTTATCCAGGCTCCAGGGCCAACCCGTTCAGCAAGGTCGGTCCTTCAACCATCCAGGCGTCACGAAGTCCAATAGACAATATTATCTGACTGTAGATATCCTCTACACTCTTTTTGTCCTGTCAGTCTTCATATCAACTAAGAGAGGAAACAAATGAGCAAGAATACACATAATTGCAGTTGGTTTCAGCGTTGTCCTAAGTTAGAGGACAATTTCGATACAGTAGCGATCAAACAACATTTAGAGTTCGACATATATATGCTGTATGACAACCGGATCTACGACACCGCCCGCACGACATGACAGTAGCTACGATGAGTTATTTGCTTCAAGTTACATATCTCTTCAAATATCAATGGGCCTCCTTACCAGATCCTGAAACACTCTGCCAGAAAGAGCAATGGCATGCGAACGAACCAATGGGGATTCAAGAGAATATCAGTTATCAGGCTATTAGCAGCTGGGAGTCAGTAACGACTGGATACTAGAGCATTCAGCACCCTGGATTGCTCTGCATTAGTGCTGACATCAGCCCCCACCATTATCCTGCAAACAAACATCTGCGATGCTCCCGTTCTTGTAACAGCACCATATTCGCCAAGAGATTCTGTAAATCCTTTTATTAACATTGCCATAACAAAATGAACGCCTCACTAGAACTCTTTGCCCAGCTCACCAACAGATTGCGTATCTGTTATCAAACCTTTGGCGACCCGTCAGATCCTGCTGTCATACTCGTGCCAGGCAATGCGGATTCAATGATAGTATGGGCAGAAGGTCTCATCGAAAAGCTTCAATCTTCCGAAGATGGCAAGAAATACTTCGTGGTTCGCTTTGATCCGAGAGACACGGGCCTATCAACTGAGTTTCCCGTGCCTGGCGGATACTCAATTGGAGACATGGCAGGCGACATTGAGGGACTTGCAGATCACTTGAATCTCAACGATCCCTCAAAGGGCTTCCATATTGTTGGTCTGAGTAAAGGAGGGCCAGTCGCCTACACAGTCGCCGCGCGTAGGCCCCGACAAGTCAGAAGCCTGTCGCTTCTGTACACGTCTCCCGGCGTGAGTCCTGAGCTCCCAATCAAAGGAGGACTTGATCTCGGGTTCCAACCAATGCTGGCTGGCTTCGGAGATCAGAGGGAAACTGCCATAAAAAACGGAATGACCGTCTATGACGCACTCACAACGCAGCCTGATGCGGATGAGAGAAAGGAGGTGGAGAAGGCGGTGAGACGTCTAGTGGAACGGGATATCAAAGGTGGCACATTGTACAGCAAAGCTCCGAATCACGGCGCCGCGTCGTACGAAAAGGATGGTTGGCCAGGGGCTGATACGCTCAAGATGATCAAATGCCCGACCGCGGTTGTGCAGGCAGGCAAGGATCAGATCTTTGGGGAGATTCACGGAGAGGCGTTGGCGAAAGCGATACCCGGTGATGTTGAGTATGTGCTATGGGAGGATGTTGGGCACGAGATGCCACGACGCATCTGGGGCAGAATGGCCAAGGTACTGCAGAAGAATTGGGAGAGGGGTCAAAGCGCGGATCATGTTGGCCGTGATGCGGAATAAAGTGACAGGTTACTGGACAAGACGAGCTTGTTGTGTTACTGTCCAATGAGGGGCAGAGTGAAACAAGACAACCAACAGGCCTTAATATTGTTCTCTTTATCCGATGCCCCTGTCTAGGCACCTACCAACGGAACAATCAAGCCGCTATCTGATAGTTGTGAGACATAACTGCTATTCATAGCATGACCGGCCATACGTCCATGGCAAGTGTTATTTCCTCCAGTCGAAACACATGAATCAGTGTTAGGCACTCCACATGATGCGGTCGATTATTGTGACCTGTCCAACATCTAATGCAGCCAAGGGCCCGGAAGCCGTGATGATTCACAGACTATGAATCATAATCCTGGGCATTCATCCGCTTTCGTATGGTTTGTCAGAGTTGCAAAGTAGTATAAAGAAGGGAAGCAGAAGCCTTCTCAACCAAAGTGAATCATATTACTTAACATATCTCCAGCAACTTTCGCCCACCGTATACTCCTTGACATGTTGTTCAGTACTATATGCGCAGGACTTCTGCTGCCGATTGTTGCAGCCAAGGTGTCATATGATGGCTGGAAAGCTTTCTCCATCACTGCTCGCCCGTCCGACAAAGATATCCCGAGCCTTCTGAAAGACATCTATCACGTCTCTTTGAGCTGCGGGCAAAATCGCAACGTTTTTGAGGTCGCCATTCCTCCTGAAAAACTGGATGCCTTTAAGCGTCTTGGCCTGAAAACCGCCGTTGTGAGCGATAACATGGGCGCCGAGATCGCCCAGGAGGGAAGCTTTGGGCTCTACAAGGGTAAGTAACCCCAGTATCTTTTCACCTCATGCATTACTGATAGTTGGTAGCTACCACCAAACTTTCCGGCGATAAGGCGAAGCTACCTGATAAATCTTACTTCAAGTCCTACCATAGCTTCGAGCAGCACCTACAGTTTCTGTCCGATTTGCAAGCCTCGTTCCCCAAGAACTCGGAAGTCTTCACAGCTGGTGAGACTGTACAGAACAGAGAGGTCCAAGGGATTCACCTCTGGGGCAAAGGCGATAAGGGAAGAAACCCTGCCATCGTTTGGCATGCGAACTCTCACGCACGCGAGTGGATCAGCGGAATGGTAGGAAACATCCAACTCAGTAGAGGGTTGTGGCATTCTAATGCTTTCGCAGACCGTTGAGTACATGGCGTGGAAGCTTGTCCAAGGTTATCAGAATAAAGATCGTCTTGTTCGAGATACACTTAACAACTACGACGTCTACATCATTCCGATCGCAAACCCCGATGGTGAGTCTTCGGAGGTCTCTTTGGAACATGAAACACGGATGCTGACTGCTTCATAGGCTTCGTCTATACTATAACTGACGACCGGTTGTGGCGAAAGAACCGACAGAAGCGAGCTGGTAAGAAATGTATCGGCACCGACCTCAACCGTAACTGGCCTCATGAGTGGGATATCCCCGGTGGTTCCTCCACTGATACTTGCAACGAGACGTATCGCGGCATGAAGGCTGGCGATACTCCTGAAAACAAAGCTCTCGTCAAGCATACCAAATCAGTTGCGCAGAAGAATGGCATCAAGTCTTACATCGACTTTCACTCTTTCAGCCAGTTGATCCTCCTTCCGTACGGCTACACTTGCGACACCAACATCACCGATATCAACGAACAGATGGAACTCGCTGGCGGCGTTGCCGACGCTATCAAACAGGTCAACGACTTGAACTTCTATTACGGCCCAACTTGCCAAACCATCTATCAGACTTCGGGTGGAAGTAGTGACTGGGTTTATGATGTTGCTGGAGCAGAGCTCGCTTGGGGTATGGAGCTTCGGCCCCAGAGGTTGAGGGGCAATGGGTTTGTTCTTCCACCGAAACAGATCGTTGAGTCTGGTGAGGAGATCTGGGCTGGAATGAGATATCTCTTTGAGAACTTCTGAGCAGACAAGCTCGGATACAAGCCCCAGGGTTTTTGTGGGCAGTGCAAATAGATCGCAGTCAAATTGCTACGAGGTTGGCACCAGTTACACCATTGTCGATTCCTGACTTCCACGAGCAAAGTCTCAGATAGTGAGTCAACGCTCTCTCGAATAGAAAAATTTATCACAAATACAATTAGAGAGTAATTCAACAAAAGACATGCGCATTGTGTCGTGTGCTGCTCAAGAACTCCGATAAATGCTTTGTCATCAAGCATATCGGTGAGATGGCCGAGTTGGTTATGGCGCCAGGTTAAGGTCAACCTTAACACCAATTCCTGGTGGAGCAATCCTCCTGGGTTCGAGTCCCAGTCTCATCAAGTTGTTCTTTTTGCGCTTCTTTCTTTTTATGCCCAATTGCTCCTTAGGAGACACGGACAGATCTCAGTGGTTGGTCCCCTCGACTTTGTCTCCAAGTGTTCGAAACTTGAACCAGATCCTTGCACTCTCCAATCAACCATGACCATTTTGCTAGGAAGCTTGGAGTAACTTCCCAGCTCTCGCTGAGATGCGGCTCGCCCCATAAGATCATTCCAGCATTTTCTTTTGGTTCGTTTCCTCCTTCTAACTTTTTGTATGGCGGGACAATGCACCTTGTTGACGGCACCGCAGGAGGTAAAATGTACACGTAATCACCGACCAAATCCTCCAGAAACTGTATGTGATCATATATGAGTTGCTTCCGAATGAGATTGTCTCTGAGCTCTGGAAACGGGAGGATGTCGATCCAGCAAGGATGTGGCGAGGTCATCTGGATCTGAGTTGGCTCAAGGCGAGTTGGTAGTGGTAGATGTTCTCGATCAATGGATCGGATGACGGCGATGTCGCAGTATGTCTTTGATTGAGGCTCTAGTGTTGGGAAGTCGAATGCTATGATAAACTCGGCAAACAGTCTCAGCATTTTCTTGTTGGTCATCATGCCTCGGCAAACATTGTAGCTGATGAGATGAAGAAGACGATGGTCAACAGAGATGACTACGCCGCTGTTGTAGTTAGATCGGTTCACTATGGTAAGCTGCTGTGATGGCGACTCTTCTTCTTCTTGCCTGGATGGCGCTATATTCTTGGTCGAAGCAGTCTTGGGTTCTTCTTCATTTTTTGCGTCGATACCGATCCTCCAGCGGTCAACTCGATAAGGGCGTTTGCCCGGCCCATTCCTATCCTCATTCTCTCTCCTCAAGCGGTCCCCTGAAATGACATTTAGTACCAATGCAGCTCAGCGGAGATAAGGTTTCATACTCCGCGCTCTCTGATTCAGCCGGTTCTGTGCCCGCTTACGGGCCTTGCGCTCCTGGTCATAGTCGGCAGCCTCCATTGCTCCTGTCAAGAGTTTAATGTGGAGATGAGACGATTGGAATTGCGATACCAAGGAAGGAAAAAGAAGTCATCCATGACACGGAGATATATGCCAGTCTCATAAAGGAAAAAGACGTCAGCCAGCTGACAAAGGGTTGAACTCCGCCAAACCCCCAAACTCCGACGCTAACCAAATCAGGTAGAAACTGTCACCCATGATGCATCATGATCGCAACTAGGGGTCCGGAATTAAGCGGTAGTTGTCGAAAGCCTAAACCTTGTCATCGTCGTGCGTGCATCACTTGTGAATTTGAGTGGTTTGATTGGTTACTTCGATGTTGATGTCCTGTAGGTTTAGTCGCAAGATCGAAAGTTGTTGGAACATGAGGTGACTGAATTAAGTATATAAGTCATGCCTTGTCTACGAACTTGAGGAATCGAATCTCCTTCAAGCTCTCTTCACATTGCAACATCCATCTCTCAATATCTCTATCTCATATACCAAGACAAAATGTCTCGATACTCTGCCGCACATGAGGACACCCAGGGCCCCGGCGACGCCAGACCTACTGCCCTTCAGATCATCAAAGACGAAGGCGTCGAAGGCAAGCTCAAGGGCAAAGTCATCGTCATTACCGGAACTTCTTCTGGTATTGGTATCGAGACTGCCAGAGCTCTCGCAGAAACTGGCGCCAGATTATTCTTGACTGCAAGAAACCTGGACAAGGCAAAGAAAGCCTGCGAAGCATTCTTTGATGCCAGTCGAATGGACTTCATCGAGCTCGACCTGACTTCCTTTGACAGTGTTCGTGCTGCGGCCAAGACCGTATTAGATAAAACCGACAAGATCAACATTCTAGTTGAGAATGCTGGTTGCATGGCTGTCCCAGAACTTGAGCTCACAAAGGATGGCCATGAGATGCAGTTCGGAGTCAACTACCTCGCGCACTTCTTGTTCTTCGAGCTTCTCAAGCCAGCCTTGCTCGCGGCCGTGACTCCCGAGCTTAACTCTAGAGTCGTTGTTCTTTCTTCATCAGCACACCAGCATGGCGGTATCAACGAATCCGACAACTATAGCTTCCAGAAGGGCGGTTACGACCCATGGCTCTCCTATGGTCAATCAAAGACGGCTGATATCTACCTCGCCAACGAGATAGACCGTCGATATGGTTCCCAGGGCTTGCATGCGACAAGCGTTCATCCTGGAGGCATCTTGACCGAGCTTTCAAGACATATTCCCCCGGAAGTCCTGCAGTCTCTCGCTAGTAGCGACGCGGCTAGGAAGATGTTGAAGAACCCCGAGCAGGGAGCTGCGACGACAGTCTGGGCGGCTATCGGCAAGCAGTGGGAAAACACTGGAGGAAAATACCTGGAGAATTGCCAGGAGGCGCCTCCAGCTAAGCAGATTGATCCTCACTTCGGTAAAGGGTATGCGCCACATGTTTATGACCCAGAGCGCGAGGCTCGACTTTGGGAGGACGCGCTCAAGATTGTTGGCTTGGCTTGAGGATTAGGCGACCGCACGAGAGTACGTCGTAGATGGTACAGATAGAGTTAATTCAACTCGATGTTGATCATTCCCAGACCGCCATCGTGATCGCCTGTGCTACCAATATCCCCGTCTCATTTGGCGGCGGGTTGTTGCTATAGAAAATGTCGGAGATGGGACCTGCACTACGGGTACGTAAGACGAAATGCGCTGTAGCGCGCGAAGCCATGTCTTAGCTGATATGCACAGTGCCCGTTTGGTCAATCAGCCAGCCACCTGAAAGTCAGCTCTCAGGCAACCAAAAAAAGACCGTCGGATCCCTGTAAGAATGGCTGGTTGCTGTGCTGAGGGTTGGCCAAATGATGCCCGTTGTTCTGCTAAAAGGTTCCATGCATGGGGAGCAATCAACTAATTCACAAGGCTTACAGCCTAGCAACGCACTAAATCGCGGAGAGGTTGCTGTCTCACCCAGGTCTGGAACAAAACACGGCAGCGAGATTCGATAGTGCATCTTTAGGCCATCTTTCATCAGCGCACGAAAGCTCAACGAGCATCAAAATTACTTGGGGCATGAGTTCGACCCTCAATCTGACCGCGACCGCTTTTTTCATGTGCTTTTCAATTACTCCAGGTCGGGTCATTACGTACCGTAATTACTTTGTTGAGGCCATGTGAATCTGGGCATCTGTATCACTCACTGCCGTTCTAACTCATTTGCCGGCATTCCTGCATTAGTCGGCTGTATCCTTGCACCAAAGGAGGGGAGAGTAAGACATTCTGCTCAGCTCGGATGCGCCGTCTGAGGCCATCAGAGAGTAACAGCGGAGTCATCATGCAGATCTCAGCTCGTCAACAGAGACACAATATCAATAGATTCACATGCGCTCTTGGCTTAGACACGGCTCATATGTATAAGAAGATGCATCTGTCCTTTGTTCCCGAGGGCAGCAGCTCATCTCCAAGCCCATATTCCTTGACGCGATAGCATAGTTGATACAAAATGCTTGCCTCTTTTCTCCTCTCGTCGCTGCTGTGCCTCTCCACAGTCTCAGCTCTGCCCAATCCAATTGTCGCTGAGAGAGCAGCGTGCGATTGTTCCGGCACTCGCGACGGTGGATCCAGCTCCAAAGACTACATCTGCCGCGATGCTCGGCTCGGCCCTACCAAGCTCCCAAAGAAGCTCCCGCTGAGCGCAACCGTCGAGAGCTACAACCGCTTTGGTGGGCTTACACCAATTCAATTCCTCCAGACATGGACAGACGAGAAGGGCAACTACAAGTACCCTCCGCAGAATGGCTTCCAGCTTGACGCGAATGGCAATGCCATCAACGGCAGTATGGTTCTCCAGGTCGGAACTCTCGTAGATCGATTTGGAAGCGAATATGGTAAGTCGCGTCGCTTCGCCTCGATCCAACAGCACAGTCTAACAGTAGTATTTTAGGATCGTACGTCTCTGCTGCCTCTGCTCCCTACTCGCAAAGAGCTCTCCCTCCCTCGAACTTGGCTACGAACCCCGACACCCCAGACTTCCCGTACAACTATCACGTCTACCGGGTCATCAAGCCTCTTACAGTGGTTGGAGGACCTATCGCGCCTTGGTTTGGGCAGCCCGGTCTCGGAGCGCAGTTCTTCACTGGTGAAACTGGCAATGTCAAGTTTCTGATTGAGCAGAACTATTTGCAGAAGGAGGATCCGTCAGCTCTTGTTTACAAGTCTGATGGTTGCGCATAATTATTGGGATCGGATTGAGGTGGGCTTCATGTAATGATCTTACGATGAACGACTTATGGATATGTCAGTCCATTCGAGTAGATAATGTCAACCGGAAATAATACTGTCGCTTTCAAGCGCTCCATTCATTCGAGGTCGGCATGCGACAAATAAGCGATGCGAGATTGCATTCAGTCATGATGTCTTCAGTCGAGGTGGCCAAGGCATCGAAGGACATTACTCCGTATACTTCAAGAAATTACTTTTTTCGGCTGACAGGTTAGTTTTGCAACCATTTTGATCATCGCAGACATTTTTGTGCTTGAGCCAGGCGGATATACACATGGCAACCGAGTACTCGATAACCCAGAACTCGGAAGTTCTTGGCGCAGCGAATTGCGGCCCGGATATATGCAGTCTTTCTGATGGGGAACCCTCTCGAATGTGACGTCGGACGAATCGATCTGTGATATCGCGAGGCTCGCCCACGTGTCCCGTCCCAGCTTTGACACTCAGCGACGAAGAAACTTTATGATGCGACCTGAAGAGGCGCGGCAAATGATGCGGTTAATTGGTGCATCTTCAACCCCTCCAGAATTATCTTTGCACTGCCTCGAACTCTGTCAATTGTGGCAGGCAACGATTGAGGCAAATTGAGGCAGTGGGAGCCAGACTTTCGTCTACTGGTCAATGATGCTGTGACGCTTTCGCTTCGACCAAGCGAAATGAACCTTCACCCAGCCACCGCATTTTCAACCACCAAATGCCTCAGGTCCCGAACCATATTCTGCCAAACCTTGGTTTTCACCGCCCCGGTCTTCAGTATAAATTTCTCGTCGAGCCCGCCAAAGCTACGCTTCTCTTCTTCTTTTCTCCTTAGCTCTCTTTGCCTTTTGGCTTAGATCAAGTGTAGTATCTGTTCTTTTCAGTTTAATCTCTGAAAGATGTCTAAGGACATCAATCGTGATTATTCCTATTTTTGGCCAGCGGACGGCTTCCTCTATGCTTGCATATGATCCCGTCCACAGTGTCCCTAGTATTACACTGCCTCTAGGTGACGCGAACGCGCGCTTGTTGAGCTCCATCCCTTTTCATTGCTTTCTTGGGCTTGCCTAGGTAGTGAAGAAGAGTGTAAATAGTAAATAAAGGGCAGAACGCGCTGAAAGTGTCTGTTGCTTGGACTCGTCGCGCTATGTTCGTTTTGCAGTGATAAGATGTCCATGCTTGGTTTTTCAGTATATATGGCTATGTCAAAAATTTGATGTTTGCAATATGTGCAATGTGTCGTTAAAGCTCCGAAGTACACAAATCTTCAGAAGGGAGCTCGCTATCCGTTAAACAACTTGTTATGTGCCTATAAAATTCATATGGGCGTTTTTTTTTTTTCGAGGGCCAATGAGTTGTTAAGTTCTGTCTGTCGTGAGCGATTTGCAGATTCTTATTAACATTTTATAGCGTGAAATATCCTTTACATTGCTACATAACACGATTAGAAAGAGCGATTCAGCTCCAAGACCATTAAAGCATAACGGCATTTAATATCACATGCTTTGTCTCTTATTCACAGCATCAAAGAGCACATCTAGGGTAAGAGATTTAGCCCAGCTGCAAGAGTAACATCAGGAAATTACCCGGTAATCCCCATCCAATTAAAGTTGGTTGCATCACGTGCGCTCTGGATGCAGACTGGAAAATTCCTCCCATAAAGAGGGTCTGACTTATCCTTCACCACCAGCAAAAAGAGAATTCAACATACAACAGCAGGGATTCGCTGGTCGTCACCGACCCAACTACTAATCCGCCGGTTAGTGGCTTGACTATGGGAGAGCAGACGGGATCCCGTATTTTCCACTACCTATGGTCGTATGTGCTTGGTAGACCTGCAACTGCAGGTCATAAAGACAATAGCCTATTCACTACTGCCACTGTGCATCAGAAAACCTCTGTCAGCACCTCAGTTCATGTCAGAACCGATTTGGTCTAGAAACCTGTGAGCAACTTTAATTCTGAAGTCGTAGATCTAAAGACGTCAGCGTGCTGGAGAGCCTGAAACCAAAACCCGCATAAACGCCAACAGCCGTCTACATCAGACGATTCACCACCGTGTTACTGGACCATCTCGTTTCACACCTCCATCGACATGGCATCCCGTCTATCCAAGCGAGAAGAAGCAAAGAATGCTTGGGAATGCAAACACCGGGCCGCGTAACCTTGTTTCTTGAAACAGGGCCACGGGAAAACTCGTCCATCTTGGTCAAAGCTTGCATACATCTCCACCGTGACACGATTCATACCACGATGACATCTTGATCCATGGCTATTGCGATCGAGCGGTTCGCATCTTCTTGTTTCCCTGCTCATCCCAATACAGTAATAAGCACTCGACCTCTCCGGCTTGGTATCCATAGCAAGTCATCTGAACTCGGCCGTGCCGCAGATATTCTCCTATCTATAGTTATCGTGATGATTGCATGCTGCATTGCCATTATATGCTTAACCAACCCTCCGGGAAGCTACTTTAGTGCCATGCGATCAACAGGAATTAAACCGGGAGGTTTCCCTCTGATAGATGAAAAACTCGCCGTGAAACAGGACGAATTAAAAAACTCAGTTTTCCACGAATCAAACTCTAAATACGCGTTTCGCCCATTATTTTCGCATACTGTCACTAATAAATCTGAGGCGGCTATGGAGACACAGTACCCGTCCAATCTGTTTCAGGCAAGATCTCGCCAAGACGTTGCTTTAGACAGGCGGATAATCGGGCTCACGTTCCGATTTTTCTTGGTCATTTTTTGTTCCTGAAACATGACACAGCGAATCGACAGGCGGCTCTTCTGTCCGATGGCCGAAAAGACGCAATGGATCTGATGCTACACTGCAGACCGAAATAATGCCAGGCGATACGCCAGCTCTTAAGGCGAGACGCTTGGCTACTACCCCCTTTAATATCGGCCCTCTTGATGTGGCTGTCGATGACGATCCTAGCTCCCTTTGGGAAACACGGATGCTGATACTCCTTTCGATAGGGCACGAATTCGTCTAGTTCCAGTTTTATCTCCGTCGACCAAAAGGGTCACCTTGTTTTGTGTATAGACTCACAGGAATAGATGCTCCATGTAGGTATTATGGATCAGATGGCTATATAAATGTGAGAGAGTCTTGTCGAGATATTCCAAACCAGCCTTCCAGCAAGCTTCTCTTCACTTCTCACCAATCGACCTTTGCCCAACAAACCTTCTTGTCTTTACTAAACCGCAAACATGCACTGCAATCTCTCCCTCGGTGTCGTGGCTGCTCTCCTCGCTGGAGCCAACGCCCACGGTCACGTCGCAAAGGTCATTGCCGGTGGCAAGGAGTACACCGGTGGTATTCCCCACGGTGCTCCCTCTGACGCTGTCGGCTGGGCTGCTGGCAACCAGGACAACGGCTTCGTCTCGCCCGATGCCTTCAAGACCGCCGATATCATCTGCCACAAGAGCGCTAAGCCCGTCTCCAACTCCGTCGTCGTTGCCGCTGGTGATGTTGTCACTCTGAAATGGGATACCTGGCCTGAGTCTCACCATGGTCCCGTCACTGAGTACCTCGCTCCCGTCAGCGGCGACTTTGCCAGCATTAACAAGCAGAACCTCCGATGGGTCAAGGTCGCTCAGAAGGGTCTCAAGTCTGGCAACAACCCCGGTGACTGGGCCTCTGACGATCTCATCCGCGATGGCTTCTCGTGGAAGTTCACCGTCCCCAAGAACCTCAAGGCCGGAAATTACGTTCTCCGACACGAGATCATTGGTCTTCATTCTGCTGGCCAGGCCAATGGTGCTCAGGCCTACCCCCAGTGCATCAACCTCAAGGTTACTGGCAGTGGCGGCCAGGCCATCAGCGGTGGTGGTGACTTCACCACCTTCTACACCCCTACCGACCCTGGTATCCTCTTCAACCTCTACCAGTCTTTCTCTTCCTACCCCATCCCCGGCCCTTCCGTCCAATCTATCTAAGACGCTTCCGAGATGGTGCAGACAAGTGGTTTCTAGTCCCCCACGTCGAGCTTGGGACCAAAGAGCTGGGCAACGGGCATGCCTTGGGCTCTGATATTCATTGGTTGCCGCTAGTCGGTTCACGTTTCACAAGCAGCAGAGCTGTGTTGTCCATGTATCTACATTTATGACCCGTACAAAGTTACCTTATGCAATGAACATATTGAATCTAAGCAAAAGATCCGCTCCCAAATAATTCACGTAGTATGATGATATCAAAGAACTAGCCTGTCGAGTCCAAGCCCGCATCGTAGTGTTTCATGCGCTAAAAAAGTTCCCGTTGGCGCTTAAAACTCTGACCATTATAAGCATTTCAGGCTGAAACCAAGGCTTATTGCCAGCATGTAACATAATGACTGTCTGCATATGCAATGTAACGCTAAGGATGGGCTGACTTGGAGTCGGGAACACCGCTGCAACATGTTAGCAAGAATTGCTGTCCGAACTCGGCGGCAATGGCGGGCAGAATAGCGACAAAAGCCGCGGCATTATGCCAAATTTATTTACGAAACAAAGAGATAAGCTTTTTTGAGATACGGCATTCGTTTCTAGGACCTGGGCATGTCGTTCAGTTGTCGGGTCTTAGGTTCTGATGCATTATTCGCCAAAACACCGCAATCATTTACTGCGCATGCCGCCCTGCAATCACGAGGGAACTATTTGACTGGCTGCCTCTAACATAAGCAGCATTCTTTCAGATAGAATCTAGGAGTGCTGTCAAGGGAGACTGCAAAAGTACCCGCTGTGTTCTCACCGACTTTCCATGTCATACCTCTTTCTTCAATGAACGTGGACATCAATTCCCAAGAAAGCAACTCGAGAGTTCCTTTTCATGATCCCGAAGCATCTTTTCATAAAGGATTCAGCTACTTGAACGATATATATCTCTTATACAGTACCTGGTTGCTCTGTAGACGACAGGTACATAGTGGATGAGTAGAGAGCAACTGTGCAAAAACAAATGCGTGACCGCTCAGTCCAGGTTGCTCTTACACTAGATTAACCACTCTTCGCGTGACTAAGTCGGAATGTCTACCCTTGTATTCCAAAAGAACTCTGTATATCGTCGGCGAAGAGTGGTGTAGGGGTATCTACCTATAACCTATAAACCTTCTAAAATCCGAACCTAAATTCCTAAAACTCTCTTCCCTACTCCACTCTTCGTTTTTTGTAGTTCGCGAGTTCGAATTTGCCATGGAGTGTTCTTTTTGACCTTTTAAGTTATATACAATATGCTTTGAGCCGAAGCGTTGCTATCGATTCCAACCCCGATGCATAACTGCAAAGGTTTGGCATGGAAGATCTTTCCGACATAGCATGTCTTATCTTGACACTGGATAGTTCATAGTAACCTCATAGTCTAGGAAACATATAGGAAAAGTGCTATTATTCTCAGGTGGCCTGGTATACGTATGCGAAGAGGGGGCAAGACGGTTACCTATTTCTCAGCTGGTAATGGTGATATTGTACATAAATAGATCATCATGACTGATACCGGTTTTCTCAACATTGAGAGAAGGCTTCGAGTATTACTTGAGGGGCGTATGATGGATCGTAGATCATATATGCTGGCAAGGAACAGATGATGTCGAGAAACAGTCACGGGGTAACATGCCGTGAACACTGACACAATACCCCAGGACTACTGACTAGAATTTGCATGATCAGTGGCTTGATATAATTTTCGTACTATCTTTGATCTTGTATCTAACGGGCTCGATTCTTTCGTAACTGTACTATTAGTTTTGTTCCAGGAGACCATTAGTAGCTTCTGCGATTGATAGACCTTCCAATTTGTATGATAATGCAGTGCGACTAAAGAGAAAGAAAGGAAGAAAGGAAGAAAGGAGCAACAGTATGTATCCTAGATCGAATAAACGTTGTGAGCCTCCGCTCAAGTCTGAATCTCTACTTAAGCTGATTGTTGTGACTGTTTATACTAATAATGGAAAACGCGAAAAAGAAAAAGAGCACATGAAAGGAGCTCAAGACGCCAGCATCAGCGAAAGTGAAGAAAGTCAAGAGGCTGAATCTTGCACAAAGTGTTCTGAAAGCTCAAATTGTGCCATCGGGAGCCCCTTCTACTCTCGAGAGTTGAGGAGTGTTAAATGTACATCTATAGTACAAATGAATACACACGGGCCAGTGACAGTAAACAATATAATTAATCTAACTTAAAACGAGGGCGCTCTTTCAGCATTTTGATGCCCGGGTTTCCCTTGCGTTGGCGGCAACCCCCTAAGCTCTATAGAATTTTCATCGCTAAATGTACTCAAACGTTCGTGGTGAACTCTAACTTCTTCGGTCTTCATCACGCCCCCGGAACTCATAGACATCTTAGTCTGGCTTTGGCTTCCGTCGGAGTCGTCCTGCAGATGCTCTTGCGATTCTTGCCACCCTGACATGATGACGACCGAATTTCGACCATAGCGTGAGTTGGGGTTAAATCGCTTTGACTGCCGAGCATTTGATGCCCCGGCTGTGTTTCTTGTGTCGACGTCGCGTGGTGTTGTATTGGTCCTGTTACGGTTATAGCTTCGTGAACTTGACTTGAGTTCTCGATACAGCATACGGCTATCTGAATTAGCAAGGCGGCCACGTGATTGGAAAGGGGATTGTAACATACAGAACTGGAATACAGATGGCCATGATGGAAGCGGCAGGCTCTGTCAAGGTCCAGATCGTGAGGTCGACACGGTCATAGGTGATGTCCTCACTCTTCATGCTGACGACCAGTACAGCCTTGACTATACCAGTAATTCCAGCGCTTTGGTGTGTTAGTAACTTGATACTGTATGCTGATGGTACTTTGTACTCACATGGCACCTAAACTCATAGCGACAGCAACGCCAAGACGCTCTCGTCTACGCATGGTCATGCGCATTAGGATGACCCATGGTAATAAAGCAAGAACGAAGTCAAGAATCGCGGAGTAATCTGAGAAGTGTGAGTCGCCAACCACAATCATTGTGGATATCCAAGGACGTACAAGCAGCGAATAGTTGGAACGTGAGAAGCTTCGACTTGTCCCAGCAAGTTCCAGGTACGTTGTGATTCCAAACTCTCTCGAGAGGCGTGCATTTGGCGAAACCGAAAATCCAGACCAAGTTCATCGAGACGTTGATAGTGACGATAATAAAGATGAGGAAGTACTTCATCCATGCGTTGGTGGCAATCCGATATAACGTGATAGCGAAGGATGTCTTGCTGATTGTCGTGGCCATTATACCAAAAGCAGCTCCCACAATGGTCGTCTTGTTTATTATTATGAGGTTCTCGTCACTAATCGTAGCTGCGTGCCGTCCGAAGCCGAGAGATACGAGATATGTGTTGAGGGAGACAGAAATGGCGAGCGCCACCTATACCCATGGCATTCAATGGTCAGAGGCAATATCAAGAGAGGCTTTTGCAGATAACTTACCCAAGCCGCAATAAGGCACCAATCATCATGCCATAAACCTTTTCCTCTCCATAGTTTGCAGTAAACACGCAGAAACAACAAGATGAGACTCAGCAGGCATAGAGTCCATATTGACACCAGCAATCTGGTTCCTCGTTCATCTTCCATTGTAAAGCTCAAAGAACGAGAAGACAAGGGAAATAAAAAATAAACGAGACGTCAAGACATGTGCGGCAAGCAATGGTGGGAGAGCCAGACGCCGATCCGGATTTCGGGCAGCGAACAGCGGGGATCCTGGGAATAGTGGTCCCTGGGGTTTTATATACAACGTCGCAGTGACTCGCCCCCCTTGGAATTAACCTCGATCAAAAGGTCCCCTCCGTGGGCAATCGTGTCATCAACATCAGATTCAGTAGGGATTGACAGACGTAGCGGCCGAACAGATGGATTCATTACTGGGCTAGCTGGGTCAGCGCTTTGATCGCGCACCCACCAGGATAGGGCTGCAGCGGAGGGATTGGCAACAGGAACCTCCCTAGCCTCTGCAGCGCCCCTTTTTCTCCTTGTCCGAGCCGACTTTTACTGGGTTGATCAATGAGAATGGCTACAGTGGTCATTGCTAAGTTTGGAATAGCGGACCAGTGCCGCTATGTAGACTGATGATTTTGGTGCGTTGGTGGCTGAAAGTATGGAGTTGGGCCCTTCTGCCGTCCACTGATACGTCGGAGAAATTCGTTCCCAGCTCAGATCTAACAAATGCCTGTCTTCAAGAGCCGAGTTTCCCGAGGCCGACCGGGTATTGCATGCGAGGATCAAACACACTGCCAAGCGAGACGGATATTTAATCCAAGGCCCTTTCACCTTATTCATAAACCTGGTGAAACGAGACGTGTTGGCTGCTTACTGACTTACCTGCGACATGGGTCCATGCTGATCCGGGTGCAATTCCACGTGTGTACCAAGGAACGACGATGATCTTTTCTTTTCTCGAGAAAAAACCCAGAATCATGGGACCAACCTCGCCTGAACCGTGTTCTTGACAGATCTTACAGGTCAGAAAAAGCAAGCGAAAGACCCGAGCTCGATTAATTGTCACTGCTCGGCGATGAGAACCATGTCGGATGTAACCCTAGAGGAGCAATGATTTACAAGCCCTTGACGGAAATCATGGTTACAGAGTGGGAACGAGTCCAGTATTTTAATGAACCGCGTATCAGCGCATTGATCATTGACCTGTCAGCGGAAATCCATCCCGGAGCAACCCACACGATCGTGAGACCTAGAGAAAAGTTGAGCATCCTTCGTCTTTCTAGCCTGCTCACTAACCGCCAAACGATCTCACCAAGGGAAGTTTTTGAGGTACCCGAAGCGAGCCAAGACTCTAAAAATATGGATTTCTTTTACGAAGGTCCATAGATGGAGCGGGGGATTGTCCGGATCCCCCGTGCGACTCCATAATGATGGAGCATAATCACCATAAGCTCTTCATGAATTGACCCAGAGTGACTCCATTCAGTGTCCGTCTCTCGGTGCCGTCCCTTAATCACGCAACAATCCCTTAGCGAGTGACAGTTCAGCATCGGCTTTGTCCTCTAGGGGGCTACGTCCGCCATTTTAGGGCGTTTTGAGCATCACCTAGCCCGCCGTCTAAGCCTATTTAGGGACTGGTTGCGATGTTGGCGGCCCTTTGCCTCTAGAAGCAATCTTAACCTTCTGCCAAGTGCCAACGGCTTTTCTTTTCCTAAAGGCCCCGGGATACGGGCTTCCGGCGCAGGGATTTAGGTCAGTTGGTCCAGCGAGTTCATGCTGGCGAGTGCTTATAATGGAGAATTATTGCAGTAGTCAGTAGAGTTATTTGATGGTTCATGGAGCAATCCTTTTTGGGAGATTTGCAACTCGAGATGTCAATGACTCGAGATCGGAGCATCATGTGGGGGAGCTGAACCTGATCGGCCGCACTTGGTCGGTGTTGGAGAAAGAATATGGAAGGGATCGACAGACCTACCAAAGCATATTTGCTCCCAGGCAGCGAGATATTCTGTCATGCCCGCTCTATCCGTACCGTTCTCTGTGAGCGACAAAGTGGGAGTTCTTTTAGGCGATTGCTGGCTCTTCTTCGGATACACAATCCCTGGGGCAAGAGAATGTAATTTCACTCATGTCATGACATGGTAGACCATGTCGTTTGTATGGACGATGCTCCTTTCTCACGGCCCACCAGGCCTCGACGTCCGTTGAACTTAAAGACAGCGATCGACACGACAAGCCACTGATGCAAGTTTCTTAAACGAGCTTCCTCATTTTTTCTTCCAGACGTTGTCTAGAAGCTCAGCTCGCGATCCTCACTGCACGCACCTTGTTAGTCCCTTTGTCAAGACGCTACAAGATGCATTCCTCAAACACACTAAGCCTACTCTTGGCGGCTTTCTCTGGTTATGCTTCTGCCCTTCCCCATTACCCTGCCCCTCCTGTTCCTGGCGTTCCTGGTGATCATCACCCTCCCGGACCTCCTGGGCCTCCAGGACCTCCAGGACCTCCCAATCCTCCTCCCCCTCCATCTCCCTCTGCTCCCGCTCCCGGCCCTCCCCACGTTTCCCCTCCAGGCGCTCCTACTGCTCAAGTTTGCAACGGAACCTACCAGGGCAAGCATGACACCACGTATGATCATGATCTGTTCCTTGGCATGCCCTATGCCCAACCTCCCGTAGGCCCGTTGCGTTTCTCTTCACCCAAGTCTCTTGATAAGGCATGGAAGGGACCTCGATCTGCCACTGAGTTCGGATGGATGTGCATTGGTTACGGCTCTGACACCCAGAGCCTCGGTAATCCTGTCAATGAGGACTGCTTGACCATTAACATCGTACGACCTTCTGGTGTCAAGGCCGGAGATGAGCTCCCCGTTGGTCTTTGGGTTCATGGCGGCGTAGGTTCCCGTCTTATATACCTAATGCTATATTATGACTAACAATATGACAGAGCTACACCAACGGCGGTTCCCGAGACCCTAGGTACAACCTGAGCTACATCGTTGATCAATCTGTCAAGGAGGGTAAGCCCATTGTCGCTGCCTCCATCAACTACCGTGTGTCGCAATGGGGTTTCCTCTTCAGCGAAGAGATGCAGAAGGAAAATGCTGGTAACTTGGGCTTCAAGGATCAACGCCTGGCTATGAGATGGCTTCAGGACAACGTCGCGGCCTTCGGTGGTAGCCCCGACAAAGTCACTATCTGGGGAGAGTCTGCTGGTGCTCGATCCCTGGGTATGCAGCTTGTCGCTTACGAGGGCCAGCACAACAACCTCTTCCGTGCTGCTGTTCTCGAGTCTGGTAGCCCTGTTGCTCTATTCAAAGAGGCCTCTGATTGGCAGGAGTATTATGACGCTCTTGTCAAGAAGACTGGATGCGACTCTGCCTCCGATAACCTCGAATGTCTTCGTGGCCTTCCTTGGGAGACCCTCAATAACATCTTCAACAACACTACCCCTCTCGGCGTCACTCTCCCTACTCTCACTGCTGTTATCGACGGTGACTTCATGACCGCCCAGGCCTCTAAGCTCCTTCTGGCTGGCAAGTTCGCCCACGTTCCTCTTCTCATGGGTAACAACTTCGATGAGGGCACTGCCTACGCTAAGAAGGGTATCAACACTACCGAGCAGTTCCAGTCCTGGCTCTCCAGCCTCGGCCTTAGCCAGACTCAGGTCGCTACTGCTACTACTCTGTACCCTGACATCCCTGCTGAGGGGATCCCCGCATCTTTCATTGGCCGTCCTACTAACGAGTATGGCTCCCAGTGGAAGCGTGCCGCCGCCTTCGCCGGTGACTTCCAGCAGCACGCCGGACGACGTCTCCTGGCCCAGGTCTACTCCGCCTCTTCCATTCCCGTCTTCTCCTACCTCTGGAACGTTTACGTCAATGGCCTTCCCGCAATTCTTGGAGCTACCCACTTCCAGGAGGTTGCTTTCGTCTTCAACAATGTCAAGGGCGTCGGCTACAAGCCCAACCCCTTTGAAGGCAAGCCCGAGACTTTCGTTGAGCTTGCTGACCTCATGAGCAAGATGTGGGTTTCTTTCATGCATGACTTGACCCCCAATACCGTCAAGACTGCGCCCAGTCATGTTACCTGGCCTCAGTACACCCTTGCAGACCCTCTTAACATTGTCTTTGATGTTAACAAGACTGACCTCAGCTACACTGCTGTCGACAACGTCCGAAAGGAGGAGGTCGCTTTCCTTCTTGACAGTGTCTTTGCCTAAGTTCGTGGCCAGCAGTCAACGCGTTGGCTTGCTGTAATGTATAATATGGCACCATTCTAACATCATTTCTAAGGATGTGTCGGCCAGACAGCCGAAGCCCTTCAACATTTTGTATATAGCTTTATCTTCCATTCGTATTAGCGAGCATCTAGCCATGACTTGAATAGATCAAAACATCACATAGTCACACAATATTTATCCGTAATCTGCAATAGTTTCTCATTCTCGAGCAAGTCATTTGTCTATTCCACGGTCGACGCACAGTCTAATTACCGGACGCTACCGAGTTCGCAAGCGCCTTGCCCCGGTAGCGAGCAACAATCTATCCTCTGTTGGTGAAGACTAGCTGGCATTCGTCCTGATAGCGTCAAAAGTCAGTGCACGATATTGTTACTGAGCATGCGATTAACTTACCTCAGGAAACAAAGTAGCAAACACTCTGATCTCTTCCGAGCGGCTTGTGGCATGATGCACCCAGTCTAGTTCCAGAGAAGCCTTGCCAATCATGGCCGCCATAGTAAGCGGAACATACCTGCGAGCCAGGCAATCGTGAGGGCCAGCTCCAAAGACAAGCCAATTTTTTGTCTTGGACTCGGCATCACCAGTGATCCATCGGTCAGGGTCAAAAGTGTCAGGGTTTGGATAGGCTTGAGGATCATGAAGCGCGGGATAGCACGTAGGGACGATGAGAGTGCCTTTGGATACTGTGTACTTGGGTGTGACGGGGAAGGATTTGGTAGCCTCATAGGGGACAAATATGACAGGAGGACGATATCGAAGAAGCTCTTTGATGACTGCGTTGGTGTAGGGAAGGGACTCGAGCATTGATAACTCGAACGGTTGCTGCTTGTTACCATTTCGTGCGGCGAGATTCTCTTCTCGAAGACGATCGAGAACATCGGGGCGTTGAGCGAGGACCTGGAATAGCCACGTAGTAGCGCTGCTGGAGGCGTCTTGGGAGGCGAACAAGAAGGTGAACATAGTCTGCCCGATTTCATCGTCTGTAAACTCACGAATCAAGTTTCGTGGTTTCTCAACTCCCTCCTCTCCCGTAGCAACACGCTCGTGGTATTTCTTGGACTCCATCATGTGCAAAACCCATTGATCAACAATACATCGTGGTTCAGCACCAGAAGCCATGTTAGCCTTACAAGCCGCAGCACACTTTGCAAACTCCGCCAGCACAGCATCTGCTGTGCGCTTTCCCTTCCAACACTTCGTAAAGGGAACGTAGACGGAGAGAGGTACGTTGACGAGCTCAAGGGCGGCCGTGACCTCATAAAAGTCATCAGCGATCTTCTCGACAGCATCCTGAGATATGTAATCTCCAAAGAACGTTCGACAAGAGAGAGCACAATTGATCTCTCGGAAGAGACGCATGAATGCCATAGGCTTCCACTTGTTGGCAGCGCTTGCTGCTACGAACCGGCCGAAGTAATCATCGTATACCTTCTCCTGGACGGGTAGGTAAGTGCTGAGTGCTTTGTTGACGAAGAGCCCGTTCAGTCCTTTGCGGTACTCAGTATGTGCCTTGCCTTGAAGGAAGACCCAGGCGCTTGGTCGCAGGAGTGTTTCGGCCATGGGGACGATGCATGGTTTGGCGTATGTTGGGGATTTGAACACTTTGTGTGCGATATCTCGGTCGGAGGCGAGGACGACGAATCTTGCAAATGATATGAGCGGATTCTATCGTGAAGAATGGGGCTATTAACTTACTTGTGGAACACTGAAACGCAACTCAGAGGACCGCTAGCCCATTGAGCAAGATAGTGGTCGAACTTGGGATAGAGGGCTCGGATGAAGGGGCCCATGAAAGGGATCTTGAAAGCTGGACCGGCAATGGGGCCCTTACGCCAGAGATACATGCATTGGTCGTATGCAATCAAGACAACAAGGATCGTGAGGAGTATTTGAGTGTTGCTGTAGCCATTGAGGTAGCTTGTGAGCAGCCCATTCCCTTTGGATATATCTGTCAAGGTTAAGCTGGCGTTACTGATAGATGCCTCGTCTCTGGGGCTGATTATAGATGCCATTATGGGAACGAAAGTGAACGGAGCAACTAATCTATGCATTGAAACTGGTACAGATCCGGGGGGGATAGAGGCCTTTTAAGGAAGGACTCAAATCATGCTGGCCCAGCACAAGGACTGTCTAGGAACTTAACATCCAGCACTGATCGGATCTTACAACAAGAATACGAACTCCCAGAGGACGCCTCGGGTATTGGACGGAACGGCATGTAATACAAAGGATCTGACTATTTTGACTTGATGCGTCTCCCGGCATGGTCGTCGAAATGCGATGGGCTGATGTTGCTAGATTCGAGGTTACTGCATCTGTACTAGACTCCGATCTGTAAGGTGGAGAAGATGACTTGTGTATCTATATCATATCGAATCTGTCTCAACGCTCAGCCAGTTCCTCTGAATCGGTATCAGGCCATACAAAGAACGTCTCGCTTCACCTCGTACTTGAGTGCCACCTCCCTCTATGGAGGGATCTCCAAGTCCACTTGTAAGCCATAAGAAATTGCATCTCAACCTTCATTGGTATATTCTATTCCGATGTCATTGCTGTCAAATATGCTTGCCGTCGTTGGTCCCGGTTATAGCGTGATGCCTCGCTTCTTTATTGCCGCTCGCTGCAGCATAGCTTGGCTTCCTGACATCGCGGAGACTAGTACTCTTTAGGACTAGTCTCCGACCGAAAATCATGAAACCGAATACGCAATTGCTGAGCCGCAGCAGCCAATTTGCGAACCAACGTGTCGTACGTTTTTTGAGAGCGTCTCTGTTTCCGTTTTCAGGACTTTCGGACTTTGTAGTAATTATTTCAATTGATATTTGTGCGTGCTCATGTCAGAATTGCTTCCCACTGTTGGCGGAACACTTCTGCACGCTCTGTCTCTAGCCACAGAATGTTCTGTAAATGCACAACAACATCATCCCAACACTGCAAGCCCATCGCATTTGCTGCGATTTTGGCTGCGTAAATGAGCCATTGTATATCTGTTGGGTCCGTAGCCGAGATAATTGTGACTGAGAGTACCCAGATCTGCAAGGAACCGAAGAAGACGCTGCCCGTTTTGCCTGCTAAAGGCTGGAGCTGGCTCTTGAGGCGCTGAATAATGCTGTTGGCAAGCTCTGTATGCGTATAATAAGTTGTGCCATGTATGATGAGCATGTAGAGCGCTATCGCGCATCGCAGACACTCGGATTGAGGCGAGTTTTGAAGTGGCGGAATGAGCAAAAGCTTGTGAACCACGAAACATGTAAGATCGTGAAGTTCGGTGCCTATCAAACTCAAGGCGTTCGGTTGGTGAAATATGCCGCGCAAGCGAGTCAGAATATCTCCTATCTCGCGATTGAGGAGAAGAGCGTCGACAACAGGGTCTTGGATCTCAAGGAAGGATGATGCGAGAAGCCATTGCAGTGTTGGACCAACACCATCTCCAATTCCGAGATCGTCCTGTATTGCATATTGAGGAGAGCCTGTGACGAGCAACGATACCCTTTGTGACGAATTCAGCAAGTCATTCGCGGCGGTAGGAAGATGTGACTCACCAAGCAATCATCCTCGCGGTCAATGGACTTACTTGCTTCACTTGATCAAGCCCACCTCGGATCCCAACAATACGTTTCGCCCCGTCTATATGCGCTCTACTGGCTTCAATATTCCCCTTTCCATGCTAAACGCAGGAGTCAATTAACAGAGTCATAGTCGGTCTCGAAGAAATTACTCACTTCTATGGCAGCCAAAGTGACAACGGAATTCAAAGTCTCATCTTGAATAGCCAGCAACGAACTCCCTATCTTCTTCCGTATCAGAGACACAGAATCTACCATGAGAAGTTCCGATATAGGGAAGCCCTTCTGGGCGCGTCTCTCTTCATCTAACGATGCCGTCTGTATAGAAACATGGAACAATGCTGGATCTGCAAGAGCCAATGGCCACCAAGAGACGATGAATGGATTTGAGGACATGTTGAGATCCAGAGGGTAGTATTGAAAAGAGATATTTGATAGAACTAGTCCTTGGGTTAGATATTAGACCATCTTGAAACTTGTTAGACAATGCTTTACAGTGCTGTATCAATCGTTGAACGTGAACTCTGGGAAGTCTGGTGGTTGGATATGAGTCAAACGGATCGAAGGAATTGCCAGCGGGTGCGAATAGCTCCATTGAATCTTGAGAGACCGAATCTAAGTCTCGGCTCTTCAAAGAATACGCCTTCACCTCAGACTTCTCTATTGACCTGCTCTGAGCCGGCTGTTCCGGTGTTGATGATGATGTTGTCGATGAAGAAGACAAAGGCACGTTTGCGTAGATACACGTGACTTTTCTCTTGAGGCATCGTGAACATTTGGGAGTTCCGAGATCGCAACTATGCTTCGCCTTCGCGCAGGCATTGCAAGATCTTCGGAGCGAGGTTCGCATGGTTAACCGAGACGAGTTAGATGATAGTGATAGTAGAGGAGGAAGTTTATTGACGCGGTAGCAATCAAGTGGAGTTGTCAGTGAATCGCTCTAGCCTCTTTCGGGCCCGACCGTTAGGTGACACTTCGCCTAACTAGACGAGACTACCCTGTACCTTGGCAGAGATCAACCGATGCATCACGCAAGCACGCAAGGCATGCCGCTTCTGGTCGAAACAACGAGATCAACAATAAATTATTACGACCTCATGCCCGCAACTGCGGTAGCTATCGTTACCTCTCCAAGATATCTCGGCGAAGCAAAAAGGCTAATAGATGTTTTTGCAACTTATCTTGCGGGTACATCAACCGTCGCGTAAGCCGGAGTAATTCCAAGTAAGGAACGAGATACCAACGAGGTATGAGAATAGCCCCGGAGCAGATCAGCCAGGTACAGTAAAATAGTGTAACGAGCTAAGACCTTTCAAGTTAACATTAGTTACATTTGCCCTGGAGCTTTTCCTTTTCCGTTGCAGACATTTCGTGCCAGGCTCCCTGAAACTGACACTGAAGCGCTTGAATAGGTACACGTTCTCAAGCCAGACCAACCGGCGATTTATTTGTACCTAGCAAAAAGGCCTCTAGACTCAGATATGACCAGCAAAAAGTTTATTCATGAAACTATCATACATACTCATCTAGAATCTAAGTAATTCGTAATGCAACATAACCGACCATACGCCATTCTCAGCCAGAAGCATTAGCTCAGCTTCTATGTATCATCAGCCTGAAACGTATAATCACTAACACTTCTACCGGGACGCACTAGTCCTTTTTGGAAGAACCTTCTCCATGTTTGGGAACCCCATCGCAAATACGCCCGCTCAATAGGACTTACGCCATCAGATCCCTGGCCAAGCCCGGGGCGAAAGACGCGAGTCTGATGCCATACAGATCTCGGATCAGGTTGAGCCTGGCCTGACACTCTTTAACTTGCCCCGGACTACTGTGCGGGCTTGAGATAGCGATAGCAAGTGGCCAGACCAGATGGTACATGACGACGCTCTGACGTTGCGGTACGGGAAGTGGGACACCCTGCTCGTCGACTTCTCCCATCAGATAGGGCAAGACACTGCAGAGCCTCTGAGTCATTGAAACAACTTGCTTTTCAGCGATGGTGGCGGTGGTCTGAGCGAGCTGAACCTGCGGACTGCTCTTTGAGTCCACGAGCCGCAGGAGGGTTGCCGCACATACATGCAGCCTCCCGAAGAACAGTATGAGATACATGTTGAAGAAGACCCACGTGCACGCCGTCCATCGCGATTGAAAGCTGACCAAGGGCTTATTGTTCGGAGTGGCGGGTCGCTTGTCCGCTGTTTGCTGAGGTTGTAGTCTTGTAGGCATGGCCTTTTCAATCATGGCCAGCTCAGCGCCGATTGCCAAGGCTTCTTGGATAACCGGAACGAGTAATTCCCGTTGCTTATTCGATGCCGATGTCGAATCTGCACTCGTGATTCGCCTAGCTGCCCTGTAGAACTGTCCAATGCGAGTGACGACCAGGGCTAAGCGGATCACTGGGTTTGATGTGTCGAGCTGTGAGTCGGGAATGACCAGGCAGTCCATATCGTCCTTGGCCATGAGAGAGGGGATTTGCTTATTTTGTGTCTCAGCATCCATGCTATAAGGGTCCTGTTAAGATCTACTAACCATTTGAGTGAATATCCACGAATGCAAGTTCGACTCTTCGACATTTGTTATCACGCGGTGCCCGACTACGTCGAACAACTTGGAAATGCCGGCCATGTGCACGGCCTTGGTCGTTTGACCTTGGCATTCGATATCCTTGGGGGTTCGTCAGAGAGTTGTAGATCACTGCAGCACATGACCTACCTCGATCATGCCCAGCAGCATCAGGGATGCCAATGTTTCATCTTTCAGGGGCCGCTTAGATGCAGACAGATCTCTGTTGACAGTCCTCAAAGCAGCCCCGTAGTGGTATCGTGCGGTGACATAGAGCGTTGACGACTTGTAGTGTCGCGAAAGCGACATGTGAGCTGCAGCAAGGAGCGCCGGGCGTATGCACGATGTCCGGCTAGAGCTCCTGTACATGCCCTCTAGAAAGTCGAGGTGCCCCTTGATGACGCCTGGCGCCGGCAAGACGCAGTACTCGTGCAAGAAATACGAGATGGACTCATCCTCGAACGAGGGTTGGGGTTGTCGACAAACCCCTGAGCCTCTGGACCTCGCCTTTTCGTAGCCGAACCCCATGCCCAAGACGAGGGTCTGCGCGGAAGAGCTGCCGGGCTCATCACGAACAAGGCTATGTCCAGGCTCTCCGTGGAAGCGGAACGCTAGTGGTCGATCATAGCCGGGGCATGGAGCCTTGTAGAGCTCGCAACGTCGACATCCTGGGCGTCTGCCATCGCACTGGTAGGAACAGGTTAGTATAGGGGCTGCGCCGTTGACCTGTCAAATTCAGATTGATTGACCAAGAAACTTACTTTAATCTTTCGCTTCCTGCAGCGGCTGCAGCCCCGGCTGAGGGTTCCGGGGAAGACCATGTCGTGTCTTGGGGCTTGGCTCGGCTAGGAATATTGGTCAAGCCACTCAGACTCTGTGCATTGTTGGTTGGGCTGCAATGTTGTTCTTGGGCATATGAGTTTCTCAGTGGAGCTCTGAGCATCAACTCTTGCAGATTATATCCTATGGGAGAAGTTTCTGGCCATTGCTTATCTAGAAAAGACCAATCAAGCTTGGCATGTCTCGAATGGCTGCCTGAGTAAGCATGTATGTCATTTGTCCAGGATCACATTGGTGGAACTACGGCCCTTCCATGGTTAGTATCGGTCCTTAAAACGTCAAAGCGTCGCAACCTAGGCTTTATGTAGCATAGGCCTGGTCTTGGGATACGGCCTGGGCCCTGGCTACCAAAATTACGAGCTTTGGTGTCTTGGAGTTATCGTTGTATCAACTCTTTGATGTGCGCCACAGCAAGGGCTCCGGATGAACCGCGCCTATTGGAACCCACGAGGCGTTCCACGCTTACCCTCAAGCAGATGAGAACAATGGCTTAGGCCTCCGGGAGTGTCAGCTCTGAAGCCGCGACTGCTATCCCAGGCCAGTTTTGCAAGGCAAATGTCTTGTCTCATTAGACACGGGGTAGCCGTTATCTTGAATGCTACGTTGTAAGATATCTGTCATTTAGCAAGGACCACTGTCACAGCCATCGAGGATCACTTGTCCTACTGGATTGGGCCTCAAATACCATAACGCTACCAGACTTCCCCGGGGAGATAATCTAAGATCAAGGAGTCACTCTGCAGTATCTGATCGACCTGTTAGCCGGTGTTTCAAATACAGGGTCAGAAAAAGGTTTCAACGGTCTCGCCCCATCCGATTCGTCCGGACCCCCTGCCATGATCGCCTTGACTACTTAACCAGTAATAGTGTTGACTGATAATAACTGCCGCGACATTGCGTGCGGCCAAGAAACGTCCTCGCCCGAATTGTAATGCTTTACCTTGCCGTGCAGTGACGATACGTCAACGGCTTCTCATAGTGCATGTATGTAATATGCGGCGTTCCGATAGTATCGCCGTTCTAGACTTAGCACTTTGGAGCCAGGGAGCCAGGGCTAGACCCAATCTGTGTCATTCCCCAACGTCTTAGCGTGAGGGTATTTAAAGAGAAGCATAGAGCCGTTTTGTTCCCACGCGTCTAATTCCCCGCCTTTATCTTTATCTCCGGTGACCGATTGTGAGCAGAGCCTCGCAAGGACGCCTGTTCTGCACGCCGTGACCCGTTCTACACCTGAATCATGCCATCCAAGTCGCCCAGTCAAGCCAGAAATGGGAACCGTAGGAGGTACGACTCTGAGGCCTCTTCCCTTCGCGCTGCCGAACCTTAAAACTGACCGAGCTGAAATGCAGCCATACAAAGTCGCGCATGGGCTGCTTGACGTGGTGTGTGGGACTTTAAAGACTTTCGATACTAGTCGAACATACTAATCAGTATTTGTCTGGTCCAGTAAGCGACGTCACATCCGCTGCGACGAGAACTATCCCCAGTGGTAGGTGGGCCGTGCCTCTATACTAAGGTGATCATCAGCTCATGATTCCCCAGCCAGAACTGCACTAAGCACAAGGTCAAATGTTCCTTTCACGATACACCGTCACAAGAAGAGTTGCTCATTCAACCTCCGCCTGAGAATACTCCATCACAGTCTTGTTCAACCTCTAAACCTCGCCGACCATGGTCGGCCAAGGCCAGGGCAGAGGTAAGGCAGTGGAGAAGGACAGGGTCAATGCCTATACCGGATGATCGTATCAGAATAACCCTGCAACCAACCATATACTCTGAGGATGACTTATGCTTCGTTTACCAAGCAGCAAGCAACCAACATAGACTTACAACGATGGGAGTGAGTAAGCTCACTGTTATATCATCATACTTACCGAGGTTGGTTTGTCCAGCAGTTTCTTATCTCATCATGCTGACTCTCTAGCTTTTTTCGTATCATCTCGTCGTCTCGCCTGGCGATGAATGGGGTACTCGCCCTTTCAGCATACCAAGTTGCGTCAGTTACTCACTGCCAACATGCCCGTCGGAAAGAGTATCAATATCAGATGCTAGCTATCCAGGATCTCAGAAGGTGTCTGTCCAACTTTAGGCCGGAGCATGCTGATGGAGCCCTTGTTGCCTCAATGGCCCTGCTATGGCTCTGTGAAGACATGTGAGTTCGCTTCTCTGCGGTGATGGACGGAAGTATTGACATGACCAGGTCGAGCCGAAGACAGATTGCAGAAGGGATCTCAGCGGTGAGTATTTACCTTCCGCCACGCGTTGCACCAAAGCTCATAAAAGTTCAGATTCTGCAAACATGCCACCGGCTAGGTCACCAATCCGGATTTTATCACATGATATCAAAAGCATGGCGTCAAACTGCCCATCTGCACACAACGCTCAAGACGGAGTGCGGGAAGCCGAGTGGACTACAACGTATAATTGTCGAGATGCAGAAATTCAAGGCCCTCTTGAAGGAGCAAGAACCGGACGATGACACTTGGAGACAACTGCGGCTACTCATCGCCCTTGCGGAGGACTTGACCGAACTGGAGCCATCAACACCCGCCGATAAACAATTCGAACGGATCCGGCTATTGCGAGACTACAAACTCTGGCTCCCACTTAACGACCTCTTGACCGGCAGGAACCTGTCGAGCACGCTGATGGTTAATGCCTACCTATACACGATAGCTTTATACGCCCAGCGCCAGACATCGCAGGCGTATATGATTGACCTGGGAGTTGACCTGCCCAGTTTGCTGGATGAAACGTTCCGGCAAATCACACCTATTAACTCGTACCTTGGTCCACTCAACAACCTGAAAGCTCTGGTATCGTCATTGTCATAAACTGGTAATATTTAAGTTATAGCAAGTTCAGATTGTGGCAACGGAATGGAACAAACGCCACTAAGCAACAGGCGAATGGTAATATTAATAACAAACACTTGAGCTACTGTACACAGTCCAGGGATCAAAAGAACTAACAGTGCCTGATTTCAAGTGAATGTAACGAGTGAAAACTGGGCCTCGGACGGGCTTTTTGCTTACCAAAAGACCCCTCAAACTCATTAGCCAATAGAAGCTTGCGCAATTCCACTGATAGACAGAACTGCATCCTGAATCCTACTCCTTTCATTAAACTTCTCACCGCCGTTTCGTGTCGAGATGACTGCGCCGAAAAACCTCAGACTCGAAGAAGTCACGCTTGAAGATGTACCCGTTCTGACAGAGGTATGGTTCGCAGCTTTTACCGATCCTGGAATCCAACGCATCTGGCCTGATACACCGGCGGTACGCAACTGGTGGACCGAAGGCAATCGTCACGACTTGATCCATAAGCCGTTTCAACGCTACGTCAAAGTTGTCGATCCAGACTCTAAAGATGCTAATGGCCGTCCGCGCATCGCGGCTTTCGCCAAGTGGGATACTTCGATGCCCCGCGAGCGGGGTCGACGATATCCACCATGGACTCAGGATCAGCCTGGTCAAGTCTGCGACGATTTCATCGCCAAGGAGGAAGCGGAAAGACTCCGCGTTATGGGAGACCTGAAGCACTACTGTAAGGGGCTACTCGGACCTACCTTGGACCCCGGATCAGCTAACCGTACTTCATCTAGATCTCGATACGTTGGTCACGCACCCTGACTATCAACGCTGCGGAGCTGGCTCAATGCTTATGAAATTTGGCTGTGATCTAGCAGACAAGGACGGAGTTGCAGCGTATGTGGATGCAAGCAAGTCTGGGGCCGGACTTTACAAACGTTTTGGGTTTGTGGATGAGAGCTTACCCGGTTCTGGCGACGTCGCTTCCATGGTTCGACGATAACGCCCGACGGTCTTTGTAACCTGGGCTCTGCCGCTGCAACGTTGTAAGGATCAAGAATTACTGAATAAAGCATAACCTACTCATACATCGAAGTTGAAGCTACTAAGACATGCCCTTTGACATATTGTCGTTGCCAAATGGCTGAAAATCGATAGAGGTTGAGGGAGAACTAATCAAATCTGTTTTGGGTGAGATCGGTAGTAGGATGAAGAGGCAGACTAATATTCGCGATACAGAACAGCCTTACCGGAGATAATCGGGGAAATACCATACCACGTTTTGTCCCGAGATCTCACGTCGCACAAGCCAACAATACAGGGTCCATCCTAGCAAGAATATTCTACGACTGCAAGACATGTCAACTGCCGGGACGTTACCCACTACTGGTGATAGGCGAAGATACGGCCTTTCTTGGCTTGAAGCCTCTTCCGCTAGTTGTAGCCTGGTCTTCAAATGATAGGTGAAGATACGGCCTGTGCCGCTTGGAAATATTTTGTAGAGGCTGCTTCCTGTCTTTCCTGTGATAGGCGAAGATACGAGAATCGCGTTGCCTGTCGTTTTTTCAGAAGCAAACGGATTTTATTAGAAAGAAACACTAGTAATAGGTCTCGCTAATCCTTTCTAATTCCCTGTGTACTGAAATGCTTCCACTTCAGAATCCAGCGTTCAGAGGCCTAGGCTGAGTGATGGAACATCAGCGTCATTTTCAACAGCAGGATAGCTGGAAGCGACATACTGATAATTTCGAGCCGGGTAAACATAGCAAAGCGTCTTGCGCTTGAGTATCAAGAGCTAGATGCAAGTTAGAGAAATCTTATACTCATCAATATATTCTCATTCGGTGAAGTATCATGCGATTCAGTAAGGTATACATTGTTCGAAGCAGTGCCACTTTTGTAGCATTGTGAGCTGCTATGCTGTATCGAAGTAAACTAAGTTATAGTATTAAACTCAATGGAATTTTCTTTCGTGAGCCTTGTGGAGGTTTTGCGGCTAGGGATAAGCTCTTGAATAGTAGACGTGACCTGCGATGGTCTTCTCTATTTCATCAACACTCGTTTCGTTCCATTGTATAGCGACAGCGGACCCTCTCATTATTCAATTTCATATACTATGGAAGCAAAATAGCGTAGATATAGTTTGGATCTCCTGATTACCCGTCATCTTTACGATGCTATCGTCCAGGTCTCTCTACCGGCGAACTCTACCTGTCCCATCGCATAGCCCCGATCCTGGTGGAATATCTTAGATTACCAAAGCCTTGTAAAACCGGATTCCGAATTTTAAACACAGTTTTTAATCAGGTCTCCTCTAAGGTCCAGCCCCCGGCCATCTCATACCGTGTAACCAATCATCGATGCATCGTCGCATCCAATTGCTGACATCTGTATGTCGGTTCCTCAATAATCCGAACCGAGGTCACGTCAAACGCGAGATATTCCCCTCTTCGTAGTACATCTTCATTCAATGCCATCATGAACTCCTTGGTCGGCGGAGTCACGGGGCATCATCGCCTTCGTACTCAATGCGGTATCTGCAGCAGGGTATTGTTGGCTGGCGCGAGCTTTGTGGCTTGTTAGTTTTGACATCACTCTTCTCATGTTATTCCATCAGCTAACAGCAAGTTTGCAGTGCTAGGTGACGGTCTTGAGCCAGAATCAGGGATTTGTCTAGACCGTGCGGTATTCCCCGACTCTCGGAGCATCAGAGTTGGCACCATAGTCATTTGCTGGGCACCGAGCTGCAGGCGATGCACAGATGCTACCGAGGCAGTAGGCTTGCATTCTACGTGCCTGAGTCTGTTCAAAGAACACTGCAGAATCGACAAGGCGGTCGACAGATTGTGGATAACAATCGGCAAGAGGAATCTCTGGCAACGTGCTCCAATGCTTCAACTGGACCGTGAAACAGGACTTGACATCGAAATTGTCCGCGAGAATGCAGAAGCTTACGGTATTCGACTATTGAAGCTCCTGCCAGCAGAGCTCATCCAAATGATACAAGAGTACAGTGATTCGGCAACGTTCTGGCGCTACATCCATGCTCTCAGCATAGCCCGGGAATTGTCCCGCTTACAGTCCGATGCCGCTCCGCCGGTTACTTCAATACCTTTGTGTAATATCCTATCTTGGACACGAGGAGATTGTGCTGCTGTGCTATCAAGCGACTGCCCGCCAGTAGTACGCTTGACTCTTGATCACAGGGGCATACGTATGATAGAACGGTTATCAAAATCATCATACCATCCCAAACGCTCGGATAAGGAGGCATTCGTCATTGCACCAGCGATTTGCTTTCAGGATGTTGTGGCTGTGCTAAAGGTGACGAGGTTGCTCTGGATATTGCCATGATCTGAACTGACCAGGGCACCCAGTTTCACGTATTGCGACTTGAGCTCCCTGCATCTTTGTTGGGGTTTCACATCTGGGATACCCCCAGCCCCCCCGGTATTGAGGACTGCGACTTTTATGGCCGCGTGACACCGTCCATGCAGTTCAAGACCACCAACTTACGCAGTGTAACAGGCCTCACGTTTTTCTTCTCTTTCAGCAAGCTATACGCAATACATGCGCATACGCATGCGAGGCCTTATGCAACGAAAACTTATGACCGACTTCCTGCGAAAAGAAAGGAAAGCATCGTATGGATATACCTACCGATGCCGAGAGATGAAGAAATCACGGCGATCGCGATGCGGTTGAAAGTTGAAGGGGGAGGGGCCACAACGCAGAAGCCCTTTTTCATGGTGACATCTTCCTTTCGTGATTAACTTGACTGTACTAATGAAAATAGATTCGTACAAAGCTAGCCGGGGATGTGTATGCTGGCCCATGCCATCTTAGGCAGCACAGAGATATCGTTCTCAGCCAGTCAAGTCCGGAGCTGCTCATTCACAATGTTGCAGACGTCGGACCAGCTACTGTGTTCGGAACATATCCGCGGAAGCAGCAACGCGATACCCTGCCGCCGTTCAACAACCGCTGGCCGAATATGGATCCTCTCCTTCATCTCATGTTTGAGCATATGTATCTTTCCGTGGCGCCATTGAAAGACGTGACTGTCGTTCAGGTTCTGGAAGACGAAAACTTTGAATGCAAGGGTATGATATTCGACTATAGTAATGGCGCTCAGAGAGCCTTGGGGGACTGTAGATTTGGCCACTATCGCATCAAGGAATATCTGAGCCCACGGCGTTTGTGCTACTGTCATGTCCAGTCTACTCCTGCGATAGTGCGAGGCTTTCACGTCGAGATTGGAAGTGAATCGGACCATGCACACAGCGGCGATGATTGGAAGTGCTCGGAGATGGAAGGGAATATCGAGTTTTGGTTCTCCAAGGAACATTCGGTCATCGTCTGCGGTCTTCCACTCCATTGAGAGCACAACAGCGCCTTAATGGGTCTGGATACTTGGCGGTCGTGTGTTTCCTTGGCGATTGCTTTAGTTTCGTCTTGATCGGCAGATATGCAGATGCAGAGATCCCCAGTTCACTGCTAGTACACGTCAGTGTATGATGATCCTCAAGTGCGAAATCGTGATCCAGCTGGAGTCATAGGAAGTCAAGATCGCCCAGCTCAGCACGGACTTGTCAGCTTGTCAACACCAACAATGGGGAAGTAGCCCAGTTGGCGTGATAAGATATGTACGCCAAGAAGCGGTCGATCAAGGGTTGCATCAAAGCTCGGCTTTATAGACAATTCTGTGGTCGACAAACGCGGCTCGCTGCATATGATGTGATATTTGCAAAACACAGATTGAACAGTGATCGTCCGATGACCTGATCCAAACGGTCTAGTATGACGCCAAACTCACTGCACACTTTTCTACATTAGGCTTTGTGATCTTCATTCCCGGACGTCAAGTCCGGCTAGTCCAGCGTCTGTCCAATAAAGAAGTGGTAATAATCAGCCCCATTGACATTGCCAATTCAATAGTCTGAGACTGGACAGGCGCCAAGCAGACGGGCTTGATGTCAGCTGTGGAATTGCCTACAGCCGTTGCAATCCTGACGCTGTCATTTTGACACTTTCGCAGCGCAGCAGTCTCACAGAGGCCAGCTTTGTGCGCGTCATACCTGCAGCCACGCCAATATGAAAGAATTGAAAAGTGATGAGCATTCTACCTACAGGAGTAGGCCATAGTTACTACGTCAGCCGTTGAGCATTCCCCAGGTTTACATTACATCCACCATCCCCGTTACTTTTTGCGTTCCCTGTTTTTCACTCACACCAGATTTCCTCTTTCTGCTTAATCCTCCCTTTCAGGGTCCAGGCCTTGAAGAAAACGAACCAGTCATCGGGCGCGAAAATCCACGACGTTGCGAAAATGGCATCCGCTGCTGAAGTTCAGGGTGCGAATGGCTTCAATGGCCACCACCAACATAAACGGCAGAGAACCCATCTTAGCGAAGTCGGCACTCACATGGTAGCGGCGTCTGGCGAATTCGTTGGTACTTTCTTCTTCTTATACTTTGGCTATGCCGGCAACATTATCGCCGTTCTTCAAGAGCCTGCCACCGGGCCTAATGGCACATTGGCCAACAACACCATTATCTGGATCGCAATGGCATACGGTTTCTCCCTCCTAGTCAACGTCTGGGCCTTTTACCGAATCAGCGGTGGACTGTTTAATCCCGCGGTAAGCTGTTTCACTCGTTGACAAGCTTGATATGCTGACGGCTCTGCACGTAGGTCACCTTTGGTCTCTGTCTGGCTGGCCAACTGCCATGGATGCGAGCGCTGTACCTATTCCCAGCTCAGCTCATCGCTTCGATGTGCGCAGGTGGTCTAGTCGAAGCCATGTTCCCCGGTAGTGCCTCGCAGGCAAACACCACGCTCGGTCCCAATACTTCGATAGCACAAGGTGTCTTTCTTGAGATGTTCTTTACAGCTCAATTGGTCTTTGTCGTCTTGATGCTTGCAGCGGAGAAATCCCGCGATACGTTTCTCGCGCCGATTGGCATTGGTCTCTCTGTTTTTGTGGCCCTCATTCCAGGTAGGAAACCTCCCTTGTTATTACTTCTTGGCATGTTGTTGACGATCGCAATCTAGGTGTCTTTGTTACAGGCGGATCGTTAAATCCAGTACGGTCTTTTGGCTGCGCTGTCGGTGGCAGAGACTTTCCTGGTTATCACTGGCTCTACTGGGTCGGACCTCTTCTTGGTGGTGCTCTTGCTGCTGGCTACTTCAGGCTTGTCAAGATGATGCACTACGAGGAAGCAAACCCAGGGCAGGACAGTCCAGTCGAAGTCTAGGAGGCGGCGACAGAGCATCAGTATGTTTGAGCAGTAGTAGTGGCCTAGGTTTGTGTTTGAGACAACAATCTGCCACTTGTCATTTACATCAATGGCAATATCATGAAGGGCTGTACACGGTAATAATTTGACGGAGCTGATAATGAAGCATTATGACCAATTGATCAATCACCGGATGGTAAATTAAAGACTCAAATCTCGCTCAAACCCAAGAATTGCCATGATTAACCCTTTCTAAACATTTAATATACACCAAATAACCCATGTAAAGACCTAAAATCACGCTTTGAGTACCAATGGTCCCTGTTCATCTTGGAACACAACATCCCACCAATTCTGTTTCTCTTTCTTGGCCCAACTTGACGTGCAAACGGTGTCAAAGTCGGTATTGACCATACCGCGCTGAGCAGGCATGAACCGCCTGATAGTTCGGTATGCCTCGAGACCCCAGTAGATAGCCCGACCTTCGGGGATCTCGACCCTGCCCAGAGGCTGCTGTCGGCGCTGAGTGAGCTGCGCGTTGACAAGCTGGCGGAGGTAGGGGAAGAACCACATGCGGTCCCACCACAAGACTCTTCGGGTCTTGAGGTTGTTGATGTGGGCGTTGTGATGGATGTTGATGGGGATGGCGGTGGTGAAGAAGTCGGCGTACAAAGTCATGTCGCCCCAGTTCAATGTGCGTCGGTCCTCTTCTGAGAGAATGCGCGCAAGGGGATTTGTCGCATTGGCAATCTCCTCGGGGACAGCAGTCAGACGAACGGGCTCAATCTCGAGCTCTCGAGATCGCTCGGCAATATATGTCTGGTTGTTGAGTGTCAGGATATCGCCATCATCTTCTTCGAAGACAGTGGGAATGGAGATGGTCTGGTTGTAGTCGAGACCGACGTGGAACTCGAATTGATCGCGGACCATAGTGGAAACATTGTGAGAGGGATCAATGGCATCGCCAAGCTCGCGTCGCCATGTGCGCCACATCTCTTGCTCTCCCCAGATCTCACCAAAGAAGCCCTGGTCACTGTAGAAGTGGTCGCCCTGCTCGGCCTTTCCAAGCTCGTAACGCTCTTGGGCGCGACGGAAATACTTTCGCATATCGCCGACGGGTCCAATGAAGGCACCACTGTTGATGTACTTGGGTCGGACGTCGACCATGCGCAAGTTGGGATCTTGGTCTGTCTCGGGTCCGTAGAGATCCTCTCGGAGAGGGGACTCTGGGAGGGCATCGCAGTGCAGGTTGGAACCGGACTTGGCGCGAGGCCAGCACCTCTTTTGGGCGGACACCATGATGGTCTGCTTCATAGGCATCTCAGACTTGTGTGGCCATTGAGCGCGAAGACGAGCGTTGGCCTCTTCGTTGAGAGCATGGTAGCGCCAGAGGAGTACACTTGGGGGGAGCTGGAACCAAGAGTCGGCGCTGTCTGCGACCATGATAAGGTCATCCTCGTTCAAGTGGTCCTTGCTTGAGCTGCCTTGACGAGAGCTCCAGTCAAGATAATCGAGGACACCAGCGATCTTGGCGAGATGCGAACCACTCTTGCCCCAGTTCAGGATAACGGGGGCGGGATATCCAAGGGCAACCGCTGTAACAATGGCCTTGCAGACGTTGACACCGGGGGCGTTGGCTGGGAGGAGGATGACGAGACGGCGGTTGAAGATGTTGCCGGCCTTCTTGGGAGGCTTTACCATGACGGGGATGCCAGCGGGCGAGGCGGGGGAAACGGGTGAAGCGGGTGAAGCGACAGGCGAGCTTGCATCTTGAGTTTCGCCCATCTCGAATACATCGGCCGTTCCATCGGAGAGGTATTGTCGGCCCTGCAATCGTCAGTCAATTGAAGATCCCATCGGTGGTTGCGACGCTGCTTACCTCTAGAGCTGCAAGAGCCAAAAACGTAGGAATAAGAAGAATTGCTGCCAGCACGAGCAAGAACCCTCTTGTTGACAATCGCAAGAACCTCCTTGGCATTATCTGAGTGGTCTCAGTCTTATCCTTGACGACATTCGTTGTCGGCAATTCTTGGTAACCGCCGCTGAACATTTGGCGGAACCAGCCGGCACCCTCGTTAGTGCCTGTCATGTTGAGAGAGAGAGGAAGCAGATTGATTCAGATCAGTAACAAAACTGACCAAGCTTAACCTGCGCTTCAAAAGAGCGTTTAAATGAATGAATGAATGGATGATCGAACGAAGGACGTCGAGGGGCAAGCCGAGGGGTCCCGCTGTGACATGACTATATACCAGGGAGTTCAACGGTGCTAGATGCGCAGAAAAGGAGAAAAAAAGCCACTGGAATTTCCAGACCCTCCCTTGCACGCAGTCCATTCCCTCACCAATTGCACATTATTGGACTGATTAAATCACTGGCATATCGCCACAAACAGGTACCTCTGCCCATTTTGCCAGGGAAAAAGGGACGAAGTGGCTTGCCAAGATCTTGGTCTGTTGAATTATCGATTCAAGGGAGGGAAAAAAAGAATACCAGAAGGAAAACTGACTCCACCTGTGCATGGCGCTATCGCCGACCTAAACCCGCCTAGAATTAATTACTTTTGGGCGATGTCTCAGCCCCGGAGGCTAAAATCAGGGGTTGGACTCAGCGCCGTTTTAGCGTGACGAGCGCTACACAGCAGCGGTCTAACGGACAAGCTTAATTTTACAGCGCCAAAACATCGCTGTCGCCCAAAGGATCATGATGGGAGCGACATAGGGTCTGCCAAGCAGACGATTGTTGATCTCGTGAAACAAATCTCCAGTCTTGAAGATTAAGTCTGAGCACAGGAGGAATAGTTGCTGGAAAGATGGAGCTTGAGAGATTGCTATAAAGTTGCCAGCCCCGACCTAGAGTTTAATCAGTTCGCGATGTGATTATTGAGGTCAACATTCTTCCCTTGCCCCGGTCAACTCGAGCCCACAAACCTCAGCAACCTGATGTTTCCTGTCTGCTCTTTAGCATCATAACAAGTTCACATCAACGTATTTCGTTGTCTTGCCCTCACAGTTAATCGTCAGATACCCACGGCAGGTCTGCCTACAACATGACCTCGTCAACTGCACGTTTCTGTCATTTCTTGGCCAGCTCTATCATCAACGCAAGAAGCCATCTCGCTTCTACATCGTCGAGCGTCTAACTCAGTCCAGGCGCCCGACGTTTTTCTTCTGTCACTGCCCCCTCCCTGTCTTCAGGTGCGCCATCTTCCCCAAGCTATTGGCATTAGTGCCCGACCGGCCTTCGCAACACATACAGGAACAGGAAAACGTCGCAGACCTCATGATGATCCTTATCAAGCAGCAGAAAATGTCAATTGAGTCTAACCAGAGACTAAAAAAAAAATCATCGCTACTCCAACGCTATGACTATCGCTAATGAGACCACATTTTAAGGCTGAAATGCATCCAGGTTATTCGCTCCGATCTGAACTCCTTGCATTCTTGGTACAGTATCAGAAATTCCTCCGGACGCGAGGGAGACGAGGGAAGTGTCTGATGTCTGAGACCTCGCCAATCATGACTCCCTTGGACGTCTCCCCCGTTAAACATGATTTAAGCATGTATCGGGATCGCCTGATGCTCAAATCGCGAGAAGGAAGATTGAGATTCCGATCTTATCGTGTTTCGGGCAGCGCCCACATCCCGCAAGTACAGGGCCATGGGAAATGGGCGATCGGCCTGCGTCCAGAACCCCTCCCCACTAACTGCGCGCCGACGATATTCGCGTGCCCCCTGAATTAACCCCTCCACGTCCTTTCGCTCCGACGTGCGCTTGTCCCATTTTAATCTCAGCGCGTTGAAATCGTCGCTGACCAATATTGGTGCTCTGACTGTTCCGTCTGAGGATTGTGATGAAGACAAGAGGAGTTTGTATGTCTCAAGCGTGAGGAATGGGCTGTAGACAAGTGTCTCCTCGTCCATCATCTGTCCAGCCTCACCCAGGTTCGCAATTGACGGTGTTTTTAGTACGGAGATATCGAGGCTCTGGAGAAAGGTCTCGTCGGCAGCTGTGAATGTTGGGTCTTGGGCGTAAATTCTCAATTTCCTCTTATCGCCCGTTGATAAAGTTAGATGAGATGCGATGGCCATCAGCACGACCAATTGTTTGATGCGTCGCTGTTGGTCCTTAGCGTCCAACAAGCTGCCGAGACCCAGCGAAACAATCTTGGTGATGCGCGGTCGGTTTTTTGTTCGCAACATGTCTTCAATTGTCTTGGCCAGGGCGGATTGGTTGTAAATGTCCCTGGCATCTTCGTATAATCTATATAATTGCTGGAGTTGTTTGCCAGATCCGTTGCCTTTTCTTGAAGTTTGCGACTTTTTGCTGGGCGTGTAATGATCTGCACTTGTTAACAGTCTGGTCCCAGGGCCCCTAATTGAGAAGCTCACCATCGCCATCGGCAACCTGCATTTTCTTTGAGTGTCGCATCTTTACTGAAGTACTCTTTGTAGTATTTTGTGTTTGTAACATTAAATTTTTTGGCGTTTTGGACAATTCAAGAGATGCTTTGGGCTGTTTGGAAGTGATTGATGATTGTTTATTGTATTCAACCTGAGGGCAAGCCTGCTTCTATTTAACATACCACTGGGCATTCACCCTTTGATGTATCTATCTTGGACATGCCTATTCTGTATCTGCCATTGCGTGCTCGGTGTTCGGTCTCTTGCTGCGCCTGTCAGCAAGGCCTTTGTAATCCTCTCGGACAACGATGCCGTCCGCATAAGCAGATTTTGGTGGAGGATGGGTTTGACAGCAGCTGCAACAATTTCTAAGCTAACGGCCGCTAACCAACTTCGGATCAACGTTACAAATCGAACAGGATGACAAAAGCTTCGATGACGACAAATCCGGGCTTATCGTGGAATTGACTCATTAAGATGGTTCTGTTGGATGAGATGCTCAGGAATAAGTTCAGAGAAAATCTAGTTTCGTCTCATCTATCCACTTTCCGACATTGAAATCCATCAATAATTCTCGCTATTCCATATGGCAGATTCAGCAGTGAGCAGTCTCTGTCACAGAGATCTACCCTTATCGCATTAGCAGACGATAAGTTATCCACGATAAGGAAGATGACACGGCTACCGGCTCTCATCTGCAACATCATTATGGCTATTCGGCAGGTGAGTCACTTTGAATCATCAAGATACCATTCCTATAATCTCTTTTCGTATTAGTCGTGACTCACGAGATAAATTCGACCTCAAAAGTTCAATCCTTCGAGCCATCGCAGATTGCGCACCTCGGACATTCCAAAGTCCGATGTTTCACTCGCCAATCTTGGCTCACTCACTTCCCCGAGCCTTCGCATTCGATTCCATTGACAAAGCTCGTTCTTACAACTGCAGATCCAGCTTCCTCAATATGATGCTTCTTGTCTTCCACATTTTTAAATTGTTAAAAGAGGTTGGACTTGTCAAAAAACCTGATCGCACGAGCCTTGTTCGGCCAGAAGGCAAAAGATAACAAAAGATACTCGACTAACAGACTCTGGTGTGAAAGACATCAGTTGATGTTAGTGTTACATCGTCTTGTATATCCACACAATCTGGGCAATTGATTTCAACAGAAAAGTAATATCATGGACTATTCCACTGCGACTTTTCAACAGCTAATCGTACACTATCTCAATCCAAGTTCTTTACATTTACGCTCTAGCTGAACCGGCCATCTGCCCATGGAACCTTCATGCCCATAAACGACGACCGCGATGACTTTCTCACCGGCTCTTGATTCTGCTGTCCGTAGTTCGCAGGTCCAGGTGGCGCGTAAGGCACAAAACCAGGATCAGGTGTAGTCTGGCTCGGCGGCGTATACGTCTCCGGGGGTGAAAGCGAGGGAAGATTCTCCGGTGGAGGAGTCTGTTGCTGCATCGGTTGATACGCCTGGAATGCATTCGCCAATGATCCGGGAGGAGTCGAGTGTCGCACGTTCTCTCCACCTCCGCCGGGTTGGTACGGTCTGTACATAGCAGGCTTGGCACCCGTGATAGGTTTCCTTCTTATAGGCCCCTTCGACTGTTCGTTTGTCGGTGTGATCAGCTCAGACTGACGCTTGTACAGTGGATTTGGGCTAAAGTCGAGGATGTCTTGGGCAGGGCTGTATAGGTCTGCGAAAGAGTTGGATGAAGGGCCAGATGGCGTGATAGATGGTCTAGCTATCGGTGATGCGATATGGTGACTCGGGGTATCATCCGCCACGATCTTCTCAGAAGCAAAACTGACAGATGGAACAGCTCTCTGAGTTTGGGCCTCAGGCGATTCTGGTTCGTAGATTGAACTTCTCCTACTCTCCTCTTGCATCGGCTTCGGGTCATCGTAGTTGAGCTCCTGCTTCTGGTTCTGCACGCTTCGAATCACTGCAGTGATGGAAGCATCGCCAGAAACCATCGCAACCCTGATTGCCTCCATTATGTCCGATATGTGGTTAGTCAGGATTTTGACGCATTCTTCTCTGCCCGCCTCAAGGGCCTTTTGCAATGCATTGAGACCTGCCTTGTTCCTGACCAATACATCAGCCCCACGATCAAGCAGGAACTGAACAGATTCATGATCACCGCTCCATGCTGTGAGGATAAGTGCAGTGTCTCCTTCGTTATCAGCATGATTGATATCGGCACCTGCGTCCAACAACAGGCGAATCGAGTCAAGAGGAAGATATATCGCTGTATATGTCAGAGGAGTCGAGTTATACTCTCCTCCGACAACCGTCACATCTGCCTTGGCTCCCAGCAGCTTCTTGAAGATAGCTTCTTCACCTTTGCTTGCCGCAGCGATGATGGGATGAGAGAACTCGCCTCCTCCAAGGTTAGGATCAGCGCCATGCTCGAGGAGAATATCGACAATATCTCCTTTGCCAGACTCAACGGCCGCCTGCAAAGCGGTACACTTGGGCATGTTGGCATTGGTCGTAGTTGCGTTGACGTTGGCCCCACGCTCCAAGAGAAGGTTGACAACTTCGACATGACCTTGGTCCGCAGCAGTCTGGAGAGCCCATCCGTCTGCGGAGTTGATATTAGCACCAGCATCGAGAAGCAGCTTGATTATCTCGATGGTGCCGTCAAAAGAAGCCGCTGTCAAGGCATTCCCGTATCTGTAAGTCACGGTCAGCTCGTTCTACCTCTCAATCATCTCAACCAAGACTTACAGTTCGCCAGTGGCATTCGCGTTGGCTCCATATCTCAATAGCAACTCCACCGTCCTCTGATTCTCAAAGTCTGTGGCTTCATACAAGGACTCATCCAGCGCCTCAGGCGAGATATTACCCTGTGAATACTCCCACATAGCTCCCAAGATACGAATCTCGTCATCGCCATCTTCTCCCTGCGCGGTTTGTAGGAAGGTTTTGTCACAGTTCAAGCCAGGACAATGATCCAGGATCAACGAGACGATCGCCCAATGGTCCCCAAAAGATGCTCCATCGAGGGCGTCCTGTTTGAACTGCTGGTTGTGTTCAAAGTCATGGAATAGCCGCGAGAAAGCTTCAAATCGACCGTATTCTGCTGCTTTGACAAGGGCGATGCCGAACTCTTCAGCAGGTAGTTTGTCGGAATACTCCTTGATCAGAAACTCGAACACTGCAAGGTCAGCCCTCATAGCTGCTAGAGCCAAAGGTGATGTAATGACCTCCTCCTCTTCATCGGAGTCAGAGTCGGAATCTGAGCCCGACTCTGAACCCTCGTCCTTGTCACTCTCCTCACCCGCATCGTTATTCGTAGCTTCCTCGTCGTTAGCCTCTCCCTCGTCATTCTCCCCCTCAGCCTTGTCGTCTTCATCTTCATCATCCTGAGTGACGAGCGAGACATTATGAGTTACCAGAAGCTTGACGGCTTCAGTGTTTCCAGACTGAATAGCCGCACAGATTACACCTCCGTACGCACCGCAGCTAGCATTCGGATTCGCTCCCCGTTGTAGTAGCTTACTCATAACCTTGACGTTTCCTTCGGCTGCTGCTCTGTGCAAAGGAGTTATAAGATTGCCCTTGATGCCTTCGTCGATATTGGCTCCTCTGTCAAGAAGCTCCTCAGCAATGTCATCATGCCCAAAGGCGGCTGCATAATGCAGCTACGTAATGTCAGCACATACACGCTACGGCTTAAAGTCTCATAGTTTCTTGCCTCCGCAGAACGTCATCACTTACCGGAGTGTTATAGTCTGAGTCCATCGCGTTTTTGTCCTCATCAAAACCATGATCCATCAAAGCCGCGACTAGGTCTCTAAATCCAATCGTAGCAGCAACATGAAGTCCTGTCAACTTCTCCCGAGCATAGTAAGCAAAGGAGCCGGTAAGTCGGTTGTGTTCAGTCAACCAACGACGTCGAATAATGGAATCCGCCTGCCAGAACTTTTCCTCCAGGCTCAGCGCTTCTGCAAGATCAGCAGTCGCTTGGCTGGCGTGAGATAGCCAGTGTGTAACAGCATAGGCCAGTGCTATGTCCTTGAGATATGGCGCTTCAGGGTCTTCATCCACCTCTTCTTCTTCATCTTCCTCATCACTTGACTCCTCCGAGGCGACAGAGGCGTTGTCGTTTTGAGACTCATCGTCGTTCTGAGATTCATTTTCGGATTCCTCTTCATCCTCTTTCTGGATAACTTCTTGGTCGTTTGCTTCTGGTTCTCCCGAGGCAACACTCTCTCCGTTATTTGGGCTGGCTTCTATAGCACCAGCAACCTCACCCACCGCTCCGTCTATTTGCTGAGGAACATCGGAAAGCGGAAAGTCAAAGGTCTCTAGAATATGACTGAACGCTCGGAAACCCAGAATACCATGCTGTAGCTTGATATCTTCGCTGGTGAGACCAAGCAGCATGTGTGCATGCTCAAGAAGATGGGTCTTGACCACTGGCTCAGTAAAGCACACCGTCTTCTCTTGGAGGCCATTTTCTTTCAGTACGATTAATGGTCTACACTTCTGGATCAGATCATGTAGCTCTGAAACTTCCGCTGGTGAAGAGTCAAGACCAGCAAGAAGACCAAGCTCAGCCTCAGTTGGATCTTGATAAGTAAGGACCAAAACACGAAGCATTTCCTTGATCTCCCCGGCCTTACCCCGGTTGTTGTCAAACACTTGTTTCCATGCAGAAGTGAGCAGAGCGTCTAATTCTTGTGGGATGACTTCGAGAAGACGACGGACTTGGAGGTCATTCTGATGCTGAGGAAGCTCCTCGAGATGGTCACATGTAATGTCAATCCACTGCGTGTTTTGAGCCCGCTTGCCAATAACACTGCTAGCAAAGTATGCAAGAGCTCTGCTATACTTCTTATGCTCGATCAGTTCCAGCACCTTGTTCTGTGCGTGCCTGCGAAGCTCGAGCTGGACTTGGTCTCCATATTTTGCGTCTTCAAGATCAACCAGTCGGACGGTATCCCTCTTCAAAGCCCGGTCAATGTCCCAAGATTGGCCACTTGTGATCATCCATCGAACCAGCGGGCGTCTTCCGGTACCGTCATGCTCAACCTCCGAGCTGAGCAGGGTTAAGAGAGTGTTTGTAGACACGGCATCTTGTGAGAGGGATTCGATGTTGTTGATGACAAAGTACACCCTGGCCCCAGTAAACACATCGTCAGCGAGGATATCTTGAAGGACCTGCCATAAGTTCTCAACAGTCAAAAGAGGCTGTGTTTCTCGACCTTTCTTCTTGAGAAGAAACTTGGCATGCGTCGCCAGAAGTCCCTGCCGTTCCAAAAGTTGGCGAATGAGAGCTTTCAATAGACTCTCAGCTGATCCATAATCGGGCGTCTTGTCGCAGAAGAAGTAAGAAAGATAGTTTCGTGATGAGCCCGTGTACGGTTCGTCGGTGATCTCCTCTTCGTATACCTCCTCGTCCTTGGTCAACTCTTCAATCTTTTCAATGGCTGATAATGCGGCGCTTGTTTTGCCGCGACCATCACGGCCACGGACCCAGAGACAATCTTCCTTCTTGACAAGCGAACTGTCCTCGCCCTCACTAGGCTTGGCTAACCAGCCCAGAAACTCTGGCTCTTTAGAGAACCACGGGGAGGTGGTTGTGTTCTGAGCAATGCTTTCCCTCTTGCTTTGGACTGGTGCACCTTCTAGAGTTCGTAAAGCAAGGTTTATAGTGGCTGGATCAGTGCGTCTTGTTGCATTGTGTCGATTCTTGACACGCAGATGTGAGCCGTTGATAAGTCGTTTCAAAGGTCCTCGGACTAGTGTGTAACGTTCATCCTTGGAGCTATCAAACTTGACCAAGTCTCGATGATTGGCAGCTAAGCCCATCGTCTCCATCACACCATCCAAGATGGAGGAGTCTCTCGTGACAAACTCCGCATACTTCTTGGGCATCGGAATGCTCAGAGCCGATAAGAACTGAGGCATCCCAGAGAGATCCTTAATCGTCGTAGGGTGCTCTTCATAGAAACCACAGAGCTCGATTTTAGGCGTTGTCTTGATTACCAGTCTCACGAACTCCTTCCGAAGCTCAGCCAGACTTTCGTCGTCTGGCCTCATGAGCTCGAGCAGTTTGGAGGTTGTTGCATGGCCAAGTTTCTCTCCAACTGAGGAAAGCATGCATGCCAGAGAAGCTGCTTCAGCGCCCTTGAACGGTGTTCCAAAGAATGCGCAACCGGCTATGTCTTCGAACATGTTTGGGAAGAGATCTTGTCTCGTTGCAGCGATACATATAGCCTGGCAAAATCAGAACAAGTAGACAACGTCGAAACGACGAATCATACCTTGGCTATGACAAGTCCTCCCATACTGTGCCCAATAAACGTGATTGGACGAGGAATGGCCATGTTCTAGAGTACTCGTCAGACTAAACTCTTGAGCTAAGTCGAAAGACGTGAAAACAAACCTCTCTACTCATCTTCAATCCTTCGAGCAGAGTCTGGGCCAGGTTGCCAAGAAACTGCTTCACCTTGATGGAACCAGTCCATGAGGATTCACTGTGATACAGAAGAATTCTAGCATTTGGAAAGTCGCGAGCTATGCCCTCCTCACTGGCCCAATTAAAATCGCTCGTAGTCGATTTGAAGCTCAGCAAAGGATGAGCTCCTAAACCTGGCACAAAAACAATACTATTGACGTGTTGGTGAGTCCATTGCTTCAGTAGTCATTTTTTTGGGCTGATGCTTACTCCATATCGGTCTTTCTGGTTGAGTCCGGCTCTGGATAGAGCTGTTTGATCCCCTGCTCAACATTCTCGTAGCCCTTCTTCTGCTTAGGAGCAGCCCCAGGAGGGCCGCCGCGTCGCGTTGCTGTTCTACGAAGCGACATATTGGCCAATTCGATCAGAAAAGTACTTGGCGTTCGTTGTTGGTGTTGATCTGACAACGTTCACGCCTCCTAATTTTCGTCTTACGGAGGAGTAGGTACTCCCGTTTCATTCTTGGCCCCCACATCTTGGCTTACTGGGGGTCTATGTATGTCAGCATCTGCTGAGCTTTTTAACTCGGCGTTATGCGCTTAACATTCATCGTCCAGAGTAAGCACTTAGACAGGCGATACCTCGTTAGTGCCTCATCGATTGTCCATGGTGCCACTGCCCGGTCTGGTTGCTCCTTTGGGCTGAGACGCAGGGTGTGCCTAATTAAAGAAATTGGACAGTCAGCAGGGCGCAGCGGCCTGTCCCCTTTTCCCGAGGTGAAATCCGTGGGCACAGAGCGGGCCGTGTGATCAAGATAATGGGGAACGCCGCTTACAGCCCAATCATGGATGGTGCTATCGGCCTTGAGAGCAGGGGTTGCCTACCAGCCTTATGACTGACCCTTGCTTGGTAATGGTCAGCTCTAATTTCCACTCTTTTCTCTGTGTTTACGCGAGGTTTCCAAGAGACTCACCATCCTCGGGGCATTCGTTCTCTATTTATGCTCCTTGAGAAACTTAAATCTTACGCCGTGTCATTGAATCTAACATCTCACTATGGCTAGTCCACCGCCGCCATTCACGGTCCGCATCTTACAAAAGGACTTCCTTAGCGACGGCTTGGAGTCCAAGGATGAGTTCAATAGCCTCCTCCCTGCGAGCAACCGCTTCAACGATGATATTGTCGTTCCTACATCGGACCCCAACTTCCTAGAGCGGGAACTATCGGTTTCGCGCCTCAATGACGTACAAGAATGGCTCTGGGCTTGCGGCCGCCCAATGCCGCCCCGGCCACTTCATCACCAACGGCTCATCTCGCGAGAGATCGTCATCAGCGAGCTCTCTGAGCTGCACATGATCTGGTGGAGAAATCGTATTTTTCTCAAGCCTTTACCGGCTTATCTCCTTGATCCCGACTTCTGGGTCAGCAACATCAGCGATACAGCCCATCTTGACGTGACCGAAGGCAACATTGATGCCTCCGCACGGGGATTTCTTTTCTCCTATGCTGCGCTCATCGCATACAAAAGCGACTTTCGCATCGCAAAAGAGCATGGATTACTGCCTGAGGAAGTGACATGGGAGGGCTGGAAAGCACTGACTGCTCAGGTTCTCGAGAATCACCGTTACGATCGCGTCAATCCGCGCTACTGGTACGGGGAGCTGCGGCTGAGCAGGCTGAACAAAGTCTACGCGCTTCGCAAAGGATATTTGCTGCGCGGCTACTCACGAGTCGCGTCGCATACAGTCTACGGCGATCTCATTCGCGACAATTTTTCGGTTCTTGCTGGTATTCTCGGTTATGTCGTGATCGCGCTCACGGCGATGCAGGTCGGATTGGGTGTTGATCGGTTGGTCGAGAACCAGGCGTTCCAGGATGTGAGTTACGGGTTGACGGTGTTTACATTAATTGTGCCGCTCATCGGAGCGCTGTTCATATTTTTCTTTGTGTTCATCATGATTGTCAGCAATTGGCGGGTCACCAAGGCGTTTGAGAGTCGACGGTTGAAGAAGATGAAGGTAAAACTCTTGCGGAAGAAGTAGACAAAGGAACAGTCGAACACAGTAAAATTGATGAAAAAAGGATTCCCAAATTCATGGTGGGTAAATGGCCGATAAAAATAATAAAGTAACTTTCTGTCGAGACAAAAGGATTGTTTGTCTGTGACCCTCTCAATCATGATCAGATGTGCCTGATGAAAAGAGCCCACGTCTCGTTGCAAGGATGATCACGCTGGGGATCGAACCCAGAATCTTCTGATTCGTAGTCAGACGCCTTGCCATTGGGCCACGCGACCTGCTTCTTTGGTATTGGCCGCTCAGATGAGGCTCTAGATCGCTGCAGCAAGCAGATTCACCAATCGAAGCATTGCTTAGGCAGTCACTTCCAGAATAAAATTCTCTATTGTTGTTTAAAATTCAATAATTTCGTAGCCTTAATAACGCCAGCCTAATAGATAATTACGGTCGAGACTTTCGATGGTGGACCAGCAGGCTGATCGGCGCATGCTGCTTGTCACACGGGAGGAAAATACAATAGACACTTCAGAAGCTGACACATCACATAGAAAGTAACAAAAATAAAGAGCCGGATCAACTAAATTATAATCTCTTTAAACTGTACATATAGTAACCTGTTTCATGGAGGTCAAGCACTGAAATCGCCCATTGCTACTACTGTGTAGGGTAAGGTCGATGAACGAAAGAGGCGCGGATGTATTCCGCCAACTTCCGCTCCTGAAACGATGTGGTCATCGTTGGACCACGGTAGAATATTGTCGCTTGCCGTCACGAAACGTCAAATTGCATTAAGAGACCCCTAAATGGTGATAAATCTCGATCAAAACGGCAGAGGACTGGGTCGAGGAACAGAATGTCCAGCACTCACTTGTTCCGCAAGATCCTGATGTAAGACGTCTTCGGTCAAACTTCGAGAATATTCTTCAGCAACTGATTATCTGGGTGCGCTCTGAAGATGAAATCACCATTATGGACTGGTTTAAACTTCCATACATTGACAGAGCTACAACTAGAAATTTTCGAGTGGCTCTTATACTAAGTTCTTTCTGCTGATTTATGCTTTCAGCCACAAGTTCTTATATACTCCAACCATGACGGGTTGGCCAACGCCATCCCCAGCGCCATGCCTCTGCGATCGCAACAAATCATAGGGAACTTGAACCTTGAGCCCCGAGGTCTTTTAAAGTTACCTCAGGTTCCATCAGAATTTACGCATCGTATGGTTATATCAATGTTCCGATTCGCGTGGGTGCCGGCAATATCAAAAGGACGCTGTCGAAACAGCCACCCCATCATCTTATTGGGACAATAAAACCCGGTGCAAATATCTCGGCGTCCATGACAAGCAAATTATACGTTGGATCCATGATAAATTCGCGTTGGGGGTATCTTCGAATCAAACAGCACGAGGCAACGATCAACAAGTCCGGCATACCGGACATCCACTACGACTTTGCACGACAGGGCGACGTATGCTCAAACTTTGGCGTGCTTGGTATTTAGAAGAACCCTGAGAAACTTTCTGATAATCAGAACTCACAGGAATCGTAGAGATGGTTGCCGCAATTACTTGAGGGACTTTTAATGGTATACCTGGGCACATTTCACCCCATGAACAAGCCCATTATCTTTCCAGTATACTGCACCGACAAGGGCTATGAGCTGACGGATTGTTTCAGAGATGGGTTAGCTCTACGGGACTTCCATGTTCATTCCTTAAATAAAGCGTGGCCACTATTGCAGTGCAGGGCATACGGGAAGGGATGATACACAACAGAAAATATAGCCATGAACCAAAAGTCAATAGTCTAATGGCCTACTAAGATATATAGACCCTGAATGAATCTTATTATTACTTAGAATAGAGGTCTTGGGCTTTCTTGCCACCACTAGCTCTCTTGCAGAATGTTCATACGCTTGCCAATTACATCGCCACGATGACCACCAAGGCAGCCCTGCCTTGGCTAAGACGACCGAGGAAGATGATCCCAGGACCATGATATCGATTAATACGTTTCCTATTATCATATGTTACACGCTAATGCGTCAATACCTCCAAAGCGTATCTTCTTTCGCAGCCTTGATCAGCCACTCACGGCAGACATAATCGACCCTTTTCGCGTGCATTGGTATCTCAATAGGCGAGACATCAAGAAGCCCAGCCGGGTCGTGAATATTTCCGCCTTCCGTGTCAATAATAGGCGAGCTAAACTCATGATTGACAATGACAATCTTCAAAGGTCGTGCATAGGTCGAGTCACCTCCAAACTCGGGGTTCCAAAGTTCGCTGCCAATAGACTGCTTGATGTTCCAAGTCTGAACACGAAGTAAATAAGGTCTTGTGATAACCAGATGCTCGATGTTTCGGTGTAGTGCAACATTGTGCCAGAGCCCTTCGTCACTGAGGTTGATGCTGAATCCAGCGACTTTTCGTAGCTTGGGCCAAATTTGGCTGACGTTGAGCTCACTCCTCCAGAACTCTAATGAAGGCAGGCCGCCTAAGGTGACGAATTCTTCGAGGTTGACCAACGCTTGTAGACCCCGAGAGAAGACTTGATCGATATGCGCATCGATGCTATGTTGCATAGCGATTCTGCGAAACGGCAGGTCAACGATTAATCGGCGGACAGAGCCACCAAGCTCCAGAAAGACATCGCGTACAAGCGCGCTAGCTCGTATCGACTGGATCTCCTCGAGGCTGAGTCCGAGATAGATGGACGACACTGCAGAAAGTGGGATGGTAGGGGGAAGATGGCCGTCTGCCTCCAAAGTCTTGGAGTAGTTTAGGGAGCGCAAGAATTTCTGGAGTCGAGGTATCGAGTCAAGATGTACACAGTGCTGCCGCAGAAACCTTGTCGCCGGTTCATACGTCGCGCGGCATACCCTTGTCCAGGCGACGAGCTGCTGAACTTCCGGGGTTGCAACGTCAATAATCCGATTGGGTTCACCCGACGGGATGGACGTTTCAAGGATCTGAAGGACGATCTCGAAAGGGATATAAAGGTTACGCGTCATATTGAAGGAGCATGTACAAGAGAATGGAGTGTTCTTTGAGGCTGTGTTACGTATGTTTGCTGCGTTGAGGCCGAAGCCTGTATTAAGAGGGTGTTGTTTGGTCGTTGCCTGTTAGGCTACGATTTAATGTCAACATACAAAGGCCAATCTTTCCAGCCAAAAGAGATTGACTTGATTCAGGCACCAGAATTAACTGTGTCGGCTATAACCCGGCCATCAACTTTGGTGGAACATGGACAGAAAGCGACCAGAGGCCGCTGAAATTGTCTGTTTCAGTGCTTGTAGGCGTAGCGATCAACTGTTTTTTTAGCGGTACCTAATGTAACAGCGGGCGGGAGTGCTAGCGAACCTAAGCAAATGGATCTGTGGAACCTGGAGCTAACGGAGCCCGAGAGCGCAACAAGGTCCGTCCTTCTTTCACAACAACTAAGTTACCTTATGCTACATGTGTTGAGTAAGGGAGCGACTTGAATTTTCGGATCTGTAGTTCTTACTCCGAATGGTAGGTCTTGCAAGTCTTGAGTTCAACCTTATGGCCAGCAACCTTATTCACGGCAATGCCAGTTGCAGCGAGTCCCGAGGTACGTACTGCGGCAGATCCAAGTCTATCAAACGAAAAGCTGCGAGTGAATTCATACCGTGGTACAATAGCCGGCGGAGTTGGACCATGTTGCGAAATGCGGACATGTTGCGGAGTTTGGTCAAGGCATGGATCGACGCGATAAACTTTATAAAAAGATCTTGATGAGACCTTTACTGAATCATTCATACCATATTTCAATCAGCTTGGAGCACAGCATCATCTTTTTATAAAATACTCCTAGAAACCATGGGCTCTACACCAGCCACCAGCAGGGCGTTATATGCCGACGAGGACGGCAAGCTTGTCGTTCGCCATGTTCCTTTTCCCGAGCCCCAAGAAGGAGAACTTCTCATCAAGGTTCTGTACTCGGGCGTCAATCCTGCCGATACCAAAATCATTGAATTCTTCGGCTTGAAGAACTATGTCATTGGAACAGAATTCTGTGGCGAGGTCCTCGAGTCTAAGACCCTTGCCTCCACGTCCTTCAAAGCAGGTGACATTGTGGCAGGGGTCCTTTCTGGGGGCCAGAACCCACCATTGCGTTGGGGAACGCACCAAGAATTCATGACAATTATTGCATCTTGGGCCTGGAAGGTTCCTGAGAACTTACCGCCCCAAGACGCTGCTGGTCTTTCTATCGTTGGTAATGTTGTGACTGCACCAAAAGCGAGAGTTCCCTCTTAACTAACAGTACGTAGGGCTGACAGCTGCCACCGGCCTTTTCAACGACATCGGCCTTCCGCTGCCACCCAGTGTTGCCAAGGGCACGCCCGATGAGGGTGTCGCTGCCCCAGAGGGAACATTGGTGATCTGGGGCGGTGCGACAAGCGTTGGTATGGCTGCTATTCAGTTTGCCCGGGCAGCACGAGTGTCTTCCATCATAACCATTGCCTCATCTAAGCGACACGAATACCTGAAAACACTGGGTGCAACCCAGTCCTTCGACTACAACGACATGGATGTAACCGAAAAGGTCAAGTCAACCCTGGAATCAACCAGTGGAACAATCTGGGCCCTTGACGCGCGTGGATCTCCCGAGTCGCAAGCCCTACTCAAGAAAGCGATTCCTCAACACGATAAAGCTGTTCTGGCTTCAGTGATGGTGGGTGGCGATTCAGAGTATAAAGGAATAATGGGTGCTCGTCATTTTGATGTCGAGTTCGAGTTGCCTGGAGGCCAAAAGATGTCCTGGCTCAAGGATATGGCTGCTGCTGATCGACATTGGAGGGGCTTTCGCTGGGCTGTTGAGAATTATGGTGCCCCTGGCGGGTATGTGCCAACGCCTGTACGGGTCTTTGAAGGTTCTGGAGAGGATGCGATCAAGGAGGTGTATAACGTTAAGAACATGGGCACTTTTGGAAAGTTGGTGCTTAAGCATCCTTTGAAATGATTGGCTCTATGTTGATATAATAGACAGATGTGAATTGGACTAAGCTCTGTTGACTGATTTAAGCTCTCGGTCACAAGTCTCAAAGACAAACAGCACATCTGGCTCACAACTTAGATGATTAGTATCAGATCCGGGGTGATAGTGTGCCATGCCAACGACCTTGTTCGCTGGTACGGTGACCACCAAAATTTCATAAAATTACACGCAAAGCATAATGATCACTAATGGGGCGAATAAGGCCATCTAATGATGAATATCGGTGAAGTATGTCATTGGCAGGTCACGAGCTATGTGGCTGAGAGCTTCTAATCACTATATAGAAGTTTTTAAAAAGGAAGGTTTTGAATGTGAAGTATAGACGTCGCTATCAGCTATATAGACAGGCCCTTTAGGGGAAACAACCCCTCTCCATCCATTTCATCCCAGAAATTCCAATTCACTTCTTCACGGTCACTACCAACACCCAGAATGACTACCGAAACCGACTCTTCCGATGAGTCTCCGTGGTACGAGTACCTCCAGAGCGACCTCTTCTGGGTCTTGACCATCCTGATTATATCCACTAGCATCTGGTCAGAAGGGCAACACAATTTACTCATCAGAAAAAGCGAAGGACAAGAAGACACCAAATCCAGCGAGGCTCCGCCTCAGCCAGCCTCTGGCATCAACCTCAAAGATCAAATCACCTCGCGCCTTCGCCAGTATCTCGCCGTCTTGCTTTGCGTCTCGCCAATCCCTGGTGAACTAATCCACGGCTTGTATGTCCTCAAAACTATGTGGCGACTATCTCTGTGGCTGGTCCATTCGTACTATCCGGTTAGTACCAGGCCACATCTGTTGGGCATTCTCATGTTCTCCCCCATCGCTATCCCTATGCTGGGGGGCTGGTGCGCGGTAGTGGGCGGAGGGTACTGCATTGTCTCGACACAGATTGGACTTTGTATCGATTTATGGAAACTCGAACCCAATGAGCAACCTGCTCTTCTTTCAGAATGTGAAGGGGAAGTTTGATAAGGATGAGATCTGGGAGGGTGAAGCGGAGGGTGAACTGTGAAGGAGAACGAGCCTCGGTTACACAAGCTATCTTAGCGACCTGAACCTCCTCGACCCATCTCTTGCTCCTCGTCTGGCGTCTACTGGAGATGGACTGGGAGAAATATTACAGAAGTAAACTTGGTTGAAGATGAATCTGAAAGATTTCTGGCCCCATCTCTCGACATGAATGGCCCCTGCAAACATGAGAACTAGTCGTCTTCTTCCAAGCTGCCCATAAGCTAGTTACTGTACGATGTATTTCTTGCATTGGAGGCCGTTGATAGATGAATACTATCTCAAATAAGTTGTAATCGTTTGCCTGCGATCCGTTCCATGGTTGGTTGGTAGAATCCCTGAGCACATCATATCTTTGGCCATTCAACCTGTTAACTAGCATCAACAAGATCGAGTTGCCACTGTCGAGCGTTTCCCATGTTTTCGAAACTCCTATGAGCAGATTGAGAAGGACTTTCCCTGCCATAATTCAATTATCCGGTGAATCTTGTGTTGCCTCGTGCTGGCCACTTTATCATCCCTCTATACCTGGTCATGGTGGGTGATGTCGCCGGCCAAGGTAGCTTCCACCTCTCTTGCCAGTCCCGTGTTCCCCGGGTCGCCCGTGTTGACTTACATACCCATTATCCTCCTTTCCAAGCCATTTGCCATTGCCAGCATTGGCAGTTGGTTCATCCTCCAATGGCGCCTCATAGGGCTTTGTGGTGGCGGAATCGTGAGGACTTGGTCTGATGAACAGGCGCATGGCCAGGCCTTATAGACATAGTGCAAATAGATGTCATCACGGGATTCAATGAAGCAAAAACATCAACTTGTTATGTATTGTTGAGATATATTATGTTTCAATTATGTAGCTCTTTTAATAATTGTGTAAAGCCCCATGGTAAATCATCAAATGACAAAGTACCGTCTTCTAGTCCCTTGAAGACTTTCTCGTAGATGTTTGCCACCTCCCAACTATCCCAGACTCCTTCACGTCTATTCATTGACCGTAATATCGTGATCGATCTGTTCCGGATCTCGGCGTCTGTACATGAAGCGCAGATTGTAGAAAGCTCGCGAACTAGATGACCGTCGAAAGCAAACATTGGCCGGGTTTGGGAGTTTTCTAGCGCAATGATCTGCTCAATCTTGCTGAGTATCCGTTCGTAGTCACTGTTCGAAAACCCTGTATTGTGAGGGTCTGTATTGAGAAAAGCTGACCATGTTGTCTGATACAGAGACAATACAGCCAAGCGGCGTTTCTCCAGGGTTCCAAATGGATTTATCTGGATAGACATGACAAAAATTTGCATCTTTGAACTCCATGAAAGGAAAAGGGGTTTTATTAGATCGAGAGCATGGGTGAACGACTCGGTGGCTGATTGCGCAAGACTCTTGCAGCCAATTATTTGATCGTGGCCGGGCGGAGTGTCGCTGCCAAAGAGGCAGTCGTCGAAGAAGGTGTTCAAGGCTGATAAGGAGTCTTCAGCCTCTGTAATGGTTAAGAAAGGCGTTTTGGGATTGCCCATATCTATCTCTGGAGTACACTGAGTTATGTTGGAGAAGGAGGTATCTCCTGTGAAGGCGCCAACACTTTTTCCGAGAGAGGAGAACATTGCAGCTAATGTTTTCAACAATACAGCGTCTCCTGGCTGACAGCTCATTCCGTTCGGCGATATCTCCGGTGATCGAAGGGTTCGTAGTGATTCTAGAAGTTGATGACCGGCGCGGAGATGGCGGACCGAGTCTGCATAACGGCGGTGTAAGTTCTCGATGCAAATAAATATCGTACAGCATAGTAATGCGGTTTGTATGTTGGAGGCAGTGTTCTCTGCCATGACTGGACGTATTAGGGCAATAGCTTCGCTGTATTTGAGATTTGCTTGATGGTCGTAGTCGATGGAATGGTCCAAGTTGTTAAGGTTCCCTGGGTATGATGCGAGAAACCGCTGATGAGAAGCCCCCAGTGCACATAGGGCATGTTTGATGGCAGTGTTCGAGTAGGATAGTGGTAATATGATGTCGTGCCAGAACTCTCTTGAGCCATCAATCATCTCGAGGTCGGGAATCACCCACTCCCTAGTATGGTAATACAGAGCATTATCAGCTGTATTGACCAACACTCCGTCTGTCAGAGCTGGGCGTAATATACTGGGCCCGCTGGTCATTTCCTCAGTCTTTGGATGCAAAGGCAGCTCGTAAGAGGAAGTGACGCTGACGTAAAACTGCTCAGGGCTGCTCTGTGAGTAGCCATCGCAGGTCCATTTGTCCCTCAAGCAACGAAGGCAGGACGGCTTTGCTTCGTCGCATTTCAAGTGGCGACGTCTGCAACACTAGATTAGTCTTACAGCTCGTGCCATTCGCTCTTATCCGAGTAACTGACTTGCTAGATTAAGGATTAGCCGGGATTTCCTCTGCCGACCCGAGGTCTCAGACACTTACCAAGTCTTGCAACCTGTTCTGACCTTGGGAACCTTGGCCCTGGTTCGCTTCTTCCGTGGTTGATCTTGAGGTTGTATGGTGGCCATGGTGATCCATTTGTTACGAGAGGGCTAACCAGAGCTACATATCGGGGAGCCTGAATGGACTTATAACATGACCAGTATAAATAGGGCTGTGCTAGCTCGTGATAGTTGTTGACTCGCCCGAGCGTTTGCTGCATCCCCCATGTCCGCGGGCCACCGTAGCCTGTAAGCTCATTGGTACTGCCGTAATTCGACCCACCATGGGCCGCTGTTTCACGTCGCCGACTCAGCCGAGAAGCGAAATGCTTTCTTAGCGACTTTTCCTGTTTAATGATGGATCTTTCGTATTCCCGAGGGATCTAGCTCGTGTCAAGAGACAAGTTGCCGCATCTGTACTAATGCGTGACAGTCTCGTCTTAATTTATCCCCACGCTAGTCCTCGATATCCGGGCTACAGGGCTAGCCGACATCACTGCCACCACGATTATGTCACTGCGGAAACGAGGCGCGCGATCCTCATTGGATATCTGTACTAACATGGAACTTCACTTTATCCCATGATGGACCGGCGTAATGAAGTGTGGAGGGTTTCCCCAAATGGCAATCCCTGTAGATTAAAAATATGCTTGGAAATAGGATTGGAACTAGGCATATTTGGGACTTGTTACGACAGATACAGAGATATCGTCACGACTTCACAATCAAGACTTGTCAATGGCCGGATCTTGGGGCCCCTTCCTGAGGTCCTCGCGTTGCCCAGAACCATAGCTCCATCAATATAAGTAGTTGGATCTGACGGACCAGAATGGCAAATCAACAATCACCATGCTTCAACTCAAGAGACTACCATGGTCAACAGCCGCCGTTGCTCTAAAAGTAGTCATTGCTCTCTTTGGCATCCTCCTTTGCTACCAAGCCTACACATTCTACGGCGAATGGAGCTGGCCGAAGTCTTTTAGTCGCGGCACCTCACAAGATCCTCTTTCTCTTATTCACCCTCATGGTGGGAGCCGATGTTTACCCTCGCTAAACTCCTCCCTTCTGCTAGAGGCAAAGACGATACGGAATGCATGCCAGCATATGGCTCCATACCCTTCCTCAGATGTACGGATCGGAAGAGTCACGGCACACTTTGGTTCAGTTCAGGAACATTACCAGAAAGCGCTAAGTACACATGTACTTCATAGCATGATCCATAACAACGACCTGGAGGTAATGTGCACTCCGGTTGTTGATTCGCTATGGAACAAACCTGCCTTCATCCTGTCCCTCCTCCTGAAAGAGATGGTGAAGCCTGCCCAAGAACGATTGGAATGGCTATTCTGGGTGGACCGTGATACTCTCATTCTCGACCAGTGTCGCCCTTTATCGAGCTTTCTCTCACCTCGCGACGATGACGAGTCTGACGAAACTGAAGACACCGACACTTCCGAGTCCGAGCGAAGAGACGAGACGAACCCCGATGACATACACCTCTTGGTGACCAACGACTGGAACGGCCTTAACAACGGCGTATTCTTCGTGCGGGTAAACCAGTGGGCAGTTGAACTGTTCAGCGACATTGCTGCATTTCGATACTACAGACCCAACGTCTCACTTCCATTTACCGAGCAAAGTGCGATGGAGATCATAATGAACGAATCAAAGTTCAAACCCAACGTTCGAGTTGTCCCTCAAGAGTGGTTCAACACTTATCCTAAAGGATCGCCCACAGACTTCGTTGAGAAAGCGGATGAAGATGGCTTGAAGGACTATCATGCGAGACGAGGGGACTTCTTACTACACTTTGCAGGTCGTGGTGGAAGGGACAAGTTGATCAATGAATGGGCCGAGATGTTGGAGGGTACCAGAAGTATATGGCCGAAAGAAGAGGTTCAAAGGAATGCGACGAAAAGTATTCGGGGGTTTTGGTCCGGGCTTTGAGGCATCGAGCTGAGAAGCGATCCGGAAAAGCTGTTATTAGCATACACAATTAGATTTTAGAGGATCTTTTCCATAGCTTAATAATTTTAACGTTCAAGTATGCAGGTATTTATGTTATAGAAAGAATAAACTGGTTTGCATGTTGAACTCGTGGGCGGCCTATAACTACCCGTGACACATTCCTGACAGGCCCCGGCCTGGAGGCACGTGTATTAAGACAGTCTCAAAAAGACCTATAGCTAAGAAGAAGAAACATGCCTACAAACGTATGCAAGAAAGGTAAATTGCAAAGACTGCGAGCTTTCTCCTTCATCGTGAGCGCCATCATGCTTGCAAGCTGATCTGAGTAAAGACAATCGACAACAACGGGGAACTTAGAGCCTAACAGCAGGACACTTAAATATCCAATTGACACGGTTCCGTGGTCTAGTTGGTTATGGCATCTCGTTAACACCGAGAAGGTCCCCGGTTCGATCCCGGGCGGAACCACATTTTTTTGCCCTTTGCCCATCGAGGGACAACTATTTTTGCCCCTTTTTGATGTTGGGGACATTATCCAGCAGGTTGTATTGTTTCTGTATTGTGTCAGGGCGGTAAGAGTCAAGGCGAAGCCGCAAGGCATTTTTTTGCATTAAATGTCTCCAGGTAGAAAAGAATGCTAAGGGGCAATGGCTTGAGACACCATCCACCAACATCTGCCTTGCCCATACCAAGCAACTGACGAGGCTTGCCTGAAAACAGGACAATGCAAACGATCGTGCAGAAGAGGCACATTGCTTAGCACCCGGGACCTGCAATCAGCCTGCCAAGGCCGGTCCGGTCGTTGAGGCCAGACTCTTAGTGGCGCAAGACGCACGAATCAACATGGAATTGTATCGCTAAATCCATGGCGTTCAATAACCATAAAATTAAGCCTTTCAGCCTCACAGGGGAAGGCATGTTGCTAAGCCATTTGCGACTCACACGCTCGTCAATTCAGCCCTACCATTAATCGTCTTTGTCTCAGGACCATACCATGCTTCATCCGGCAGCCAGAAACGAGCTGGTGATGCGTGACATGGAAAGTTCCGCTTGGAAGGCCTCGCACTTTAAGAATGAGGCTGAAGAGCTAAAAGCCTTCAAAGGGCAGACTGAATCTGGGCTGCAAGTGGCTGGCTGCGACGACGTTCTGGGTCCTTGGCATCTAACCACGAGGACAGTACCTCATGTGAACGGGGGCTAGTCTTGAGTATTTAATACAATTCTATATCCTGCATTCGCCAGATAAATCATCATCCATTTGTAAAGACCTACTCAAAAATTCTGCAATGAAGGCCTTTTCACTTTCCCTACTCCTCGGTGCCTTTCTCTCCCGCACTGACGCTGCTGAGCAGAAACACATCGATGATGCCTGTAGTGATGTTTGGGGAGTCATCGGCTGTAGTAGCACTGTCACGTATCCCGACTACCCAAAACCCATTTATAGTAAGGCAACGCAGCTTCAAACTATTTCCCAGCTAAAATCAGTCCTACAGACAATGGTGTCCAGATTGATACAGAAATTGTAACCAAGGACGTGGATATCTGCAGCGCTGTCGATGAGGCACTTGGCAGTAACGACTTCGTGAATAACGCCGAAACGTATTGCTCTTGTCTCTCAAATGCCATTTACTGGGGCACCAATTCAAATGCCAAACCCAACTACGATGGCCAGATCAATGCACACTTAACGGGGCCGTATCTTGACTTGATATCCAAGGATGAAACAGTACGTCAACTTGATCGTGTTCTCTCCACCATTCTCTGACCGTTCAAAGTGTCTTTCAGACAATGGATATAACGTAATGACAGACAGAGCATCGGTGGTTAGGAGCCAGCTTACAGCTACAAATGGCTGGACCATCATTCGAGCCCCCGAGGTAAGACAGCCCATTGACACTATGTTGTCACTGTGCAGTCACTAACAAAGTTCCAGATTGACGTGGCAACGTACAGAAAGCTCGCCAAAGCAGTCATGTCCTGCTACACTGGAACATGTGATGGACCGAAAGTTCGTGCCTTTTTCGCCAGCTACGTTCAGAACTCATACAGTGTCACCGAAAGCGATTTTGTTGGGATGCTCAACAAATGGGGTACCTTGTTTGATACTCTCAAGAAGAAGACGACAGATGTACAGACCTATTCGAAGCAAGTTCAAGCGCGTCTCAAGACTGTTTCCACCAAAGTCAACTCAGTCAAGGCCAATGTCTGTAAAAACAATGCCTGTAAAGGGGCGACGCCAGCCAACGCGTTCAAGAAGTGTAAGACTTATCGCATCAAGGCTTGGAACTTTGACTAACTATTCTAAAGATGCAAGCACGATCGCAACAGTCAAGAGTCTACAAGGTGTTCCTAGTGCTGCAGGGAAGTCGCTTGTAAACATCCCCAAGATGAAGCAGATTACACAGAATGCCATCAAGTACACCACAACCCCGGCAGATGAAGCGTATTATCTTAATTTGATGACTGAATATCACGTCAACTCTTTGAGAGACGTCATCAAGGCCTTCAGGGTGACTCAATATCTCCCCCAGGCAGCAGACGACTTGAAGAAGCTCACAGGGACTTTCAACCTCATCAGCAACCATGCAGGCGCCGCAAAGACTGCTGCTACGTCCATCAATCAGATCCTGTCTGTTAACTGGGCTAAGAATTCTGAGCTTTCCAAGACGGCATCTGGTCGCAAAGTCCGTGATGGTCTTATCAATATCCAGAAGAGCTTTAGGAATGATCTGAAAGGCCCCCTTGACAATCTCATCAAGGCCAACAAAGCAGTAGAAGACATCCTCGTTCAGCTACCGCTTCGGAAAAAGAGACTCGAATTTTCGTCGGGTGGTGTCTCTTACAGCCGCTGGATTGAGGCTAAAATGCCTGTGCCGTGCAAAAAAGAGAAGACATATTCTAAGACCATCGGGGGCTTCTCGGCGAGTATGATCTACGAGGAAATCCAGGCTTGTGAGTTTGGTCCGCAAAAGGTTCCATTCATTAAAACTGTCATTCCATATATGAAGTACCGCTTTGTTTGATATCTTGTAGACCTTTGGTGAGGTATCATTGGACACTTCCACAAGGTGCATGGGTAATTTACTTGGGGGATCTATGGACCCATACAGGCTAAGATAGGCTTTATACAGGCTTTATACTTACGCGAAGAATCTTGAAACTGTTTGATAGTAAACCTGTTGCTTTCCGCCCCCAGTGTCTGATGGTATGTGAGGGATAGTAAATTCTGTACCTACTGACCGAGACATGATCTCGATTCTCCAGTCACTCGTCAATTACTGGCTAATCACGGCTTAGCCCTAATCTTATCTTTCACCGCTGTCTTTGCTTTTCATCATCTTCCATTCTTTTTGACGTCCCGTGATACCCTATTACCCCATGAAAACACCAACCCCGCAAACTGCTCCATGATCCGGGGAGATTCGGGGCGCTAGTCCGGGCCGGCTGCACACCTATTAGCTAACGGTTTCCTCCACAGTCGAAAAAAGTCTGAGTTTTAACTCCTGCACTTTGACGCCACTGCATATGGAAATTAATGCGGTAGTAGTCATGGGTTAACTATTACCTAAATGTTGAGACCCGGGTCGAGAGAAGGGAAGGGAAGAAAATTCTGCAAAATGCAGGGAGGAATCAGGATTGTCTATAAAAGGTCTCAATGCCAAGTCCTGAGGCTCAATGTTTCTCTACGATGACTTGATAAGGCTTCATACCCTGAAATTATCACACAACACTGTACAAAATACACAATGACCACTAAGAGTATTGAAGAGATTCGTTCTCACTCACCGAGCCCTTCAGCTCCGGGTTTGGGCCAATGCATCGGCAATCCTGTACATCATTTACCATATCTCCCACCTAGACTACAACTAACGTAACCTGATAGTCCCCATTGGCTATGGGCACCTTCGCCACTACGCTTCTCACTTTGTCTTTGTCCATGATGGGCTTCCGTGGAGTTGAGACCCAGACAATCTTCATTGGCAACCTTTGCTTCGCCGCTGGCCTTTGCATGTTTGTCTCTGCTCAGTGGGAGATGGCCCGTGGTAACACCTTCGGCTACTCTGCCTTGAGCGCCTATGGTGAGTGACTAAAACGATTCCCGACGGAGACGCTGTGATTCAAGGCTAATCACTTCTCTAGCTGTTTTTTATGGTGGTTACGGAGTCATACTGTGCCCATCACTTGGTGTCATTGACTCTTATGGCGGACCGACACCCGAGTATCACAACGCATTGGGATTCTACGTTCTGAGTAGGTCTGGATTGATGCTCATATTGATCCTACAGCTAACCTTCCTGTAGTTTGGGCAGTCTTGACACTGTTTTTCATGCTTGGATCAGCTCCCATGTAAGAGTTCTGACATTCTCTAGTCTTCACAAGGCTGACAAACTTTAGTAACTTGGTTTCATTTGGCATTTTTACCACTATCTTCTTTTGCTTCACCCTTGACGCGGCCTCCAACTTCGCCCATGCTGATGGAAAGCTCGAGGTTGCAAAGAACCTCATGAAAGCTGCCGGTGTCTTTGGCTTTGTCTCCGGTCTCTTGGGATATTACAGCTGTGCAGCCGCTATGTGCGCTGATGCACTTCCATTTGAGCTGCCTTGCGGGGACACGTCAAGATTCTTCAAGAAGACTCGCAAACAATTGTAACTATTTGTTGATCTGTGTCATTCATACTCACATGCCCTTGAGTTCTCCAATCGCCCGTAAATATGCCTCAGGGTGAGGCGAATCGATCTAATCGAATTGAGGGACATTTTGAAATCCCAACGCCTTGAGAAGCAAGACTTGGCCATCATGATACATCGCTCATGTGAATGCCAGCGGGGGTGTTGCTGGTCATTCCGAGGTCGTGGAACTCTTTGGTGTACAGGCGAACGCATTCGCCGGGCAGGGTTCGCCCAGCGCGTCCTGCTCGCTGTCCCGGAGGCTTTTGATATAGGAGCAGTGGGCAGCATACCTATGCCTACTCAGTAGTTGAATCTCCCCTCCACCAGCTCGCCAAAATCAGGTTTCTTGAGAAGGGCAAGGAAGATGTCGGTATTGTCGTTCTTGTCGTTCTTTCGTGGGCTCTATCGGTCATGATACAGGCCTGACTGCTGTTGTTAGACGCAAGTCGCATAGAATAGTAATAAAACATACGTATTTCGACAGTGGATAGGCCAGCATATTGCTGGAGGAAAAGGTCATCGAAAGGAACCCGCGAAGCATAGCGCCTGAGCTTTGCTTGTCGAATCTGACTTTGTATCTGACAATGCTGCCCGAATGTACGTCCATCTCTTGAGCAACAAGGGCTGCGACACCGGTTGCGACACCGGTTGCTGCGACTACTCGCGGTTGCGTACAAGCCACAAGCAGGCCGCTTGCCCATTCATCAAACACGATGGTGACCTGGGAAAGGTTAGTCATTGAGTTATTCAATGTTCCTCACTGCTGCACCTGAAGAGAGCAAAGTATCAAGTTGAGATTGGAAGGATATCGAGCCAAGCGTGATGTAGCTAGATGTGGGATATAAATCACTTACTTGTTCCGAGTGGTACTTGTCGAAACTCCTGTCGCTGGAAGTACTCCTTGTTCCACAAAAAAGGGGTTCATTTTGCCGTCTTCTATAGCGGCGGCTTCAGCGGCAGTGGACTCATTTCTTTTGAGACTGTTCATCTTCTCCATGGTCTTGGTTGGTGGTTGGTGATGGTGGTCAACAAAGAGCATACCCATGACATACGTGATGCCCGGAATTATCAAACTTGCCTCGGCAAAGTTGGTCGCGACAATGCATACCTGACTGGTGCAACCACCAGTGGCCAAATCCTGCGAATGCCTGGGGAATGAAGAGTACATTGGGAGTACCTTCAAGCCTCGCACTTCTCGTCGAATCATGGCACAGGTCTTATCGATATCCCGCACCGACGTCAAGAACACAAGGACATTCCCTTTGCGCTTGTTGGCAACGAACTGTTTGACCAACATCGCAGCGGCGGAGTCGTAACAAGTTGGTGGCTCCTCGACATACTTAGTTTGGAGGTCGCTAATCTGTCGTTTCGTCTCGAAAACATTTGTAGTACCAAAGTACTGACAGAACTTCTCGAGGTTGATTGTGGCTGACATGATGACGGCCTGTGATGAATGTTAGTTTAGGACTGAGAAAAATGCGGAGAAGACTAAGCGAACTTTGGGGTCTTTGCGCTGATGAATGAGCTTCTTGAGAAGAGCAAGCAACATGTCGGTATTTGTCGATCGCTCATGAGCTTCATCCATCGTGATACAGGCCTGGTGATGTTAGACGCAAGGAGGGTAGAATAACAATAAAACATACGTAGTTTCCACTCTGCCACAACAGACTTTTTATCCGACATCCAACGATGACACTTTCGTGAATCTCCATTACCAGATGATTGTACCCTCTCTGATCTACCTTGGGTCCCTTCCAGGTTGACTAGATACTGCTGTCCTTGAGACTGATCTTGGCTTCACTGGGTTATCGAGAAAAGACCAGTTACTGACCCAGAACGCCACGTGAAGGCGCCAGCCATAGTTCTGGTGCCTCCTCAATAATGCATCATCGGCAGTTGTTGGTGAGAATAGCTCCAGCATTGAAATTGGAAGCCGCAAGGCCAACAGAGGAGAAGAAATGGTGCCGTAAGGCAGACAACAGGAAGGCGTAAGCCCTGCAAACTTTGCGTTGAGTGGACATTCCACCAACCAAACTTCGTGTAAGGGATGCCGTAAGGCAAGCAACAAGAAGGCAACCATCCGTCTCATGGCGCACTCACTAACTCAAACTCTTCATATGGGATGCCGTGAGGCGGAGTATCTAGTCTTCGACCAGAATGAACGTATGGGCCGACGAGAAGAAAAAGGCAGTCATCTCAAACCTTGCCCTGTTTCGAGGGACGTCGTGGTAGGTGATTCGTACTTGTGGGGGAACGTGTTTGGTGAAAGCTCATGTTCCGAATCATGTTCGTCAAGCTCACAACTTCGAGGATGCCTTGCAAATCCCAAGATATGCTCCGATGAGGCGGTGGTCGTTAGACTTTTTGTGATAATTGCTGCGCCCTCAAGAGGGTTTCTTCATCTTTTTCATGGCGGGGGTCTTCAGCTAGACGCGATGCTCGTCTGGGGTCGGTCCTGGGGAGTCGGAAAGCGAATGTTCCTGCATTGATGAGCAAAGAGTCGAGTGAACGAGTTAAGTACATACAACATGCCACTTTGGCTGGACAGCTGATATAGCCAGTACAGATGTTTAACGCCAACATAATTCGCGGTTCATCCTAGATTTTCTTGCCAGATCGCCCATCGCCAACAACGATCGTGACCTGGGAGGGGCTGATCAAGTACTGGTTCATTGTCAGCTTCAGAAGGCGGAAGGGATTGAACGGAGTGGGAGGTCAGATAAATAGAGAGGCCGCAGTCTAAGGCGTGAAGATATTGCCGTGAAGTGAGAACAAGAAGGGGAGCGACATACTTGCTTGGATTGATATTTACCAAGAAACTCTGCCCCCGGAAACGGATTGGTATCAATCTCGGTGGGCTTCGATGGAAGTTTTTGTTCTGAAGACTCTTTTTAAAGGAAGAAAAGATTCATCTTGCCATCATCGATGGGCGAGATATCGGAGGCAGTCTTTGAATTGCGGTTGTTGTGGTTGCGGTTGAGGTTGTGTTTTAGGTTGGCTGGTGTAGTTGTGATGGAGATGAAATATTCGGCCTCACTTTGTGCGAGGGCTTCTGCAAGCGCTCACGTGATAAGTTTGAAGGCTTTTCTCATTATCACAGCTCTCTGACTTCAGGTGTGGTGGTGGGCAGCTGCTGGCACTGCAGCTCTTTTGAGGTGTGACGAAGGTGATTGGGAGCTTGTTAATAATTCTCAATCGTTTCTCAGCCTTTTGATACCACACCGCTCGATTTGCTCCCCTGAAAGGTCTTTTAGATGGCTCCAAATTTGCCCTGTTGGGTAGGTGCGATCTAAAGCCCTAATTTTCAACACAAGAAACATCAGAGGCGCACGGTAAGGTACCTTAGTCTCATCTCGCGTCCTGTCTATGCATTCCCCTACTGCATAAAGAAAATGGGAGCGATGCTGTCCAGAGGTACGTCAACAAGGCGCAGCGAAGTGCCGGTCGCCCTCCGAGAAAGCTGAGGCTGCAGGTGATGGTAGTCTCGATCACCCTCAAGCTAGTGGGCAAGAAACCTTTTTGGTGATCAGAGCGATCATGATGGTGCATTTGTCCAAGACAAGACTTCGCTTTACGGCGACCTCACTTGTTGAGCACCCCAAGAAAATGCTCACAACCTTAACATTATGTCTTCCTCCATCAAGAATGAGTTCGATCAGTTTGCACATTGAATCATGCGAGTAGAATAAGTAGTTGGCCAAAATTAGGGCCCCGGATAATAAAAAACAATAGCACGCAAAGGAACTGTACATGTTCAAGAACAATAAGGTCACGATTGCAGTACTTTGATTCAGCCTTGCAGCCCAACAAGAAGGAGGGGTAGGGAACTACAACGGTATGTGCTAAGTACACAGAGTTTCGGAGGCGTGAGCCGCTCAAAGATTAACAGAAGCGAAGGCCCACAAAATGCTCTCAGTCTTGCTGGACACCGTAAGGCTCCTGTACCTATGCGTGTATCTAACGGTGTTGGTTGTTCTTGTATGAGGCAATGTGAGTTTCCGAGTGAACTGAAAGCAGTATGCCGCCTCATATTGGGTGCTGTGAGGCACAGGAAAGAAAAAGGAAAATGTTTCGTGACTCGCACAAGCGAAAAGACACGTCACAATCAAGAAGGGTCGGGGATTGTATGTTCGGAAGATTGGGAGCCGTCAGGCAGTCCGAAATATCAGTTGCTGAGGGGGAGAGACTCGAAATGCTGGATTGGCCCACGCCAATGGAAGTGGAAGCCGTCTGGCGATGATGTTGCCATTGATGGTGAGCCTATTGGGCAACCGTGTTGGCGAGAAGCTGAAGCCAGTATGAGCAGCGAGCCTGACAGACCAACTTGAGCATCACATGGATAGTCATTCTGCCTCCATAAACACTACCATGACTTCGAAATGCTCTTAGTCACTCGTAATTCCGCTGGTCTCGCCAGTCTCTTAACCCCAGAGCTTCTCATGCACAGTTTTGAGCTCGGCGGCCCTCTCCTGCATGGCTTTGACTGAATCGTCACTGTAATGAATGACCTCTTCATTCCCGTCGTCACCCACAAGTCTCATTGGCTCAGCGACCTTGTTTCGCCAATCAGGGTCATACTGACTGACCCAATCCTCATTCACGGCTCGGCCGTTGACTTGCCATTCGTAAAACGTATCATAACCGCCCCAATCAGCACACACTCCCTCTGGCGCAGGGAACCATGGCAGTGATGGCACCCAGCCATCATACTCGTGCGCGGCTGGGGCTGCAACTTCGATCTTCTTAGTCTCCAATTTCCCGTCGACTTGGCGTTCCACTGAAAGTGTGACCTTCGTGCGGTTGTCCTCGACGCTGTTCAGTGCAGAAAGTTGACGAACACGAAACAGAATCTTTGCATCACCCATTGGTCCTTCGACCCAAGCCATGTTGTCACCGGCACGAGGGTGCTCTATCTCACGGGAGATGATGTTGGCGGTAGCCTTGTAGGGCTCGGAGGGAGTGAGGACGTCATTGATCTCCTCGGCCATGCGATGGTCCTCGTCCATTGTCGGGACTGTGCGCCTTGCTCTGGGAAACCATTGCACCCAGCCATCGGATTCATAGGCGGCTAGGTCTTGAAATTTGATCCTCTTCGTCACCAGTTTCCCATCGAACTAACGTTCCACATAAACTGCGATCATTTTGTACATAGCCTCCACGCGAGCCTGGAGATCTCCACCAACGCCCACCACTCGATCGGGAGTGCTTGTTGACTTGGGGACGGCGTCAGCCGAATGATTGGCCTGGTAGGAGCTTTCGAGAGATATATCATCCAAGGCCTATTGAGATGTTAGACATGATTGTGATTTCATTTACTGCAACTGACCTGTGCGACCTGCGCGACCTGCTCGATATCGGCATCGATGGAAGACGACATTTCTCATGGAATCTCAGTATGGCCTGGTTTTTGAGACTCGAGATTTACTCACGTCTTGATCGGAGGTTGAGTTGAATGGTGTTGAGAAAAAGAATTTCCTAAGCAGATGTTTTGCGTGCTGGGAAAGTTGTGACACGAAAGTTGTGAGTTGGGGCGAGTGTGAAATAAAATCGGCAGAACGACAAAGACAAACCAGAATTAAAAGAGACCCACAATGAAGTGCACTAGGAATAATGATTTGCTCAAGTGTGTCATTGGCATTGGCACTGGAACTGACTGCCAGCAACTACCAGCAGGTGTGACGCGTTATCATACAAGCTATAGATGCCTGCCTGCAAGTACAACGCGTGCTTCAGAGAATTCCTCATCGACTAGCGGGGCTTTTCTTTCTTCATGATCCCATAGCCAAAGCGTTGCAAAAGTCTCGCAACAGCAGTACAACAAACACAAAAGCCTGCGATCGACTCACAAAGTCACGTCCTTTCAGCGCTCCTTTTGAGACACTTGAAAACAAATTCGTTTCATGATTGTTGGTACGAAGCTCTTGTTCGGCATCGAAGACCTTCAGGCATTCGTATTGACAACCAGCAGTGTTGGAACTGAAGAGACATGGATCAGATTCCAAACTCCTCGTTCGAAGAAGGCCGACTCGCCTTTTTAGGCGGTATTCCCCTCGATGCCGAGAAGCAGGAGGTAGAAGCCTTCGTTCACGATCAAGGCTTTAACAACGCAGTGCTTCATTGGCCAACCGAGTGGCTTGAGCCCAGTGGGTGGAATCACCAGGGCTATTGCATCGTCGAGTTCACATTGCAAACCGAGGCAAAGGAGGCAATCAAGAGACTACCGGATTGTGCTTTCAAGGACAAGTATATACAGGCAGCAATCCCCCAGCGTCGCAACGTAAGTACCTACTGCGCTTCTGGAATGCTTATCTAACAGTTTCCAGCAGCCAACTTCCCAATCAATTACTTCGAAGCTTCATGTCGAGGCGGAAGCCATCCCCACCGATGCCGAGGCCGTCACCACCGCGACAGAGCCTGATCCCGCGTTTAAGTCATCCGGCGTCGAGCCGCCCTCGTCGGACCCTTTTGCCGCACAAATTTCACAGGTAGACGTCGTCAGTGCTGCACATAAGGCCGTTCAGGAGAGGACCCGAAAAGACTTGCGAGAGCTGAAGTACCCTGAGGCATATGTTTGCTCCGAGCAGTGGTCCAAGAGTGACGTCGAGAGTGCGGTTATCGGAAGGATGTTGGAGCGCGAGAAAGAAGATGGCGCCCCGGGGTCTCTTGTGGTGAAAGACAATGGCCGCTTTCGCATCCGCTCACGAGTCTTGCCCTCTCCTTATGATGACGACATCAAGAATTGTTCTACCATCTGGATCAATGTCACAAAGCTTGAGTCGGATGGACGAAAGATGAAGATTATCGCTCTGTCCGAGCTTCCTCTTTACCAAGAGGACGGATGGCAGGAGTGGTTCAAGGACAAGGTGTCGACAAAAGAGGGTACTGGCGGTGATCAGCACAATGTCTCCACTGTTGGGGATATCAACGCACCAGATGGTCCCAAGCAGGACACTCTCTAATTGTTTGATATCGCAGCCGGCATTCGCCAATAGGCTGGCGGCATCCACCGGAAACCCGGTCACGTACTGGGAGCGGCCAGCTGGGAAGCTCCCCTGTCAAATTCAAAACCGTTTATCCCGCATAATGTTTCCATTAGCGTTATTCCCTCTGATGCCTTACAAGATTATCACAATTGCGACAGTTGACCGGCAAGATTCCGTTGGCCTTCAGCAAGTTCTGCTGGAAACCTTGTTCTGTGCCAACGGACAGATGTCAAAGGTGTCATCATTTGGCACTCGTGCTAGAGTAAATAGAGGTAACAAGTGCCTAAATGCACAAATACAAAGTGTGTATCTTAAACAGTCAGGCCCATGGAATACCCGTTGCTCCTCCAAGCTCGAGCGTTGCTAGTCCTCAATCATTTTCTCACAAACAGCCAAGAGCGAGATAGATCTTCGGGTCTCTGCATGTCTGAGGCAAGAGCTGTGGTATTTTATAATACTACCATATTCAGAACTCAAATACTCCCAGGAAGCAAAGTTTGAAGCCCATCCCTTCTGATACTCCTCCCCTTTCAGTGATTGCGGCCGCAGAAAGAGTTTTGACTGTTTACATTCTGGTATCCCACGCTGACATGACCATTGGAATTATCCCAGCGTGCCCAGCCTGCCTTCAAAGTGCCGCATCGGCTGCTCACGCTTTCCTGGATCTGCTGGCGAACAATCGTTGCGCTGCAAGTGGTTCTTCCGGAGGTGTTGTTGCAGAAGTAACTGGCCACCCTACCCGAGATAACGTAGTAGTGATCGCGTGGCTGCACAGTGTGACCGCTCCCGCATCCGTCCCTCAACAGCTTGACTGTGAGGTCGGCGTCATTGCGGTTGAGCGAGGAGCCCTCACAGGTGACTCGCCAGCTCTGGCGCTTGTCCAAGGCCGATGAAGAGTCGTCGCCTTCGCCTGTCGGCTCAAGGTTCATGTCAACCTTGGTATGATGGGCAACCCCATCGTCATCGATATGGACCCGATAAAAGCCGTCTGGGGTACCCTCAGGGATAGTGAAGCCCTCCTCCACAGATGCTCCAGGGACCTCAAAGCGTTTCATGAGTTTGGAATCCTCAGACTGGGGTACGGCGAGCCCAAGGGCCGAAGAAGATAGAAGGGCCGGGACGATGATGGAGAAGTGCATATTAATAGTAGACCGGGGGATTAGATATTCGGAGAAAGGCTGTGGTTTAGAGAAGAAATTGCTTGAAACTGTGAGATGCTTGAGCTTGCTGTATGTTTCTAGCTGAAGTCCTTCCCTCCTATTTATACATTTCTCAAGGCCGCAGTCATCGCAGACGCGGACGTGGAGACGGATCCAATATGACACGGGACGTTAGCCTAGCCAAACAAAGCAACATCCGCCCTCTTTCTCACTGCAAGTTGAGGCCCCCAACTATCTTCAGTAATGGAACAAGGATATTATGTTTTCCAGTGGCACGCAATGCACAGCAGAGGGGCAAATCTGCGAAGGTTTACGGTGCTCTGATATGCAGACCAAGAACAGAAATCGCCGCCTTACATAATAAGGCAGCTTTACTGTCTAGTAGGTAAGCGAGCCAATCGTTATGACACGGCATCTTGATGCTTCCCGTATATGTGGCCGGAATAGGACTTGCCAAGAGTCACGAAGCGCAGAACTGCTACGGCCTTCAGCATCCGAGAAGTAGAGCATCATATGGCACCCTAGACCCCTGGAACGCTTTGATGTAACTGCAGTCTGTAAAAAGCTGACAGTGGATCGTTAAAGGGAGAGATCCAATAGGAAAGACTCTACTGTGCCGTTAGAATGCCGACAGTCAATAGAGAGCGCCATTTTACCGCGGCTTGTTCCCGGGAGGACCGAGCACCGAATAGAGGAGAAAGCCAGGTGGCCTAGAAATTCGAGTCCTGGCGAGAAACAGTTCAACATTGGCTATCGTAGACTGAGGAAATCCCTCAAAAATGTGGCGGGAAGGTCAATTCGAGCCGGGAAACTGCTCATATCGAAATGATCCGCCAAAGTCCATCAAGTGCAACCGAAAATACATGCTTTACAATTCACACCATGGCTTACCCAGGTATGCTTGTTTGTGTTTTATTAAAACCATCTAAATCTAAAGCTTGGTTAAAATGTTTTTTCCTAATACATTGATATACTTTTATATTCCTGCAAACACCCTGCATTACTTATAGGACTAGTATTCTTGACCTCTTGATGCGATACTATGCTCTTTACTGCACTCTCAACTTTCTTGATGCTCAGTGTGTGCGGGATGTCTTCCACTGGGAATATATAAGCAGGTACATGCCTTGGGCTCAGCATTGTTCTTATCGCGTCGCGACTCTTTGACAGCAATAGGTCTTTGAGCATGTTCTTGTCTCTCATATTAACAAAGAGAAGGGCCTGCTCATAACTCGGATTGCTTGACGATATGGTACAAGGGTTCAAGAGCTTAAGGGCGCGTCGTTGGGTGCGGTTCAAGACCAGTGTGGCTAAACACTACCTGTGTGGCTTAGCGCCACTGTAGCTTAACATAGATTTCATTCAACACAAGTACAAACACCAGTGCGCGCTTCTTCCTGTCACATAAACACTCTACACATCACACTTACGAACTGCACACACAACAAACGAGACTACAACAAGGTACTTCAATCAAAATAGTTACACTTGGAATTTACTGACACCTTCTAATAGGAGGCGAAAATGAATTCCTCGTTTTTGCGCCATCGTCCCAAGTCTGTTGGTCTGAATTTCAGCGGGATGTTATTGAAATTGGGGCAGCGACCGGGCTGGGATGACCCGTCTATGCAGGCCATGATCCAAAGATTCATCGTTGCTTTCCAAAACAACAAGGGTGACATGAGCCCTGTCTTGGCCGATGATCTGACTTGGTATTGTTCTTCTAAGATTAGCCTCATAACAAATCCATCGTCATGTATATCACCATTTGCCCAGTCTACCAAGAGCTCGAAACAGGCATCAGCTTTGCCGAATGGTTTTGAGTTCCCGACCATCATGAATCCAGTAGATATGGCCGACATGATTCTTTCTGGTGAATGTGCGCTGGAAAGAGTTGACGAATCGCAACTGGTGGAAACTTGCAACGGACCGCCCTTGTCAGCAAAGGAGCAGCAACCCAAAAGGTCTCGGACCTGGAGAAGCCATTGAAAGACCAAGGTGATGCGATGGCGACACCCAAAGATGAGAAGAAGATTCTTCGTGGAGACTTGGCACAGATCCGCGCCTCCATTCAGCAACAGGCGAAGACCGTTGAAAGCCACAAGAAAGAGATTGTCGACCAGCAAGAAAGGTTAGACATGTACACCAAATCTCATGATGGGCCATCTAGCGAACAAGCGAGTGTCCCTGAAGCGCAACTATGATGGAAGCCCCGTTAAGCGCAAGAATAGCATGAGTGGCGAGGACCAAGGCTCAGCGAAGCGCCAGTCTACCTCGGCGGGACCTGAGGCTACAGGTGATGGTAATTTCACTTCCACACACGGTAGTGACTAAAGGTCCTCTTTTATTTTTGGAATCATCTCGGTCAACACTTGACTTCACGAACTCTCGCTTATCAATCGCGTGACGACAATCATCTAACCATCGGAAATCGTCTTTCTTGGTGAAGGATGAGCTCAATTGGTGGCGAATGTATATCATGTCGGCGAATGGACAATTGATCAATAGCGATTATATATTGGATAAATATCGCATGCAAAATATCAATGTAGATACAACCGCATTAATAAGCCCCAAATTGCAAATCCGTTGATGAAATACGATGTTCACATTGATCCGTCAGTGAAACTGAATGCCATATGGCCTCTCTGCAGATAGAAGAAATCACTCTGTCCTACGGGACTTACTCTCTATCAAAGGCCCCATTGCAAAAAAAAACCCGTTTTTTTTCTTCCTTTCCTGGTGAGTTGGAAGGCTGTTTTGCTTCCTTTGAGACTGAGATTAACTTCTTGTTGTTATTCTCCCTCCTGCCCTTCTCTCCCCTAAGTTTACTCGCTGGCTATTGACATTAAACGGAGTCTTCTCTTCAGAAATATCGTTCATATGCCTTTGCAGATTCTAGAACCATCTGGTCAAAAGGGATCCAACCCTGTCCTGTTGCTTCAACCGCCTTAGTAGCATCAACCTTGAAACCACCATTGGGAATGCTGTAGTCTTGCAGATATCCCTTTCCCGGTTCACCGTTCCCAATAATTTCTTGTCTGTGTGGATAAGCCTTTCGCAACAAATCGCGATAAGCCTGGATGTTTCCAAAGTTGCCGTTTCCTCCAGCGATGTACCGCTGCCCATCGGCCACTTCTTTCTTGTCAACTGCAAACACCATGAGCCGTGCAACATCGCGCACGTCAACGTGTGTTCCATTACCGGGTCCAGGAGATGACATGTTCTCCCCGTTCATGATGCGATAAGGAACGATGGCGGTCTCACTCAACTTCTCCGGGTCGTCAGGCAGAATCAGCGGCGGTCCAGCCACCCAGACCGGATTGACAGCTGTCATTGTGAAGCCGATGCGGTTTTTGTTCTTTTGTCGAAATTCCCAGAACGCGCGCTCTGCTTTGACCTTGCTTGCGACGTAGATTTGGTGGCCTGTCACTTCTGAGCCAGCCTTTGCGATCGCATCCTCAATTTGGTCATTCCAGTCTTCTTCCGTGTAACCTTTCTCTGGGTACTTAGGCTTGCACCCTCTGACAGCCACGATAGAGGACACATACACAAACGACTTGACGGCAGGCTCTTTGGCAGCGGACTCCAAAATTCCGAGAGTCCCCTGCAGCGAGGAACCGATGACGTAGTCGATATTGGTGTTGCTGAAGTCAACTGGCGCCGCGACATGAGCTATTGCCGTAGTATTTTTGACAGCTTCATCAAAAGCTCCCCTAGCCATCAGATCGGGGACCAGAATTCTCGTGAGTTGGCCAGAGGAAGCGTATGAGGGGAGTGCTGAGAGGAGGCTGGAAGCTGAGGATTGACTTCGCACTGCAGCGCGGACAGAATAGTTGGCGGCAAGGAAAGCTTCAACGGTACGTGCGCCGATGAAGCCATTTGCGCCCGTGACGAGAACGAGACCTTTTGTCGGCGACATGTTGAGTATGAACGGTTTTGTGATTTCTGGGTGAATTTGTAGAAGAGAATAAAAGTGAGTCGTTTTTCAATGCTCTCTGTCTTAGCAATATACTTGGGTCTTATCTTAGGGAACTCTAGTCCGGCGACATCGTCCCGGGTTTAGAAATTATCTGCGATGTTGGTGTAAACCGCCTGGAGATTAGTGTTATCGCCGATTCTTAGTTACTGCCACAGTGACATTTCAGAGGCCTAGCCACTAATCTGGAGGACATTTGTCGATCGTGGATCCACTTGTAGGGCAGAGCTGCCACGGACATGGATGGCTCGAAAGAACAACACTTATGTCCGGGCCAGTAAAATTGCTCAAGATGCATGCGTCTTTCGATGAGTGATGTTTCGAGTGGAAGGCCCAGAGCAAGAGTTCCAGGACAGCTTTGCAAAGCAAATGTCTCAGTGGAAGGATAGCTGACGCTGTAGGGGGGCATTCAGTGGCCGGTGCCCCACTGCTCCCGAGAGGGGTCATTCACTGCAGCTTTGTGTGACAGACAACCGCGACAATTGCGCACTCATGCTCCGAAATCCGACAAAGAATGTGTTTTCCAGCAATATCATGGCCTGGCTGCCTGGCACTTGCCAGTGTTCGCCCAGCTTGGTCTACCTATTGTAGGCAACAACGTATGGATCCGATTCAAGGCTGACAGACTCAGCCGCAGCTCAGCCCCCGCCATTTGGCTCTTCAATGAGATTTCAACCGCCAAATCGCCAACAAACAAACAACCAGACAAACACAAGCAACAAACATGCCTTCACCTCAACACGAGTCTGAACTTTCGCCCCGCGAGTCCCGTATCATCGGCGCACTGCTAGGTGTCCATGCCGGCGACTCGCTGGGCGCAACGCTTGAGTTCAAAACCCATACGGATATTGCCCGTGAATACCCTCTCGGTCTCCGCGACATCGTGGGCGGGGGCCCATTTCGTTGGTCGCAAGGCCATGCGACAGACGATACGGATATGACTCGTGGAGTACTCCTTGCATACCATGACTACAAGGCCGGCGACGACATCGCGCAACTCGCTGGCGACTATTTCATCAGTTGGCTTCACGGCGACTGGCCAGGCAGGCGTCCGGGAAGTCGACCTGAAGACATTGGAGGAGCCACCGCTACTGGGCTCAGGCGCTATGGGCAGACGCAAGACCCTGACCGCGCTGGAGCTGGGCAAGGTAGTGCTGGGAATGGAAGCTTGATGCGCTGCATCCCGACCGGATTGTTCCAACGCGATCCCCAGAAGTTGGTCGATGAAAGCATTCGTGTCAGCAAGATCACCCACGACGACAAGAGATGCACGGTCGCATGTGCAGCCTACAACACAATTGTTTCAAAACTTATCGACCAGGTCGACCCTCAAGATGCCATCAAGGCAGGTCTCGATGTCGCAGAAACTCTTGAAGGAGGCTCTGGCCCAGTATACAAAGCGATTGAACTCGGCAAATCCCTCAGCATAGCAACAATGGCTAAGAAAGGACCTGTGCCGGAACTTGGAGGCAGATGCAGCGGATACGTCCTCGAGTCACTGAGTCTCGCGATTGCGGCGGTCCTTGATACTCGCAGCCTGGAGGATGTTGTCGTGGACGTTGTTCGTATTGGCTGGGATACAGATACAAACGGAGCGATCGCGGGAGGAATTTTGGGAGCTCGAGACGGAGCAGCGGCTATCCCTCCTCATTGGAAATCGGTATTGCAGTTTGGTCGTGAATTCGAGAATACGGCTTTGAGTATTTTCGAGAAGAATACAGCATAAGAGTCCAGTCCTTTGGAGTGCATTGGTTGCCAACAAAGTCCAGTCTAGAATAGGTTCAACAGGCAATGGAGGACTGAGACCTCATGAATAAATAAATTTAATTTCTTGAGATGGTGTCTGGTCACGGGAACGTAAATTGGTCATGACTTTGAATGGCCGACATCTGAGAAAAGACTGCACTTGGCTTGCAAGACCGGGAGTTTGAACAGGCAAGCCTTAATGCCCCGCACTCCCACATCACGATATTTCCTTTTCGTCACGATTGCAGTAGCTCCTTGACCCCATCGAGTGATAACAAGGATTGACGCTATGGATGTAGACAGTCGGGTCAGTGCTAGCCTCGTGAATGTTAGCGATGAGGGCCTCAGGGAGCAAAAGAACATCGGACCTCAGGCGTCAAAATCAACTCAGCAAAACGTATCCTAAACTTATAATAAGTTACCTAAACTACTACCACGCTACCTAAACCTTACCTAAGTCTTTTTGTCATTTAGGATTAGGTCTTGAGTTTTTTCTTCCTCCTCCGAGAGGGATACACGTGACACAGGTTGCGGGGTCGAACTCATGAGGACAATTATCCATGTCTCATCCCCGGATTCGCTTTTCCGTTCAGTCTTGCCCAGTTTCATCCTCTCTTTTCCGTTCGGTACAGCCTCAGTTCACAAAAAAAAGAAAACACCTTTGCGCGAGTGGATAGACGTGGCTCCAATGACTTCAGAGCGTTCCATACTCCCAACACCGTCAGATACAAACAGCATACATGCGGCGAAGAAGCGGAAAAAGAATGCTGAGAGAGTCAGGGTGACAAGGGCATGCGATGGATGCAAGAAGTAACGCAACCCTAGGCATTCTCACGTAGATCAACCGCGAGCTAATCTGTGTACCTAGGCGGAAGATCAAATGCAATGGCATGCAGCCGTGCAAGTTCTGTACCCGGACAGGGGCCTCTTGCACCTTTGACTCGGCTTATGCGAGAGGGCGTCTGCCGGTAATACCCTCAGCAGACGAGGCGAGACGTGAGAGCATAACTGTCTCGGCTCAAGATACGATGCCTCGGAGCGAGGACACCAGCCCTACGGATTTGACGCAGCAATACATGGCAAATGCTACCAACCAAAGTATAGAGCTGCAGGACTATAGCATTTCATCCCATCTCATGGAGCAGAGCGGCACGGGCTCGCGAGCTGTAACGTCGGTGCAACAGTCCCCCGAGCCGTCTCAGGAGGATCTTCAGGGTCACTACATCGGCCCGGCCTCTGGAGTGTCATTCCTACTCAGGGTTCAGAAGCGCATGCATCAAGCAATATCATTCTCTGGACCAGGAAGCATCTTTACGTTTGGTGATGCACCTCTTCAAAACCCTGACTATGATCCGAACTTTTGTATGATGCTTCCGAAAGAGGATGCTCAGCGCTTGGTGGATCGTTACTTCGACTTTGCTATGCCGACCTACCGTTTTCTTCACCGACCCACGATTCAGGAATGGTTCGCGGAGTTCTATGAGACGCTAGGGACTATGCGTGATCCGAACAACTCTGCTGCCAAAGTCGCTTTGCTCTTCATGATCTTGGCGCATGCGAGAGTCTACATGCCTGAGAATGACAGACCTGGACCATCCGATCTGAGGTAAGGCGGGTGACTCTTCTCGACTACCTTCTGTGCTAATCACTTCCCAGTTCCCGGTATTACTTGGCAGCTGAACATCAACTCTCAAAGGAAAGTGGTTCAATACGACTTACCAGCGTTCAGGCTCGTCTTCTACAATGTTACTACCTCGGAACGCAATCCCGGGTCAATCACTGTTGGAGTCAATTCGGCATTGTCACAAACCTAGCACTTGCTATCGGACTGAATCGAAACAAACGACCCGGCGTTATAAGCGGGCTGAACCATATTGAAGTCGAAAGTCGTCGAAGAACCTTCTGGTGCGCATACACTCTCGATGCATATCTCAGCGTATCGCTGGGCAGACCACGCAACTTTCACGATGACGATATCGATACGGAGCTTCCAGCTTGTGTCGATGATAATGATATAACAAAGGATCATATAAATCTCGCTGGGTCAGCTAAAGGCTACTCGGTTATGCTTGCTCCGCTTGGACATATGAAGTAATGCCTCCATCTAATCTGCAACTACAAGCTAACTCATGGCCTAGGCTTGCACGCATCATAGGTCAAATATTGCGTGGTCTTTACTCAGTTAAGCCTATCTCAATCTCTAAGCGCCTAGAGGAAACACAGCTCGTCTCAAAAGCCCTCGCAGACTGGCGGGCTGAGTTTTCCCAGTTTCTCGATGCCGACTACTTCAGTACCTCGTTCCTTGTCCCGATCGTTCAACGTCAACGCAACGTTCTGAACTTGACATATTGGCATGCCATAATACTCACGCATCGACAAGCCGTCCTAAACAATTTCGCAAGGATCTCACGTCAGAATAGGAGGGGCAGTGAGAACGATGCTGCAACCCAAGAGAGCGTTCAAAGGTGCCTCGAAGCTGCCATCCAAACAGTTGGCCTGATCGATGAGATGACCGACAACGGACAAATGTTCCGGGCATTCTGGGTCTGTGCAACCAATTTCTTTCCGATATCAAAACTGACCAACTGATATCAGGTTACGGCATATTTTGCCTTTACTGCAGCCATGGTTCTGTATATCTACGTGATCCAGAAATGGGCATCACCTCCTGAGACATATAGTGAATACTTTACAGCTGCAGTTCGATGCCAATCGCACATGTCAACAATGGTCGAGAAGGGCTCATTATCAGAACGATACTGCTTCCTGCTGGAAGAACTAAGGGTGGAGGCCTTACGCCAGGTGAATCGGATGCATCCAAACGTGTTTGCTAGTCTGAGTCTAGAAGGGCATGCACAAGACAGCGCTTTTCAATCCAATATCATACCGATGGATACGCCGAGCGACAAAACTTCTTATACGGACTTGATGGGGGAGAACGGGGGGTTGGACTTTAATGGCATGTCTGGTGTTGACTTTTCAGGGACGGGCTGGGGTCAATTTGCCAGCATGGTTTCATCAGGATTAGGCAACCTGGATGCTTTCCTTGATGATGAGGTCTTTCGGCTTTAGGAGCACTGTGATAAGCTTGGCATTCGGCCTCTGATGGGCCGAGTAATGTTACCCTAAATGCATAATTTAATCGAGCTATCTTGCCGAGCGCAACGGATAAGACCTTTCCTTTTCCAGTTATCGGATCTAAAGCCGAAGCTGCATCGGAAAACCCAATATGAGGAGCTGTGTCCAGTTCTCGACGCCCGGTGACTAATCCGCTGGAGATCTTGGTTGGAGCGGATGAGGGGTACCTCACTTTAGCTTTCATGTTCATCCTTGCCGTTCCTTAAGGCGAATAAAGTCAGCCTGTTGAAGCTGTCAGAGGCACTTATTATCTGGCCTTAACATCGAATTAGCCCTTTAATTGTTTTTGAAGGTAGCAACATATCCCACTTCCCAAAATGGCATCCGCAGTCTCAAAGCGCCTCGAAGGCAAGACAATTCTCATCACCGGAGCGTCTTCCGGTATCGGCAAGGCCACAGCCTTCGAGTTCGCCCGCACCAGCCCCAAGAGCCTGAAGTTGGTCTTGACTGCGCGACGAATTGATAGTCTTCGTCAAATCGCTGAAGATATTGTCAAAGAAGTTGGCGATGGTGTCAAAGTGCACCCCGTCCAACTGGACGTCAGCAAGCCTGAAGAGGTGCGCTCTTTCGTGAGCAAGCTTCCTGCAGAATTCAGTGAGATCGATGTCTTGGTCAACAATGCGTAAGTTTCTCTACTGCAAAGATTGAAAAGGTGATAAGCTGACTTCTTCTTGCAGCGGTCTTGTCAAGGGCGTTGATAAGGCTCCTGAGATCAAGGAAGAAGACATCAACGTCATGTTTGCTACCAACGTCACAGGCTTGATCAATATGACACAAGCTATCCTGCCTATTATGCTGAAGCGTAACGATGGTGAAGGAGCTGGTGACATTATCAACATTGGCTCTATCGCAGGTCGTGAGCCTTACGTTGGCGGTAGCATTTACTGTGCGACCAAGGCTGCCATCCACTCGTTCACTGAGAGTCTGAGAAAGGAGCTTATCTCAAAACGCATCAGAGTCATCAGAATCGACCCTGGCCAAGTGGAGACCGAGTTCTCAGTAGTCAGATTCTACGGGAATAAAGAAAAGGCCGATGCAGTCTATGCGTAAGTTTGCACCTCTCCAGATGGTTTTGTTTTGATGAGGTTATGAGGTCAAAAGAGGCTTCAATCCCATCAAACACCAGACTTTTTCTGAACAATGAGCTAACCAGTGATAGTGGCTGTGAGCCTTTGACACCAGATGATATTGCTGAAGCGATTGTATTTGCTGCTGGCAGAAGGGAGAATGTAGTCATTGCTGATACCTTGATATTCCCCAACCACCAGGCTGCGGCTACGATTATGCACAGAAAGAGCTAGGAGCTACGTATCATAGATAGAACAAGACATCAATACAAATAGACACCCTCAAGGTATAAATTCTCACGTGATCTAGTGGCAATTGGCGTTGTTCAAGACTCGTACGAAGATCTTTAATCATTTTTCACAATTGCCCAGCATTGCATCAGTAAAGGAGTGATGAAGACCATTTTCCTACTCCCTTACTCTCTGTCGCTTCAGTGAGGTCTTCCGAAAACTAAAAGTAGTCACTCGCATCTTCCAAATGGCTAGTCGGACTTGGGCAAACATCTCCGGTCCTAAGGCCATACAGGATGACCGACTACCTTGTCTCTGCATGCATTCAACCTAATCTAGAGCACCCGCGTATCTTACGCGCTTCCGCCCGCAACCTCATACTTTTCTCGGCAAATCGAGTACTCGGCTTCGGGTATTTTCCCTTGTAAAACCGGGCCCAGACCGAGTCAAGTGCAGTTGGAGTAGCGTCGCGTTGGGCCAACGCTTTGCGGGGATCGGCCATGCTCACTCTCGCTTGTCGGAAAAGCGACATTCCCAACCACCTCATGGTCCGGTTTTCCGCTACAGCTCCCTAGCCCCATGACTCGAGACGGCATAGCATGTGTATGTCGCATTCCCGTTGCTGATTATCCAGCGTCGCATCTGGATAAACGGGCATGATCTGCTGACCACTGCACTTATTCAAGAGTCTGCAGGCGACCTGGCGAATGAAAACTGGTGACTACTGCGTCTCTCATCCGCGGGTGGAGATCACTGATTCATATCATGGTCGGCCCCAGAAGCCAGAGCAAAAACGGAAGAAAGATATTGAGGCAAAATCCCATCTAAGCCACAGTCCAGAGGCTTTAAGTACTTGTAATCTTCCAAAAACGCCCTTCTAGTTTGCTTTTACTATACGCAATACACAACACTCCAACTCCATTTCGTGAAGTTGATTCGACAGTCATCATGTCCTTCTATAAAGCTCCACCAAGCGGCGTCTGGGCACCAGCAATCACATTTTTCGACCATGAGACAGATACACTAGACACCGAGGCACAAGCAGCATATTACTCTTATCTGTCTAAGACCGGTCTAGCAGGCCTTGTCGTGCTCGGAACAAATGCCGAGACCTTCCTTTTGACGCGCGAAGAGCGCAAGGCATTGTTACAGACAGCACGTCAAGCATGTGGACCATCATTCCCTATCATGGCCGGCGTTGGTGGACATTCAACCAAGCAGGTCTTGGAGTTCATCAACGACGCAGCTGATGCTGGAGCCAACTATGTCCTGCTGCTTCCTCCGGCCTACTTTGGGAAGCAGACAACACCAGAGGTCATTAACAACTTCTTTGACGATGTTGCAAAAAGCAGTCAACTACCTATCGTCATTTACAACTTCCCCGTCGTTTGTAACGGTATCGACCTGGATTCTGCCACCATTGCCGCTTTAGCAAAGAAGCATAGCAATATTGTCGGCGTCAAGCTGACTTGCGGAGCTGTCGCAAAGATAACGCGACTTTCTGCAGAGCTTCCCGAGGAACGTTTTGCAATCTACGGTGGCCAATCAGACTTCTTGATAGGAGGCCTGGCTGCTGGGTCTCATGGCACGATTGCAGGTTTTGCCAACGTTGTCCCCAAGACGATCGTGCATATCTATAACCTCTACCAAGAGGGCAAGTTCCAAGAGGCCATGGCTCTGCACAAGAAGGCGGCGCTGGCTGAGCAGCCTTGCAAGGCTGGAATTGCATCAGTCAAGTACGCAGCAACTCTGAGCACAGCCAAGGCCGCTGGTATCAAGGGCGCTGCAGGGAAGTTGAAGCCCAGAAGGCCATACGTGGAGCCTACGGATGCTGCAAAGAAGAGTATTGAGTCACAAATTTCTGAAATGTTGGAGTTTGAAGCCACGCTCAAGCTACCGGCTGAGAAAGGCAAATCCAACGGCGTAACGAATGGAGTATCGAATGGGATCATGAATGGAACATCAAACGGCGTGGCGGTGCATTAAAGCACCTATATACAAGTTAAATAGCATAAATATTCTACGATTGAACATTGATTCAATACAGCCCGCAACAGACAAGCAATATGTATGTTCACTAATTATCTCGATACCGGTGACGTTTCTCAGTGTCGAATCCGATCCGACAGACGCGCCAGTGCCGTAGTAGAGTTTGGTGGGTCTAATGGATTGCCCCAGGATACTACAGTGGCCTAGGTGCCTGTGAGGTGCCCTAGCTTGGTAAAGGTATCCTGCCGGCCTGGTGTCAATGCCCACTTTGGGTGCCAGAGGTGCCTCTATGCTAATGCAGCAGCAATGATTCTTGATTTAACCAATCCTCGCATATCTGGAGCGCCAAAAGGCAAAATTCTTTTGCGAGACTTTTGCGAGAACGGTATTGGTTAACTTGAATAAATATTTCGTTTGAAAGGGATGACTCTGTCTGTATTTTCGTATGCGCCTAAGCTCGAGCTATTGGCATTAGCGCTCAAAACCATCAGCGGTCTCAGCGCCTCGATCTGCCAGCTCACAGGGGTAAGCTTGCTGTTTGACAGCACAAAGTCCATTGCATCAGTACCACTTGCGAAAAGTTCCATTGCCTCAATCAAACCAACATTTCTAAACGACAATGCCCCAACTATAGCGATTTCTTTGGGGCATTTAAAAGTCCATATCATGACGTCTTTGGTATTTCTGCGATAAAGCACCTCATGCATGGCCATCCGCGTTCTAGGCTCGTTGATCAGCCCCAAAGACCTGCTAACGCCCACTAGAGTATAAGCTTACATCGCCACCAATTTATCGACAAAAAGAAAACAAGACGGGATAGGGGAGCATTAAAACTCTTACAGTTCCCAAACCTTTCCCTAGACCGTAACATCAATTATCGCTCATTTTGTAACTCACCTAAGTCATTCGCTTTTTAAACATGGTTTCGTCATCATTTCTTGCCAGCGCGTTGGCTGTTTTGGCTATCCACAACGTTAACGCTGGGCCATGTCGTCCCTCATCTGTCTCGACCACTGAGAGCGCTATGTCAAGCAGCTCAGAGACCACGCTTACTCTGTCCACCACGGCTGAGCATTCTGTCATTACAACGCAAACGACAACTATTTCTGATGCTGTCTCGTCGTCTGAGACATTGGCCGATGGCACCACAACTACCCAGGTTGTTCAAGACACCACCACCACAACAGCCGTCGAGATTACATTCACCGTTGGGTCTTCTGCCGCCACAACTGAAACAACCTCTATCTCCGAGGACATCTCAACTTCCGTAACTCTAAGCGATGGCACCACGACCTTGCTGTCGATCACTACGACTACCGAGGTTTTCGATGACACCACGACGACAGCCCCAGCTACGACAACCACCACTGCAGCTGCTGTGCCGGACGAGTGCTTTTTAAATGCCGAATGCGAGGCTCTTTACGGCGGGGCCAAACCCATCTGCGATGCCGGCACTTGTGTTCCTGACAATAGTCAGGGCTCTCCATGCTCCGATAACAGCGACTGTACTATCCCCGGCCAAACCTGCTCCGACTCTGGTTTCTGTCATGTCGCTTCAAAGCAACCAGACTCCTGCGTTGACATAAACGACTGCCTCTTATCTGTCAACCCTATTTGTACTATAGGACTCTGCGAATGCCCCCAATCGACGAATGAATGCACACCACGGTCTGATCTGCAACTCTGCCAGTCAAATAATGGGTGTTCAGCTGGCGCTACTTGCCAGCAGGGTCTCTGTGTCGATCAGGTTCAATGCGGAGGTCCTTCCGATTGCGTGGCGAATTTGGATCTGTGTGTTCTTCCCGGTGTTTGCGTCTGCCAGAATGGAGTATGTGCCCTTGATGGTTAAGGACGTTTGGCTACATTGTTCCATGTGGTTTATGTATGATAGGCGCATATCATTTGGAAGGCTTCCTTATCTTTAATTAAGTATAGTACTCGTTTGTATCCTTCATAATATCATAATCCAACTATGTTTCCCACCACTGACTTCGAAACGCTCACACAAGAAAGTGATTCGAACCACTATCACCAGTGTTCGTATCCACTCCACAGTCCATCCACGCAGCCCACTGTCTAGAGTACATGCTTGAACAGTGGCGACCTGTCTCCCATGTCAAACAGCTCCTCCTCAGTGTATTTCCTCTTAGCCTCCTCGGCAATCTTGGCCTTGCGAGCGTTGGCGATCTTGTAGCTCCACTCCAGGAGGAAAGCAACGATCAAGCCAGTACCTCCGAAAGCAAGCGACAAACCAAATCCAGTGTAATACTTGGGCTTCTCCTTCTCAAGATACATAAAACTACCGACGATTCCACCAACGTTGCCGACACAGTTCATCAGAGCGATACCAATGGCACGTCGAGATGAAGGGGCGATGTTGTTGGCGTTCCACGAGGCAGCGGCGGCTTGAATGGGATAAATACCAATGACAGCGAGAACAACAGCAAAGTAAGCAACGCCCTTCTTAGCTTCGAGTTGCCCATTGAGAGAAATCATGATCGAGTATGCAACTGTGACGATAACCATAGGGATGGCGACGAAGGGCATACGCCAGAAGAATCGGTCAGAGATCTTGGCAAAAACAATGGCAGAAATAGCAGCGGCGACGTAAGGAGGAGCCGAGGTAAGCTGAGCGTTCGTGTTGCTGAATCCCATGGCCTTGGTGATGCTTGGCAGGGTGAACTTGGTACCGTAAGAGAGAGCAGACTGGCACAAAAGGAAATAAGCCTGGACGTAGACTCTCCAGTTTGTGAGCACCATTCGAATATCTTTCCATCTCACTGTCGATTCCTCTTGGAAGCCTCCTCCTTGCTTGATGAACATGGAGAGCTCAAGGAATCGGATCTCCTCGGGGTTCAACCATCGCGTAGACAGAGCAGGGGTATCGATAAGGAGGAAGAAGCAGGCAACACCGAGAACAACTGTAGCCATTCCTTCGAGAAGGAAGATCCATCTCCAACCTTCGAGACCGGCGATACCATCCATCTCAGCGATTCCAGCTGCGAGGAGACCAGAAAAGGCACCAGATAAGGCACTGGCACAATAAAAATAAGAAATTCTCACGCTGAGATCCTTCGGAAGGTACCAGTAACTATTAAGCTGTTAGAATATCGTTTTTCTTTTGTGTCGACATCTGGTTGTTGAACTTACCTGCACAGGTAGATAGCACCAGGGAAGAATCCGGCCCTGAATCAAGGCGTCAGTATCAGCACCAGTACATCGGGTCCAAATGATCACTTTACTCACTCAAAAATACCCAGAAGAACTCGAGTAGCCATGAGTCCACCGAAATTTTGGACAAGTCCGGTGCAAGTCATGACGATACCCCAGCAGACGCAGAGAATACCAAGATACATCGATGGGCGCTTGAACTTCTTCAGAAGAATATTGCTAGGGACTTCAAGAAGGACGTAAGGTACAAAAACTATCAAAATTTAGTTCACAGTGATCGAATCGGCAAGTGCTGTCGTAACTTACAGATTGACAGGATGGTGTTGTACTGAACACCTGTGATAAGGTCAAGATGTCAACAAACTTCTTCGCCTCAACACACAGGAGACTCACCTGTCATTCCCAAATCCTCGACCATGCCCTCAATCTTCGCATTGCCAATATTGGCGCGATCGATATGGCATATCAAATAGAGCAGAGCGAGCATCGGGACAAGTCGAACATCAACCTTACGGAAGACCTTCTTCTTCTGCTCCTCTGTGTAGCTATTGTAGAAGTCGGCATCTTCAGGGCTCAAACCAAAGACGCGAAAACCGGCAATTTCGATGGCTTCGGAGGTGTTTTCGAGATGGTCGGGCTTATGGTCGCCAACCTCAATGTCGCTCTTGGAGATTGAACTTCGAGGAGCCATGATGAACGTGTTGCTACTCTGGGACTGCCGCCTATAAGATTACGCTTTAGGCTGCGAACACGGGTGATAAATGAGAGGACTTGAACCTCAAGAGTTGTGATGCTGAATGACCGAGCCTTGGAAATGCTGAAGCAGGCTGGGTATTATAGTCGAGACCACGATCTGGAAAAGAGAGGAGGTCATTGATTGCACAGATTAGCTCAAGCGGGTGCCCCACACTTCCCCAGACGAAAGCCAGTGTAACCCCAGGCTTGGCGACACCCAAAGCGGAGCGCCCATGCTTGCCAAGTGCGGGGTATGATTTCTGATGGTCTCATTGCACGGAAAATATCACCCCCAACGCCCAACGCCATCTCCTGGGGGATCGACGGAAGTGCTCATTAGCGGAAAAGCACCCACTGAAGACATTATCCGTGACGGATCTGTGACCAGCCACATCAATCTCTCAAGGAAACATGTCCGATGTGCCTTATCCTCTTGATCCGGAAATGATCACAACTCATGGAGCACTACACCAAGTAACCACGCATGATACCCATGATGGTTATTCAAAGGAAACGATGTTTACCCCGCAAACAGCTATGACATGACAGCTCAACCATGTACAATCCCGGGATAAATAGTCCACCACTCAAACAATGCAGTTGCTATCAGTAGACTCAACAATCACAGAATACACACAGAATCACAGTCATGGCTCAACGAAGCATCATCAAAGACATTGTCATCACCCCTGTGGCCTTCCATGATATGCCCCTGCTGAACAGCGTGGGTGTACATGAGCCATATGCCTTACGCAGCATCATCGAGATCATCACAGAAGACTCATATGGTCTTGGTGAATCATATGGAGATTCAGCACATCTAAACCGCTTGCAAAAAGCAGCGGATAGTATCAAAGGCCTTTCTATCTACAGCACAAACGTCATCTACCAAAAATGTGTTGAGTCGCTCAAGACAGACACCAATACAGGTGGAGATGGCATGGGAGGCATGGTGACCACCGCCTCAGTCGCCGACAAGGTCTTCTCGCCTTTCGAAGTCGCATGTCTCGACTTACAAGGCAAATTGGCTGGAATATCTGTCAGTGACCTTCTCGGTGGGCGTGTGAGAGACCAAGTCCAATACTCAGCCTACCTCTTCTACAAATGGGGCGGACATCCTGGTCACGAAGATGATGAATACGGCCCTGCTCTAGACCCGCAAGGAGTGGTGAAGCAGGCCAAGAAGATCATTGACGAGTATGGCTTCAAGGCCATCAAGCTCAAAGGGGGTGTCTTTCCTCCTGCAGAGGAAGTCGCCGCGATCAAAGCTCTCCATGAAGCCTTTCCTGATCTGCCGCTGAGACTTGATCCAAACGCTGCCTGGACTGTTGAGACTTCAAAATGGGTTGCAAAAGAGCTTGACGGTATTGTTGAGTACTTGGAAGATCCAGCTGGGGAGATCGAGGGAATGGCTGCTGTTGCTAAAGAAGCATCGATGCCCCTAGCTACCAACATGGCAGTCGTCGCTTTCGACCATCTACCACCTTCAATTCTCCAGAACGCTGTACAAGTCATCTTATCTGATCATCACTTCTGGGGAGGCCTTCGTAAGTCACAAACACTAGCATCCATCTGTGCGACTTGGGGTCTGCGCCTCTCAATGCATTCCAACAGTCACTTGGGCATCTCACTCGCCGCCATGACGCATCTTGCTTCCGCAACACCAAACCTGGATTATGCCTGCGACACGCACTGGCCTTGGAAGCGCCGAGATGAAGACGTTGTTGTTGACGGCGCATTGAAGTGGAAGGATGGTGGTGTTGTTGTGCCGACGGTGCCAGGTCTGGGCATTGAGTTAGACAGAGAGAGGTTGGCAAATCTTCATCAACAGTACCTGGACTGTGGGTTGAAGAAGCGTGATGATACTACGTATATGAAGAGATTTCAACCAGACTTCTCAGAGAAGATCCCTCGATGGTAGATACTGGGCGATGTTCGCCGAACTTGGGCAGAAAAGTCATACTACGACTTCCATGTACCTATACAATAGTCTCTTCAAATTTCTTTAATTTTATACTGTAGTGTCTACAGTGTACCTACTATGACACCGAAACTGGTTTCTCACTACAAAGAGAACGCTTCCTTGAGTAAGCTTTTCTCGTAGCTTAGGCCAAATTCATATTCAGTGTTATTCCTACCAGGTTTTCCTTCTCGACTGAATCTGAGTTTCTCGAAGAAACATAACTCTTAATTCAACTGCGGCCAATATAACGCATCCCGAGGAGGATTAGTCTTTTTCAATCTGTCCGATGGTCTGTAACCTCTCCTTCAAATCCTTTGGTTCTTCTGTGAAGACTGTAACCTTGAACTTGTCTCCCTCATCTTTCCATCCGTAGTTTGGCGTCCCATCAGCCTTTTTCCCGTAGATCCATTCAAGGCCATCAAAAAACGTCTCATTAGTGATGATCAGGTGTTTAGAGATATAGTGCGTCCACGTGGGAACATTGTTTGGGTTGAAGGCTCCCATGATGAGCATGATCTTCGTGCTAGCTGGTGATTACCTACTTGATTCTTCTGGCAGAATTGGATTTGGTTTGGCTGGGTTGTCTCTTCCGTTCTCTTACATGCATATATGTTGCAGAAGACCAAGGATCTGAGATCGATAAATGTCTTCGACCATTATATATCTGAAGAAACTCTGTGAATCAGAGATCATGTGATTTCAGACGCTCTAGATTTGCTACTGGACATAGAAACTGCAGCTGAATCATCTTTCAGTTTCAGTTTCATGGGGCAGAAGTCATTCGAGAAGTATTCCGACCATATAAAAGTGAAGAGGCTTCAACACAGCCAAATGTCCAGATCGTCAACTCATCACAGACAAGATCAATATTGATGATGAGGGTTTGTAGGTTTGACAAAGCTAATATTTTTGGCGTCATGGGACTGTTTTTGTGGAACATAATGACAAGAAACAATGCCGATTCAGGATCATTCGTGGCTTGCATCATGAACACGCAGTCTCTGCTAATAGCGAGAGAGATGTTCCTTAAAAGGATGCTCGTACGTATATCAGTGCTCAATCCAAGTGATTAGCTACGATGACTCAGCATTGGCAGGGGCTGACGTCCTCAAGACTCGAATTACCCGGTACTCAACATCTGGCCATTAAAAGTATTAATTAAACAACAGTCACCTTTGCTACAAAGTACCAAGATCTGGCTTTAAACAATTCGTGCCCTTTAACTATATATTATAAAGGAAATGGCAGTCGATAAGGCCCTAGTATAATTGGTAGACATTGTTTTATCGGTTATAGATACTAGGCGACGCGGACAAGGACACATCACCCCGAGGAAGAGATCTCCATCATGAAAGCCAGAGCGAAGGTCAAGGCTTTTGCCCATGCCTAATATCTTTTTCCCTTCGTATTAGAGTAACCGCGCGGGCCGGGAAATGTTTCTGAAGTAGGATTCAACTTGATCTGACCACCATTGTCGTCAGCTTATGTGAGCAACTAGAAGTGATATACCTGAGGGGCAACGGCCGGACTCTCTCTTCTTTCTGACTTGACATTCTCCTTTTCACCGCTTGTGCATTGACTGAAGCTACAGAACTTTATCATCACAATGTCTGCCAACTCAGACCTTAGGAAGCAAATCGAAACTACGGTGAATAGCTTCCTCGCGAGCTACGAGGACGGGAGAAAAACCAAGGATCCGACCGTCATCAACCGCGATGTTACTCCAGAATGCACTCGCCAACTTCTTCCCGCTTCACTGTGCAAGGCGCTCGGCCTTCCGGAAAAGTTTCTAATGTCCAATGATATCTACGAGAAGCTCTACGCCGACGATCTTTCTCTTGGCGGCGTTCACAACACCGTGTCAAAGCACTTGACGATCGACGTTGAGGCCCGGCGCGCGGCAGTTGAAAGCAGTGGAGACATGATCTACCATCATGGCGAGACTCTACATCTAGAGTTTTCTTGGATTTTCTATCTTACTGGAGACGGTACGAAGATAAGCAGGGTCATAGAGTTCGCTGATAGCACGGCTGTCTTGAAGATGGCGGCCATCGCGAAGGAACGTGTCGCCAGAAATGGCCAGGGTGAAGAGGTCGATTTTGACGCTACTGGGTAGTGCAGCGGTTGAGGGTGATGGCCGGAGCCACTGAATACTTATGATCTTGTGAAAATGATGTTTTTTCTGCTATTTTTGTAAGGTGTTGTTTTATCACAGACCAGAATTCTATGACGCTTCCGGTGTGATTGGTGGATTCGCGGTCAAACAAATTGGTGTCTTGGCGATCAAACAAGTCGAAACAGCACTGCAAATAGCAAGGCAGAAACGTGCCCTCGGTGCAAAAGTTCCGGACTTTTCCGTTATCGCGAAACACTTTATGTCGATATTCGGTGGAGAACTTCAATGTGATACATGGCGACTCCGAAGCGCCCAAGCACCTGCTGAATACAGTCCGCGGGCCTCTATTTATTTAAACTTAAATATAGAGATACTGGAGACCGACTGGAGCCCCGGGACGGTCTGAACGCGGGACGTGAAACCCGGTACAGTTCCCAATTAACGCGAGCCGGGGCTGTTTATCGCCGACTCCATGGAGTTTTCAATATGTTTGCAGCATGTGAAAGAGTTTTTACGTCCGTGGAATGTTCTATTGATCTGCCCGGTACGCCCGAAACTCAAAAGAATGCCCAGCGTGGCTTAAAAGTCTTGGGAATTTTGAGCCGCCTGCGACGTGGCATCCATTGCAGGGATGTTGAGCGCCTCTGCCGTGTCTCCAAGCCACCATCGACAACGCCAAATGCCATCATTTGCGACGATCTGTTGACCAAGACGGCAGTCTACTTATCTCGCATACGAAATGAAACGCGACAGATCGCAGGTGAACACGATCCCGTAAGAGCCGCAACCAATACCACAGCCCCCCTATCGAAACAAGTTTGAGGACGATCTTCAAACGCGACCTCAAACCCTTCAATACTAATTTAGGCCGCAATCTACACTCCCTGCTCACGTCCAAGTGTTCGATATCTACACCCAATGGGATCCAGCGGCTCTCATTCCATTTTCTCCACCGACAAGGTTAAGCTTAAGCCTCATTAGCATTTGTACGAGTCAGGTGACGAGTACGACGACCAAAGCGGGACGTGCAGGGCATATCTATTGGCTCACCGTTGATCTTCAAGACGATCGCACTGATATACAGCAAGGGACAGCTCAGGAGCTATCCCAACGTTTTGGGTCTCATATCTTATACACGAGACTTCGTTGGCCAGCAGCCTTGCTACGTTGTGCGGCTCAGACGTTACCCGTTGTCGCGCCCGTCACTAAAATTAGTCTAGTTTGCGTGTCACGTCTAAGAAACGAGTAATGAAGATCTGGTATCCAGTAAAGTGCAGGCATGTGAGATTCGTAATGACAATTGCAAAAGTGCCGAGACGATGGCGATAGTGCTTGGGCTCTTATCGCCGTTGACGAATATTTATACCTAGTGCCAAGCCCCTGAATATCTACCGCTCTGGCTGGAACAACAGCAGAACGCCTCAGCTCTAGTTTGGAACTCTTAAGTAGGAGTCGGCGACTACATACATCAGTGGGACTCTCTTCGCTTTTCCTTCCATCTCTCTTTCAGCTTAGTTCACACAAAATATTTCTGCATTACCATGGCGCATCACGATACGAGGATACATGAACCCAACATGGATCGCGACAGTTACAACCTCGACAACCTCTCCACTCAACGCAACCATCGTGAGTCACATCGACCAAACTCACCATCAGATCTCATGTCCGGAGCCTCAACCGATATCGAGTCCGGCACATCAACACCGACGCACATCAAGGATGCAAACCAACATCCTTCATTCGACATTTACGACCCGAACCGACCTAAACTTGGCTTGCGTCAACGCATGAAGCATTTCACCTGGGCCTGGTATACACTGCCCATGAGTACTGGCGGTCTATCACTTCTCTTCTTCGCTCAACCGAACCAATTTCCAGGTCTCAAGACTATTGGTCTGGTTATTTATATCATCAACCTCATAATATTTACTTGTGTGACCACGGCGATGGCGTCACGGTTCTTCCTTCACCCAGGGTCATTTGCCAAGTCCATGACACATCCACGAGAAGGTTTCTTCCTGCCTACCTTTTTCTTATCTATAGCCACTATCATTACCAGTACCGATCGGTATGCGATACCGAAGGACAATTCAAACCTGGTTTGGGCTGTCCAGGCAACTTTCTGGGGCTACCTTGTCGTCACCCTGATCCTATCTATAGGACAGTACAGCTATGTATTTGCCGCTCATAGCTTTTCTCTCACCACTATGATGCCCACTTGGATTTTGCCCATCTTTCCTATCATGCTTTCGGGCACCATCGCATCTGTCATCGCTGAGACTCAGCCTCACGTTGCTGCAGTACCGATCATTGTCGCAGGACTAACCTGCCAAGGCCTTGGACTCAGCGTTGCCGTTATGATGTATGCTCATATGATTGGGCGCCTGATGCAAGCAGGCCTACCTAACAGAGAACATCGCCCAGGCCTTTTCATGTGTGTTGGGCCACCTGCATTCACTGCCCTGGCTTTGATAGGCATGGCTGAAGGGTTGCCTGAAGACATCGACTTCATCCAAGATGGAACATTTATCAATGTCGGAATGGTTCGGTTGATAGCTACTATGAGCGCCATCTTCCTTTGGGCTTTGAGTTTGTGGTGGTTTGGCATCGCGGCTGTTGCTGTTATTCAGTCTCCCCCTAAGTACTTTCACCTCGGATGGTGGGCTATGGTTTTCCCCAATACTGGTTTTACTCTCGCTACTATCTCTATCGCCAGATCCCTTGGCAGCAAGGCCATCGGATGGGTCGCCACTGGAATGAGCGTCATCATTCTCTCCGCTTTTGTTTTCATTTTCTACAGCCACGTTAGGGCTGTCTTCTCCCAAGACATCATGTACCCAGGACGGGATGAGGATGTCGAGGATCACTGAGTCGATCATTTCAGCGCAGCATAACTAGACTTCTAAATTGCATAAAGGAACATAAAAATGTTTTACACTACTACTCGCATATACTGTCGTTTCCCATTCACTACCCCTTGTCTCGTGCATCACAACCAACCGTTTCTATAGCAGGGCTTTAATATTCACTCGTTAGTTAGTTTCATCTTTAAATTGATATCATATCTGAATTTGAATCTCTCCGTTTCCTAATTAAGAAACTTCTTATCTATGCTAGTCCATTTTGACTGTTTCGATGGTTTCATATATCTACGATAAGATCAACCGATCTGAAACCGCATCTCGAGCTCCGAGTCGCATCCCCTTGTCACTATCGCCGGAGTATAATGCTGCAGCGGAGTATTTATTTCTGATCGTTAGACTCCCTAAAAATAGTTGCCCTTTCAGTGATGCACTTGAGACATTGGTAAATCTGAGCTTCTTAGTAGTTGTCATCTCATTGGGTGCGTAGTGAATCTGCTTGGCTTGCCATGGGTCACAGCCCGAGCGCAATCCACTCTTGATGCCACTCTGCAAAAGACCCGGACCCGGGAAATCCGCGCATTGGTTCAAGACCGAATTTCTCGGTGAGCTTAGCTTCTTCCGTAACAAGGTTGAGTTGTTTTGTTGCAGTCTCTAACTTCCGCTCTTACACTGACAAACCGTGTTCAGGACACCTATCCAGTCAAGCTTCTTGGCAGGATAAATTCTCCATCTATTGCTCTTGTTGGCGATAATAACTCACTTCTCAATAAGCACTTGTTAGTATTCGGATGCATGTACGTAATCAATGCTGACACCCCTCTCTTGGCTGATGATCCGGATAAAAGAGGTTGCAGGAGTGAGAGTCAGATGCTGACTGCCTTATAAGCCAGCACCGATACGAAACAAGCAGTGAACGTAAGAAACTGGAAATATTTGCAGCCATGTCTGAATCAACGCCCGAGCAACTCCCCACCCTCCCCTCTGATCTGACTCCCCAGTGGTTCAGTGCGAAGCTTGGGCACAAGATCAAATCAATAGAGAATACACGTAACATCTGGGGAACCGCAAGTAAGCTATTCTACACAATTACCTACGAAAATGAAACAGATCAAGAAAGGCCGGTCAATATCTGCGTTAAGGGAGTGTTTGATCCCAAGATGATCGAGGCTCAGCCATGGACCGTCAGTCTGGCCCAACGAGAAGCAGAGTTCTTCAGTAAGGTTGCTCCGAACGTCAGCCATATGATCTTTCCAAGAGGCTGGTGGAGTGGAACAGACGAGAAGCAGGGAATTGCGATCATGAACGATCTTGTCAGCGAAGGTTGCACTTTTCCGGCTGAAGTTGCTTCATATTCGGTTGATAAAGTCAAGAATGGTGTTGAGCAGCTGGCAGGTCTGCATGCTCAGTACTGGGGCCAGAGTCAGGAGGACCATCCATGTAAGAACCTTTGTGAATATTTCCGTTACCAATGTCTCACAATCTTACAGGGATCTGGAACAACTACGATCCTGCCATGACATTCATGTGCAGATCGTGGGATGAAGTGGTTAGAAGACCCGGCCGCCCCCAGCTCCCGGAGTATCTAATGGACGGGGCTCGATGTAACGAAGCCTTAGATCGCTACTACGCTGAGCGAAACTCACGTTTCCGAACCCTGCTGCATGGGGATACTCACATCGGAAACATCTATTTCACAGCTGATAACCGCATCGGCTTCCTAGACTGGTCAGCTTTCCACTTTGGTTCATGCTTCCATGATGTCGTGTATCACATGACGGCCATGCTCAGCGTGGAAGATCGCAGGGCCCATGAGCTGGAGATATTGGATCACTATCTTGAGACACTTCACAAACTTGGAGGTCCCAAGTTTGACCGGCATAACGACCCTGAGGTTATGCTTGAGTACAAGCGGTCATTCATGACCAATGTAATCTGGCTCATTTGCCCAGATGGGCTACAAAGCAAGGAGCGTGTCGCAGCTTTGTGTGAGCGAACTGTTGCCACTTATGATGACCATAAAGTCATTGATGTGATTCTGGGTCAGCCAAAACCGGTGGCATCAGCGCAGCTTGGATAGGTCAATATCATTGTGTTGGCGGTTGTCTTTAGATTGGTATCTAGACGTCTGGAATATGGGGCAGGGTTGATGACCTGTTTTCCGTTCACCCTCATGTCCTTCTGTCTTGTTGTGATGCTGTGCGGCGTGATGACGTGCTTAACGTAGGATAAGCCGTATTGTGTTGGTAGGATTACGTTTCACAATAAAAACTATGCATAGTGAATCACAGATGAACCACGACGCTGAATGACCTTTGATCGGTGAGCAAAACATCATTTCGTCGCGATTATAACTTCCCCCACGCTGACACAAAGCACGTTAATGAATAAAGTGGCTGCCATCATCCAAAATGTGCAGCTCTCGACCTGACCTCGTATTAGTACCAAATGTTATTCATGATACTAGAGATGCACGAGTCACGGGATAAAAGAAGTAGGGAACTAGCTATCAGTGCTATTCGATGTGTTTATGTGTAGCGAGGACGTCAGTGCTCGGTGACAACTAGACTATAGAGGTTTACAGCTGGACCATGATATCCTTACTCACGCTTGCCCTTAATAACCTCGCTTCTTCTTCTGCTTCTTCAAGCACTCGTCACATATGGATTCTATCTCCTTCCTCTGGACTGACACCGGGTTCCCGCAAGCGCCGATGGCACCACCCTTCTCCCTCGCCTTAGCACAGGCAATGTCGTCCCATTCATCCTTGAGGTGAAGGTAGCATTTTCTGCAGGAATACTTTCTTTGCACCTTGATACACATTTCTAACGGGCCAAAGGTGGTTTCTATATGCTGAACTATTATTTGGCTTCGATTTGAAAGAGATTTATTGATCTTGAGGTGTTTGTTTGGGATGGGAAAGGTTCTGCAAATGAATGGTTCGATATTTATACCTTTTGCGGGTGTCTGATTCACTGCAATATGATTAAGATTAAGTGGGATATGAGACGAAGCTATTTGGCGAGCACCTATAATTTTGCTATCATAGCATCACACATCCTCTGTTAAAAGTCATACCCTTGTGGATATCACATCAAGACGTATCTCAAGCAAACTGGAACCCATTTTCCTTTTTAAATCCAGAGCTAGGTTCTGTTGACTTTGAGCCAAGGTTACGGTCGAGGTATCCATGATCAGGCCACAGGAGTCCATGGGGATCTGCCCGGCATCCTGCGGGTTTGCTTCATAGAGGTAGTTCGCTCCTATCCGAAGCTGAGATTGACTTCTCAGACTCACGCATTTGCCATCTTCCTAAATCTCGGCTCAAACATATTCAGCCAAGGCCTCTCCTGCCGCAAAGACGCCTCAGCCATCTGTTCCAAGAAATCTCGCAGTCCATTATACGGGTAAACAGTGAAGTCCCATGCAGTCCAACTAATCAGTGCCCATTCGAGATTCCTGAAAGTTTCCATGCTCCCGTATGTCTCTTGAACAAGTCGGTCAAGCTCACGGCGTTGGGTGTCATTCCTTTCCTCATATGTCTTGAAGAAATAATCTTTAGCTGGCTGAAGGAGATTCTGACCTATGAGGAAGAAATGACCAGCCTTTTCTTCGTGGTTAATATCGCCCGAGAGACAGATACACCGAGGCTTTTCGATCTTTGGCCATTCCAGGATGTTCTTCATCCATGCTAGTGGCTCGCCGTCATTCAATAGAGGAAGTTCATTGCCTTCGAGAAAGTCGATCTCTTGCCAATTGACCTCCTGGGCACCAGCCAGGTAGTCTACGAGATTCTGGCCATCCCACACTGAATCAAGACCATTAGTGATGCTGAGGAACTTTTTATAGTCTTCAGGAAGAGTCACGCCCAGTCGCTCCTCCAGAGCTCGTATACCTGAAAGTGTACATCCCCGTCTAAGTAGACCATTCGCATGCTGGGGTCGATTCCGGGGGTTGCCATGCGGACGATAGGCATCCAACCTGTCGTAGGGGCAGTTTATGAACGTATTCTGGCTGATGATATGGACCAGCTTCTCAATAGACTGGCCTGCATATCGACGCCTCGGTCCATTCTGTAGACGGTTCTCGACCACCTGACAGGCACGAGTTACGGCTGGCCGGATCTTGGCTGCGTGGATGTTGAGAAAGTCCAGAAGGGGCCGCTCGGGAGCAGCAAGGATCTGCTTCCACGCCGCTCGAGAGCAGGAGAGCTGCTCAACTTGTTCTTCCGTGTGAAAACGATCACAAACTTTCATAAATAGCTCCCGAGCATTTTCGTCTTTGCCAAGACGTAGGTATATATCCAGGGCAATCATCAACCCACCGGTGCGGTACAGCTGAACAAATGGGTAAGGGAAAATGCCTTGACGCCACCACATGGCTATCTTCATGTATCTAATAGCCATCGGACCGTTTGGACTCGCTGAATATGAGAAATCACCGTTGGCGGTCATTGCTTCTGCCTGTATGACCTGTCCGGCGAGCGTTCCATTGTAGTCGGGTAGGTTCGTAGTCAGCCCGTTATACGCCATGTCTAAGGCCTTTTCGGCAGTTTCTTCCGTCACCTCCCATTCCTGACTGAATCGCTCGAGCCAATGCTTTCTTCCGTCGATCTCAAGCTCTTGAAGCTTTTCTTCTGTGCGTTCCTCCTCAGGCACCCAAGAAGGCCAAGACGATGTTGCCTCCCAGGCGAAAAACATGCAAGGCTTCAAGAACGGATATTCCGAATCAGAGTATTGAAACGGATCGAGACCTCTGCTCGTAAGGGTTTCAAGGAGCCTTGTTGCACCTCCGACTTCGCCAACCACCGCAAAGTTCACGGCGGTTTGGATGGATTTTCGAATAGCTTCGGTGAGAGAGCGTGCATCGGCAATCGAGGGCTCATCATCGACATCACGAAGAAGGAACTCAAATCTGAGGTTCTCGGGCTCAATACCTTTGGGTCTCGATGTCTCCATGTTTTTGGGCCTTGAATTGTTAGCAAACGTTTGTGTGAGTGTTGTCAGAAGCAAGCTTACAGCGTGAAGTTTTCGCGTTGGCTTGGTCAAGGTGTGTGACGTCACAAATAAGCTGACCATGCACGTCAGTTGACAGAGAGTCCAGAGAATTTTGTGAGATATAATGATTCTCTCATTAACTTTTTGAGACAGGCTAGCACGACTTCAATGTGAAATCGCTGTGGGATGGTGAGGCTTTCAACGCTTATAAGTCGGGCATTTCGTCGGTCTCTTCGCATCAATCTGATCATGATCTTGGCTGGTTGCTTTGTCGTCTCGCGATGATGCGATGGATTCTATGATTCAGTGAGTTCCAGCTCAAGGTGCTTGTCACCTTGGGCATACCGGAGCATGCTCTCCGGTTTAACTCTTCAAGGGAGGTGCAGAAAGTCTCTGGCTCCCAACTGCAGGTTCCCTCGAGGTTAGGAAGGATATATGGCGAGGAAGGCGACGATCTGTTCGTCATCTCTCTTGCTTAGCACTTTCCTGGCTGATGGTCTTTTCAATGTCTTAAGACATGTTGCCCAATTCGCGTCACAGCTCCTCTTCTTCTTCGTCTTCTTCTTTTCTCCACAAGAAATCACCAAGATGAATTTGTACGTATCGTCACAGATTGACCGTTGATCAAGAAAAGCTGACTTTTCGCAGCTTACTCCTCAGTTTCCGGCGTATCAGACCCCTCGCTCTCGTCAATACAGATCCGTGAGTTTCACCTCGACCCCTCTTGTTCCTTGGCTAACCTCGAAGTGCAGACAATGGTTGCCCACAGACGCGCATTTGGTGGAGAGCAGTGGATTTCTTGCAATCACATTCTGCATCCAAGACAGTAATGGGTTTCGGTGCGAGGAATTTTCGGTGTGGACTGGAGGCCGTGGACTACTGCTGTTTGTGTTGGTACTTTTGGTGGTCGGTTTGCCATCTTGGCTGTCTTGGTACCGGGAGCTTTGACTCTTGAGCATGGGTTCCCCTCGATGCTTTCTCTTCTGCAGATGTAGTCCTTCCCAGACATTGCTCGAAGCTCATCATGTGAGCAATAATTGAAGTACATGAACATTTCTGAGCCACAAGCAAGTGCACCTTCGTACCTTCAACTTCACGTCTCCTCCTCCTCCTTCCGTCTTTCACCTAACACCATGCAATGAGATTGGCAAACATCTTGGAGCCTCCTTCCCTTTCGCCCCGTCTGCATTCGTGCCGAATTTAGCTCCAAGTCTCTTGAGTCCTTCATCTCCGATGCTTTTCAGACTTTTCATCTCCAGTGCTTACCATCATCGATTTACTTCATGCTATACTTGTTCACGCGCCGACCAACAACTCCATTACATACACATTCTTCACTGCCGAACTTGTCGGGCGAAACTCCCCGGGTCCCTTCCGCGTACTGAGTTCAACACTGCCCGAGCTCAAGCCTTGCCTGCCACTAAGAAGACGCGTCGCTCAATCCTTGATCAGATTCTACCGGGTTACCAGGAGATTTCACAAGACAAGACGCCCAGTCACAGGTCTCGCGTTCAAATCTCATACCACAATTGGAACCTCGGTTCTACATAGTTCTTTGGAACTGAACTGGACAAGACAAGGTATGTGGAGTTGAGTCGTCCAAATGCGGCCTTTTGCTACATCATTCCTAACTATAGCATAGACACGCGTTATCTCCCAAAGTAGAACTTGCGACAACTCATCCGTCATGAACCCCCCTCGAATACCGCCCGTGAACGTCGGAATCGATGAACGAAATTGGATCGACATCCTTCGTAAAATTAATATCATCAAAAACCAAGTCAATTTCTTGGGACGCATGCTCCTGAACAGGCAGGAGACTATGCGACGCTGCAACCCTGAGAATACCCAGAGGGTCATGCAAGCGTTTGCCGACTCTCGACGCCCTGGAGACGTTGTTTTGCAGGCCCAGAAAACCATCAGTTCACTCATGACAGCCATGACCGAAAGGGAAGCCGATGCCCGGCCAAGAATGTATCAATTGTTGAACATGGCTCAGCAGTATCGAGACCGACTGCAAGAAGAAGAACAAAGCTGCAACGACCTGATGAACCGATTTTTAAAGCAAATGGAACAGGATCAGACGTTTTATGATGCGGCAAAGCGGGAAGCTGACACGCTGCGACGTCATATTGACGACTTGGAGGGGGAGTTGCAGAGACTCGAACGGATAAGGCAGGCCTTCGCTGCCTGACTTGACTCAAAATCAAGATCCTCTTTGGTCTCCCCATCCATCAACCATACAGGCGACGGTCTGCGTGGACTTTGCGAGGCACTGAGATGGCCGACAGCAACCCAGCGGAAGACAGCATTTAGGCTCTCATATGTTATTAATACGCCCCAGCAAAATGAATAAAAGTTCCATTCTTAGACCGAGATACCAATATGCCTAGTTTCAAAGTTTACTGGGCTGTAAAAAACGTAACGTACCTGATTCTTCTCACTGTTTGGGATAGAGTGGACGATGCACGGCCAATTTCCCTCTGATTAGACAACACGATACTCGGCGAAGTCGGTCTTTTCTTCAATTGCTCCAACAGCGGCCTCTCCGTTCATGATGCCATGGATATAGCTACAACACTTTAGCAGCTGGGATCGAAAATGGATAGAAGGATGGCACATACCATTCGCCAATGTAGATCCAGGTCTCGTGCTCACTCCTCCTTAACGTATGAGCCACAGATCCGCCCAACAGGAGGCAGATAGCGTCACCGGGTTGGATATCAGGCGGACCTAATCCCATGTAACCCTTTTCTGTCCTGAAAAAACGCCGATTGAACTGCTCAATCAATCGAAGTTGGCGGTATATCGGTCGAAGGCATGACTCCCATATGCTTAGCAAGGCTTCCATCCCCTCTGGGGTTTCGAGTTGCAACAGATCCTGTAGACCATTCTCGTCCAGTCTTTTGGGCCGGCCCCCTTTCGTTGAGGCTAGGCGGCCTTGGTCTAAGTCAACTAGAACTGTTCTCCAGAAGGCCATAGCCTGAGTTTCTCCTGTTACATAGCTATCGCTATGTGGGAGAAAAGATCTCCATTGATTTAGCGCGTCTCTCATCGAGCTCCTCCAGTGTCCAGGGCTTGTTTCGCCAACATTCTCAAAATCAGGGCCCGGTGCTTGAGTTCCGACAATGGAGACAGAATCAAGACAAAAGCCCTTGAGTATCAGCACACTGTCATCCTCATCTGTTTTTATGCATGGAGGAGATCCCTCTGGGCTCATAAAGGCCTTGTAGATCGACCATTTGTTGAGGACTTTGGACAGCGAAGTTATGTAGTCCCTGAATGGCTCGGAGTGGAGTTCGAAGTCAGGGACCCAAGAAGCAAGGTTCTTGTTTCGAGACTCCTTTTTCTCGGAGATCAGGCCAAGGCAGTTGAGGTTGCCATCTTCGACAAGCGCGGCTCTCATCGCCACTCTATACACCTTCTCGACTGGCCATGAGTATTCTGGCTTGAGACTATTGCGAGGCTCTATGATACCCAACAAGCCAATGACCTTGTCTCTCGGATCCGAAGTCGCGCGATTCCAAGTCGAGTAGAGCGCCATTGTCAACCCGATTTTCCCGTGAGCAACCATGTCTTTGCGCAGATACTCGACGAGCATCAGCGCGCCAAGAGTCATGTCTCTGTGGGCCAGTGCGCCTTTGTAAGCATCATGATTCACTAGGTGATATAAGAAATGGGACAAGCCTAAGAGGTATTCGAAAGGAAACGTTTTTGAGCCAGACCAGCAGATTACGTTGGGGCATAGGACGCTTTCTTGCAGTGTCCATATTCTTCTCCACCAGCTGTTGGTGAGTAATGTTACGGCATGATTGAATGCCGTCAGTGCTTCTGGGTCATCGAGAAGTTTTAGAATGGGCGCATAAAACTCGTGAAAGGGCGTAGAATCTGGATAAATCGTGGCCGTGCGTGCATCGCGTGACGGAGATTGTTGATGACTTGTGTCCTGGAAGACAAGTGTATAAAAAGTCTTCAGGAAAGTAACACCAGCGTCAGAGGTTGTGTCTGCAGTCCCAAGCCAGACGTCGACGGCTTGAGCTTGAGAGTAAATTTGGTTCATTTGGAGAACTTGACGATTCCTCTCCCCTTGATCTTGCTGATTGATACAGACGGCGTCGACCCAGATGAGTTTTGCCTCATGAGGCTTTCGAAATGCCTTGAGCGCTGCATGTAAATTTGGTCGCACTTTAAAAACAGTTCCGTTTACCAACAGTCGCTTCGTCGCATCTTCATTGCCCCATGTGTATGAGATGGCTTCATAGTGAGGGCAGGTAGATAGCTCGTGATGATGCAGCTCGCAGGAGATTTCGGATGATTCATCATGCGAGGGGAGGATACTCAGCAGTCTGAACCATCCTTTTGATGGGAGGGGTGAGTAAGTGAAGGGTTGTTCCATTTGGCGCGAGAGTGAGAGTGATGGGCGTCGGATCTGGTAGTGGAAAATAGCGCATCAGACTGAGAAAAGATACTCTCGATTTTACAGACGTGTCTCTTGATCAATTCTACGCACAGTAACACAGAGCCACTGAGATAGCGATTGATCCCCAAGATCTATTCTGTGAGTTGTTGTCGCCAAGGCTGTGGCTTCAGCGACGGTAGTGGCGCGCTTCGTGTTTGTTGGTGTCGCGCGGGTTCAGCACAGGCCGTTTCCAACTCTGCACCACCAGCCTGACAGACGCGGATGCAGGCTGACCAATCTAGGATACAGCTGCGCAAAAAATTACATTCACGTAAGTAATTGTAATAGAAGTAGCTAGAGAAAGACAACAAGCCATCACAGATCGGATAGTTGGATAAATGAAGCCTTGGTGAAACGTTCCGCGACCATCGCTGCTTGTTGGAGTAGATTTGTGATTACATCCCTGTGGTCGTTTCAGGTTGATTGAGCACTCAAGCCAGCAGCAGCGTCCTTCATAAATGACCATCATTTTTATCATGCAGAATGAAATATCACTGGAAGATACTTTCCCACCTTGGAAAGATTGTAGATGGATCTGATAAGGCCCATCATTACGAAAAGACGGTTTTGTTGGCAACGCTTCAATTGAGTCTTCCCCTTCCCCTCAATCTACCCTGCATCCTGCGTGGGCTCGATCGTCGAAGTGACGCTGCGACCGAAGATTAATGCGGGGTCACATGGGTGTCGTCGACCAAGTCAATTGTCCGTGGCCTAGCGATCATTTTGCTCTCAAGTCACGGGAATTCCACATCCCGAGCGGGGCATGGTTGATGAAATTAACAGAAAATCTTCATCAATTAGCTTCATTTTGCCACGCGATATGGACAGGCAGAGAGTGCCGACCCATACGGTAGTCTCAAGAGCCAGAGCCAGAGCCAGAGCCAGAGGTTTGCCTCAACAAGATCGAGTCAGTGAGTCTCCAGCTTGAGCACAGACAGACTTGTCTACTTTAAGCACTTCATCCTTCAGGGATGGTCGATTGGTGGCGACGACTAACCCACATGAGGCATGATCTACTCAGATCTATCTCTTGAATATCCAGGCTCTCGGGAGATTGGCGGATTGCAACGCTGAGCTTCAAACCTACGATTCATGGAGCAATGCTACTGCAAGATATCTTTTGGCCTTTTGCCCGAAGTTTTTCTCAATGAATCAGGTTCATTCTAATGCGACACTGCGACAGAGCCTGGAGAAGCAACCTACCAAGCAGGCTGGTGTCTCCAACATCTTCTCTATCAGCTCAATTACCAAGCTCCACCTCGTATCCAAAGCAAATGACATCAAAGCCTCCAAAGAAATTACCGTCCTCTAGAGTCTCAACGCTTTTCACAGCCCTCATCCAACTTGGCACGGCAAAGAAGCCCCCTACTAGCAAAACCGAAACCCAAACTAAACCCGCCGTAATGACTCGAACTTCCACGTGCAGCCCACGCGGAACAGGCGGTTAGCCATACAAAAACGAGCCCCTATCCATTAGCACAGAATAATCTTGTACGCCATCGTCACCTAAAAACACTAGCGAACGGCGGTCCGCCACTGCGCGCTCTTCTCATTTGCCCATCTAGCAGATCTATGGATTCACCATCTCAGTCTGTTCATCAGACTGCCGGGGCTTCTGGAACCTCTAAAAACCCCATCATGCAAGATTCCGATCTACTTCGGGGGCTTGGCAAGGATTTGCCATTCTTTTTTCTTGCTTAAAGGCCGTCTTCCTGTCGCAACCCTGTCTACACGTCTTTCTTGGCTGTTTACTTGTTCCTCTTTGTTCTAGAGAATATTTCCTGATTCAATCTCACAATGGCGGGTTTCTTAATACCGGATCACTACGTATACGTGAAGCCCAGCACTACCGATCAATTGGTCGCCAGTATCATCTGGGGCTTTACTCTCGCTGTTGGAATCTTTGCGGGCCAAAAGGCGGGAAGGCAGACATGGGATCAGTGGAAGCGCACAGGACGGGCTAAGGCCTACGTCTGGATGATATGGGCCGAATGGTTGGCTTCGATGTTGATTGGAGTCTTGTCGTGGTGTTTTATACGTGGTTACATTGCTCCCAGGTATGTCATCGCCCTCGTCAAATTGGTAGGCAATAGAACTGACCAGCAATTCTTAGCTTCTGGATATTCTTTGTTCTCCGTACGATACATCCTTCAAACATCCTACGAACACGAAACTGACTGGTCTCTTAGTGTGCGCCTGGGTTGTCCAAATTCAATGCATTTGTGGAATCATCATCAACCGAATTTCTCTCCTTATGGTCGACAGACGAAACGCCATCAAGATCCGATGGATAACAGCCATTACCCTTGGCCTCATCAACATCAGTGTCTTTTGCATTTGGATTCCTTCTCAGCTGCAAATCTCCCAGCGCTACCATGACATCAACTACATTTGGGATCGCATTGAGAAGGGTCTATTCCTGGTCATCGACGCAACACTGCACGGGTACTTCGTCTACCTGATTCGTATCAAGCTTATCGCCAATGGTCTTACCAAGTACCAGCCTCTGATGCGATATAATCTTATCATGATTGTTATATCGATGAGTCTGGACGTCATTCTCATTGGCAGCATGTCCATTGGCAATGGTTTCATGTAAGTCGCTGCTCCAAATGGCTAGTGCTAGACTTCAATGACTGACTCGCATAGTTACGTGCAATTCCACCCCCTTGTCTACATGCTGAAGCTTCACATTGAGATGAATATTTCCGCACTCATCGTGCGAGTTGTTCGTGCGACCGGAGATCACAGCTCATACCCCTCTGGTACCGATCTGCGCTCCAAAGTCAGAGCCGCCGTCACGAACAAGAAGTCGGGTAACTCCAATCGCACAGGCGGCACAGGAAAGGGCGCCATGTTTTCCTCTACGGGGAGAAACTTGGAAGTGCGCATCGACGCAGGCGGTCAGGTAACCGACAGCGAAAACAGACCCCAGCCAGCGGGTATCACAAAGGTCACACAGACGCATGTAACAGTCATGCCCAAGCACGACGAGGATGATGCCAGCTCGCAGTCCTCAACGAGGCACCTGAAGGATCCTTACTCGTATGCCTGATTCACTAGGGCTGACGGAGGCGGAGGGGAGTTGTATCGATGATGGAGACGGCACTTCGGTGACATTCTCTGCTTGCCAAGAACATACGCCACAAAACGTGGCTCGGAGATGATAGAAATTAGAAGGCCTAGAGTCATAGAAACGAAACATCACTAGCATAACGTACTTAATTAATAATGGATATCTCGTCTCTGAAGCGCGCGACATGAAGGAGAAACGCAAATGGACCCAGCAGCTAAGGTTTTTTCGCCGACATGATCTGCGACCGGGTTGCCCTAGCTCGGCATAGGCTCGGTGAGCTTCGTGGAGCAGCTCCGGTGAGACACTCTGCACAACGAGGCTTGTTGCACACAAGACATTGTTAGTGCAAGGAGCTAGAAATGGTTAGCTGTGCGATCCTACAGCGCAAGTGGCGAACAATGACTAGCTACAAGTCAATTGAGTCGTCATCAGTCTTGAATTGATCTCTTTCCAGAGCTGAACTGTTGATCTAAAGAGTAACCGAGCAGCCGAGGTAGCGATCAAATCAGGACTAGCTACAGCTTGCTCCCTTTCCAATTCAAGCTCTGAGTTGCATCCAAGGAACAACAAAGCACTTTCCCACGTCTGGACCGCTCAAGTGACCCATGGGCTGGAGCTAACAACCCCCAAGGTGCACAGCTAGTGGAGTCTCAAGAATCCTCATGAGCCACTCAATGCTCATTTCTCGACACGGCCCGGTGCCCGGAGCTAATTGCCTCTACCCACCAGCCTTATTCCAGTTAGGAGATATGGGGCACTCACCTTACCATTCTCAGATTGCCCCAGATGAATGCAACGTACCCGACCAGATCGGCGTCTGGACAACCCCGGTTGAAACGTCCTACCCCAAGTAAAGTCTGATTGTAAGGGTCCAGAGATGGGTTGCTGAGATATTGGAAGGACCTGCAGGTGACTCGCGCGGGGTCGTCCTGCGGCTGGCTGTCCGCAAGGAATAATCATGGTAACACGAGCTGCAGGTATATATAAAACTTCCCCTCACGAGGGACATTCTCTTTCTGAATCACCAAGCACGACTCGCTCACTACCCTCTTCTAATCCCATTTCCGACCTTATAACCCCGTTGCCGAAAGGACCCTCCAGTTTTAACCATGGGTTTATATACTAAACTCGCTAGCGACATTACCGAAGTCGACGTTATCATCGCTGGAGGTACGCTTGTTCTGTACCTAACTAGCTAACCCACCAACACTGCTAATTATGTGAACTAGGCGGAACAGCAGCATGTGTCGTTGCCGGGCGTCTGGCGGAGGCTGATCCAAATCTGTCTATCCTTCTGATTGAGGGCGGGCAAGACAACCGTGGGGTCGAGAGCATTGAGAACCCTGTCTTTTTCCTGGATCACTTGCTGCCAACCTCCACCACGACCTTGTTCTACAAGGCTAACAAGTCAGACAAACTGGCTGGACGCGAGTCCATCGTTCCCTGCGGTGGGACGCTTGGTGGAGGCTCGTCGATCAATTTTATGATGTACACACGTGCTCAGCGAGCAGATTTCGATTCTTGGAAGTCACCAGGATGGTCTGCCGATGAGATCTTTCCGTTTTTGAAGAAGGTATGCTTTTTGAGTTACTCTGGGGTATTCTGACACTTTGCTAATTCCGTCTAGCTTGAGACATACCATGGCCGAGGTAACCCGGAACACCACGGCTTTAACGGCCCGGTTCACATCTCTGACGGTACATACCGTTCCAAGAACCCAGAGAGCGACTTCATCAATGGTGTGTCTCAAGTCGGCTGGCCAGAGATTCACGACTTGCAAACTCTCGATGCCAACAATGGTGTTGAGCGATGGCTCCGATATGTTTCCAAGGATGGACGTCGGCAAGACACTGCTACGGCTTATCTTCACAACAAGATCGACAACAAGAAGTATCCAAACCTTCATGTTCTCGTGGAGTCAAAGGTTGTCCGTGTTCTTCTTAATGACGATAAGAAAGCTGTTGGTGTCGAATACACTCCCAACCCAGCATTCCAAGCTCAAATTACCCCAACCCAACATCCGACCTTGAGCGTCAAAGCTCGGAAGCTGGTCGTTGTTTCATGCGGTGCTCTAGGTACACCACCCGTGCTTGAGAGATCAGGCATTGGCGCCCCTGAAGTCCTAAAGAAAGCTGGGGTCGACGTAAAGGTTGACCTACCTGGTGTTGGTCACGAGTATCAGGATCACAACCTCATTCTCTATCCTTACAGAACTAATCTCCAACCCCATGAAACAGCCGACAGAATTCTCAGAAACCCCGACAAGCGCCAAGAGTTTATCAAGTCAAAGGATTCCATGTTGGGATGGAATGCGATTGATATCTCTTCTAAGCTCCGACCTTCAGAAGCCGATGTTGCTTCACTTGGGCCTGAGTTCCAGAAGGCTTGGGACCGAGACTTCAAGAATCACCCCAATCGACCTTTGATGCTAATGGGCATGATCTCTTGCTTCCTTGGAGATCCCTCGACTGTGCCTGAAGAGCAATATGTTACCGTCGGCAACTACACTGCTTACCCATACTCTCGCGGCCACGTTCACATCACTGGCGCTGGGCTCGACGACCCCCTTGACTTCGATGTTGGATTCCTCAGCGATGAGAACGACATTGACTTGAAGAAGCAGATTTGGGCTTACAAGAAGTCCCGAGAGATCATGCGTCGAACAAAGATGTATCGTGGTGAGATCGCTGCTGGTCACCCAGCATGGCCCGCAGGGTCGAAGGCAGCTTCTGTGGAGATCAACGAGGCTCTCGGTAATGTCACAGATCTCGAGTACTCGGCGGAAGACGACAAGGCCATTGAGGACTGGGTTCGACAGAATGTTGCCACGACATGGCACTCTATCTCTACCTGCAGGATGGCACCTCGTGACAAGAATGGTGTTGTGGATGAGAGACTGAATGTATATGGCACAAAGGGTCTCAAGTTGGCTGATTTGAGTATTCCTCCGGAGAATGTCGGTGCGAACACGAACAACACTGCTATTGTTGTTGGTGAGAAGGCTGCAGATATTATCATCAAGGATCTGGGCCTTGGTCCCTCTGCTAAGTTGTGAGATGGAGGTAGCTTGTTGACTAGAAGGCAGTCTTCGAAACTGACTTGGGCTTGAGCAGTGTTTGTAGGGACGTTGAGAACATGAATTTGGCTTGATATTTGGCCGCAGCGTAGCAATCAGTAACAAAAACATACAAGGTCTTGAGGCCTGAAAGCTTACTTACACAAACCAGAGATTTTTGGTGAATTGCAAGATCGAAGCCCACGCAGTTTACCATCTCAACATTAATGAAATCTATCATAGACAAAAAAACGGCCTGCAACAACGTTATTCTTTGGGGGCTTCTGGAGTTATGCACGTCCTTAGCTTTATCGTGCATCGTGTAACAGCGGGTTCGAGGAGCCATACAAGTGCCCACCACAGCACAGCCCAGTAACACTTCCACGCCAGACTTTCAGAAGTCTCCAAGAAGCGATACAGACTGTGTCCAGTGTAAAAGCAAAAAGATAACATGGGAAAACACCAAAAAAACATACAACAGCGGGGATTCGCTGGTCGTCACCGACCCAACTACTAATCCGCCGGTTAGTGGCTTGACTATGGGAGAGCAGACGGGATCCCGTATTTTCCACTACCTATGGTCGTATGTGTTAGTGATACTCTCGTCGAGACCTATAGCCTCAAGATTACGCTTAGGAGAGGATGGTTGGATCATCAACCTGCGGGCCTAACGCTACGGATTCAGCAACACTCCATAAGACATAAATCTCTGCTGGGTACCTCGACAAACTCTCCTGTGCTACTGCCAACTATGATGTCACGTAATTGCATTTGGTCTGGTTGTAGTTAATTTGTTCACCCTAATTGGCGTTCTGAACCTTAGTCAGCCTCAACAGTACTGGGTCAACCCCCTCTCGAGGGATATGCAAACACAAGATACCCTCCTGTTTCTTTTGGAGAAGCACTCGTATAAGCATTTCGGTTTATATTCTGTACATCTTAGTAAGAGTCGCCGCATTGCTATTGGCTCCGAGCTGAATTTGTGCACTGTTACGAAAAGCCTGCCAAGCCATTGTCTATAGAAATAACAGCAATCGTTGCATATCGTGTGCCAATCGCATGTGAAATTTACCAGGATCGCATCAAGTGTTCAGGGCTAATAGGCCTTCCCTTTGTGGTGTTCAATACCGAGCAGGTTGCAGTGCATTCGTATTAAAAATGGGTTTCAGTGCGACCAACAACTTTCATGAGACAGGGTTGCGACCATCTCCACATCACACATGCATGAAAATACATACGAACTACGGAGAAACGCTTTGGGGGGTTCCAGTACTAATAAAGCTCTTCATCGGTCATTCGAGACTATAGTCGTAGCCACAGCACTACATCGCTCCTATGCCGTCAGTCAAGGCAGTTTACCTTGTGTGAAGAGTGACAAGCGGCGGGCCGCTCGGGAACCAAGGGTGATCGACAAGGATGTAGCCCCAGGAGACGGAGGCGGAAACGGTGACCATCCCAATTGGCCTCGTCTATCCTGAATATTAGCCGAGTGGGGATACAGCATATGATACCACTTGAGTTACACACAAGCATGAACAGATCATAAAGAGGGGGCGTCCCAGTGTTGAGTTGCAGGTGTCCTGCAGCGCATTTATATTGTCAGCAAAATGGCTTCCCCAACTGTTCAACCAATAGCCGAACGTGCTGAAAGGCCTCATGATGTACCTGGCGTACTAGAAGCAGAGGTACCATACTCAACACTATGGATAGAAAAACATGCTGATTAAGAGTAGGACGATGGCGGAGATACTGATTCTACGTTGGACCTCGGGTCGGTCATAACGACGGATAGCCTGTGATTTCTATGCTGACAATCAGTGCAGAGAGGGTTCTTCCAGTTACATGACATCTCTCAAATCAAGCATCTTTAGCTATAGGTAAGAGGCCATAATTCGAAGTCAACTGTACCTTCTTACTAAGATTATTTAGATATGAGGTACGGCATTGCATGATTCCTGAGTAGTTGGTAGCCTAACAGCTCAGCAGCATGGCCGTCGATATCATGCATTTCATGAAGGAGCATACTTGGTGGTAAGTCTTCTCGACCATCCAAAGTTCAAGTGCAAGCCGACTAACCATACACTGTAGCCAAACGATGACGAAGAGCAGAGCCGCATGGACCTGGTTCACCATATCTACAGTCTTCTTCTTGCGGGGAAGCTTCATACAGCCCCAATCGATAAACCCCAAAGGGTCCTTGATCTGGGCACAGGTACTGGCATCTGGGCTATCGATTTTGCAGAGTAGGTTATAGCCTCTTGGTGACTAGTTGAAGCCCCATTGTTAACCTCAGGAAAGCGAGCACCCTTCAGCCGAAGTAGTTGGGACAGACCTGAGCCCCATCCAGCCTGACTGGTGAGCCATGAGCATCATGTCTTTAACTTTGCCCAGACTCATATTTCTATGCAGGGTTCCCGCCAACTGCGCTTTTGAAGTCGACGACTTTGAAGACCCGTGGGTATACAAGAAGCCGTTCGACTACATCCACGCCCGAGAGCTTGAAGGGTGCATCGGCAACGAGCAGCAGTTCTTTGATCGTGCGTTCGAGAACCTCAACAGCGGTGGTTATCTCGAACTTCAAGCCCAGCGTGGGTTCTTCATGTCAGACGATGACTCGATCAAGAAGGCCGTGAATGCAGAGGTCTGGGCTGAAGCAGTACGCGACAGCAGCAACAAATTCGGAAAGCCTATCGACTGCGCCATGAACTGGAAAGATAAGATGATAAAGGCGGGCTTCGTGGATGTCTACGAAGAGGTACGAAAGGTGAGCATTATACCTGACGAGAAAACAAGTCGTTAGCTGATCATGAGGCAGATTCCAATTGGTGCCTGGCCTAAAGATCCTGTCCTGAAGGAAGTAGGCAAATGCCAGGTTGTTCAATCATGTGCAGCCATCGACTCTTACACACCAATGCTTCTGGAAAAGGTCCTTGGATGGGGCAAAGAGGAAACCCAAGTCCTAATGGCAAAGGCCAAAGGGGAGCTCCGAAATCCCTCTATCCATCTGTATCTTCCTGTCTACTTCATCTGGGGAAGAAAGCCATAGAATTCCGACCTCTGGTTGTTAGTGCTAGATGGGACATAATTCTGAGTGGTACCCGACAGATGATGTGAAAGGCAGATTAAAAGACGAAAAGTCCACAGAACCGTGTGATCCAGGTTGCCGAGATACGATCAGATAGGACCTACATAGTAACTGCACTGTGAGCGCTTACCTGAATCTCTCTTGCTTCGCAAATCGTGACGGAAAAACTGGTTGCACTCATAAGTTCTCTGTTCGCTACCATCACCCTTGCTCAGTCCGGTTCATCGTATAGATGCTAGTAATCTTCCCATGGCCATGCAGCGATCGCCAAGCTGCGATGTTGCGCTCCTGCGATGGAAGAGCCTGCAAATCCCAATAGGCCGCCCGACCCCACTCTCTGACGAATTCATTGCCCTTGATCTTGCCGGTTTCAATCTTCTATAGTCAGATATTCAGCGATGGCGCAACGTATATGCCAGCCTAGACGCAGTTGCTGGATTGAACTAATATGTTGGCAATGGTGGGCAGCGTTTGGCTGGATGCTAACAGAGCCCACTAAACTTACAGCACCGTTAGCCACTCCACCGCTAAGGTTTCTGAGATCGCCGTTGACAGTGGCTGAAGGTGGCGCTTAACGGTAAACGATTATCTTCTGTCACCGAGGCCTGATTCTGGAACTTAGAAAGGATTGGAGATGAGTTCCTAGGGGTTCCATTCGCGCAGTTATGCGAAGCTCACGACATGAGTGGAATGGGACAGCCTCCAAATTGTGTTGGTGGAGGTCTACGATAAGGTAGGGCTGGTGTTTGGGCCGCCACCAAATGAAACAGCCCATATGGAAACTGACATCAATGTTTGAGGGAGCACAATACATAAAAAGGCATTTGCACCCATCGGTGATACTCTAGTGAGTACCTTTTTAAGTGCCTGGTCGAGGTACTCTCACACAAACAGCTTATTGATTGCGGGGTGTTTGTCCTGGTTAAGGTATACCTATGGATCCATTATAACTTCATAATGGAAGGTAACCTTCGCGGGGGATTATCCGCTAAAACCCCTGCAACACGGCACACAGGGCGTTTGTGCCCACTGAAGCGCTGGGGTTTATTTAGCGATCGCACATCAACCAACAGCACAGCCAAACTCTACCAACAGTTTCTTTGCTTTGGGCGTGCAAACGCAGCCTCGTTTACCTGAAACTCTACAAGGGTTTGTTTATCTTCTTTTCTCTTCTCCCTCTGTAATTGAGTCTTGTTACACACAGCGGAGATGAATCGGAGCTCGGCTTCAGTTTTCCCCGATAGATACCTCCCAGCAACGCAATCGACCAAAAGTTGTTTGCTCTTGCCATGAGCCAACAGGCCCAGAGCCTGATTCATTATTTTTCTTCCTACATCGCGCCCCTCGCTTCTGTCTTCCTATCAAAGGGGCGCACCTATATCTTCGAGACATTTCCCTACGATTGCCGCCGACTCCCCTCGACCTAGAACACGAATTCCGCACCATATGCCATGAATGCGAACCACGACGAGGCACCAGCCTCTTACGATGACATTGGGGTCGGTGATGCAAACCTGGAGGTGCAAAAATGCGTCAATCGCATCTACAAGGCATCTGGGAAGTATCCCTGGGACTGGCTGCCACGCGATTACGTTCCCAAGGTCGCCGCTTGGGGCACCAACGCCGCGCTCAACCTTGCCCTTGCTGTTGAAGCTGTTCACGCCCATGGATCAACGGTTACCATGGACGAATTGCGTGAGTTCCTGGTACAAAGGGCCAGAGAACGCCAGAAGTTAAGCAAGAATGGCAAGCCAGTCAAGCCCACCATGAACTCGGATTGCGCGAAGGCTAGAAAGTGGATTGAAGACAATATGGTCAACTCTCAAAGCACATCGAAACAGAACAAGCACAAACGGTCGGGCCACTATGGTGCCTTTAGGAAAGCGAGACCAAAGACATGGCGAGGGCTCACTATAGCTCAAAACAAGCAACCCCAGGATAAGCTTGACGACGATGATGACAATGACGAGGGCGATGACGATCCATTCCAAAGGATTGACTTCAGTAGAGAGATGAGTGTTCTCAGTGATATCAGCAACGTGAGCAGTGCAATCGGTCCATCCGATCGGCATCAGCACTCCCCTCCTGCACCGCCCGATCGGACTTGGGCTCATAAGCGGGACATGCCTCCTCGTATGTTTCTGTATATCTCGTTCTTGAGCTGGATCCATGACTGACACCCACTTAGCACCCTCTCCGGTCCCCAGCAAACGCTCGCGTCACGTCGAACAATTCGTATCGAAAAATATCGATGACTCCAAGGTAGCATCCAGCCTAGTCGACGCCGAGGAAGAAGCATGTCTCAGTCAAGCTGTTAGTATCACGCCCCAGATAAGCGCCGACGCTAATTTTATCTCACTCCATAGGAAACGATGATGCTCTATGCTATCAATCGCAGCCTACGAACATCATGCGAAAGGATTGAAGCTGCTGAAAACCTGAGCAACGGATACAACCAGGAGATAGACAATACCCGAAATAATCTAGCTGCAATCGACATGGAAGTCAGACATGTCCTCCAAACAGCCACGCGAGACCGAGATGAAAAACAAAAGAAAGTGAGGCAATTGAAGGACGAAAAACACAAGTTGGCCGCGATGATCGAGGACCAGGGTGGGAAGTGTTCAGAAACTCTGCAGGACTTGTACGACGGCTTTATCCTGGAATATGAGAAGGCGCAGAAGGGGCTTGAGAATGTCCAAAACACTTTGGAAGCGATGGAAGAGGAAAGTCAGAAGAATAAGCAACATCAAGATGGACAAGATAAGATCACATCTCTAGAGAAGGGCATTGCCGAACAAAAGGAGATCATTAAGCGGGAGACGAGGAGGAAGTTAGTATTCGAGACGGCCCGGTGTCGTGTGGACTACTTAGACCAACTTAGGTCAGCTCCCGACGAAAAGCTATACGCAGAGCACGAAGCGGCCATGAAAAGTCAAGAGTACTTGTCATAGCACAACTTTGGCTGCTGCAGCCAGCGCCCGGCGAAGTCTGGAGTATGTTCAAGCATTATTATTGGGTTCATGTTCGGTTTTTGAGAGCGATTGCACTGTCAAAGGCTTTATGTGGCGAATGGTTGGTAATGATAAAAAGGACTTCGTGGCTCAGTTTGGGATGGAGAACAACTTGAATTAAAACTAGAATCAAGTGCAAACGTGGGTATCTACTTCATAATAACAAGGAAACATCAAACCCTTGCCTTCATGTGGCCTTCTTATCTCACCACCTGTGCTAGATGGATGGTCGTGAGACCTGAGTTCTTCGTGGAGGGACAACAACCTTGCGTCCATCTTGGATAGTCTCTCCTTCAAAATTCTCTCGATGACCAACTTCTCAAACACTGCGACATCATCGAAATAGTCAGACTCTTCCTCATCAACGTCCCCATCTCGTCGTCTATGAGTCGCGAAGCGTAGCGGCGTTTGTGTTGGCTTGACTTTCCGAACAAAGCCTCGCCGTCGTGTGTTGTACCTCTCGGACCTGGCGCTCCAGAAGTCTTTGGCCATCTCGCCAAGTTCGAGGGTTTTCGCTGCTGTAAGCCCAGCGTGACTCACATCGACCTTGGACTTCCACTTGCCGGGCTTGTAAGTCGTGAAGCTCAGCTCTTTGATGTGATGGCGTATTCTCATGTCAAGGAAATGCCCGGAAGCTGGGAGGACCTTATCAACTAGACCCATGTCTCTTGCTTGAGAAGCGGACACGGGTAGCATAGCACGCAAAATATACTTTGCGCGCTCTGGTCCACAGCGACCGACGTAGGATAGAGAGTGATACTCAGAGCCGTAGAGTCCGAGGGTTCGATAGGCGGGATTGAGGACGACTTCGGAGCCTGCGATGACCACGTCACAAGCAGCTGCCAAGGCCACCCCGCCAGCAGCGCAGTTCCCTCTCAGCGCCGCAATAGTAGTGACGTTCTTCCGAGGGAATACGTCCAGTAGCATGTACACCACATCATCAATACGATTGATGTTCTTCCAAGACTCTGCTGCAGGGTCATCATTGGCTTCGATGACATTGAGGGCGATACCATTGCTGAAATATGAGTCGCCGCCCATGAGAACGACGGCATCAAGAGCCTCATGCAAAGCGACCCATTCAAGAGCTTCAATGAGTCGCGAACATTGAGATGTGCTCATGGCACCGTTGTAGAACTCGAAGTAGACGAAGGCGACTTGGCGCTTGCCCGCACTCGCAGCAAAATCTACCCAGATCTCTTGATGGGTTGAGTATGTTGCTTTAGACCATTCGAAGAGAGGACGTAGTGATAGTGAACTGTTCAGGGTGCTTTGGTTGATGAGGCCGAGATCGAGAAGGCCTAAGACAGCGGGGACTTTGGGCCAGAGCATCGGATCAGCCTTGCGCTTCACTCGGCGGATATGAGTGATCCAGATTCCTTGTCCATCACAGGTGGCGACGCAGACAGCCTCGTCTCTGCAACCAATGATTTGTCCAGGTCCGCGTTTGCATTTGGCATCCCTCCCAGCCTCAATCGTACCTCCGTAGACGTAGAGACCGACTCCTCCAAACAGCTTTGTGAGGCAGCCAGGCTGCGAGTCAGCAGACCTTATCTTTCGCGATATCGTCCGGGCGGGTTCGTATTGGATGTCGAAGTTGCGGTCCGCTGCCTTGAGAAGTGGTCGGCGATGTGTTGGCCCGCCGAGGAAGGGCTTGCGCAGTGTCACTGATAGGCTTTTATAATTGCGGTTGGGGACAAGGTCGACTGAGATGCCGTGAATATCCTGTTTGTCCAGCAGTGACAGTCGCGAGAGAGCTGCTGCAATGCCTGAATCGGAGAAGCCGTTAGCTGCAGAGACGATGCGGTGCAGAGCAGTAGCGGTGGCAATAATCGCTGCTTGGGTGACCTCTTTGCGGTAGAGTGTTGACTTGGAGACTCCGGGCGCGTCGATGTCGATCTTGAACTGCTCAAATGCCCAGACTGGACCAGCGTCCATCTCCTCAACAGCTTGTAAGACTGTGACGCCCCAATGCGACCGGCCGTTCTGGCTCCAGGACTGGGACTTGAGTAGTTGATCGGAGTCTATGACGTTGCCATCGTCGCCCATGAGCACCCAGTCGAGGGCGCTTGGTCCTGCGTCACCTGGCGGTCCAGGGTGGATGATGAGGGTGAGATACTTTGAGAAGATCTCGCTTGGGACTCGAGTAGTCATGAAGGGGCAGACGATGACGTTTGGTTGGAACAGAGTCGCTGCCTCGATCATGGCTTTGTCAGAGAGCGCATACTCAATCGTGACATCGTGTTTCTGACTGAGGATAAGATACAGCTGCTGAGAGAGCGAGTTGTGCGCGGTGCAGAGAAAGAGGATCTTCATGGGAGGTGTAGTAGGCAGGCGACGCTCACCCGAATCGCTCGAGCGACTGGTCTCGCTGGTACCTCGTGATAGCTTCAGTGAACCCATTGTGAGATGTTACGACGAGATACTTGGCGTAGCAGCAGGAGCAGCAGCCGGGGACGTCAGATGGCAGCATCATGGGGTTTAAGTAACAATCTCCACAGGCCAGTGAATAACTCAAGGTTGCGACCTAATGACTGACAGTGTAACGGCATCTTCGCACTAGACAGCTCAGCCGTGAACAAACGCGCATGTGTCACTGAATCATACCCATTAACAAACAGTGATTCATTGGCTCAATGAAAGATGGCTACAATTTCGGTGGCTGATGATCTATCGGAACTCTCGCGACTTAACCAGGATGGGCAAACAACTTGCAGCACGGACGCAGCCATCACAATTGAAGATCGAACTATGGCGACAGACTTTGTGTTTCATTGGATCGTAATCTCACTTTTGGCTTCATTATTTCAGGTGATGGGTGCCCCTTGCAGTTGCTTTGGCTTTCCAAGGGAGATTACCTGGCGCTTGGTGTTGGGGCTTTACCGCGAGTGTGAATTGATCGACACGGCTGAGTGGTTAGCGGAGCTGAGCTTTGCTTGCTGTTGATCACAGGTCCCCGGTTTCTGGGTCGAAATGTATCGCAGCAAATCACTGAATGGAGACTTAAATCACGCAGGCTGATCAGTGCACGAGTAGACGAGGTGCCCTGCAGTAAATGGAGAGGCCCAGAAGTGAGGGACAGAGCGCGCCCTATCTTATCAGGCTTTCGCTCAGACGCGCCAAACACCAAATTATGATGTCAGAAAGATTCCATATCACAAAGCCTTGCACCCTCTTTTAAGTGCCACAAGAAGCCATGCGACCCAAGCACAGCGATATGACTCAAGTCAGAGCCCAAGGGATAAATTAGTCCAACCGTTGGGTTCTGAGGCCTTTCGTGCTGGAGGCAGTGATACGCGTCGGCGAAAGAATACGGAAATTGGTAATTCCGGTTATTTGTTTGTGGTGGAGAGAGCGGAGCGATCGCGCCAAAAGTCAAAACAGCCCTTCACGATGCAGGGTAAGTTGATCGACATTCTCGACTTTTCCAAGCATGGAGCTAAATGTCCTCCCCACGCTCCCATTGCATGATAAGTGGTGATCTCATGACTGTTATCACAAAAAGGGAGAATTGGGCGAATTGGCTTCGCTGGATTTGGAGCGTTTGCAGGTTTAGTAGTGTTTTCATGCAACTTCATGGCTGCGGAACAATTGCCGACTCAAGGGATGACGCTTGATTGACCTTGGTCACAGCAAGTAGTGTCGCCGTAGGGAAAGCAAATTGTCGCCCTGAAGTGACAGAATCGCAAGTGCAGTATGACCAGCAAGTTGCACCCCGAATCAACTTGATATCACACCATTCCTGCTACATTATTTAGTTCTTGCTGGTGTTTCTTGATTAAAGTCTTCGTTTAGTACGGTACAGTGTTGTCAATTGTTATCGATAACGCCAAAATTGACTTGCGGGGCTCAATCACGGGACTGAGCCAGATAGCGGAGAGCTTCCGCTTTCTATTCCGTGGCCATGAGATTGGTTGAGACTACAGCCACCTAAAAATAGCGGCTTCAACACTGATGGCTTTCATGACTTGGGTCTCGGCCTCGGCCTCTAAACACATGGTATAAGTTGGCTCAAATTCGGCATGAAAACTTAGCCATCCTCTGGGGATATAATTGCAGGTGATTCCAGTTTCTCTGAAGTGCCTAGCTTGATATGCCAGCCATCCATCATATCTACACGCTGCTCAAAACACAAAATACTCACTAAGTATGAGCGCTAATAGCACGGAACCTGACACTTGGCTAATCAGTAGTGGCTACTTAGACTCTGAATGAGTATCTGGAAATATCATAACGCTGTTTATGTTATCTAAAGCACCCTTGTCAACATTTTGTGTCTCGATAGCAATGAAATCTTGCCATAGAAGACTCAGATACCCCAATATCTTCCATATAAATAAGAAGCCAATTATAGCGTCACATCGTAGAGTCACAGTATAAAGCTCCGGTGGAAGTCGATGGAACCACAGCAGGTGACATGACTAGATCTGAGCAGGGAGTTGTGCCGTTCCTAGACGGCATACATAATAGATCTCGCGCTATCAATGCGTAAAGTAGTCTAGTGGGAGCAACATCAGTCTAAAAGGATATCAGAACATCATATCTGCAGTTGACAAAAAGAGCTGTGGCGGGATTCAAAATATTGGACGAGTTTCCATACCTACTGTTTCCAATATTCACTTCTTATGGTGATTAAAAGCTCCTCGTCATGGGACTCAACCACAAATACAATGAAGACATCGCAACACCGTGCATGCCAGATTACTATAGCATGAATGCTCCTGACCATTCTATCTCATCATTCCTTGCGGTTGGTAGGAGGACTTTCGGAGAAAAGGGGATGATCCCCCGCTCGTCATCGTGTTGCATTGGCAATAGCGGCACAGATATTCGATACCCGCCATTGTAACAGTAAGATCCTCCATGACATGATCTTCCACCAACGAGATATAGGGCATGCTGGTTGCAACTTCATGACAGACCTTGAGACAGCATCAATTTGCCCCCTTTGGTTTGCCTCCTTCCCAAATTCTCACTTCCCCCGTAAATGTTGAGAGTCCGTCGGACTTTATGACGGCACTTGCGACTCCAGCTGATGGCAAAAAGTTCATCCCTCAGCTCAACAAGTCCTGGGTATGTATAACACGAACCCCACGAAACGAAGCTAAGACCGTCATGGGATCTTTCTACAGCGCGGAAAGGGCGTCAGGTAATAATAGAACACATATATACAGCAGCGGGGATCTAGAGATTATTCTGGGCTAGCGACTGGCGGAAAGTTTATATGGATTCCCGAAGTGTCGGAATCCCTAGATCCTCCAGACACGGGGACCCATAACGGGACGGCTTCCCCTAGCAGGCTTGCCCTGACCAGTCTTCACCGTCAATCGTGAGATTCCAGGTTCGCAAGTCAGATAAGGAGTAAGATCATCGGCTTTCACGGGCATCGGTCGTCGGGGATAGAACACTGGTATTTTCTAGCTAATGTTTTGCCCCATTGAAAAGCGATACAGGCAGACAGGATCAAGCCTGGCGATTCTCAGCTCCCTCCCGCGGGTGTCGGCGGTCGCAAACACCGACCTGTAAAGGTTTAGCGCCCCAAGGCTCGAGTTTGAGATTTGCTCAGCTCATCTTTATGTAATCGGACAATGCTTGAATGCCAAGGAACTTTGACATTGATAGAACATGGTATCGAGATGACATTAGAGCTTTCCCAAGTGTCAGTTTGATGAACTGATCTCGCATGGTAATTAACTTTCTAGGAATTAACGTATTTCCCACTAACGCATGCAGAGGTGCTGTTCAGTCAGCCTCCAGCGATAAGCTTATTTGTGGCCCCTGCCAAGATCGCAAGCCCCTAAAGTTGACAGCGAACTCTAAGCAAGGCAACCTCAATTTCTGCAATCAAGGATACGCAAGTTCTTCCAACAACTCGCATACGTAACATTTGCTATGCGCTTAATGCACCCAATGTCATTCGATGGAAGTTTACGGCTGTTTTACAGGCTGTTTGTTCACACCATCTGCCATTGAAAGTTGCGTATTGTTGAAACCGTAGCTGTCTCGAGTACAGCAGGGTCGCAGTGGAAGCCCATACGAAAATTGTGATGATTCAACATTATGAATCAGTACAGTTCAATCCCCGTGGGAGGAATCTGGGGCCACGGAGTAATATCTTCTAAATGGCCTAGTAAAGGACCAAGTTTCGCAATGCAAAAGTCGTGCTAGTCTCCATTGCGCTTGGATCTGATCGAGCTCCCAGTAAACCGGGACCTGACTAGTCTACCGTCCGTATGCCACCGCAAGAGTTGCTCTTTGGGTATCGGCCCATGCTAAAGTTTGACATCAAACGTCCTGTAGGCACTAACTGTGGTTCATCCCGTGGTGAGGGGCCGCTCAAGCCATAAACTTCAAGGTCAGTTTCACTTTCCACGAAAAACATGTTCGCCGAACAAAACAAAACAGTGTCAGGCACCTTGGCGCTCACATTTGTTCTGAAGATCAGTTCATGTGGTTCGATAAAATGCCGTGCGTCGTTGTAGCACCGCTTTAGGATCTTCTCGACAAAAGTTGTTGAAACATACTGAAAACTGCTTGAACCTCGCCTCCTACCACCACAAATCATGAATTTTGCAAATTCGATGACCTCGTCTAGGTTCGTTTAAGGTTAACAATAATAGACTGCTCAGCGGTCAACTTAATTTGGTGAAGCTATGATCACCAGCCAGGGGCCGCCCCCCCCACTATCAGTACCTCAAAAAGACATCGTTTCCAGACCCCTACCGCCAAGAAGCCTTGAGCCCCCCTGATTGAAATGAGCGTTTCATGGCCTCGCCTTACCTCAATCAGCGCCGTGAGAATCGCCGCGAGAATCGACTCAGGCTGGATCCGCCACGGCGTTGTTGGAGCTGGAGAACTATGATTGAAGCAGGAAAAGGAACGGATAGTTCAACCAATTGAGTTTTATTTGATCAGCCATGGCTCAGAGTCAATCTACCCGTCTTTGAAGCATATTTTTTAGGTTGTTTTGTCGTGGTTTGTGAACGAGCCTAAACGAGCTGTCAACAACCTTAGTTAAATTAAACAGCGTTGTTGATTGGTGCAATAACATTTCATCCACTGAAACATCCCCTAGAATACGGCTGCCACCCGCCGCACTCTGTAACAACAGGTCTGATCGAGATGGCGAAGCGAAGACCACCAACATGACCGGGTTCTTTTGCCTATGGAGAAGAAATGTTTTTCCCATCTTGGCGTTTTGAATTGAATGAGCTGGGGCTTTAGGCGCTCCAAGGACCAAGGATATTCTTCCACCGGACGAAAAACTGGCTCTCTCTGGCGTAAGGCCGAGTGCCGCGCCGTGCAGAATGGATATCCCCTGTGCGGCGCCAAAGATTGATGGTAGGGAGACTCGAGATCCAGAATCTATAAAGATATCGCATGTCCTCCGTCCTTCTCGACCTTTTCCCTTCTCATCACCATCAACAGATCTTCATCTTCTTTCATTCACTTCAGTCTTTCTTTCGAAGAGCTAGTCTCTCGTTCCTTTCGTTCCAATTCAACCGAGCCAGTCTCCAGCACTACCAATCAGTTTACTATCCCTCAAACCAACCAACTCTTTTCAAAATGAAGTTCTCCGCTCTCGCCCTCGCTGCCCTCTCGCAGGTCGCCTCTGCCCACTACTTCTTCGACGTCAGCGCTCTCAACGGTGCCGAGTCCAAGTCCTTCCAGTACATCCGTGACTTCACCCGTCCTACCAAGTACAACCCCATCAAGTTCTCCTCCAACCCTTCCGCCGACATCCGCGACAACTCTTTCGCTGATGGTGAGGACATCATCTGCAACCAGGGTGCCACCGGAACCGGTGGTAACACTGAGGTCCTCGAGGTCAAGGGCGGCGATGTCATGACCTTCAAGCTCGCTGTCGGTGCCAAGATGGGTCACCCCGGACCTACTCTGGCCTACATGTCCGCCGCTGGTGGCGACGTCAAGTCCTACAAGGGTGACGGTGACTGGTTCAAGATCATGGAGGAGGGTGTCTGCAACGCCGGTGGTGACTTCACCAAGGACGCTTGGTGCAACTACGACGCCACCTCTTTCGACGTCAAGATTCCCCAGGGTACCCCCAACGGCGAGTACCTCCTCCGAGTTGAGCACATCGGTGTCCACCGATCTCACGTCAACCAGCCCGAGCACTACGTCTCCTGCGCTCAGGTCAAGGTTACCGGTGGCTCCGACGGCACTGTCGACGCCGAGATGGTCAAGTTCCCCGGTGCCTACAAGGACACCGATGAGTACGCCAACTTCTCCATCTACAACGGTGCTAAGGCCTTCCCCATGCCCGGCCCCAAGGTCTGGGACGGTGCCGCTTCCGCTGGTGGCTCTACCGGTGGCTCTACCGGTGGCAACACCGAGGCTCCCGCTTCTACCCCCGCTCCCGAGGCCGGTAACGGTCAGCAGACCGGTGGTGAGCAGGCCGCTCCCTCTGCCGCTCCCGAGGCTGGCAACAACAACGGTCAGAACGGTGGCTTCCAGGGCGGCAACCAGGGTGGCTTCCCCGGTGCCGCCAACCAGCAGTTCCAGGGACAGGCTGGTTCCAACGGCTCTCCCTGCTCTGCTTAGGCGAGCAACCTTTTTTCTTGGGAGACGCTGTAGTGTTTTGTTTTAGTGAAGGGGGGAAGTTGAAGCAAAGGTGGAAGAGTTGAAGTGGTGGTTGGTCAACCTTGTATAAAAGAGTCCTGTTGATCGTTTCAAAACACTTAGATGAAGAGGGGATAGTCTGGTACTGTGCTCATAGTTTTTAGCTTTGTCTGTTTAATACGAAGCAGTCTTAGGACAAATCGTTGCTCCACTCATTCGCAAGTGACCTATTCCTACGCTATCTAATCCTTGACAATCCTTCAACCTATCTGTAAAGTGTCTTGCTAATTACCTAGTCTGAGTAATGACTGCTTTTTGTTATTCTTTAGTTGCTTGCTTATGTTCTCATGGATCATGACTGGGATACAAGCTCCACTGTCAGGACCATGCTTGCCTTTGTTTCGTTTCGCAACCTGAATCTTGGCAGCAAAACGTACACTCGGTAGTTGATGCCAGAACTATCCGTGCTCAACGCCTCGAAAGGGCTGTCAACTTAGTGCGAAGCGTGTTAGAGAACGAAGAAATAACAAAGCAAATCATCACTATTAAGAGTAAACATCTTGATCTTGAACATTTGTAGTTTAGGTCCCAAAAAACCATCGTCACATTTCCTCACTGGCCAACGGTATCATCATGTGCCGAAGTGATAAAGTCTGCCATGTGAATGGGCCACCAATCATTCTTTTGTGATACTGGACGCTGAACATGCAATATCGAACCAAAAAATCCTGACCCGATTGAACGATACTATTTATTTATGCGAGTGAAAAACTGATCTAGCCTCCATCGAGAAGTGCCCGAGCCGCATGACGTCAAGCATAAGCAGCGTGAGACACTCAAAACATGTTTGTATCAAACCCTCAACACCGTGAAACGTCCTTCATCCTGACATTCATCCCAATGGCCCAACCAAACAAATTTGATCGCCAAGGAATCTTGACAGACACTTCACTTCCAGAAGTTTACAGCAAGCTGGTTGAATTGGCCGAAGAGTTCTCTGTACTTGGTGAAATCGATACCGCCAAAGACTTAGTATCACTGCTCCTCCAGGATACTACCTCTCAATGGCAGCGCAAGCAGCTCCATCACTTTGAGCCATTCTTTGCGGCTGCACACATATGGCCTGATGAAATCCCGGAGAAGGAAAGAAGTGAAGCAGTATCTGACAAGACTGCATCCAAGCACTCCCTCGACATCGACGATACCGAGGAACAAGATGGCAAAGGCAACTTTCAGGAGCAGATAAAGAAGGTCCATCAATATGGCGCGGACGGTTCAAGCTTGGCTGATGCCCTATCCAGTGCCTTCAGATTGGCCTCAAAGCAGAGCTCCGACCTGGAAGAAGTCCAGAACAATTCAAGAGTTCAAGAAGTTCTGGAACTCATCGCCCAGAACTTATACAAGCGAGGGATTATCTCGCGCCTTGCTGGGCGCCATGATCTCAGTGGACTGCTAGCTACTGGTGTATTGGCCCGAAAAGTCCCTGTTGACAAGAGGAAAATCGAGGCCCTTGGCAAAGACGTCGTTGTGACATTCGCAGAGCGTTTTAGCAAGGGTCGAAAACCACTAGATATAGAGTCGAAACCCATGAAGGACGTGCTTTTGGAGCTTGAACGGAACACGAAGCCCAAGTCCCTCAGCTACTGGGAAGAGATGGAACAAGATCCTCCAGAAACACTTTTCAATCTGCCACCGGCTACAGATGAGCAGATATCATCACTGGAGAAGAGACTGAAAGTAACACTACCAGATGACTACAAGGAGTTTCTGAAGATCACCAATGGATTTGGAGGCACATGGAACGGCTTTCATCTCGACCCTCCTCTCCATAGCGTCGACGATGTCCAATGGTCTGATCCTTTATTTGAAGTCCCTTATGTTCAATTTCATAAAAACATCAGTGGAGTACTCGTGCTGGATCTACCAAAGAGAGATGACTGGCCAAACTCCGGCCCAAATATTGAAATTGGCCGTGAAGATGTTCTCGGCATTCTACTAATCACACCCGATTGTACCAAGAAAGTTTTGGAAGCATACGACACAGCATTGGAAGGGTCGGATATCTCGGAAGATGACAGGAAGCAGGAGATGAAGGTCATTGAAGCGCATTATGGAAGCTACGATGAGATGAAGAAGTTGGACTGGGCTACTATTGAGTTTCATGATTCGGAGGACATTCCATGCGGGACGTTTCGGCAGTTTCTTGAGAACAGATTGCGTCGAACAACGACTGTGGGGTACCCGGATGAAAACTCAAAGGAGGCTGGAAGTCTGGCTTATAGCTGCTTGGCTGATAATTCTTAAGCGAACAAGGAAGATATCAACATCCATGCCAGGCAACAGGGTTGCAAAGATTTGTCACGTACACGTGTCAGTTACGGAGGCTCATAAGTAACAAAGTATCAATTTCAATTCGCAAATGGTGTATTTAATCCTACGCTGCAAACAAAGTTCCGTCCGTCCCATGTTGATATATGCAATTTGGCTCCGAAAGATGCCGCCGTCCATTGTCCCAATTTTATCCGTGCCAGCGACTCCCTGAATCCGTTTTTATCCCTAAGCAAAATCCGTGCCACCCATGTTTTCATTCCTTCATGATCCGTTGCTTCCATAAACCGTAAGTATCCAAATTTTGTAAGTAGGACTAGCTACTGCTTCTCAATTAGATGTAGCCAGCTACATAACAGCACATCCACCAGAGGGTGAAGGTGAACGGCTCCTCTTCCCTCGCTGAGAATGGCTCTTTGTTTGCTTGGGCCTCGACGATCGCTGGTCAGTCTTGCCCGTGCGTGTAGAGTATTGATCATAGGGCTTGCTAGCGGTTGAGCGTTGGCCGTATGCCTTGCTTGTATGGCTATGCGTTGTTGAGCGCTTGTCATATGTCTTGGTTGGACGTTGAAGCCTGAGCCACCAGCAGACTTCTTCCTCAATACCAGACAAGATGGCGGTGAGTCTTTGCTGCCACGGGGCGAATGTGAAAGATTTGCCAAGGCTGGGCTTCGATGTCTTGGCTTTCGACAGGGGATACAATAACTGACCCCGGATTTCGTCTCGGTAGAGCGGCAAGTTCTTTGCTGTGATAAGGTTAGATGGATTTGCTGATTGCAGGGGTTGACTCACGGGCTGGGTCTGTGTACTTGGTCTGGCCCTTTGCCGAATTGAACAGGGCTGTCAACGTGTTTGCACCTCTGACAGCAGTATCGCACATTCTCTTCTTATCGTTCTTCAACTTGGTACGATCTTTGTGCTGTTTGGGCAGCTTGATGTCTTCAATTGCATCGACAACATCAGCGAGATAGTTGATGATGGATATCAACACCGCCCTCCCCAGCAAATCGCTGTATCCACTCACACCATCTGAGCGTCGTGGAATGCGATGGGCATGCTGAGGAAAATGAATATGATCGCTTGTTCGGTCTTTCATTATGGCTATTAAAAAAAGAGGTAAGTAGAGATGAATGAATAGATAGATAGATAGATAGATTAATTAAGCATTATACTAGTAAGAATAAGGATAGAATGAGATGATCCAAATGAGAACCGTTTGGTGAATAGGCAGCCGCCCGCTTTTATAGCCAGACCGACGTTGTTTACGGAGGACCATCCCGGGGCCTTGTCCAGTCTCTCGATGTGGTGGTTTATACATGGAGAAGGCCAGAGCAAGGATGCCAATTAGAGAGAGGTCATTTCTCAACATTGTACGGTTACTAACGTAGTGGAGGTCTGTAACACGTTCAACGGGGCTCATGCACCAGAATAGTGGTCTGCAGCCTCATGTAGCCAACAACGATGAACTGTTACGCGGCCAACATGCCATGAAGAACGGGTCCATGGACCAAACCAGACTTTTGCATGTCTTAGCCTGTGGATTTGGGTAAGATGGCATGCGAGTTCGAGCTGATTTGGCCATGCATGCAACGTAAAGCGGCTGTATAGTTTGCCAGGGGTGTATGCTTGTCTATGATCAAGACGATCCCTTTGCTTTTGGCCCAAGTCAAAAAAGCTTGACATCGGAGTCCACTATAGCGCCTAATAGTGGAGATGCCCACTGGAGGGCCTCGATTTTGGGTCTCCATGTGCCGGGTTTAACTTAGCTCAGTGTCGTGCTGTGCTGCGCTGGCAGAGCGTTCCGGTCGAATCAGATCATGGATACTTGCACAAATCGCCACAATTTGCATGACAATCGTTGTGCAGAAAAATTCTCATCAGAAATTCGCTGTTACACAAGTCACTAGCCACATGTTTTATATGGATCAGGTGACCTATTCGTTGCTGTGAGTGAGTCAAGCTGCCAAGAATAGGACAGCAAGTCATCCCAAGTCGAAAATTTTGAGGGATCCAAGCTCTACCAGCACCAGCACCAGCACATGTCAATTCGAATTTTGCTGGCTCTGACTCAGAATTTGCGTTTCAGAAAAATAGTTGTGTTGTCAATTTGTGCGCTGTGTGACTGTTACACTCGCTAAACCACTGCGGGCGCACTTATACCTGTCCCTTCGGCCCTGACGGCAAGGAAACGAAACAATTGTCTGTTCTGTCCTGTTCTGTTCAAAATGGATTTCTGTGCATGCATTTCTCTGCATAGCATATGCATAGCACATCATCCATGTTATACATGAGTTGTGCAGATCGCTCTCATGTCATGTCCCCTGCATGAAACGGACGGCATACATAACTGATCGCCGACATCGTTTTTGCCTAAATACATAAACTTCAGCTTGCACGCTTCAGTACAGAGATCAACATTGGCAATGGCTAGAATTTCGGAGAGATTGCCGATGTCACTTCGCGGGGAAATAAAGCTACGCACTGTCCCGTTCTATTGCCAAATTGATCTGCCGTTCACAGAACTTAAGCTTAATCTCTCGAGGCTTATTGTAGAGTTTAGACTACTCCGTAGATTATGACAGCTTGCAAGAGCTCATCATCAATTATGATAGCGTAGATAATCTCCAATGAAGCTCTCCCAAGGCTTCACTGGCGTTATTTCCTTATATCCGCTATTCTCACACTACGACCCCAGTCCACCTGGTCTTGAGTCCAAAAGATCAGCCAAGTCCGGACGAACAGTGAAGCTCGGTCCATTTACCCCGAAGTGAACCTGGATGCCGATTGATGGACTAACTAATACAGCATCATCGGCTGTCGATCTCAGCCGTAGCCATAATCTCAAGGCTAATTCAAATAGCCTGAATCAATTCACCAGTAATTACTCCGCATGTCATCGTGAGACATGCTGCGATATAAGACGATGGTCTCGCTTCAATCGAACGGAACGTCAAAGCCCATCACAAGCGCAGTCATAGCTCACCATGTGGCTCTCGGCTTTACTCTTCACTTTGTTCACCTGCGTTATCGCAGAGGATGGTATTGATGGTTGGCTGAGATATGCTCGCTTGCCATCAAGCGTCTCCATCAATGCCAAGTCGCTTCCCCAAAAGATCCATGTAATTGGTGGTTCCACAAAGAGTCCCCTCGGCAGTGCCGCCTCGGAACTCCAGAAGGGCTTCAGCGGTATTCTCAACATCGACTTGAAGACCGAGAGCAACTCAAAGTCGTGCGACTTCTCGCAGTCAATTGTTGTCACCACCGAGGAGAACCTCAAGAAGGCATGTAAGGGCAAATTGTCTCATCCCAAGCTTGAGGCCGATGGCTACTGGCTCAGCACTTCTGGAAATTCTGTCAAGATCATTGGTCAGAATGAGCGCGGTGCTCTGTATGGCGCCTTTGAGTACCTCTCAATGCTCGGCCAGGGCAACTTCAAGAAAGTCGAGCGCGCATCGAACCCGAGTGCGCCCATTCGATGGGCTAATCAGTGGGACAACCTCAACGCAAGCTCGACCCATGGCTCCATCGAAAGAGGCTACGGCGGTCCTTCCATCTTTTTCGACGGTGTCAAGAACGTGCGAAAGGACCTCTCACGGGTTCCTCTCTTTGGACGTCTTCTCGCCTCCATCGGTATCAACGCCGTGGTCATCAACAACGTCAATGCCGATGTCAGACTATTCAACTCTGAGAACCGTAAGGGCCTTATCGAGATTGCCGACCTGCTTCGTCCCTGGGGTGTTCAGGTCGGTCTCTCTCTCAACTTTGCGTCACCCCAATTGCTCGGGGGCCTGGATACCTTTGACCCTCTTGACGAGAAGGTGATCAAGTGGTGGCATGAACTGACCGATGGTCTTTACGATGGCATTCCTGACATGGCTGGCTATTTGGTCAAGGCAAACTCAGAGGGCCAGCCTGGACCTATCACGTATAACCGCACTTTAGCTGATGGCGCCAACATGTTTGCCAAAGCCCTTGAGCCCCACGGCGGTGTTGTGATGTTTAGAGCTTTTGTTTACGACAAGCTTGACTGGACTGACTGGAAGGCTGACCGCGCCAACGCTGCTGTCGAGTTCTTCAAGGAGCTGGACGGAAAGTTTGACGACAACGTGGTCGTTCAGATCAAATACGGCCCTATTGACTTCCAAATCAGGGAGCCTGTTAGTCCTTTGTTTTCACATCTTCGAAAGACCAATAGTGCTATCGAACTGCAGATCAGTCAAGAGTACTTAGGGCAGCAATGTCATCTTGTCTATCTGCCTCCATTATGGAAGACGATCCTGGATTTCGATATGCGAATCGACGGCAAAAAGTCCCAGGTTCGCGACATAGTGTCAGGAAAGGTCTTCAAGCGACGTCTAGGAGGATATGCTGGTGTCACAAACGTTGGTTTAGACAAGACGTGGCTTGGAAGTCATCTGTCGATGTCTAACCTGTACGCATTTGGACGTCTTGCTTGGGATCCTACAGCGGATTCCAAGGAAATTCTCGAGGACTGGACGCGTCTGACATTCGGACTCGACAACAAGGTCCGAAAAGCCATTACTGATATGTCTATGGCTTCTTGGCCGGCTTATGAGAACTATTCTGGCAACCTGGGCATTCAGACCTTGACTGATATTCTCTACGCCCACTACGGACCCAACCCAGCTTCGCAGGACAACAACGGCTGGGGACAATGGACCAGGGCAACCCGCGATCATATTGGTATGGATCGTACAGTCAAGAATGGAACTGGAAACGCTGGCCAGTATCCCTCCGAAGTTGCCAAAAGGTTCGAGAGCACCGAAACGACCCCTGATGATCTCATGCTCTGGTTCCATCACGTCCCATACACTTTTAAGCTCCACTCTGGCAAGACTGTGATTCAGCATTTCTACGACGCTCACTACAAGGGTGCCGCTACAGCTCAGACTTTCCACAAGACCTGGGCGTCACTCAAGGGCAAGATCGATGATGACAGACTTGACCACGATCTCTTCAGACTAAAGTACCAGGCTGGTCACTCAATTGTTTGGAGAGACGCCATCAACGAGTTCTACCGCAACTTGTCTGGCATCCCTGACAAGCAGAACCGTGTTCGTAACCATCCTTACAGAATTGAGGCTGAGAAGATGGAACTCGATGGCTATAAGCCTGTCAATGTCACCCCTACTGAGACTGCTTCCAAGTATGTTGCTATTTACACAAACAGCACCGGAACAGCCAGCACCACGCTCAAGTCACCCAAGGGCACATACAATCTTGCTGTCAACTACTATGATATTGTTGGCGGCAAGTCTACTTGGTCTGTATATCTTAACAAACGACTGATCGGCAAGTGGGTCGGAGACAACGAAGAGCGACTTGGCCATTGGCCAAGTGAGTTCCTTGACGGTCACTCTGCCACTCGTATCACCTTTGAAGGTGTCAAGATCCAACCAGGTGACAAGCTCGTGATCATTGGAAAGGCTGATGGCAAGGAAACTGCTGCGTTGGATTATGTTTCAGTTTTGCCTCAAGGCATTGTTGACTAGTTGGTCATTCTTTCTTGTACTTTTTTATCAACTTTATGACTTAGCATCCGAATAGAAGACGACACTGGTGTTGCTGCAATGTTCAAATGTCAATTTATATGTACTCGTAACTAGTTACAATCCAAATGAAACATTCTAGGCCCTTGACAAGTAATCTGATCCAACTTCAAACTTTTCACTTTATTCAGATCAGTCATTCTTGTATAATTTACAGGAATGAGGGGTTAGCGTTGTCGAGGAGCTGCTCGAAGTAAGCCTGGAACCAGGTTCCGGCCTCAGGAGCGGGCCTGAAGATGAAATGTTAGCACGGAACGTAGTGAGAATATCAGAGGAAGCAACTTACTTGAGAGCATCATCGAGACCACAGTGGTAGTCGTAGCGAGCAGCAGAGGTATCAGAGGTACCATCAGACTCACCACCAGGCTTGACCCAGACGAAAGCATCGGCGAGAGCATCGCCAGTGTTGGTGGAAGGTCGAAGTCCGAAACCAGTACCCTTGGCATTGCACCAATCACCCTGAGCCTTCTGGCCGGTAGGCTGCTTACCAGATCGGCCCTGGTCGACGATGAACTTGACATTGGACCAACCCTCCTGGGCAAGAAGAGGAGCGAAGGCGTTAATGTATCGCTGCTCGTCGTAGTTGGGGTTGCTCTCGGTGTAGTCGGGCTTGGTGGAGAGCTTCCAGCCGTTGTAGTTGGAGACGTTGGTGACGAGACCGCGAACGCGAGAAGGCTTGCCAGCGTCCTTGTAGATCTGTGCATAGAGCTTAGCAGCAGGGCCGATGTTGGCAGGCCAGCCGAGCCAGCCACCGTGGCCAGCATCGAGGTACATGGAGACGTTGGGGAGGTTGAGTTCCTTAATGGCGTAGATGGTGAGCTCCTTGTAAGCACTCTCTGCCTTGGCGCACTTGTCGACGTTCAGGTTGGTGACCAGGTTAGCAAGAGAGTCAGGCTCTGTGATTGGGTTAGCTAGTTAAATGTCAAGAATAAAGCTCAACTTACCAATAACAAGGATGACCTTGGTGTCAGAGTAGTCCTGGAGGATGCCCTTGATCTTGGCGATGTAGGCCTTGTACTTGTTGGCACCGTCCTTGTCGAGGGAGTACTCTCCGTTGGAGGCAGCAGCGGCGCAGTCACGGTTGGGAAGATCGTAGACGACGAACTGACCGGCATAGTTGCCACCAGCCTTGTTGGCCTTGCGGATATCGGCAAGGGTATCCTCCATGAGAGAAATGTGGTCGTAGGTGTCCCTGAACCTTGTCAATACACGAATGGATATTGGATTCAAGCTTGACTTACATCCACTGGAAAGAGGGAACATCAGCGACCTTGGCAGCAGCGGTAGCCCTGGCACCGCTCAGCTTGGGAACAGCCAAGCTCATAACCTCAGAGCGGTAGTAGCCGTTGGCCCAGAGATCAACACCAGAGTAAGGGTTGCCACTGGCCGCGGGAGGGGCAGAAGTGACGGAGCCGCCAGCAGTAGTAGAGCTTGCACCAGTGGCGGTAGTCTTGGTGGCAGTGGTGGAGCTGGGTCCAGCAGCAGTCGAAGAAGGCTCAGCAGTGCCGGGCTGGCACTGAGAGTAGAAATCGTTGAGCTTGACACACTTGTTTCCGCTGGTGCAGCAAGGAGTGCCGCTCCAGTTCTGACCACCGCACTGAGACCTGTTCCATTGTAAGTAGATGTTGCTGTAATCGAGAGTTGTAGACGTACCAAACTCCGTTGCTACAAGACTGGCGCTCTTCAACGGGAGCAGCAAGAGCTGTAGCCGCAAAGGCGGCGAGGATAAGCTTGTAGGCCATAGCTGTCGAAGTTGAAGATTGACTGATGATGCTTGACTGTTGACTGTGGATGAGTAGAAGAGAATTTTGACTTGAGGTCTGTGACAGTCGTTATATATATTTCGAAGGCATATAATGTAGTTGCATCGTTGAAGTTTAAACGTTCCGGAACGACGGGATCTCAAACGTTAGTGCAAGGCCACCGTCGCCATCGGCAAAGAGATCCGGACAAGAACCCACCGTCAGATAATTCCCGGATGAGATCCAAGAACATCCGAAGAGCCTTTGACGATGGGGAAACTTTCGGAGCGTCTCTATCGAGGCCAACCCCTCACTCATCACGTTTATTGAGCCATTACTGAAGTGCTATCGCCACAAACGACTATCCCGGAACAGACAGCCGATGCGGTCATGTGTCCAAAAGACCCTAAACTGGATATTAAAATGATGTAACACTGAAACTGCTCATCTCGGAGGGGTTCCTCCTTGCAGTTCCTATTTGGGAAGTCCGGAGGTTTGACGCTTATATATCGAGCCATGATCCACGGAAGCATCGTCCTGTGATCCGAAAAGGTTTACGGGATGGAGATGTTGCTCAAAAATGCTCAGAGGATTACATGATTGATCATTGGGGTCAGACTAGGTTAGGAAATGGTTGGGTTATTGAACCATAGTCTTCGGGGAAGTCGGCTTAGGACTAACGCACGAAGGACAAGGGTTTCCCGAAAGGATCACAAACACAAACCACGACCAATAACAAGCTCAGCCTGGTTGATGTCGAGTTTAGCCGCATCGTACTGGTAATTTACCCCTCGTTTCAACTATACGACTCTTCACAAGATTCCTGCCGTAGCCCCTTCAAGCTAGCCCATCTTTACACTTCTCCTCGTCTTAGAGACCCTACAATGTATTCCAAAAGAAACGTGGTAGTTTTGTGTGAGAACTTTTCGCCGCCAAAGGCTGTCGGCTCTCGTCTATCTGACTTTCAGTACAAATATCTTTGCTTGCTCCGACAACCTCTCCAACCAAAGAGTCTTCTCAGTCCCCTTCACGTTGGTGCTCTATCATTTGCAAACGCCCTATTCTATTCGGTTTCCTTTGGAGATCTCTATGTCTTAGCAGAGCTGCAAATCGCTATTCATAAATGATCAACACTGCGCTTAAGAGCTTTGCTCTGGGGACTCGCTTGACAGTGTTATGCTGCTGACGCTGATCTATATTATTCGTGGCGTTCCGAGAAGCAAAAAGTCGGAGTATGTCTCCTACTTGAATCACTTTATGAGACTCAGCCAAAAAGCTCCAACGGAAGATAGGGTCTAGGTGGCCTAATAGTAGGTAGTTTAGACTTTTTATGGTGGCTTATTCCCTGAATGATCAAATCTGCTCTGAATGTACTCACAATTTGCCATAAGCTTGAGCAGCCCTGGCAAAGTCCAGCTGGTCATGTAATTCCTCAGAAGTTGAGGGCATTTTACGAGAACTTGCTGAGCTGCAAGAATACGCATTTCTTATAGAAACAGGCGTGAGACCGGGCCACGGAGGATGCCGTTTGCACTAACTGTAACTGTAACTATCTACTCTTGCATACCAGTCATTCAGCTGCTGCTTGTGTCTGTAAAAATAACTGCGCTTTCCTCTGTGAGACGTGAGATGATAGGTCCAAGCATCTCAGCCGCACAGTAGTCATAGATTCGGCACATCAACAGTCCGAGCGGCAGTGCGCCTCTTGAGATGGACCAAGTAATTACGCGCGGTGACATCGTGGCGGGCGGCGCCAGCCTATGAGATAGTGTTGTGGCGTTGAGATTACATTGATCAGTAACCTCTCTCCTCAAGCTTATTCGAGTGGCTTGCATTGGCTTTCAAGTGTTCGATCCGTTGTAATGTAAGCTTTTATACAGACTTCCCCGCGCTTCGCAGCATCAATCTCTGCATATTCATTCCAAGCTTTCTTGAATCACGTAAAGGTAATCCCCTTGTCGTTAAACGTCATATAAAATGGCGACCCAAACAGGCATCATAATCGAAGGAGCCAACCAACCTCACAAAGTAGTTGACACCATCCCCCGCCCGTCCCCCGAAGGCAGGCAAGTGCTTGTGAAATGTCTCGCCGTGGGTCTCAATCCTATGTATGATAACGAATACGCAGCCCACTTAGAGCTTTGTACTAATGGAAGCGATAAAGCGAAGCCCTCCAGCATCACACTGGGATGATGGTAAACGAGTGGCCCGCAGTCCTAGGCAGCGATGGCGCAGGTGTTGTCATTGAAGTTGGACCCGACGTTACCAGGCTGAAGGTCGGCGACTACGTCTACAGCTGTGCGCCAGTCGGCCAAAACCGATTCACGCCATTTCAAGAAACTTATCTGGCTCGGGAAGATTTGCTGTTCAAAAAGGGCGACAACATCTCCCTTGAAGACAGCTGCACCATTGGAGCATGTCTTTTGGTAACTATGTGACCTTGCAGACCAATGATCGAGAATATGAAGCTGACAGCTCAACAAGACTTCAACGCTATGTCTCCTTAGTGGAGCAGGGCTTGAGCTTCCCAATGATGACAACAAGGCACAGGAAAGAGATGAATGGATCGTCGTTCTGGGTGGCAGTGGAAATGTTGGGCAATTTGCGATACAGGTAGCAACCCGAGCCTTGCAAAACTTCTACATCTGACACTCTCAGCTGGGTAAAGTCTGCGGATACAAGGTTCTGGCGTCTTGCTCTCCGTCTAAGCAATCTGTGAGTTCTGTCGACTAAATACGCATACCGTAGTGCTAACTTTGACCAGATTGCTGTCCGAAGCGGAGCTTCAGCGACCTTTGACAGTCGTGAGATGATCGATGCGCAAGTTGCAGAAATCAAGAAGATTACCGATGGAAACTTTGGCAAAATGATGGATGCGAGCACTTATGGCTACAAAGTCATGGTCAAAGCTCTCGAAACCGCTTCCAATGCAAAAGAGAAATACCTCACGTCGGTTGACTCTTGGTAAGTTTCTGAACCTATTGTGAGGCTTTAAAACACCACTTATGCATGTATCGCTAGGTCTCCATTCTCAACACCATCTTCTATCAGCGAGTTTAGAGCAGATCTTGGCCATCTCTGCCGCCCCAATGAGACGGATGGCGCACAGATTACATCCAACATCGCCAAGTGGATTCCGTTGCTTGAAAAGCATATAGCTGCTGGGACTCTGAAGCCACTCGAACATCATGTTGTTGACGGGGTCGGATGGGAGAAAGTCATTCAGGGCATTCAAGACATGGAGAGTGGGAAAATTGGGAAGAAAGTTGTTGTGAGAACCCAGGAAGAATGAAGAGGCTTTTATTATTTTTCCACTTTGTATCTTCGTGATTGCTGATCTGCGCTGTTTGGAACAAATATGGAATGGCTCGCTGCATGAGAAGCCAATCACGAGATGTTGGGCGGCGCGTAAAATGCGACACAACCCAGCTCAGTGCGGCTGAGTCTGCTGAGACATCGGGCGCTTCACAAGGCTTTTTTTTCTGTTCCCCCTCAACGATTTTGCTGTCTTCAATGAAAGTATCCGTCATCTTGCTATGTGATATGGATCATTTCAACCGTGGCATTTGTAGCCTCGCCATATTGAAACCACCATGGAAGCAATCGGTGCGGGTGCCAGCACGCTGGCCTTTGCCCTCTTAGCCCTCAAGTCAGTCAAGATCATCAATGAGTCACTCTCGTCAATCAAAGATGCTCCGAGGATAGTCTCCGAATTATCGAAAGACCTAGAGTCGCTGCAGTCGGTTCTCGGGCGGATATCTGGCAGCTCGCTGCAGCACGCGCCGACAAGCACGATTGAGTCATTAAATGACATTCTACAAGCGTGCACGACAGAACTATCGAGCATAGAATGCCGGCTCGCAAAATTCTCTACAAGCTCTGGCAGTAGTCGTTCGAGTCGCATGTACAAGGGCGTTCTCGCGTACGTCAAGAAAGAAGACCTAGAGAGTGCGCGAAGCAGGATTCGAGACAAGTCAACACAGATGAACCTTTACCTTACCCTTCTTCAAGCACAGTCACTCTTGCAAGTGTCATCAAGGATAGATACTCATGCCACAGAAACGGCAAGCATCCTGGAGCAGATACTTGGAGAGGTGTCAAAACTTCACACAAAACTTGACCAAGATGTTGCAGCCAGTGAGGTCGAGCAGCTTCCGACAACCGCAGAAGATGACGCTATAGACAGCGCAATGGCTGGTCAACTTGGTGCCATGGCACTCTGTTCCGAGCTTGAGTCTAGCATATCCCGCCTCTCTACTCTTATAGACCATGACAGCCTGACCTTGGATGCCGACGATGCTGAACAGATCATTGATGACCTTCGAAAATTTGTTGTGATTGCCAAGGAGAGGTCGATCGAAAAGTCTAGACCCAGTAGCAACTCCACTGGCTACAGTTCCGTTACAGAAGATGATACGAAGGCTTTAGGTAGAGATCTGAAGCTGATAGAAGGACTGATTCTTTCCGCCCCCATCATTGCAATCAACCATTCGGGTAACTATGTCATCAGTTTGTTCCTGTGACCTATAACTGACTCTAAATACTAGCCTCTGGTTCCCGAAAGCTTCGTTCTCACCTACCGCATGGTACGATCATCAAGCAGAAGCGAATAAGAGAAGAGATCGATGTTGATCATGGCTATCTCACAATCTCAACCAACAAGAGAAGACGAATATGTACTGGGGGCTCTCCTGGCTCATCTGGAAGTATCAACACCTTTCGAGATGTTGTCGCTAACCTTGTGTTCCGCCCGTCGAATTCTCCCTGGATGTTCTCGGTCTCGCTTTCGCAGGGTCAGCTTTTCGATCGAAGCATTCAGAGTATCCCACAAATATCGGTCTGCCGCATAGTTCCGAATGACTCGCCTGTCTTTACGTTGGTGAAGCAGGGCTCACTCAAGGAGTTCATAGCCATGCTGCAGGATGGCAAAGCAAGCCTACGTGACCACGACGAGCAGGGTATGCCGCTTCTACATGTAAGAGAGTATTCTATGGGACTACGAAACTTGTACTAACCTAAGTGAAGTATGCAGCTACGGCGAGCGTGGAGATGTGCAAGTTCCTGATCGAGGCTGGAGCAGACGTGGATGAGATGGGTGAACATACGGGTACTGCCCTCTCGCGTATAGCAGGGCTAGACCGACATGATACGACACTAGTACTACTCGAGAATATGGCTGATCCCACGTTATCATACCCGGGATGGGATAACCCATTGTCCACGGCTTGTAACCTAGACCTTGTAAGTATTCGAAAGATACCAAACATGTGTGCTGACATAGTCTAGCCATCAGCAGAGCTCTTCCTCAAGCACGGGGGACACTTTACGATGCATGATCTAGAGAGCTTCGACCTGAATGGAAGGACAAGACTTCACCAGGTTTGTATGGCAGAGAGTAGAAACACGAGCAAGAAGAAAGCAGTCGATATGCTGGCGGCGGCTGGGGCCAACCTTAACGCTCGCGTGGCAAAGTCATGGTCTCCAGACGATCATCAGACGTTGGGGTTCACGTGCCTGCACAGTCTTGTTTACAAAGCTCATCGAAGCAGAGACCGGGACGAGTTAGAAGCCCTCATCTCCCTGATCCAACAAGGAGCAGATGTTCTTGCGGTTGACCATCATCAGCATAGCGTTTCAATGCGTGCATATTTACCTAATGATGGCGATAACCAGTATTCGTCCAAGGGGTCATACAGAGGTGATCTTTGGGATGCTGCTCTCACAATATGCGGCTATGTTATTAGCACACATAGAGATGCATATCCCAGAGTCCCCAGGTATAACAGAAACTACAGAAGGAAAGACTTCGAGAGATTATGGGAGGGGTATGAAGGCCTCTGTCCGTATTGGACAGATGAGCGATATCCAGAAACAGGCGGCGATGACGACTTCTGGAAACAACCTGTGAGACGCTGCGAGCATATCGCATGTTCAGATTGTGAAGAGCCTCCGCCACAAACTGATGAGTATGATGTGGAGCCAAGAATAGATGCCCATATCCCAGACTACGCCCAAGCTGTATATCGCGAATGGTACTTCGCTCGCAGCCCAGAGTCTAATCCTAGCCATAGGCCTTACATAGATCATATTTCGAACCATTATGACGATGATGACGACGAAGAGGAGAGTCGGTCCCCTGATATTTTTGAGGAGGGAGGCGGGGAATCCAGTGTGGATGAGGGATCTGATGGGGGTGTTCAGTTTGACAATGAGATGAATAGACCTTCACCACCAAGCAGTGAAGATGGAGAAGCAGCTTACGAGAGATTGGTTGGTTCATATGAGGATGAAGAGATGGAATTTGATTACTACCCTAGTTTCGTCGATAGATGGCTGGAGCACTATATTCGAGCGGCTGAAGAAGAATATGAAGGATAGTATGTGATAGATTGATCAAATAGACTCTTGCTTGGGTCAAGCTCCGATACTCCGCAGTGGTGATTGATCTACGACAATTAGGTGACGTTAGATATCGGCGAAACATTATGTTCCGTGTTGTAATAAATGATCCCAAACCTTTCAGGTAGTATTTCATCGAGAATTAATAATATGCAGATATAATTATAATTTAAACACATCATGAAAGCGGCGTGTGCGGCACCGCTTTTGCCGATAATTGCTGACAGCTCTCAGCATGCCGCTCGATCGAGGAGTGGCTGCTTACTGGCCCCAACTTGCTTACCATAACATCGAAATCGAATACCCGAGCCGCGCGTGAGACAGCCGTATCATGCAGTACCGCAGAGCCAAGCATCAGGCCTCCACTGTATAGGCTACCCATCATTCACCGAAACGCGCGGGTACAAGTCGGGATTTGTAAGAAGGCAAGACAGCCCATTTGCCTTGCGGGCGTATGAAATTATTAATACCGCAAAGTGAGGTGGGGTGCCCGTGAATTTATTTGAGTATAAATACGTTAGATACTAGATGAAGTTTGATAAACACCCTTCTACTCAACACATAGACTCCTCTCCTCCCTTGACAGAACTCCCTTTATTTCATCATTTCGCACTTTTAAAAACCGCAAAAGCAACATGGCTGCCATCAAGAACATCGCTCTTATCACAACAAGCACTCGCAAGAGTCGAGTTGGTCCTCAGATCACCAGTGTCATCAACGATATCCTCACTGGCGATGCAGATGCCAGCAAGAACACCAAGATCTCCCTAGTAGACGTCGCAGACTTCAACCTCCCCGTCTTCGATGAAGAAATCATGCCCGCCATGGTACCCGACAAGGGTTCCTTCAAGCATGCTCACTCTATTGCCTGGAGTAATGAGATCAAGAAGTACGACGGCTACATCTTTGTCATTCCAGAGTACAACTTTGGCCTTGCCGGCGGCACCAAGAACGCCGTTGATTACCTGTACAACGAGTGGATTGGCAAGGGCGTTCTGATTATCAGCTATGGTATCTTTGGAGGTAATTCTGCAAGTGAACAACTTGATAAGACCCTAAAAGGCATGAAGCTCAATGTTGTTGATACTCGACCTGCGCTTGGATTCCATGGTGGTGTTGGTGATGATCTCTGGCTTGCTGGTGCTGGAAAGCTGGGCGATGACACCAAGAAGGATATCGTTGCTGAGACGCCTACTATCCTCAAGGCTTTTGTTGAATTGAAGGATCTGATGGACAAGCAGGTGCCCAAGGATAGCCAAAAATGATGTATAGATCATGAGCGCTGGTTATTGTTTCCTATCTATAGAGTCAGTATATAAATTCAGTGATATTACGTTTTGATAAGTCTTGTTTCAAATTGGTATAGCGGGCTGCTGGTTTTATCGGACCTTTGACCTCATATCTCGCAGCGTAAAAAGTAGATGTCGTGATCTATCTGGATACATGATATCCTAACCCAGCGTCGAAAGGGCCGCAAGAGATATAGCGCTTCTCTCTCAGAAACATGCCAAGATAGGTACCCCGATGATCAGAGGATAGGTTAGTTCCATCAGTCGTCGTCGTCGTCGTCGTCGTCGTGCCAGTCGACGTGACTTCGGTTCGCTGATGATTGGTGGCTGCACTGATATCAGAGGGCTGAAGCTTTTCAGGGATGTGGGTATGTGGCGTCAAACGTAGAGGTCTGGACGGTTCTCAGTGCAGATAAGCTCGGGGTCTAGAAAGCCATAGATAGATCATCCATGTGGATATTGATTGATTTGTTAGATGAGCATTTAAGAAACGCGTTGCCTAGATGGATCCGGGGACTTGATCAGCCTTGAATGTGGATGCATGCGATTGACGTGATAATTACCGGGTGTTCTGACGGGAACAGTGGTAGATGGTGTTCTAGACCAGAATGTGGCTTGAGGAGTCTCAGATGGATCGTAGCAGATCACCCCGGTTTCTTCTGCCCTGTGTTCGGGAGGAATGCAAACGCAAACTATCGCTGTTGCTTAGGTATGTGTGAGTATTACATGTGCAAATCTCCCTTATCCTCCTGGGGTACCTTCAACGTTCATGTTGCATCACCTGTCCCCCATGGGTAATGCTAGTGACTGTGACTTCAATATCAAGACGAGGTCTGCATCTCATCATTTGAGGTTATACGAGACTCAGCAATCTTCAAGATGCCAATAGACCCAAGCGGCCCAACGGTCATTGTACGACACGCGTCTCATACTTGACACGCTAAATTGCTGAATCGTTCGCAGGCTACTGAATGGGCCCTTATCTCTGTCGCGACCGCAGTCATTCTAGCACGGTTGTATCTCCGTCTCATTCTGCAACGACGCAATCTACTGGCAAGCGATGTATTCATGTGCGCCGCATGGGCTTCGGCCGTCGCGACAGCAAGCTTCGACATCTATTTCCTTCGTATAGGCATCTTCAAACCCGATACAACGTTCGATCTCGCCGGATTTGAAGGAACTGCGGCAGAGGCCGAGAACTTCTACAAGGTACATACACTCTAAATCATTCAAGAATATCACCAGCTAAGATATTTGACCAGCTCTACTATTTTTCCACGTATCCCTTCTACTTCACTTTTTACTTATCAAAAGCAGCTCTACTGGCTGTGTACTTACAGATCTTCCCTAGCTTTATGGTAAAGAGATGTCGATTCCTCTGGGTTGTTATCGTCTACGTTGCGATAGGTTTCGTTATTACAATCCTACTACTCAGTCTTTCATGTCTACCAATATGGAGAAATTGGTGGGTTTATTCGATAGCAGCGTATGCTTCGAAGGCTATACTAACATGTCTCGAAGGACCTTATCGGACCAAAGATGCACCGTTGAAACCATCAAAATCAACTTCGAAATCTCCTGGGTGTTAAACATCAGTGCAGATATTCTCAGTACGCCATGATCCCAGAGTCTCAATGATTTGTGCTGATCAGTAATGGTGTATAGTTTTCATTCTGCCCTGGCTCGTCATTCCGGAGCTGACACTGCGAAGGAGACTGAGATATAGTCTTTACGCAACGTTTCTCCTCGGTGTCATCAATATTATCTTCTGTGTAGTCCGCTTTGCTCAGATTCAGCAATATGGTGGTGATCTGGTAATCACCATCAGTCTTGTCGGTAAGTATCATAATTGCGAAACCTACTCCCGATCAGAGAAGAGGACTGATAGAGCAACCCTTCACTTATACAGAATTATGGAGTTTCATCGATGCTTGTATTGGACTGATCATAGCATGCCTTCCATCACTCCGGCCTTTCTTTAACTGGCGAGAAAAGATTCAGTACTATGGCCACAGCAGCGGTCAAGATAGCAAAGGATATTCAAGCCATAACTCAGGAAGGCCGATGATATCATCAGACCCAGAAAGTTTGAGTCGGCCTTCCAACGTTCACTTGAGTGAAGATATGCAACAGAGGTTCTCCGTAACGTAAAGATAAGGGACGAGAAGGAATCTTGGCCATCAAGGAAAGAAATTTTGCATCATCTATCATAATATACCCTTCTTTTGAGTTGGCTTTTCATTATACGAAGACTTTGAGGCGCTCAAGCTACTTGGGGATATAATTTTCTTATTGCTCCTACGGGAACTAATTTGTGTTTAATCAGGCTGAGAAGATCGTATGTCACTCTATACTGGCCAAAAAGATTGTATGTATGCAAAAAAGCCGTGCAAGCCGGCTATCGTTGTATGTTCAGTTATGTGCTAAGCTATGTACAATGAAGTAAAGACCGGTCCTGAGTGAAGTCCAGTCACAAGTCCGGACTCGTAAACACGTAATCCCATCTGAAGCTTCTAAAGATACAGGGAATGACTGTCTTCAAGAGACTGCCATACCGTCATGACCCCCAGAACTTCCTTTCGTAATGCCTCTTTACTGGGAGACAGTCATGCTGGCAGAGCCAGAGCTGTAGTAGCCCTCAACAGCAAGGATCTGATAGTTGTGGTTACCAAGGTTGAGGCCGACGTTCTTCCAGGCCTGGAAGTGAGCACCGGTGTTGACGGATCCGCTGGAACGCTTGTTGCGTCGAACAGACCAGTACTGCTGAAAGGTCTTGTTACCCTCAATCGAGGGGGCGTTGACACGGGTGCTGACGTAGATGTCATAGACAGATCCGTCAACGGTGACCTCACCCTTCTTCTGGCCGCCGGACGAGGGGTTGTAGGTGCCGAAGTTCTCAACGATGTAGTACTCGATGAGAGGGTTCTGGGTCCATCCGTAAACAGCGAGGTAGCTGTTGCCGTTGATGTTGTAAGTACCAGAGTACTTGATGGTGCTGAATAGGAAGTTAGCATAAGGCTCGGCGACGCAGCGCAGATGAAACTTACCGAGCAGCACCGGGCATCCAGCCCTTTCCACCGACGTGGTTACCATTTCCACTCCACTGCATGCTGAACTGGCCACCGTTGCCGTTGGTGTAGGTGACAGAGTTGGGTGTGTCAGTCCAGAAAGAGAAGTAGTAGCCACCGCTTGTGCCAGTAGTGGGCTGGGTGCGCTTGTCGAGGACGTTTGTAGGAGGATCACGCTCGACAACGCTCATGCCGTCAATGGGCTGAGCGGAGGGAAGGGCCATGACGCCAGTGACAGCCGAGACGGCGGCGAGGAGGGAGGTGAAGGAAACCATTTTGATGTTGTTGGCTTGAAGACTGTTGGAGACTGAAGCTGTTGGTGGATGGGATGAAGAGACTGATTGATGAGGACTCTTGCCGTCTTTATATTGCCAAGTGGTAGCCCCTCAGCGATCCTTAATTGCTTTACATCATCCGAGTCTGGCCCAAGTTCGCGAGACTTGTGGGGATAAGGGATTGCCTAACATGGATGTGAAAGTGTCCGAGATCGATCTAAGCCTGTATGAAGTGTATACCCAATTTTGCCGGTGAGATAACCACTGGGAAAGTAAGGATCGATGGAAATGCTTGTTTGACGAGTTGACAGCAGTCATCCCAATGTGATTAGTGGGTCGGTGACATCCCGGAAACTGAACCAGGTCAGTAGTCATCTCCGCACTATGAAACATGCTAACCTTAGGGGTTTGGTTTATCCGGCCTTTGTGCAATTTCGGAGGAACAATGCCCGGATCGTCCGATTTAGGACAAGACATGATCTCGAATGGGGAAAGCAAAAGTCGGCATTCGTAACATGGAGCCACATGGCATCGATGCCAGGCTTGCTATAGAGCCACCTCGAACGGGACGGAGGTTGCATTGACTGCCGAAGACCCCAGACACGTCCGTGAGCTAGGAGCTGGGCCGAGAACTAACGTCTTTGATTAGGAAGGGGAGGACGAGGATCGGTCATTCAGCCTAAAGACCAAGGTTGCGTTTCAAAAATCAGCGTGAGGGTGCATGGTGTATAGCTGAGGTCTATTAAGATGTAAAACAAAGAACCCAGTCTAGAACTTGCTCATGACTCAGGGATAACACGAGGATGCACACTTGTTTAGCGATCCTTTGCCTTGGTAATTGGTGCATTTATTCGGGAATGATCCGTGCTCAGTGCACACACGGTTAAAACCGAACGATCATGGTGTCTTTGACAGGACAAATGCGACATTGGCCAAGGCATCCGTACGTAGGCAATGGATAGCGGTCTGACATACAAGTTGGCCTCGGCTAAATTTAAGAGTCCATCCATAATGAGAAGAGGATCCGCCAAGCCGCGTTTTAGTGGCGATGTAACTCCAACACTTTAAATCCAAGGCACATATTAATGCATTGTGAGCTTGCGGGGAACGTCAAAATGGTCGAATCAGGGTATCAAATCGTAGTCTCTCTCAGGCATTGGACCCAATTCAGGCAAAATGCCAATGCCGAACTTTCATCCAGCCAAGACTGTTCCTGCGCCGTGATTAACCGCCAAGATGAACTTTCAGCTCGGCACAATCCTACTGCCATAGATTCTCACGACAGCTTCATCAGGCACATACGACCAAAGCTCGTAGAAAATACGGGATCCCGTCCGCTCTCCCATAGTCAAGCTGCGAAGCGCTGGATTAGTAGTTGGGTCGGTGACGACCAGCGAATCCCCGGTGTTGTATGTTATTTTTGCTCCGTAGTCAAGTGGAGGAACTTGTCGGACCGGCTGCTCTTTTGCTCTACGATAATACCCATGGGTTGCTTCGTATGATCGTGGTTGGGATGTGTCAACCCCAACCCCAACCCCAGCTGTGAGCCGCATTATCCAGAAGCCGGGGTAAATCCGTATCATGCAGACTTCGCAATCGCCGAAACTCTGTATATGATCATCTTAGCAATCTTGCCCTCATTTGCTGGAATCATCATATCAGGCTATGGTAGAATGTAAAGATGCAGGTCGTGCTGAAACTATATTATCCAGAATACTACGAACCGTATGTTATTCGCGTTCGTTCCGAGTGTCCCAAGTAGGGATTACTCAACGGCTTCCGGGCCATGATCTGTTCGAATTGAGCATTCTATGCTCTGCCTCTTCAAGTTCTCTGCATTGATTGATGATATATCTGCAGTAGTGTCACGCCATTTTCCTGTGCGGGAAGGGACAATTTACAAACCGCGGCAATTGGGCAGATTGGGAGTGTAAGGACGTTCCAAGAGTGGCCCTATGTCTATCGCATCATTCCAAAAAAAAAAAAAAAAAAAAAAAAAAAAAAAAAAAAAGCATTGTCTTTGTTGACAAGGCGGTACGTTTCAAATCGAATTATAAGTAATAATAACTGCTTAAGTGGCGTCATTATGCTAAAGAGTGAGATCGATACCTATATGATAATAAGCTCTGTGACAACTCTAAATTTCGGGTCAACACCTTCGGGCTCTAAATAGTCAGTCCAGTAACGCTTTCGCAAAGCTCAGTAGGAAACTGTTTGATGCAGATAGTAAAGACATACTGTTCAATATATTTATTCCAACAAGTACAGAAAAATCTATCTTAGAGTAATAGCAAGAATGGCAACTCTGAGTTTTTCTAAGAAGGTATCGGGTAGTTAAACATCGTCAAGCCATTCACGAGTTTGCTAGAGCTGAGGTAGGGTCACTTTCGATTCCACACTAACTGAGCTCGCCCAAAAATTAACCTCCAAGTGTTATTGTGCTATGAACAGCTACAGCATAAGCCGATTAGTAAGATCAACCACGAGAAAAATTAAACGGCCTAAATTTCTGTTTGGTCAACTAATTGATCTGCGAGTTAATCATGACGGACCAGGAGATCATGTTCGTTCGGTATATATGTCTAATTTGAACAGATTTATTTGCCATAAATTCCCAATAGTTACGAAAACCTAGAGTTAGAGATCTGTAGCTCATGCATCAGTTTGAAGTAATAGGTCTAATGGGAGGACTATTTGTTGGAAAAGCTTATGAGTGGATAGGAACAGACTTCTGAAAAATGGTGCTCCATATATGAGTGATAACCTTGCCATGATGGTTCTGCCCAAAAATGACTAAATTTGAACATACTCAAACCGATTGACTGCACTTCCAGGCTTCAAGGACTTTTCCCATGAAGATCAAAGATGTTCACGTAGTTTGATGTTGAAGACAAGGACGAATCTGGGTGTTCAGCGCACATATAGAACACCTACCAAATTCCGGTGAACATGCGACCTGAGCCGGGAAGTGCGAGCGAACAGAAAAGCAAGCACTTTGGTAGGCGCGTAAACAAACCATATTCTTATCTAAGTTCCTGTCGTACCTGCTGTTCAGCTTTTACTTACCAACTTTAAAAGCCATCAGTGAGAGTTTGAGCTCCTGTCCTTAAATACGCACGTCTTCTCCTGCTGTCAAATCTTTATCTAGCTTATTCTCTCATCATCACTCCATCGCATACCGCACGCATCAAGATAACATTCCACTATGGACGACTTCCCCTCATGCGCGTCAGAGCTACTTAAACAAAAGCTGTTTGGAAAGCAAACACAGGGCCCATCACTGGCCATGGATACTCCTTTGCAAACTCCAGCAAAAGCTGCAAGGCCCAAAAGCTATGCTGCCGCGCTCAAGGGACCACGACCGCCACCCGGGCCAACGCCGCTCACAATGGGAGCTTTGTGCCGCCTGGACGTCAAAAACATTGAAGAAGAGGTGCGAGCTGCCAACTCTTGGACCAGTGAAGAACCTGCCCGTCGAATCAAGGAATGGGTTTTCCGGACTAGAGCTATGCATAATGGAAAGGAATTGATTCATCCAGAGAACCCGCCCCGGTCAAAATAAAGGGAGTGGTTCAGAACATGGTCTTGGTCAAGAGGCCGTAATTAAGTGAAGCGGATATTTCACCTGGCATAGGTTTCACATTCGACAACCAGTACGAGATGCACAAGGGAATGAAGCAAAGGGACATTGTTCGGCACATTTTAACGACGGAATTCAAATTTATTATTCATTATAACGGATTATTGCTCGGGCTGTGAATGCCTCCTTTCAGACTCGATATATGACGGCAATGAACTGGAACATCTCGCGCTACTTTCAGGAAGCCCAATATCCTCAGCGTCGGGCTGCACATCCCCTTCCTGCTCCTCCATTGTGAGCTGTACAGGCAGTACCAGCTTCAGGGTTGTCGACGCAACATTAATAGTTAGATGTAGTTGATAAGTCCTGGAAATCAGGCAAGAATAAAAAGTAGGCAAAAACATTTTCTTATCGCTCGCAAAACTCGTGATGGGTATTTCGATGTGGCTGCTGAATGTCTCAGCAGTCTCGGTGACAACACAGTCTGTTTGTTTCGGTGAATTCTTCTCCCAGCTTAAGCCGACCTCTGCCTTCTTCACGAGAGTCTCGGAGCCATTATAGCAGTCTCTCGCGCCGACGATATGAGGGAGCTGTTGCATGGGCTCATCTTGTGACCATGTCTCTGACTCAATCTTTGCAGAAACACTGCATGTTTGTGGTAAGCTAGTCTTCGGGTCGCTCAGTTTCAATCTCAGAGATGTTGTAACCGTTGTAGGATGGATACCCTTTCCGCTGGAATCAAGAATGATCGAGGTGGGTTGATCAGTATATAACGTGACCTCACCCGAAGAGCGACAAAAGACACTGGATTTGAGTTGCTTTGTTGACGCGAACTTGAAAGTTCGATTGGCTGTCGGAATCTTCAAAGGCGGGTGCTCAACATGGCCTGGCAAGAACTGAACGGTCTCTTTGGCTTCCATCTTGGCATACTCTGGGTTTGCCGAGTCCCAAACCTGAGCAATAACACCATAGTCAACACGCACGCCTCTTGGGATCATGGCATCACCCTCCCAGCCTGTGATACTGGGTGGGAGGTGCGAGTGTAGCTGTCGTGTCTCTTGCCATATGATGTTATGCGAACAGGCCTCTGTACCAAGGCCATTGGGTAGGACAAAGTAAAATGGAACCGTGTAAGTCTCATTTGCTTGCAGGACCTTGTTCGCTGGCAATACCGCTTCCTCCATTGGCATTTCTAGATCAAGTAATCGATGCCATGTCTCAAATGATAGATTCGCATTGGGTCGCTCGACGCTCGAGTCGCAAACAAATTTTATTGAGATCTTTGTGAAAGGGATCTGCTTCTTAGGTTTGATGTTGACAGTGCCCATAACTATGGAGCCAGGACGATAGCGCTTAGATGCATAATGATCATGGATATTAATGGCCAAGCCATTTTTCTTAGGTGGCAAAATAGAATTCAGGCTCTGTAGGGCTGATGGATTGAACGGGCTAAGCACCGGGCGTGTCTGAAGAGGGACGCCGGATCTTTGCGTGTAAGGAGGCTCCATATTGACGATACTGGTGAAAATTGGTCCGACATCTTGGCGATATTTGGCCTTATTGTTATACAATTCCTGCCTGACTAGGCATCTACACTTTTCTCAATAAATCGAGTCAATTGACCAAGGCAAGTGACTCACGAATTCTGCGTATTACATGCCATCGGCTTAATCTGACCCGACTGTTACGCCTGGGAGAATATGCGCGTCTAAACAGACCGCGTAATTGAGTCACTGGGTGTCGCAAGCACAGTCATCAGCGAAATTATTGATCCGCCAGCCAATTAAGAGCCTGATAAAGTCGACTAAAATTCACGGTTAAGGATTTTCTTATGCACCTTTTTAGTGTGGCACGGCACGTATGATCCGAATTAAGGTAGTGCTCCGTCCGGGCTGATTAATGCTCAACGACGACGCTAAACACCAGAGATGAATTTGATGTGATTGGAGGGATAAGACATCGCGAAAGAACTGTTAGCGTCAATGACAGAATCATCCACGACAGCGGAATTCATAAGTGCTCACGCAATCCTCGAATTACAAAGCCAATGGCCTGATGATTTGGAAGAAAGTGTTCAACATCACTTACGAATCTTGGACTGGACTCATTGCACCATCGATATCATCATCATACAGACGACAGCCTCCACGCAATGTAGAGCCTTCGATGCAGAGCAATACAGGCAACGACAGCCACAATTGGTCTAGATTGATGGATTTGGCAGAGTCGGAAATGCAATTGGTCGTTATACGGAAGCCTGCATCTGAATATCTGGCGGTTCTGTACCACTAAACGAATAATCTTGGAGCCTGGTCATGACGATATCCATAACTCGTCAGGCAGTATCTCTCTACTTCAACTGCCTGGCGTTACATACCGTCCATACGCAAGAAATGAACCAGGCGAAAATCACGTAGACGTTATGACAGCTGCCAGCATACGGTAATGCCTGTACTTGTCCGAACCGAGTCGATGGTAACAATGCGGCTTACAAGCTTAGATCCCATACATATAGGTTGCAATCTGACCAAACTCAAACACATACGACCATACCTATCAGAGAACTCGGGATCCCGTCCGCTCTCCCATAGATAAGCTGATAAGGGGCGGATTAGTAGTTGGGTCGGTGACGACCAGCGAATCCCCGCTGTTGTATGTTTTTGCCGATATTGATAAGAAAGAGACTGTCCTTTTTGGAGGTCAAGTACTTCGTAGGAGAGCACACGATGGTCGTCAAGGTTTAGGCCCCCGCATAACGTCCCTGAATGTTGTCATTCCTTTTCGATGTTAGCTATTATTACCGAAGCTTAGCAGGAGACTCTCACAGAGCAGTTGCCGAGGTAGGCTAGAGAGTAGCGAGCCCAAAGAGCTGAGCATCAATAGACTTACAAAAGTGGCCCTGTGATTACTGGTTAAGGAAGATAAGTAGCTGAAGTCAACCTGAATAGCCCCAAAAAACGTATGTGAGCTCGCTCTGGTACAGCGTTAACACTTCTTCTACCAGGGAAGGCACAGCAACCAGGGTAGCGGCTTTCGAGTCAGTAAGGAGTTTAAGATTTCGATACCATGTAGAGGATAGAAACGGCCAGCAATTACAGAAAATCGTAAGTTTCCAATGAGACAAGGCGCGCGACGTAAAATCCCATTATCAGTTACTGACCTCTGTGGTTTGGATGCTTTAGGCTGATATGCTCCCTGACAAAATCTGTAGGCTGTGACAGTAAAGTATATTTACAGTGGGTGCTAGCGCAGGCGATCACCAAGGCTAAAACATCCTCGCACCAGAACAAGGACACGAAACCTCATTCTGCAACTGTTTAGATAGGGGACGAAAAAGTTGGTTTGACATAAAACTTTGGGAGGCCTTCACTATAGCCTTAGCAAGAAAGGAGGCAGAAAGCTAGGCTGAGTGTTGAGAAGCCAACCCTGGTACAAAGCTGAGAACCCCTGGTCATTTCAGTGAGAACGTCCAATTGCCGATGTTACTGGTGAAGCGCTTGGGACTTGGCAGCGCTCTTTCAGTGGTCACACTCTCTGGAACTGTATCAGCCACCGGCGGCTATGCAATAGGGCGGACCTTATTCCGTGGTGATCTGCAAACCTCAATTATGCCTCTTTCAACGTGAATCAGCCTTGGAATCTCAAAAACAATGTGAAGGCCCGCACGGTAATGTTGTTGTTCATGCTGCTTTACAAGTATTGGCAACCAATTCAGTGTTACACACAGATATCGTCGACATGTACAAGTCACACGTCCTCACAACGCCAACATCAATCCGTCTCTTGGATATCAACGAGTCCAGAGACGGCATTGTTCGTTGCTCCATGCGGGTAGTCGACCTAAACGATGAGAGTATCGAATTCGCCGCCGTCTCATATACGTGGGGCAACCCCACTACAGTTCATGAAGAACCCATGCCCGATATCGATGGCTTGGAATTCGAAGAACACGCCGATAAACTTCCTTTCACCTATTACAGCCCCGAACTGGGACCTGATGGCGACAAACTGGTAATGGTTGATCGCGCCAAGCTTCTGTACTACGATATGCATCGTTATGTCCCCCATGAAGAGGTGCTTTGGCAAAAGCGCACGCATCTTGAAATAGAAGTTGATGGGAGTCGAGTACCAATTGAGGAAAACCTCTTATCGTTCTTCCAATCAATATTGACACTTCGAACTGCAATTGCTCCTAGCCCAGGAGAACCGGAGAGCTCGACTTACCGCTCCATCAACCTGCCTATCTGGGCTGATGCACTGTGTATCAACCAAGCAGACCTCGACGAGCGAGCTGCCCAAGTCAAGCTTATGGGGCGCCTATACAAGTCAGCGACTATAGTACTTGCTTGGGTTGGCCAATATGACAGGCTTGCGCAACTAGCGATAGAGGCAATGGGTAGAATTCTTGACTTCGACGCAACTCGCCTCCACGCACAAGACTCATCATATCAAGAACAAGAGGAAGTCACCATGCCCTCAGTCCCAGGGATGACAGTGGTGCACTGGTTTGCCCTATTTTCGCTCTTTCAAAGACTCTGGTTCCGCAGGGCTTGGGTCGTTCAGGAGGCAGTCTTTGCTCGGGATATCTTGATGGTTTGCGGCGCGACGCTGCAAAGTATGGACTTCATCTTAGCAGTTGCAGGGTTTCTGGAACAGACGGGAATCGATATTGAGTTATGCCATTTTGGGCATAATTTCCTCACTAATCGAGCTGTATCAGACCAGTCTCAACATTGGGAGAAATTGTCGTTGCTCTCTGGTCAGCCAGCGAGGGCGTCAAATGAGTTGAAGGTCACTCCGCGCGATGCTCTTTCTTTTATCCTTGGATACCATCATACTCGCTCGCGTCTTGGGCTCTGTAACGCTGGCCTGCCCATGGTCACCCTGCTTCCAGACGAAGAAGGGGAGGACGGGAAAACCAAGGGCAAATCATGTCGATGGATCATAGAACTTCCCGAAGTCACCCACCTTATCGATCACGATATAGTGGAATCTTTCTGCGAGGAGCTGGGCCTGACTGGCTTCAGATTTGAACGTCGAAAGCTACACCTACTTTCCGTCCTCTCCGACTTTCGGGAACTTGAGGCTACTGATCCCCGAGACAAGATCTTCGCTTTTCTGAACCTTGCCGAAGACGGACTCGGACTGCAGCCAGACTACAGTGTCGACGTCAAAAAGGTCTTCGTCCAAGCAACAAAGTCCATGATTGACAAACGCATTGGTTCGCACCTTGCGATTCTGTCCCATGTGCAAGACCTTTCAGACACGAGGATCCAAGGCTTGCCAAGCTGGGTACCAGACTTTAGTGCCAGACTGGGCCGGGTTCCGTTCGACCAAGGTGGGCATGATGATCGTTTCTGCGCCGGCACTTATGACAATGTTGATTATGACGACTGGGTAATCCATATTGATCCCGATGATAAGCTAAGTGTCAAGGGCATCAAGGTGGATACTGTCTCTATATCCACAGAGTTGAATCAAGACCCTGTCATCCAGGCTCTTCGACTGGCATTGCATAGTCCGGCCGAATATCCTGTTCAAGTAAGAGCATGGCGTGTCGAGGAGACTCGACCTAATCGCTCAAGACGATACATCCGCCCATCACAAACGGTGACCCGGATTGAAGCCTTATGGCGCACTCTGATCATTGATAAACTGACCGAGGAGGAGAACGACTTCGGGAGTTTGGACTCAAGAGCAAACATAGGGACGGGCTTCAGCAACTGGATTTTGACTGATATTCTAGAAGCTCGCGACCTGCTTGCTGAGTGGTCAGGACATTGCTCGGTATCATGGACATGGGAGCTGATTCAGAAGTCATTCACTACTCGCTTGACTCTTTGGTCGGCCATGTATGACGCACGGCAGGTATCCAATGAACTGCAGGTGCCAGATCTCGAAGCAGCTATAGCTGATTTCAGGGAAAAGGTGGAAAAGGAGGTAGGACAGTCAGACGACGATGTAGAGGATGAAGAGGAAGTAAAGCACCAAAGCCAAAAGCTGGCACAAGAAGCAAATAAGGAGGGGGAGAGGCAACATGGAGAAGGAGAAGGAGAAGCGAAATCATCTGAAAAAGGAAGATTTGACAGAAAAGTTCAGGGAGGAGGCAGCACTTCGTGGGAAGCAAGCTTTTTACCCGCAGCACGGCTTATCGGCAAAGGCTTTCGAGCTCCTGCGGTGGTAAAAGACGACGAAGATAAGGACCCGTTGGGGGGCAAGTATAAGCGACCGTCGATGCAACGATTGACCCCACTGGGACGGAGGAAGCTCCGCAACTTCGAAAAGCACATGCGGAATGCTACTCAGGGTCGGAAACTCTTCATGACGGAATCGGGGCTGCTTGGCCTGGGACCCAAGACTCTTGGCCAGAGTAGCAGCAAGGATGAAGTATGGATTCTGATGGGGGCTCGAGTGCCCTTTATTCTACATCATATTGAAGGTTCCAAGTATCGCGTTGTTGGAGAGGCTTATGTTCATGGAGTGATGTATGGCGAAGGATATGATCGCTATACTGACTGGGACGAGTTCGGGCGTAGTGGCGTGGATACGATACAGTTAGTTTAGAGACAAGGAGGTCACAGAGCAAGGCGTTTTAGAATGCTGAAAGGTATTATTGGAGATAAATATGCTATGTATAGTTTCGAATCGAATTTTATGATCGTCGCGCCAAAGAAACTCATGATTCTTGAGCAATGATGCTGACAGGGGTGTAGCCACCCGGGCTACCACTGGATATATACAAGTAGGTACCAGCACCCGTCCGGGTCTGGTAGTAAAACTGATCATTCACCTGACCATCCACGGTGGTGCAGCCTAGGGGTAAGCCGTTGTCATCAGTTGGGCACGCAGCTTTGGGTGCAGTACAAGAGAGGCTGCCGCTGACGATTTGGCAAGTCAAGTAATCGTAGGCCAAGTTGGGCCCGGTGTTACCATTCTGGCAGAATGCAAAGTTGGCAGGGTCAGAGGTTGTTTCAGCGGAGCCGTAGTATGCGCATATCTGGACTCCTGTATCTTTATCCCGCAGTCGGCCTGTGTTGGGGTCGAGGATGATTGTCCTGGCACGGCTGTTTCCGGTCTGAGGATTGAATAGCAGGATGCTACCATCTTGGTCGACGCCTTGGAGGGGCGCGCCTTGTACAGCACCACCGCCGCCGACAATGGTGAATGTTGGGGTGGCGACGGCGGTGGTGGTCGTGCTCTCGGCCTCGGCTGTCGTAGTGGTAGATTCCGCAGCCGTTGTTGTCTCAGCTTCAGCTGTTGTGGTGGTAACTTCGGCCGCGGTGGTTGTCTCAACTTGGGATGTTGTAATGGTGTCTGGCGCGCTTGTGATAGTAGTGCCAGTCTCGACAGAGGTTTCAGATAATGAAACGGTGGACGATTCTTCGGCGGTTGTAGTGGGCTGTGTTGTCGAAGCCATTGAGGTTGAGATTATGGTCTCCGAAGCTGAATAGAAAACCATGATTAGCCATTTTCCAGCCTTGTTTCAGAATGCTCTCCTTGTAGACATACTGGAGGACCTGGGCTTGCAAGGACCAGCAAGCACAGAGTCTGCGACAAGAAGGCCAATGGCCAACAGCAAGACGTTGGATCGCATCCTCGGCACGATGATAATTCGCGAACGATTGACTGAGGTGAGTGACGAATCAGAAAACACAGGACGAAAGAAATGCAAAAAAAAGATCAAAGGGGAAGGCTAGTGTATATGTGTATATTGTTTCGTGGTGTTGATTACGATCGTCTCATCTCCCTCAAATCAATAGTTTGCTCTAGCGCGCCACAAGATCAGGAAGAAGAACGTTGTGCTTAACAATAATTGGCTGCCCCGCGACAACACCGCCTAGCTTGGCCCTAACGGAAAAGCTTGTTGCCCACTACGGCTAGGTCGGCAGTCTTCAAACGATGGAGCTTTACTGTTAACGGTTGGCGATCTAATAATCCCAGGTCACTATTATTCGTTACCAGACGATCTGAGGGAATATTACTCTATTGAAGTTCAATCAACAATATGGTTGGCTGGTAGCGTATACCAGCATAAAGAACTAAGGTTTACCAATGGATTATGAAGTCATCTTCCTCTCCATGTGCAAGAAGATCGAGACCGGCGGACTGTCACCTCATAGCTATAAACTCTCGCCTAATGAGGCTACCATAGAGGGAATGTTTACATAATATCTGGTTCTAAACTCATACTTCTTCCTCTTGGTCCTCCCCAACTGGCCAGTCGGGCTGATGCACCATCGCCATGACAAGCCCCGGCTTATCGGAAGTGATACCAAGATGAGTCTCCAGGCCCATACGCCAAGTAGATGGGTAGAACTCGCGATTCTGAAACATGAACATGGATCCGATGAGATGGAACTTGTTGGGCCTTGGTCCATCATCCGTTGAAACCTCATGACGAACCACATCATACCAGTTGTGATCTACCAGCCTTTGGATGACAGCTGCATTATCGTGAGGTCGCAGGATATCTGGGTTGGCGAGCTTCTCTAGGCGTTCGAGCCAGGCTTCTTGTGTAAGGTTCCTGCCCAGATCAATACCATGACCCATGCCATCTCGACAAGGCTTATATATATAGTTATCCCTGACGTTGGGGTCGGATTTTGACTCAAGTAGCAGCTTTTGCAGCCCCTTTGAGCCAGGGTTGATGGTTTGAACGATCCCATCAGCAACAATGTCGGCCTCCTCAGCCGTCAACACACCACGTGAAACCATATTCGGAAGCTCTTCAGGTATGATGCCAAGGAGTCGTTTGTCATGCACGATGAATACAGTTCGAAGATCGTTGAGAGGAGTCATGGACAGTTGGCGAGCGACAGCTGGTTCCAGTTCGGCATACTCTTCTTGCAGCATCTCAACAAACCACTGTTCCAAGAGCCTGTTCGTCGCCTTATCCCAGAGAGCGTATCCAGTGGGAGAAGTTTCATCAGGGCGGACTTCCAGGTCTTGAGGACGAACTGCTTCCACTGGTGGCCTTCCACGTGTAACGTTGACAGCTGAGAGAATTTTCGAGTCAGCACCAGGCCACTTATCTCTAATAGAGTAAAGAGGCTTATCGGGGTTGAATAGTGCCATAAGGTTGTTATAAGATGTCTAGTTTTGACAGAGCGTCAGCTTCATATCACGGCGCAGAGATAGTGGTAGCACTCACATCCATACTATTCACAGGCTCAAGTCCTCCTTTACTTGCACCCAGTTCCCGAAGGCCATTCTCACCCAGAGCAATTCCCATGACGGCATTGAGAGGAAGCCTTCCGTTAATTTCGCATACATATGGCGACTCGTCACGCAAACCGTCTAGACTGCGACCAAATAACAAGTCACTTCGCCAGCAACCAGCATGCTCGGCATAGTCTGGAACGAAATCACTAGACGCTACCCACCGGAGAAGCTCCCCTTCCGATGGATCCAATGGCATACGCTCCGGAAAGCGGGCCTTCTCGTCTGCAAACCAGCGGTCCACGATATCGACAAAAACACGACCAAGGAGAAGATGAAGCTGCTCCAGTCGTGAGAACAGGGGATTTGACACCGCAACGACATGTGGTGAGATGCGTTCCATGATTCCGAAAGATAATTCACCACCTTTGGCGTCGGCGTAAAGATGCTTACGAAAAGTTTCAAGATCTCTAGCCCGACGAGCAAGGTTGCTGCAATATGCAGGGATCAACCGCTGCTCTTCGGCACTTCGGGAGACCGAGACTTGCATGAGTCCCGGCCGTTTGGCAGCCATGGCAGGCATCTTTGTTTCACTTTTAGATGTTCTTCTTAAGAATTGCACCGTATAATAATTAGGAGAAATTTGGAGCATTGAAATGCCGTTTGCGCTGCTTATAACTTATACAGACCCCTGTCAGTCTTGATATGACAAGAAAGGGCGCGTGCGACACCACCTACCTATTCTAGCCTTATTCTGTCTCCACGATAAGCAGCGTATTACGCAGGGAGAGGCTATAGAGGCTGTTCTGAGAAGGATGACTATAGTCAGAATTTAGAGCGTAAGCGATGACGCTGCCACAAACTCCTTCGGACTTATCAAGGAGCCCGATTCAATACGCCAGTGACGGCAAATAGTGTGTCTGACTTCCGGGGTAGCTTAGTGGAGTCATCATCTCAGCTTTGAGGGAGAGGCAGAAGGTTTAGTGACTGCTCTCAATCCCTCCTATCGCATCATTACCCAACCAGCCAAGATCTTATCAGTGTAAGCCCTAAAACCTCACGCCAAATGCAGATTGCTCCTACAGACACTTTTCTCGGTCGCTAACACTTTTTCTTCATCATGTGATCGGATTCGATGAAGCGGTCGTTTTCTGAGCAGTGGATAAGGATCTCAAAGACAAATACCCTGACTAGGGCATTGCCTTGCACCATCTTCATGTCTTCTTCATTTACTTGATAATATTACATAAGTACTCTATAAGGTAAGTTTCAGCAGTTTCCAACCAAAAGAGTTGACTCACAGGGGGTATATTGATAAAGGCCAACTTGGACTCGACAACGACAACCTTACGACCAAGTTTGGAGTCTAGACTTCCCAGCATATCTAACGCCATAAACTCAGCTCTCTGAGTTTGCGTCTGTGGTTAGTCAAGTTCGATGAAGTTATGTTCTTGATCTGAATAACCACTTCTGAAGTCGGCATACCCGTTCACCACGCCACGCAGAAATGCATCTATCTGCCTCCTAAAACACTGAATCCCGCGCCATACGATAGCTTCGCTGGCTGATCAAGAAATCCAGTGGCAATTGGACAGGATCGCATTTATGTGAGGGGATTCTGAGCATCTCGCATGGTGAGATATCCCACCAATCGGACCTTGCATTCCGTGACATACGACATCCGGTTAATGTATTTGAAGTGGAGGTATTTTGCAGCGAGCGAATCTAGATATAAATCAAGAATAATGCCTTCTAACCTTGAATTTTTGGCCAATGCTTATTTGGATAACGGCTGTCACTCTTGTTCCTCGAGATGAAGCCATTCGATCAATGCCTTCTTCTGGCAGTTGGCCTGTCTGGAGCTCTTGCTAGTCCAGTTGCCTTGATGGCTGCCCAGACAACGAAGAACTTTATCGTATTGTAGGTCACATCAGCAGGAAATCTTTCCAGACTAATCAGTGGTAGTGGTGATTCATATTCAACCGTGGGATTCTGGCCGGGAGGACAACTGCCATCAGCTTCCAACCCTATCGGGAACCCCGGACTACCAGGGCAGACGACTTCTGCTGGTCTTAATTGGGTCGGCCATGTCACGTCAACACTTAACACATCGTTGATCCTCACATACGACTTTGCTTACAGCGGAGCGACTGTCGACAAGAAGATCGTCAACTCATGGGCCCAGTACTCGATGTCGGACCAGGTGGATCTCTATAAGCAATATGTTGCGCCCAAGATTACAAAAGTCGACACCCTCGTCGCATTCTGGATTGGTATCAACGACGTGGGTGAGGCGTTTTGGAGCAAGAAGAGTGCTCTTGTTACCGAATGCGTGAACAGATATTTTGAGCTCCTTCAGGTTCTTGTCAACGATGGCTACAGCAAATTCGTCTTGCTGAGTATTCCTGGTAAGCCTCGAGCACCTGAGAAGGAATATTATGTTTTCTGACTCTTTATGAAGCATATGCAGATCAGTTCCCCAAGATGATAGGTCAGCCGGAAGTTGATCTGGCTCGCCTAAGATCCGACATCATTTCCTACAACAACGCGGTCAAAGCCAAGGCAGCTAGCTTCACATCCTCTCATCCAAATGTCAAAATTCAGATCTTCGATACAAAACCATCATTTGACCAGGTTGTCAATAATTACGCGGCTTACGGAGCCAAAGATGCTACTTGCTTTGGCGCAGGTAACTGTCTTTGGGCAGATGACTACCATGCCAGTGGTGCCATCCACAAGCTCTTAGCCCAGAACTTGGGGAAGGCAGTGAAAGGAGTTTTTGTCTTCTAGGGCAGCATGGAGGTGGGGTCATTGCAAAGTGTACAAAATCATGTATTCGAATCTCACTCTCTTCAGCCGTCTAGCATACATTTATTTCGATATGAGTGATCCTCGGTGGTTCCTTCGAATTTACTGCTTAGTTCCAATTTCCATGCTGGCAACAGCCTTTTCTGTCTCCAGTGCTGTGGACTTAATCCTTCTCAGTACGCTCATGGGTATTGAGGATCATTAGGATTGTCGGCCGGAAGATGAGACAAACATAGTTGCGGAGTATGCTTTTTGAACCGTTTCTGTAGTTCTGTGCGGAAATCCTCGATCACCACCCTTGATATGGCATCAAGTCTCACCGCAGGTAGCGCTTCCAGGGGGAATAGCCAGAATCCAAACGCCGGCGTCACACCCTCTCTGGATATCTTCTCAACATCCGCCTCGCTGTCTTCTTCTAAAACTTGATCCAGAATGCGTTTTTTTTCGTCCATTTCATTCTCAGCAAAGGCGACTGCATCCTCTCTGTGGTATACTGCCTGAACTGACTTTGAAAGGGTGCTATTTGGAGTTGATAAGCCTGACGACTGATCGCCCAGGTCAGGCGCCCAGCGCTCATTCTCTCTAGCAATGATCTCCGGATCGCAATCTGGGTAGCTTGTCATGATCTGGTAGAGAAGTGTAGGGTCGTTATTAATTCCCCATTCTTCAAGATGTTCGAACCAATCGGCCACAATATCTGACAGACTTATCATTTCGTCGAGATCTACACCATCAAGAAAGTCGCCCACGGCCCTGGGATCCTGCTCCATAGTCTGAAATACAGGGACGTGTGGTTTGACAGGCACAAAAGGGCTGCTGGCAATGCCACGGTCGGGTCTTTGCCGATTTTCGGGGTATTGGCAGGTTTCAGAATCATACACGCCTACGAAGATGAATCTTTTCAACCGCTGGATTGCCGCCTTGATTTTTTCCAAGTCACAGTCTGTTTTGAATGAGCTAGTGGAATAATGATACCTGCAACAGCTCCGATAGGTCTGCAGAGCCAAGTTGACAATGCCGACGTGGAGTGGATCAAGTCTCCATATATGATGTGCGAGTTCTGGGAAATAACTCCACCCGGAAACGTGTATAATGTCGAGCTCTGGGTTAAAGTAAAGGATCCCATCGTAGGTGCTGGTCGTATGGACATATGTGCAGGGGATATGAACACGGTAGAATCTTTTGGCGGCGGCACGAGATTCGCGGTTGGTAACAAAGAGCTTGCTCATGGCGATGCGCTCTCTGAGTTCGATGCGGCGTTCCTCGCTATATATTTTGAGGATTCTTTCGTGGGTTAGGGATTGTATCCAGATCTTATCGCGAAGCTCAGGAGGAAACTTGCTAAATTGCGGGAAGCTGGAGGTGCTTAGCATTGCCGGATTGAGAATTTGGACCTCTTCATGAGAACCAGACGAGAGTGAATCTTCCGTGCCTGTTCCCAGGGAAGTGGTCATCTTGCTTTTGTTACCCAGGCGGGGCTCCCACGAGTGATTGAGCTAGGTATGAGAGACATGCGGTGCTTATATGGCGACCTGAAAAACAAAAGCTGACTTTTGTGGCTTCAAAAGTTCCAGCCCACAAGGTTTGTAAAGTGAGAGGTGGAGATAAACCTTCAGCCAAAGCCTCGAAGTTGCAAATACTTCGTGATTGGAACCCGTTTTAACTTAAGGTCAGAAGGTCACGGTCTGACGCGGCGGGGACTCTCAATGATCATTGGATAATTAAAATTGTTCTATCTCTTGTGAATAAATATTGAAAACCCTTACAAGCCCCCTCTTCTATAAACTCAAACTTCTACATAACTTTGTATGGCACTCTCCCCCGTCTATTAATGGCTAACAAAAGCACTTGTCTTAACCCACTGTTCCATTGTCTTGGCCCCAGGGTTAAGCTGTCGAACCTTGGCCAAGTCAGCACCGTAACCTTCATCTCTGAACCAATTAACCATGATTCCGACCTCGGCAACACCATGCTTCAAAGCTTTTCCGAGCAAACCGAATGTGGTACCAGCAGGACCACCAGTGGCGTGCTCAAAAGCTTCACTGAGTTGCGCGAATGTGAGCTCATCGCCAGCTAAGCTGATAGCTTGCTTGCCCCAGGCTTGTGGGTCGGTGAAAGCTTCAGCAGCGAAGAAGCCGATATCTTCTGTTGCCGTCCACTGAAGAGGCTTGTTCTTGAGAGTGTCGCGAATCATGGTGAGGAAGACCTTTGTGGCGAAACCGGGTTCTAGGTTTTCCATGAAAGCTGTTGGGCGCAAGATGGTCCATTCCATCGGGCTCTTTCCGTTGGCGGTCGAGTCGCGAAGATAATGCTCGATCTCGTGCTTGGTCTTGAAATGAGGGACAACCGTGGCGTCGTTCCAAGACTTCTCGTCACCGCCCCGGTCGACGCTGGAATAGACAAAGTGCTTAATGCCAGCCTTGATAGATTCGTCAATGAGACCCTTTCCTTGTCGGACTTCACCCTCAAGGGTAACACCCTTGCCCATGGACAATTGGACTGAGTAGACGCCCCAGAGAGGCACAGTTCCGGCAGCTTGCTTAGCGGCACTGAAGAGAGCGGGGATTGAGTCAAGATCGCCTTCAATCAGCCTGATGTTGGAGGATTTGGAGGCTAGCTTCTTTGCGGAAGGTGACTCTTTGTTGCGGGTGGCAGCCAGAAGAAGGAAGTCTGCGTTCTTTGCGATAAGAGCATTGATGACAGAGCTGCCTTGCTTGCCGGTGGCGCCAGTGATAAGAAGAGCACGAGACATTGTTGTGATGTTGGAGTGGTGATAATATTAAGGTGAGTTATCTTCAAATTAAGTTGATTGATTGTCGATGATGGTGTGTGATCGTTGAGAGTATTGACTGTTGGTGTCTGTGCTGTATTGCTGTTGTTGATGGTGATGAGATTGATTGAAGCAGGCCATGATGGGCTCTATATGTATTCAATTCTCTACACTAGTCAAGTCCAATCGCGAAACAAGATTCAAAACTTCAACCAACTCCATCGACGATTTCTAACATGCTTGCTAAGAATGGACTATGTCGGATTTCCATGTCTCGAGGAGCGAAGTGGATGGAAAAGGCAGTGGACATTTCGGAGATGCGACAGATGCCGATAAAGACAGGGCTAGCCTGCTTTGGGGGTAGTAGCCTTGTAAAGCACCCAAGCCAACTTCGCATAATCTACGGATGGCTGTGATCCTTGTATGTCTCTATCACAAAGTACTCGGATCTCCGTCGAAATCTGTGTACAATCATAAGTGCTCAATGTTAGCAGCCCTGCCTACCCCGCTTTGGCAGGATTAGCAATCCCACCAATCGAATACTGGGTAAACGAAGCGCCCCGCCCGGTCAATGCCAAGACACCGAGGGGCCAATGATGGAAAGAATGGAATTCCGCATCCTTTCGCTGCCACATAAGCAACCTACCCTATGAGGTTGGTGATGCTGTATGTCAGCAACTAGACAGTTTGTTGTCAATCCTTCAGATTGTAAAGCAATTGCACCATAGACAGAGTCAAATTGATTCATCTGATTCAATATCTCTATTGAACAAAAATGAGCTATATAATAAACCAATATTCCGACTATCGTGAACATGTCAACCCATCATTTCACTCACATCACACTTTATAGCCAAATAACTTCAAACACTTTCACAACTATCACAACTATCCTGTCATCATCGCCACTCCGCCATAACAACACTGAATAAACTTTCCGATTAGTACCATCATCACCTTAATTATGCCTCATCTCGCCGCTCAAGTCCCCGCCGCCAAGGCCCCTCTCGAGGTTCGAGAAATCGATACTCGCCAGCCTGGACCCAATGAACTCCTCGTCAAGAACCAGATCATCGCCATCCAGCCAATCGATGCTAAGATCGCCAAGGTCGCCATGCTTCCCCTTCCATACCCAGCTGTTCTCGGCAGTTCCTTCGCTGGCACTGTCGAGAAGGTTGGTTCAGACGTCAAAGACTTTAAGGTCGGTGACAGGGTTGTTGGCATGAAGACCGCTGGAGCTAGTGAGAGCAAGTACAGCGCTTTTCAAGAGTACTCTATCTCATCGGAAGTCACTACCACAAAGGTTGATGATGACGAGACCATGGATATTGCTGTCCGCCTTGTTGGTAACCTTCCTACCATCCCTGCCATCTTCAACTATACCCTCAAGCTGGAGCGGCCTGTCCCTGGTCAGGAGCCCAAGTCTCAAGGAAAGCGCATCTTGATCTACGGTGGAACCTCCAGTATCGGAAGCATGACTGTCCAATATCTCACCCAAGCCGGATACGAAGTCATCACTACTACCTCGCCCAAGCACAAGGACTTTGTGTCCAAGCTCGGTGCTTCAAAGATTATTGACCACTCTCAAGAATCTGAGGCCCTCACTAGGGACCTCATCGCCGCTGGCCCCTACGATATCGTTCTTGACACAATCTCAACCGGAGCTACAGTCAAGCTTCTGGCAGACGTTGTCGCGGCTCAAGGCGGCGACTCAGTCTACGCCCTCCAGCCACCGTTTGGTCCCGAGACTCTTCCCACTGGTGTCACACGCAAATACGAAGGCTGGTCTCTGCTACTCGGTAAGGAGGAGAATGCAGAGCTACTGAAGTGGATCTTTGGCACGTATTTCCCCAAGGCGCTTGCTACCAAGAGTCTTATTTCTGTGCCTGCCCGAAAGGTTCCTGGTGGACTTGGTGGAATCAATGATGCTTTGGGTCTTTTGTTCCCTAAGGGTGTCAGCAGTGAGAAGGTTGTGGTTGACCTTCGGGATTAATTTCGGTCTCACTTTATGTCTCATTTAGCCGCAGAAGCTACATCTAATAATAGTCTAGACAGCGATTGATCTAATGGAGAGAAGTTTGTTTCATCACTTGTGCCATAAATGCCTCTGATGATCTGCCGGTTGCATGATCGTTTGAATGGAAACGGCACTCTTTCGGAATGTCGTCCCGTCTTCCAACTCTTTGCTATGAGCTTCTGCAGATCATTGAGCGAGAAAACCACAGTACATGCATATATCTACTAATCTAGCTAAGTTCACTGCTCCGATGACGGCTTTTACAATCCGTTTCCAGAATGACGCCAACCATGCAACGTAGAGAATGCTACCCAACACACCCTAGGTTATCCAATCTTGTCGATGTGGCATGTTAGCTACTCATATTGGCCAAGGCAAATCTTGTTCCATGTCCCGAGTTTGGCATATTCGGAGCCATTTGCCGAAGTTGCTCCTTATGGCCAGGGTCCGAGCTTGGCATGCCTGATAGTACCGATCCGCCTTTTTATAAGTTCCTTGATCTGCATATTGTGAGGGACAGCAGTGATGTAGGTTTCCCTGTTTTAAAAAATGAAGTTATCTTCGCTTGCTACTTTGGCGGCCTCTTTTCCCCCAACACTTGCTGGCTTGGTTAGACACCCTCGCGCCACCACCTTCAATAATCCTGTCATCTACTCAGATTTCCCAGATAACGATGTATTCCTCGGTCCGGATAACTACTATTATTTCTCGGCCTCCAACTTCCATTTTAGCCCTGGAGCCCCCATTTTAAAGTCCAAAGATCTGCTCAACTGGGATCTCATCGGCCATTCAATTCCCCGCCTGAACTTTGGTGACGGCTATGATCTTCCTCCTAGCGGCTCACGCTCCTACCGTGGGGGAACTTGGGCGTCATCCCTTAGATACAGAAAGAGAAATGGACAGTGGTACTGGATCGGCTGCATCAACTTCTGGCAGACCTGGGTATATACCGCCTCATCACCCGAAGGTCCTTGGTACAACAAGGGGAATTTCGGCGATAACAATTGCTACTACGACAATGGTATACTGATCGACGACGACGACACTATGTATGTAGTATACGGCTCCGGTGAGGTCAAAGTATCTCAGCTATCCCAGGACGGATTCAGCCAGGTCAAATCCCAGGTAGTTCTCAAGAACACTGATATTGGTGTCCAGGACTTGGAGGGCAACCGTATGTACAAGATCAACGGGCTCTACTACATCCTAAACGATAGCCCAAGTGGTAGTCAGACCTGGATTTGGAAGTCAAAATCACCCTGGGGCCCGTATGAGTCCAAGGTCCTTGCCGACAAGGTCACCCCTCCTATCTCAGGTGGTAACTCGCCTCATCAGGGTAGTCTCATCAAGACACCTAGTGGTGACTGGTACTTTATGTCATTCACTTGGGCCTATCCTGCCGGCCGTCTTCCGGTTCTTGCACCGATTACGTGGGGTAGCGATGGTTTCCCCATTCTTGTCAAGGGTGCTAATGGCGGATGGGGATCATCTTACCCAACGCTTCCTGGCACGAACGGTGTGACAAAGAACTGGACAAGGACTGACACCTTCCGCGGAACTTCACTTGCTCCGTCCTGGGAGTGGAATCACAACCCAGACGTCAACTCCTTTACTGTCAACAACGGCCTAACCCTCCGCACTGCTAGCGTCACAAAGGATATCTACCAGGCGAGGAACACGCTATCTCACCGAACTCATGGCGATCATCCAACCGGTATAGTTAAGATTGACTTCTCTCAGATGAAAGACGGTGACCGGGCCGGACTTTCAGCGTTTCGAGACCAAAGTGCATACATCGGTGTTCATCGAGATAATGGAAAGCTCACAATCGCTACGAAGCATGGGATGAATATGGATGAATGGAATGGAACAACAACAGATCTGGGACAAATCAAGGCCACTGCTGATGTGCCTTCTGGAAAGACTAAGATCTGGCTGAGACTTCAGCTTGATACCAACCCAGCCGGAACTGGCAACACGGTCTTTTCTTACAGCTGGGATGGCGTCAAGTATGAGACACTTGGCCCCAACTTCAAGCTATACAATGGCTGGGCATTCTTTATCGCTTACCGATTTGGGATCTTCAACTACGCCGAGACAGCGTTGGGAGGCTCGATCAAAGTTGAGTCTTTCACAGCTGCTTAGAAGGATGGGACGATGTTGAGTGAGGATATAGCCTTGGGGTATAAATGAGATAGTACAACCGTATTTTAGACTCCTTAACTCCGAACAATGACACGGTACTATTGATAAGACAATCCCAATCAACGACCCTTGGACAGCCAAAGAAACCAAGGCTAAAGATGGCTAGGACCCAATATGAAAGGTGACCAGATAAACTTTGAGAACTCCAACTTCCCTTTGATAGGACGCTTGAAAGGGCTTCAGAATGACATCGGAGTATATAAAAAATAGGAACCATTGAAGCTGAGAATGAAAACTTAGCCACGTTCATCTGCAAAAGCCAGAAAGTGCCAAACCTTCTTTATCCAGCTATCAGTGATTCATCATATGCTTTCTTCCCATCGTCCATCATCTACCTGCCTTGGGGCGGGTTATTCTGTGAATAGCCTGCAGTGTAGACCAATCGATCGGTGACAGGACGTGCTTGAGTATCATATATATATCGGTTCATATTGTAGGAGGTTAGTTGATTCGCGCCGTCTCGCGTCTGTGTTCTTGATCCGTTGTTAGCATTATAAAGGAGTAAGAAGGTTGTGGATGATGACTTACGAGTTCAGAAAGCTACCAGCCACTGCGGCGGTAGAGGTGTTGGTTGCCGAAGCACCTGATGGAGTAGTTCCAGAAGGGGTGGACATTTTGGAGATGTAAGGAGTATTTTTTGAGCTTTGGCGTTAGATTGCAATGCCAAATGAATTGGAAAGTTCGTTGCATATTGGTGATGAATGGGGTTAAATACATGCAGAACCAGGGGAATCACCGAGAGCGACATGATTCAGGAGTCCCAAATCAGGGCTTCTTTCAATCGGACGCACATACATAGCCGCACAAGCGTGCCAAAGCTCTCAACAATGTGGTGGGGAGATTGATGCCTCATATTACTATAGGTCAACAAAGCAATTGTTTTACTCGGAGTGTGTGCGGATGGTGCCTCAACAGACATAAAGGAGGTCTGGATTGCAGGACTTTGTCACAATTGTGATGAGGGGAGAAAGCAAAGCCGCGTGGCAGTAGACACAGAATCACAACTGTGACAAGCACAGAGATAGCAGGAGACTGTGCATTGCATGGGGTCCGCAGGACTTTGTGTCCAAGTGGAAAAACCCCGCTCTGAAAGGTCAGGTTGCAGGCGTGAGATTGGTCGCCACGTCACAGTTTGAGGCCATCTTACAGGGATTAGGGTGACTTGAAATCACAAATGTGATGATTTCTGTCCAGTGACAAGTCTTTGTGTTATCACGCGACTGGTGGCTTTGTGATAGAAGGTTCCATTCGCTGGCAGTGTCATCATCGCACATTCGTTTTCAACCATTGCCTCCCAGGCTCCCACCGCCTGCATTTTCAACCCAACATCATACGGTTTGCGGCTCATCATCAATCAAAAGCAATTTCGCCCATCGCTTGGCTTTCAGTGATCGTGCCGAAGCGCCCGCTTTCTGTTCCCATCTTTCCTCCGACGTCATTACGCGGTGATCAATTGGAGAGGAAATTGTCAAACTTGTGACAGTATCAGGCAATTAAACGCCTTGCCAGGGATCTTCTATTTTCGTCCGCTGTTATTTTTCAGAACTAGCAAACAAGGCTGTGTGACTCTTGGACTTCATTTAAAAGAGCCTCAAGTACGGCGTTATTCACTGTCTCAAGTCCAAGTGCATCATCATGGTCAGAAGTCTCAGTGATGAGAGCGAACATGACGGCATCGGCAGATGGTTTGACAACGATGACGAGTCAGTTCAATCGCCACAGCCAATTCCCATGGGAGAGGACCAGGACGCTAAGGAAATCCCTGTCGACGTCGGCTCACCGAAGGAGATGCTAGCCTTTCTGACCGATCTCCAACAAAAGACAGAGGAGGCTCGACTATTCCAACCTGTCACAAATGTACCGTCAGTGTCATCTGTGCCTTCACTCAACCTATCGGATGAGACGATGAGCTGTAGCTACAGCACGCGCTCCGTGCAAAACGCTATCAGTTTATCTGCTGATGACGAAAATGCAACTTCGAAACATCGCGGTCTTGCGATCGTAGAGTATGGCTACGATGAAGATGCCCAGGATGCTGCTTCAGACTCTTCGTCAGACCGCTCTGGGAGTTTGTCTCCGGTTTCATGCCTCTCACCAAGTAACACAAATATCACATCACCAGGCTCAGATGGATCTGACCGGGATTCCGTAGACTCATTTGGAGACATGCCTGAGAGTGTCTACGAGTCCCATCCAACCGACACAGCTCTGTTGAGCTTGCCAGGCTCTGACTGGGCCTACGGGAGTGACCGGGATACAAATTATTCGGACCAGCACGATCAGGCTTGTGATGCAGACGACGATGAAAACGGTGAAGCGAACGAATCCACGCACCGGGAAGAGCCTCCAGCCACTGAAGTTGATTGTACTGGGGCGACAGATCCCAGCGCTCTGATACAGCAGAAGGACCAGCCACCTAAGCATGCAGCTCAAGACGACGGGAACGAGCACCAACAAGTATCACGGGTGAAAAAGTCTAAAAGGCAAGAGGACTCCCACCTCCGGCTGGCTTGCCCTTTCTATAAGCACGACCCGATTCAATATCGCCGCTGTCACTCCCACGTCCTCAAACGCAATAGCTACGTTAAACAGCATCTTTTCCGCAGTCATATGCAGCCCATACACTGCGACATATGTCTTAGCGTATGGCCGACCGCCGAAGAGCTTCGAGAGCATCGCCGTGCTCAAGTATGCGAGAGACGAGAGTACATTGCACCCGATGGCATTACCCCCGAACAAGAACGTAAACTGCGATCGCGGCTTGGAGGCCCTAACAAATCAGAGAGTGATCAATGGTTCGATATATATAGTATTATTTTCCCAGATGACGAAAAACCAAAGTCAGCGTATCTGAACGGCGAATTGTCCGAGGATGCAGAGAGTCTTCGCGAGTTTATGGAAGGTCGCGGGACGAATTTGATAATGGAACAATTAATAATGTCGGGCCTTATTATGAGTGAAAATAATAGTAGCCGTGAGATGGAGGGGAAGTTTCAGAGAAGTGTACAGAACGCTCTAAGAACTATGTTTGAGGGATGGCAGAATCGGAGAGAGGGGGCTGTTGATGATGACGGCGGTCGGCAGACTAAAAGGCTCAAACCAACGCCCAGAGAATTTCCATACATCAAGGCTCAGACGCCTATGAGGACTGACACTGGGAGTACGAATACCACAGAGACAATGCTGGAAGACCAAATTGAAGGGGAACAGATCGGGCCAACTACTTCATCTCCTCAGCAAACAGGAGACATTGTCCACGGAATTTGGAAGTCACCTTCCTAGCATTAACCATACGACATATATGTTCTCCAATTTTGTCATTTCACGATCTTAGAATACTTCTTTCTTTTATGCTTCCTTCTCAAAGTTTCACTATGAGATTACTATCACAGAACTCCATTTGCTCTAATTTTGTGTATGCCCCCCGTCGACCTTCAGGTCCTGAGATAGAGCCCCCATCTTCCTCAACTCTTCCACAGGCCGCTTGACAGCCGGGGCTACCAGGTTGACGTGATTTCCTGTGGTCTTTAGCTCATAGTTACCTTTTCCATAGATCTTGTCGAGTGCTTCCGAGAGCTTCAACATATTCGGAATTTCGGTCATGGAAAACCGGTGCACGTGGTTCGTTCTGTTGATCTTGCGGGACGGTTTCATTGCGTAAAACTTGACTGGTGGATCAGTTCTGTACATAGATGGATAGATTGCTAGTTAGCAGAAGGTTGGGATGTTTTGAGGATTAAAGTTATGTTTAAGGTGGTCTTCTACGAGAATTTATACTAAGATCTTACACTTAATAAATATTTGGTTGTACAACATTGCACATACTGGGCCTTTCCTTGAATGAAGCTTTCACAATTCGTATCAAAGTGTCTTCTAATTCTATAAATGCGAATATTGTGAGCTTTTGTTGTGAACTTCGAGCGTCACCTGGTTCATTTTCTTGGGTCATTGGTTCCAAGACTACGAATATTGCACATCGACTGCAGTTAAATGGCTGTTACGCCGGTGAATCACTGAGAATTGCTTCAATAGATCCAGGTACCAGATGCAAGTGTTGAGACGATTAGTGTCATCTTATCAGTGCTGTAAAATGACAATCAGTGCAGGATAAAAACACATTACTCCGGCTTCCGTCCAATAGTCCACCGAACCTCATATCCCATCACCGAAACACCGTCATCAACCTCTTGTTGCAGAATGTCGCAATGTTTCTCCACATCTTCATGGGAGTGAATCCATTCGAACTCTCCTTTGGTAGCGATACCATTCAAAGCCTGTCGTGCATAGTTGACAAGCGTATCTCCAGCTCTCTTCTGAACTTCAGGCCCTTCACTGAAGCTACTGAAGTCAATGTGTGAGCATTCGACGTAACCAGCCTTTCTGAAGTGCCCCTCGAGTGGCATTGGGCTACTGTTGGAGGTCAGCGGATCTTTGATGACGACTGGAGGGAATGCTTACGTGACATCTCGCCCAACTGATAGCCCGTAGCGAACATCCGTACTGATCCATTTCTGGTATGCCTCAGTAATTGGCACAGCATTAAACTTGGTGAATCCTGTCTCATCCCACAAGATGTACCCTCCTGGTCGCAGAAGTGATTGAAGGTTCTTTGCTACTGGCGCCCAATCTCCGGCTTTTAGGGCGACCATCAGAAGTCGAACGTGAACCAAGTCATATTTCCCCACGAGATTCTCGGGGATTGGCTCGAAGACATTCCCGAATGACAAGTTGACATTTGGCGGAAGCTCAGTGGGGGAGAAGAACTTTGAGTCATCTATGTCAAACCCATCGAGACGAGCGTCTTGGTGGACTTCTGGTGCGAAGTCTCGTAGCCAGACCCCAGTACCAGTTCCAACATCGGCTACCGCGGGTGGACGCCCAAGAGAGTTGAGATATGACTTGATGTTCTCAGGGATCAAGGTCTTCGTAAGATGTAACCAAGTGATGTGCTGGTAGTCGAGGCGATGCTCCTCAACGCCCTTCTTGCCGCTGTTGAGGGTATAGATCTGGGGTCCAGTCATTTTGGTGTAGATCCTTAAGATTACAGAACATTAATGTGACGAGGACACCAGTCCCAACTTATAGTAAGAGACATGACTAGACTTACGCTCCAGTGCTTCGAATATCTGACTATACCCGTGAAGTGGTGCCGTTAACCGATTGATGATGTTTGACCATGATATGATTGGTTCATCCGATCTACTAAGGATTCTTCTGATGATAAACCAGACGTGACAGCATGAACGAATCTTACTCAGCGCCACGACCAGACGCGGTAAAGCGCCCATGATATGGCGTATTTCTTTCATCCTGGGACAAAAGTGCTCAGAAGAGCCTTTTCTATACTTATTATCCCGTTGCCATCGGCGTTTGATTGACTTGATCGCCAAACTCTTGCCGGATTCGAGAGTCGGGGCTATTACTAAACCCCGGCTTACGTGCGACGAGCTTTGGGGGTACCTGATGCGATAGCACTGAATTATCATCACATCAAAACTCCAGGCTAAATAGATGAAGGCGATTCTCATCTCATCCAGCTCTGGACAATTGAAGCGGAGGTTATGTTTAATACAGACACCAATAGCTTAATTTTGATAGCCTCAGTTGAGAGTGAGATTGGTAATTACCGTCAAGCTTCATGACTCTCTAAGGGGACTGCTACGACACATTCAAAGTAATATAATTGGGGCTTTGACGTCTCTCCTCACGCGCGTAGTGATATCGAGGGTTGATCTCAGCACAAATAACGGGCTGGCCAGAGCGAGCGCCATCTTGTGGACCAGGTATCAAAAGTCTTTGTCGAGTACTGCTACCGCGGGAGCACACACGAATCTTGGTTTACGAAGTACAGTGGAGGCTTTCAATAATCTGGAGCTGCCCCAGAACATGGACTACACCTCATAGCCGTTCCGAAAAAGCCTATGCCGTTGTTAATGTGCCAAAGTGGGCTGGACCATGACGTTAGAGTCTTGACATTGGGTGTTGAGATAAGGCGACAATCTTTAAATGCTAGCCATTCAAATTCTAAGAATGAAAATTTACAGAATATGGCGCAGCCTTACTTCCCAAGTGTGAGGCTGAGGTGCCAGGTCCCGCTGCTATCCATCCAGCCTCTAAAAGAGTTGAGGATGATAAGTTGCTAAGGCAAAAGGATCGCGACTAAGCCAACGTAACTGCAGCTCCAAACTTTCTTTGCACTGAATAGAGAACGATCGTATTCGAGACAGCTTCAGAGTCAGCGCTGTGCTAGTGATGCGCCGCTGAAAACCTGTTTGGCCAACACTTCGTCATTGCGTCAAGCATTGCGCTCCGTGATTCATCTCAAAACATCTGTTAGGTGAGAGGAACACTTTCTATAAGACGATGATTATACGCCCTCAAAGCAACAGTCTCTCGAAATACCATCACAACAAAACACTCACAGGCAACACGTGTAAGCTCTACTGGCACTCGCAACTCTTCACTCACCGACCCCAGATTCGTCATTTAGCCCCCCAAGTTCACACCGCAACAATGCCTTCCGTTACCAAGGCGGTCACAACGCTGGTCTTTCTCGCTTCTGCTGCAATTGCCCTTCCCGTTCATGTCGCTCGCCAACAGACCAGTGAATGCGCGACTGGTACGTGGTACTACTCTTGTAACACTAACGTCGGCTGTTTCGATCACGATCCTTGTGCCAAACCCACTGCTGTTTCTGGCGGAACTCCCGAAAAGGCGAAGGACAAGCCCACTGCGACAACAACATCATCGTCGGTCAAGACCATCGTCCCTGCCACGTTGTACGACATTTACCCTGAGAATCCCGACGAATCTAGTGGCCCGGTCAACGGCGTGCATCTCGAGACCTGGAAGGACAAGTCTCAGGTTGAGCAAGTGATCTTCTTCAAGAACATCCCCGCAGACGCAAAGAACTGCAATCTGTCTTGGCGTCAAGGCCCTCGGTACTCTCGAAGATTCTTCGTCAAGAATAGCGATGCACAAGCTGATGCACGACCTCTATCTGGTTTCCCGAGAACGATGTAACATACAACTCCGTCAAGCCCTTCGACGATCAGAAATCTATTGGCGGCCCCAGCTTCTCTTTCTGGGACGACCGCAAGGAAGACGTGCATCTTGTCGGGGGTGTAGACTGTGCTGAGACTGTTTCCTTCATTGTTGGACTCCGAAATGCCAAGGGCGATTCCCAGGTCTACCTTGAGCAAGATGAACATGAGAACGGCTGGACTCTTACTTACCATTAACTAATCCAAGTGGCGCAGAAGTGATTCATCGTTCATAATGTACCCTTGTTGTTCGGTTTCATCATCCTCTATATAGATACTTTAATGTATTGGTTGTTAACTTACTGTTCTGTGATTAACTTTAAGAACCCCCTTGCATGCTTTGATCATTCCTTCTCTGCGCAATTACCAACTAGCAACCGGCATATCGTTTTTGTCACGAGGAGCACAATTGTTGGGCCAGAAAGTGGGTTTTGTTTCTCATGTGCCTCGACTTTCACTTCGCTCATGAATGAAGACCACGTGTCGTCGGCCATGTTGTGCGCTTCGCAGGCAAGCAACCGCTTCTCGGGGCTATCCTCGTCGAGACCTCGAATCCACCGATGTGTGTAATACCGCAAAGTTTACCACAAATGAAGATTTTAGCGCCCTAGATGTCAGGTAAGTCATCAAGATTACCATCTCTCGGGGTGTGCCCTCATTGTCCAATGCCGCACTTGACGATGAGCTGACAACAGCACGAGTCCTGGATCCTGGACTACCCTGTTTGTAACAGCAAAGATGGTGGGCAATAGTTTCAGCCCCCTGCACAGCGCATCGGAACCATCGCATCATTCTCGGAATCCATTCAAAGCGACACCCAGGTTTCCCGATGTGGGCATGGCACTCTGAAAAGCGCGCCATATCTATGATCACTAGCGTTACAAATGGCTTGGAAAGAATGAAGAAGAGAAAATTACTTACGCCAAGGCAAAAACGGGATTTTTTAAAGAGTCCAACCTCCATATACGAGATAGGTTGTGAGGATAGATCGAAAGCAAAGTATTTTCCACTCAAATCAAGCTGTGATTGGTATCTTTTCTGCTAAGCCCCAATGTGCAAGGTTTATATCATCCAACCTTTATTAAAATAGTGTCTTATGTAAAACAGTCTGTCATATCTGCTTTTTCATAACTCAAACAAAGATATCGTTATGATCTGTGACAAGTATGGGGGCTTGAAAGAGGGTTCAACCCCAGTAGCACAACATTTGCACTGATTTATGTGAGGAGCGGCATTGAGCCTTCAGGTCATATTAGATCTTGGGCCTCAAAATGGCCAGGAGAACGGACAGCACACAGTGCCTACACTCAAAGTCGGATGTGTTGATGGAGAACTTACATCTCAGCAAACCTTACGTCCGTTCCGAAGCTTGTTGGCTAGGGTGCTCTGTTTCCAGAGCGTGTAAGGCGCGTGATATAAGCTATTAGCTATAGGGTTTATTAACTTAAAATAATACTCTTATTAAAGTTAACTTAGGCAATATATTAATTACTTAATATAATTATTTAAAATAAGTTTTATAAGCCTATTTGATAATAATTATATTTAATATATAATAGAACTCTAAATATTTTCCTCAAGGGATAAAATGGCAACCTTAATCCCCTATTATAGCCCTCCAACTTAACATCATTAGAAACACTCCTCAAGATGCAGGCTTACTGTTTCCAAAGCTTCAGTGTACAATAGTCCAGTGTGGCACAGATTTCATGATCAGTTCCTTAAAAGCTTTTATATACCACTCAATATTGAGGTTCGTTCTCAGATACGAGCATTTCGGGATTTGCTTATGAAGTCACGTCACTGCATTGAAGGGCTACATAACAACAGTCAGATGATTTAAGACGTATGCAGATTTCAGTAATTGAAAACCAATACTTTGGTGTCACAAGGAACGTTGACGAGTAGACTGAGGCTATAATAAATTATATTGGCTATACTTGACCTAGATGTGACCTGTTGCGCACAGAAGACCTCCCGAACTGTATCAGAATAGCGCTATAGCTCTCTCACTGCATGTTTTGATTTACCAAGCGAATGACAGTTTCAAGTATGACAAATAAAGACAAACTAAATGAGTGGCGTGTGGAAAGTTCTCCAAGGCTTGTATTCAAGCCTGTACTATTGGGAGGCAAGAATACCCAAAGGCATTGCTTTGAGGCTGCTCAGTGTGACGTTTCCAGATCGTGGCAACAGGTCCAGCATTCGCCCTGGATTTCAACGTTAGTTACCATCACATTGGGGTCAATAAGGTGATCTAACTTGGTGAGAGGAGTACTTTCTCTTGATTAGCGCAAGCCAACAGTCAAAGGTGGTGTAGATCGACTTACCCACTCGTCTGGGCACTGAATCTCCTCAGAAGCGCATAGGAGCCAGCATACATTCTCCTTCTTGGTGTGGGGCATGTCCCTGTGCATAGGTATCTGCGAAAGCTTGATAGAAAGACTATGGCTACGTGTCAGAAAGAAGCATTGCTATCTTGTAGACGGAATGGACTAAGCATTGGAGTAGAAGACATGATGGGGTAGTTTGATATGGAGATACTAACGATATTTCCTGATCAGGCACCAGAGCCTTGGACTGGCTCTGCTTGATCTGCCCCAGCAGGGACGGGATAGCGACAATGCCTTGGGCAAGGGCGAGAAGAGCGACGGCTGAGTACTTCATGATGAATCAAAGATTGATAATATTATGGATTGGGTGTTCGGCTTTGTTGGAGGCGATGTGTTTTGAATGGGCACTGGGGATGCAGCTCTCGTCTTTATAGGCGATTAGGGTCCTTCTTACTAGATCACAACTTAGGTTTCAAGAGAAGATACGAACTGAATGTGTCTTAGGTATCACCGTTGTCTGAGGCACAGTGCATCCATCGGTCATGCTATGTGAAACCCCCCGAGAGCCGTGTTGGTACTATATGAGGGAGACATGGCAATCACTCATTCGATGGATCTTCCGGCGTGTCACAGAGACAACTCCTGCATCTGCTTTGACCCCGCCCAAGTACACTCGGCAGGTCGCCATCGGAACATCGTTCTTGGAACTCGGATCAACACGCTCGAACCGATTACCATAGTCAAGGTCAATAGTTGCCATCGGCTATTATTTTTGTTACTAAATCTAAGACTCTGGTTGTCCTGTCTAAGCGAGTTCAACTTGGTCGACCTTCTTATCCTTCTTGCCATCCTGATCCAATCTACCATGTTCAATATCATCCAGCTTACCAGCATGAAGAGCCCCATGAGATGTTCCTTCAAAGATGGCTTGAATTTCCTCCAGAGTATGACCCTTTGTCTCGGGGAAAAGGAACCAGATAACGACAATGAGACAGGCAAGAATGCAGCAGAAGACAATGTAGTACTTCCAACCGATGTTCTTCATGGCGATCGGGTTGACCTGGTTTCCAACAACGAGACCGACGAATGTGCTGACGTACATGACGGAGACACCGCGGCTGCGAAGGGTGTACGGGAAGATCTCAACGGTATACGCTTGGAGAAGAGGGGCCCAAGCAATAGCGTAGAAGAAGAAGGTGATGAACACAAAACCGACAATGGCTTTGCCGGTAGTTGGACTTCGGGTACTGTCAAACGAAGCACTGAGAGCGGTCCAGATAATGTACGACACGAACATTCCACAAGTCGAGAGAAGGAACAGAGTGCGACGTCCGAGTCTGTCGACTAACATAGCACCGACAAAGATCGCAGCAAGCCAATTTGAGATCTGCAAAAGACCATTGATGAGAGTCTGTTCCTTGGCAGCTGTGATACCAATCGTGTTGAGGACAAGAACAAGGTAGTAGCTACAGGCGACGTTAGACAGACACATAAACGCGGGGTCAAGGTGAGACAACATACCTGACGAGGTTGATCCCGTTCCACTGAGCGAACCACCCGACGATAACGGCAATTAGTGTTCTCTTTCTGTTCGCGGGAGTTCTGACGAGTTCGAGCCAAGAGTTCTGTGACATGGCATCGGCTTCGTGCGTCAAAGCACCCTCAATCTCCGCCATCTCGAAGTTGACAAGTGGAGCGTTTGCGTCACCGCCGGCGTGATACGTGGCGAGGATCTTGCGGGCCTCTTCGCGTCGGCCGTGGGCGACGAGCCATCGGGGAGACTCGGGGAGGAAGTACACAGCGAGGAGTTGGATGAAGGGGAGGGCTCCCTGGAGAAGAGACGGGATTCTCCAGCTCCATGTCGAGTCGATCTTGAAGGTTCCGTATGTGCACCATGCGGCGATGATACCTCCGAGGTACTGTCAAGTCAGTGGGCGACTTTGGGTATGAAGAGTGGGTACTTACGAAGGATGTGTTGTACAGAGCGGTAAGCTTGCCTCGATGCGTGGGATAGGCAAGCTCGGTGATGAGGATTGGACTAGGCTGGGCCAAGAAACTTGTGAAGAAACCAAGGATAGCTCTCGCCGCAATGAAAGTCTCCAAGTTCTGTGACACAGCTTGCATGATGGCGAAAGCGACACAAGTCAAGGCTCCGACCATCATGGCTGTCTTTCTACCGAATCGATCGCATACGTAGGTGACAAAGAAAAGGGCAATGACCTTTCCGGCTGGATATACGGAGTTGAGAGCACCGAGCATGGCGCCTTCGGGCTGTCCAAAGTAGCCTCTCCATTGAGGGAGGGTCTGAAGACCGTTCATCATCGATCCTGTGCATGTTAGTAAGGAGATGAAGTTGTCGCGCGCTGGACATACCATCATAACCAATTGCGCCTGATGACACGAGAGGAATTAGAAGGAGAAGGTTGAGTTTCAGGAGATGCGGTACGCGATACCAAGGTCGAGCATCATCGGGGAGTACCTGACAAGAATATTAGCATCCAATGCCCATCACTCGCATCTCAGGGAATAAACTCACTGCTGCAAGGTCATTGCCGGCAGCCGCGGCAGCACCTTTCTTCTCTGTTGGTGAGGAACCCATGACTCTTGGAGATGATCGATGTCTTGTCAGAAGTCCCAACGTCAATCAGCGACTGATGATGAATGTTCAGAAACCCAAAACACCAGGGTCATTGAGGTTAATTATATCTGAGCCTACCAAAACAGAAAATGATTATGCAGATCCAATGCTACCCCACGCGTTGGTAAACTGACACCCCATGGGGAAACTTGGAGCGTTCTTTGACGCTCGAAGAGATTGACAACTTGTTTGATGGGGTCTTGGCTTGGACGCGTTTGGTCTGGATCCGACGCTATTCCCAGCTGTTCCGAGACTTCGGACTAGGCTCTCATTGGTCCATTGCCGTGTCTTCCGAAGCAGCGTTCAGCTGATTGGGCACCATCTCGCTCATGACTCGAGCTTTGACCAGTTTTCTGGTCTCCGTTGTCGCTTTGCCGAAGCTCGTCAAAGCCTGGTGGATGCTTTACTACCAGTTGGACAAGTACCAGACTGGAGATATTCCCCCTCAGAACCTCCACAAAATTGGCGACACAGTTCCCCGACGTTGACCCGCACGCAAGTCAGAGAGAAGAGATCCGGGCGTTCTTATTACTCGCGAGTATCAGCATCCGTCCTTGCCCTAGTGGTTTCGAGGCAAACAACGACAAAATGGCAGACACAGATATTGATGCGATCATACAGTCACTGACACTGGAAGAGAAAGTACGTTACACTATCATCCGTCTGAAGGCGGATTTAGCTAATTCTTATCAGATTTCCCTCTTAGCTGGTCGGAACTTCTCAGAAACCGTTGGCTATCCAGAAAAGGGAGTTCCTTCGATCAAGGTGAGCTCGGTCTCTTGTCTCGTCCAACTACTTACTAACAGAATCAAGACTGCCGATGGACCAAATGGAATTCGCTCAGCAGCAACAGATCTCGACATCAAGTCGGCCTGTTTCCCAGCAGCATGTAATCTCGCAGCGACATTCGACCTAGACCTTGCCGAGAAATTTGGCAAGGCTCTAGGTGCTGAAGCGAGAGGCAAGCGAGTAAATTGCATGCTCGGTCCAACAGTCTGCATGCATCGCCATCCTCTTGGTGGTCGTAATTTTGAGAGCTACAGTGAAGACCCATTTCTCACCGGTAAAATGTCTTCAAAGGTCATACAAGGACTTCAAAGTCTCGGTATTTCTGCTACGATAAAGCATTTCGTGGCCAATGAGCAAGAAACAGCTCGTACGACTGTTGATGAGACCATTGATGAACGGGCATTGCGCGAGATTTACCTCAGGCCGTTCGAGATCGCTGTGAAGGAAGCGAATCCTTGGGCGATCATGACAGCTTATAATCATGTCAATGGCGTTCATTGCGATGAGCACAAGTGGCTTCTACAAGAGGTCTTGCGCGGCGAATGGGGCTGGAAAGGCCTTGTCATGAGTGATTGGGGCGGTACGAATTCCGTCGCTGCAGCGCTCAATGCTGGTTTGGACCTGGAGATGCCTGGTCCTCCCCGGCTAAGAAAGGAAGATGCTGTCAAGGAGGCACTTGAGCGGGGAGAATTGACAGAAAGCACCATCAACGAGCGAGCCAAGTCTGTTGTTGAGTGGGCGCTGAAGCTCAAGTCTCGTGAAGCAGAGTTACACTCTGTCGCTCTTGGTCAAAACACAAATACCCCCGAACTGCGAAGCATGATCCGCGAGGCCGGCGCACGGGGTATTGTCTTGCTGAAGAATCAGGGAGACCTCCTTCCTCTGACCAAAGAAAAGGTTCAGAAGAAAAAGGTTGCTCTTATCGGGTTTGCTAAAGATGCCATGGCCCACGGAGGAGGTAGTGCGGCTGTCAATGCGTACCGCAAGATCACTCCCTGGCAAGGTTTGCACGAGGCCCTTGGCGACGACGTTGAGTTCACATATGCTCGAGGCGCTCATCGCGAGCGCCTGCTTCCTGCTATTCATCCTGACGGTCTGTGCGGTAAAGTCGTGGGTCTTGATGGGAAGCCCGGGTTCAGTCGGCAGCTATTCAAGGAGGGTAAATCTGAGCCTGTATCTACTGTTGGACAGCCAACTTCAGCATACTCGCCTCTCGGATCACAAGAGTCGCTCTGGAGGAGACTTGAGATTGTCGGTGACTTTACACCGGCTGAGACAGGAGAGCACTACATCGCCTGCTCCGGATTGGGGCCTACAAGGGTCTATGTTGATGGCGAGATCATCTATGAGCAGACTGCCAACTGCACTGACCCCATGGGCTCTCTGTTCCTCGCTGCTCCAGAGCCTGAGTTCCGCCACAAGTTCGAAGGAGGAAAGACCTATCGCCTTAAAATCTGCAGTGATCCGCCTACCAAGATCGGCCTTACCATTCTTGAAGGTCGCAGTGGTGTTCGTGTCGGTTTCTCACTGGAATCCGACCACGATGCAGATCTTGTCGGAGAGGCTGCGGAGGTAGCCAAGGCTGCTGATTACGCGATTGTGTTTACCGGGCATGATCCTCAATGGGAGACTGAAGGTCGAGATCAAGATGGTTTCAATCTTCCTCGAAAGGGCACACAAGACGCCCTTGTGTCTACAGTGGCATCAGTCAACCCCAACACCGTGGTTGTCAACTCTACCGGCGTTGCTATCGCTATGCCCTGGTTGGAACAAGTCCCCGCTGTCGTACAAGCTTGGTTCCCGGGCCAAGAATGCGGCTACTCTATCGCGGATGTCCTTACAGGAGCTGTCAATCCTGAAGGTCGACTACCAGTGAGCTTCCCCAAAAAGATTGAGGACTGTCCCGCGCACGGAAATTTTCCTGGCGAATATGTAGATGGACAGCTCAAGGTTACTTACGCCGAAGGTGTTTTCGTCGGATATCGTCACTTTGATCGGCTCTCTCAGGAGAAGGTCAACTTTCCCTTCGGTCACGGCCTATCTTACACGACTTTTACATATGATCTGGTCAATGTTTCTCGCGAGGGTGACGACTGGTATGTCTCTGCTAAAGTATCTAACACTGGAAAGCAAGCTGGCGGCGCATTAGTGCAGGTTTATGCTGGCCCAGCTGAGCAGTCTCCTGATCATCCGATCAAGGCTCTCGTGGCTTTCCAGAAGGTACGATTGGAACCCGGTGAGACGAAGTTGGTTAAACTTTTGGTGAAACAGAGAGACTTGGCACATTTCAATACTGGACTGAAGAAGTGGGTAATTGATGAGGGCGAGTATCGCTTCTCACTGGGGGTCTCTTCAGCCGATATTGTTGGAGATACTGTGGTGAAGGTGCACAAGGCTATTTTCGATCCATAGATTTAGAAAGTTCAAATCTATTATATTTATCAAGAGGTCGCTTTATTTGTCCTAAAACATCCCAGGGGGTAAAATCTGAAAATCGCTGCGTGTTTTGCCTAGAGTTCGACGAATGACTTAAGTATCGGTCGCTAATAGGCTCATGTCACTGGAAGAACTGGTAGGCCAATTCCTCCAAATTTGCTATGAGAGTCTCGACTCCGCTTCAATTCATCATGTACCTATCCCTTCCAGAAATCCCCTCTACTAACTCGGAGGCGCTACTTTCTGCTGCTAGATCTGGGTCCAGGTCTTGGTCCGGGACCGAACGTTACCAACACATCGGTACACTAGAGACCCGGAACCTAACATTTACGTAACTAGGCAATAGTCAGCTGTTCCTCGGATCGGGTCCGAGACTTGGATTAACGCTGTTTGACTCGGAGGTAATCCGGAAGGGGTCGCGAAACTACCTCTTCCGGGGCTCATGTGTAAGTGCGTATGGTAACACCACTTCCAGACACCAGAATGCTATAATACGGTTAAGTGATGAAGGCTATGCTTGACATAGAGGAAGTATTCTTCACCCAGCCATTTTCGTAGCTCAGCATCATCCGAAAACATGCCAGCACCATATTCAGGGAAATGCCTCTGTGGCAACGTCAAGTTTGCAACTTCATCAGAACCAGTCACAGTACTCTCATGCTTCTGTGAGCATTGCTGCATAGGGGCTGGTGGCACACATCAACTGGTGTAAAATCTTTATCGACGGGCTGTTGACAGGAAAGCTAACCTGTGCCTGACAGATTGGAAAATTCATTGCCCAAGATGTCAAAGTCTCCACTACGGCAGACGATGCTATCACGAAGTACTCACTCTCCGACACATCTAGCGGAAGTTCTAAAGAGAAAGCATTTTGCCGTACATGTGGATGCACACTCTGGACTATTCCGGCAGCAGCAAAGGGTAAATTCTACATGATCCGACTCCCATTGCTGGACCAAGGGTAAGTTAGCTACCCTATGCTTGGTGCACTCATACTAAAATGTGGTTTAGCCTCAACTTCCAACCAGCGAATGAGATTTTTGTTAGAAATCGGCCAACTTGGGTGGAGCCAGTCAAAGACGCGGGTCAGTGGCATGAGATGCGAAAGTGACGCGTAGAAGAGACTGAGGATGCGGAGAAAGAGGGGAACCTTGCCTGGTGATGGACCAGAACAAGGGCCACCGATTGGTTTAGGAGACATCAACAGACCTCGGCTGGAGTTATTGAGCCAAAAGGAGATACAAGCAATATTGCCATTTAGTCACGAGAACAGTTAAACACTTGTAGCGGTTAATTATCTTGTTAATAGTGTCACTTCAGCTCAGTCAGTAAGTATCGGTATCCGGTATGCCACCACTTACCGACGACCTCCGATAGAAGCTAATGCAAAGATTCTGAGACCCCCGCTAATGCTCCCCGGATTTTAGCCGTAGTCCAGCCTCATAATCTTATCTCTTAATTCTGGGGATCCCCCGTTCCGAACCAATTCATGTCCATTCCGAAAACCCATCCTCTCCCGACCCAACAACCAGCGACATTCCCTTCGGATACGGAACTGGAGCTACCTACACATGGAGCCTCCACGACGAACAGATGACGGTGCCTCTGCCAATCGCCAGAGTGGGGCCAAACGCCTCAAGATTGATGTCGCTTGCGATAACTGCAGAGCCAAGAAGGTCAAGTGTGACGGTGTACGACCAGGTGAGACAGACACTGAGCTCACTCAGCCCCAGGAGGGCAGGGGACAAAGGCTAAGACGCTGCAGTCTGTGGCTCCTGTAGTAGGAAATTGGCCCTGAGGGACAAGTGCAACTTTAGCGCTAGTTCGACTGCCTTCATACATCATCGCCCGCCAATAGCAGCGCCATTCACTGCTACTCAGAATGGACGTCCTGTTGGTCCTCCAGCACAAGCATTGCCAGCCCAAAGACAGGGTAGTTCTCCCTCTATGGCAAGCCCGCCTGTTCCGATTTTACCAGCCGTGAATACATACGAGCCTCAGCCGCGACGGTCTATGCCTCTGTCGCTGCCGCCGCCACCACCGCCACATCATCACTCCCCAGTGACATCTACCCCCGGCAGCGGTACCAGGCCAGATTCACATAGTGGTCAACGTAATGTCGGGGCTTCAGTGTGTTCAAACAGTCCTTCTGCTGTTGACTCCATGACAGCGGTCATCGACGAGGGGACGAGTACTGAAGAGTTCTTTGGGAAGAGCAGTGCAGGCTCTTTCACCGCTCAGATCAAAAAAGCCATCGACGTGAAGCTAGGGAAGTCTACAAGCTCAAGTGACAATGCATCAAATATATCTCGGTCGGCTGGGGTCATGGGCCCTGCCTCAGTCGCATCACCAGACTTCTCATACGTTCTACCCCCACGGAGGCAGGCTGATCATCTTATAGAGCTGTACTGGTTCTATGTTGATCCGCTGTATCCGTTCTTGGACAGGAACCGATGGACTCGTGCTTATAATGCAATATTCTCCGGAACGGCCATGGACTTGAATGAGCGAGTCTTTGTTGCTACACTGAACGTCATCCTAGCCCTATCCACCCAACTCGTCGAATCGCATTCGTTAGAACAGCGAGAACAGTCGAGTGAGACATTCTTTCAGAGGGCCCAGGGGTTATTGCCAATGAGCCCCTGGGAACCCGGATCTCTCGAGTTGGTGCAGTGTCTACTAGTAACGAGCCAGTATCTTCAAAGTACATATAATCCTCATCAGACATGGATGGTTATTGGCTCTGCCATCAGGATGGCCCAGGGATTGGGACTTCACCTGCCCGAAACCTCAGCGAATCGTTCGGATCCTGGCGAGCGAGAGTTGTTGCGCAGGATATGGTATGGTTGTGTTCTGATGGATCGGTGAGTACACTTGACTGTATCTTGGCTCTGAATTAGCTAACCTGGCTAGCATGGTATCTGTAACCCATGGTCGCCCAGCCATGATCTCCCAGTATCCCGCAAAAGACGTGCCACATCCAGCGGAAACTTCAAACGCCCAGAACGGAATGCAAGGTTTGGAATATTACAGCTTCTTTGTGAGATCAGTGCGACTTTACGAGATTATCCACAAGACCATGATCGCATTCTATGACGGCTCACAGGGAAATCGTACGAAGGAGAAGGAATCACATTTTGACCTTGAAGGTGTAGATGGCGAGGACGAAGACCTTGATAGAGTGGTCCAACTGGATCGCTGTATCAGCAGATGGCAGTCAAAGCTACCAGATCATATCAGGTGGGAGTTGTTGGAGTCAAATAAGGATGAAATTGCGCGTCGCCAGGCTGTAATTCTTCGGATGAGGTATGTGTCATCTACGTCCACGGCTTTCCACAACGACTGACTCATGAACAGATTCCTCCATGCACGTATCTTGCTAATGCGGCCAGTCCTTTCCAGATTCTGCCTCACACAATCTCCCCAGGACAAAAAGCCCATGGATGATAATCTTCAAGCTCGTGTAGTCCAACAAGGCGCAATGTTCTGCGTCACGACAGCTCAGGATATGATCAACACTCTGGTGAAGCACCAAACACTAGATGGCACCGTTGGTCTGCTTCCGGCCTGGTGGTATCGAGTATACTACATCTACTCCGCTGCTACAGTCTTGATAGCTGCCAAACTTCGACCAGATGTCTTCTCGGCCGTGGAAATCGGGAGATCTTGGGGCCAAGCTATTTCAGTACTCAAGGCTCACGAGCAATTTGGCCAATCTCCTCGCCGGTGCGTTGCAGCGCTACATATTCTTTCTTCAAAGATCTTGCAAGCAACGCCTCGTGGTTCACCGGGACGTGAAACGACGAACACTAACAGACTCGGCGAAGGGAACAACCCAGGCCTCCCTCAGCAACCGATGCCGAACATGCAAGTTCCGGATCTTGTTCAGCAACTTGCCGAAGAGTTTCAAACCCCAATACCGGACTTTAATCCTCAGGAGCTTGCAGCGTTCAACTTGGATGTAAATGATATGTCATGGCTGAACGATGTTCAAGGAGTTTGGGAGCTTTTAAACGAATAACACAATGGAAAAGTTGCTTCTATGTCTATTTACCCAGATACCATGCTTTAATATACCCATTACTCGAAGACCATCTTGTTCTTAACACTTCCCAACTCGGTGATGCTAACCTCTACAACATCGCCGTCATTAAGATACTTAGGCTCCTTCATTCCCATGGCGACACCACATGGTGTTCCTGTGAGAACAACGGTTCCAGCCTCAAGCGTTGTTCCTTGGCTGATGAAGCTGACGATCTCCTCGACACCGAAAAGGAGATCATTCGTACCCTCGCTTTGTCTCTCCTCGCCGTTGACAGTTGTTGTCAAGTGCAACTTGGAAGCATTACCAACGACAGCTGGAGAGACGAGAAGAGGTCCAATGGGTGCGAACTTGTCGAAACCCTTGCTGAAGCACCATTGAGGAACGCCGCCGGCCTTCTTGGGGTCTCGTTGCCATGCTCGAGCGGATACATCGTTGGAGACGACGTAGCCTGCTACGTAAGAGAGAGCATCTTCCTTAGTGATGTTCTTGCCGGACTTGCCAATCACGATGCCCTACATATTGTTGTCAGCCAGTTTCTCGGCAAAAGGATAGACCAAATACTTACCAACTCTCCCTCGTAGTCTATTGTGCCATCTTGGGCGATCTTGGGAATGGGGACATCCTCGTTGAATCCGGCAATTGAGGTAGAGGGCTTGATGAACAATGAGGGATAAGGCGGTGGTGTTCGGCCACCTTCCTTAACTAATCACCCAAGTTAGTGTAGGTTCAGTCAATGAGAAACTCATCACTTACTGTGCTTGATGTAGTTAAGGCCAATGCATCGGATGATAGGCACATCAGCCGGTCGCAGCAGCTCCTTTACAGCCTTCACATGTACCTTGTCACCCTTGGTGAGTTGCGCCACAGGACTCTGACCCTTGTACTCAACAGCCCATAGGTCATTCTTGGCCAACTTCTCAGAAAAGTCCTTGTCATTCTCAATGACAGGATCTCCAAAGGTCTCGTTTCCGTTGTCATCGACAAAGCGGATGAGGCGGTTCCAAGTTGTTGAGGACATTTTGCGAGAGAATGAAGATGTGAAATTTCTGTGATACAATGGTGCTGCAATACTGGCTATTCTCATTGTTGTATTATCCTCAAGGTTGTATACTACCTGTTATAGTTGTTTCCAAAAAGACGTGATGATTGTCGGAGACCGTTTGTGTAGAGATCCACTACTGTAGCCACTCATAGCGCGGTCCGGTCGGAAGATGAGTGCCCGGATCCCACCGGAGTCAACCCCGAGGACGGATATTGACTTCGGCTGTTGTGGATGACTGATTAAACGCGGTTCAATGTGACCGTTGTGGCAATTCAGTTGCCTATCGGCGCTACTTCTCCAGCTTTCTCTTGTCCGGGGATCTTACGATTGTTGTCCACTCCTAGACCATCAACCCGCTATTTAGTTATCTACAGAACACTCCAACGACGCTTGCGAATCACCAACTAAGTGACAAACAATATCCATAGCATCTTTACTCTTCCACGAAACCGCAGAAATAATGGGGAATTATACTAGCACAATGGCATCGGGCGCCTCGGATGGCGACTCACCAGAGATGAAGCAGTACCTCAGCGAACTACCATCCAAGAACTTGGAGCCTCTTTGGTCACAGATGAGCATGATGGTACCGCCGACACCAACCCCCACAGCGAAGCCTCACATGTGGACATACAAAGAAGCCTTGCCTCATTTGGAGACAGCCGCCAAACTGGTGCCAGAAGAAAAGGCTGAGCGAAGAGTCTTGATGCTAGTAAACCCAAGCATGCGTGAGTATATCAGTTATGTTGGTGAACTCATTTGACTGACCTTTTTAGAATCACCATACACAACAGATACTATTTATGGAGGTCTTCAGATTGTCAATCCTGGCGAGACAGCGCCAGCGCATAGACATCTTGCCTTCGCAGCTCGCTTCATCATTGATGGTGAAGGTTTCACAGCTGTTGAGGGCAAGAAGATGCCCCTCGTCAGAGGCGATGTTGTCATCACACCGATCTGGCACTGGCATGATCATGGCAACGAGAGTGATAAGCCAGTCGTCTGGTTGGATATGTTGAACCTACCTCTCTTCCGCTTTGCTCCAGTTCACTTTGCTGAGGGCTACTCTGACCCACGCTATCCCAGCGAGTGAGTATTCTCTACCCTGCGGGACTAAGATACTTTTGTAAGATGCTTTTGCTAATGCCGTCAGACATTGCGACCCATGCGAGTTCCGTTTCCCATGGGCTCCCGTTCAGAAAGAACTCAACGCAGATAAGAGCGACTACTCCATCTATCACTATAAGCTCTCTAATGGAAAGCCTTTATCAACATTCCTCGGCGTTCAGGCCGAGAGATTCAGCCCTGGTGCCACAGTGGATTCACAAGAAAGCCAGTCCTATCTCTATCACTGCTATGAAGGAAAGGGTCGCACTGAACTTGTGACGCCGACGGGGGAGACGATGACGTTCAAGTGGGAGGCACGCGATACTTTTGCTGTACCCTCATGGTGCAAGGTTAAGCATATTAATGAGTCTACCACGAAGCAAGCATACCTGGTGGCTTGTCACGATGGTCCATTCCTTGAATGCTTGGGTATTCAACGAAGAAAGTAGTGGTTCTAAATGGCCGACATGTCCTATGACGGTATCTTCTTTTGGCACATTTATTATCAGCCAGCCTCAATTCTAATCTATGTCAATATTTATCTATCCAGGGCCTAATTTTATTCCGAGATCTCCAAAGATCTTATTTTAATCACGGCATTAGATTGTAAGACGAAAAACAAATGAGATTGACATGATACGAGACATTTGTAAATAAAATGGTAGGTTGGCTAAGGTGAAGTTGCCATAGATTCTCTTTGACATGGTTGACAGGTGCAAGAATGAAGGTCCACATCATAAGCGCCCGGAATCTGGGACCTAGGTGACAACTAGACTTGACTGCCTTCACTTACCAGGCCCCTGGGCACTGACACGCTGTCGCTCAATGGTAATGAAGAAGATACTGGTGTCGGCATTGCCACCGCCAGGGTTCTCCACGACGAAACCACCGCTCACTGCATCCGGATCCCAGTTATCATTGTCAAGATCCTCCTCAGAAACAGTCTCAAGAGCCTCAGTGTAGTGATGGTCCTGGGGCTCCTTTCCAACAAGATCCTTGAGGAACTTCTTGTACTCGTTGTACAGGTTTTCCTCAACCAGCGCTCCAGTCTCATAGGTTATCGCAGAGTAAAGATGAGCGTCAGCGCCTCCAACCTTGTCGTTGTGCTCGGTGTAGAAATTGGTAATTTTCTCCTTGGCTGTGTCCAAGCCATTCTGGTCAAGGTTGTAATGGGCGACAATGGCACCTTGCTTGGTGGCAAGGATGACACCGAAGCAGCCAGCGAAGGATGAGCTTCCAACAACGTGATTTCCAGCAGCAGTGAAGTCTACAAACTTGGTATCATCTTGGTTGACATATGTGTTAGCTTTCTTGCTGTCGTCGAGCTTGCTCTCATAGGCTTCTAGCTCAGGAGTTTTGACTCTGGCGTAGAGATGTTGATCATCACGAACAGCGAGCCTTGTGGCATTAGCTTTTTTGAAAGATGACTATAGGTATTGAACTTACTGGGAGGTGTAGGGTGCAGCGATGCAAAGCTGAGAAGCAGCAAGGAGGAAGAATAGCGAGGCCAACAGCTTAGCACAGCCGTTCTGGAAACTCTTGGAGCCCAGCATGATGATGAGCTGAAAAGGTCTAAAGAGCGACGGTTTAAGCGAGTGTATAAAACGAAAGACGGTTGAAAGACTGTATTAATTGATGCAATGAGATGGGTGATGAGAACGACTTCAGAGTCTCTGTCCTACATATATGCTAAACAGAGTAGGGATACCAGTGTAAGCTAACACTGACAAGAGTCATGCAACACTGGAATCTCCCACCATCAACCGTCAAGGCTGGAATCAGGATGAAATTGCAGTACACGAGTTCCATAGAAAGGATCGCGAAAAAGCGGGTTCGTTGTTCATTCTTGGCATGATCTGTCTGTGCGGGATGGGACTCGCAAGGCGGGACGAAGTTGAGATCGTCAGCCGAGACACGAAAACTCCGAAAATCCTGGCCTTTCCGTCTTACCCGTCTAGCCCGTCAGCTTGTCCGCGGATAATGATAGACGAGAAGTTCGAAAGACGATGCAGAGTAGTTAATTAGGATTCCAACTTTATTGCTAAGTTCACTGCTGATCAATCCTAAAACTGGATCAAAGTTGCATTTGCTTATTGTATATCATGGGTCTCTATTGAGAAAACAATATTTTGTTAGCTCAAGGTATCACTCGGCGCTTATGGATGTTCATCATAATCTCATGGACTTACATAGCCTCGAATATTCGCGATGCCGAACGCTTTGCCACGAAAGGGATGGTTAGATTGCGATCCATAGATAAGCGTGAAGGATTCGCTTGGTGTGACAGTCAGCCACCATAGCAAGGCTGAGGATGTCACGGCCCCGAAGGATCAAGCGTTGCAACATGTTTGGCCCAGTAGGGCGCTCAGCTATGGAGATCTTGGGCGAATGGAGCATATGTTGGTCAAAGGGTCCAACTTTCGATGTGCCTCTACCCACTTGTTCGGTTTGACTGTTATCTTATAGGCCAGTTCTGAAGACGTGGGTCGAACGGATGTAGCGGCAATTGATGGGATTACGCGTAACAGCATCTTTAAGATTAAGCATGCCTCTTGACTATCGTTTTGGTTATGGTGGAAGTCGACGATGAACAGACCTGAGACTGAGACGATGGTTTTTAGGTGGAATACTGATTTAACCTAGTGATTTACATTAAGATATTGCTTCAACAAGTAATTAACACTCAAGCTTTGACACAATCTGAGGCCGAAGAAGTAATGAACGACTTTTTCGCCCACTGCGACAGTGACAAACGTAAATGGAAATGCCCGAACCATGGCGAGGCCACAAAAAACGATTCATGTCGAGCAGAAGAAAGAGATTGAAACTGGAGATTCATCAATCATGCGCATCCTTCAGTGGCCTTTGCAAGGCTGTCCAACGTCATCAATGCAACCTTACAAGTTCAGCTCCGCATCGAAAAGGAAGCGATCCACAGGGGTAAGCGAGGATCCAAAAAACTTTTATCAGACGGAAAAAGGAACCCGACGAGATGTGGCTTGGAACGGCACGGGCCGATCTCATAACATGGCGATAAACCTACAATGTAACTAGGATTCAATCCTTCTGAACCGTTTCAGTTGCATGTCCACTCTGCGGGACTAGGAAGATTAGGCTGGCCATAGCGCCTTGTCATCATGGATAAGCCTCAGGGGGCAAGAAAACACCGGACCTTATTATAAGATGTCAAAATAAACTTGTCAAAAGTCCCCTAAGTTTAGGCTAGATTTACCTAAGTATTTTTATCATTTAGGGTTAAGGTCCTAAGTTTTATTTCCTCCCCTAGATAAACTATGGACTTGAAACTTTAGCTGAGATGTAAGCCTGAGTTAGTATCTGGGTTATATACCTATCTGTTGTGTCCGAATTCTTTCGCGTAGGCCTAGCCCAACATACTCATACTGAGTTTTTTCATTCGTTCTACACCAACTAAATCACTCTTTTGCTTTTGAGGCCTAGACAATCACTCGTTATGCGTCTGGTCGGTCTTGTTGTGGCACTCGCCGCTTTGGTAGAGGCTCAACTCCCCGAGACTCCTGGAGCCAATGGTGAACCCACCACCACGACTCTTCACCCTCTTCCTTTTGAGACTACTTCGTCTCGGATTCTTGTGTTTGATGAGACGACTTCTTCAGATGTTGCGCTTCCAGAGACCAGCACAGGTGTTCCGATTCCTAACACTGCATTTACTTCAACCGAAATCTTGTCTGAGCTGCCTGAGTCCAAGAGTACTGACATTGCGGCTGGAGATACTTCTACTGCCAATAGCGAGTCGCCTCTTGACTCGACATCTTCAATCGCGATCCCTGTTGAACAGCACACTACTGAGACGGGACAGCCCACTGGTCCCGAGACTACAGCCCAGCAGCCTCCAGCTTTCGACACTACAACGTCACAAGGGCCTCCCGTAGCAGAGACAACTACTCAGCAACCTCTTGCCCTTGATACTGTCACAACTGATCAGACACCTGGTATCGAGACTACTAGCCAACAACCTCCTGCACCTCAGTCAACTACTGAGCAAGGCCCTGCTGTTGACACAACCACCCAGCAGCCTCCTGCTCAGGACTCAACAACTGAGCAGCTGATACCTCAGGATACCACTTCCCAACCATTTATCGGGGAAGAGACCACCACTACCCAGCCTCCCGTTATCGTCACCACTTCATCAGAACAGCCTGTTGATGAGGTGCCATCCACGACTGAGAAGCCTGAGGACCCCAACCCTACTACTACTAAGCAGGAGGAAGCTAAGCCTACTAGTAAAGACGAAGAGTCTGATCCTAAGTCCGAAGACTCAGGTAATGAGGACCCCAAGACTAAGGATGAAACTGATCCTCAGCCCACCACCAAGCAAGACGAGGCCCCAGTCACAGTTCCTCCTGCTGCTGTCACTGCTGAGCCCCAAGAGACTATCTCCGGTGTTACTGACAACACCCTGCACAGCACCAAGGACAGTGATGGCAATGATGTTGTTGTCCCTGTTCTTTTTGGTCCCTCCTGTCTGATCTTTTGTGAGCATGCTGGTAAAGACAATGGTCCTGGTGGTATTGTTCTTTGGGGCATTGGTAAGTCCACTGAATTCTTCCGCCTAACGTTTGTACTGACGGGAGATTTAGGACCTGCACCAGGAAGCTACGTCCTTCCCCCTCTCCCTGGCATCACTCCTGCTCCATCAGCCGTAGTCATCAATGGAGGTGTACCGACACCAGTTGGAACTCAGACACCCGAGGATCCTGATGACCAGGACGATGATGATGACGACGACAAGAGTACTGCTGAGGAAGAGACCAACACTGAAGCTAAGACTACCGAGGCTAAGTCCACAGTTGAGTCTTCCGCAGCTTCCACTACGGAGGCTAGCACCACTGAGCTGCCTCAGCTATCGATGGGCGTTGAGACAGTCGTAGTGAACGTTGATGCTACTCCTACCACCGGCACTACCTCCAGTGAAGCTACGACGGAAGCCACCAGCACTGAAGCATCTACCCAGACTACTGAGCTTCCCCAATTGTCTATGGGCGTGGACACGGTAGTTGTAAACGTTGATGCAACTCCAACAACTGGAGGAACGACTGAGACTTCTGCTGCTACATCTACAGAGACCACTGAGGCTACTACTCAGACGACAGAGCTTCCTCAGCTGAGCATGGGAGTCGACACAGTCGTTGTCGATGTTGATGCTACTCCTACCACAGGAGGCACCACTGAGACCTCCCCTGAGACCTCCACTGAGTCTGCCACTACCGAAGAGTCGAGCGACGAGGTTTCCGAGACCACGAAGACTCAGGATACCACTACCGCCGAGATGACTTCAACAGAGGCCACAACTGCTGAGTCTACGACGGCAGGACCTACATCTACTGTGACCTCTGTGCAGTCTACTACTTTTGCTACTTCCACCACTACTAAGGAGCCTGAACGCGAGTATCCTTGCATCATTCATGCCAATCCGGGCATTGATCCTTACTGCGCCTGTGAGACTACAGTCAGTGGCAAGGGCTTCTATGTTTCCACTGATTTGATCTCGTCGTCTTGCGCCGACTACACGACCTTCCCCTCCTCCATCCCTACTAATGCTTTTGAGCCCAAGGTGACTGAGAAGCCCGATCCTGAGCCTTACGTCAAGACCGACGATGGCACTGTGGTTTCTTATCCCGACCGCACAGTCAAGGTTGGAAACTACCCTGGTGGAAAGTATACTTACACTCAAGGTGTCGGAGACGCTGTCACTCTCGAGACTCCTTTGCCGACGCAGACTGATGCGAACAACAAGGGCTCCAGCCAGTGCGGCAGCATCGATGATGCATGCGACCGTGCTTTGAACGATGGTTTTGATGATGAGACAACATACAAAGACTATGTCTCGCGCTATGCTAGGATCAAGAGCGGTATGATCATGCTCGCGTCGTTTGGCCAGGCTGGTTGCACGGCGCAGTTCAAGTGTGATGACTATGGTCTCGGAATGAAGGGCAAGGATATCAAGGATGCGTAAGTGAACCCCTACATGGTCGATGACGAGTTTATGCTAACTATTTCACAGTGTCCAGCACATGAAGGATAATGATGGAGTGAGCAAATGTGGAACAGCATACCTATCCAACACGTGTCAGATCACATTGAACTACTGTACCAATTGTCACCATGACGGTTGATCAGCTGTAATTCTGCAGTTTTTATACAGATTTGTTGCTGTGCTAGACAATTCACGAAAGTGACGCGTTAACGTGTTCACTGGTGCTGAACCCAATTCAATGCTATTCCAGCGCGCGTATGGCTCATTTTCACGTGATAAGGGCAGTGACAATACACCAATGAGTAACTGGTTTCTGGCTGCCGAATACGCAGTGGCTTATGTAGGGATAGGGATGGGCTTTCTTTTTTCCAGTTCCAGTCGGGTAAAGTAGAACGAACCCCCGTCATTGTGAGACCTAACTAGAATCCCAACTTCTCGATACATCAATTGCACAATAATCACAGCCTGCGTCTTCATTCTTTGTGTTACAATGCGTTCCGACTATGATGTCAGTAACCTCATGTACGGTGCCCAGGAGGCGGCCGAACTCGACTCTTATCAAGGCGAGCCTAAACCCCGCCTGAAACCCCTGCTTCTAGATACTGTCATGCAAGGTCGGCCTCCTGTGTCCAGCTGCCGGTTGCTTCAGATGCCCAACGAGATCTTGGCCAAGATCGTCAGCTTTGTCGCTGAAGACGAGGAAGCCTTGCAAGAGCTTGCCCGCGTCAATTCTGACTGCTGCGGGCTTTCTCGTGCCTGCCAATTCTCCGAGTTCGAATTCGACTACAGTCCCAATAAGATCAGGCTTCTACTCAATCTTGCCCAGGGGATGCTTGGGGGCTGCAGTGTCCCCGGTATTCCAGACTGTGTACGGAAATTCACCTTCAAACCTGACGCATACCAGGTTCGCGATATTCACCCTAGCGTTTGGCGCAGGTTCCAACAAGATCCCGGTGAAGAGTACGGAGGAACTGCTGAAATCAAGGAACAAGGCGCAAGGCTCCTCAAACATATCCAACATTCCGTGGCACTCAATTTCAAGGCCATGCGCAACCTCGAGACACTTGTTTGGGATTGCAATTTCCCAGTTGATAAAGACACCTTTTTGCTCTTGGCCTCCTCCACAGCCCATAACCTTCTCATCAACGACACCCTTCTCGCTGAGAGTTTTTCTCTGGAGCCTCTCTGACCCCACCGTCCTGGCCTTTGCGATCTCCCGTTCTGATGAATGTGAGGTTGGTAGGCTCTTGGGACCAAGAGAATAGTCAGCGTGTCGTACCACGGTGACCTAACCCCACCAATGGCTTCTTCAAAAGTCTTTTTCAGCTTTGCTCCCCAACTCTCGAATTACTGACCTGGGAGAGTTGGCATCCCGAGGCTTGGGAGCCTCTCTCTCTTGGGACCGACTCGAATTCCTTTCCCAGACCGCGAAAGCTCCGAATCAGGCCTGGTCTCGATGTAATGGATAAACCAAGCTTTGCTTCTTTCCTTTCTGCGCCACTCAAGTCCCTTGAACTGCGTCACTCGTCTTTTCGGTTATTTGAGGATGTCATTCGTTCCCATATCGAAGAGCCATATCGGGATCTTGAGGAGCTTGTTGTTGAATTTGATGATCATCAGCAGCTTATCACAGAATTAATCCTCAAGCATAATAACTTGAAGAAGCTTTGGGTTACTCAAACTTACTACATGTCGGGTCGTGATAATTCTTTCGATCGAGTCATGATCCCTGGCCTTGGAAAGGGTCTATTTAATAACCTCCGCTCCTTGTATATTCAATGGGGAGGTCAAAACCAGGATGCCGGCCTCGAAGCCGACCATTTTGACATCATGCCGGAGTCTTTAGCGGCTATCTGCGAGATTACGACCCTAGAGCAGTTGGGCCTACGCTGTGCTAAGATGGTCCGATGGGGAGAATACACAGAGGACACCTTTCCGATCTGGCTCATCGACCATGGAAAACTGCAATCTCACCTACAAAATCTCAAGAACCTCAAGTTGTTAGTCATAAGAGGAGATACCTATCCCCCAAGGGTCAACGAAGTTTTCGGACATCGTTGGTACTACAGATCGAACTGCGCGAACCAAGAAGATTTGCAGACCGCGAAGGATCACCCAGAGCTCGCTCCTTTCGTGCAGGGCGATAACGAACAAACTTTAGCTTGGAAACATGCACATCTGTATCGCATGCTTGAGTATGCAAGGGGTTACCGAAAAGTGTTGCCAAAGCTTGAATGGATGCTTTGTGGACAACGGCCGATGAAATTCATGGAGGACGCTGATGGAGTTATCCAGCCCCATCCCGTCGGCAACGACGTGGATGAGTGCAAAACGTTCATCGGACGAGTTTTTGGCCTTGCTTCTGAGGTTGAAATAGCACATCTGAAGGACTAAGGCAGGGTACATATTCGGGTTTAAGAGCCTGTTGTCCATTGTTGATTGCTTGTGTAGTTCGTGACGGACACTCATCGCATGGCCGTTATGTATCGAGCATGGGTTCAGCGTATGTACTGAGTGATTTGACTTGTTTCACAAGGTATCAATTCTCCTATGCAGACTTACCAACATTGTTCCAATCCACGAGTAGCTCCATATGCCAATAGATGTTTGACATCCAAGTTTTCGATGACTTTTTGGAAGACGACCATGCTCGTTACTGCTTGAGAAAGTGGGTAGCTTCGTCTCGATATTTCTTTATTCGCTTATCTACCAATTCTATGGAGAGATCTGGGTGAACCAGCCGAGAATTTGAGGTGCAGAAATACGGACCTGCATCATCTTGTCGTCACTCTTGATACCGTACCCAGCTCCCTGGTTCCCATTCGTGTCACCCTTGCAAGCTCGAAATACTAGCAAGCTACCCCCTGATGATAGACAATTGTCGATGTCCTGGACCTGGCTCCTCTGGAAGGTCGTATGAGAGGTCAGGGTAATGCACACATCCTGGAAAACAAGGAAGCTAGTGGTCCAGGCTGGTAACTGACACTCAGTGGTATCGATTATCGAGCCGCTAGCGAATAGTTTGCGAACATCCTCGGCGTTACCTGCTGAGAGTTTTGCGGCAGTAGAGGTTATAAGACCAGTGCCTTTGCCGAGCACCTGAGCGTTGAACCATGGTCTGTCGGTAGCAACTTTCGTTAGGCTGAGCATAACCTTGACATCGGTGTTTTCAGTAGACAAGGTTCTTCCCTGGTCGACAGCGGCAAAGCTAGTGAGACCAGATTCGCTATAGGACAAGATATTGGTCGACCATGCCAGATTCGCAGACGAAGTACAGCTGAGTCCTGACTGGGTCTGCGTCAATGTTCGGCTGTCAATGGTCAAGGTCTCCCAACCTGGAGTTGATGCATTGCCTTGAAAAGCATCAGAAATCTTCTCAAAGTTCTGACTGCCAGTTTCTCGAAGCATATTTTGATATTTCTCAATTTCGACAGAAAGTGACGCAATCTGATCATTAATGACACCAAGTTCAACGCCCTTATCACGACCGTTGACCTGTGAGACCTCCACCTGAGCCCTATTTAGCATTTTAGAGGCCTCAGCAAGGTCATTCAAGTTTTGAACATGTTTCAGTTGGAGTGCAACCAGAAATCTCCACTGTTCATCGCTCAGTGGTCCTCCCTGGTACTTCTGGAGCAGCGTACAGAGTTCCATCTTGTTCGCATTGTTCAGTCCTTTTACAGCTGCGATACTGTCCTGTGCCATTGAACAAACTTGAGCAAAGTAGAGCTTTATACACTCGGCGACTGTATCAGTAAAGCCCTTGGCCATTTCCGCTTCCGTGGCGTAAACAGCTGCCCTTGCATCGTTCACGGCTTTTTGCAACGACTTGAAGTCGCCCACGGTCATGAGAGTGTCCCTCCTTGCTTCGAGGAACCTATGTTGGCGGATGGTATCTTGCAGTTGACTCTTAATACTAGCAGTATTATCTTGCTGTAAAGGGACCGAGAGACTTTTAGCCCAGTCGTTGGGGACAAGGTTGAGGGGATAAATTTCTTTTGTGTCATCTATGTTGCGGTTTACGCAAGATCTCATGTCCTCTCTCGCCTACTGCAATTCTTCATCGGCGCGGTCGGCCGAAATGAGACCCGAAAGCACCTGGTCGTATTTCTCTGAGAGTTTGCTTCCATTTGGGCCGCCGACAATGTTAGACAGTTTCAACATGCTATCTGTGAGACGGAACTCGGCTTCAGTCACGGGAACTGGCTTAATCATCTGTGCAAAGTTTGAATCGCTTCCATCGTAGTGGAACTCGCCTTTCTGCAAGGGTTGAGTCGGAACCTGCATCTGGAAGAGAGTCTTGTCTCCAGCATCAAACTTGCCACGAAGTGCATCGTAAATATTGATCAATAGAGGGTGGTTCGTGAAGCTCATGGTTTCCGAGAATTATATGCAATGTGTCTCTGTTGTAGAAATTGTCAAGAGAACCTGGCCTTGGGTTTGAAGTCGATTTGTGGAGAGAAGTGGGAGCTGAGGGGTTGTTGAAGCTAACTCCAGTGGCTGAGACATGGACGCGGTCTGGCCAAGGGTGGATTACTTGACGAGACTACTCCCACGCTGGTTTCAACAGCTAGACACAAAGCCGAGAAGAAGAGAGCAATATGACATGAGATTAAAGTTCTCAATAGTTTAGTATAATATTACAAGCGGAATTTCTGTAAGTGCGATGGTTTCCACGATTGTAAAGTAGAAATCACAGCCCCTCGAGCTAGCACGCTGAAATCACCCCAAATAGTTAGTTACCTGTTTCTTGGCTTTAGACCCTTTTAAGCTAGATCAAATTTCCAGGTCCATCAAAAGACCCAAGGATGTTGTGACCAACAAACAGTGTGCACTGGCTATGAATAGACTACCGTAGAAGACGGCTGCTTGTCAAAGCAACGCCATTCAATAGTGACACTATCAGGAGTCAGGATTTGGAGTATAAGAGAGAAAAAACCAACCCCATTGCCATATGATGCATCTGCTAGAATCTTGGTCCCGGTGTGCACAATGCTGTCAGACTGCCGTGATCCGAATGTACCTGCCTCGTGTTCCTCCATATGCATGTTGGTTGTTGTTATCACACGAAACCCTGTTGTTTTGCAGAACCAACAGAAACATGCCCCTGTATCAACTGAAACTCTGCTATGGTGTGATTCCTGCAGATAACAAATTAGATTGCTGTTCAAGCGCGCGTTTGCCCCTGGCTTACCATTCCAAACTTAGCACTCTGACGCAGGATCAATACATAAAGGAGGCTTTTCTGGGCTTCTCGTTTGTGATGAATTGAGAAAACAAAATATTTTATTATCTATATACCTATCAATTAACACTTGACTTTCACAATGGATGTGTCTGTAGACGCCAACATTCTCGAACAGCTCAATACCAATGAGACTAAAGCCCTCCATGATATAAGCGACAGTCTGAGTGCTTGCGGCGTCGGCCGTATCGTCAACCTTCCGCAAATCATCGTCGTTGGGGATCAATCCGCTGGAAAGTCGTCCGTTCTTGAGGCTATTTCTCATGTTCGCTTTCCGGTTCAAGGCAATCTTTGCACGAGGTTTGCAACTGAGCTCATTTTCCGGCGAGCTAATGAGACTCGAATCGATGTGAGTGTCAGATTTGAAGACAGATCCAAACCAGCAAAGAGATTCCAGAGGGCTGGTTTTCGTGAGGATGACTTGGGCGACATCATTGCGGAAGCCAAAGAGTGCATGGGCTTTGGCAAAGCCGGTATGGAGTTCTCCAAGGACGTGCTCCGTCTGGAGATTGAAGGGCCTAAGATGTACCCACTGAGTCTCGTTGACCTTCCAGGATTCTTCCACGTTGCTACCGAAAACCAGTCAAACGATGGTAAAGAAACGGTCGACCAACTTGTGGAGAGCTACATGCGACAGAAGAATAGTATTATTCTTGTGGTTATCACAGCGAATAACAACCTTGCCAATCACTTAGCCCTTGACAAAGCTAAGAACATCGATCCGGAACGACGCCGAACCATTGGTGTCATCACGAAGCCTGATTTGACTCGCCCTGGGTATGATGCTGAGAAGGAATACATCAAGCTGGCCAAGAATCAGGAAGCTGCGCATAAGCTGCAGCTTGGGTGGCATGTCCTTCGAAACAGGGCCGAGGATGAGGACAGCTTGGAAGGTCGAGACAAGGTCGAAGACGCGTTCTTCAAGACGGGTGCTTGGGCAACTATTCCTTCTGAGAATCGTGGCATTGTGAGTTTGCGAAAGAAGCTCAGTCATGTGCTCTATAGTCACATTCGCAACAGTCTGCCTGGAGTCATTACAGACATCGAAACGACGCTTAGAGAACGGCAAGAGGAACTCGATCGTTTGGGAAAGTCTCGATCCACTCAGGAGGACCTTAGGTCTTTTCTGCTTGCCATTGCCAGTGACTTTCAGCGGCTCGCCAGGGATGGAATATACGGCCGATACAATGATGAGTTTTTCGGTGGCTTACAGGACGATCAACGGAAGTTGCGAGCACAGCTGCGGAACTTCAGTCGAGCTTTTGATCATATCCTTCAAACTAAGGGCTCGACCCATATCACCGTCTCAGATGATGAAAGTAATTCGGAGGACGATGAAATTCCCGTGTACCTCGAAGAGTTTCTGGAGCGTTACCCTTACAACCCTCCCCAGCCGAAGAAAATCACGAGAAGCGAGCTCGCTGAACAACTCGAGAAACAAGCCGCTGCCAACCAAGGGCTCGAGTTTCCAGGAACTCCTAACAAGGACCTTGCCATGCAGCTCTTTAAACAACAAGCAGCCCCCTGGAGAGGTATTGCCGAGTCACATGTCAAGCTGGTAACGACGGTTGCAAAGGCTTTTGTTGATCAGGTTTTTGAGCATGTTGTTGGATCCCCACGGACAAACCGAACTACTGAGGCGATCTTGTCAACCTGCGTGGACCCATTCTTTGATGAAAAGGAAAAGGTGCTTCAGGAAAAGATCGACGAACTACTGAGACCTTATATTCAAGGTTACGCACTTCCTCTTGACTTGTTGTTCTATAACATGCTGTCGAAATCGTCGGATCAGAAGCTGGAGAGACGTATCTCTGCTGTTCTGCAAGAGAAGTACCCTCAATTATATGAGAGCAACACAGCAAAGACAGGAGATACGAGTAAGAGAGTTGACTCTAAAGCAATTGCTCAAGACATCAATGAAGAAGATGACCTTGAAGATAGTGAGTTTGGAATCAACAAAGTCATAGACACGATGTTGACGTATTATACGGTAAGATGACACCAGGCCTCACAATCGCTTGATACTAACTTTTGAAGATGTCTCTGCGTACCTTCACCGACAATGTCATCAACTTGGCAGTTGAAAGTTGTCTTGTATATGATATACCAGATATCCTTACACCCACAAAGGTAGATCGAATGAGTAAGGAAAGACTTGAAGAGTTGGCTGGAGAATCGGACGATACATCGTCTCGAAGAAAGAGCCTGCAGGAGGAGGTCGAGATCCTCAGACAGGGTTTGGCCCAATGCCGGCGATATAAGCCAAGAGCAGTAACACGTAAGTCGCACAACTCAGAACCTGAATTGCCATGATACTAACGGACAAGCGTTGCCTTCTGCTGCAAATGAGCCTCAAGGCAATGCCCCGACTACATCTAACAAAGTTCCTTCAGAAAACGGCAAGAAGACGAGCCCCCCAAGCGTTATCAACGCTCCTAAAGCTCAGTTCAATGGCTGGACGGCAATCCCTGACTTGCCCAAGGCTGAGAGTCCTTTCAAATTCTTGAATACTCCGGCGAAACCGGCGAAACCATCGAGCCCAGCGCCATCAGCGACAAAGACTGCCTTAAACTTCGGAAGCGGCTCTGGGCTCTTTGAGTCGGGGCCCGCGCTTTCATACCAGCCGGCCTCTTTTCAGTGGAACGGTTCTGCCGACGCCAAGAAGTAGACAGCTCAGTGACTCTAGTAGAATCCCGCGATTTGTATTTGTAAGCGAAACAGTGCACTAGGAGAATGAGGGCTAGAGTGCGGGTGCATTGGGCGGGATTGAGAGCCTCGGATGAGACTACAGCATTAGGGTCATAGCTTAGTTCAAACGATATCACATTCCTTTGACATTTTTTATCTTGTATCTCTCAATTTGATCGATCTTGGACCTGTCAAAGCTGCTTTTTCCGACGCAGCTCGGCATTTCTCGGCAACAAGGCAAGCCCACATCGCAAGTTCCAGGCCCCATCGACATAGACTGGAAGCAGAACGAATTTCGGCCAACGAATGGGGCGCTGGCGCAACTGGTAGCGCGTCAGATTCCAGTTAATTTCGAGGGTTTCCTTGGAAAGACGCTTGATTCCTGAAGGTTATCCGTTCGAGTCGGGTGTGCCTCATGCTTTTCGTTTTGTTCCATGTTTGTGGAAGCGTTATTGCTTTTGCGATGTTGCTTGTTCCGTAGCCGATGCGCGATTTTCTTCCAACACAAATGTTCATTCATAAACAACCGTCCAGTGATATTTGATACGTAGCAGAATTGCCCATCCATATCTTCATCTTCTATATTCCCTGGTATCTCCGCAATACCCCATTTGACCATAACGGCGATGACGGTGTGATCTTGGTCAGCCCCTCCTTAGCCGCTGCAATCTCATCTTCATCCAACGACTTCCCCTCCAACCGCTCATGCATCGCATTGATGAGGTATAAATCATCCTTGATTTCGGGCCAGTCGATAGAGTTCAGAACGCAGGGCTTCTCTTTTGCTGGGCTAATTTTCCGCTCATACCTATCGCGATAGATATTGTGGTGCGCCATTGCGTCCCACGGATCCCAGCGCCAACGGTTCTGCGGTGTCGCTAGAATAGGAAACGGATTGGCCGAGGCAGTATCATGACTTTCATCTTGGTCAAGAAGAAATTGGATAATTTGTTCGAATTGCTGGTCTGTCGGGGGGTATATCGTTCGTGGTCCCTTGCGACGGCATCCATGGAAGTATATCTGTCGACTCTGCAGTAATATTAATAATATGTCACTTCGAACTGGAATTATGCCCTACCTCGGTGCCATCCTCGCCTCTATCAAACACGACGACACCACCAAATATTCTTGCTTCAGCCCAGTATCCTACAGTATCTGCAGCTCCATTCGGATATTGGTCAACTGCGATATAAGGTCCATGCGCAAAGGCCGTTGGGTCGCGGAATGAATCCCATTTCGTCATATTTCTAGGTAACTCCCTCCAGTTATCGTATATTTTATGTTTCTCGACAACTTCATCCAGCTGGAAGATCTTAACCGCAAACGTATGGCAGCTCACCGCAAGCAGCTCAATAAGTCTTAAATGGAATTCTTTGGACTGGGGTGCTGATTTCCTGAAGGCCTCGACCAACATTGGGGGTGTCAGTCACAATATCATCAGGAATGACTGAAGATTTCTTACAGGAGTTTCAAACAAGTGCGATGACATATCAAGGTTTGATCGAAATCCATGGACTCTTTCCCGCGCGCCTTCCAAAAGTTCCTCATGTCCAAGTGCAGGATGCCCGTCTTGCGGAAACTGGAAAGACAAATACGAGTCACTTAATGGCAAACCGTCAAGAACTTCTGCATATGTCTGCTCGGCTATATCCGTCTCCAGTATACGTTGCAAAGCACGTTGGAATGGACAGAGGTGTTCGACATCTAGGCCTTTCAGGCTGCTACCCTCGCCTTGACTTTCGGACAGCATACCAGTGGCCGGAAAATGACACAAGTGTACAGATCAATTTGAAGAAAAAAGGTAAGATAGCTGCAGATATTAACAAATCGTTCAGGTGACATGCAGGGTGAGATGGTGAAAAGTGACAACCCGATGCAGCTGCTCCACGTGGCCTAACAGTCTAGCGGTTGCACGTGAACATAGCCGATATCCAATAGTGTTCCTCAGATTCATCCAACGATATAACATCAAGGGCCATGGATAGAGGTCGCAACTGGATGTATTGCCGCCGGCGACCTCGACCAAGTTCCATGGAACGTCAAATGCGCCCCCACAATGGGTGTACTTTCATAGAAACAGATAGGACCCTATGGCAACGTAGGTTTGCCCAGAATGCGTTTTGTCATTACTACAACTATTTCTTTGCCTGAAGTCTATTCATGTGCAATCGAGTCCCCTATGAAATCATCCTACAATGTCTTGCAGACTCTCTTTTGGTGAAATGGCGATGCTTTCAAGCCCATTCCTGACTCTCGTCTACTTCTTTTTCTTGGGCTTTGTCTTGTCCACAACATCCACCCACTTCGCATCGATGCCCTTGTTCGCCAAAATATCCTTGGCGAGAATCTTTCTCTGATCGCCTTGAACGACAACTTCCATCAATCCAGGCTTCGCACCAGCAACTTGGCCTACACTTGCAGAACCCGCACACTTCTTCTGCAACTCTGGTGCAAGGACCACAGGATCGATGAAGAAGGGCTCCAGATTGGAAATTTTGGTGACGACCTTCGTACCGGTTCGCTTCTCGATTGTTATCAGGATCCGAGGTGGTAATCCAGATTTTGGCTTCTGGTCGGGTGAGGGAGCGCCGTGTGAGATGATGTGGAAGGGCTGGCAGAGATGGGTATCCTCAACCACTCGCTTTTGGAGAGTACTTCGAGGGATTCTTCCTGCGGCAAGAAAACTGACGTCTTCATCAGACGGTTTGTTCCCTAGGATGTCATTGGCGAGAAATGGGTCGAGCTTGACGCTGGAGTTGCCTTGGCCTCCCAATTCCGGATGTTGGTCGATATACGACTTGATGGCTGCTGAGATCTCCTGAGAGGTGTAGAAGTCTGTCTTGGAGGGGACAAGTGTCGGGACGAGCTTTGAAGATACGCGATATACCATCTGGATGTTGACCTTCTGCCCAGCAGATGAACTCGACCCTGAGGTTTGCCCGGCATCTGACGTTGACACATCTCCACCTGTAGTCTTCGGTGTCGGCAATCGATATGGCCGGAAACCCAATACCTGCCGATCGTCAAAGTCAATGTCCAGAATGACGGTCTCTCCACCGTTTCTGTCCTTTGACTTGACAATCAGTTCTTTATCAAGATGCTTGATGAACTTTTTGGCGTTCTTCCATGACGTCTTCTTGATGTTGTAGTACTTTGGGTTTTGGTATCGGAGGTTGGGCTGAACCATGTTTGCGATGATGAAAGACGGCTGAAGAGGGAACTGTAAGCCGAAATGTGGCGGAGAGCCAGATTCTTTGGCTTTGTGGACTGCGAACAGGAAGGCTTGATGGAAGGTGTCGTCGATTTCTTTGGTCGTCGGCTCGTGCTCCTCCTCGGCCTCATCACCTTCTTGAGCCTCAGCGGCTTGTGAGTCTTGAGCAGCCGGTGCCGACTCTGCTGGCTGAGTCTCTTCCTCCAGCGACAGTTTGTTAACTTGAGTGGCCAACCCTGCTGCTAAGCCGGCCCAACCGTCCAAGCTTGAAGGAGGGTCGATTCCGCCACTGCCAAGTTGCTTCCAGCTCCAGCACTCATCACCAGCCCAGTGAAGGGCCTTGATTGCTGCACCCTTCTGACCTCGCACATCGTCTGGAAGGTTTCGCACATCTATTTGACATATCCCAATCCAGACAGGCACTGTATCATTCTGCATTCCTGCGACAGCCACAACAGCGCCAGTGCTCGCTCGTGAATCCCAGCTGGTGCCTCTAGCTTTCACCAGCCCAGGAACCATCAAGTCGGCGCCATGCTTCAGCTTCTCCTCAACCACAAAATCGGGCGTATGCAGAAGTGGAATGAGGTCAGGGTTGCGCCACAAAGTGTACACTGTTGGTATCAGGCGGGGATTCTTTCCAGTCTGAAACCAGAGGACTCTCTCATCTTGGTCTGGATGTGCACCTATGTACACGGTTCCTTGCTCAGTTGGTGTGATGAAACGAGCTGACGAAGTCGACTCTGGTAGAAGTGAGTTACGCAGTGCCGTTTGTGATTGTGTCCCTGCTGAGGCATCGTCGCCGGACTCTGGGATAGAGACTTGATAGTCGCGGATGATTTGATCGGCGAGCTTTCTTCGATCTGACGAGCGCAAAGGCGCGAGGTTTCTGATGTCGGGTTTGCGCTTGAACATGATGACGAGATGTGGCTCGGTCTCGGAAAGTGTTGATTATTGGAGTAAGTTCGTGGTGAAACCTCGTTTGAGGTGAGGTAAGGTTGTTGAGTATTTTAGTAGAGCGGGGCGGGGCAGATGATAAAATCGCTGAGTAATCATGAGCTTTCGTCATAACCAATCACCCCGCCACCAAACCAAATGTGAATGAAGCCCTCATGAGTCACCGACTGAAGTTATTCACTGCGACTCATGTTACACAGCTTTAGGCAGCCTCCACTGTTGCCAACCATTGACTTTTGCGGACCTTGGAATGAGATTCCGTGTTTTTAGTGTGCCGTTTTACCTACGGTAATTGGGTTTGGCATTGAATGTTTACTCTTCATGGCTAGTTATTGTCTGTTCTGACTACTCCCCTTATCTCAATCGAGAAAATGCTGCTTCAAGACATATTCCACTATCAATAATGGAATCTTTCCGCTGTTTATAGAGAGAAGGTTTTTTGCTGGCTTTGAGTGGCCGCTTCCCCAGCGCTACGTGTTCATATTCGGACTCCCTGGCCAGCTCCTCCAGGCAACAATTTGAGAACTCATATAAGCCTCTTCCGTCGTGAGTCATGTTGTGACACACTCAAACCACTCAGTTGCTACAATCATGGAAAACCTAATCACATACGCCCGCGAATTCCTCGCCTCGATTGGCCTCGTGAGACCGTCCTCAGGCACGCCAATCACAAGCTTATTCAGTACCCTTCCAGGCCACCACCGTATCCTCCTTAGCGGACTTGACGAGGCTGGCAAATCAACTCTCTTGCGCTCTCATTTGATAACCAATGAAGAAGATATATCTATCGTCGTGGGCATGATTGCCCATCAGGTTGAAGTCTATAGATGCGGCAATGTCACATTCCAAACCATTGATCTCGGTGGTGGCAGGCCTGAGCCATATTTCAGAATGGAGAGGTCGTTCATCAGGCACTGCGATGCACTTGTATGGGTCGACGACTCGGCTGATCACGACCGCCTTATAGAAGCAAGAGAAGAACTTTTCCGAGCTGTGCGCCACCAAGACGGATTGCGCAACGACATCCCTGTGTTGATTCTGGCAAATAAGCAAGATGAGAGTGTATGTGGCTTGACCTTCAAACAGAACCTTATGCTGAAATATTCCATAGAACGCTCGTACAGCAGAGCAGATAAAGGGATTCTATGTCGATGATTCTTCATCGCCTTTAGTTAATACGCCACATGTGAGTGGCTCAGAGTACTGGTGCGGCATGAGCTAACAATGCTACAGGCGGTGTTTGCATCGAGCACTAAGACTGGCAAAGGGCTGTTCGAGGCTTTTGAATGGCTGAGTCACACTGTTGAGAGCAGGATGAAATATGACACTGGCATCAGTGAAAAGGTTCCGTCATACGGCAAAGAGGAGGAAGCGACTAGAATCATCATGGAAGGACTACAGTCAAGTCACAAGGAGGGGATCAGCGAGAAAGGAGGGCAGCAGGCTCATTAACTTTTGCTTTCATCATGTTACTTCTCCAATCTCGAAAAAGGGCAATGTAGGTGATGGTTCTATACTTCTATAGTTTAACGCGATATTCTACAGTCCGGTCTTCTTCAGGTCTATAACGCTCAGGCTAACTTGGTTGGTGCTGCTAGGGGGCAACCACCCGCCTCCAATGATAGCCAAGAAGTTATCGTTCTCCTTGAATATCATAAGTCCGCGAGTATAGGCATTAGGCTGAGGAGTAGCAAATTCGACCCAAGAGTTCTCAGCACCGAGGTTCTTGTTGACAAAGATCTGAGACTGGCTTCCAGCACTGACGATGATACTTCCGTTGGCTCCTCCAACCGAACTCCAGACAACGGTAGGAGAGCTGACGGGGCGGGTGCCCTTGTTGCTAACCAGAGCATACTCCTTGGCCGCGAGGATGTTGAGAGGGTTGGAGGTGAGACGGTAGAAAATTCTGCAGCCTTGCGTACCGCAGGTCTCGTAAACAAAGATGTACTGGCCGTTGGGAAGGAGAGTGATTCCTGGCATACCGGGACGGGCGTTGTAGTTGCTATCAGCGACGTCGTTGACGAGGGAAGACCAGCTGACGAGATCAGTGGTGGTTTGGTGAGAGAGCTTCTGGCCGTGCTTGGGATCACGCTGGTCAGCGTAGTAGCAAACGAGCTTGTCCTGATAGACCCTGGTTCTAAGTTGGCACAGATTCTTTGAGGAGTAGAGGAAGGGGTCTTACATCATGTGAGGCTCCCAGACTGGTGTGAGGCCGTTATTGGGACGAGCTTCGCCGCCCGAAGCAATGCTGCTAGCAAACTTCCAGCTCTTTCCACCATCAGTGCTAGCATATACATCAATCTTGGTCTTGCTCAGATCAGTAGGAATGCTGTTTCCTGTGCAAAGGATAGTTCCCTTAGGATACTTTCCAATTGCTCTTGGAAGCTCATAAAGGTCTGGCTGGTATCTCAATCCCCAATTGTTAACTGTATCCTGGACCTTTCCGATCTGAGTCCACTTGATACCACCATCTGTAGAACGGTAGATGGGGAAGTAAACCAGCGGGGGCTCCGGGGAGTAGTTCTCCCAGGTTGCAAGCAGAGAGCCGTCCGAGAGTTGGATGGACCGGGCATAGAGAACGCGAGGGTCTGTCCAGCCAGCGTTGGAAGGAGGAGAGAAGATGACATTATTGGAGAATGTTGAAGTAGGAACAGCACGCTTGGCTGGTGTAGGAGGCTCTTGGTTTGCAGTAGGCGCAGCGAGGACTGCAGAGAGACTCAAGAGTCCTCCCCAGAGAAGAGATTGGAAGCGCATGATTTGGATGAGGTACAGACGAGGATGCTACTGTCTCTTCTCTCGTTCCCAGCGATCCTCAGCACTTCTTATAACATTTCACATATTCACATTCCTGCCTCGGCAGCTCTCTCAGCTCGTCACCCATAGTCTTGGCGATCAAGTTCGGGATATCTACCGACCATGCAGGCCACAATGTCACGAAGTTTCTCCCCAGCGGCAGCATCTCAATGGCGCGGTAAATCCTGCATGGTGTCATGACCTCCTTCTCTGGGATAATAAGCCGTTGATCCCCCTGCTCGTCGCGGTTTGTGGGGTCCCCGCGTGAACATGTTTTTGTGCGGGGAACAACTTGACGCGCTTTTGCTTGATTGGGTCGACGGAGAGGGTAGCTCCGAAAATGGCTTAGACCTTGGTTGCGGAGAGAGGAATACGGACTTTAAGGTGATCTTTTGCCTATTTGTGACGTAGCTTCAGGTATATTAAGTACGCGGAATGATACCGTGGAAATGGTGAGGTTATCCTATTGGGTTGGCCCCTGGGAGTCTTAATTGTAAGCTTAAAACTCGATGCGCTCCAATCATGAGGCTCATTTTGTCTTAAACTGGACTCAAGCTTGGCCACCAAACATGACATCAAGAAAATGAACTTGAACATAAAGGGAGCACAGAGTAGGATATGAAATGTTTCTTAATAATCTGGAGTAGTTATTCCAGCGAACTATTGTACGCAAGGCCTGCTGTAATGATTTTATCCTGTAGAGTAGTAGGTGCCTAGATGGTCGAAATTGAAGAACTTACCCGGCAGCACCGAGATATAATAAACTAAAAGCAAGCAACAAGCCACTACTCTCAGTTATGAAACAAATATCTAGGCCAGCTTCTAGAAAGAATTCTTCTCTTGGCTTTCAAAACTTAACTATTGCCAATTGGCAAAAATGTAAAAGAAGCGGATAACAGTGGAATTAAACCACCTATCTTGGACGAACAGGGAATCGAACCCTGGACCACTCCCAGATTATTCTGATGAATTATGCTAAGGGAGTATTATACCACTAAACCATTCGCCCGCAACGACTTATGATTGGTTGCAAGAGCTTTTAAAATTGTGCCTTATATAGATAATTCGGAGCTGAGCACTGCAATTCTATGCATTGCACTACCACCAGCCCCAACCGCTCTGCATGTATGGAGTAGAAGATGCAATCTGCAATCATTTGCCCTTTGCTACCTACAGTCACACAGCCTTTATTAGCAGCCTCTCAAGTCTCATAGTCCCGTATTCTCCATGATAGAAAATGTTGGACAAAGATACAACAGCGCTGTGACGCCTCAATGTTAATGTTACCTAGCATGCATCAAGTCTACCCGTATGAATAGGTAAACCCGTCAAACCACTTCAGTTTGTTCGATGCAACCAAAATCAGAATCACGATGGAGGACTAAGTCCCGGCTCAGACTCGAGCCCGGATAGGATGGAAGACGGCATCCGTGTCCGTGAGCAAGCCATCGGTCATGCAGGTCGCTGCTGAGGCCAATGGGCATGGTTCATTACCCAGTTGCCCACATGCCGTCCATATTTAGCTCATGTAGGCATCTTGATAGCTGGATACCCCATCTTGCGAAAGATATGACTGACGGTGCTGTTGGGTCAGCATATCCTTTTCTATCTCAGGGAAATGGTAAGCGCAGAAATGCAGGTCAACGGCTTCTGTGCCAACGGATAGAGAGCTTGTAGCTTGTATAAACTGGAGAGAGCAGTGTCATGGGCGGAAGCTGGCAGGCCATGCCGATTGTGTGGAGCAAGGATGCTTCAGTGTGCACTCGTCAAACTCTTGACACTCCCTCTATCAGTCTCAGTCGTGAAGGCTCCGAAGATCGGCATCAATTGAGCCCCTGAGTGAGCAGCTATATTGCTCTCGATGACTACTGATAACTATGTGTCAAGAAGACAGATTACGGGAACAATTGCGTCTTGCTAGAGTAGCACATGTCTGCAAAATCACGAGAGTTAGTCCGGGTCTGCTTGACATGGTCTCACGCGCGAAACGTGTCGGCCACGTGGAAACTCGAACTAACAAGTAGCTAGCCCAGCTATCCGACCAGAGACTGTCAGGGGTTCATGAGTCAGTGTCAAGGAGCACTCTTATGAAGGTTCTAGCAACTGCCGAATTGTGACTTGCTTAGCTTGCATAATCAATGCAGATTATGAGTTGGTGGCGGCGTTACGGTTTCGTGTTCGCTGCTGTCTCATTGGTGGTGTTTGTGCTAGGCTGGGGAATACGCGGTTGGCATCTACCCGGGACTCATGGTCATGCAACTCATGCAATCAATGAGATAACAGCCTGAGCCGCATTATGCATGGATTCACGATGACCATGCGTGATAAGATAGACTGTTGGTCACCGGGAATTTCAGGAGCCGCAATTGCGGCCCTGGGGAGATAACAAGATAGAGTGCAACTATCGCGACATTCTCAATAGGTAAATGCCATCCATTCCCAGAGCCCAACAGAAGCCGTCACTGACTTTCGGGTTCCCACGTGGATGGATTCTCCTCAACAAGATTACCAGGGTATTTTCAGCCCTGAGCACAGACAAGCGGAACCTAAACCCATTGCATCTCATCTCCCGCCCACTGATCATTTGTGATAGTGGCATTGTAGCGTAGAATGGTGTATCGGGGTTGAGGCCGTTGTCCCGCCGTTCTAAACTATTGAAGCGGATATCTGGGGCATCCGCAGAGGATCGACATGCATTTGATTCAGAAGAAGAAAGATCATGAGCTCTAGTGCGAGCAAAAGTGCAAAATGAGCCGGACTGTTGGTTTCTGGCCTTAGTCCAAGGATCCATTGTCTGTGGACATTTTTACTGAAGCTCATAAGCATAAGCGAGACAAAATACAGAAAGGGAACGATCGGCGACGATGCGTTTAGATGAAACGGGCAATACAACCATCACGTCAAAAAGCCCAAGTCAAGGGTCTTTCTAGAAACAGTCGATTTCTTCGGCATCAACAAGCTTTGTTCTAATTCATGCGTGCATCATGGAGAATCGGTCGAAGGGAGATCTCGGAATTCCCGCGAGCCATTCTCCCAGATTGACGAATCACCTCGAACCCCGTTGGCTCTTGGACCCAAGTGGAACCACTTTTTGGCGCCATGGAATCGTAATTTGCGTTATCTCGTTTAGCGCCTCCTTGAGCCTCAAAATCAAATGGTTCACTGAGTCGTTGGGTAAGGGGAGGGCACCATCTCACGGCCGAGTCGGTTGGCGCCACAGTAGATCTGGTCCGTTAATGTTCGGATCATGTCCATGTCCATATTTCCATGGGGGGCCTCGGGGGCTTGATCATGTCACGCAGCGGAACCGCAGGCGCAATTTGCTTCAAGGTCAGCCAGCGTCAGCCCAAGTGGGTGAGCGGAGCCGGCGGTGTCGCTTCAATGTTGCATGTCGATCATCGGTGAAGATCACCAACAACAATCGGATACATACAATTAATTGACAAGGGCGTTTCAGATGGAGAAAAAAAAACGGAACACAGTAAAAGAGCAAGGTCGAATTGCTGGGTGGTTTTGTCCCATATTTATCAACAGGACTGTAAGGGTAACCTTTCCCGTGTCTCGAGAATTTTCCTAGATTGATGGAGCTGTTTTAGGGTCCAAAAAATGCATGATTGGTGGAAGAGATGCTCCCAAGACTCTAGACAGATGATGCTAGACTGGACTTGTCCTAGAAGCAAACCTTGTTCCTTCGGTGAAAGGGGTCATGGCCACAAAGGTTGGTCCCTTGGTGACGATGCAGCATCGAAGCTCAAGCGGCTTATGCCTTGCAGTGAAGTAAACAAAACAATAACATGCGAGGCTGGGCTGTTTTGAGCTGAGTTATCAGGGCACACCAGAGAGGAGGAGTGCTTGGCGGGTGGTCACTGCTCCACGGACTAAAGGAAACGCCCAGCCTCTGCTGCAAGATGCAGCATGCCCGTGCTAGCTAGCAACACAACATCGTATGCACGTGGATTAATCAACAGCCTAATCTCCATCTAGATCTAGTCAGTCGCGTGGTCGGACGGCTCGCCATGTGGTTCTCCGCTTCCCACGAGAAAAAGACTCTGCATCCGCTCGCTCAAAGAGGAATCGTTCGGCGGCCGCACGAGTAATGTAGGTTCCCTTTCCAATCCTTTATCATCTCCGGCTCCGCCATCGCATCGCATCGTCGTCCGGACCTGCTATCGTCCGCTCACCTGTGCCGCTTCTTTCTTTCTTTTGCTTCTCCAGAGCTGAAGTGATGCTTGACCTAGGAGGCTCTACTACTCTGCAGAGGCGAGCTTCAACGCAGGTACCCAGCATGTCAAAGGGAACAATTACACAGTCGTCATCGCGATTGCTATGCGCGTCAAACGATGACCGACCGCAATCAAAGGTCGGTACTTGGCTCCGGACATAACACCGGCTATAACAACAACATTTGCTTTTTTGTTCAACACCACTAACAGCTGCCAACAGGACCTCCAGGACCTATTCTCCGCCCTCCTCGCCAGTCTTCTCCCTCTCGTCCCTCATCGCGTCCGCTTCATCAAGATCGAGCACACATTCCTCGCCGAAGATGCTATCCACAACCTCGGCAATCTCAAACTTACCCAGTCAAATCGTATGCCTGACCCTAGCAACCCATCGGGCACCGTCGTCTCCACATCCACAACAACCTTCTCCATGAACAAGAACACAGCCCGAAATCTGTGTCAGCAATTCGTCGATGCCCGATATATCGAGTCTGCCGATGGAAAGCCCGACCAGGTGTTTCAACAAAGAGGTGGAGTATGGAGACCAACGTCCAAGGGCATCATGATCTTTGACTGGTTCTGTCAATCAAATGGCCTGTACCAGGATCAGCTTAGCGAGCTACACTGTCTCATCACAGGGCCTTTGTTGCATCTGGAACGAGATGTCAAGACTGACAAGTGCCATGTCGATCGAGCCACCACTGAGGTTGTCTTCTGTCGGCTGATCGGCGTTGACGGACGAGGCAAGAAGGGGCCTTACTCAGAGGGTGCAGCAGGTATCCGACTCCAGCCAGAACGCAAGGTGAATGGCAAGACATACCATGATACTTGCACTGGCCAAGTCATCGCTGAGTGGCTGCGAGACAACACGACATGCGTCGATCTTCGAGAAGCCGTCAACATAGCAACCCACTTCGTGCACTACAACCTCATCGAGTCAGTGACAACAGACATGGCTTACATGAATCAATTCGCCGCTTGCAAACTCTTCCAACCTACCCCCATCGCTATCTACCAACTCTCCCAACGCGGTCAAGACCTTGTCGAGACCAGCTCATCGAGTCGTTGCTCATCACAAGGCAAGACAGACACATCGTCAGCAAAGGGCGGCGTCAACGAGAGCAACCGCCATAAGCTTGAGAAGATCCTACTCGACCCTACGCTACGATTGTTGTTTCGCGAGAACCTTCGAGAGACATACTGTGAAGAGAGTCTTGCATTCTACGAGCAGGCTGATGAGATCATTCGGGACTCCAAGGCCATGCTTGAGACTATGCTGAAGGATAAGAAGGGCGATGATGCAGCGAACGAGCTTCTTTCCCAAGCGCATGTTGTATTCAACACCTTCCTCGCACCTGGATCACCGCGAGAGGTCAACGTCAACCACAAGATCCGATCAAGTCTTGCTCAACGCATGACCAAGGCCCAGGCACTCGATGCCACAGTAGCAGATACCTTGCAAGAGGTGACATCACTATTGGAGACTGCCCAAGATGCCGTCTTCAAACTAATGGCCACTGTAAGTCAATCCCCATACCGCTCTAAAACATCATACTGACGGATCATAGGACTCTGTGCCCAAGTTTCTTAACAACCCAGCAGCCGAAAGCCGACTTGTTCAAGCCGGCGTGCGATGATACCATCAATTTTTTTTTGTTTTGGAGACGGGATGTTCGATATAATAAAGCGAGCGAGCATGGCTACACCAACCACATTACCATTATTCTAATGTTTTCATTTCCTTTGTCGCATAGCAATTGTACGATGGTCGGAGATGATTCCCCCATAGATTAAGATAGATCGCGATTTGAGGCAGACCCGACAGTATGTCGTGCTACAGGGACTGATTAAGGGCTGGGTTGCTTAGTATAACGCACCCTGCATAAATTTAGATAAGGCCATGAGCATCAATACCATATCTTGAGCCACTTCATTCTCAATCCCTTGCATGAAATCATCTAAATAACCCCCGAATGGAGTCATCGCTAAGTCGTTTGTCGCCATATTTGAATAGTCCTACAACTGAGAGCTCGAATGCGTCTTTGGATCAGGTTTAGCTCCTGTCACCGTGCTAATCCTTCAGAAACAGCTAAGTTCTCTCGGCTGATTTAAGCTCTCAGTCACAGGTCTCAGCGTCAAATGACACTTCTTAGACACGTCAGAAACAGTCAGCTCCAGACCCCAGATCTCACTGGACGGGCGGTGAAGACAAGCAGCAAAGTCAAGTCTTCAACGACAGATGGGAGTTTCGTTCAAAAGTGAAGCACACATAGACTCTAAAATCGTGGAATATGTGTCTTTTGACCATTGATACTGCTTTATCAAGCAGCCATCATCTCTTCTACCTAAGCCTCGACGGATAAGAAGCCACCTACCAACCTCTCATGCTGCGATATGGTATAATAATTGCCTTTTGCACTAAAGCGAGTCTAGGCACTGCTGTAGTTATGGATTTTCAACAGCAAACGTGACCGGTCGCCCGCCACAAGTTGGGGCGTATCGAAACAGTCGATGCTGTCTTAGCAGCCAACAATGACATACCCTCCCTCCTGACATGATTCTCCATTAGGGATTCTAATATCGGAACCCTGCTAGCTCTCTATTATTTTATCACACAGTCAGTGTTAGTCCTTACAGCTGAGACATTGGTTATCGTTGCCGGAGTCGTGGAGGAGCTAGTATCGCGTCCATTTGTCCGAACGCCAAACTTTAACAATAAGGCCAACTATGTCTGGCGTGAGATACTAGTGATGAATGATCGGACACTCCGATCTGTGGCGCATTTTACTACTACTAGCAGGGAGACGAAACATAAAGACTCCAACTCGACGCATTTCAACTATTGGAATGCGGCGGGTACTATGTATACGTCTGATGCGTCAAGCAAGGCGGTTTCTATGCATGAACCTCGTGAGAGGGATGAGCCAGCTGGAGAGGTCTTCTCAGGTGGCTGGAATTGTACTTGTACAGTTGGAATTTTGGCGCAAGAGTACAAAATGTGAAGAGCTGGCTTCTGGTGTTGGGTCGAAGGTGGAGAAGCTTGGTGATGACAGGGTGTCTTTTAATACTTCGATTTTGCGACTGGGGAGCTATACTTGCATGTATATGGTTGCTAAGGAGAATTACAACACCTACCCCAGAAGAGTCCCGTCATATAAGATCAAGAGAAACATGTTACAACAGTAGAGGCTTTAAGCCGAGGATTGGGCAGCTTATATATAATACACCATGATACATGACCTTGATGAGAGGAAACAAGATGGATATTTTCTCTACTTTGTAATTTCCATTTCAGAGCTCATTTTGCGTAAATCTTCTCGCCTTTGACCAAGAGTGCCACCATGGCACCTTCGCCCATTCGAAACTGTGGCGCCCCGATGGCTTCGAGGATAGTAGATATCGTGAAAGAGTGAGTGGTCAAAGCAATGCATGATCCCGAATCATGTCTCCAAACATCCTCAAGTAGTTCTTGTGTCCGGGCAACGTGTGCTTCATTCGACTCTGATCGATCAGCATGCCACAACACATCTTCCTCGGCAAAGCCTGATTCCAACTCATAGTCGGGATAAGCGGCTTGAATCCACTGTCTCGTCCTCCGCTTATCACACGTATGATTGGTAAGTCGTTCTCGAAGATATTCTTTCACTATAGGCCTGAACTCGGTCCCTTGTTCCGTGATGATGTCCCTGAAAATCAGGTTCGTTGTCTTGAGACCTCGAGCAAGCGGACTGGTATAGATAGCATCGGGGACGGGAAAGCCCGCATGCCGGATGCCCTCAGTATACAGCTTCCCGAGGTCTTTGGCTTGTTGAACTCCCTTTTCAACAAGCTCGGCATCAAGCCAAGTCCTGTTTGAGTCACCGGGTAGCTTTGACCAGTGATTCTAATGATTATCAGCTTACTATAACCATGTTCGGTGCATTAGAAGATGCATACCTTCCATTCTTCTGACCCAACTTCCTCCATCACGTCGTTATGAACACTGTGGCCATGTCGCGCAACCAGCAAGATTTTATGTGAGACATCTGAATCGTCCTGGCCATTTGATTGTTCGATGTGCTCAGTAAGCCTCGCCCATTCTCGATCATTACGCAAACCGAGGTTTGGCTGAGTGGTGAGCTTCGAACCAGGATATGAGTGAGAAATCACTGGGTAGTCAACAAACCAATCAGGTTCGAAGGTGAACTTGTACGAGCATTTGGGACCTGACATTGGGAAAGATGACAAAAGTGGTGGGAAAAAAGAACCTGGATGCATTGAAGGAGATTGCCGGCAGGTGTATTAAAGGTCACATGGGCAAGGCAGATAGGCAATTGCAGTAATGGCAGAATGAAAGAAGAAACATGGAAAGCCTAGACCATAAGACTCACGGCTCACCCAATGTCGATAAAGACATGGCTGACTTTGTGAGGCAGTGAGACGGAGGCCCCCCCATTCAGCAGCCAATGATGCAACGCCAACAAATCCCGCGCTTTGCAGTTCTAGACTAACGTCTCAAGCCCATGACAAATATCGCTAGGGCTGAATCGTAAGAGCTGGTAAATGGCTACGCCTTTTATCGCAGGGCTTCCTCTGACGTTCTTTTGCTTCTTGTTCCGCCACTCCAGAGCGTTTTTTTAACATCACGTCTCTATTTTTCTTTCGCATATGAGGGATCAATGGCTCTAGTCTATTCACAGTTCCCTGTCAAAGCCGGTGACTTACGTCTTGTATCACTCGAGAGCTGGGCTGGAGATATCACTGAAGCAAAATGGAAGCTGAGAGTCGTGAGCTTGCATGATCCGTTGGCACGCTACCACGCCCTTTCGTATAGGTGGGGGGCGCCTATCAACGAGGGGCCTTTCAGAACATACACTAACGAGCGCGTTGCTTCCATAAAATTTGGGGATGGAGAGCTTAAAGTTGCAAGAAACTTACTGGACTTCCTGATCCAGGTGAAGGAAGACAAAGAGCTCAAAGATAAGGAGTTCTGGATTGACGCCATATGTATAAACCAAGAGGACGACGATGAGAGGAGTTATCAGGTCAGCAACATGATGGCTGAGATCTACAGGAGAGCTAGTTCTGTCATTGCATGGCTTGGGGACTCGGATGCGCATACGAAGCAAGCTTTCGATCACATGGCCAAGGTAGCTGACCGGAACATTCTCAAATCATTGGGCATGCCAACTAGACGAAGAATCTCGGAACCTTCCGACCATGAGGAGGCTTGTTGGGAGGCCATTGGAAAGATTTTCGATAGGACCTACTGGAACAGATCATGGATTATCCAAGAACTCGTACTCCCAGAGCACGTAACTCTCCGCTGTGGAGTGTACTCAACAAATTGGGATATATTTGTGAAGGCTTCACATAACATATCAACGAGCCCTTTGAAGCAGTTTTACGACAGTCGGCCCGCCGAGGGAACGTCATCTTCCGCCAGAAGCTTGAGAGCGTCCCGTAATTACGGAGTGCCGGCGATTCTAAAAGCAACGAAATCAACCATGGCCACAGAGCACTGGGCTAATGTGCTATTATACACGCTGATAAGATCCCGTGACTGCGAGGCTACAGAACTTGGGGACAAAGCATACGCTCTGCTGGGCCTTATCCAAGGTCGTGAAGGTATTGAAAAGTTGCCGCCGTTGCTGTGCCCAACGTACGGAAAGAATGACAGTCCTGGAAAGACATACCTCGACATAGCCATTCAACTTCTCACGGATTGTGAGGATTTACTCGTCCTTTCTTGCGCAGAGGGTTTTCGTAATGTAAAGTTGAATGGTGCAGACCTTCCCTCCTGGGTTCCTGACTGGAGTGTCAGATATCCTCTTGGTCTCAGAGTCACAGGATATAAGAGATATCAAGCAGATTCATTTTTCGTTTCGGCGGACACGAATTTTTCACGGGAAGAGAAGCTGGCCCTTTGGCCTGCTACATTCAACGAGACTGAGCTTACGATGACTATCCACGGAGTGCAAGTCGACAAGATCTCTTTCGTTGCAGAGTCAAAGCGCGATGTCTTGACTTACAAATCCTTCCCAAGACTCTTGGATATGCTATTGAGGCTGCCTGAAAAGGATAAAGTCACTGGTGAAGGTCGAATGGAAGCTTTCTGGCGGACGCTGACTAAAAATACTTATGGAGAGGCCAGAGTTCCTCCGCCAAAGGGATCATCAATGGGGCCTAGTTTTGCAAAATGGTTAAAAGAGAGAATGGAGTCCGTGGTATTGTCTCCAGAAGACGAAAACTATTGGACGAAGCTCAAAGAAGCTTTCAACAAGTTCTGGCCCCAAGATGCAGAATGGCTTACCGCCACCAAAGGACACGAGTCTGTCTCATCGATGGAATTTAGCTCGCAATTCGCATATGGGGAATATCTTCGACCGTTCGTAACAGATCATGGATACATCGGACTTGGCTCACAGAATTTGCAGGAGGGAGATACAGTCTGGGTAGTACCACGATCGCGGGTGCCTTTAATATTCAGGCGTTTGAGCGAGTTTGATCTACAGGCGGATCACCATTGCCAGTTGGTAGGAGGGACATATCTCCATGGGTTCATGGATGGTAGCTGGTGGGGAAAGAAAGCGACCAAAGATGACACGCAAGCTATCATAATCCACTGATCAGTGAACCTGACGCTATTTAGTGTATTCAACGTAAACCATTAGGCATACTACGTAATCGAACCACAAATTCAAACACAATGACTAATTAGCTGGTACATTCTTCCGCCCAAACGCCGGACATAAACTCCAAAGCTCTTACACAAATTAGTAGTTCAGTCCATGCCGCACTCATCTTCGGCAGTCTAGACAAATTACAGAGTCATCCCACTATACGTGATGTAAGTATCCATGTAAATACCAAGGAGTCGGATGGTATATGACAGGATCATACCATTGCTGCGGTATTTGATCACCGATGCACTGGGGCAGCTAGGCGGCAGGGGTCTTCACGAGGAGGCGAACCCATGCTGCCCGCACCTGGTCGCTTGGCCAGTTAACCTCTGAAAGCCGACATGAAATAAAGAACTGGGATCTATCTTCTTCTTCTTCTCAACATGCAATCACGCCTTTAACTACACTTCTCCTTTGTTTGCGGCAAGGTCTTGAAGATCTGAACATTTACGCGTATGTTAGTGGTTTCAGGATGAAGATTTCCCCGCCATGAGAAATAAAGGATTCTATTCGAGCCTATAGCGCGGTTTCAGGGCTGTCTAGTTAAATGACCACCTCATTGAAGCTAGAATTGATTGGAGCGGCTTTGGGCTTTTAGTTTAGACTTTTGGCCTGATACTCCTGACCAGGCGCTTAATGTGGATTGTTACAGGGCACGAAATCGATAAAAGTGTTTCTGATATGTTTACTTTCACTCATCGGCTCCTGTACATTCATTCTTTCGTTCTCTCGTTTGCCAAGCGCCACGCTCATTAACAGTTTACATTCATTATGACACTCATTTACACAATCTTTTTTTCTTTTCTTTTCCCTCTTTCCTATGCTTTCACTCACCCTGGTTTGCTAGTCACCGACACCGATATTAGTCGCATCAAAACTAAGCTCGCCGAGAAAAAAGAGCCTTGGACCGCGTCGTGGAATAAGCTGACGAGCATCCCATTTTCCAGCGCTGACTACAAGAACAATGCAGTCAAAGAAGTGAACAGAGGCCAAAATGGGGAGGTTCTATGGCACGATGCGGCTGCTGCGTTCAACCTTGCTCTGCGTTGGAAAGTCAGTGGAGAAGACCAGTACGCAGAAACCGCATCAGGCATCCTTGTTGCTTGGGCAGATACGCTGGAGATCCTCAGCGGGGGCGATGATGCCTACCTTACCGCAGGATTGCAAGGTTATGAGCTTGCTAACGCCGCAGAGCTTCTCCGCGACTACCAGCCATTCGCTAAGAACGGTCTAGCCAAAGTCATCAGCATGTTCAACAAAATATTCTTGCCGATGAATCTCGATTTCCTCAACCACGTCCTGGGGTCAGAGCACAATGTCAAGCACTTCTTCGCCAACTGGGAACAGTGCAATATTGCTTCTGCTATGGCTATCGCAGTCCTCACCGACAACCAAACCACCTGGGACTTTGCCGTCGACTACTTCAAGCACGGTGAGGGTAATGGTGCTATCAATAACGGTATCTCAAACATCGTTAAAGAGCCTGGTACGGGCAAAGCAATTGGCCAAGGGCAAGAGTCTGGCCGAGACCAGGGCCATTCAGCGATGAACTTCCAGGTGCTGGGTGCCATTGGACAGCAGGCATGGAATCAGGGCGAAGACCTCTTTGCCTACAACAACAGCCGCATTCTACTTGGGTTCGTGAGCCCTTTACTTATTTAACCCGCTGTGATCAGGCCTGCTGAACTAACGTCTGCATACAGAGCCGAATACTTTGCTCGATACAATCTTGGAAACGATGTACCATTCGAGCCCTACACAAACGGCATAGTCTCCTTCGATGTTATCAGCGAAGCCTCTCGAGGTGCCGTTCGACCGGCTTGGGAGCTGCTCTATAGTCATTACGTCAACATCAAAGGACTTGACGCTCCTTGGACAAAGGCATATCTGAACAATTCCTTGGAGTTCTTCGGAGGATTCGAGGGCGGAGCTGGATCCTGGGGAGAAGGCTCGGGCCACTATGATGGACTTGGCTGGGGCTCTCTTCTCCATCATCTGGATGAATCTGACATCCAAGCTGCACAACCCTCTGCTGCTAGCCCTGAACCAACTGCAACGACGTCAGAGAGTCAGCCAAGGTCAACATCCCTAGCGACAGTCCGTACTGCCTCTGGATCAAAGACTGCCACAGCTGATGAGGGCGCCAAGACTGCTACAGCAAACCCATCTGCCGTAAGCGCCCATCGTTCTACGACAACTGCCACATCAATTCTTCAAATTACGGAAGAGCCAGGAAAGGGATGCCGTGCAAGAAGGCCGAAGAGCCGCAAGCATAAGGGCCGTAAACATCACTCCGTCCTGAACTAGGAAGTTGAGGAAGAAGACCTCTTATCAAGTACCTAAGACTCCATCGGATAAATGTCAAGAATATCCGGGGCATAGGTTTTGATGGGATCTTGTTTCTTGTGTATATTAGTATTATCGTAGCTGGTCTACAAAGGCAAAGGGAGCGATGAGAAGCTGAAGCTCTTTGTCAATATTGTTGAAGATGATGTAGCTTACAGTGTACCGCTTGTGAGGCAGCTCACATGTCGCTTCACAAATTCCAGCTCATATTTGCCAACACCACGCGATACCCATCAGCGTCCTCAAATGTTTTTCCGCACTGATCCCAATACGGATTAAAGCTCGTGACAGAAACAATGCCCGCTTTCTCCATCCGTGCAACTGCATCATCGAATTTCTCTTTCTCGGGCAGGTAAAAAATCATGAGATTGTCCTGCGTAGGTGATCTACCGGCGTCATGTCCGCGCTTCGCTGTGAATTCGAGATGATAGCCTGCTCCCTCATGACCAAGCATTAGACCATCGAAGCCGTCATGGTCACGAAACTCGCCAATCTTCTTAAATCCCAGACCGTCGACGTAGAAGGGCAGTAGGGCGTCGATGTTGTTTGTCGGGCGGGCCACGCGAAGGTGAGCGGATGCGATGGGAGCAGACATTGTGTTGGTAGCGAATTTGAATGAAGCCGAAGTTTGGGGAGCTAAGGTTAACCTTATAGGCCGCAGTTATCCCATAGTTTAAAACCTCGGTTTTAGGCCAGGCCGGGGCTTTCTTATACCCCAACTGGGGCCCACTTGACGATATTCCGGGCTTGCCGATGACTCACCTTTAGTCCAAAGGATGTTGGACTAAGGACCAAGGAACCAAGGCGTTTGTCGAGTCTATGATACAATATGTCAATGTGAAAATAGCGCAACCGGCTCGTAAAATATGCTCAGAGTCTCGTAGTGCTTTCGTAGCCCTTACATTGTTCGGGTCTTCATTGTGATCAACTACTACAGACACTCAAGGCAGGGTAGAATATTATAGAGAAGCATAAGAAACTATTTTCTTGAGGTCTCCTTGGCACTGGCTATGGTATATCATCTGTATCAATATTTGCCGCAAAGCCATTCATAAGCCATTAGCATCTGACAGTGAACTTGTTCGCAATCGATCCTGTCTATTTGATCAAAGTTCGCGGGGTGAGGATAACACATTGTTCTGCATTGACTCCACTGATTCACAGCTCTGAGTCGTCCTCACAATCCGAGGTTCAAAGTCATGATCAAGTCTAAATACATATCACTGATTCACCGACTTGCTCTTGGTACATAAAGTCGGATTTCTTTCTTGGAAATTTTTAATCACCCATTGCTCCCTGAACCCAAGCACTACAAATGCAAGCAAACAATATCTTCACTTTTCTCGCCTATACTAGGTCTTATTCACAAACATAATTATTCAAGGGAACAGATATAGCACTCGTCCTCACGAATCGTAAATGCCGCCCCAACAAGACTGCCTGGTATGCCAGGGTAGAGGCATACTCATACAACGGCAATACTGGCAGGCAAGTGTGCCATGTCCACAGATTTGGCAGCATTGCCCTCCTGGTGGTCACACAGCGACATGCTTCGTATATCAGCAGACATACGGACGGCGAAAGTGCCCTTGCTATGTATGCTATGGGGCCGGAACAATTATGGCGCCCTTCTACCAAGATCACCAGGTTCAATGCAATTGCATGGGTCATTTCTAAGTTAGACCTTGTTTTCATTTTACAATGTTGGTGGCCACAGTAGAGCCAACCGATCTCAGCGATCATTGAGGCTTCTTGTCATAAGACAATTTGCCAAAATTGACCACTCAAAGGCCAAATACTATGCTAAACCTACCAATTGCTTTGTATCATTCAGAATGGTCGTCTAACTTTTGTTACCTTCCTCAGATTCGTATCTTGCTCATCCTGACACACATTCAAATAAATCGGCTTTCTACTCCTTTTCGACCGAATTTTGAGAGTAACTAGCTTTTCGGTTGATAAATAAGGTAGTCCATCAATGATCCAACAGCACAGTCAGAACTGACTAATTTCGGAAGGTCGAGGGCAGTATTCGTGGATGAGACTCAGCAAGGTTTTGGTATATATAACTTGCAAAATGCAGGGAAGCAGCAATGATGTATTAATATATGTATATAGACTTCCATTGCTATCCATATTTCTTTACCTTTCCGCGTGGAATTTACTGTTTCGTACCATCGCGCACAGCAGTGACGGCAAACGGGTTGGCAGTAAAGGTTCCATTCGGGTCAGCCTTAGCCCTAGCCTTGCCAAGTCTCTTATACTTATCTGCATCCTCGTAGTATGCTTGCCAAATCTCAGGCTTACTCATATCCCAGTCTCCCCAAGAACCCCAGAGCACACGGCGATCCTGCTTGCTGAAGGGGCTCTTGGCTCCGATCATGATAGTATCGTTGGTCTTCTGCCAGCCGAGAGCATATTCCCTATACTTGGCACCAGGGTCGTGGAAACAGTCTAGTGTTTGGACGACAGTGGAGTCTCGCCAACTGTAGGACGTTCCGTTGTCCTTGTTGAGCAGGAAGCGCGAGTTCTTACCGCCGAAGCACTGGATCTGCACCGAGAGCTTGCAGTGATCGTATACTTCTCCTTCCTTATCGCTCTTGTCGTTGTCAAGCTTCTGGTGGGGATTGTAGATTAAATCCAGACGCTTGACTACAGCATCAACCCAACCGTCCTTCTGGAGAGTCTGCGACTTTGTAGCGTAGGTGCGCTTGACATAGGGGAGTTCGAACTCTCGACGCTTAGGGAAGATCCACTTTCCAGTCATCGTGTCCATGCCCTCATCAAATTCATTGATCAGAAGAGTGTGGTTGCTCCAGTCGTTTTGAAGGTCTCTGAACTGCTTGAACCAGTTGTCAACGGTAGAATCGTACTTGTCGGTCTTGTTGGTAGGACACCATTGGGCATAGAGGACGATGATAGCAGGGAAGCTGCCATTGAGCAAATCAAGAACATCTTTGGCTAAAGCTGACTTGATCTTCTGCTGAATCTTCTTCCAAATTGTGTCATCTCGGAGCGAAGGGAACAGCATAGTAACAGGGAAGTCTGTGCTGAGAACACTGCAGCAGAGATCGTAGCCTCGTGGGGCAGTACCTTCATCGGACATCTTAGCAATGAAGCCCAGCAGACGGCTAAGTACCTTGGGCTCATAGATCCACAGGCCCTTCAGACCGTGAGGTCCCTGAGACTGTTAGCGTAATTTTACAGAAAGTGGCAAATTTCCATACCTTGAAGCCATTAGGACCAGCGACAGTTCCCATGTAGCTGGAAGCGCGATAAACCTCAACGGTGTAATGAGTAATAATGCCGAAGTTTCCCGGGCTGCCACCGAGGATGGCGTAGAAGAGCTCAGAGTCACTCTCCTTGGTGACGTTCTGAATGGAGCCGTTGTGATCAATCAGACGGATCTTGATAATGTGATCGCCAAAAAGACCAAAACTGCGGCCGAGTTGACCATAGCCACCAGTTTGACCGTGACCACCAGTACAGACGCTGAGTGGAATTAGCTTCAATAGTTTGCAGTAGTCTGTACATTAGACTTACTAGGCACATTGCCCGTGGGGCACGAATAGATTGACCGAACGAAGGTAGTCATTAAAGTCTTGCAGTCTGTTGCTCACACCAGCCAGAACCAGGGCTCTGTCATCAGGAACTCCGTCTTCTTCCAGGACCATCATATCCTTGTAAGTGTTGGTGAGATCAATCTGGATGTTCTTGCCACCGGTAGAAGAGGCACCAGAATACTGATGGCCCCCCGACCTGACAGCGACGCTGACCTTGTTGTCCCTCGCCCATTGAACAGCCTTGATGACGTCTTCATCTTCCTTGGGCTGGACGATGAGAGCTGGGTTCATGTCATGCTCTGTCTGGTAAGAGGTGGTGGCATATTGCTGGTTGAAGAACTTGTAATCCTTTTGGCCAAATTGAGATGAAGTGTCTCGGGAGTATTGCATCCCTTGAAAATCTTTGATCTTGAGCATGATGATTGTGATGGGCGTTGAGTTTGTGGTGATTGGCAGAAGAATTGTGGCTTTAGACGTCCCTTATATTCTTCTTGCCTGCCAAGATCCAAGAGGGGCGATGCTGGCCGCTGAGCAAAACAGCGGCGGCTGATCACACTGGCTTTCGACTTATCAAGCACATGTGCGGACGGTCCGCACTAGAGATTAGCGGTCTATCATTCCTAACATCCTGAGACATGCGTAGTGGCTGCAACGGTTGGGGATGCGGCTGAGCTTGGTCCCAGGGATCATGTCTGAATAGGCAACCAATGGAGCTATTGAAATGATGTTACAAGTGAATCCCCTAACCTGGTTTCCATCTTTCACTAGAGCGATACCTTGAGACACCGGCACTTGAAGCGTGAAGATCATGTGAATTCTGACTGTAATTTCACGTATACGACGTAGGTACACGTAAGACTTACTGTACTGCACATGCGCGTAAGATTGGTTGGTGGTACAATCACCTTTCTCAACCAATAAGCAATAGCCTTTCACAGCAGAACCGTATTCAGCCAGCCACTTTTTAGGCACGTTTCAACCTACCACGGGGTCCGACTTCCGACATTTTACGGATAGCTCTGCGCCAGTGCGGGGGGAAGAGACACTTCGAGACTGTTTGCGGAGGTCATGGCTTGCATGAGACATAAGCTCAGTCGCACTATTGACGCCAAGGTTGTGACAGCGGGACGGAGATCGCGAGAATATTACGCGCGTCCAGTACCGTTTGCAGCACGGTAGTCAGCATGGACTGCAGGAGGCTGAATGAGGGGAGGGGAAACAGAAACACGGCGTTGACATGGTGATTTGAGTGGCCAAAAGAAAGGTGAGACATTAACGGTAAATGGCGAATTCTGAGACTATCCCTTGCAAATTCATTTAGAGTTCGAGGGATCTCTCTTTGAAGAATAACGTTGGACTACTGTGTGATAAGCGGCTTCTAAATACGATGGTTCACCGAATGCAGTAACAAGCTACTCACACTAAACGGCGCTCGCTCACGCACGGCAGAATTTTGCCGCTCCAGGTGGCTTACGCAACGGAGAACAAACGGTCTAAGATTACCGTATTTTGGTGATGGCTGATCAATAGCTCGAGCCACAGAGTTCAGCTTTTCTCAAAGTGTGCATTTGTTGAGGTTTAGGGCTGCCGCATGTCCCGGTCTAGACCACGCGCATTCCATTCAGGGTAGTGAGATTGGGTTTGCAGCTAAAATGCTCTAGTGGCCATTGGTTGTTTAGTTTATAAATGGGTTCAGAAGGCTAGGTACGGCCCGGTACTTGGGAATAGAGGATGAGCAATGCGACGTCCGTCAAGAGACGGATGGATAGGTCTGGGATTATCCCATGTGATGGCGTTACCATGTTTGCTCTTTTAACGATGGATGATTGAGAGCCAATCATACTGAAGTTCTTTTGGATTATAATGTGAGTCTTATTACTGGTCAGCAAGGTGTAAGCTTAGGACCCTTTCAACCTCAGCCGCTCGTCGATGGAGGGAGGCCACTCTTTTAGGGCTGATAATGACCAAAGCTCGTAATACGATAGCAGATATATAATCAATGCCGTCCAGAATAGTGTTCCAATATTGACAAACTCTGTCGAACTAAATCTCTCAAAGCACAATATCCACACAATGATGCTCCCTACTGCTCCCGTGGTCCCCATGGATTTGGGTGACGACTTCAAGTTCGGTCCTACCGTTCTCGACCCCATTCAGCCAGAGGACCAAGAGAACCTGGTTCCCATCCATGGCTTCCCCAGTGTTGACCCCGCTGGTGGTGATGTTGCCATGTCCCAGCTTGATGTTCTGGCACACTTCTTTGGAACCTACAGCGGATTTGGTTTTAACACCATTTTCCGCCCCAATGGGTAAGTAAAACACCTGAAAGAGCATTGGAAATGTATACTGATTTAGAGAAAGAACAACAACTCCTACACCTCTCCCTATTCTTCCTCCACCTGAGGATCCCAATGACAACATCCTCCAGCTCAACCTTACATCGGAATCCCTAGCCTTTGCTAAAGGACGTCTAGACGATGTCCCTAACCGCGGTCTTGACACTCAGGCTGATATCATGCTCAACGGTGTGCCATACACCCAGACAATTGCTGATATCACTGAGATGGTGAAGCCGCCAAAGAAGCAGCCCGTCATCCACTTTGAGCCTGGTCTGTGGATGCACGTTCCCGCCAGTGAGCAAATGCCTGTACTTGCAGCTTCTCTGTCGCGCATGGCATCTATTCCTCACGGAACTTCCATCAACGCTCAGTCTTTCACGGCAACCATCACTGCCAAGGGCGCACCCGTCTTTTCGCCAGTTGACATCACCCCCATCCTTATTGCCAACGGTCAGAAGATTCCGTTTAGAAGTCAGACTCTAACCAACAAGAACACACATCGTCTTCCCCAGGATCTTACAAGCTTTGACAAGGCCGGCACTATCACGCAGGCTATCTTGACTGATCCCAACACTATCCTCCGCAACGCCAATGTTGGAAAGAATATTATTGAGAACACAACCTTTGAGGTATCCTCAGAGGCCCAGAACCCCAACCTCGGAGGCGGAACAAGCAACATCGGTTTCCTCATCGGTGCCGACGCTGGTGTCAGCTCTGCTTCAGTTGCAGCCCGAAGCGGCAACGCAAACGCCGTTAGAGTCACGGCTCAATACTGGCTCTCCAGAGTTCGAACCCAGATCAACCTTCCTGCGTGCCATAGCACAGACAAGAAGACTGTTTCCCCTGCCTCTCACGGTCCGCGTGATGCTGTCCCCAGGTTCCTGGTCGACATTGACGTTCCTGCTGCCAAGACAGTCAATATTGAGTACATCCAGATTCAGTACTCCCAGAATGTCATCCTCGACTTCAACGGTCTGTCATGGCCTCACGTGACAGTTGGAACTTTGGCGCCAACCATCCGTCACAAGCTGTCTCAAGTTCTTGTATCTCACTAGATAGTGACGTGACCCAGGTAGCTAGGACTTTCTAGGAGGTATATATAGCTTTGCTGTGGGCACTTAAGGCTTTTGACCCACTATATAGCGAGTTTAAATTGAGCTCTAATATAACATCCTTTGTCTTGACAAGTTATCTTCATCTTAGACTAATAGTATAAGCAATTCCATAAATTTGCATTTCTTCGAAAGGTGACAAAATCAGAACATTCTCACAGTTCTCTGGCGGTGCGTACCTACTGCATCAACTAGAATACGATATGACCTGTCAACTCATGTCTCTTGGCCTATCCGTTCAAATTTGCATGAGCCAAAATGAGGCCAGACACATCCGCGCCCCAAGCTCAAGCAAGAGGGGTAAACGTCCTCTCCAGACGCCACTAAAGTTGCCCACGACTGAGAATTCCAAGTCCAAGTCACATTCCCATCAGTGATCGTCACTCGCAGGTTCCGTTAGTGTCGTTGAAGGTTTATCGTGGCTTGTGCCACCCCCGCCTTTTTCATTTCTCCCGTTGCTCCAACACGGGCCAGCTGTCACATTCCTAACCCCGGATGGGACTTCAGCTAAAGAAAGCAGTCAGACTTGAACTCTATGGGATATATTGCATCGAAGTGTAGAGATGTGGCTTGGAACTTAGGTTCAGTTTCTGCTCAATTTTCCGACCGCTCAAAAGTTATTGGAGGACCACATACTCGTGGTTGCCTTCTGCAGCTGTCAGCGTTGTAGTATTGCTTTTATGCGTCAAGCTGAACTCGGCACAGCATGTGATGGTTGCGCTTTGTAGGTAAATCTGTGTCATTCAAGCATCCCATTCGTAGACATTATTGAGCGGTCAGCTGAAATCCCAGGAATGGAGGCGGATGATGTATTCAGATAACAGTGATGTTTGAATCGTAATGCCCTCCTCCTGATCATGCTATATACCACGTTTTCCTCAGCTCTTCATGGTTCTCTTTCAGGCTCTCATTGCAGACTTACTTCTCATTGCACCTTCAAATCACATTTCTAGACTGTAACCATCGACATGTCTCTCCTTGATCTGAACTCTGACTTGTCCATCAGAAACCAATGGGCTCGCCAGCACATCAACAGAGCCATTCGACAGGATTGGAACGCCCTTCTTGAACATAGCGATGATTCTTCCGAACTAGGTTCCCTTCCTTTTATTCCCAAGACCTCGGAGCTCCCTCCTGCCCCTGCCCCCCAGAAGTCATCCGCTCCCCACGACCATGAAGCTCAAAAGCCTCGGGTCATCAAGATCGGTGTCATCGGCGCTGGAGCAGCTGGCTTGTTCACGGGTCTTGTCTTGGACTACCTCAACAGCGAACTGAAGAAAGGTTCAATCCCTCTCTCTTTCGACTATGAAATCCATGAGGCGGCTGGATCAGATCGAGTTGGAGGTCGCTTGTTCACTTACAATTTTGGTGGCCAACGTGATACTCATGATTACTATGATGTTGGTGCGATGCGATTTCCTGACAACCCGGTCATGAAGCGGTAAGTCAGTCCCTTGTGCTACATGTCACTTGATAGCTCATACTGCCCAGCACATTTGAGCTCTTTGGCAGGCTTGGCATGGAAAAGACGGACTTGAAGACAAACCCCAACGCACCGGATGGTTCTCTCATCCCATATTATATGTCACCTAACGCGCCCAATACTAACCCCTGGTGCTACAACGACATCAACGTTTGGGGCGCTTCTTACCAGAGTGTTCAGACATCTGCTGGCACTGTTGACCCGTTTCAAGTTGATACCGATAACAGTATTGACCATAGGTAAGTTCCCTTATAAATGATGAAGGATTAGGAATCAATTCTGAATATTTATCAGGCTTCTCAAAGTTGGACCAGATGAGGTTGTAAAGGCCAATATTGAGCCACTTCGTCAGGCCCTAAAAGAAGATGCCGAGAAGACTCCTCCTGGTGACAAAGGCTGGAAGATGTTGATGGAATATGATACATACAGTACTCGACAATTCTTGGGAACGTGAGTACTTTCTGACGCTGCTGACTTTCCCTCAAAGCTGATTCATCCAGTGCGAACCCGAAGGTGAAACTCCCTAAGGACATCCCTCCACCTCCATATAACTATGAGACCATCGAGTGGCTCGAGACCTTCAACGGGTAAGTTGCCACCACTATGAACCCTATTTGATACTGACATCTTTCAGAGGAACTGACTGGTACGACCAAGCTCACAGTGAGACTGTTCTTGAGTCCCTTGACTTTGAGTTCAGCCCTGAGACCAAGTGGTTCTGTGTGCTCGGTGGCGCCCAACAGCTCGCCAAAAAGATGGAAGAGAGAATTACTAGCAAGCCCACATATCACAACCCAGTCGCTGCTATTCGTGCCATTGGTAAGATGGACGTGAGGCTCGATATTGTGGCTGGTAAGAGATCTGAGTATCGCCATTACGACGCCGTCGTGGCCACTACTACCCTCGGATGTCTTGGCCGCATGGACACTCGCCAAGCTGGCCTGAGATATCCGGTCAAGCAAGCCATTCGCTCTTTAGGCTATGGTCAGTCCTGCAAAGTGGCCATCAAGTTTAGCCACGCATGGTGGATCCACGATCTCAAGGACTTCAACATTCGCGAGGCAGGTCTAGGCCACTCCGACCTCGCCCTGCGAACTTGTGTATATCCTTCTTACAACATCTATGACGCCAAGACCAAGACAGCTGTTCTTCTGTGTTCTTACACCTGGCAGCAGGACTCTGATCGTCTTGGATGTCTCATGTCGACAAACAAAGACCACGGGCAGAAGGTCGCCGATGAACAAGCCCTGAAAGAGCTTCTGCTCCGTGATCTGGCTATCTTGCATAGAAACAAACAGATGAGTGAAAAGGATCTATACACTCTCATCAGTAAGAGCTATGTTGATCATCATGCCTACAGTTGGACTGAGGATCCCAACACTGCTGGAGCTTTCGCGTTCTTCAGACCCCAGCAGTTCAGCTCCATGTGGAACAGAGTGATCCAGCCATCGGGTGATGTCATCATTGCCGGTGAAGCCTCAAGCCCCCACCATGCCTGGGTCGTTGGCGCCCTTGAGAGTGTCGTCCATGGACTTCACTCTTGGATGGGTACCAATATCACTCTGGTTCCCGAGCTGAAGCATGCCAGAGACATTCTGGAGAAGGATGAGCCCGGAAACCCCTTCGTCGGTCTCCCTCCATATATGGATGTGAACATCTCCAACTGGCACGCTGTTATGGGTGTCGTCAACCGAGACAAGCATCTAGAGAAGATCGGAGGGTCTGATAACGGCAATTTGCTGTCTACTTTGCTCTCACACTTCGATGTTGAGGCTTTTAAGAAGGATATTCCTGCTCGATAACTGGTTTCGACTGGTTACCGGTTGTTCTGTTGGGGGCCCATAAGTGTATTCAGATTGAGTCATGGCTCATGAGATCAGTATGATGGTTCTACCGTCCGTTCTTTAGCTTTTACAACATTTTCATGATATCCACTCTCTTGTTTCATTGCTGCCGTCCATGATGAGTTGCAGCTTCCATTTTATCGCAACTTTCTCAAGTCCGCTCAGTAAACTTGGCTGATGCTAGGATGCATCATGACCGATTCTGAGCTCACTGTTTCATTGTCTGCGGAAACCCTGAACGAGTTTCTTGACTTACTCAGTGTTTGCTGTCATTGCAATATCTTGTCAGCAATATATTTATCCCCGATCTTTAAACTTGACTTACGCGTCCAAAAGACGCAATGCGTTACTTGCAGTTCAGACTTATGGCTGAGAGCTTAAACCAGCAGAGAGCTTAAACCAGCAGAGAGAACTTAGTGATTCCCTGAATGTAAGCATTGAAGATAAGTGATTATCACTCTTGGTACCGTAGTATTTGCATTCGGTATATGCATAGAACTTTCAATCGGAGTTTTCTTTTGTCCAGACTGATGCAGCCCTCGTTCTCGAGCCTCACACTAAAAAGCCGCCAAGTATATCGGGTCAGCATTATTGCCGTTTCTCGATCCTGTCCAGGAGAAAGGATGAGCTCGACCAATTTGGCGGATCGTAGATTCCTCAACACTGACCCGATGAATATTTTCTTTCCACAAATATTTTCTTGCTAGTCATTCTCGGGCGCGATCAAACGCGCCGTCAATAATTCATTTCCCTTAACCGCAAATCGGGTACCCAGAACATCAATTACGCGATGCAGGCCCATCTCGACAGCAGTAGGCCAGGTTATGAACCTCCCCGACAGTAGGAGTCTTGGCTATCACGAATTTGGCGATCCTACAGGAACTCCAGTGCTTTAAATCCATGGAACACCAGATTCGGGAGTCACACTCTCTGGATTTGAACACCCTCTCGCGAAACAGCTGGGCGTCCGCTAGATTGCCCCAGATCGTCCAGGTATCGGGAATTCCACATTTCATTCGCACCGAAGAGTCTTGGACTATCCAGCCGATCTGAGAGCTTTGATTCAGCATCTCGAACTTCCCTACTATCGCATCATTGAAACGAGTGGAGGTACTGGCTACACTCTCATGTGCACAAGCATTGCCTAGAGAGGAGTTATTGGCGGTTGGCATCTGTGCTGGCATCGGGCCTTGGGAAGCTGGTCAGGCCGGTCAAAGTGAACAAATCCAGAAACTCATGATGGTTTGGAAAGACCAGAACGAAGAGTTCGTAAAGTACATGGAAAGCATCTTTCTCGCTGCGGCACAGGATCCCGACCCGGCCAAAATGGAAGCAGTCTGGAGAGATCAAGGGTTTTGGAGAGGAAGATCGAGAAGTTCTGGAGAAACCAAGCGCTTTCCAGTCCGCTGTCAGGGTTTTCAGACAAGTTTATGCCCAAGGAGGGGCAGGTCATGGCCTCGAGATGAAGCTCAACACTGAACCTTGGGGTTTCAACCTGGAGGACATCGAGTACGAGAGTATAGACTGTGGTACGGGTCTGCAGACGAGAATACTTCACCAGAAATAGGACGATACATGGCAGAGAGGCTACCAAAGGCGGTCTACAAGGAGTATTCCGGGAGACGCACTACACTATATGGAGGGAAGACCTGTTGACGGAATTTCTCAAAGACCTGATACGCTGAAAGAATGAATCTTTCTGGTAGCGATGTGTCATAGCGATCAGGGTTTCTGGTAGATGCAAGTTTTCAAAAGAAGCGAAATCATGACAAACAAGGCACCAGTTTGTTATGCAAATACCTGTGGCCTGTTTCTAAGGCTTGTAGTGTTCACAAACCAACCATCAATGCCAAGCCAAGCAAAGTTGACTGTAGTTGTGGCCTGCCCTTTTCCCGGATTAGGACATGATAAGATAAGGATGGAAATGGCGTACTTCGTACCGCAAGACCAACCCATTGCGCTACCTTAGAGATGCATTTTACATTCAGTAACAGAAACAAATCATCGGGAAACGTGTACCGCCTAGTTAATGATAAAGCTCCCTGAGTAGTATCAGATAGCAGATTTGCTGATTAGCTTGGTATGAGTGAGTGGCAGATGCGTTTGGCGAGTTTGGAGCCCGATTCTAAGCACGCCATATCCCATTCTTATTTTCGACGCTGAGCGAGCGAACAAACTAAAATAGCTCACCCAAATCAAAGCTTTGGAGACGCGACGCGCGCGCGATAAGAGATCGCCTACGTATCATTTGCACTCCCCAATTTCTCTCCGCATTGTTATCAACGTACGGAGTACACGCTCCAACATTCACCTCTTGCACTGTGCCATGGTCAAACCAACATCAACGTAGCACATCATTTCAAAAGATAGTCGTTGCCTGGCGCATCAGATTGCCCTTCATGTTTCTTGACTGGAGGCAGAAGCGAGCAAGCAGGCGCATGCAAACTCCGTTCGGCACAAGCTGAGTTGTCCTTTTATCCTGCAGTAAAGCCTCAGACTTGTGCAGTGTTCTAAGTGCTTATGCAGTGGCTACCTTGCATTAGCATGCATAACTCTGGACACGATTATGCAATCTTCACAAACCGACGCAGTGCACAGTCAGTCATCCAATAAGAGCCACGCCCGGTTAGCTCAATCGGTAGAGCGTGAGACTCTTATGAGTACGCGATCTCAAGGTTGCAGGTTCGACCCCCGCATCGGGCTGTTCCTATAAATATTCGATTGCGAGCGTTTGCGAGGCTTTCTTTTTTTGCTCATTCTTCATCATAATGCGATTTGCTTGCATTTATGTGACTTGTTTAAAACTCATTCATGCTGTCTTTTTGCGTTGTCAACCTCTTGTCCTTATATTAAAGGACCTGTCCTGCTGTTTGCCTACTACTTAGAGAAGGTGCTAGACACTTTACTCAGATGTCACAATGCGCTTCGTTGATTTTTGCATTCAGAGCCAGAAAGCTCCCGTGTTTGCCATGGAGTTAATGAGGTCGGTTCAGCACAACTTACCTAGTAAACGAAGACAAATAAAAGAACATCATCAGATATCAGTTTGCACATAAAGTGGCGTTCATGTTGAACATTATAATACTATATAATGCCTAGAACGGGACTTCTTCTTCCCATCATTATCTGTCAACATTCTGAGTTCGACACTCAACCCTCCTCCACCAATCGCACTACAACTTCATCATAATGGCGACTCTGCATGCCCTCAAGAAAGCCCTCAAAAAGGTTGGCGATGAGGCGCCCCGGAAACCATTGAACGATAAAGAGTACGACGATGGGCTCAGCCTCTTTGCCGAGGCCTCTGACGAGCAGATGCACCAGGAAAAGGTCATGATTCCTCAACTGTCTGAACTGATAACCTCCCTCTCAACACGAGATGAGATCTCAGTCTTGGAGGTTGGCCCAGGCCCAGAAAGTGTTCTAGGGCACCTACCGGCCACACTGAGGAAGAGTATCACGAAATACGTCGCACTAGAGCCCTCTTTTCAATACACTCAAAGTCTCCAAAGATGGCTATGGCCTAGGGAGAACGAGAGACCACTCCCCTCCTTGAACTATTCGCTTGTTCGCCCAACTCCTTTTATAAAAGGGAGCTGCCCGGGCGAGAAGTACGACGTCATCATCTTCTGCCATGGCTTGTATGGATTGAAAAATAAAAAGGAGATCATCAGGCATACTATAGAGATGCTGCCTGAAGACCCGCTTGACGGTATGGTCATTATCTTTCACCGCGCTGGCTCTCTCATTTTCGACAACCTGGTCTGTCACCGTTCGCTGTCCTTCCCCAATCGCATTGTAGCTATCAAAGACGATGATGAAGCCATCGATAGTTTCACTCGCTTCATTGTCGGATACCGTTTGACAACCGGAGTATTCTATGAGACCCGTCAGGCTCAGTGGCGGACGATCTGCCGTGAACTGGCGGGCCATGACGACGATTACCCAGGCCATCTCATATTCAGCTCACCTGAAATCATGATAGCAATGACTCGACATGCCAACCAGCTACCTGACTTGACCGCCCGCGTACCATCAGTACCCAGGCCGTACAAAGTCAAAAATCGACAGGCGCTACACAACAGACCTGCCGCTATTGTCAGACCATTGGACATCAGCCAGATTCAGTCGTGTGTTCGATGGGCACTGAACAACGGAACCAGCTTGGCGATCCTGGGTGGTGGCCACAGCGATCATTGCCTTTGGCCTGGTGTAGTTTCCGTTGACATGAGTGCATTCGACAAAGTCCACGTCGTCAATCCACCCCAAGATGTAGACACGGAATGTTGGGTTGTCGCCGAAGCTGGGTGTAAGACGGGGGACATCATCCGTGAGACCATGGCTGTGGGTGTCACAGTGCCTTTGGGCTCCCGACCGAGTGTTGGTGCAGGTCTTTGGCTCCAAGGCGGCATTGGACATCTGGCCAGACACTGTGGCCTCGCCTGCGACGCTATCGTCGGTGCTGTCATGGTTGATGTGATTAGCGGTCAAGTTTTCTGCATCGGTTACGTTCCTGAACAACATCGACCTCCGAATGCCGTTCGTCACGAACGGGACGAGGGACTATTGTGGGCCTTGAAGGGAGCCGGAACGAACTTCGGTATTGTCATCAGCGTTACTTTCAAGACTTACACAGCCCAGGTGTTCTCAGTGCGTAATTACGGTCAGCCAAACGGTCATGACGCTGAGAAGACACTGACAACTAAGAGTCGTGAGGTATCCAGCCTGTATCCTCACAATATCTCTTCAGACTTTTACCTGTACTGCGAAGGTGGACGGATACGTTGTGGAATGACCACTTTCTTATGTTCCTTGGAGGGTGACATTTCTACGGCACCACCTCCGAAGACAATTGATGCTGTTGAGCTTTTCGACAAGGAGATGTACGTATCCAAGATGCATGCAGGACATGGGGGTAGCAAGACTTCTGCCTTCAAACGATGCGTTTTTCTGAAGGACATAGCCAACCCAGATATCATGAAGGTCTTGATAAGGGCCTCGAGGGATGGCCCTACGCCCTACTGTTATTTAAACCTTGTGCATGGTGGTAAAGCCGTGAGACATGTTGCATCTGAAGAGACTGCTTTTGGTTGCAGAGACTGGGATTTTGCTTGCATCGTCACTGGCATTTGGCCCAGAGAATATGATGGAACACACACTGCTGACGCTGTTGTTCGCTGGGTCTACCGGGTTGTGAACGAGCTCCTGCCAATGAGCAAAGGGGTCTACGGTGCAGATCTTGGCCCTGATCCTCGAGATAGTATCTTGGCCACCAAAGCTTTCGGCCCCAATCGCCGAAGGCTGGTTAAACTCAAGAAAGCATTTGACCCTAAGAACATCCTCGCGTATACTTGCCCTCTGACGCTTATCGGTCTGCCACAGAAGCTCGTCATTCTTGTCACCGGTGAGCACGGTGCTGGTAAGGACTATTGTGCTGGTGTCTGGTCTGTCGTCTTCAAGGCACATGGATATAGTAGTCGGGTGGTCAGCATCAGCGAGGTAACCAAGAGAAAATACGCAGCAGCAAAAGGTGCTGATCCTGTCCGTCTTCTCAATGATCGGCCCTACAAAGAACAGCACCAGAAGTCTCTTAATGATTTCTACAAGAGCCAACTGGGGGCAGGTCATTTTGCGGCAGAGAACCATTTTCTCGAAGTGCTGGAAGAAGATGGCTCGGATGTGCTGTTCATCACTGGCATGACGGAAACGGCCCCGCGTGCAGCGCTATCGCACCTTGTTCAGGATGCCAGGCTGATCGACGTTCGGGTTCAGGCGAGCAAGGCCACGCGAAACTTGCGAAGATGGGGAGACGAAAACAAGTGTAAAACACCAGACAGCGAAGAATACATGTCTGCAGAAGACATCTACTTACCAAACTTCACCTTTGAGAACGAAGCGAATGGAGAGGAAGCGGTGATGTGGTTTGCCAACCAGCGTCTTATTCCCTTCATGAGCATGAAGCTTCAGAACCTGGCTGGCATGGTGCCAACAGTACTGAACTTTCCACGCAAAGGCATCGACTTTCGCTACGTGCTGAATATGGCCCAACAGAACGGAGGACTCGCGCTGTGCACTTCGCTCCTGAAGAGTCACTTCTTAGGTGACTGGGACAAGGTGGATGTTGTAGTAACCAGCGAAGCCAGTGGGTATGTCTTTGCCTCGCCTCTAGCACTGGAAACAGCTATACGTCTGGTTCCCATCGTAAAAGGCAATAAATTCCCACCGCCTACGGTGTCTGTTCAGAGATGCTTGTCGCACATCTCATCTCACATAGTCGGCGCGACGGATAAGGGTATTTTTGAGATGAACGCCAACACAATTGACAAAGGCAGTAAAGTGGTTGTTGTTGACGATGTTCTCGCAACTGGAGAAACGCTCGTGGCGGTGCTCGAGTTGCTGGTCAAGGTTGGCGTACGACCAGAGGATATTAGCGTCATGGTTGTGGCGGAGTTTCCTTTTCATCGTGGACGACAGAGGCTATTGGAGAGTGCGTTTGGAAGAGTGGCTGTTCAGAGCCTCTTGGTATTTGATAGGCAGTAGGAGTGAAGGTGTGAGGTATCTAAATTGACGGTTAGATGAGTGGACGGATCTTAGGACTGGTGCATTTCCAACACAGGAGATAGCACTGAATAGATATCAATTCACTTTAGACTGAAGTACGTCCGTTCTTTCACAACCAAGTAACAGATTTGGAACAAATTTAGTCCGATCAGTCGAAGCGATTTATGGCACTCCTTTTGTCAAGACCAGAGAGATAGAACAAGATTATGCCCAGTAAGTTGAAAAGCAGGAGCCTGATTGAGAAAACTTAGCATCTTTGCAACAGTGAATAAAGAGACGTGAGGCCGAAATATTGAGTTGTAAGCTGCTTGGGACACGGATGTCGGCATCTGCGCAAATCGGAGCGTGCCGTTTTCGTGTAAGTCTTTGAGAACCTGATACAGTTGCACGACTATAGCCACAGAACATATTCCAGAAGCCCATGAATTGAGGGCAGGATACCACAGAGATGTGCAACGCAATCGAGAAACTGGTCACCCACGTGCTGGAGAATCCTCAACCGTTGGAGAGCCTCGGCTTTCGACGCATTCGGACGGCTTCCGTAGCTCAGTTGGTTAGAGCGTCGTACTAATACTTCATTCCGAGTATCCGGTAATGCGAAGGTCTCAGGTTCAAGCCCTGGCGGGAGCAATCCCATCGCCTTCCGAATGTTATTTTTGCCATCTCTGTAACTATCGTGATATGCTTTTGCCGGCGGATTAGAGGTGGCGTTGGTGTTAAGGCTGCGGCGGCTATTTTCGCTTGTCCCTGCCAGCACTTCAGGCGCCGAGGAAATAGATGTCTATGATAGATAAGATAAAGAAGTGGGCCTTGATAGCAGCAATCTGATTAGCGGTAGCAAACTTCAGTGAGGAAAGACTTAGACGAATATCTTTATTTAGACCAGTTTAGACTACATTTTTAATAAATTTAGGATGGGAATTGATGACTGTATAATGGGAATTACTCAGAAGTGTGTTTCCCATTAGAATATAATGATCAATTGGGTATCTAGCTATATAGAAAACGTAAATAACAGTCTACAGTTCAAACACTTCCTCCTGTACAAAGAAAAGTCCTTCTCTATCGGAAACACCACATGCAGCCGCTCTACCTTGTTCAATGAGTTGCCTTGGTCCGCATAAGTTCACGGCTGCATCCATGCCAAGATTGTTAGACTTGAGTTGCCTGAACCACTGCTTTAGATCTGGTCGTCCCGAATGAATAGACCAAGGGTGCGGCGAGCTCATGATCTGCATTTCATGAGATGGGTCGTTCATTTGAGCATCATGATGCCCTCCACCAGTTAAAAATATCGCTATTTCAAGAGTTGTTGTCGAATCTGGCTTTGCACATGCATTGGCAAGTTCAGCAAGTTCATCTGCGAACCACTGGATATGCTGGGCATATCTGACGACCCAAAGAAGATGAACGTGAGACGCGGAATGACTACCTACATCAATACCCGTTTGTCTGATGATATGAGACGCAATGCTGATACCTGGCGTAATTCCAATGCCACCGGCGACGAGGACGGTGACTGGTAGCAAGCCCCAGGACAGTGACTCAACACCGTATGGGCCATCAAGACGCATCTTGAGCGGATGAGCCATCATGCTGTTCGAGTCCAAGGAATCGCATCCGTGCGAATTTACATCACCGTTGCAGTCATCGTACTGTACAGCCTTGGTGAAGCCCCCAAGACCTCGGACGGCGATTGTCGCAGTCTTCTCAGGATCATTCGGTGCACTGGCGACAGTGAATGGATGCCAGTTCACAAAGGACACCCTTGGGATTTGGAGCCAGACAACCTGTCCGGGAGTACGAGTCCTCAGACCCTTGACCTTGAACTTTGTAACGTTTCCTTCGAATGCCTCGACACTCTGCACTTGGATGGTTCGAAAGTTGTACGTAAATCGGATTCCTCGATCAATGCCCCAGAGCAAAAGTCCCGGAAGCATAAATTCCGGCCCATGTGACGCATGGATCAAAGCCCCAACGACGAAAACAAAGAACAGAGCGTGCGTGTAGTAGAAGACTTCGAAGAAGCGGCGTCGCACAATCGGTAGGGCTGTAAGAAGCAGTAAGGCTAGAGAGATCCAGGCCATCAAGCCTACCTGGATCCGATGATTTCCAAAGCTGGTGGTGACCTGTTTTGTCTCGATGTAATGCTGGATATTGAACGATACATGGGCTGTTGCATGAGCAACTGTTGCAAGGCCGATCCAGCGATGGTACTGGAGAAGGACTGGACTGGGAATACGAAGAAGTGATGCGAATAGATTGTTACGGGATGCCATCAGCAGTGCGAGACCAGCATTGGCAATTGCTAACCAGCCGTACAGAGTATAATCGGCCGTAAACTCGTTGGATTGTACGCTGAAGATCAAGTTCAGTGCGAGAAAAGCAGTGAAGCGAGCAGCATCGGTGACGTGCCAGTCGAAGTACGGGAGAGGAAGCGGGAAGCTGTGTAGTTTGTGAAGCCAGACAGTAATCCTCCAGTGCAAGACATTCCGATCTTGACGTCGATCTGGGTGAATTAGCGAAGCTTAAACGTGGATAAATGAAGCTCCTACACTTGTTGTATCTTTGGAAGGCGTAGATACTGAAAGGAATAAGTGATTCTAAGAATATTAAGCCAATAACGCTGCTAAAGTAAACTCTGGCAGCAGTATAGCGATCGATAATCACGGGATCAGTCATTTTCGGATGGTAAGGAGGATCAAAAAGTGTAAGTCGATGTGAATGATCGGTGGTTCAATACTGCACATGAAAATGGAGAACACAAACACTAAATACTTGACGGACAAGCCTACACTGTCAAAAGCATGGCAGTGCAAAGGTGCTATTGCAGATGATGATTGATCAAACTTACCATTCGGACCTTGTGGCTGACTAGATTCCAAAGAAATAAATGCTAGGCCTGGGGCTGAGGAGATTCATGTTTTAGCACGGTAAATCAGAAACATTGTTGATTGATCAAATGTTCTGGTGCTATCCCTGACGTGGCGTCGAGGCTATGCTTCGAGGTGCGGGCGCTGGCTGCGTTGACCATCATCGCTAATCAGAATTTCCTCTTTGGGCAATGCGGATGGAAACAAGCTTAATTTTACGGTAAAATTAGGCAAAGACCTGCTGTGAAACATTTAGCCTCAAACGCTGAGGCGGATAATTGTTTCTGGGGCTTATTTGTTCTATCATCTGAATTGCCTCTTATAGAATCGAGGTGAAGTGGTACGGCAGTATAAGAACATTGAGACAGACAATGAAACCAGCTTCATCAGCAATCAACTCGCATTACAATCTACTTCCGTCTACTGCGACATTTCTGCAAAGCCAACATTTACCTCAACTTCATTACCTCTCTTTTTTCACAATGGCTTTCAAGCTCGCCGCTCTTCTCTTTGCCTCCGCTGCCATGGCCGCCAAGATGGGCGACTCTGGTACCCTGTCTTCACTGGACGCTGGACTCGGCGGTACAGTTGAGGTCGTCAGCGACACTGAACTCAAGATCACCGACTACGAACTCAAAGACGCATCCGCACCTGCTCTCTACTGGTGGGGATCCAAGACTGAAGATCTCTCATCCGGCTTCCGTATCAACAAAGAGCGCATCAGCGACACCTCTTCGAAGATGGACATCATGGTCAAACTTGATGCTGGCCATACTGCAAAAGACTTCTCTTACGTTGGTCTGTGGTGTGAGAAGTTTGACGCCAACTTTGGACAGGCAAGATTGACATCTGATGGCGGCTCTATGAATTCGACTGACGAGATGGATACAAAGAAAGATGACATGAAGAAGGATGAGATGAATGGCGCGTCGGGTTGTCCCACTGGTCAACCTGCCATGGTTTTGGCTATCCTGAGTCTGCTTGCTTTCTCTGCCTACTTTGCTTGATGACGTGTTGGGGGTTGTGAATTGGTGATGGGAACGGGTACATAACAGATAGCATGTAATTATTTCACTTCGGTATCAAATCTATCAATGCTTCTTTTCTTCAATTATGCAAATGGCGCTCTGATAGCTGAAGACTTATGCGAATGCCGTTTCTCTGTATTAATTGTGATGTTTGTGCTCGTCAACAGAAGCGCTAGGCCCCTCTAGCCTCCCAGCGGGTAAAGCTACTACAGTACAGGTGCGAGATGTGCTGTGGATCATAGTCAACAGCGGGTAGCCAGCTGGTAGTCGGCTGCATGCCGCTGTGTTTGAAGTCAATTTCTGTTTCAACCAGAATGCAGCTGTTGGTCTCAAACCCATCATGATCCCCGGAATGTTTCCCAAATACGATTTTTCGTTCGGACCTTTGATCCTTCAGGCTATGAAGCTCCCTTGTGCCGTTGAGCAGCTTACTCAATTAGGCAATCCTGATTATGAGACTCGAAACAAGCAGGCAGAACAAGCCTCACTGCAGTGTAAGCGCTAAGATTTTCAGCCCTGCGGGAGCCAAGTCAACAGCCTTGCTGCATTCAGTAATTCTGATTATCTGGGGGACAAAGCTTCAATTAAACATTGGCGAAAATGAGTTCTTATTCGGTTTGACCCCAGACTGTGATCGGCATTTGGCAACTTCATTTTGATTATCTCAAAGAGCTGATGGAAATGGTGTCGCTCCGCCTCGGGACAGGGCTATGTAAGCTTTGATGCATTTCTTCAAGGAAATATGATGAGGGCATCAATGTTGGGGTCCAAAGCAATGGTGTATATAAGCGATTGACCTTGGCACCTGTTTGTTCAATCCATCAAACAACACCACTCTCGTGCTTTAACACAATTCGATTAATCCATATTCTTTCCAACATCTATCTCTAATACGAACAACATGGACGCTGCCCACCAAACAGCGACATACGACATGACTTCCAACATGACAAGCTTCGAACCAACATCCAATATGGCAGCCTTCGACGCGGCGTCACATACAGAAAACATGGACGGTCGACACACACCTGACGATGAACACGAGCCTTGCATCAGGGCTAATGCAGGATCTGGAGGACATAACCTGTCACCGACTGATCCTGATAGCCCCATGAGTTGGTCAATTCTCAAGAAGATCTACGTGTCGGTTTGTGCATTCTTGTTTGTGTTTGTCATGTAAGTTATCCACGCCATGAAATGACGAAAGATACTAACTTAAGGAGCATGTATGGAACAACCACTTACACAGCAGCCATCGGTGCCATCCCAGAGGCTTTTGGTGTCTCACAGCGTGTCGCTGTTCTCGGTTTCACCATGCCATTCTTTGGCGTCTTTTTCGCACCTATCTACACTCCGCATCTCTCTGAGCGATACGGCCGACGACCTATTTACTTCACGAGCTTCCCGCTTTTCTGCCTCTGTGTGATCGTGATCGGTCTCGCGACAAACACATCGACACTGTTGGCTTTTCGCTTCCTGGCCGGACTTTTTGGTGGTCCTTGCGTTGTCTTGATCGAAGGCACATTCGCTGATGTCTGGTCTGCCAATAAGACCGTGACATATTACTCCTTCTTGACTCTTGCCTCTTATCTAGGGGCCGCCGCCGGTATGTTCTGAGCGTTTTCTTGAATGTAGAAAAAGAACTGACTGTTGTGACTGTAGGCCCTATTATCGGCGGTTTTGTCTTCGCAGCCAAAGGGCCCGCCTGGCTCTCATGGGTTACTCTCATCTTCGCCACCGCAGCCCTTGCATTTGGCTCCTTCATGCCTGAAACATACGGTCGAGAGATTCTACGAACCCGCATTCGCTACAACAAGAGCGGTATCAGACTTCCATGCGCTCAAAGCGGTGTGACACTTTCTGAGATGACCCGTATCACCGTTGTTACACCAGTCAAAATGCTCTTTGCAGAACCCCTCGTCATCTTGATCTCTCTCTACCTTGGCCTCAATTTTGCAGTTGTATTCCAGTGGTTCATTTCTGTACCAGCTGCATTGGGCGCCACTTATGGATTCGGAGTCAGGCAATCTGGTCTGGCATTCGTCTCCGCTATCGTTGGAGTGATACTAGCACTTCTTACCTCCTCCTTGATCGAGGCTCTACTCTCTAGTCGAGCTAAGCGAAGCATGGAAGATATTGAGAAGCGCCTTGTTCCAGCCATGTTCGGAGCATTCTTGGTGGCTGGTTCTCTGTTCTGGGTTGCCTTCACCGCGACTCCGAGCATACATTACCTGGCTCCAATTTCTGGTACTGCAGTATATGTCTGGGGGAATGCTATGGTCCTCATCTCGTTCATTTCTTATCTGTTCGATGCGTATCCGCCAGCTGGAACTCTATCCGCACTCACCACGGCGGCATGCTTTCGATTGGCCTGCGCAGGCATTGTACCAGTTTTCATCCTCGACATGCTTACCAACCTGGGCGGAGCCTGGACCTTCAGCCTCTTTGGCATTATCTCTGGTGTCATGACATCATTTCCTTTTGCTCTTTATTGGTTTGGAGCCCATTGGCGTAGCAAGAGTAGATACGGTACTCGCTGGACCGCCATTCCCGAGGTGCACACGATGTAATAGATACAACTGATTTTCGGGCTTGAGATCGGCTTTTGGTACCGTGTAGGGTGGTTATGATATCGTGTTTCTGCTATGTCAAGCGCTGGACTTGGAGATAGACTTAAATCTTAGAAGGGAGTTTTGTCATTGGACGTTTAAGTTCCGCGATCTGTAAATGCACGGTGATACTGTCTATTCGCCAATTGACCCTAGAATCTCGGCATTGCCTACCATTGCTAGTTTCCATATATCTCGCCCCATTGGATGCCAATCATAAGAAGACAACCTTTTTACCCTATCACTGGCTATGAAAGGATTCATCTAATCTGAAGGATTTGAAATGCCACCTTCCTTGAATGACAGGCCTTCTCGCTTAGACTGCCGAGATAACCGTGGTGGGCACTTTAAATGGCACCATAGCGTTTGAAGCTATACGCTTCTGAGGGTAGAGCAATCCTTCGCCCACCGAGCAACCTCTTCAGCACTTAACCGAAAGCTTAACTGAATGAAGCATACAGGTGAGCGTATTTGAAATGCCGCGTTGGGCAATGGCGAGGTATCATGACAGCTCCTGTAGGAACACATGCATCGGCTTTAGCAGACTCCGCCATTTCCGACAGTCTCAATGTGACATTATTCGGCCCATTTTACTTGTAAGTCGCACCAGACATCAGAAGATGCCAACAAGAAGCAATTGGCCATAAGTAGGCGATGTACAAGACCAGTATGTAGCTTTGTATCGACATTTCAAACCTGCGTTCCAACTTGCTCTCCTCGTGTTCATAATGAAGGGACTAGCCAGGTTGTTGGCCATCTCTAGCACTCTCGCTAGAGCTGCTAATGCCAAAGCAGTATTTGCTCATTACATGGTCAGTTCTTCTTACACTCATCTTCTTGTTGTGCCGTATTACTAAGGATTATGCCTTGTATTAGGTCGGAACTGTAACCCAGGAGCACGCGCATAAAGACATCGACAATGCCAAGTCTATGGGCCTAGACGGCTTCGCCTTGAACATTGGTGACGCTACTCGCGACTATGTCTCCCAAGCTCTCAGCTACCTTTTCCCATATGCCGAGTCTGTCGGTTTCAAGCTGTACATCTCCATGGATGTCTACGCCTCTGGTGATGCCTGCTATCATGGTGGGAAGTCGGTATGTGAAACGAACTTTCTGCATCACCTTCGAGATTAATTAACAGCCCACAGTGCCATGGCCCATCTGACTACCAGTGGGTTTGGGACTCGTATAAAGGAAGTTCAGCGTACTATCAGATCAAAGGCCGTCCTCTCATCAGCACATTCTCTTCTGGTGGTTTCCACAACGATACATGGATCAACTGGAAGAAAGGACTCGCAAATGACATGTTCTTCATGCCCGACTTTGACGAAACTGACGGATACTATGATTCAGCTGATGGGTGGTGGTCATACTGGGGCCCCATTGTCGACGGCATCTTCAGTTGGGAGTCTGCCTGGCCAGAACGCAAAGGCTTCGGCGGCAAGTATGCAGGAGACGTATCGATCGATGTTCCTGTTCTTGCTGGTGCTCAAAAACACGACAAGCTGTACATGATGGGTCTTAGTCCACTGCAGTACAAGAATGCTTATGGAGCGCATGTTTATCGACAAGGAGACCTGAACCTACCGAAGCGAATGGTCAACATCCTCAACATGGATCCCCAGCCCGACTATGTTCAGTTTCAGACCTGGAACGATGGCCCCGAAGCGCATTACATCGGAAACCTCTGGACTGAGCAAAATAATGACACCCAACCGTACTTCTATGCCAACCAGGAGACTTGGGATCATACAGGCTGGCAACCTCTTGTCTCGTCTTTCGTCAACGCTTACAAGACTGGCCAGTCAGCCTCCCAGATGACACCAATGAACGGGGATGTTCTGGTCGGTGCTGCGTGGTATCGAACTGAGCTTTCGGATGTGAAATGTCCGTATGAGGGCAACGATGCCTACTACAACAAACCCGACGGATGGGATGATGATGTCAACTATCTCTACTATGCTATCATCCTCAATCCGTCATACGGAACCGGGTACAAGGTAACCGTTTCTGGAACCACCGAGCACACAGCCCCTCTGAATCCTGGTATGAACTACGGTTATGGCGCTGGAGAGGTTCAAACCGGCGCTCAACGGATCACAGTCAAGGACCCCAGTGGCAATGTCATTTATTCAGCGACCGGTGGAATGTGTGTTAGCGATGGCTGTCCCAACTATATCTACAATGGAAACTACCAGGTTCTGCCGTTCAAGAAGGGTAACGCCGATCCCGTTTGCACTCAATGGCCTGGTATGGATCACAGCGCTTGCGACTACGGCACTTGTCATGCCAGTGGTGACGGCGGTAACAACGCAGCGGGCGATGACTTCACTCATGTTACCTGTACTAACCCTGGAGTTACTGATGCTTCCAAAGATGCAAAGTTTCGTTGGGACTCTGTGTATGCGGACCAGGCATGGAATTGGGGTATTGATCAGTGGAATGCTAATCCGTTCCCTGGCGGCTTAAACTTTACAGAGCAGGTTTGTAGTGTCCATCATGATCCAATCAGGATAAATGACTAACACAGTTTGATAGTTCAGCAACCTCTTCCACGGTCCAGAGGGTATTGACTGCGGTACCATCGAGAACGACAACCCCTGCGGCTCTAATGTCGTGCAATGTAACGACGTCACGTATCCGGGAGCCTACTTTGCCATTAACTCCATGGAGTCTATCTACCGCGTATGTACCCTTTGCTAATCTTCAAAGCATAAGAACTTGACCTGATGACTCTACAGGTTCACTTCAACTTTTGGGACGCACTCGATAGGGCTCAGAACGACATCAATGCTCAAGTTGGAGAGCTCTCCAGCACCTTCGCGCCCATCAAGTCAAGCGATTTCTCAGTTAAGCTCCTTCTTGACATTATTGGTCTGGGCTTTTCCCTCTCGGTGTCGCCGATGTGGAATTCAGGTTAGTACTGGTCGATTACATGAGTGACATTGTGCTGGGCTAACCAGATGTAGCTCTGAAAGGTATGCCTTACTTCAAGGCCAATCCCAACACATTGGCTACTGTCAAGGATTGGGTGAACCCGATGGTAACAAACAGCATTACTATTGCGAAAGACACCCTGAAAGAGTAAGTGACTTCATGTGCTCACAGCGCTTCGAGGATACATTGACTAAAGCCTCGCAGTGACAGCGCCCTCAGTGCCGAGAACTCCATCTCGACTAGGCTCAACGGTATGTAGTTCATGTGCGTCTCCTCCTCATGCTTCACTAACAAATCACTCTTCGACAGCCATTGTTACAATTTGGCAAGCTGAGATCGTCTCTATGAACGAGCAGCTTTTCAACGGTTCCAAGGAGAGTACTGATCTACTCTTCACCGCTATTACTGACGGCCAGATGCTCGAAACGAAGCATCAAGATCTTGGTGTCGATGCGATTCAAGCACTTGTCTCAAAGGCGCTCTTCGCGGAACTGGTCCCACTCGCTTGGCAGCTGTCATCTTCCGAGCTTGGCCCAGTGTACGTTGTCACTCTAAAGTATTATGTCCATCTACTAACCAAGCTTCCAGTGTCATCGACTCCGAGCAAGGCTGCGGAGACAAACCCAATGTGAAGCATATGAGCTCCAAGAACTACGATTCATCTGGTGTCTGTGTTGGTTCTAAGATGTACTACTTGATCGGATGTACAGGCGAAGCTCGATCCTGCGACGAGTCCCATGGAAGCTTCAATCCTGGATGTACCGAAAATTTCTTCAGTAGTCTGCCAGGACTCGCTGATCTGACTGGATCAGAAACGGCGTTTGGTGGTTTGACCAAGGAAGATATTGTCAACGGGTAAGTAGAACCCATATCCCAAGCCTTTAGGTTTATGTTGAAACAATCGCTGATGCTTGGTAACAGAGCCGTGAACAGCTTTGTTGGTAATGGGAATGCCAATGGCTGGTCTATGCTTGATCCTTCCAACACAGTTGGCGGTATGGATCTAGTCTCCGAGTACAACGTCACAGCCCCAGGAGTTGTTATGTTGCCAGTCTGCACTGCATCCGAGGCATTTTCGAATTGGTTCTCCTTCACTAATGGAAAATCCAAGTCGGCCAACTACCCATGCAGTTAACCTAGGCAAAGGTATGGTTAAATTCGCCGGGTTATGTATTGTCTTTCTTCATTTCACTCCTCGAGGACTCCGTCTCGAGGCCTTATCTTTATAAGAATCTTTACTTAAAATTTGGCTGTTTACCTGTCTTTTTGATTAGGCATCTTAAGGATAGGAAGTTGAATACATTTTTTTGCTGTGTATTATAATACTTAGAAGCTGTAACTACAGTTTTATCAGAAGCGACTACATATTGATGATAATAATCAAAAATATCTGCATGACGCATGATTGTCAGGTTGAAACACTATATAGCTCATGAGCAAGGGAACTTGTCCAATATTCTTCTTGAGCATGTACTGGAAGACATCCATAAAACGGTATGTATTAAGGTGGCGTCTCTAGCAATAGAGTCTGAGGTGAAAACAATAAACCGTGAAAGGGAACTAGAGCCTCAACGGCTATGCTACTGTGAAAAATGCCATGAAGTGCATAAACCCAGTGACCTCAACACAACCTATGCCCCTCACCTCAATAATCAAGGTAGGTTCAGAAGTATTCCCAAAATGTTGTCACACCCCTATTGCCTGGTGGATCAAAGAAGCGAGGAATGGAATCCTCACCATTTGCGCTGAACAAATACTCCCGTCCTTCTCTTTGGGTTTCCTCGATACCCGACTCTCTTCGATACTGGCAAAGTTGCAAAAGGCGTAGTCGTTGTCTCTCCTTCTCTTCAAGCATGGCTTCCGTTCCAAACGCAGTGTTTCCTTGATTGTCAAGCTCCTCGATTGTAGGGAAGTGGCTAAGGCCCATCCTGAAAACCCTAGTATCATCGAGGAACACCCACGCCCGTTGTCTAAATATTTTGACTTGTATGTAAGATAAGGATGCATGAGTATGAGATAATCTCCGCATCAAGAAAGATCTCGGCGAGTCATCTTGATGATAAAGATAGTCTGTCCGCATTCTGTTGAGGAGAGGCAGGAGATAGTGGCGAGAAATTGGATACTGCAGCCTTGTATAAGGGGAATGTATGGTATAAAACCAACTCCGCATATCTTCGGGTTGTGTCTTGTTTGCAAAGAGTACTGTATTTCTGAGTAGATCGAAGCCGATTTCTGGGAAGTTACAAGCATATCCTACCATTACAGGTAAACATGTTGATGGCAGGTCCATATCCTCCCAGGCTTTAAATGGGCTGAAATAAAGATTGTCTGGGTAAAACAGGCGTATCGGGCTGGCGGGCTTGTCTGGTAAAGCACTGGAAGCATGTCTGGTTGAGCAACGTGTAGAGACAGTATAAAGAGCCCCATATACAGCATCGACATACTCAAGAACGCATTTAATTGCTTCATCCTCGCAGTCGGTAAGTTCATCAATTGCTCTTTTAGAAATAGCCATATATTCGTTGTCTTCCATCAATGATACAGCCTTAGGTCCTTGAACCTTGGAGAACATCTCGTATTTAATAAATGCCCATAGAAGAAAATGGCGTTCTGATGACATCAAGTCATCTAAGGTGATATGTCTTGGACTAAAGCTGTGTTCCTTGTAGTAAAGCCCTCTATTTGGGTTGGTGATCTGAGGAAGACAAAGGTAGGCTTGAGGCGGGTTTGAGGAAGTGGCTTTGCTGATGTAGTCCTCAACAAACATACTTATAGAGGAGAAGAGTTTATAAAGCTTTGCAATGGTATCCTGATCCTTTTCCTCAAAAGGATTGGGTAAAGCCTTTGAGTTCCACTGCCTGATGATGTATTTCATGACGTGATTGTCTGGTCGATTGTCGGACGGACCCAAATACAGCAGCCCCAAGGCGTCTTGTAGAAGGTCTTCGTGCCGATCGCCGGTGAGTAGGTTGGCAACATAATGCCGTCTTATAGTTGTCTTGGATACCTTGTACTGAGAAAACATTGCTGGAGATGCTTGCATGAGTCGAAAGATTGTAGCTGTGGACGAGAACTTGGAGAAAATTCGGATCCTGAGCTCAGGAGGGAGTTTCGAAAAGCAGTCCATTTTTCGGTATGTCTTCAGGTAGGTAAGGAGGGTTTTTCTGGAAGCGGTGATCTTGATGGGGTGAGTAGCAGACCTTTGCCGAGAGAGAAGAGAGGTCTTCTTACAGAGCCTGGAATTATGCTTTACGAGGTTAAATTGGCCTCAAGCTTTTGTGTGAATCTTTAATTTTACCACGGAACCTTGATAATTTGAACCACAAGAAAAGTTGACCTCGTCCGAGTGAACTCTTAATCAAAAGTAGGGATTGGTGCTTATCTTATAGCAAAAGTCTATTTGCTTTCTTATTGGCTTTCTGTGATAGGGTTGAGGGGTCAAAAGAGGCTTCAGCCTCAAGACCACAAAGGGAAAGAACACCAAAAAAAAACACATACAGGCAAAATACTCATTACCCTCACTATTGCCTAGGGTCTTACTTTTAACTGAAAGCTAAATATCCTAATAACTGACTCTAGAGGTATATAAATAAGTGGCTGCTGCTCTTCCGTGAGGACGATCAGGCTAAAAGCACACAAAACACACATAAGGTATCATGCCCCTTATTGGCTTTCAACGAATGAAAATAGCAGCAAGACAAGGTCCGACCTGAAGTAACGTGGGATTCACGAAGTGAGATTCGTTTATATAACTTTATCGGAATGGGAACCATGTTTATACGAGCCACGTACGCTATTAAGGCTCTGTGTGATAATGTAACTTAGGTAGCTTAGAATATTCGACCCCATAGCCTCATGAAGCCGCCAAATTTAACCTTTGAGGATAGATCTTTAACATGTTGACTCGTTCGAGAAAGAAAAGCAGGCCTCTTAATTTGACGAACATGAGAATCTAATACAACTACCTATTTTATTGTATATAGAAACGTTCGCCCAATTTTGAAACCTCCTGTGCTTGAAAGCGGCGACGATTTCGGATCTTGACCAAACTGCGAACACCATATCTCTCATCAGCATTGACCGTCTTAATCCTTTCGCTTCTCGATCTTAGGTAGTCCAAGCCAGATTATGAAAAGCACAGCCAGAATAGCGAGAATAATTGGCTGAAGAACCTGTACTCCTTTGGCTTGCGCAATCGCACCAACAGCAAAGGGCAGTACAGCTGCGCCGCTTCCACCAAACGCAGCAGCGAAACCAATTGCGCTGACGTGAAGATGTCTCGGAAGAAGCATTGTAAGTGCGACAATCACACAAGGGAACATGGGTCCCAAAAAGAAGCCCTGCAATGAAACTGCTACCGCCGAGACGTGGAATTGCGGGACGAGCCAAAAGATGAGCTGTAGCCCCATGGTGATAGGAATGAAGATCATGAGTGACAATTTGACACCAATCTTGGGAATCACCATGCCCAAGACCAGACGTCCGATGGTGATGCCAAGCCAGAAACCGACGGCTGTCATTCCAGCATCGAAAGGGTCGGCATTACGAACACGCAGCATGAATTGCACGACCCAGCCGCCGAGAGCGACTTCGGTACCAACGTAGCCGAGTAGGAAGAACGCGCAGAGCCATACGACGCGAGCATGAGGCTTGACGAAGAGAGCAGCGCGTGTTCCCTCGTTGCGAGTGCTCTCGGTGTGAACAGTCTCGCGATACTTCTGAGCTGTCTTGGGCCAGAAGGAGTATGTGAGAGTTGCGGTCTCTAGAACAGCCATACCCAGCTAAAATAATAATCAGTAATCTCGTATAAGGAGATTGATGTCCAGAACTTACAAGCACATAGTAAAAGTCATACCAGCCAAGGTTCGCCTGGGTGATCATGCTAGTCGCGATAAGAGGGCTAACAGTACCTCCAAGTCCATAACTCGCATGCATAAAACCCAGTAACTCGTTAGACCTCGCCAAATTGCCAATGTACGAATTCCAAGCAGCAAGTCCAATGCCATTACCAAGACCTGCGAGGACATATGCCAAGACGAGAACAGGATAAGGCGGATGCTGCGATAAGATAAGATATGTCAAGGCGTGGGATCCTCCGCACATGAAGGCGATCCATCGCTGACCGATGTTCATGTGAAGATAGTTATTGACCGCTGCTGAGACGATGAATCCGACAAATGGCGAGAGGAAGATGAGTGAAACAACTAGGTAAGAGAGCTCGTAGTAGGTCTCAAGATAAGGGATCAAAGCTCCGTATGCAGCATCGTTGGCGCCTGAGACGAAAAGACTCCAGTAGACAGCGCCGACTCGAAAGGCATTGCCAATGGGTTCGTTCCACTTCTCTACAGCGAGAGTGGCCCTCGGAGGTGCGGCTTCATCACCTGAGCCAGTGAATTCATCAGACTCATGTGCATGGTCGGTATGCGATCCCAGCCGACGCCCCGTCGTGGATAAAACTGGGTTTGGCTGCTTGGGCGTTGCACCGGCTTCGTGAGTGAGACTGAGAGTCTCGAGCTCAAGAGCCTGGGTAGGATAAGACCTTGACGTAGCCATGTTGAATTGAACTGAATCGAATTGGCAACTCAGCTTTTGAAGGTTGTGCAATTGAAAGGTTCAATTAAAGGGCCAAGAAGTTGCCGAGAGGGCGCATAAAAAATCTTTCTTGACTCATCGGCGAGAAATGGCGGGGAATTGCGCTAACTCGCTGGGTGCTTATCGGAGCCAAGATGTGGCGAGCTCGGGATCTACAGCACCGAGGGGAGACTTCTAGTGACAAAAAGGTGCTCTAGTGCTCTATTCAATCGACAATGCCATGCGACAGCATTCAATGTATATGTAAACTCCGTAATAACTCCATCAATACTCCAAATTATAGATCCAGCCTTCTTCATACAGTCCTGTTCGCTACTGGGTACGGAAATTCCAGTGGGAATTTTGGTGCCTCAACCACTGAATGTCCACCATCAAATACTGCCGGGATCATATGTCCTGGGCTCATCAGATTGAGCAACCACATGACTAATAAAATGCAAAGAACCTTGGTTTTGGGCACTGAGAGGCCAGAGAAGCCTGGTATCTTCTGTAGCCAAGCCCAGAAAGAAAGTCCGCCGAGTTTCTCATCTTCTGTGCCTTGATGCATAATCATCTTGACGATGTATCCTGTTGAACCAGCGACCGCGTTACTGATCCATAGGAATATTGGCAGGATGATCACCAAAGTCCTCCATCGGTCTCCCATGAGCGATCCATCGCCAAACAGGCCATCTACAATAAGAACACCGTCGGTATCGGCCGCGAGGAGGATATGGAACTGGAGAATGTAGGTCTCCAAAGAACAACGACCTAGCCAAGCCATAGCTTTGGAATGATAATTGCGAACAGGTCCCGAGATATTCCGTACGGCGATAAAACCCAGTATTGGTACAAGAGACACATACGGATGCCATTTCGCGTATTCTGCCACGCGGAGATCTGAAGTCGCATAGAAGTAATGTATGGTGGCGAAGAAGCCTACCAGAGCAAGCGTTACACGAAGCCCCAGGTGAATAGGTATCTTCAAGTGCCGGTTGGCAACGGCTGTCAGCATACCAACGTAGACAACGAGCATGTCGAGTGTAGCACGGCGATACCATTGCTTGTAACTCCACTGCATCTTGAAGACAGTGTTGAGGATCTCAAAGACCCAACGCGTCAGAGACGTCCCCATGAATAACATGGATACAATGAGACAGGACATGCAGATCTTGGCCAGCATAACCTGCAAATCGCTGTTGTACCTTGGTCTAATCGCCATTGTCGCGTAGACGACGAGGAACCAGAACGACATCAAAGGCGGGAAATGGTAGAACATGTAATCGGTATCCATAAAGTACGCCAGACAGCAGCTGAGTATGTTAAGGCGCAGTAACGTAGTTGCGACGCGATTAAATGAGAAGTCGTTCTTGTTCAAGAAGTAAAGCGTATGCCCGTAGCCGGTCTGGAAGAGATACGCCGCAACGCAGACACGGATGAGGACGTGAATAGAGCCGCCATGAGCACCGGTCCAGTGATAGATAAGGATGAAGAACTGCATCCATCCTTTCCACTCATCGGTCTGATCCCGGGAGAGGAATGGCTGGTCTGTCTCCTGCATGTCTACTGAGAGGTCCTCTGGAACAGGCGACTTGATGCGACGAATCGTAGCCAACATTATTGCGATACAAGGAATGCAAAGCGCGACAAAGCCTTTCATTTGCCAAAGCTTACTACCCTTTGCCATCATCTGTGTGCGATCAGCGTAGTAGCACATCAGAAGTGCCAATACGAGACATCCTGCTTGCATGTTGAGGAGCTTGAAGCGAGGCTGATCGCCACTCCGGTCGGCGAACATATCCAGGACCTCGCACATGATGCAAGCAGCCAGGTACACAATACCAAATGCCACGACGGAAAGTTGCACAAGTGGCTTGACGCCATAGTCAGTGCAGCACGTCCGTGAGTAGGGATATGGCTTCATGCGGTCCAGCTTCGCATTGCATCGCATGTTTAGAAGAATGTTGGCTCGAAGCTCTGCGACGTGAAACTTGACGTGAAAGCCGGTGCGGAGGGGATCGCGCCAGACCTTATCTTGGCCCTCGACAAGGTTTGCAATGGACCAAACGAATGGAATGTTGAACTCATCCTCCTTGTCCAGTAGCCAGTCCTGCATCTCAACGACTTCTTCTGCTCGTCGACCTCTGTCGATAACCATCTTGGTATCATTACCGAGGTATCGCGGCCCAGCGGGCGGTGCGTAGAAGATCTGATTTCCGATACCGTCTCGTGGATCCATCGGCGCGCTGAACCAATCTTCGTGCGGCGTATTATCGCCAATGAATTTGTCAACCTTTAACAGATGATCCTGAAATGCCGAGAAACGGTCATCCCAAGGGTCAAGGGCGGTAGAGTTGATACCTCCATAATGAGGATGGGTATACCATGCGCCTGCAGCTATATAGATCATGGCTGGGCCTTTTTGGCGTTCAACTGATGGAGGGCTGGTCTTCTCATCTACGTAAGTTTCGAGGTGGCTAACGAACTGTTCTCTTCCTGGGACACCATGCGATGAGAGATACACGTTTGCAACTCGTTCTATCCTTTGGCCATGATATGTCATGTTGAAGGATGTTGTTTTGCTGAACAACTTGGCTGCCTCGTCCTTTTTGTACTGCTTGTTATCGAGCTATCATTTTGTCAATTCATGGCTTTCCAAGGTCTCTTTGAATTACTTACCAGGTTAGCCATGGCAAGACCAAGATTCTTAGAGGTGGAGTCGCCAACGATCACAATTGGACGGCCCTCTGTACATCTGCGGATATCTTGTGAGTCGTAGTGATTGAGGATACAGCCATCAGGCTGCCATTGCTTGAATGGATCCCGATTTCCATACTCATCGCGAATCGGGTCAATCCATCGACCTGTTTTCTGCACTGCGCGACAGCGGTAAGGATCATCTCCAGGGAAAAGAGATTTGAACGCCACCAAGGCTAAGAAAAGAGTTGCAAAAACGACGGGTAGCAATCTGCTCCATGATTGATTCATCTTGTCGTATGGCTTGCAACAAAATGTCTTTGTTGGTTGCTCATAAGCAGATCCATCAACCACGTTTTAAAGATGGTTGATGGGTTCAAGTCGAAGAGGCCGCGTTGCGCCAAGTGAAAAGGGGATTCGAGTGAATTCCTGCCAAAGCCTCCCTTGCTCTAACCTCGTTGTGGCCTCGTGTGCAGATCGGAGATAATCGCTCATTAAATTGGCCCCTCGCCTAAAGCGCCACAGACCCTCATTGCTCTAAAATGTTTGAAGATACAGAGTGTTTAATGGTTAACGTCGGAGCTTCACTCCTGAAGCTTAGCGGTAATCGTGTTAGCTTGATGCTAGCTAAAAGTCGCTTCCAGTGAAGGGCTACTCTAAAGAGGCCACCCCTGTCTTGGCGCAACGGAAGGCTCAGGCTTGCATCTCGAGGTCTTGAATGTCACTGTTTTGCTCGCTGCTAAGCTTAAAACTTTAATTCTTGGATATAACCAGGCTGGTGGTATGCGATAAAGCTAAAGCTAAGTAGAACAATTATTTGGCACAATGAACATCCTAAACTCTCTGCTTCCAAACAGTTGATGCCCAGCAAATGGCCACTTGAACCGCCGGGACTAGAGGTCAAACGGACCAGCATTACAAGCTTTCTTGGCTTTAGAGAGGATATCAGCATGACGACTGCAAGTCGATCCCGACTCTGGGCATCTGACTCGAGTTTCTTGGCTTGGCATTAAGGATGCATGCAAGTCGGGCCTGCGACAGTTGCGCATTTGGAGCACCAGGCATGGCCTGATTTGCATAGCAGGGCATGCTGATCTTTCTACGTGCCAGACACTGACCAGACTGTAAAAGCGCTTTCAATGATATTATGTAGTTATTATGGAGGAATGCGTACGTGGGGTTTGATACCGCACCAAAGTCGGTGCTCTGATCTTGAAATGTTCGCCAGAAGTTGATATCTTCAGTGACGGACACTCTTGTTCTCGAAAGCCCTGCAATTCAGCTAAATGGCGCAAAGGTGAGACACGCAATTTCAATAACCGCCATTTGATTATGTGTAATATATGCCAGCGTAAGGAACCTTAATTATGCCGTCGCGTCAAATCAGGGAGATCAATCAAAGGGTATTGGACTCATGGAAAATTTACAAGGTTCATACAAGCTTTGTTGCTTAATTCTGCAGACTAGACAAGAAAGAGGATGGTTGGAGAAGGGAGGCTTTGTAGCGTGATGAGCTTATTTTGAATCGCTAGGGAAGGGGGGCATTTGAGACATCGACGGCTCAAGACACGTAAGCCCTGGTTCACTGTTTACCAGTTCGACAAGCCAATAGAATACCTCCACAAACTTGAAGAGGTTCATAGGAGAATAACAGCCTTCAAGAGAATCTGCATCCGTTATTTCGCTCCGGAAAGGTTCAAAATAGGAATGCGTTATTAGATAAGTTCACTACCGATCCCAGCGGCGAAGAAACTAACAACATGCGTGGATTAGTTCCGGAGGCTGCTAGATTGATGGACTTCCTAGACTTGGTCGGGGGGCGATCGTGGGAAGGCCATTGAATCTACAGTACTGTTTCGTGGGGTTGGCGTTTGTTGTGGTAATTTACCCAGTCTTAGGCACTTCTGCAGTGCCATTGATCGCTGTCGTGAGTGTTTTAGTGATTGACTTCGTGAGTGGATTGTGCTAAATCTTTATATATTATGATAGTATGTTAGTTAGCCTGAAAAAGAAAAACTGTGGTAATTGATGTTCTATCTACTACTACGGTGTCGGATCTTACCTATAACATTCGTGTCTTTAGCCTGCTTCATTGTCCTTTTATGAGTGGCAGCTGGTATCCTCCTCTTCAGATGTTGATACACTTACGCTACCCTAGACACAACGGCTTGGACTTGGCCGTTTCTCTGAATGCAGGACAAACAATTATGACAGGCGACCCTAACCCATGTGGTTTTCCCAAGGTCTTGTGAAACAATCATGGCATGATTGCGCGTCTCTGAAGGTGAAACAATTCTGACCAATCAACAAACAACTGTACGTCTCCTAGGAATGTCGCTCAAATCGAGACATTTCCTAGCAGCACCTCGGTAAGCACTCTCCCATCGGCGAACGGACCAGATCTTCTCCTAACGTCATCCAATGTCGGTCCATGTTATTCCGGTTATCCGTGCCATGATGCCGGCGAGCTATGCCATTCCAAGATTATCCGTTGCATTTCCCCGCAAGTTGCATCACCGCTTCCCCAGATTCCGAAAAGCTTGACCAAATGCAGTAACCTCAACGCCGGTCGTTGAAAGCTCGTGAGGTTTAGCCTGTTAATTTCTAACGCCTTCAAGCATGGCATATGCAAAAGGGCCGGTGATACGCCGACCGGGGTCAACTTCTGGTTGCCGAAGATAGTATATGGAGTCATGTAGTTTGCGATGTCGTTGAACGAATATGTAGATGATCCGACGGGTATTCACAATGGAGTCGTTGTATCGTATGATCCTGTTAGCAGCACTTCTGCCCTTCTCTGTTGCCGTGAGCTCCACGGTCGATCTTGGGTATAGCAAATACAAAGGCAACGTCCTTGACAATGGTGTCTCGGAATGGCTTGGAGTTCGATATGCTGCCGCACCGGTCAAGGACTTGAGGTTCAAGCTTCCCCAGGATCCTGTCCGCATGAGAACCGTGCAGGATGCCACCAAGGTAGGCCACGCCACTTCTCCCTCGGTCCAACGAACCCCTGCTAACACTCTGCAGCGGGGAACAGTATGCATCGCAACAGGTTCTGATCCCAAAATCATTGGCGATACTCAATCCGAGGACTGCCTCTTTCTCAACATCTGGGCACCAACAAAAGCCTCGACCAAGGACAAGCTTCCAGTATATATCTATATCCAAGGCGGTGGTTTCAACGGCAACTCAAATGCCAACGCAAACGGTACTGCTCTGGTCGTCGCAGGCGACTTGGATATGATCGTCGTTTCCATCAACTATCGCGTTGGTGTATACGGTTTCCTCAATGACGCTGACCAGATCACACCAAACGTCGGTCTCTATGATCAGCGAAAGGCATTCCAATGGGTCCAGAGGCACATCTCCAAGTTCGGTGGTAACCCTGACCATGTTGTCATCGGCGGCGAGTCTGCTGGTGCTGCAAGTGTCAGTCTGCATCTTACCGCTTATGGAGGCAAGGATGAAGGTCTCTTCCATGGCGCGATTGCCCAATCTATCTCGTTCGGGTCTCTCCTCACCGAGAAGGAATCTGTGTATCAGTTCAACACTCTGGCCGTGCGACTAGGCTGCGTTGGTGCGAAGAAGGACATTCTTCCCTGCATTCGTTCCAAGTCGCCCCAGGAGATCCAGAAGATCAACAATAACCTCCCGAACCTTGGCAGCACTACACCGCCTCTGTTTATGTGGACTCCCAGTATCGATGGCAAGCTCGTACCCGATGTGACCTATCGGGTTTATGAGGAGGGGAAGTTTGTTAAGGTGCCTCTGATGGCGGGCGATGACACCAATGGAGGGACTGTGTTTACGCCTGTGAATACATCTTCTTCGGTGGAAAGCAATGAGTTTATGAAAGCGAACTTTCCCTTCCTAACTCTAGAGCAACTGGAGCAAATTAACGCACTCTACCCCAACAAAAACGAGTCTTGCCCTAACCCTGGGTGCTGGTGGCGTCAGGTCAGTGACGTCTACGGAGACATGAGATACATGTGCTCATCAATGTATATCTCTAATGCACTGCCAACCCACGGCGTTCCCAACTCTTGGAATTATTGGTATGACGTAGAGGATCCAGCTCAGGTGGCTGCAGGCTACGGTGTTCCTCATGTTGTTGAGAACCAAGCTGTGTTCGGACCTGGTCCGGGCTCGCCAGCCAGCTACCTGAATGGCGGGAAGAATGTCCCCGTGGTCCCTGTGATCCAAGCCTATTGGACAAGCTTCATTCGTACCTTGGATCCGAATACGCATCGCGATAAGAGTGCTGTCAAGTGGGAGCAATGGACGGAAAAGGATCGGAAGCGACTGAAGTTCGAGACTGGCGGTAAAACCAAAATAGAGACGCCAAGCAAAGATTTGCAAAAGAAATGCGATTACTGGGCCGACATCGGTCCAAGTATTCGGCAATAAATGAGATAGTGTTATGAGGCGCAGCTATGTACCTGGATGCCGTCACCAAGGTTAAGTTTAGGTGGCTCATTTACATGACAGGAATACGATAACCCGTTTCATACAAGCAGCATCTTCTCAAAAGCCTTCCACGAAGCTCTGTACTTATTTAAGACGTTGGCCATAAGTTTCAGATAAACTTAGACACTATATCACCATGTCTAACCAAACTCCACAGCCCAAGACTGATTTCATGGTTGATAGTTAGAGCCTATGACATCTCAACAAGACATATCAAGCCATCGCACTGCAAAATACCAATTAACTTCAGGTTTCCAAAGGCAATATGCACATACCCTCAACAAAGACAAGTCTCCCAATGAGCTGATTTCATGAAAACCTAAAAAATGACTCTATTGCAAAAGCCTGCCACGATGTGTTAGGCACAAGATCAGATGACCCGTCTTGCGGAGAAATCACGTCGGTTCTTTGTGGTGGTCTTGAATGGAATTATTTATTAGCTAACTCGGCTTAACCCAGGCTCTCATACAAGCCACAATTCTCAACTGTAAATTTCATGTGACAGAATTATAATCGAACATTATACTAGAATGCCTGAACGGCGATAATTTCAATTGAACTTAAACTTTCAAGATACCATGGCGATATGAGATACTCTTTGACGTGGCTAAAGCGTATTACGCCCAAACACATGAATTACGTCGTGAGATATTGTTCTAAATGTTACTTTCTTTCAAACCCAAGTCTCGAAGCAGAATATAAGAGCGATCATTTCCTTCGTCTGTCATCTCACTTCAAAGTCTTTCACCATGTTCATATCATGATTAAACACTTATTCCACTTACCCCTTTACTCTACGAAATTCCACCATGACTTCCATACAGGAGATGCCTAATGAGCTCATCCTAATGGTGGTAGGTGAAGTATCGCTACCCACCTTCGCCGCTCTACGACAAACATGCAGACGGTTCTATCAAGTCACCATTTGGACTTTTGGGAGGAGATACTTTCACACCCGCAATATCATGCTCCATGAGCAAAGTGTCCAGAATCTCGTTTCCATCGCGGACCACTCTGTCTTGGCTTCTTGTGTTCGAAAGGTTGGTTTTACACCCATGGTCGTTACAAGGGACTGGCTCGGGTTTGACGAAGAATGCAAAGCCCGTCAGTCCTATGAAAGTAAGCACGACATTGAATTCCAGGTATAGGAATAAAGAAGTGCTAACATCGCGTCAGAAAAGGAAATGACATTTCAGAACATGCAAGATATACCCCAACGGCTACCGTCAACATTCTTCATGTTGGCCTTAGAAAAGGCCTTTGAGAGACTCCCAAATTGCAACACAATTTCGGTCACCAATAACCAACGACCTTGGGGCAGAGGTAAACTTTCATTCTTCCAGAATCGGGATATCCGGAACTATTATGAGATCCACGAGTCTGAAGCTCAAGCTTTCATCCGATATTTGATTGGGTATCTCTTTAGCTTAAGCGTCAAATATGGCATAGAGAATGTCGAGATCTTTGCTGATAAAGTTTGCCACAAACCTTTGGTCCGGGGGCATTGCAATTGCAAATCTGTCGGGATATATGATGTCTGCATGGCACAGCCCGCTGCCGTGTCAAAGCTAAAGTCCTTGAAAATGACCGTAAACGCATGGCCTAGGGCTTGGCCAAACGACGCGTTTGCGCAGTTGCTTTCGTGCTTCCCCCAGCTATCAAGCTTAACACTGGACTTTGATGAGGGCACTGGTGAGAACCTCTACTTCTCGAAATTCAAAATACCAAGGCTCAAAGAGCTCACCCTCTCCTGCAAACTTTGCCATCCAAGCGAATTAGTAGACATTATAAAGCGGCACGAGGAGACCCTGGAACGTGTGGCTCTCTACGATGCCCAGTTGGAAAATCTGCCAGAATGGCTCTTGGTGATGGACGTTTTCTGTCAGATGTCGTGGATACATGTATACATTGGTTGGCACATGGAGACCCCATTTATATACAGGAAAGGGCTACTCAGTCAATTGTACAGGGAACTGTATGAGATCAGTGAGCTCAAGGATGACAATGACAAAAGAAAGGTGCGAGGCTTGCTCCATCAAATCAACGATTTGGTCAACCACGGTTAGAAACGGATAGTTCTTCTTCTATTCAGGTAGTTTGCGCCTCAATATATCTCAATAGCTCCAATCTTCTGACAACTCGTGATAACTTGATTGGCACTTTTGTTTCTCCGCTGATGAACTGGGCTCATGTCCGCACGAACGGAGAGTGCGTGGTCGACGTCTGTTTCTCTCAATATGCTTCAGGAGCCAGAATAAGAAGGTAATTATTGACCGGGAACTCAGATTGTACTAGTTCCCAGCGTTTCCAGGCAGCGGCATATTCCCCCCTCTCTCTGCGTTTCAGCATGTGACAATTCCCGAAGCAGGATTCACCCAGCAACTACAAACGCACCAAACAACGCCAGCATCATACGAACAGCCTCTTACATAATTGAGCAGCATACTTCACATGTAGGACCGACCAAGAGAATTCAGAGTTGCATTCCTCGGCGTGCGAAATCCGTGTATCGGCCGATCGCCCGCTTTGGGCCTTAATTGCGATCTTTTAAAGATCTACAGAGGTCATAGCGCCCCATGGGGAAAGCTGTGCCGTTCTCGACTGGCCGAGAAACGAGGGGAATCCTGGCATTGAGGTTACAACGGCATGCGAAATCGTGGGGAAGTGCAGTTTATCAGGGATCTCTTGGACAGGGAGTAGGGCTCACATGGCTTCTGATTCATTGAAGGAAATTGAGAATGCCGAGCTCAGGAGAACATCCGTGAATGAGACATGAAGACCATGTTTATATGTGATTCACTATAGAAGGATTCGTCTATAAATACTGAGCCTTTGTCCTCAAACCAGATAGCCAACCATCTCAACACAAACACTCTACAACTCAGTCTTCAGCAATCAATCAGAAGCCACTCGTCAACATGCAGTTCTCTACTTCTTTCCTCGTCGCTGCTCTCTTCGGCACTGCTTTTGCCATGCCCCAGGCCAACCCTACTGATTGTCCCGAGACCTCTGCTATCCCTACCTGCGGTGTTAGTCAATCCTGAAAAGCCGCAGTGTTTCAACTGCTAACGATGTTTCTAAGGCTCCTTGCATCACCTCTGCCGCCTCCGCCGTTGGCTGCAGCAACATTGCTTGCCAGTGCGCCAGCTCCAGCGCTATTCAGGCTTCGGCCATCAACTGTGTCCTTGATAACTGTGGTTTCCTCGAGGCTCTGCAGGTTCAGGCTTCTGCGGCCGCCGTCTGCACTGCCTGTGCTTAGATGCAGTCGCGAGGGTGGTCTTTTAAAGTTGTCTTGACAACTCGCAGCCGAACTAGTTTCCTTCCAAGAGCATAGTGGCCGATGAGTTAGAAGTAACAAATAAAAAGATTTATTTACACGTGCCCTGATTGATGATATACATGACAGGGATATGCTTTCAGCTTACCAAACATGATATGACCATTCAAGCGGAACCAGTGACAAGTCTCAGTAACTCAGTACTGGATGGGATCCTGACTGCTTATTCTTATAGACGTAGACTTAGTATGTCTTTAGAAGAGCATGGTAAATAGCACGGAACTTCTAAATACTCTATGATGATATCAGTTCTTAGCCATAAGCCCTAACTATAGATGATCTACATAACTTATTACTTAGGTTTATATTTCAAATCATTAATATCTAGAAGTTCAGAACACACACTATTTAGCAGCATCTGTTAGTATGATGAGCTCTAGTGCATCCGCCAAGACGATCTAAATCAGCAACACACAGTGTCTCGCATGTATGGACAAGACTGGTTACTGGGTGGGTTTTTGTTAACTGGTATCATATTTTGTGCTCTATAATAAGTACCGAAAAGCTGTAGTCAATTTAGGACTTAGCTAAGTTTAAGGTAAACTTGGGACATCTTTTGCTTAGATCAATGTAGGACTTAGAATCAAATCTCTGATATTTCCTTGCTCCCCAATGCCCTGACTGTCTGGATACAAGTCAACAGATGGAAACTACGACACTAGGGATTTAAATGGTTAATAATATAGTAAAAGGACGTCGTTCAACACGTGGATGACTTGACAGGACCGACCGACCCGAATATGGAGGCTGGCATGTAGCATCGAAGGTGGAGGCCTCAAAGGAATAAAGTTTGAGGAGCCCAACATAGACCATCTAGGCCAAATATACGAGATGACCATGTCAAGTTGCTATATTCTGGTCAAACCTTGTATAGTTGGCTCCAGATACGCCAAAATGGCGGCACAGTGAAGCTGAAAGTAGTTGGTGAAGCGGACTACCAAGCTCCGCAGTACCCGAATGGTTTGGCTATAATTTTTTGACTAGAATAAAAGAGCACAATATTCAGTCTAAGTCAAGCTTTGTTATAAATACTTTGCTATCAAAGAATCGAGGAGGTATAAATAAATTGGAGGACTTGAAAGCAGATTTCCTTGACCCAAGAGGTCCGGCCAAATATCAGGCATTGTATAGCGGGATACGGACTTGTTGGTTGAGGAGGAGTTCAGCCAACATAGGTTTCCGGTTAGAGCGGCAAGATAATTTACGGCTGATCATATCGTTGCAACTTACTGCATGTTTTGGAGAATAGGTAATGATAAGCACGGATACTCGGCATGTCCGACACCGCGCTTAGTTTCCAGATATTTAGGATATGTATAAATATGCTGGTAATTCCACATCCGAATAAAGGTCCTCACAGATCTTCCAATATGTCTCGACACCTTCTCCTCCTCATCGCTTTCGCTATCGTTCTTTGCAACGCATCGACAATCACCAACTACTGGGGCTCGCATAACTGTCAAGGCTCTTACCACCGTTGCTACAACCGCCGAGCAGGGCAGTGTTGTGAAAATAACGAGACCTTTCGTTCTGCCAAGTTTGGGGGCCTGCCTAAAGGCCCCAAGACTTGTGTCACAAACGACCAAGACCCTCACGACTACTGCGGGGTGTCACAGAAGGCAATCCTCACATTCAAAAGCACGACTTGTCTGACTGGTAACGGATACGCTTGGTCAGGCGGATCTATCTTCTTCGACTGCAACTACATTCGTGAACACATGTGCCTCTCTGACCGCGGCCTTGAGCATAGTGAAGCTATGCCTGATCGAGAAACAAAGTTGCCTGACATCAAATGTACTTCTTCACACAAGCCTGACGTTGTCGGAGCTCACGGATACGAATTCTTTGTATACGGCACTGATTTGGCGAAAAAGTATGGAAAGGTCGCATTGAATGATGAGGAAACGAAAGAAATCTTGGCGCTTGTTAATGGTTCCTCTGAAACGCCACTGGAGGATCTGTTGGTAAAGTTTGGGCACAGTGCTCTCAAGGAGGGGGAGATTCAAGACGAGTAGGAGACTGATTCAGTGCGAGTGAAAGGCCACACTGATGACACTGGATTTAACCTTCAATGGGCCTGTACTCTTGTATCAGCTAACTAGAAGTAACGTGGATCACGAGATACTTCAGCCATAATTCCATTGTGTATCAGTCACAGATCAAGGCACGTGGACAGTGATTAAAAAAGGACATGTTCGTATACAACCTGAGAAATCCCGCACAAACTTTATATAATGACTCCACTAAACTCCCGAAGTCCAACAACAATCAACAAGTTTTAATAAAACTCATCATCATCGCCGATATGTGCAGAAATGTCAGATACAGGTACCACTGTGAGAGATGCAGACATTTTCTTTCTGAGCAAATAGTGATTCAGTCTTGTGATAAGCGAAGAAGAAATGGAAGCTGTATATCCACAAGCGAGACAATCAACAGGGACATAGGCTATTGGCATTGCAACAGCTGCCTCACGAAGGAAAGGAGGAAGGCCAAGGACAAAGAGTGAGAAACCTGAGTCACAAACATGTATACAGAAGAGCACATGAGTGAAGGAGACAATCAGATGGATATATGATTCACGAATCATAAATACAAACTTATATAAAGCGGCGGTTTTCATCCCATATTTCTTTGCCAACTTCAAAACCCCAAATTCGGATAATATTTAAACGCCATACTAAAGAAGACTAAAACCGCTCCAATATTTGTTAGAAGAATGTGCTCTACAAAGTATACCAACTTCCGATGCGCAAAGTGCAATCATCTTCTTAGCTGGAGAACAGACCATGAATGCTATGAGCATCCAGGGCAGCCGAGAAGAGGATGCAGGATTGCCGTCGAGAGGATAGACAAACCTCGCTCGAATACAAAATGTCGAAAATGTAAGGAGAAGAAGAGAAAACAGGGAGAACGAGAAAATGTCACAAATACATGAGCAGGTGGGGAATGGGTTATGTCCTGGAGGTCTCCGATTCAGACCAAAATCAGAGTACATGGCTGATTTCTGAGAGATTCCCTAACTCCTTGGACATCTGCAAAAACTGGCCAATTCCTCATTATTGTCTTCCATTAGCTTAGTGTCATCAAAAGGAAAACTATCGACTCCAAAAATATCTGGGTTACAGTGATGGTCAGTTTCTTTTGCACTGAGTGCTACAGAATCCTTCAATATTCAAAGAAAAGAGAATGTTCTGCCGCTCCAGATCAGACAGAAAAAGGCAGCACAGAACCTGTCTGAACAGATGATTTTACATGGCTTGGTAAAACAGTGTCCACTCTGCCTGGAAAGAAAGAAGTAAAATGAACAGAGAGGAGAACATAGCAGAATCTCAACGCACTCGTGACGTTTGTTCCCTGAACAGCCGATATTTGAGCTGGTCTGATCGTTGAACACGACTGTAGCCCTGATATCCCAAAGCTAGGAACGGCATATAAAACCCACGTCATCTCTCATCTCTAAGCATCCATATCCTCATATCCAACCCTTCTCACTCTGTCAACATATCCCTTTCCATACACCAAGATGTGCAGAGTTACTTTCACAAAGTACTATTGCGCTATGTGCAAGGATCTTTTGTCTTTCGATCACACTTTGTCATGCCAAGGAATTGTTCATGAGAGTAGTGATCAAGCGAGAGATTGTCAGTTGGAGATTCGGGACTTGGAAGGATATATGCCAGCATCGGAATGTCCTCAGTGCGAGGTGAAGAGAATGATTGAAGAGGACGAGGCAGGCTTGGCAACGCATTGCAAACGAATCTGATGCTGGCCTACACTGCTCTATTAGTCTAGTCACACGATAATAACAGATATACGGACTGAACGAAGAACATTCTTACGATCCCATAGATTCAAGTATGTTTAGATTATTCCTTTCATCTGTGAATGTTATCGAAGTTGGGTATTGCCCAATGTCTCATCCAATCTGTTTTCAAAAGCTCCTCTGCGGTTGGTCGATCGTCAAGGCTGTAAGATAGCATCCATCGTATCATTTCTTTAAACGCTTGACTTTCATTTTCACCAAGAATCTCCATGCCACACTTGCGTCTTGGGTTCTGAATACTTGATTCGAACCGTCCCTCCAACCTCTTTGGGCATCCGCCTTTCTTGCGGCTTCCATCTTTCATGAACCATTGGGATCTGGCTTCCCATTTGTTCCACCATTCGTCAGGCAGAATCCCAAGAGTATCAACCTGTTCTTGAGTAACGTCATCCTCACTCAACAAGAAGCTACTAAGAATGGTCTTCAGTCCAAATACTGTCCAGATGGCATGCGCAAGGCTCCAGATATCAGCAGAGAAAGACAGTGGAGTTGCTGGCTCGAATCGTGCCTCGGGCGGGGATATGTTGAGAGGCGTAGAAGACCCAAATCTTGGTCTTCGGTAGGGATAAAATGCTGTGCCGAAGTCGGCGAGTAGGATCTTTGACTCAGAGAGCGTAAGCTTGTTGCCTCCCTCCGCCATCCAAATTGGCCAGTAGACATGGTCAGGGACGCCTGGTGGAAGAGGTTGCCCGTCTTCTCGGACGACGAGCTCGGGTCTCGGTGGAGAGAACTTCTCGTATATCTGCTTATCTGAAAGGTGGCCGAGAGTAGATGGCAAACGGAGGAAAAAGTTCCACAGGTGAAGGTCTGATGGCGAAGTCAGTATATCGCGATTGTCGCGTTGAAAAAGAGGTATCTCTCACCGCCATGGACCAAGCCTCGGCTGTGAATGTATGCTACGGCCTTAACTATCTGAACAGCAATGTATCTTGCAACTGGAAGCTGAAACATGTAGGAGTCAGCAGCGTCTTGCGCGTCCCTGAGACTGCATCGCGCAAGTGCGGTGACGAAGCATGGATGGGTTCCAATGGGGCCCGTGATGCAGAAATGGTCCAGGATCGGAAGAATGCATTCCTCCCCATAATGCTCTAATCCATGAGACTGACGGGAAATATACCTTATGATATCCACTTCCCGCTAGTCTGGATTTGCTATTCCAACTTTGACAGCGACATATTTCGATGCGATTTCATCGTGGGCAAGCCAGATAGATGGTCGAGAATCCGCCGTATCCGAGTTTATGTACAACGCAATATCGATTGGCGAGATGGTCACCGATATCAATCGGATGATAGCCACCTGGGCTATAGCCATACGGGTTTTCAACGTCCTCTATTGGAAGATACAAGACTTAAGAGGATGACGTTGCTGTTGTTTGAGTGTAGCGTAGACTTGTGTCTGAAGAAAAGGTCAAAAGATGTCGCGAGGGCAAAGAAGAGAGTGTAACTCTCGTTCTCAAGTGCCGAACTGCTAGGCTGCGCATTTTTGGCAAAGCTGATGATGATAGGATGGGGGACTTGCGATACCCAGGGGCTCTGTTACGCATTTATTTTGATGAGAATATGGAGTTACAGGTTACATACAGTAAGAAACCTCAGGCGGCCAAAAGTGGATCCCCGAGTCGTTTTCCGTCTGCTCTTGGTCACTCACTGGCTTGTGGACTGGATGAGATTGATTACAGGTATCTGACCTTAGGATCTGATTCAGAAGCCGACTCTGAATCACAGCGCCAAATGTGACCCAAAGGGAAGGCGATTAAAGACCTACCAGGTTAACTTTGAGCCACGATAGACTTACTCAAGGAATTATACTATTATCACTCGTTATCTGCCATCCCAAAAGAAGGCTTAGACCCATCGATCGGCCCAAGGCGGGGTTGATTTTATAGCGCCTTTCCAGTGGATGGCTCACTGTAAGGCTTGACTAAACAATGGCGCGACTCAAGGCCAAACATAAGCTTCAGCAAACTCAACTGTGAATCCCTGGCATTCACTTCCCTTCATCAATCGTGGCGATGCGACAATCTCTACGGCGAAAGTCTTGCAGTGCTTGCGCGCGCTCCAAGCGTCGCTGCAGCCTTAGTGCTCCCAGGTGCAGACGCTGCGCAGTAAAAGGCATAGAATGCTCATATCCCACCGTCACGCCTGTGCCGCCTCCGCTCCCAAGTGCCTCTGGCAGCCCGCTCGTCAGTGTCAGTGATTTGATAGACGATGCTTTGCTATCTCTTCAGGTGCCCTCTTTCTCCCCCACGACTGAAGCATATGGCATGCAGCTCGACTCCGCGGAATATCATGCCCACACAGCAAATGATTATACGGCGCGCGCAGAATTCTTGGCTCATTTGATGTCAGTGCAGACCACGGCACTGGCTGACAAGGGATTCAATGTATTCATCCACTCGTCACAGACTCTGGCGTCAGATGCGTTGCGCGACGCGTTAGCTGGAAGTGCCCTGCACGCCATGCGAAATCCTTCTAACGCGCGCTTCGTCGATTCTGAGATTACAAGGCGCGCCTCCAGCATTGTCGCAGTCTTATGTGCAGCGTCAATAAGCGACGATACGGGCAACTTGCAAATGCTACCAAGGGTCCAAGCACTTCTTATCTACCAATGTATGCGACTCTTCGCGCCAGCAAGTATCAGCCAACAGACACAGGCGGAACGCGACAACTTTGTTCTTCAAATCTGGGCATCGCGATTGAAACTATCATTGACTTGTGATGATGACCTTACCGAGGCGCGCTGGGAGCCCTGGGTTGAGCAAGAAGCCATCCGCCGCACGCTGATATGTATAGAGCTTGCGCAAGGCGCCTACACCTACCTCCGAGGGAATTGGCCCATCGGTGTCCGGTGCCATCACGACCTAAGATTTAATGCCCAGAAGGCTCTTTGGGAAGCCAAGTCGGCTGCAGAATGGCGTTTGGTCTGCGACGATTTCACGCATCCCTCGCTGCCATGCAATATGATTCGCTTACACAAAGACATTCGCGAGGCAAGGCCTGGTGACTTGGATGATCTAGGAGTCGTATTGCGCGCTGTGGGCGAAGGGCTTGCCGATATTAATACCTGGCTTCGTCACGATAAAGAAGCCTTGCAGCGATGGGGCCAAGTAGGCGCATAAATCACCAGCATCCAATAACAATAGTACATACAAGTCCTCGCTCTTGGGTGATCTGCCACTACAAACCATGGACACCAATGCGAAGAAATTGGCCCTCTCTGTCAAGCCTATCCCTGATCGATCCATTCTTCAACTCCTCGACATCCCAAGCTGACCACACAAATCGACCATGCAAGAAGGAAGCTTCATCCGACGCGCACCATACAGCAAACGCGCCTGGAAGACTCACTACAAACCGTTAGGAATGCTTGTATTGCAAAGGCGCATCGCAAAGCTTACCGTCGTCCCAATTCACTATCGTTTCTGCCATCCCTTTCTCTCGAACTTGGTCTGTCAGAATGGCGCCTGGATGGAAGCTGGTGATCTGGGTTTGAGAGGGATCCTTCTCGTCTGCAAGCTTCTGGATGAACAAGGTCCCAGATTCCTTGGTCAGGGAATAAGAAGACAAGTTTGTGGGGCCTCGGGAGTCATGGATGGCACCCGTTGAGACGTTGACTATATAGTGCTATGGGCCGGGCTGTCAGTGATTTGTCAAGTGAGGGGGGGAGGCGAGAAATAGAGGAGAGAGAGAGAGAGACATCTGGCTTCGTACCTTTCTTTTTTCCTGTTCTTGCGCGTCTAGGCGATCGCATAGTTGATGTAGCGCGCGGGTATTGACCATGAACTGCTCCCACGTCTTCTCCCAGCCTTGATGCGACAATGTCCCTTCAACATTGAGAGCAGCATTGAGCACCAGGACATCCACATGAACACCATTTACGCCCAAACTGTCAAACATCTGATCAATACTGCTGGAATCAGACATTTGACAGACTACCCCTTCGAATTTGGTATCGCAATCGCTGTGATTATGAGCGAGTCTTGCTATCGCCTCGTCAAGCTTTGGGCGAGTTCTACCAGTGAGTATGATCTTATCTGCACCAGCCAAAGCAAAGTTCTCGGCAATGGCGTAGCCGATACCAGCAGATCCGCCAGTGATGAGAACTGTCCTCCCAGCTTGGGAAAGCGAAGGCTGTGAAGGATCTATAGCATCATACACAGTTGAATGCAGTTTGTTGGTTAGTGGTACGGGCGTGTATACGAAAGCAGTGGATTCGGCGTTGTTTGACATGATGGAGGAAGCTTTTGGAGATGTTTGCAGCAGACGAGGAGGAATGCCAGGTGAATCCAAGACCCAGCGACGACCATTTTATAATTGAGTGTTTACTCGCAGGTATTTTGATGGGCGGGAATCCGTGCATATCTTGCGGACTATTCTGGATCTCGACTGCGGAAGTCCGTAACAGAGAGTGGTCAATTGTGGATCTGACGACGAGAGCCACATTTGACCGCCGTTACAAGGATGAAAGGGCGTTACCTAGAAACGCCTTCTGGTGCCACTCAGGTACGACAGGTGACGTTAGAGTTTGGGAGTCTGTCGTCTGTCGGTGTAAATTGATAGAAGCTTTACAGTGCTCAATCAATAACGTGTCCAGCGATTGTTCATTTAACACAAAACCTCTCGTCATCCACTCTCCTCTTGATACCATATACTGGCTCTTCCAACCTTCTCTCTAGCACCCATCACAACAAGTGCAAGACTAACATCATGGAAAGCTTGTTCTACTCGCCATTTATTACACAAGATGCGTTTTCAGTAGATCTTCCTATGAGAAAGGATGAGAAGAGTACTCTCGCGCCTTACGAAGCCCGTTATGGAGTCGATGCTGTCTTCCGCGGTGATGTTGAACTACAGCGGCACGAGATTCTTCATTACATCCGCGGCCGCCTCGAAGCCAAATACATTCATCGGATATGGTATACCCAATTTAATGGAATGCATACCAAGCGCGATTTAGAAACCATCCAAGGACATTCAGCTTTGAGCTTCTGCAACAAGACTTTTCCCATCTTTTTGTTCTCGGATCGCATCAGCTCCAGCAACAGAATTCTAGGGCCCCTAATCCACATCGCCGTGCTCAACTACATTCATCGAATCTATTTCAAGCCTTATCGTACTGATATTGAGTATGATCAGTTCTTGGCCAAATTGCTTCGGTTGGACTCTATTGCACTACTTGATGATTCTTCGGCAGCCCGCATGGGATTGGTACTGAACCGAGCAATCTGCACAAGGGCCGATCGCGCCTTGCTTGATGCTGACGTCCCGGGACGCAAGCTTTATTCTATCCGCCCATTGTTTCGAGCTTTGTCTGTCGTCATACGGCAGAGTGACTACCCGAGCTGTGGAGTCATCTCGGATATTTCTCAGCTACGAGTTTTTCTTGTTCTCACTGGGAGCACGGATGGGTTGCACTTAGACATCCACTCCGAAATCGACTTGCTCAAGGATGTCTCTGAGCCTATTAGGCTTGGACCAGCGCAAGGAGTTCGAACAACCCTCGGTACGGTAACGGCATTGATTATGAGGCTACAAGAGCGAGAAGACGGCATTTCGGGCCCCAAGCCGGACCCGCTTGAATTATCAGACGACCCCAAGATGCATAAGCATCTATACGTGCTGGAGCGGTTCCAAGCAGAGAAGATGGGATGGGGAAAGCGTCCCTTGAAGGGACCAAGCTCTCAATGGGTGGACACGGATAAATATCCTATATGGACTGGCGAGGGTGCTCGTACGGATGTGTTAAGAGCTTGCCTGGATGCGACAAGCACTGAACATGCCATGGTCTGCAAATGCCCGTGCCTTTGAATTCCCTCTTGACTCAGAATCTTTGAGATTGTTATTTTTGAGAGGCTTTTGATTGGGCCCTATCTACCGGAGCATTGCCATGCCCTTCTTCAATCCTTTCAGCTTGTTTGTCACTCGGCCTCAAGCATTCTTCATGTGCGAAGTACGCGGGACTCCTGTATATATAGCCTCAGATGTAAAAGGTCGTCTTATCCTGGAGATTGTTTGACTATCATCCTACGAATGAACGCCTTTTAGTTCCGTATTAAACCTCCTTCTTAACTGGAATACACTCCATGAGCCTAACCTTGTCCCTTTGCAACGCGTCTTCAAGTGAAGTAAATGGAACACCAAACCTTTTCTGGACCTCTTTGGCCCCTCCTTCAATAAAGCCAAAAGGGTTCATTTTGGCAAAATGCTGAAACATGTGACCATGAACAGCAATGCCCAACTTCTCCACGTCATCCGGAGTACGCTTCACAACCCTGACATCCCTACCGCTGACCTTGACCAGGATATCGCGGATCTGCTCAAAGTCGAACAGTTCATTCCCAAGGTCAATTTCTTGGCCTCTGAATTTGGTAGGATCCTGAAGGGCTGCAGCAGCGTACATCCCCACGTCGTGGGCATCAGTGTAAGGGAGTTTGGCACCACCAGTGAGAAGATCGTCGATCTCGCCATCCGTTGGGAAACGGGGAAAGTTGCTATAGGCGCCTGGGATAAAGAAATCGTAGTGGATAAGTGCAGGTCGGAGAATAGTGTGGGATTCGAACTTTCCTGTGCGAACAATATTCTCGACCTCATATTTAGAAGTGTAGTATTCATGGAGATGAGGGATAGCTTTGACACCTTCGCTATCCCATAAGTCTTTTCGGTTTGTACAAATGGAGGTAGCGGCGATGAGGTTCTTGACACCAGCTTTCTCGCAAGCTTCGACGATTGTTTTGGCCTGAAGGACCTCTAAGCCAGGGAAGGAAACGGTGTTGAGAAAAGCGCCTTGACAGCCCTGAGCAGCTTTGAAGATATCTTCGAGGTTCTTGCTTTCTCCTTGGAAGAGAGTAATGCTTGGGTCGTTAAGCAGGGCTGGGATCTTTTCGATATTGCGGACGATAGCATGTATCTGGTGGCCAGCTTCAAGTAGGTGCTTGATGACCCATTGGCTTTGCTGGCCAGTGGCCTGGGTGACGAGATAGACAGACATCATAGTATTGGTTACAAAGAAATTGTGGGAGTGAAAGTGTGATAATTAGAGATAGTCTGAATGGCTGAGTAACTGCCCTCTGGTGATGCTTCAGCGGTATATATAACCTGTATATGCTCTGGGGCCCTGACCATGGTCAAACAATGGTCTCATTCCGCAGTGATTTCTAATGTACTCTGAGTCAAATGACGAGTACATGATCCGGGAGTTCTCTGGAGACGGAGTCTTCGCAAGCATGTTAAAAGTCCGGTGGTCTTCGAGGCTTGGCGTAGGCAAGTGTCCGATCTTAGCTTCGATAAAAGTTGCTTCCAGTGGGGGACATGATGACGGGGGAATGTCGCCTCAGCTGGTCATTGGTGCTTCTAAACTTAGTGCTGATGACAAATTCCCGGTATGCTTATCATCTGAGAGACCCCATCACCAGCAACTTTGACCGAGAGATTGAAATCTTACTGCTTTCATCTACCGTGCGATATTTGGTACCGGAAACCAAATCAATCGGTGATTCGGGTTAATTTGTTGACATGAAACCCCGAAAAAGCTGTTGGACTTGCGCAGGTGAGTGTCGGCGAGGCTGGCAGCGAATTGGTCATCACTAAGCATCAGCATCAGCTCGCAAGATTCAATGCGACGGAGTCCGACCGAGTTGTAACAAATGCAAGCGGTCTCAATTAGTCTGTCAAGGCTATGAAGCTCGGTTATCATGGCCGAGAAATAATGACAGGAAGCGCGCGATAGTATGCACTACAGCAACGCAAGCGCCTGTATCCTCTCGAAAGACAGGCGAGATCCCCATTCGCCTCTTCTTGATCAATACATCATTTCGCGATGTCGAGCTACATAATCACCTGTCCTCACAGTATGACCAGGCTCAGCCACACATCCAGCCTCCAAAGTCACTAAAACAGTCCGCGATATATACCAATCAGAATGAACTGCTAAATTACTGTGAGGGCTACATCACATTCACGATGTCCACATCTCCTGACTTGTATTAGTTCATGACCTAGCGCACTTATCCTTGGTCACCTTCAGCACGACAACGGCTGGTATCCGTGATGCACTCCTGAGAATGGCCATGATCAACAACAGTACTTCGTCCTCGGCTCTTCTGCATGCTATGCTAGCCTATTCCTCCCTTCATCGCCATGGCCTGAGCGAAACAGCTCTCAGGCTCAAAGTTCAGGCACTCCATCTACTATCAACCTCTGCCGAGGATGGTCAACTGTCCTTGGTGAATGCCTCCCTGCACGTGGCTGCTTCCATGCTCCTTGGATCATTTGAGGTACGTGATCCCAGAGCCTATGGAGACCCTGCTGATATTTAAGACTTTACGCCCTTCGGAGAGCTCAGGTGAATGGCTGTGGCATATTTGGGGCGCTGTGGACGTCATTCAAGCTACTCAACTCAGTCATCGTTCTTCGGAGAGTGAAACCTACGCTCTCATTGACTGGGTCAACTATCATCATACGCTCTCACGTTTCAGTACGCAGCACTGGCAACACAAAGCACTGGCTCAGAAGACATTCATCAAGCCTGTCCAACGCTCCGATCACCTAGCCACTTCTCAATTATCGATCTACAAACCTGTATGCTTGTTACGAGAACTGATTTCGATTCCAGCAGCTAACAGACCCTCAGAATCACCCCCCTATAGATCCAACATCTTCAATAATGAGCCTCCTCTTTGATGCATGCGATATCATAATAGATCCACAAGATCCGAAAAGCAACAGTCCAGAATATCGCAAATCGCTCCAACGGCTCGAAGCGCAGGTCGACGACCTTATCGCCAGCCCGATCCCGAACAGTCTGAATCCCGAAAGCGCGGTGGCCTTGGAACTTTATCGCGTAGCAACCCGGATATACATAGCGCGCGCTTCACAGAGTCCATGGGAAGCACCCGCACTTCTAGACTCGCTGATAGACGCACTATTTGAGGGGCCAGTGGCATCGTGTACCTGCATTCACTTCTTTCCTCTGCTGATTCTCGCATGTGAATCAGGGAGAGACGATCAGCGGGTAGCGATTCTTAACTTGATTGACAGAACTCAACGCGATGCACGGACCAGAAGCATGAAGGCCGTGACGAATGCTATTCAGGCTATTTGGGTGCAGCAGGACCTTCATGCTGATGATGAGGTGTTGGTGAATTATATGGATCTTCTCAGCATTGGGATCAGCTCAAGTAGCACGATATCCTCTTTTGCGTAACATTTAACTGGTAGATTCAGTAGAAATGCCATGAACGGCAACACATTGGGCGAGATGCGTGATCCTCGAGGTTCGGTTCCGATCAAAAACATGGAATCAGGATTCTTATCTTGCTTTAAAAGACGAATGACCATGTCTCCTCGTGCCCCGGACTTTCCTTCAACATCGAGTAATGGCCCGGCCCGAATCCTTCGCTGACTGGCGATCGTTGCAACATGATTTGCTGGTGTTGATATCTGGCCGCTGAAGGGATTTTCCTTTATCAGTTAGCCCCAACTCGGCAGTGAGACATGCGCCACCTGCTCAAATGTCTTGTGCGAATATCAATGTCCCATTGGTTAGCCACCTTCCTAATGCAGACGCCATGGTAACTTGAGATCAGACATTGATGTAGCATTGGGATTTTCGCAGTGATGAAGCGATCACGAGAGCTTTTTGGGCGCTTGGAAATCTCCGAGAGGGCTTGCCAAGATGATGGCTTCTCCCAAATGCCGGAGATGCATTTCGCTTGGCATCCGAATGCCTTCGAGGCACTACGTTACTTCTACCGTGGGATGATTTACCTACATCACCTTGCTGGGCAGTTCGGAACACCAGGAAGAAAATTCTCGGTGCTCTAGCCTACTCGCTTAGTTCAATAGGTAGTCACTCGCCGTGCCAGCTCACTAGCCCGGTGCCCTCATCACGCTCTTGCGAATACTACCCCAGTTTGCAACTACGATAAAAGACACCAGATTACAGAACAAATTCCGTTTTGGGTTACATCGTCACTACCAGACATAAATCAAGTGACGTGCGACGACGTACCTTATCTCGATGTTTCTTCTGCTGTCGCCAACCTTATCGGAGAAAGACTGTTCATCAGCCCTACTGTCAAATCAAGGTGACTGTGAATCGCAAGCGAGGATATCACACGACTCTAACTCATGAGTACGTCGCTGCAAAGTATCCGGCTTCTTTATTTCCGGGAGGTTTTCGCCAGGTGTTGGTGACGGTCGCTATGATCGTCCTAAGTGCTGAAACAGATCTGCAACGTTGCAACGGACCAGGTATGACCGCAGTCTCTCCATTAACCATGGCTACAATCGCCTTTCTGCTGCATTTCAAGTCATTACAGCCTTGCAAAGTCACTTGAGTATTCTGCACATGTTCTTTCTTCAAACGCTGCAACTCAACATGTCTTTCAACATCCTGCTGAGACGAGTTGATGACTTTGGAGAATGACGAGTTCTGTTATCTACAGATACTGCATTTGACGAGATGTTCTTAAGAATGATTCCAGACGTATATAATGCTCTCTAGAGCCAGGTACTGGGTCAGAAATGATCAATCAAGATTACAACATCGAATCACAATCTTACAACATTTATAAACACTTCCGCTAGCGCATCTTAACATTCACAATGGTCGCACTCGACGATATGACTTCTGGCATCCCCGCCCTTGTTGTTCCAGCCAACAACGATGACATCTCCGAGGAGGCAACTGGTAGCGTCAACGCCGTTTACTTTGTCAACTGGTTCGTCTTCCTTCTCACGTGCTCTTGGTTCATTCACTCATCACATGCAGGGGTATCTATGGGCGTAACTATCAACCCCAGAACCTTCCCGCATCGCAACTGACTCACGTGCTTTATGCTTTCATGAATGTGAGAGCCGATGGCACTGTGTATGTATTTACATATCACACTCAATATTTACAGGGCGCTGACAGATTGCAGGTATACTGGTGACTCGTATGCCGATCTTGAGAAGCACTACACTGGCGATTGTAAGCGCAGCTGCTTGTTGATACTGGATAATGATACTGACTCAACACAGCTTGGGATGAGCCCGGGAACAATGCCTACGGATGCGTCAAGCAGCTCTTCCTCCTCAAGAAGGCTAACCGAAAGCTCAAAGTCATGCTTTCCATTGGCGGCTGGACCTGGTCAACCAACTTCCCTGCTGCCTCAGCCTCAGCTGCTACCCGATCTACCTTCGCTAAGAGTTCCGTTACTCTCATGAAGGACTGGGGCTTCGATGGTATCGACATCGACTGGGAATATCCCGCCAACGCTACCGACGCTAGTAACATGATTCTTCTGCTGCAGGCCGTGCGCAGTGAGCTAGACTCCTATTCTAAGCAATATGCCAATGGATATCACTTCCAGCTTTCGATCGCTGCCCCTGCAGGTCCTGACAACTACAACAAGCTCAAGATGAAGGACCTCGGGTCGGTTCTGGACCATGTTAACCTGATGGCGTACGACTACGCCGGCTCGTGGAGCGCCTTTTCGGGACATCAAGCTAACAAATACGCCAACACCAAGATCCCCAACGCAACCCCATTCAACACCGACCAGGCTGTCAAGGCTTACGTCAACGGTGGCGTCCCGTCCGCCAAGATGGTTCTCGGTATGCCCATCTATGGTCGGGCATTTGAGAACACCGCCGGCCTCGGACAGCCATACTCTGGTGTCGGATCTGGAAGCTGGGAGAACGGTATCTGGGACTACAAGGCTCTGCCCAAGGCTGGAGCCAGTCTTGTCTATGATCGTGATGCTCAGGCCTCTTATAGCTATGACTCCAACACGAAGGAGCTTATTTCTTTCGACACCCCTGGTATGGTCGAGAACAAGGTCCTTTACATCAAGAACCTTAGCCTTGGCGGCAGCATGTTCTGGGAGGCGTCTGCTGACAAGACTGGTGCTGACTCGTTGATCGGCACCAGCTCCAAGAAGCTTGGAACTCTCGATAGCACTAACAACTGTTTGAGCTACCCCAACTCGCAGTACGCCAACATTGCCAAGGGGCTTTCTTGAAAGGGCGGTGGCAACATGATATGTTCATGAGAACATGAAATGGTAGGGGGCTGGCTATTTAGGACATACACTCACGTACACTCGAATTACTGTAGACAATCGCTTTATACACCAATAGACATTCGCTTGGCATTACTTTCCGATGATGTGTAGTCGGCATACTGTCACGACATCACTGTGCAAAGGAGGTCATCCAATCAAAGTGAGGCAGATAAGGAGTCAAACGCATGCTTAGATCGTTACACTAGGAATCTCTAGGACTGATCAAACTGGACATCTCTGAACAATCGGTTCACCCGCGTCGAGTAGTTAGGACAGTGCGCTATCCGACAGTGATATCAAGCGGCCCGCGCGTCGCATAATGCACTTGATAAGCGGATAATCTATGCCTTTTTGAAGAGCTGGTAGTGTTCTAAATACGAGCATCATATAAATACTGAATCCTTTATCTTACGCTACTTCGTATTGGAACGCCACTTCAAGAATGTTTGTTCTATTCACAACTAGGCTAGGTCTCCCCTCCATTTCTTTCCCGAATCAGCCTTCATAGGTCGACGCACGAATTGTTACTGTGCAGCTCAAGAGATGGTTCCAGAGTTATCAGCACAGTTGAAGACCTTTGCAATCAGGCCAGATCGGTAGGCATCTTGGATGGATACAGCCACACTGTAACTTCAAGGGGGTTAGCTATCGCACATATTACAGAGGCGATCATTTATTGACTTACGTTCCGGCAATTACCATGAAAGATCCAACGAGTACGATGAGGGCATGGGACCAATACTTCGCCTGGTTAGATGAATTGCCTGTTCTGTAATGCTTGAAATCCTGCATCCAAAGGAGAGCTGGGAAGATCAAGCTGAAGGGGGCGAAACAGACGGCTCCGGCAAGACCTAGGAGGTAGTTGAGAATGGGGACAGCCTCGGCAACGATAAAAGCAAGGATTCCTAGAGTGAGATTGCTACCAATCCAGGTACTCCAATGGACTATTGTGTTCTCCTGAAGATGGTGTGAGTCGCGGAGGATTCGGACGAAAATGTACTTGGCAGCCACGTGTTGGTAAATGCCAACACCGATGATAAGACCTGGAAGCGCAATTCCGTACGAGATCTTCTTGAACAGAGGGCCTGCACTTCCAAAGGCGGGGGTTGCCAGCCAAACGCCGCACCATCTGTAGATGACGAGGGAGAAAGACAGGTACATAGCCGTCACAAGGACACCTGTGACAAGCACGGCCTTTCTGAAGTGCTCAGGACGCTTCATTTCTGACAGCACAGGCAAATACATAGATGAACCACTGTTGCTGATGAAGATGTTGGCAGAGGCGGTGATGCCTGCTACAAACGTAGGGTGAGCGATGGCAGTCCAACCTAGCTCGTAGTCACCAGTCTTAGGAGCCATGGCAGGGCGATCTTGCTGGGTCACAGCAACGACGAAAATGAAGACAGCAACGAAGAATGTAAAGAATCCGATCCATGTAACCCAACCGAGGCGGCTGAAGGTTCGTACCGAGGAGAACAAGGTAATTGAGATCGCACCGATCAAAGTGAAGATGACGGTGCAGGCGCCGTGATTGGAGATGGCGTTGAAAGCTGTCGAGATTGAAACGATGCCGGCAGCGGAGATGAGGACTTGGGCCACCAGAATTTGAAGACCAACAAGTTCTTTGCCAATGCGGCCCCAGAGACGACCGCACATATCAGCGAGTGCTATCCACAACGTTAGAGCTCACGATATAAGCTTAAAATGAGTATGGGGAACGTACTATGGCACTCGGGGTGACGGTTTCGAAATTCGCCTAGGATAACTGCGGTGTCTATACACGAGTCGTTAATCAATCTTGATCCCTTTGTCTTACCAATTGGATATTTGACTTACAGGTATTCAGAGTATGCCAGCCAACAAGCGACAGACCGCCTCCAACAGCACCAAGCGTTGCAAAAGCACCAGGCACGCTCAGAATGCTCATGGCGAACTGGATCTTGAGAAAGATGATGGTGGCTCGCTGCCAGCTGACAGTTCTGAACTGCACGCCATCGTCTGTCTGCTGGAAGACTTCGTGAGACTCAAGAGTCTCGCCTTTCATGGAGACAACTTCCTCATCGGCTGGTCTGTATGGCGTGACTTTGTCGTCGCTCACCTGCTGCACTTCTTGAGAGGCCATGATTGCCTTCGTAAAGGTTGACAGAGATATCTAATGCCGGAGACAGATAAAGAGAAGTGAAGGTGGAAGAGGAAGTGACTCAGTCTGCCTTCACAATCTCAATGGGCGATCTTGTCCTTATTTCTACTGGATCCGAAATCGGTTGCTACCCCAGGTTATCTACCCCGACTTTATCTTTACGGTCTAGACTGGGCCTGCATATCGTGAGCTAGACGGTATCAGATTTGGTCCCGTGGGTCGTTTATCAAGTGTAAACCTTGTCGGCCACTGATATCTGGCCGCTTATCAGGACCAGCTTTGGCGATATCCCCGTGTAGAGTTGCCCAATTGCAGTGAATACCTTGTCAGCGACAATCGGCCATGGGGCACCAGAGATTAGTGATGGAGGGTTCCGCACGTGGAAAGGTAAACTCCGCATAGAGTGGGACGCGTTTTGAGGCGTCGCGATCTAACCAAACTACCGGGACGCATTTTCGCAAAGTCAGGGCTATTGGTGTCTTTTCTATCGTGGTTGCAGACTTGCATTACTGCTTAATTACTAGCTGTTGGGTGCGGGGGAAAAGAACATCAAGATACTGGAATGTCGGCTACCGGGTGATACACATTCTTGTTATATGATGCCTCTTTTGCGCTGGGTGACAGACGCTTCATATAACTGCCAGTTCATGTTATTTTTCAGCCTGTTATGTTACAGACAACGGCTACATCTTCCAATGTTCATTCCTGAAATCAGTACATTTTTTAATTATATTTCTGCCATTGTATTATTTGGGACAACTGAGATACGGAAAGTAAAGACGTGTGATTCTGTTATGACTCGATTACAAGTCCCATGATGCTGAAGCCACTAAGTAAAGTGGTACACCAAGTAAAGTGGTTCATCAAGTAAAGTGGTTCACCACTTATCATCAGTTTCACAGACTTGTTTCAACTACCGTCTTTTGAAGGCCAATCAACGCATAGCATGTCGGACATCGGCATTCATACTTGTGCGATATGTGGTGACTAGTAATTATAGGCGTTCCCAGGAGTCCAAGACTGTGTCGCGGGCCGCTCAGCGGAAAACGCACGCTCCAGGTGCCCATACCCGCTATCATTCAGTGGGCACAGCCGCTGGCAGAACTAAAATCTGGGGGGGATAAGCGCTATCGTTTAGCTCTATCTCGCCAACCCCATCCCCGTCCGTATCTGACTCAATTGATTGCAATCGTTACTAATGACCTCGTGTCCATGACGGGTATAGTTGAATGAAGATGTGGGCATTGACTCAAATGGCTTCTGTCATGAGATCAGACGATGTGCTCTTCGTGATATCTCGGCAATGCGGATATAGACAACTGAAAGAGGATGGGACTTGGTGCCGCCGTTCGTTGCTTAAGAAGACGATGATAGCTTCAGTCGAATCCAAGACCATAATAGCAATTCCATCAACACTGTATTTCAGAATATATCCTCCTTGAATCATATCACATTATACCTTGTCCCATCGCATTCTATTAGCCATGTACGCAGACATCAGCAAGCCACCAGCACCTCTCCCATTGATCAATCTCAAGACCCTGAGAACCGGCCTGTCATTGTTGTACCCACTCTCCAGACGAGGCCACGGCCCCGGTCTCATTATTCTCTCCGCCACTACTGAGGACCCTTTGGCTTTCCACGAAGGTGTCCCTTCCTCATTGGTGAAGTGGGCTGAAGAAGGCTATGCCGTTGTGCAGGTTGAAGCCGCTGCATTTGAAGGAAAGGACAGTGGAGTTGTTCTCAAGGAAGCAATCGATGCCTTGAAGCAATGTGAGAAGTGTGACCTAAACGATAAAGTTGGCCTGGTTTGTAAGTTGTCATTGATTGGTGTTCGTCTACTTATCCGTGCATTCTGACATGTTTCCAGCGTATGAGCCGAAATTATGGAATGTCGCTGCCCTTGGGATAGACCAAACCCCAGAGATTGTTGCCAGTGTTCTTTACGCCGACGCAGAGTCGGTAGAGACTTTAGTTTCTAGCGAAAAGCCTCTACTGAAGCATATTGCTGGTCAAGACTTTAAACCTTCAAGTCAATCGCACTACCCTTACAAGGAGTCTTCAGATTACGGTTTCGCGACTCCAGGGCACTCTCACTTCCACTATACAACTGAGTCAGTATCTCACACCCGTAATCTCCAGTTCTTAAAGCCGAAACTCAATGGACCCTTCTTTGACCTCGAGGCTATCTGGGATGAACATACCTGGTACGAGTTTAGTGATCGATCAGTGCAGCATACGATGAGCACCATGGTCCAGGAACCTTATGTGAATCACGTTCCAACTGTTGGTGCCCTTCTGAATCTATCAACGTCGCATTGGCTAACGATATTCAGTTGACTGGCGGTATCGGCCGAAGCAGTCTCACAAAGTTCTACCGAGATAACTTCATCTTCAACAATTCCCTCGATACTACGCTTGATCTTATTAGTCGAACGATAGGTATTGACCGTGTGATTGACGAGTTCATCTACAAATTTACCCACGATCGCGAGATTGACTGGCTGTAAGACCCTATATACTCAGAACTTATCATGGCTTCTCATGCTGACCACCTCTGTCTTAGTTTACCTGGTATTCCACCTACCTTCCAAAGAGCAGAGATTCCATTCACAGCCGTTGTCAACATCCGGGGCGACCGCTTGTACCATGAACACATCTCTTGGGATCAAGGTACTGCACTCCGACAGCTCGGACTTATGCCCGAGTATCTCCCCTTTCCTTATGCTGTCCCTGGTCAGACTGAAGGTCCTGGTGCAAAGTACGAATACCGAGTTCCTGTGATCGGGATTGAGACTGCGGATAAGATGCGGGACAGGAACTCAGTCCCCTCAAACGATATGTTCAACTACAAGCTTCGCCAAGTTCAAGATGGTCCGGAAGGGTTAAGGAAGGAAGATGATGTCAAGAGAGAGGCAGACGTTATAGGTATAGTTGCTTAAGCCATGTTCAAATCAAAAGATAAATCATATGTAAAATTCAATATGCTACTGGTATACTGTCTTCACTAGTACCTGTCATCGTGTTATATCGACTTCTTTGCATCATAGTATTCCGGATACGTCTGCTTGTAACCCAGCACAAATCTTCCCCAGTAGGCGGCAGTTGTAAGCAAGATCCGACTGACCACGCGACCCAGAAATTCCCAAGGAATCGGAATGACCAACGGAGTATCGGCGCTGTGAAGAAAGACGAGGAGCTGAAAGATGCTAGGTGCACTACCCGACGCTTTACAGTCATCCAAGTAACCGAAGAAGTTTCTGAAGAACTGCTGTTCGTTCTCATATGATTCTGGAGTCAGATGAATATCCACCACCAGGTCTCTATCCTCAGTCGCATTTTCGAAGCGGTGAAAGTATCCAGCCTTCACCGAGGCTGTAGCTTGACCATCTGGGTCGTCGGACAGGACGGCAAAGGGCTTTGGGTCAAGGCCGCGGTAGAAGTTCCCTTTACCGGACTGGACGCGGAAGAATTCATCTTGGTAGATGTGATAATGGAATGGAGGCGCAATGATTGAAACGCCGTTTTCTTTGTCTGTTGGTGGGATCCGATGGGTCATGATGTATTTTGAGCCGGGTCCCGAGAAGGTGACGGAAGACTTGCCGCCTTCGTAGAGAATTGGGTTGTTTTGGGCATTTTGAGTGCGGGCTGGCCCAGACGATCTCAAGAATGAAAGCATGGTTCTCGCTAGCAATATTCTCTGTAGAGTATGCTGAGCCTGCGGAGTATTTCAAGATGAAGCTAGGTTATAACCGCTGTTGGGCGCCAAAGAGGGGAGTCAGTCAATGCCGAGTGGAGAAGCCATCGCCAAGACATCCCATAGCCGACCCTAACAACCGCCGTCCAAAAGAGCGAATTAGTAGATCATTACCTTAGCATTACAATATCCTAAGTCTAAGATTGATCTGCGGGTGTCTATACGTCATCGCGGAATTACGATTTACGAGCTGTCGATCCAATCTGCAAGGGGAGCGAACTCCCTAGAAAAGCTGAGTTGGATGATCATCACCGACTTGCCCAATACTCACTGACAGGGGTCACTAACGGCATCGAAGGCTCGGTACAGCTTATCCCATACGAGCCTACACGCAAATCTTCGAAGGAGGGGTTATGGAAAGCATGCAATTGCTTCTTCTCGAGTACCGAGCGGCATTTCATGGCATCCACACGCCGTCCCCAATTTTAACATCATGGGGCCAATTAGGAGAGACGATTAGCAAATGCCTTATCTTATCAATACGCTTGTCCATGTTGGATAACTTGAGTAACTTTGGCATGTTTGAGAAGGCCAACATTGTTTCATTTCATGCTTATATAAAAGTGCGTTACATATTAGCTCAGTATCTTATAAATTATATCGTTTAAGTGTATTCAATTATCTTCATCTTGTCCTAACAGGATAAAACTAGACATAAAGAGAAGATCAGAACCGTGAGTTATGCTACAGTCTAAGGAATTCCTGATTTCTCAAAATGATATTTCACGAAGAGTTTACGAAACTGACCATGGAATTCAACATCTGGCTCATCGTATGGCCAGCACATAGATCCTTCACACGCAAGGCTGGGCACATTTCTCTGTACTGTTGTCCCTTTTAGAGTCTAGCTAGAATACAAATATTATTAAAAGTCTATTTATGGATGTACCAAATCTTCGCGGGACCCATGTGACTCCCTCGATGTCTCTGGTCTCTCCAAAGACTGCATCTCCAAGTCCACCTTGACATAAATCTTCTGACTGGATGCGCCCTCAACATCATCAAGCTGCTCCCAATTATCACCAACCTCGCCCCTGTGAGTTCGTCGCCCTGCCGACACTGATTGCGAAGTGATAACGGCTCTACTGGTTCCAGAGAATGGCGTGATGTGAGTCGGGGAGCTACCCGTTGATGAGTCGAAATGGAAATGAGAGCTGACGAGTTTTCGTAGTGACGGTAAGGACCCAGCGATAATTCCAATTCCCGACTCGAGGGTGGACCAGAGGACTATGTTTCCGACGTTGTCTGATCCTGTCAGTATGGTTACCAAAATGATGTTCTTATGAGATACTGACATAAGTAATTAACAGGTTGTGCGAATGCTCTCAGATAAGGTAAACGAACAATAGTGCAGAGCGAGGCCCTGTTTTGACGTTAGACATGAAAATCGACGGTGCTATAGTAGCTTACAATGCAGCCAGACCAAGGATGATGCTGACCGAGACCTTGGTGGCTTTCCTCATGTGGGACTTGTAGAGCATGAAAATAGGCAAAACAGCACAAATCCAATCCGAAACAACTGCACTAATGGACACGACATAGCCTAGACTCATTAAAAATTCAACAGAACATTTTCCTCGGTTGTCCCAGTTGGCAGAGATGGGCATGCATGCGAAAAAAGTACCGATGGCGTTATATAATGTGGTGACCATAGTAAAGATGAGGGTTGTCCAGACGATCCTTCGATGAGTTTTGGTGACGGCGATGCGTAGGAGAGTAACGCAGATGGACGCTTTGAGAGGCATCAACGAGAAACTGTAAATTTCTTGACCAATCCACATCCACTGCGTCCTGGTTAGCATGAGTGTTGGGCTGATACTCGAGATGAAGTACCTTTCGACCATCGACTTGCAGGTATGCGTTCAAGTCTTTATCTTTTGTTCCCACGCCTGCGTAAATGGCACGCAGACCGACAGCAGTGAATGTAACATGTAGTATCTGGCTGGGTTAGTATTGTTTTGTCTTATCTCACTGAGACACAGACTCACCCATCCGATAAGCATCAGACCATCATCGATACCAAAGAGACGATACTTCAACCGAACAACACAACGCAGAATAACAACTATCCCGGTAAGGATCAAGAAAATGATGGAGACAACAATCAGAACACGCCCTAGACCCTTGGGGTCCACTGACGTCGCGCTCTCATCAAGCATGATGGGCGATGCGATGTCGAAATCCACACGCACATGCGCGAAAAACAAATACGAAATCTAGGCAGCGCAGGGCTGGCATTTTGAGCAACTGGCCCTCTCCCTCCTTTTTAACAACGGCCCCAAATCCGCCGGGTATTACAGAGTTTGGCCCATTCCCCGCGTTTTGACTCTCCACCCATCTCATCCTTTTAGTAGCACAGTCTAGTGAACCTTATCGAGGTCCCCGAACCAAGGATATCTCGCGGACAACGCCTAGTCCGGCCAGGGGTGCTGACTCGTGAAGCCCGATCGATGGATCTGCGCCCAGCGCTTCGAGTGACTGCTTTCAGTTTGAAGCGTCGACATGGCTTACTAGGGTCATGCCAGTTAATTTTTCTGCTAAAGGCTCTTTTTTTACGTGGCATGCACATCTGGAATCAGTGCCCAGCCAGTCAGTCGAATCCCCGCGTAGATCTGAGAAACCACTAACTTAAGCGAACTTTTGCTTGCTTCTTGCTGACGCAAAGCTGCCAAGTTGGTGGCTTGAAGCCCTGCTGCAGACAATGACTCGACCCAGGATCCCGGACGCAGGTAATCGCCTGATTGCAACGCAAAGCCACAGATATACAGGATATTATGTGGACATTGTCAGAGCGTACAGCCAGCCGCCGCTGATCTTATCCGCCAAGCTCGTTCAAAAGTTCATGATGGTATTTTCCACCATAGACAACGGTTCACGTTAGGTACTCGGACTCCATGACCTTCGAGGGAAAACGACAACCTGAAGGGTCAGAGCTTGATCACAGATTCAGGGGTAAAGACAGGGATTATATGCACGGCAGATTAGTGCGATTGCAAGAGTTCCTCGCTTCAGAAATCGGGTCCTTGGGCACTATTCCCGAAAGCCCGATAGCTTCATTTGCTGGAGAAGCCTTCATACCTGTTATGGTACTTGTTAGCGGTGATCGTTGGCGATGCTGGGACGAAAAGCCTCCGAGAACCGATCGAGCCTTAGCATGGCCTTACCAATGATTTTTAGACCTGGAGTAAGAACTAGGAAGCTATTCCCATGTATCCGGGACGCTACTGATATGACACGAGTTTTGTGGCTTTGTTTGGAACAGACAAGACTTGGCCGTGCTTGGATCCATTGGACCCCTGCTATCATCGCTAGGAATGATTTCCGAGCATCCATTGAACGCTATGACGACGCTATTATGTGGCTTTGTCTCTAACCAGCCTGTTGCATCCCTGTAACGGTTCGTGGCCCTCATGCTCATAATCTGGAACGAACTACTTACTCTTTTCAGCCCAACGAACAGCAGCTAGTTTGACATTAACAATGATCTGGAAAACACACAGACACAGACATCTCATCTTCATCGTTTTTTGGACCATTACTCCATAGTACTGAGTAAGTTTGAGTAGCATATCCCTCGGCATTGTTACAACCCGGGCGGGTCATTACTAAGACCTTCTTTAATTAGAAGAGAAATCACTTGGCGTTTTTATCGATTTGTGAGACAGTGAAATATCCAGTGATTGCCAATAATTTTGTGGAATTGCTTCTGTTTCTGTCAACAGATCAAAGCCCGCGGGGGTAAGGCCATGCCTCGGGTACAATATGATGTTTTCAATTAGGGCCGAGGTGAGTTGAGGGGTTTACGGTACCCCTCCACGAAGGCAATTAGAATGCCTGCATTTTATGAAGATGAAAGTCTAATAAGCGAAGGCTGAACCTGTCAATCGGCCATAATCGCCGTTACTTTCCTCCGACTGTGATCCTTAGCATCGGTCCGACATTGGCTCAGAACATGGGTACAGTGAGTTTGCGGTCAAATGAGATATAAATGGCTGTGCTCGCAGTCTGTTTCTTTCTCAATCCCGTGGAAGGTTGTCAGCTGATTTCGAGACCCAATTATTGAGCGTCTAGTGAAGATAGATGTGCTCAATTCGATGGTCTCAATTTATGCCATAAGTGCCATTCTTCGCGCGATATTATTTTGCTGGAACCAAAAGTATTTTTTCAATCTGCACATGCATGTGCTAATCCTTATCCCTCAGTTCCGATATGCCGTGCCAGTGAGTCCTGATCGGACCGGGCAGCCCAAACCCATACTAACAGCTGGACGCACCATACATCGAATCAACAAACCCGTACCAACATACAACCTACTTCGTATAATCTACCACTTGAAGATGACAAAGTGAAGCAAAGTGCCTTGACCGATTGCCGAATTATGTTTCTTTAATTAAATGCATGCTTTACCCTGCAAAATGGAAATTGACATCTTGATCTATACTCATACAGGGTAAGTGGCAGCTCGATGCAGCCTGTGAGGATTGACGAATCAAGACCGTTGAAGGAAATCGTCAAAAAGGGTGCTGAGGATCAAGTGGAAGCCGTGCTTGCAGTCAACACCACAGCGCAATTTCACGTAAGCTTACGCATAAGATTGCCTATTCGTCATCCTGTGATGACAGTCGAAGATCTGGGCAAGGAATAGATACCTGCATCGGCGAAGTGTTGGTTCGCCTTGCAACCGGGGCCCTGGTCCTGGATTATGCTTGTACAGTCTTGCCGTTGATATGGCAAAGAACTCGCAGGCGGAGAATGCTTCACTCGCCTACATCACATCCTAGTGTCTGTGGAAAACAGCCAAGCCGAATCGATCTTGTATCGCCCTCCCAGTGTTGCGGAGATAGGATCTGGAATCCCGCTTTTGCCCCGGGGAGACGTCCAGATGATGGTCGATGAGATTTTAGTTCGCTTGCTTACTGCTGGTGAGACAACAGGAATTCAGACCTAACCTCAACCAGTTGCACCAGAGTCCCTCTTTTCTTTTGCGACAAATGCAATCAGTACAATCCCCACGAGGCAATTTCTCTAGCCAGACAATGCAACAGAGTTCCCGTGGTTATGGCACGTTTCTTGTAGACCCTGAACTAGTGTGTTACCGCCCCATGCCCCCGCTTCACTGATGGATCTGTGAGACGAAGAAGCGATACCCTGTAGATCACCAACTAGCCAAGATGAGCGGGCGTCCACGACGTTGCACCGCCGCTTTGCTTGGAATGAGCTAAGCATCTCATCGCCCCATGCCGTCATCGACTCCTCCACTTCTTAAGCTCAACCTTAGACCATTTTCGACATGCCGAACTTCACTGGTGCATCTATAGAACTACAAAATGGCCGAATCACCGCAAGAAACCGTAACCAAACACCTGTCGGACCCTAGCAAACCGTTCCGACCGATACTCACCTCTCTAAATGGCGACAACAGCTGGTTGATGTCATTCCCTAGGCCAGAGGAGGAGAGAGCTGCTACAGGGAAGGTCTTCTACCATCTTGCTTTTGAACCATGGCTGAATGGAGCTGCCCATGTTGGACATCCATGGATCGTACACCTTGCTCGTGTTGAAAAGGAGGGAATTTCGACCTTTGAAGACCTGGAGACTCTGATTCGCGAGATCGAGAAAGCTGCCTCGGCGCATCTGCCAGCAAATGCTCAAGCCCAAGAGTCAGCAAGGCAACTCGATGCTGTCCTTCTTGGTTTCTTTTACTCCGACCATCTACATCCACAGACTCTGAAGACGTTTCCTCCCGAGATTCCTGTCATAGCAACAGCACCTGGCGCTGCTATCATTGAGCCATGGAATCACTTCAAGACCATCAAAATCATCAACAACTTCGATTCATCGGCGACAACTTGGAACTCACCGAACCTACATCCAGGCGAACCTGTTCCGAGATGGTTTACGCCACTGATGATACTCGGCAAAAGCGAACTGAACTTTGTCTTTGCTATAATCTGGTCCCATACAGTCAACGGCGAAGAAGTCCACGAAGCAATTCTAGACTCTCCTCACGGCGTGCAACTCGACGCAAAACCCCTCGAAGCATTCCTCGCGTCGGAGCCCAAGACGAAGAAACTCGCGATGCTGCACGGTCTTAAAGAGAGTCATACTGGCGGTATCCAAACATGTTATGGCGCAAAGGGAGGCCTTGGACTGCACCGAAAGGTTGGAGGCGTAGAACATTGGGTTTTGACACATTCTTCCGAGCTGAAATATACGGGGATATTCATGAGACTTGTTTGGACAACTGATACACCGAGGACAATTGAATGGGCGTTGGAAAAGGAGAAGAAGGAGCATCCTGATGAAGAGTTGTCTGGACCACCGAATTTCATTAAGGTTGCGAATGGTGCATCGACAGTTTTGACGTGTTGATGAAGCCGCACGTTTTTTGCCATGCCCTAGACGAGGATCAGCTTGTTGGGGCTGGGTCATTGGGTGATACAAATTGTTTGTTTAATGAGCATATGACTACCTGACTACGATACTGTTTGCTGCGAAGAGCCAAATGCTTAGGATGCCAAAACTGACTGTTGTCCCTCTCGTTGAGATTGAATGGATCCAAACTATGACGCTTGTGATGGAAACCTGCTGGTCTTCTCAGAGGCCATAGCCCAAGATTGTCCCTGGTGCGGATCGCGCTGGGAAACAGCGGGCATCCCCTAAATTATAGCGGTCGTTTCACTTTCTTTTCAACAGCACATTCAATTACCGGGCGCATTCTGACCAGCAGCACATTATCAATGCATGACATGAAATTACAAAGCGGTCGGGATCTGGAAGAAGAATACTATCGTAAAGACATTGCTGTTGGGACCAAGAGATTTAAGCGCTAGCTGTTCAGGCACAAGAAGTCAATTGGCAGTCGTACTTTGTAGGAAATGCCCCCAATTTACAGTTATTGAAGATGCGCTGGAGCACAGAACCGGCATCGCATAAAGGAGGATCCTATCGTCAGAGGTCTCAATAGCTCAAAGTTTCATGATCAATTAATACGTGAGCCTAAGTCTTATCATGTGTGTATTGATATGATCCTCTGTGATCAGGACAATCTGTCGCTCAATTGATATCGTACATCACAGTCTAACCCTCAATTCCCCATCACCAGTCCAGCATTATAGCAGGTGTCGTAACAGTCCAACCAAGTTGCCGATTGGATTATTGAGTCTGCACGACGCGTTGTCGGGGACTGATGATGCAGATGCGCTGGGCGTAGACACCGCAGTGCTGTCGCTCGTCGTGGCTTCGGTCGCAGAAGCCTTTCCAGGCTTGGTGGCGGATGTTGTCTCTTGGGCCTCAGTCGTAGGCGCAGGAGTCGTCTCAGCGTTGCTGGTAGAGACTTCGGTCGCAGTCGTCACAACAGCAGTTTTGGTCGAGCCAGTCGCATCAGCAGTTGTGCCCGACCTCTTGTCACCCTCATTGCCAGGTAACAAGTCCACACCAAGGTTGAAAACACTGTAGGCATCTTCTCCACCACAGGCGTCTTTGGCGTATCCAGGGCAAGGCGTGTCGCACTTGTCGTCGTCTACCAGGGCGGATTTGGCCGGGTAGGTATAAGCGCAAATGCACTCCACATCCTTGAGTATCGCTACCGTCTTCCTCTGTTTTTGACAGTAGTCGGCACATGAGCCGACGCTGTTGAAGGTGTCGGATCGTCCATCAGCTTCGCTGGGGAGGGAACTGAAGCAGCCCTGTGGGGTGACTTCGCCGAGAACAGGGCTTTCGGTGGGGCTTTGGAGCGCGTCCCTGGCCGCGACCAGCGAAAGGAGGGAGAGCAACGCGACTTTGGTGAATGCCATGGTCGGTCGGAATGAAACTGTTCTAGGACTCTGGGAATGAAGAGTGAAGGGCTGGCAAGGCGTTGTCTATATCCGTGAATTCTCCTTGCTCGGTCGGTCGGTGGGGGAGTTAAATTAGATACAAAGAGTGCCAATCATGACGACCCGCTATCATCGATGAAACGCGAAGGATCGTGCTTGCCCTGCTCAGCCTTGTGCAACAGTGCCATAGGCATCACGATGGTGTCATGACACCAGCTGATTCAGTGGAAGGAAGCCTTGGCCATATAAGAGAAACACGGTGCACCAGGCGTGTTGCTTCTGTCGGCTTGCAACCGTGAATATTGACATGGCTAAGGAAGATGAAGGGAGATTTCTCGAATCCTTCAATTAAGCTATGACCTCAGGCAAGCGAAAATTTCCCGAACAGCCGCTTTTGGTGCCTGGGAAGTGAGAGGCACCCGATTCACTGGTGACATACCAAATAATCAGCCTTCAAAGCGAGGCTATGAGCGTGACTGACTGCTTTCTAATTTGAGTCTTCAAAAAACCATTTCAGCAGCTTCAGCAGGGAAACAGCGGAGGGTTTTCAGAGTCTTGGGTGATAAGTTAAAGACGACGGCTGATTCTTTATCGCTTAGTTGATTGGCGGGTTTAGCTCAGTTGGGAGAGCGTCAGACTGAAGTCAAACTTCGGGAATCGTAATCTGAAGGTCATGTGTTCGATCCACATAAACCGCAATCTTTTCATTTTTTGCATTCTAATCCTCTTTCGCTTATGCACATAACACATATCAACAACATCCTTGTGATTTCATCAGGACCTTTTACTGGCTCAGTAAGAAGTCATAGCTGTTGATATGATAGCTATGTCCGTGTTCAGTAACTCTAAACTTAAGCATCTTGCAGCTTGATACGAGCTATCAAGGAGTCATTGAAGGCCGCGCGTTACACTATAGACGATCGACATGAGTGCCACCAATATGTGCGTTTCAGCTGAGGGTTAGCACTAAAGTCCCAATATAGAGTTATCTGGAGTCTTTTCTCCATGTGACCTGACATTGGAACACAAGTGGGATATTGTGTTCCCTGACATGATTATAGTGTGACTCGAAGCTGGAGCTGTCACGGAAGCATACCCAGATCATTGAGTACAGGTAGCCATCTGAAAGAATGGAATTGCCAGGATGAAGAGATGGGATAAGCCAAACCATCGGCAAAGGCGCCAACCGATGTAGCCGAAGCCAAACCGAAGCTTGACAAGCCACCCGCAGCTCGCCCTGCTGATCGATGCTTACCCCTCTAAAGATGAAGTCATGATGAATAGCTCTGTCTGGCATTGATCACTGAACCTCGATTGAGTTCAGCTGAGGATGGGGAAAAAAAATTCCATGGACATCTCCAAGAATCCTTAAACCTAGATAGTGATGCGAGATGCAGCTTCGGCATGCATAGCAATAAATACATTACATTACATCTCCAAGAAACAAAGTGAGACGGCTACCACCAACGCTCTCCCCAAGCTCAGCATCGATGGGCCTACCTTGTGATAAGTACAGCGCGTCAGCTCCATCGATAGCTGAAAGCTCTTGGACCGTAAGGCTGATAAGCTGACAAGGTACCATGGCAATGTCGACAGGGCTTGAACTCTAACGCCAAGGCGTCGGAAAATACGATGCACCCATTAAGATGCAATTGACCAATGGAAACAATACAGAATGAGCTGCACATTGTGATGCAGATATTGCTCTGCCTAACCTTGAGCTGAACCAATTCCCAAGTCCCTGTAGTTACATGAAAGAAAGCAAGAAAATATGCTGTTCACTCGGCGTATGACGGTCGCTCGCCAACTTGCTTAGAGGCCGTATCCGTTCTTCGGGTGTCCCTTTGCGTGGTCAGCCCTCAGGTCATTCCGATTGGCCTGGATATCTCCAGACTTTGCACCCTCGATCTGAGCCGCTGCAACCATTGAACCTTGAGCTTGAGCTTGAGCCTTGGACGAATAGGAACGTGAGTTGCACGTGCGTTCCGGAGTCTTTCCAGCCTCCCAAACGGCGGAGCTCGCGTGTTGGCTCATTTCAGCTCAATTGCCCTTCTGTTCTTGGTGTGTTATTGGAATTTGTGAAGAAGTAGTCACCTATATAAGCCAACATCCCCCATGTTCCTTGGCAAGTTTCTACGAAAGACTAATCACTTATCGTTGGCTATTACATCTGGACAACCTGGGACTTCACATCACTCACAACCTGAGTCAATATAACTTACAAAGAGTTTCAAGATGAAGTCTTTCTTCCTTTTCACCACTGCCTTTCTCTCTTCGTCTGTCCTGGCGCAATCAACTTCCCAGGCTGGAGGACAAGGCGGCGGCGGCAGTGTCCTTCCCGAGTGTGCAGTAAGCCAAATTATACCACTACCCTTAAGGCTGAACTAACATCTTCAAACAGCAACCTTGTGCCCTGAAGGCCATCCAAGATAGCAAATGCGGCTCTGAGGATCCCGGTTGCGTCTGCAAAGCTCCGGGATTCGCCGAATCCTACGTCAGCTGCGTCGGCACCAGCTGCCGCCCTCGTGATGCCGCTGGTAAGTGTTGAGAATCTTGTTGACGCGATATGAGCATACGCTGATCGTAATAGCTGCGATTTCCGCTGGCATTAGACTCTGCCAAGCTGCTGGCGTCACTATCACCGCCGTCCCGAGCGCCACAGCTGAGTCCAAGGCTCCGGGACCAACATCCGCTGCACCCGTTGTTCCCGCCCCGCCTGTCGTAAGTATAGATACCTTAATAATACTTGATGAAGAAGCTGACTCATGTAGGTTCCTACTGCCCCTCCTGTTGTCACTCCAACTGCACCCGCGCCTATTCCTGCTACACCTGTTCCCACTGCTGGTGCCAACTCTCTCAACACTGGAGTCGCGGCTATCGGAATGGCCTGGGCTTCCATGATGTTCTTGTTCGCTCTCATGTAAAAAGACCAACATTCACCAAGCGAGAATCCCTTGCCCAAAATAAAAATAAAAGATCTAAAACACTGACAAAAGCACATGGAATAGGATATGCAAAAGATGAACGGGTTTATACGTACATACGCACAATAGTATTAATATTTGTTTCTTAAATATGGCCGTTCTCACGTCATCTTAACATAATCAAGTTTCACGCGACTGGAAGCACGATGATAGAGCTTGTCCTTGAAAGTAGCATGGGATTTGAGACTTTGCACTCAGCAAACTACCACGTCCGCGAGCTCCAAGCCTTCAAATACCTTGAGAATATGAATGCATCATGCTTTCTATTTGTTGTTATGCATTTTCTAGTTTCCGTTTGCCCTCCGTCAAGGACATCTCGGTATCCATGACAACCACTGGCTGGCACTGTAGGAAACCAGGCATCCTCATAGACATAACGTAAGCACAGACTTCTTGATGGCAACGATGACTCACAGCCTACGAGATGCAGGCTGTGATGTTACACAGCATCAAGAGTGAGGCTGCAGTCACGTGCTTGCGTTGCACAAGCGGCTACTGCTCATATGAGAGTTCTGCTCTGTTTTGATCTCTGCTCTTCTTTCTCTTCCTCACACCTCACTCTTCACTTTATCCCCATCACTGATATCATTTTCACCGCTGCGCATCTTGTATAACTCTCATCCTCGCCGCAGTCATGGCACACGCTGAAGAGGCAGTAGTCTCGCCAGCTCAGCCATCTCCGGCCCCAACTGCAACCCCGGCGGCTGACCTTGAAGAGATTGTGTTGCCATCGAACGTCACTCAAGACCCGGCAGACAGAAAATCCATCCTACGCTACGTCCAACGCATTGAAGACGTCGTGGGCCAGAAGCCTTGGGACTGGTTGGCCGGGTTCCAACCTACGCTTTAGAATCGCAAAATGTTCGGAGACTTGGCCAACCTACTCGAACGAGCCACCGAGGTTTGCGATGTGTCTGTCATCAGGGATCATCTCCAGGAGGAAGTCCGCAGTGGCCAGCAGAAGGTACTTCGTATGAGAGATATCAAGGCAACCAGGGAATTCGTTAGTGCAATCAAGCCCGCAAGCTGCACTCGAAGTACTTCGAAGCCTGCTGCTCAGCGTCAAGATGAGCACGAGATTGGAGCAACGGATGACGACGATGAGGCCATGACAGACGAGTATTTTCCCCGAGGAGGGCTCGAACACATCTTGGTTGCCATCAATTCTCAGAAGCTCTCAGATGCCGCTCGTGAGCACGAGGCCACTGCTGATAGTATCGTCGCCGTCACTCACAACGAAACCACCATCACACCGGGCGAGTCTAATTCACCCGAAGAGGTTCCTGCAACACCTTCTCCAATGCCTAATCCAACAACTAACAAGCGAGACCGTTCTATCTCGGCGACGTCCGTCAATCCGCCCAACAAGCGTGTCTACAACCAGGCGGCATCATATCTGCAACCTCTTCGGGCAGCCGATCCTGCACCTTTCATGATGACTGACCAGCACAATGTAAGCTCTCATTCCTTGCCCGTTATGAGGGCTTTACTAATAGGATGACAGTATGACGACCGCCCCCCGGGGATCAAGGCGACCGATGTCTTTCATCATCACCTGAAGATGCATGTGCAAGACTTGCGCAAACAACACGAGCAACTCATCGGCGTCTTGGAGCTTCAACAGCACCACATAAACCACGAGCTGGAGATCCACCAGCCCTGCCTCGAGGCATATCGAGCCGCACAAGAATATTCCCTCCAAGCCGAGGCCAAAGTCGAAAGCCTTCGAAAGGACAACGAAACACTCAGCGACTGCCTCAAGAACCTCGCTGACTCGCAGAAACTCTGTATGCCATCCTCCGCTGAGAATTTCGAGGCCGTGCAGCAACACGTGCTGGCTCAGTTGGCCGCCAAAGCCAGCGCTCTCCAGGAAGCCGAGGCCGAGCTTGGTGCGGCTCACTTGGCATGCCATCAGACAGAAGAGGCTGCGCGCCCTGCTTTGGAGTTCATGAACAGCGAGACGCCCCAGCTCGAGGAAAAGAAAGCAGCTGCTGACAGACTCGGCACGACTGTCAAATATACAGAGTTCCTTCAAATTTTGGTCAGAACTAGTCCTTCAGCCATTGCAACTCTTGACAAGGTACTCCATGAGAAGGGTTTGTCACTCGAAGAACTTCGTGCGGTGATTGAGCAGCATGATCAGCTCGCCCAGGTCGATGGTCAGCAGACTGATGTAACCATGGACTGAGTGTTGAGTTACCAGGCGCATTCCGCACGAGCGACGAGCCAAACTCGATATCTGGTGAAGGGTCAAGGAAAAAGACGCTACTGGGATTGTGGCCTTCAGCAGACTCATGTTGTGCCACTTGTCGACAAGGATATGTTCATTTTCACACCAGTGGCACTGATCCGGAGCGTTGGGTTGTCGTCTCTTTTTGGTATGTTTGAGTTAATGTGTCTGCGTCCCATTGACAGATGAGATTTGAGAGGGAGGAATTTTTGATAGCCAGGATTCAGGACCAAGGTTGGCATATTGGTACCTGCTCAAGTTACTTTCGGCCACAATGGTAGTTAATCAGAAAGAAGCTGTAAGCCTTTGTACAAGCACCATAAAATACGAATATATTTACGCTAATACGGTACAATGCTCCCATGCCTCTCCAACTTCCCAGTACGTTCGTCTCTATTCTGTACTCACTGGAACCAAGACGTGGCTTGTGTCTAGAGCCGTGAAGATGGTGCTCTATTGGGATCCAACTCCTCCTTCGCCTTCTCCCTCAGTTCTCGTCTCAAGATCTTCCCGGACTGATGACAAAAGGTTAGCGACATGCCGTAAAGCTTGCAGGGATCACTTACCGGGTTCTTAGGGATCATATCTACGAAAGAGACACCGCCCTTAAGACGCTTATACTTTGCAACCCTAGCCTCCATCCAATCAATGATCTGCTGCTCGGTGATTTGTGATCCAGGGACCTTGACGAGATACGCGCGGGGGACCTCATCGCCTTCATATGGAACGCCAACGACTGCAGCATCTGCAATCTCGGGATGATCTAAGAGCACGGCTTCTAATTCTGCTGGCGCAACCTGGTTGCCCTTGACTTTGATCAACTCCTTGATTCGATCGACGATATGGAAGATGGCTCCGGGCTCGAAGGACTCGACGAATGCGATGTCGCCCGTCTTCAACCACCTCGTACCATTCTCATCAACATGAATTGTTGAAGCTGTGGCACTAGGATTCTTCCAATATCCCTTCATCAGCGTAGGTCCCGTGACCCAAAGCTCACCTCGCTCACCGGGCTTCGTCACCGGAGTCTTGCCATCCAAATGCATGAGCCTTGCCGAGTAGTTCGGCGCCAATTCTCCGACTGCAGAAGGATCGCACACGACACGAGGGTCCCAAGTCATACTGGTGCAGGTAACCTCTGTCATACCCCAGCCTTGCTTGACGTTGACGCTTCCATCAGCCCACAGCCTCTCAACGCTCGTGGCAACTTCTTTACTCAAAGGTGCAGCGCCAGATCCGAGGCGCTCGACACTGGTGATGTCGTATTTCTTGACGAGAGGATGTTTTGACAGGTAGACCAGAATGGGAGGGACACAGAGAAGGCTTGTGATGCGGAAGCGCTGGATGTGCTGTAGCATCTTCTCAAAGTCAAAGGCGGGCATGATGTATGCAGGGATGTTTAGATGGGGATAGATGGAGATGAAATATGTTTGCGCGTATGCGTGATACATGGGGAGAAAGGCGAGGCCCTTGGTGCGCTTTTGGAGCTCGGGGTCAGGCTCTAGGTCTGAAATAAGGACAACACCTAAGCCGTTGGCAACGTATGAGGTGTGAGTGATCTCAACGCCTTTGGGGACGCCCGTTGTGCCGCTGCTATAGTTGAGACAGCAACCTGCTGTCTCTGGATCTGCGGGTTCTGTCCATTCCCATTTCTTAGCTTGTGCTTGATTATCAGCTACAAGGTCAGTCCACATGCGAAGACCATCCTTCGTAATCGAGGCTGCGATCGGGGTTGTTCCAACAGGCGGGAGCACAGATGGATCGATAACAAATATGTTCTCCTTTGGAAGGCCGACCGTCTCAGCAGCCTCTAAAGCGGTAGGTAGTTGGTTCGCAACAACAAACATATGCGTGCTCTCAGAGTTTTTGAGTTGATATGCAAGCTCTCGTGGTGTGAAGGCAGGATTGGCACCAGTGAACATTGCACCGCTCATCAAGATGCCGAGGAAGACGCATGGGAAGTAGATGTTGTTGGAGGAAAACATCAGCACTCTGTTTCCTGGCTTTAGACCGGCTTTCATGAGACCAAGGGCGACTTGTTTGGAGAGAAGTCGGAATTGCTCCTTTGTGAGAAACTGCGTGTCTGGACGGTCTGCATCAATGAGGATGGGCTTATCGCCCTCCTCCATGGGCTCAGAGGCTGAACCGAAGACCCATTGCTGCAGGGAGCATTTTGGGATGGGCTTAGACCATCGTGAATGAAGAGCCATATTGAACAGAGATATCAGACAAACTTGAGAACAATGCAAACAGATTTCACAATCATTCAAGAGAGGTCAAGCATGAGAAAGAGGAGAACAACAGATCAATTACGGGCTATTTAACACATTTCCCCGGCCTACAGCAAGCTGAACAGCAAATCTGGGGTAGACCAAGCTATTTCGACCACCAAATGATGAATTCCCATGGCAAATCCGTGTGGGGTAGCAACCAATCTTTCCTCCTTTGGGCACTGCGACCCCGCGTTTCGACCCTCGGCTCGCTTGCGACGATCGAGCATTCGACAGAAAAAAGCCGAGGCACGATCTGGTGGACGGATTGAGAGATAGCTTGGATTTTGGAAAACGGCTGCGGGTTCCTTGATCCGAAAAAGGTGGGGGAGGTTGAGTGAGGAGGGTTAGGTTTGCGAGATGCGATGGAAGTGAGGGTTTGGCGATTCGGTCAATCTTTGAGTTTCGGTGTTTTCCAATTGATGTAACATGGTAGAAAGTCAATCTGAAGGATTTGGTTCTGAGTGGTTGGACAAGAAGGTTCACGGCTCAGAGTGGTAATGAATTGAAGAGTGTGTATCACGCTGACTAAGGCTTGATCAGGGATTAAAATAAAGACCAGTGACATGTAATACAAGCAAGCTCACTCTTGTCAAACGCTCATCCTTCCGAACAACGGCCGTCACCGCGATTTGGAGCCATGCGTGCGTCCTCATTCACCCAAGATCCTCTGCCTCGGCTGCCAAGACTAAGTCGCGAAACGAAAGTCGAGTCTGCATATAAATCAGTAAATTGTATCATTTCCATCCGCAGCCGAACGGAAACTCACCGCTTATTGCCCTTATCGGTCGTGGTAGTCATGTAATGATGCTGCTCCTCTGGGGTCATGGCGACCCATTTCTTGGCCTTCTGGTTGTTTCTCCACCGATAGTAAAAGAAGGTTCCGGGATATTGAACGAGCTGTGAAAATGTGAGTCTGACTTCATCATTTACAAAGGCGATGAATGATACTTACACACATCCATACACAAATGACGAGTAGACCTGTATTGGCTTTGAAGTATCGTGGCGAGTCGCTTGGTTGATAGACTATGATACGTCAGTGACTTAGCTCACGCGGTGTCATGGGGACTCACTGTTTGCTCCGATCATTCCACTGACTTGAACCCACATATTGTAGAGTCTATACGTTGTCAGACACGATACCTTGTAGCAATGCGAGTACTTACGATGCTGAGACTGTTCTGTTCTGTACCGATCCTGCATTTCTGCTCGTCCACGCGACTTGAATGGGATGAGTGCTAGGAACTGTCAGAGAAGCGCGCTCCGTTGAGTGGAAAGATACTCACTATGGAAAAGACAGAAGAACGGTCGAGATGGCAAAGTAAGCCCAAGGCCCGATCGGGTCAGGCAACGCAATGAGTGCCACGAAGCATGGGAGCAACCAAGCATCCTCCGCCATTGAGACAAAGCTTCGGTTGTTGACGAGTTCACTGAACGCTGTGATCGCAAGCATTGTGATGCAAGAGCCAACGATATATGGAATGGACAAAAGGTTGGACTCGATGACGTTGAAACCCAGTCCACGGAAGGATAACGTAAGATATTGGTTGACCGGATACTTGGGGAGGCCGAAGAGAAGACCGAGAGCGTAGAGAGGCCACATGTCGTAGTCTTTGGTGCATTCCCAGATTTGACGGACTGTCAGACCTTGTCGGTTGTACATGCCTCCCTTCTGGGGATCATCGCGAATAACTGCGCGTCGTCAGCACCCAGTCCGTCACTGATTGGTAAACTACTTACCAGAATTGACGATGATCTTCTGTTCATGTTCGGTGAAGTAACCCTTCGGATTCCACCAGCTCTTTGTTCTAGCAGGCGATTGAGGCATCAGGAAGAAGGATGCGACGCCGATCAGGACTGCAACTTCGTTAGCAGAGCGACTTTCGCGAACGAGATATCAACGTACAGGTGAAGGCTCCTTCGATGAGAAAGAGCCATCTCCAACCTTCGTATCCAAGCATTCCACGCATTGAGAGCATACCAACAGCTGCAAAACCAACTCCGATATCGACTGTGACCTGTCAGCTTGCATTTCCTAGCACCCAATCTGTTACCTACCGAGTTGCGAAGACATCCAGAACCAAGCTAGTCGTATTGGGAGCTGCGGGAGTCAGTAAGCCTTCTCGTGGTTCCCATCGAATTTAGACATACTCTTGTGCCAGTGTACCAGTAGCTGAGGTAAAGAATCGTGTCGCTGTCCTTTGTTAGGTTTGTTTCAGGACAATATGGCGAGGAGACCTACGGGATGAAGCCGCCTTGGAATGTTGCACTAGAAGTATTAGCAAGAACTCAGGTCGTTTGTTCTCAGAAGACTCACATGAGATATCTTGTAGCAAGGAATGATGCACGGCCCTTCAAAAAGAACTGCATCGCCGAGATAAGGCTGAAGATACAGAGCTGGATAGGAATCCACATATCCGGACCAATTCTACAGCAAGTTTAGTATGAAGACAAACGAGAGGTTTTCAATGGGCTTACCGCTTTGAGATCAGCTGCGAGGGCAACTCAGCAACAAGGAAGCCAACTCGAGAGATGGTTTGTCCAATATTCTGCCTCCGTCAGCGTTGCGTCTCCCATCTGTTGAAGGAACTCACGTAGTCGGCGTGTGTAATTCCCAAATCATCAAGCATGTTGTCCGATACTGCGTTCTGGATGTTATTCCTATCAATGTTCAATGCTGCAAACATGATACACATCCAAACCTACGAAGGTCAGTCTCCGATACCACTGCAGAACTGGGTTTGCTCCTACCATGATCTTCCAGTCGACCTTGTGGCGAACAGCATTCTCTTCACGCCATGTCCAGCGGAATTTGGGATCAAAAGCCGACCAATTCTCCCACTGCGGGTGGATATACAGTTCTTTATATCGTTCGATGTCGGGAGAGTCCCAGATACTCGGCTGCGTCGCGACCTTTCTTCGAGTCAGTCTCCGTCTCCATAAAGGATTATCGCTCTCGTCCCTACCGCATCGAGATCGTAGGTGTCGTTCCTTCGAGGCTTTCTTATTCGCAGAAATCGTAGGATCGCATCTCCCATTGCCGCTTCCATGCGCTGCCCCTGCTGAGCAGCCAGGGCCGGTGCGGTCGGAGGCACTGAGTCGCTTGGATATCCATCGTTTTCGGCTTTGCTTTTCTCTTTGAGACTTCCGTTGTCAGAAGGAGAGTCTGATACTCCCGACGACGGGACGACGGCAGGTTGATGATGCGACATAGTGCAATCGTTTCCTTGACCGAATCTTGATATGATACAGCACGCACGAACACTACAAAACGCGAGAAAGCGGTCACATCACTGCTACTTAAACAATTTCCAACTCTTAATGTAACCCTGCGAGATATGAGCCCCAAATAATAAATTGGGGGTCAGCCATTGCGAGATCAACGTGCACCGTCGCTTCGATACCCAAGTGGTTCTATGCGAGTAATATCAATGCAAAAACTGCCTATACTAGTCAATAGGAGACATGCTTCCGACAAAAATTGGTCGATCTTCCGAGGAAATGCAGAAATTTTGAAGAATCGTTACATCAGGGCCCATCACCACTGACTTTGTTGCTTGCGACATCGATTGGCAATATGCGGATCCAATGTCGTGATCGTTTCAAAAATGTCATCACGACAACTATGGGGCGAGCCTTGGCTTAAGCTTAGAAACAAGTTTATACATAATGTCCTAATGTTTAAATATAAGTACATACAGAAAATTCACGATGAGTTTATTGATTACTCAATCTCTAAGTCTACGACAATTTGTTTGCCTACATTGCTCTTCTGCAAAGTTAACAGGCCAATGAAACACGACCCAAGATTCACCGTCGGCCAACATTTATAGAGTATGAAAACAGTACCTTTCGTGTTTAAAGTTTGCCGATTTATCGGTAAACCCTAGTGCGGACAAAGAAAGATAGGCTGGACTGGATAAAGCCCAGTGATGTCTTTATCACGCAGTACCGTATCATAGACGACCCGGACCCATGGCCTATTCTTTCGGATGATCGTTAAATATCTGAGGCATTTCCATCATCTACACATTACTTTTGGTTGTTCTTGCTACCCTCGCTCTCTTGCTTGTTCCATCCCGGAATCAGTTCATTGTCCGCCTCCCCCTCATCGTCACTCGCATCCCTGTTCTTCAACACTCTCCTCGCCGCTCGTCGTCCTACTACCGGAAGCTTCTCAACACCAAGATCCTTTGCCGACTGCGGCAGTAGTTTGGGATCGAGAAGTCCTGCTTGGACTAACACGCTGGCCTGATCCCAGTAGACATGCTCCTGGTACAGTCTTCCACCTCTGACTGCAACGATGCTCACCATGAGAATCTCAATCTTCTTGTTCGTAGGTGGAACTCCTGGGAGCATCCACTGGACTTGCTCGGTATGCTTGAACTGAACGTGCATTTCGTCGACAACGCGATCAACTCCGATAGTACGTGATAATAATGTGATCTTGAGTGAGGGCGGAGTTGTGAATGATTCGGAGTAGAAGCGCTTCAGCTCAGCTGCGCCAGTTGCACCGGTTAGAGTTGGCATGTAAGTGACGTGAGGGGTCTTGTGCGTGGTGAAAGTCGATAATGCTTTGCCGAGGTTCTTAGAAAAGAATTTACCTATTGAAAGTCAGTTCTACTCGAGAATCCCCCATTGTGAGGCGACAGAGACTTACTCTGCAAGTTATGCTCGAGAACAAGCTCTAGATCCGGGTTGATGCCAAACACCTTCCTAGCCGCAGCCAAACTTCGACTCCAAGCCAGCTCCGCCGAAACAGCATCATACTCATCCAGATCATGCTCAGCGAAGCCAGGCTCAGCTTCATATGTGTAGCTGGGATATGCGAGGTCAAGCTTCCCGCCAGTGCCCATGCCACTCTGGATCTTGGTGCGCCTCACGCGTTTCTTGCCTTGGATACCCACCATTTGAGATTGCTTGACAACACCGACTTCTTCGCCTGCTGCTAGATGAACAAGGGCGCTAATGCTGCTGGGGAACTTTCCATTGGTATCTGGGATGCGGGTTGGGTAGTAGGCGATGAGAAGGCCGAGCTTGAATTCGGGGTTGTTGTCGAGAATGTGAAAGTGCTCGAGACAAATAGCTGCTGCGTCATCGTAGGCTACTCCCGGTCAACACTCCTGCTATCTTCTTTCTTCTTTCTTCCCAGTAATATGTTCACTTACCGACGATTCCAAACTTTTCACAGGGACCCAAGTTTTCCCTGCTCAACGACTTGATCTTCTTCAGATATCCATCACCGCAGCTCTCCATTGAGATATACTCTACATCAAACCCCTCATCTCTCCACTCAGCTAGAGTGACCTCGTCAAAATCGTCATTTTCACCGGTTATGTAAAGTTTTGGAGGATTGCGTGGGAAATCGCCCGAGAGAAAGTTCTGGTCTCTGTGATTGGTCCTGTTGTCTGAGATGATCTGGACGTTGCGCCCCTCAGCCTCTGGGACGGCGGATTTGATGAGATTTGGAATGTTGATGTTCATATTGGCAATTCTTTGATATTATAATTTACAAAATTTGAGAGGTCAGAGGATGCGAATAACCTGATATGTTCTTGTCCACTTCCAACTTCCAAGTTTCAGATCAAACAGTTGACCCTGTTTGAGCGTGATGATGATGTCAGAACAGTACGTGTTGCGGCTGACTCATCCGATGCTGCGTCTTGATTTGGCCATGTTGAAATCTTAACTACCCTGCAGTTCCTCATCTTTCGCTGTTCTTCGAACATTCGAACATTGATAAGAATGTTACGCGCAATAAATCAGCCAAGGGCTGTCAATTAAGCTTCTTACTTTGATGTACCAAGTTGCCATTTTGGGAGCTAAGCACGACTACAAGCAATTCATCCTTCGGTCATGCTAGGCATCCTCCCTGGCCTGATAATCGACGGCAAATATCAAGCGGTGTGTTTGTGACATTGGGTTTGGATCCTCCGCTTTTTTTATCTCCAAACACTTGATCATATGGCTATAGTGAAGTAGTCAGCCGCTTATTTATAATCTATCTAGCTTTGTGTCGACAAAAAGTCAGACAGCGTCAGCACGGTCCGGATAAAACCGCCTGTGCTTACAAAAGCCTCATGTGCACCCTATGGATGTATACGTGAGACATCCTAATATCATTATCAAGAAACTTCACTACTGCATCAACCTTGGCTGACCACCACTTAGCTATCCTCCGGGATTCCAGCCTTAGCAGTTATGCATAAAAGCTTTGTCCAGATACCATTCAGGCACAAAAGCGAAGCTATTTATGAGGGAGTCAAGAGTCGTGCTTAGCAACCAGTGTCCAAATAACGTTGAAAGCGATCAAGTTTTTATGCATTGCTTATCTTCTGACTGGCGAATGCGGTGGTTAGTGCGAGTGCGAGTGCGAGTGCGACGCTGCAAATAACGTAATACTTCGATGCAGCCGGATTACATGGTGTGATGCCCAAGAAAATATTGACAGATTACTTTCAGACTACTTAAGATGCTCTGGAAACCTCGCAAGCTTGGAGATGACGCTAAGAAATTGTTGAGAGGTTCTGAGTAACCATGGCGGACACCAGAATGAATCCTCGAGAGCCAATGTCAGTATAACTAACAAAGCAAGAAGATCAAGGCTACTGACTGTAACAGACACGAGAAGGACACTAAAACTCCAGTCAATGCTTCTATGAAGGCCGGAAATAAGGAGAAACCGGATGCGCCGGCGAATCTCGAGGCAGGTGTACATCAAGATGAGACTGTTGAGGGGGAATCGGTACACGGAGAAGATATCTACCTTCATGGATTACCCTTGGTACTGATGACACTTTCACTGATGGTCGGTGTATTGATGATTGCTCTGGATAATAGCATCATTGGTAAGAAATTCACTTCTGTATTCTTGGACTTCTGCTGACTGGCTGAAGCTACTGCTATACCAAAGATTACGAGCAAATTCGACAGTCTCGGCGACGTTGGTAAGTTAAACCCATATATTCGAGCAAGCTTTTCCACTGATAGTCTTTCGGCAGCCTGGTATGCATCGGCCTATCTCCTCACCCAAATGTCCTTCCAACCTACCTTCGGCAAGATCTACACCTTCTTCAATCTCAAATGGGTATACTTGATCTCCTCCATAATCTTCGAAGGAGGTTCCATTCTTTGCGCTGCCGCACCGAGTTCAGCAGCCTTCATTATCGGTAGAGCTATTGCTGGACTCGGTGCAGCGGGTATCTTCTGCGGCGCCATGATTATTATTTCCAAGATTGTGGAGATGAGAAAAAGACCGTTGCTTCTGGCAATCATATCCAGTATGTATGGTATTGCTTCAGTCATTGGCCCTTCACTGGGCGGTGTTTTTACTCATTCTAAACAACTCACTTGGAGATTCTGTTTCTGGATCAACTTGCGTGAGTTCCCTCTCCAACACATCCATCTCAGTGCTCATTGATGGCGAAGCTCTGGGTGCTGTAATGGCTCTTATAATCTGTTTTTACTATCCTCTCTCACTCGGTGAAGCTCCAGATAGCGACCATAGTCTCGAGGAAAAGATACTTGGCCTCGGCCTCAAAAGCGCAGTGATTCTTGCAGGAGCTCTGATATGCCTCTTCCTTGCTCTTCAATCGGGAGGCACCAAACATCCTTGGTCCGATTCACGTGTATGGGGCTGTTTGGTTGGCTTTGGTCTTCTTCTGACACTGTTCGTGTTCATTCAAATACGACAAGGAGAAGCGTAAGTCCCCTCTCATCTCAGGCGCCTTCTTATCTGACGTCTTCGTCTCTGACTCATATAGCGCCTTGATTCGCCCTCGCATCATCTCACAGAGATCCGTCTTCCTAGGATGCCTGTTCTCTGCGTTGTATCAGGGAGCTATGACCACGCAGAGTTACCATCTGCCGTTCTATTTCCAGGCTGTCAAAGGAGTGGACCCCCAAACATCCGGTGTTGACATTCTTCCTCACGGGGTTACCGTCACGATAGCTACTCTTATTACCGGCTCTATTATCACTTGGCTAGGATACTATGTACCGTTCATGTGGGCCGGCTCAACCATCTTCACAACTGGTGCAGGTCTGCTGTACACGATCTCGCAAAACACCCCAACGGCACGATGGTTCGGCTACGAAGTTCTAGCTGGGGCTGGATTTGGTATAGCGATCCAGATCCCAATATTCGCTGTACAAGTCGTATTGGGTGCAGGTGACATTCCCCTGGGAACAGTGCTGATCATCCTATCCCAAGCCCTGGGAGGTTCAGTGGGTCTATCCATCTCCCAAAATGTTTTCCAGAACTCTCTCCGCCAAAGGCTAAAAACAATAGCCGACATTGACATACAAGCCGTTATAGCGGCAGGTGGGACTGATTTGGAACATGTCGTGTCGGGTGACTCTCTCGCCTCCGTCAGAGATGCGTTTAGGTATGGTATCTCAAATGCCTTCCTTGTATCGACGGCACTTGGCGGCGTCGCCTTTTTGGCAAGTATCGGAATGGAGAGAAGGAAGATCAAGTCAAAGAAGGAAGGAGGTGAGTAAACGACCTCGTGGTCGACCCTTGAAGACGATGAAGAGGGTGTATAGCGACGGCTATATAGCCGAGCGGGGAAGGATAGTATGAGGCCGATATCAACTATGATCCATAGATAGCACGCATCTCGGGCCCATCTTGATAGAAATCACATGTTTGTTCGGCATTTCTATCGAGAAAATAGTATGTTTCGTTTCTTTCACCGTTTTCGGTAGAGAATTAATCCAGCTGATCTTCATCTCCCCCTGTTGCATCGTTCGGATGATATACCCTTTTTGCTATATCAACTCCGTAGAGCGACATTTCCGCGGACATGATTGGACAATTAACAACTAAAATCAAGCTTTCGTCCGGAATTCCATGCGCTCTTCACGGCACATTCACACATGACCTTATAATTCGGAGATAGTGTACGAATTGGATGCTAGATTCGGTGAGATAAGGTTGATCATACTGTACTGGTTACTAGTTGGCTTGCATAGTATAAGACCGCACGGCCGTTCGATGTTTCTATCTTCTGCAGTCGAGGCTCAATTGATACGAAAATGACTCTCGCTAAGGTTGCTTTCACCCTAGCCAACTTGGTGGTCGTGGGTTCAGCTGCGAAGAATGTCGCAGATGGGTTTGTTGCTGCACCATACTATCCCGCTCCTTATGGGGGATGGGACGAAGCATGGGCAGATAGCTATGCCAGAGCTAAGAAGATGGTCGACTCTATGACGTTGGCTGAAAAGACCAACATCACAGCTGGTACTGGTCTCTTCATGGGTAAGAATCATCGCAAGAGAAACGGAACCCTGCTAACAGCTACTAGGGTACGATTCTTTGTCTCTCACATGACTACGTATACTGACATGGCAGACCTTGCAATGGTAACACCGGATCAGCTCATCGCGTTGGCTTCCCTCAGCTCTGTCTCAACGACGCTGCCAATGGCGTTCGACTAGCCGACAACGTAACTGCTTTTCCAGATGGCATCACAGCCGGTGCAACCTTTGACAAGAAACTCATGTATGGACGCGGTGTAGCAATCGGAAAGGAAGCACGCGGTAAGGGCGTAAACGTCTGGCTTGGTCCGTCCGTTGGTCCTATCGGGCGTAAGCCAAAGGGTGGACGCAACTGGGAAGGCTTTGGAGCAGACCCATCGCTACAAGGTATTGGCGCACGAGAGACTATCAAGGGTGTCCAGGAGCAGGGAGTCATTGCTACAGTCAAGCATCTTATTGGAAATGAGCAGGAGATGTATCGACGACAGACTACTGATCTTGTATCTCCTGCATACTCGGCAAACATTGGTGAGAGCTGTCGTCATTCTTGGTATTACGTAGCTAACCATCATAGATGATCGAACTATGCATGAGTTGTATCTCTGGCCTTTTGCGGAGGCAGTAAAAGTCGGAGTTGGAGCGACTATGACTGCGTATAACCGAGTTGGTCTATCTATTGCATCTCACTCACCTTGGCTAACATGTGTAGGTCAACGGCACTATATCCAGCGAGCACTCATATCTCATCAACGCTTTGTTGAAAGAGGAGCTGGGCTTCCAAGGCTTCGTCATGACAGACTGGCTCTCTCAGATCACTGGCGTGCAATCAGCCATTGCGGGAATGGACATGAGCATGCCTGGTGATACTATCATCCCTCTCTTTGGAAATTCTCTATGGATGTACGAGCTAACCCGCTCGGCACTCAATGGCTCGGTTCCCATGTCGAGACTGAACGATATGGCGACTCGCATCGTGGCAACATGGTATCAGTTCGAACAAGACAAGGACTTTCCCTCTGTCAACTTTGACACAAACACATACGACAGAGTCGGTCCTCTGTATCCAGCAGCATGGCCTAACTCACCCTCGGGAGTCGTCAATCAGTTTGTTCAAGTTCAGGACGATCATGATGAGATCGCCCGACAGATCGCCCAAGACGCCATCACTCTCCTCAAGAACGACGAAAAACTACTTCCACTAAGCACCAAGAGCTCACTCAAGGTCTTTGGCACTGGTGCACAAACCAACACCGATGGCGCCAATGCTTGCGTCGATCGAAGCTGCAACAAGGGCACGCTAGGTCAAGGTTGGGGATCGGGTACAGTCGACTACATGTATCTCGACGATCCCATCGGCGCTATCAAGAAGGAGGCCGCGGACGTGACATTCTACAACACTGACAAGTTTCCATCTGTTCCGAGCCCTTCAGACGACGATGTCGCCATTGTTTTTGTCACTTCTGATGCGGGTGAGAATCAGTACACGGTTGAGGGTAACAACGGTGATCGGAATGCGGACAAATTGAACGTTTGGCATAACGGCGATGCACTTATCAAAGCTGCCGCCGCCAAGTACAAGAATGTTGTGGTTGTCATTCACACTGTCGGGCCTGTCCTCGTCGACCAATGGATTGATCTTCCATCGGTCAAGTCTGTCCTGGTCGCTCATCTTCCAGGACAAGAGGCCGGAAAGTCTCTGACCAACATCTTGTTTGGCGACGCATCGCCTTGCGGCCACTTACCCTATTCCATTACTAAGAAGGAGGACGATATGCCCGAGAGTGTCACCAAGCTCATCGACTCGGGCTTCATCGATGCGCCGCAAGATACTTACAGTGAAGGACTGTTCATCGACTATCGCTGGCTCAACAAGGAAAAGATTCAACCTCGGTATGCGTTTGGCCATGGACTGAGCTACACCAATTTCACGTACACGAATGCGACCATCAAGAGAGGCATCCAGCTCAGCCAGTACCCTCCCAAGCGACCCGCAAAAGGAAAGGTTCTGGATTATTCGCAAGACATTCCAGACTACAAAGAAGCTGTTAAACCCAGCAGCTTTAAAACCATCTGGCGCTACCTATACTCTTGGCTCTCCGAATCCGACGCAAAGTCCGCGGCCGCCAAAGCCGAGACGTCGAAATACCCTTACCCAGACGGCTACTCCACCGCGCAGAAGACGGCTCTCCCCAAGGCGGGCGGTGTTTCAGGCGGCAACCCTGCTCTCTGGGATGAAGCTTATACTCTGTCGGTGGTGGTGACTAACGCAGGTTCCAAATTCTCCGGCAAAGCTTCTGTACAGGCCTACGTCCAATTTCCGAGCGTTGCCGGATACGAGACTCCCGTCATCCAGCTGCGCGACTTTGAGAAGACCAAGGTTTTGGAGCCTGGCTCGAGTGAGACGGTGCAATTGACCTTGACCAGGAAGGACTTGAGCGTCTGGGATGTCGAGGCTCAGGACTGGCTTGTCCTTGATGGGGAGTTTAAGATTTGGCTGGGGTCTGCGAGCGATAAGTTGGACGCTGTCTGCTTCACTGACGATTTGGGCTGCGAGCACGACGTCAAGGGACCAGTATCATACGATTAGTCAATCTGAGGGAGAACCGAGGTTGCAGCCGGGGATTGATTAGCTCTGATCTGTCAAAAACGCCATGGGCGATCTTCATTTTTTGACCAGGCTGTGCTGCAACTGAATAGGGGATTGATTGCTTTACGAATTGACCAATAGCAAACATTGCTCTGGCTGGAATTATGAATTGTGCACTGTCTGTGACTGTCAGTGCATCTACCGCCCACTTGCCGCGATGCTTTTATGTAAACTTTGCACAGAGTTTCAGGTTGGACAAGAAATCTATTTTAGTGGGATTACCCTGTCGTCATCGTTGTTGCGATAACAAAATATGGAGTTTTTTGAAACGCACATTTCTCGCGCTTAGGTAACGGAGAGTCCACATCTTGCAAATACCGTCTTCTCGTTGGGAGTAGATTCAGTGGAGTTTGTCTCAAATCTGGGTGCTAATTTGCGGATCAAGGAGCTAAAAGTCTTAGGTCACTAACTTACCTGGCGATCGGGAGCGAGGTCAAGATTGAGCCCCTGTGATCAGAGGCGCCACTTGTTTATCGTCTCGTGAAATCGCCCGTAGTGCGGAACTTTTCGTTTGACGGCGCGGTAATGGAAATTAAGTGGCGGCTGCCTCTCTCTCTCATCTCTGCTCTGAGGAGCAGTCAAAGGACGTCAGATGTAACGTCGACCCTTGTATGATTGTCCTCCATTCTCCCGGAATCCTTGGGCCAATCTTCCCCGCCTTAACCGGCGCGTCGGGCTAACTTTTCACTCTCTTTTTTGGGGTGAGACAAAAAGAGGGAGGATTAATTCCGCTGACCACTCAGGCTCTCCTCGTGATGAGATCCTCGAGCTAGCGAATCAACGGTCTCTTAGTGTCTCTCGTTAGGCCGATCACCAGGGCCAGGGGTACCTTGCAGTGGGGTACGCTACTGGGACAATCTTGTCTCTTGTCTTGGGGCGAGAACGTGCAAGTGTCTGCTTGGCCAGTCTCGTTACCCAAAATAAGCATTCTTTGCGCCACGAGCAGGGTCTATACGAACCGACTTGCATTCGATCTGCACGTCGCTTCAGTCATTGATTGATTTCATATGTAATATTGCAGCCTCAAGTTGGCTGCAACAATAAGCACCAGAGGTTCCCCCTCACTGTCACTGCAGTGGTGGACTTGGAGGACAGGGGAAAAGGTATAAGCACGTCGGTTTAAATCACTCAATCAGTCAGGATCTTTGCCTTTTTCCCATGCACGTGAGCTCTCTTCTCTCTGTCTCACGTCATCTATCCCGCACACGTGTATACGAACCCCTCTGGGCATCAGATCAGTCAGTCACAGTCACAGCCAGATCCAGACCCAGACCCAGACCAAGGCAGACCCGGCCCGGGCAGCCCAACACACTAATCTCCAAGTACCTACCCCAACACAATAAATGACGATGTACTTACACTTGGCCTTTGTGGCTGCATCTTACTGACATCCACTGATTGGTCTCGCCGTTTCAGCTTACAGGGGTCCTACTGTACATACGCACATTAGCCCTGCAGCAAGGTCTTTGCTGTGTTGTGTTCGGGGCTAACGACGGCCAATCTCGTGGTGTGTGAATTATCGAGATGGCAGTTCAGTTCCCTCTTGAAACTAAAACTTGGTGTACGTACAGCACAGCACAGCACAGCCTGGTCCAACCGAACAGTCAGTTTAGTTGAGTTTGCTTCTGATTGCCCCGAGCGTCGACGCCTCAACTGAACGGGCCAATGTAACTTGCAGCTCCCAGCACCCGATGACTTTTTCCGCCTGTGCGTCTTTGTTCAGCCCGTCCCTTCATAAAATGTCCAACTCTGTTTTTTTCTGACCCGTCCTGTCCATGTTTAGTAACGCCCGAACAGACAGAATGGGTGTGCACACTGCATCGGGCTGCATATTGTGCACGTCTACTGCATGTACCTATTTAGGGGCGTCGTAAATAAAAACCGAAATCAATAAATATGCATCCTCCGTCTCCTAGCCCTTTTCTTCTCCCTCTCCAGCCCGCTCGCTCACTCACTCCCTCTCGTTTCTTCTCTCTTTTTGCCACTCTTGGTTTAGGCTTGTGACTGTCGCTTATCTCTCACCCAAGATGAAGTCTTTCTACACCTTGGCTTTGTGCCTTGGTGCCTTTTTCAATGCAGCCACTGCCATCCCACCAGAGGAGCAGGGACAACAGCCTGGAAAGTTCGCTGCTGCTCCCCCCGTTGGCTCAAACCCCATTGATCGCAAGGGATGGACTGTCAAGTGTTCCAGCCAGGCTTCAAATTACCCCTGTGGTAGAGCAATCGATGGTGACAAGAACACCTTCTGGCAGACTCCCTATGGCACAACCAACACGCCGCCTCCTCACACCATCACCATTGACATGAAGCAGACTCAGTATGTCAGTGGTCTCCAGATTACACCTCGCCAAGACGGCAACACCCGTAACTGGATTGGTCGCCATGAAGTCTACCTCAGCTCTGACGGTACCAACTGGGGAAAGCCCGTTGCCTTTGGAACTTACTGGGGAGACAAGTACCCCTGGATTACAAACTTTGAGACCCAGCCTGCTCGCTATCTTCGCTTTGTTGCCCTTTCTAACGTGAACTCCGACTATCCTTGGATTGCTATTGCCGACTTTGTTGTCTACAACGCTCTCAAGTACAGCCCTCCTGCTAAGGGTCTTGGAAAATGGGGTCCTACTCTTGATTTCCCCGTCATCCCTGTCGCTGGTGCCGTTGAGCCTGTCTCCGGAAAGGTCGTCATCTGGTCTGCTTACCGATATGATGCTTTCCAAGGCACTACTCCCCGTGGTGGCTTCACTCTGACTTCTATCTGGGACCCCAAGACTAACGTCATCTCCAACCGCAACGTTTCCAATAACCATCACGACATGTTCTGCCCTGGTATTTCCATGGACGGCGAGGGACAGATTGTCGTCACTGGTGGCAACGATGCCAAGAAGACTACCATTCTCATGCCTGATGGTAACTGGGTTCCTGGCCCTGACATGCAGATTGCACGTGGTTATCAATCGTCCGCTACCTGCTCTGATGGTCGTGTTTTCACCATCGGTGGTTCATGGAGCGGCCCCCGTGGCGGCAAGAACGGTGAAATCTATGACCCCAAGGCCAAGACCTGGACCTCCCTTCCCAAGTGTCTCGTCGGCCCTATGCTTACCAAGGACAAGGAGGGTGTCTACAAAGCTGACAACCACGCTTGGCTTTTTGGCTGGAAGAAGAACAGTGTTTTCCAGGCTGGTCCCAGCACAGCCATGAACTGGTACTACACCACCAGGGGAACTCAGGGTGACACCAAGGCTGCTGGTACTCGCCGAAAGAACGGCAGAATTGACCCTGACTCCATGAACGGCAACGTTGCCATGTTTGATGCCCTCAAGGGCAAGATTCTCACCTTTGGCGGAGCTACCAGCTACCAGCAGGCTCCTGCCACTGCTAACGCCCACGTTCTCACCATTGACGAGCCTGGTGCTATCGCCCAGACCGCTCTCGTTGGAAACAACGGTGCTGGTATTCACGCCCGTGTTTTCGCCACCTCTGTTATCCTCCCTGATGGAAACGTCTTCATCACTGGTGGTCAATCTTACTCCAACCCTTTCACCGACACCAACGCTCAGCTCGAGCCCGAGATGTTCATTTCCTCCTCCAACACCTTCACTAAGCAACAGCCCAACACTATTCCCCGCACATATCACAGTATGTCTCTGCTGCTGCCAGATGCTACTGTCTTCAATGGTGGCGGTGGTCTTTGCGGTAGCTGCAAGAGCAACCACTTTGACGCCCAGATCTTCACCCCTCAGTATCTCCTTGATGGCAACGGCAACCTTGCTACCCGCCCTAAGATCACTGCTGTCTCGGCCACTACTGCCAAGGTCGGCAGCACCATCACCGTCACTGCCAACAGCGCCATCAAGAGTGCTTCTCTCATCCGATACGGAACTGCGACGCATGTTGTCAACACTGATCAGCGCCGCATTCCTTTGGCCCTGACAGGTGCTGGTACCAACAAGTACTCTTTCAAGATTCCCAATGATTCTGGTATTGCCCTCCCCGGCTACTGGATGCTTTTCGTCCTTAACAACGCTGGTGTTCCCAGTGTTGCCAGCACCATTAAGGTCACTAACTGATCTAATGTCTACATTGCGACAAAATGATTTTTTTGCCTTTATAATACTAGCGAGGATAGTACAAGTATCCTAATTCATTATGTATATACTTTTATACCAATTGCAGTTGGATATATTGACATGGACGTCACTTTACTATCTAATACAAATCTCTTGCATGAATTTTCTGTTTTGGAGAACTTCACATGTGACTGCACTGCTCAGAATGGCGATGAACCAACTGCCGAGCTGACACTCATCGTCCTGACCATGACACTAGAGATAGTAAAATCATATTCAAATGCCGATAAAGTTTATCTTTAGATCCATGCTAACCTTCGTGACCGGGTCATGCCGTAATCTGTATAGCCCCGTGAACACGCAATACAAACCAAGAGAGGTTAATATTGTTTTAGGCCGACATTTGATCCATTGAGCTGGGATATCCCAACAAACCAAGAAGACGGGTTTCTTAAGACATTTGTCTGTTCAGCGACACTAGTGGCCATTGAGTTTAAACGAATCCGGGAACCAGGTTCACAACGCTTACAATTAGAGTTTTGAGGCTTCACGGGTAATGGCTGCAGAAAGATTGCAAATGACACTATCAGACGACAGAAATAGATACATTGCGTGTCAACATAGGCTGCGACCCTGTGGCTCACCCGAATGCAAGCCATGTTCGGCACGTACGGGAAAGCACTTCGTTCCTGCAGAGACATGCAGATGGCTTAAGCAGGGTCGGGACGAAGTACGCTCGGACTGTGCGTAAGTTATGCAGCTGACAGTCATTCATAAATGTGGCACAGACGAAAGGACGCTGTGTAAGACTGAGGACCAGTAAGTGGCTCGTGATAGGTGTCATCAGGATGACAGACGACATGTTCACGCCGATGGCATAGCTTCTTTACGAGACAATTCTAAGACATTTAGCACTAAAAATCACTAGCCGTAGAGGGAAACGTCCTATTTGTTGGGAGTAATTGCATCGTCGTTGCTGACAGCTTCATGGAGTCGTCGCGTTCATGTCTGAGATGACGTTCCGACAGCTGGGCTGCGCAGCTAACATCAAATAAACTAGATAATAATATCTTACGAGTATAAAGCATGTAAGTAAAGTCGCCATCTAATTTTAGTACCATACTCATGCCATCGAGCTCCAAAGTGCCTACTCAGACTTCTTCAACTTCGCCTCCAGCATCGCAGTGCATCCATAGGCAGATGGGTAAATTTTGACCAACTCCAGACCGGCAGCTTCAAAAATCTCTTCGAAATCGGCTTTCTTCTTCTCTTGGCCAGTCATGGCGAGAAGTGCGAAATCTAGCCAGTACAGGTCTGTGAACTTGTCTTTCTCGACCATGTCAGGAATCAGCTGGTCGCATATGATCAGACGGGAATCGGGTCCCATGGCTGATGCGGTGTTCTTGACGAATTCGATGCAGACTGGAGTATAGAAGTCGTGAAGGAAGCGGCGCATAAAGTAAATACGGGCGTCTGCGAAAGGTCAGTCGTTGCTATAAACCGGAGTCGTGGTTATGATGCTCTTATCGACTCCGGGGAGTCACTTACTCTTAACAGGCTGCAGTGTAAAGGCATCATACGTCATAAGTTCAAATCCTGGATAGTCCTTGGGATCCATCGAGTCAATGACACCAGGGAGGTCCTGTAGGATATACTTCGCGTCAAAGGCATCGCCAATGTCTTTGCGGATGGCAATGCACGACTGACCACGGCCGGCACCGATATCCACCAAGAAAGGTCGTTCAGGATCCTGAACCACTTCGTCTTTGAGTGATGCAAAGGGAAACATACCGACGACAGGCATCAGCTCATCAACAGCAACCATGTTGGCATTCCAAAGCTCACGTCGCTCTGGGTCAGGATCCATCTCTAACAGCTCATAGTATGACTTTCCAAGGTGCTCCTTACCAACCGAGTACACGGCAGGGGACTTGGTGAGATCAAAGACATCTTCAGGCTTGTGAGACTTGAGGTACTCAGGAAGATGCATCCAAGCACGGCTAAACTCCAACACAATCATGAAAAACGAACCCAAACCTCTTGGGTTCAGAATCCGTGAAAGGTCATTATGAGCATACGCATCAGGCGCCGTCTCAACAAAAACACCATGACTAACAGCAACACGGTAAATGCGCTGAATCACAGTAGTAGCCACATTGGTAATGCGAGCCAATTCCTCAGCGGCGATGGGACTTCCATCTTCGGGCATGGCGTGGTATGCCCGGATTCCAAGAATGGTATGGAAAGCGCACCCGAGACTGAATTGCTCCATTAGGTGTGTCATCTGATCCATGGGATCCTGGAAAGCTGAGCGAACTGCTTCTGTCTGCTTGAGGACATTTTGGTGACTGATGGGGTCATCCTCGTACGATTCAAGCTGGGCGACTAGTTTCTTTGCCTCTTCAAGGGCCTTTTCAGCTTTGGGATGCACCATTTTCGTTATTTGAGATTTCCGAGATATCGAGATGTGGCTTGGAGGATTCAACTGCTGGGTCTGGATTTGCGGAGATGGCAACGGTCACCGCATGTTCCGTAGACCATGTGAATAGCATATTCACTTAAGAGTGTTCCAGGCGGGGCACCACCTAAAGCCAAGAAAGGACTCAGATCATATCAGTTCATGAGCCTACGATTCCTCACAAGACAGGTTAGTAAGTGGGTATATATCCAGCCGAGGTTCTGTAATCCCGGGTAAAGTGCCTCAACCATGCAGATCACGACCCAATCAGAATATTATATCCGTGATTAACTGGGGTTTGAACTGCGGCACGGCCCAAGTGACGGAGGCTTGGTCCGTTGGCATGTATCGCAGTATCAAGGATCATTATCACTATGGCGAGTTTGTTTCGATATTTGCTCAACTTCTCCTTTTGAGCGTGTCCACTTTGCATGATTCTGATACACAAACGGTTGTGATACCAACAGTGTCGTAATGTCATCTCCTCGTGCTCCGGAAGAAGAGGCTATACAGCCTGATGCTGTAAGCTTATTCCCTTGAGGGCTGAAATTGTACTAAAAGGATTTGTCTAGGCTTTACAGAGTGTCACTGACGATGAGGTTGGTAGGCCCAACGATGCGACTCACCCAAATGGCTCCACTTGCTAATCAATGTGATGGAACGTAGGCTTACGATAATGAGAGTGAGCGGTCATCTTTGACATCTCTGACATCGTCTATTCTACATGGAAAGGTCGAGGGCGGAAGAACCTACGCCGTGTATGGCAAAGAGGGCAAGTCTCACAGAGCACATCGCTTGGCCAGTGCTAACAAACTTCAGAATATGGATTGCCAATGGATGAGGCTGAGCTTGATCGCATCGATATGTGCCATGCTAAATACTGCGCTTTGATTGGAAAGAACCGATACTTGGCGCCTCTAGAGAAGCCTCAGAGAATTCTGGATCTTGGCTGCGGCACAGGTTCGTGAAGTCTCATTTCTTTGGGAGTGAAAGCATTATATCGACCAGGAATTACCTACTGACAACTTTGATAAAAGGTATATGGTCAATCGAAATGGCAGAAGAGTTTCCATCTGCAGAGGTGAGTACAGGATCTTGCTGCCGTGGTTACATCGGGTGAGCTTTGACTGACGAGATCCCAGGTCATTGGGACGGATGTTGCACCGACACAACCTGACTGGTAAGCGATCGATGCGATAAAAACTGTGAGACTTTCTGAAACTGATGTCTGACAGGGTACCACCAAACTGTCACTTTGAGGTCGACGATATTGAAAGAGAATGGACATGGAAAGAAGATAGCTTCGACTTTGTTTATGCCCGAGATCTTCTACTAGCAATTCGAGACTGGCCGGCTCTGATCGACCAGACATACACGTAAGCCATGAATCGTCCTGCATGCGGTATCAATACTAATTCCACCAGACATCTTCGAGGGGGCGGATGGGTTGAGTTCCAAGCCATCGTCGGCGTTCTCGGCTGCGACGACGACTCCATCCCTGAAGACAGTTATCTCCGCAAATTCTCAACAATGATGGAGCAGGGCTCTGCGAAATTTGGTGCCAGTCTGACAGACCCCATGCGGTGGAAGGGCTGGCTTGAAGAGCGCGGATACCAGAATGTCACAGAGCGAGTTTTCAAGCTTCCTTTCAACCCTTGGCCCAAGGATCCGCGTATGAAGCTCCTTGGGGCTTGGGAGATGGAGAATCTGCTAAGTGGACTTGAAGCCATGGTGACGAGGATGTTTCAGAAAGGTCTTGGATGGACGGATGCTGAAGTCACTGTCTTCCTTGCATTTTTGAGAAAGGAAATTAAGAATCCAAGGATGCATGGGTATTGGCCTTAGTAAGTTTCCCATGGGAATCTTCAGCTGCCCTTAGAGAGCAAGCTGGGTGTCTTAATCATTCTAACATTTCTATAGCTATGTTGTTTACGCTCAGAAGCCAAAAGAGGATTGATGACAACAAGACTGAAGTTTCTATCTACGGTAAAGTCACCGCGTGCGTTCAAAGATAAGGCATTGGCAAGCGGACTATCAATACTACACCTTTGACGAGAAACGCAATTCGATCATTGGCATTCTGTTTATTTGACTCTCGATTACCCTGTAGATTAGGTTTGTCATGTCTTGCGAGTCAGGGTCACATTTGACGCTTAGACCTTTCCCCTGTTCCTCGCGTGGCGATCAGGGGTAAGTAGAATTAGGCCATTGGCTCACGGGGCTATCTTTCTGGCTTTTTTCGAGGGTTTCTCTGTCAGTATCTTTTCTTCCCCCTTGGGACTATGGAGTAGATTGCTCGAAGCCATGGGAGGATTCCGTGTCCCTGCAGGCCTGCGCTTAAGTTTGATTGATGCTTTGTCTAGCTCTAGCATAATCCTCCTGCCCTAAGACGTCATTTGATACCTAACAGAGATAGAGGCCCTCGAATCCATGCGTCTTGATTACATAGGAAAGCCAGATCACTAAAGGCTCCCGTGACACACAAAGCATGCGTCAATCTTGGAACAGTTTTTGACAGACGGATTTCACTGCACTAGCATGACTCAATTTGGCAACGTGATGAGCCGCACGGTTATACGCCAACGCATACCATTCCCAGACTCCACAGTAATCTATTATGCTTATCCAAAACCGTCATACTGAATGAAGGTCCTTTCGGACACCAGCCGAGCCATCAAAGGCTGTCCCAGAATCAAGGAAAAGGAGATGGAAATGAGCGAAGTTTCGTTATCTATTGCGATATTCCTCTGCACGGGGCGCTTTTGTCATGGGCGCTCAAGTGTGCCCTCAAGATACGGGTGTAATTAAACGAAGTCGACGGTGGATCGGCGTTGCATTGGCGAGAGTGCTATTCCGAAGATCCCGCGTCATAACCATCTAATGAACACGCTCATCATGTGAAGAAAGTATCAGTCAATAGTCAATTGAGACATTCAGGTCTCTCTTGTACCCTTTAAAAACTCCCATATACTAGGTTTACTGGAGGATTTATCTGGACGCTGAGTCACAGCCTTACAGGTTACAAAGGAAGCTATCCCCAACTCTCAGACCCCTGCAGCTCGACCTGGCCGATGATACGCCAGAGTCCCATCGACGTCATCCTTCTAGCAACACAAAACGACGATCTCTGGCTGAATCCAACGTTTTGTTTATTGCGATCGACTCGGCAGTTGGCGATGTTTCATCGCTCCACCGTCATGTGTTTCAACACCAACCATGGAGCCAAACAGAGCAGCGATGAACCATTCCCCCAGTCCATCCCAACTGTCGGTTCCATCCGATGTGCAAAAACGGCCTGAAGATCTAACTCTCGCTTATGCCGTGTAGTATCGTCTCCTATCTAGGGTCCATCATCTATGTCTGGCTCAAGATGTATATAAGAAACTCCAAAAGTCAATCGGTTTGGACATTCACCCAACCATCCACTCGCACTTCTCAACCCAGTCACTCTTTTTTTCAAAGCAAAATCTCACCAAGTCACTCTTTATTTACTTACGCTTTTATTCATCATGAAGTTCAGCCTCTTCTCCCTCGTTGCTCTGGCCACTTCGGCCATGGCTGCTCCTGCTGCTCAGGTTGCTGCTCGTCAGGTCCCAGCTGTCCCGGCTTCTCCCAACGGAGCTGTCACCCAGGTTGAGAGCATCGCCACCTCTCAGACCGTCACCAAGACAGTGACCAAGAAGATCACTGCTGTCAGCGTTTCCAACACTGGCGGTGTTGTCAAGGTTCTCACCATTGCTGTTGAGCAGGTCAAGAGCCAGACCACCACCATCAGTAAGCCAACCAACGATAGAGTTCGGGTTGCATAGATTGCTAACAACATCTTCAGAGGAGGTTATCACCAAGGTCAAGTCCAACGCCATCTCCAAGGCTGCTGCCGTCAAGGTTGTCACTGCCGAAGTCCACTCCCTCAACGAGCTCCTCACCGCCGTTGTCAACCAGCTCAAGGATGTCGTCAGCATCAAGATCAACATCCCCGACGTTAAGGTTATTCTCGGCCTTGTTATCCAGCTTCTTCACGAGCTTGTCGGTGTCGCTAAGGAGGTCCTGAGCATCCTTGGCCTCGACAACGTTATCGGCAGCGCTTTCGAGCTCCTCTTCCAGACCGTCGCCACCCTCCTCGGCCTCGTCACCCAGCTCATCGGCGACATCGTTCCCGGTCTCGTCGACATCCTCTCCAACATCCTCGACACCCTTTCGGGCACTCCTCTTGGACCCATCATCCAGCCCGTCTCCAACATCTTCGATGGCCTCACTGGCTACCTCACCCAGGGCACTGCTTAAGCGACACGTTCAAGATATGAGACCCAGGGTATGCCGGATATGCCCCTTAGAAGACAAGACAAGCATAGAGGGAGTTTAGACAGTGGATCTGGTTCAAATCATGCATAATCTTAGTTAATTCAATGCTGTATATTAATTCATACGACCTCTTTGCCAAAGGAATGTCCATAACTCCGTCTCCTGTTGCCATTAACGTCTCAGGCATTAGTCCATTATCATCTCGCGCCCATTCATGCATTATTAAATATAACCTCATGTGTTGCGAAATCTTAGTTGCAAACAGTCTTGTAGCTGCTGAAATGAGAAGAAGTCTCGCGACACTGGTCATCCTTGACAGTCTTCTGTCCACGCTTGCAGTTGCTGTCTGTGAAGAGAAGAACTATGCACATGTCAGTAAGTCTTACATCTTTAGGGGTGAAGTAGTTCTTACGCTTGCAGCCCTTGGCATGCTCATACTGGCTCACAGACCTGACCTTGTCGGTGAACTTGAAGCATTCATTGAGCTCATCACGATGCGTAGTCAATTCACCGAGGTTTCCGTTGTTGTTGTCGCCTCCGCAGTCTTTGGAGCTCCAAATGCGGGCAGAAATGACGTTGAAGGGAAGATCTTTAGAGGCAGGCTCAGCTGCGACGCCCATGGCGAGAGCAGCAGTGGCGATGATGGTAGCAAAATGCATTTTGGTGGTTGAAATGTGAAGATGGGAGAGTGTGAGCTAACTTAGTGCTGTAGTGCGGGGTGAGTGATTGATTGATGGCGGTTGAGTGATGATGAGAGTTTGGTCTATTGCGGGAATAGAGTCGACTTTAAATACAATTGAGATGGTCAACGCAGCATTACATTCTACTAAGGCAACAATGGGTTAAGGGAGAAGATCACTACGTCAAGCCTGTGACTGTAAGTGTCTGATGCTTCTGGAAGTACAGCTGAAAATTGAAGCCCGATACAGAACCAGCCGCGATACGAGCTGCGCTGTCAGCGCTAGCAATACAGCAGTGTGAGCCCACTACAGCTCGTATCGTTTCCAGCACACGGCCAAAACCGATGAAGCAAACGCCTTTCCCAATCATTTTCACAGAGGATTAACTCGGCTGCTATCAGAGTCGATCAGTGGAACTTGAGAAGTATGCAGCAGGTATCATGTGCCGGGGATGGACTGTGCCGTGTCAACACACCATGGCCCTGTTGGGACGATCCATGTGATGCTGGTGATGTCAAATACGAGCAGTGACTGTAACCCTCTCGAAGATCTCTCTCACTTCACAACACAGCACAGCACAGCACAGCACAGCAAGGCGATGCAAATCTCGTGTATGTATCAGACAGAACCTCAGAATCAGAATTTAGGGTATCCATAAGTCCTATCCTATGCTTATCCATTTTATGACGCGGCCATCTCCATGCCTCCCGATTGATCGCCTCCAAACGTCGATACCTAAATTTAGTAGTCACGGCTAAAAACTCCGACCCCACGTCGAGATAGTTTACATCATCGTCCCCCGCATTTCCCGCCGATAATCCGGTTATGATGGAATCTCACGATACTCATCATGCGGGAGCCGGTTCATCCGCTGATTCTGCTTCCACGCGTCACATCGTCAAACACGACGTATCTGCAATGCAACATGAACCAAAGTTCTCGAAAGTCGGTCACGCTTCTGTTCGGGTATCACAAATCTTGGCTGCCTTGATCCATAAGGTTCTGGAACTCCGCTTATTCATATAACCATGTTTGGATAAGCATACGAGCTAGACCTTTTGCTGTTTTATTTTTAATCTTAGGCTTCTATTGACGACGGATTCACAACACCCTCCGCCCACCCGGTCTTGAGAGTATTCATGTCTCGTTTGCTTGCAGGGTTATCAGGTGGCACAGACAAGGGCGGCCGATGATGCACTAGCGGTATGCAGTTATCACTATTTTTCTGGGAACAGTCTATTTCAATACATGATATATAGTGATACAAATGTCTTACAACTCTATCCTCATCTTCACCGTCTTCTGCAGCAGCACCAAGCCAACCGTGTTATGCGTTAGGGAGAGCGACCTTGAAAGCTGGCATGTTGGGCTTGCACCTCGTACCAACGTCTGGAAGAGTGCCGTCAACAAAGTAAGCGGCAATAGCATCAAGAGTACAGTTAGAAGCATGCGATGTGACTCCATGCTTTAAACAGTTAGCTTGAAATTCTCAAAATGAAGGGGAAACACTTACACCAACTCCCTCATTAATCAGTAGTCGACTCTCTCTGAAGCGAGAAGAAACTTGCCAAGCATGGTTAAGAGAAGTAATAGGATCGTTTGCGTTGTTGACAACAAGAACTGGGAAGCTCGTGTTGACGTTTCGAAGCGTGTTGGTATCAACGCCCTCAGCAGCGTCGAACTTCCAAGCAGCGCAGGCGACATAGTCAGCAGCGATGGCATCTCCGAAGGAGCTTCCAGCGAGATGAGCTTGGTACATAGAGTAGAGGTCCTCAGGGTTGCTGACACGGAACGAAGACTCGGAGCAAGCAATGCCCTGGAATGCGTTGGTACCAAGGTTCCACTCAGATGTATCCTCCTTGTAGATGCTGAGAGCCTTCTTGTAGTCTCCGTCGAAAGCGTAAGAGAGAATTTCCACCACTGAGGGATAGTTGAACGGGCTTGACAGCAAGTTCATGATACCGTACTTCAACTGCTTCAGGATAGAGTTGCCAGCGTAGGGATAGTCCTTGGAAGAGAGACCATCTGGCAGAGTCTTCAGGTCCTTCAGCTTCTGGAAGGTCTCAACTGTCGCATCTCTCAAATCCTCAACAGTAGTGCTGCTACCAGAGTAGTTGGCCAGCTTACAATACTTGGTGCCGAGCTCAACACACTCAGTAAACAAATGCACAAGTGACTTCTCAGCATCGTGAGGTCCACCAACACCAGTTGACGTGAGGTATGCATCAGCCAAAGAGTTCGAATCGAGAAGAAGACGGCCAATGCGATCAGGGAACATAGCAGCGGCGACTTGGCCGAGGATAGTTCCATAAGAAATGCCCCAGAACCGGAGCTTGCCATCTTCACCGAGAGCATCGACGATCTTCATCATGTCGCGGGCAGTGAAGGCTGTGCTAAGGAAGCGGCCGTGTTCCTGCTGGGTTTCGTAGCAGGACTCAGCAATAGCTTGCATGATCTGCCAGCCTTCGTTCTTCACATATTCCCAGAGATCTGCTTGGGGCAGTGGTTCTAGGCTGCGACGGTTGAGTTCAGCAGAAGCATTCTTGCCACAGGCAAAGGGAATGGTTCGTCCAACGCCTCTGCGCAGAGTTAGTGCAGCTCAATTCAGTAGACGGGAAAAGCATACCGAGGGTCAAATGAGATGATGTTGTGATGGCCGCCCATGATGCTAGAAACCGTGTCAGTAACTCTTGATCATGCGATAGAGGCTACTCACTCGCGGAAGTCCTGTCCGAGATAAGCGAGAGTCTCGATGCCGGAAATTCCAGGGCCGCCGGGGTTCCAGAGAACGCTGCCCTTGAAAGGTTCCTTGGTAGCATTGTAGCGGATCAATTGAAGCTCAACTGTCTTATCAGACTTTTTATCCGTGTAGTCCAGCGGAACCTCAATGGTCGCACAATCACCAGCCTTCAGTAGCTCCTTTGCCGCATCAGGGAGATCGAGCTTACAAGGCTCCCACTTCAGCGATGATTCCGTACGAGCAACCAGTGAATCAGCACCATTTGTCGCGGTTGCAAGGCGCGACGCGCCGAGGAGGAGAGGACCAAGAAGAGACTTCATCTTTACTCCGACACGTTTCGAATGGTTGACAAGAGGAGTCTGAACAAAGTCCATGAATTCGCAGTGCACGGATGGGAAATCTCAGCGTGATATAAAGTGATGTGAAGTGGAGGCTGCAGGGGTACAGATCCCAGCGGACGGAGACGGAGACGGAGGCGGAAGTATCCGTCGATCAAGATCCTTGAGATTTAATTTAACAATTGATCCTTTTGATAATCAATCAGCTTTTGTCGTGTCATCATCGTGCAACACCGCGACAAGGACTTGTTTATGCTGCGCAACATCGACAGGCCCGATTTGATGGAGCGCCAATGGCGACAGTAGACAGAGAAAGCTAAATAAGAAGAAGAAAAAAAGCCAACGTCACTTGTTTATTTAGGCGCTGGCAAACCAACAACGACTGTTATAGTTCAATCTGATAAGGCTCGGCACATCGTCCAAATCCTCGTGCTAGGTGGGCGGGTTCTGCTAATCTCCCGAGCCTGTCAGCAGAGAAAATTGAAGCGGAAGGATCTCTTGGCGTAAGCAAGGCTCCGACAACCTATCCATTCAGCACGTTCGATTGCCATTTTGTGTACATAAAAAGAATGACAAATGCCGCGGTCTTTTGTTCGTTGTCATGCGGCGATATAACCTCAAGTAAGCAGACTGTCAGCTTGAGGGCAGCCAGGGACCATAGAGTCTTACTTAACGCCATCACTAGTAAACAGCTGCTCGGCCATGTTATGTATCAATGGTATGCAAAAGAAAAACCCCTCACATAACAATGGGCGCCTACGAGGGGTCGTAGTGAGGAAAAGGAAAAATTAATGCGGTTTGTGTGGATCGAACACACGACCTTCAGATATCGGTTGATATTGATTGAAGTTTTGACTTCAGTCTGACGCTCTCCCAACTGAGCTAAACCCGCTGACTAATAACTGATAACGATCGGAGCTCAAATTCAAAACTATGTTTACTGCGTCTAATGTGGCAGTCAATGATACTTCTTGAGATCGTCTGGTAGCACCCTCGTACAGCGCTCTCATTTATGAAACTATCTTCTTTGACGACATGGATATGTGACTTAATAATGTGGTGGATTTGAGGGAATGGCTCATTAGGGAGACTCAATTTGCTGTCGCTCTCTCTATCCCTCAACCTAGCCTCAACCCATGGGTTTAACCGTTGCCCTTACCCAGTCATAGCTCAAGGATCTAGAATGTTTGCACTAGAAATATGTGATTCGCCGTCATGATCAACCTGGACCCTCAGAAGCTTACACAGACGGCGACCCGGCTTTGCGACGAGCGACCGTTAAAAGTCTCCCATGGCTACACCTCAAAGTACAGGTCATAATGGTTTCTGCATCCCGGATTGAAGCCAGCATCACATCCAGGACATCGGTTGCCGCTCCCAAGATACTCTGCAATTGTCAGTTCCAGGCGACAGTTGCCGCACAAGACGGCCAACTCATGCTGCTCAGCCTTGGGCCAGACATGATTGGGATGTCCTGCCAACTCTTCATGGCAGCTGATACAGCCGTAGTACTCCAGGCAGCATTTGTGCCGGATGGCAATAATATCAAGATCTGAAGACCAATGGTGGCATTGAAGCTTTGGGCGGATATTCACTCCATGGACAATTGGTGATGCTTGGGCTGGGGAAATTGTCGACTCGTGCTGCGGCATTTAATGTGACCGATGAATCTTGCCGAAATTGTTGTAGAGGTGAAATAAAAGATGCGGGCCGTGTAAAGGATAGTGTTTCGCTCAAGCGACTTTCATGCACTGGAATCGGGATAACACGAACTGAATTGAGACGGTGAGTATAAGGTTGCAAGGTCGTTGAGAGAGTGTCGCTGGTTTTGGAGGGCTGTTAGTGGAGCGATAAGAAATGATGCAACTATAGCAGCAAATACAACTTTATCTTATCGCGCACTATTTCCAGCCTAACAGGAACCGATATGCGGAGCCAGGCTTGAACACTGGGTTGAACGCATCAAAGCGGCCAGACAAAGAAACTTTCGATGTTTCGGAGACATAGCAATGCAATAAATGAGGAACACAATAATGTTCACATACTTTTCATGAAGAGGAAGCACTGTTCAGGCACGCCACTAGAACATTGAGCCAAACCATTGTCTCAGGAATAAAGGCTTTCCTAATTCATGTTAACGAACCTCATGATATCCCAGACAAAGACCTGCCATAGTAATAAAAGAACGACAACCCCATGATGTCCACAGCCTTTCATTCCAAACATCTAAGCATCCTAAAATCTTAACACCTTAACAAAAATGATCAGAAACAACCCCACCACACAATACCCAGAGCCCGACGATGATGAGGAATGGCCTCTAGGCATGCGGCATTGGGTACTGCCATTCATCCTGTTCCCCACGTATATCAAAATTGCCAACTATCTCAGCACGTCATATGATAGTGTGTGTATGGAACGAGGTGGCCTACCGATCCAAAGATTCAACGAATGGTCGCCAAAACTCGATGATATCAAAATTGATATCCGGAATATTACACGGGAACTAAATGACAAAGAGACGTCACGAACCCTTAACGCAATTTATATACCTGTGGATATAGCCACCAGCCTTCGAAAGGAAAATCAGCAGATGAAACAAGCTGTTGGCTGCAAATTCGACGACGGGGGACTTTTATAAATCGCGAAAGAGAGCGTAAAGCAGCAACTTCCAAGCGACCCTGAGAACCCTGTCCTATTCAGAGAGGAGCTCATAGATATCCAAGCCTATATATTATTCAGCCGGTTACAGAAGCTACAGGAGTCCAGAAGAGAGATCTGGGCAAAACCCAGCGGTCATTTCCGCCAAGATCTCAGCAAAATCACCTACAGCGTATGCTATGCTTCGACACAACTCGAGGACCTTGCACGAGAAGCCAAAACGTTCAACAAGCCAACGCTGCGACAATTACAAATGGTGAGTGTTGCCACATACGTTCTTTGCCGAGAGAGTCGTAGCGACGCTCAAAAACTCAATGAGCTTGTCGATCAGCTTGGCAGAGGAAGAACTTGACAGCTACGAGGCCAAACGGATGATGATTGGAAGAAATGTGATCAATATGTTGGATGGGGGATTTGTTTTACCAGAGCCGGTCTCATGGTGAAGCCGAACCTAGTTGGCCACGACGGAATGGATGAGGACTTCCGCGATCCAATCGTGTATCTATTGAGAGGCGATTGCTTAGTTCTACCAATGATTTTATGACAAGGTGCGGGGATAGAAATGCAGTAGAAGTATTGGGCATTATTACGGAGAAAGATACCCGACAGACTTCCATACATCGTAGTAACTGCGCCTATCGTGTTGCTTATATTCATATTGTGAGCATGTATGGAAGAACCAAGCATCCATCACGGAGTGCCTCTTTCATCGTATCCGAAAAAGGACGAATATAAGCGAATCAGGCCGACATGCATGTGACTCGATAAGATACGTCATTGGGTATTGCCAATATGTGAGAGGAAAGGCAACTTGCGCTTTCACTATCTTGCAGGCGCCTTGATAGCCTATCAAAGCATTCGCCAAGCCCTGTTGGAGGGAAGTATCGCAATACTCGCCCATTTGAGCGCTCAGCTCGTCGGCAATGATACGCAAACAATACGCAGTATGCCACAATAGTCGAGCTTTTTACTCGATGGAGCGAAACATGCATATAAGCTAACAGTCTTTTTACCGTGTGATAATATTCTGCATAGTGTCCTTGTTTCTGAATGGGGACTTGTGCATGAAGTCGTTGGGAATGAATTCGACCCCAGGCGATTGTGTTGCTTGTTCTGGTTGATGGAAGAGGATGTTGGAGGGCCAGTAGCTGCCACTGGATTGATGGCGAGTGATCACTGGCGGTCGCATGTGATGTGTTAGAAGGAGGTAAGCCTGTAGTTCGTGTTATACGCTGGATATTGACGTCGAATTAACGTCCAGTAGCCTTGGTATGTGCCAAAAAGCTCAAGCTTGAACTGCCGGACTCTATAATCTTCACCGACCCCTTCACCGCGCCATACAATAGCTCAGGACAACTTACACGTTCCCCTTCCGTTGGGACACATTGTAATCACGGTTCTAGGTCATATCAGAGTCTTTAAGCTTGGTAATGATTACATCCATTCCTCGATGGCCACTCTGGAGTCGCAAACACATCACTGATCGTTACACAAAGGCCGCTGGTGGAGTTTGATCACGCCGCATAATGCAAGTTTGCATCCTATATGCACTAGTAGTCACACACAATGATCGCCCTCAACAAGAAATATGAACGCCACAGTTCTGAGGTTGCAAGAAGCATATATGGTGGACGACACTCGCTTTACGGCACCGCAAGACCACTTTCGATCTCATCTAGCCACGCAGTTCTTAGCCAACCATCATGCTGATCCTCTCAGTTTCTCAGGGACTTATACTCTCCGGTGCAGCTGTATGTACATTCTATCATCTGCCTAGCACTTACTCACGCCAACTGCAGTTTGCATCGTGGATCATCAGCGTTATTCTCTACAGGCTGTACTTCCATCCTCTGGCCAAATTCCCAGGACCAAAAATAGCTGCATGCAGTGAGGTAAAGTCTTACTGGACCCTCAATTCCCTTCTTAACTAAGGCCTTTAACAGTTTTGGTTCCTCCGCAATTGGGCCAGCGGGTACTATGTTCATAATATCGGCAACCTGCACCGCAAGTATGGCGATGTTGTCCGAACCGCCTCCAATGAACTCAGTTTCAGATCTCCGGTCGCACTCAGGGACATTTACAATCATGTCTCCAAAGACAGACCCACATTCCTAAAGAGTGACACCTTCTACACCGTAGATCCGTCTATCCCCCGCCCTGATATTGTGTTCACTAGAGATCCGCAAGATCATCGGCTGCAGCGAAGATCTCTCGCTCATGCCTTTAGCGCAAAAGCCTTGAGGGATAATGAAGAGTCTGTCCAGCTTCACGTCAAGTTGCTCCTAGAACGTCTCGCGCAAAATGCAGGGCCTGGGACTGGAGGAGCGAACATGTCAGAGGTCTTCAACTGGCTGACCTTCGATATTGTCGGTAAGTAACCTCATCGGCACTCACAATCAACAAGGCTGACCAGAATCCCCAGGCGATCTGACATTTGGTGAATCATTTGACTCGTTGAACCAATGGAGACCTAGCGAATGGGTGACTTGGATCCTTGGATTCGTCTCTTCGCTCACTTTTCTCCCCTTCATCAACCGTTTGAAAATCCCAATGACACTAGCCGTGTCTGTGATGCCTAGCTATCTCAAAGAAAAGATCGACATTCATACAACTGAGAAGGTCAAGAAGCGAATCAAAATGGGAAACTCCCGCGACCGTGAGGATTTCTTTGCTTATATCCTCAGGAAAGAAAGCGAAAGTTTGGATCTTGTTCATTTGCGTGAGCAGGCCAAGGTTCTCATGATTGCGGGGTCTGAGACGACAGCAAATCTACTTGCGGCTGCGACTTATTATCTGCTGAAGAACCCTGACAAGTTGGCCAACCTTCAGGCTGAAGTACGCTCGGTTTTCTCGTCACGAGACGAGATTACGGGTGATGCTGTAGCTCATCTTCCATACTTGAACGGTGTCATCGAAGAAGGTCTTCGTATCTTCCCTCCAGTCCCGTTTGGTCCCCCGCGCGTCTGCACAGGGGCCACAATCGATGGACACTACGTCCCCAAAGGCGTCGTTGTATCTGTCGATGGATTCGCAACTACGCATGATGAGCGCAACTTCACTCGACCAGATGAGTTTCTACCAGAACGATGGATCGGCGAGGGGTTCGGGGATCGAAAAGAAGCTAGTAAACCCTTTTCACTCGGCCCTCGAGGTTGTCTGGGTATCAATCTTGCGTATATGGAGGCGAGGGTAACAATGGCCTCGCTCGCTTGGAAGTACGATTGGGAGCTTGTCAATCAGGATCTCGACTGGCTCGCCAATGTCAAATTGCATCTGATCTGGCAGAAGCCGAAGCTCATGGTTCGCTACCATCCACGAGACGAAGCAGTAGCTACTTGAGAGAATTTCACACTGCATATGAAAGAGGCACCCGATAAGGAGTCATTTAATGCTTTTGGGTGTTTCGCTCCTTACGATCTCGGCTCACTCCTTCAAGGCTTCGGTAAGCGACGCGGAAGAATGATGTTATTATGCACCAGGAAGGTCGTGTTTTATGTATGTTCATGACTGTTATGTAGTTCAGAATAGTTTGTTAATTTGAACGGTCGGATTGAAACACCCCAATGCTAAACTAGCTCGTCTGCCATTCTTTGTGGCGCACTACTTCAGCTGATCGGCGATTATACGAACTTTGGACCACGGAAGGGAAATTCCTTATCGTCAGAGGCGCTTTTAGACTTGGCCGCCCTGTCAGGGGTTTAGCGCCTCAATCGTTGTCGAAGGTTGCTGATCTATCAGAGGTACCGTGATTTTTATCATGATGTCAAGACTTGAGGCCTCAATTCCTCCTCATTTTCAGCACATACTGGTCACGCTTAGAGATTAGAAGAAGATGTGTGATGGTATTAAAATAACTTAATTATGCAAAAATGGTATCAAAACTCGCTAGTCTATGAAAGCACAGCCTTGTCGGCCTTGAGTCTCGCAATCACTGTGGACATATCCACGTCTTGAATGTTCACGCCTTGGTCGATAGCAAGGCACGCAGCAGTAGCAGCACCCTGGCCCATAACCATATACGTAGGCTCCATGCGGATAGCAGAGTAAGCGATGTGAGTAGCGCTCATGGTAACGGGGTTGAGGAAGTTTGTCGCGTCGCTAGGCTTGGGGAGAAGAGCCTGGAGAGGAATGTTGAAGGGGCCGGGAGTAGCGATGTGGACTTTGCCCTCGTCGCGGATCTCTCCGTTGTAGACGATTCGCTCGACTTGGTGAACATCGAGAGAATAAGCACCCATACCAATGCTGTGGTTTGGTCGGGATGGGGGAGTCTGGATGTCACTTTGGCGCATGGTGTAGACACCGTTCATGCGACGTCCCTCTCGGATGTAGATCTCATAAGGCCAGTTGCCATTCTTGGTGTACTCATCCTTGGCGTATCCCCATTCATTGACTCTATCACGCAGAGACTTGGGAATACGGGGATGGTTGGCCATGGCCCAGAAGAAACCCTGAGTGTAAGACTTGTGTGTGAGGTAGATCTGTCTACGCTTGTCATAAGACCAGAGAGCGTAGTTGCCATCATCATCGTAGTTAGCACCAATCATGTCAGTGCTGACTTGACTCTGAGCATTAGAGTCGGTCTTGATGTTGGGCATGAGCTGTGATGTGAAAGGTGTTCCAGTATATCCAGATTCGTAGTAACGGAAGAGGAGCTCATAGCGAGACTCGACGTAGTCGGCAGGTTTGGTGAACGGGATCCTGTTGTTGGTCTGCTTGGTGAGAGTCATGCGGAAGTTGTAAGATTGAAGACGATAGTCATCGCCCTTGCCCTTGAGAGAAACAGCATCCTTGACAACTCGGCCAACACCCTCGATGAGGCCACTGCTTGAATCGCCCTTCTTCTTCCAGGGGTCAACCTTTGAGAGTTGATCAGAGCCGCCGGGTCGGAAACCAGCGGCATCTTCGTTGTAGTCACTGGTGCTCTCGCGTCCAGTGCTGTATGAAATACCAGCGGCCTCCATGAGGTCACCCTCGTAGCTGGCATCGATGAACATCTTGCCCTTGAAAACACTTCCCTTGGTGGTTCTAAAAGAGGTGATTTGACCATTCTTCTTGGTCACACCGCTGCTGGATCGATCAATGGGCTGGTTGCGGAAGATGGGGACCTTTCCATCCTTCATCCACTTCTCAAGAATGGACTCTGCAACCTTGGGTTCGAAAGTCCACTGAACCTTCTTGCTCTCGTCAATAGCAGGACCGGGCTGGGCTCCAATCTTTCGTGCGATATACTGTGCTCGTGTCTCCTGTGTCCATGGGCTGGTCTTCTGGTAATAGGTATAGACTTTGCCGTAGAATTCTCTGGCAATGCCACCAATAGAGCTTCCCTTCTTGGAGTCTGTCCATCCAAGACCCGATGTTGTCAGACCACCCAGCGTGTTACCAGGGAAGACGATAGCAACACTCTTCTTCATGCGCTTTGTCTGCACAGCAGCTGCTATCGCAGCGACTGTGTTGCCGTAGATGACGACATCATACTGGACATCTGCTCTTTCGGACGGGGCAGCTGAAGCAGTTGTCATGAGATACGACACCATCAAAATGGTGAAGATAAAGATGAGGAGACGATTCCTCAGTAGAGCTGCCATTTTGGTTAACAAGCGCATATGACCTTGCAGCTTGAAGGTGAGGAAGAGAGTGAAGAGGTAAAGGAGGGAAAAAGAAAATAAGGTATTAAGGTAAAATGAGTGGCGTGGAAGTTTGATGGCGGAACAGGACGCCCACGACCAAACAAGGGAAAGATTCAGATGACAATGGTTTTATGAGCGATAGCAGTGACATGCAGTGGCGGGCCAGGGGTTGAGTAGTCTAATCTTGAGCACAGAATAAGGTAGCGACATCTCGTATTTCTAGGAAAATAAAAGAGGCCAATTTGGGGACCAACAGATTTAAACTCCGGGGTCTAGACCACAAGAGTCTGTTGGTCACATTCTAACCAAGACTGCTCTCGCCGTATTACGGCATGGCCATACCAAAGGAACAAAAAGAAAAGGGCTAGACCGAAGGAAAAGGCATATCGTGCGTGGATCTAGCTGGATAGCAAGGGAGAATTGGGCTGTGCTGTGCAGTTGTAAATCTTGGCCCCCCTCCCTTACCTCGAGACTATTGACTGCACTATCGACACTGGACAAAAAAGAAGCCTCAACTTACAGTAGCCGAAGAGCTTGAATGGATGCGCCCAGACGGGTGAGGGTCTGTGTGTCTGCGCTTCTAAATCGAGGTCATTCCTTATAAATTGCCATTCGCGCAGCCTTCGTATAAACGACCGAACAGGCATTGTGTGGCAGCCGACCAGGATAGGAAAAGGCCGGGCAGCTTCGAGACGAGACACCCAAAGCCAAGACAATCGGTTAATTAATTCAGTGAGATCAAGACTCGAGAGGGAGGGAAGAGCGTGTGTTGGAGATTTTCGGCCCTTGTTAGAAATGGGGTTAGTTATGAACCCTTGATTAGCGTCATGGTTCAGGGGTTGTTATGCAGAGAAGAGGGGGGGAACGGGTTCCGGACTTTCAACTGTTGCGTAGCGAAGCGCTATTTATTCTGAGGTTTTTAGTGCCATCCGCGTGCTACGGTTCCGGCTAAGGTGCCGTTTGAGCTGCTGGATCTGAACTCTGATGCGATTTTACAAGGGGTATTCCTGGTACGTACCCCCAAAACCTCGTAAAACTCAATGGCCTCATTTTACTTGCATCGCGAGTGTAAACAAGGGAGATTCATGAATTATCATTTAATCAGCGGCATATCCGTTCACAATTCTCTCTTTAATGACGAGCTAGAACTGTTGGCTCTAGACGGATCCCCATTCAATAGTCTGGCTTTCTCACCAGTCACCTTGGAGGCTATCTCATCACTAATGTACCTACAGTGTCGATCGCTTACCTACAGCAACAGGCCAGCCAACTTCATGATCTCATCTTCGACAATCTCGACCTTGACCTGGACCTTGACCTGGCCCTGAGAGCTTTGGTCAGCTTACAGACCCTCTCTCTCTCTGCTATCACGGCAGCCTCGGCATCTGAATGTCACCCAACTGGGATTGTCACTGTTGAATCGATAGCCTTCAGGTTGACCAATTACAGGGCACTTAGCACCAAATAGCGCTCTTTTTGGCGCAGCTGGGTGTGGTTCAGGCTAACGTAATAGAGGCCGACGGTCGCGCACGCGCTCAATGTCATATCATCACTAAGCGGCTGCCCTTACCGAAGCGAAACGCCACATTCTGGTCGCTCGAATTGCAAAATCTCGATGAAATGAAGCATGCGATTTTCAGCTGTGGAAGTGTCGATCAACGCTGCAAACGTTGATCACGACGTCGTCTTGTTTTTAACCTTTTGCCTATTGACTTTGTCTAATGACACCGACTCTTCTTGGCAATTGTTCAGCCGCAGCAGTCTTGCACAAAACCGCACAAGGCTAGCTCTACTCTTTATTTTCTGCATTGTTCGAGGCCAGTCTTTTGTGCTGGCTTATCAAATAGCCTGATTTCACGCCCCCTGATAGGTCAATGCCCTCTTTGACGTGTACAAACTTGGGTGGCCAATTGGAGAACACATCACATTTTTACCAGGATTGAGAGCTTGCATTGGTTCCATTCCAAATCCGGCCAAGACCCTCATGGTGCTTTTGCTCCTGGGAATCTGCACCTGCAAGGCACAGTCCTCAGGGTCGAGATTCCTGGCCGAATGTGATCGGAGACTCGGTCTAACAATGCTGCGGGTACGGATAAGCTACAGGGTTGGTGATCGAGAAACCTTCAGATACGAGTTTGCGTCTTGGCAGCGTAAGCTTAAACATGATCACCACTTAAACTTGCAGGACAAGGTCACCTGCTTTACCACGTCATGCTTAGTTTGTATGATAAGAACAAGGCAATTCTTTGGTGCCTGTTACGTAGCATTCTAGGCAGACGTTCCCTTTGTGCATGTTGAGATAAGGTACAAGCGAACTGGCCGAAGCGAGTGTGCCAAGATCGATACATCAGCAGATGGATTCACAGCCCTACGCTCCCCAAGATTCGGCTGTTTCCTGTTACAGTAATACACGCCAGTCGCTTCTACTCTAACCGGGGAATTGCTGCACTGCCATCACCTGTTCCGGAAAGTCAGCACGACTCAATTCTTAACAAGACACCCTATTGATGGCCACGTGGCTGTATAAGACGTGGCTGTGTAGTGAAACAACCTCATATCCGAATTTCCAATGACGATTAGGTTTATCACCTTCGTATATGCATCCGCACGGGTGGCTGAATAAGGTTAAAAATGTTACGCTAACGGTCTCAGTTCGTAAAGGGTTATATCCTGTTCACCTGAGTAGGCACTTCACAAGGCAGTAAGATTCGAACTACAGAGATGGAATCAGCCTGTTCGTAGACTCTCGGGAATCTCTTGTTCAAGCAAACGTTATGCTATGTATTCCTTGGCGTTTCTCATCAAGGACGCCTACGACTTGAGATAATGCCTGGTATCATATGGCTCGATGCGTCCAGCTAGACGAACCTTTGTTGTTAACGATTTCCGCTTGATTGAATCATAACACATGACTAAAGTCAGCTTGGACAGGACCTTTGGAAACCATTATACCTCTTATAAAAATATCAGCATCCACTAGGTCCTGGAACGGGAGATGATGCAATAAGTTCTGTTACATTAGACAAGACTATACAACATTTATCAATAGGAACTTGGCTTGTAAAGGCATGCAGTAAGCTGGGTTTCAGTATAACCATCTATTTATGAATAGAATACTGCTATCAATATTAAACTTAAGGGAAGCAACTTCGCACATTCAATAGTCTTCAAGTCAGCATCAATACGGAAAGCACCTATTTAGGTATCCTATACTTTTTTTCCATCTTTTTTCTTTTTGTATTTTCATAATTTTATCTGTAATCCAAGACCATGCTTACTGCCTGTAGTAAGCCACATTCATCCTGTAATACGCCAGATAACTCCTGTATCATCTAGTAGAACTGTAGAAGGTAGTCCAAGCTACCAAACCTTGACGCCAACCAAATCTCAAAAAACAAGAGCAATCCGCGAAAAGTTTAATGGAGAAAAATTCCATTGTTCATTGTAAGCCGTCCTCGAAAACCTCAACCCTGCCTCGTGGGCCAGGCCAATACGGGGTGTTTGGCGCTCGATCTGCAATGAAATGGATTTGACCACCAGGTCGCACGAGGTCCTTGAAGAGGTATAGCCAGTTAATCGGTTTAATTTGCGCGGCCTCCCATTTGAACTCATGGTTGTCCTCAAGATAGCCAACCCATGCTTCCTCTCCCTCTCCCTTGCTATCTGGAGTCTCTATATCATATCTGACCAGACATGGGACACCTAGGAGTATCAGTGTCTTTAGGTTTAGATAGCGCCCCATCTTTTTGATTTGTATACCGAACAGAGGTGCCCTTTGGTGCGTCATCTGTTGAGTCATGTCAATGCAGAGCGTTTCGAGATTTTGCAGCAGTTCCCACTTGGGAATCAACGGAGACATCCGAAGCTCCTGTCGATATCCGTTCACATAGTAGCTCCATCTATTGATTTCACGCACAGTGACTAGATCACCATGGAGCAAATTAAGAGCATACCTTATATCGCCTGCAGAGACGTCGTTCTCTCTGATCATGAGATGCTTTATCTTTTGGCACGCCAGCTTTTCATCGTCTGGGTGTAGACGACGAGTCAATGCGGTTTGTTCTCTAGTGATACCAAGAGGATGTCGAATATCTTCGTCGCCACCAATCTCAACTGGGACTGTCGCGATGAAATGTCTGTCAAGTAAGTCATATCCGATATAGCGAACGTTGATAAAAATGGCGGGATCATAGTTGGGTGGGAATGCGTGTTTATCCAGATTCAGAACTGGATTGGCTATGTCTTCGTCCAGACCGAGCTCAGCTACTATCGTACGCTTGGTGAGGTGGCTGATTTCGAGCTCATGAGAATAGCCGTCCGAAGGATCAAACTGGAGGGCGGGTGTATCTGAAGCCCGGATGACTCCCGCGACGCAACGATGTTGCATCGGAAGAGCCTCCAGTCTTCCACGAGACAATGACCCGTCTCTCTGTTTCTCGCCACGGGTATAGATGACCGTGGTATGGTTCTGAAAACCGCCGTCACATCGCAGTTGGCCCCTAGAAAGATGGTTCACCAGACAGATGCAATCTTCTTCCGACTCCTCGATGATTCGAAGGCTGAGTTCTGGAGGAAGAAACGGCTTGCTTTGACCTGGAGTAGCACCTGTGGGCTGAGGCATGACGAAGTACTGGATGGGATTTTGTTGCTATTTTGGTGTGTATATCTCAGGGCCGAGGTTTGGTGAGGAAGGAAAGGTTTTGGTATGCAGTGACTAATGAAGTGGTCGAATGTCGGAAGCCCGTTGGCTGGTGTAGTCGGAAAAAGATAGAATTGTAAGCGTTGGAAGACAAAAGACTGTATTTGTAGGCGTGAGTCTCAAATGACGGGTGCAATGCTGTTCACGACATAACGTGGGATTGCCAGTGGTTCCGTGTTCAACATCACTGGCGTTCTTGACACTGCCAAAACAAGTTTCACCATAGTATTGCCACTGTCTTCTCAGTGTCACAGCTACTCTATGGGCTGATTTGTCGGAAAAGTTGCGAACCTCTCGCTGTCACTGAAACAGGGGGTTAGTATCTGAGTGAATTACATCTGTTCGGCTCGGTAAGCCTAATGAATCAGCGTCGTGACGGAACGTACATCAAGATGAACATAAGCTCAACAAGGGCATCTCCCAGCACATACGACCATACCCACTGTTGAGAATTCAGGATCCCGTCCGCTCTCCCATAGACAAGCCAGTGAGGGGCGGACTAGTAGTTGGGTCGGTGATGACCAGCGAATACCCGCTGTTGTATGTTTTTTGTTTCTGCGTAAAGACAGAACATGCATGAGATCTTGGTACTTTTTATGGCTTGCAAGGTCGCATCAAACCCGGTAAAGGGCAAGGGACTTTGTTCAACCTGGTTACCACTACAACAGCATGTTCAGCCCATGCTTACAAGAGGTAAAGGGGGCAAATTATATGTTTTAACTGGTTAATAATAGTGATTTCCTTACATATTTTCAAGCATCAAAGTCTCATTGGCGCGCAAGTAAAGATATGAAATTCCTTTGCATTCCCGTCGAGTATATAATAGTAGATATATCACTATGCCTTACTTTCGATTAATTCAGTGCCCAACAAGAGGTCTTACATAACACCAGAGACAGATAACCACAACCCTGACCTACAAACACACCTAAATAGAACCGCAAGCTATTTTTCACTATCATCATTTATGGGAGCCCTTAATTGGACTTTAGTGCGAGGTGTCAAAAAGTGCAAAAAGCAAGGTATAATGGCGGAATCAAACCGCCTACGATGGACGAACAGGGAATCGAACCCTGGACCACTCCCAGATTATTCGGATGAATTATGCTAAGGGAGTATTATACCACTAAACCATTCGCCCGAACGATAACAAGTTTGCCGGTATTGGCGTTGAAGAAAGCAACGCAAACAGATAATCGACAACCTTTCTCTCCCGAACAGTAGCTACATCTCAGGAAACAATCCCCTTGATCTGTATACAATTGAGTTTATGATAATAAATGTTGGCTAGGTTGGCACTAAGCATCTTATATGTAGATGGCCTTAGTTCAAGATGTCTTGATCGATGTTGCTGCTACAAGTTTTGAGATCTTAAGTGTTGAGCAAACGGCTGAGACGCAATGATTTTGGTGGTCAGCGATGGCGTGCCATATGTATCAAAGAGTCAAAAGCCAGCTCAGCATCGATGAAGCCTCATCCCACATTCCCTTTCATGCTTCCACCTACGATTATCAATAGATAAGAGTCCCAAATGAGTAGGTGGAGATTGCGGAGGGAGCCACGTGATTCTCAGGCAGCAGTAGCTGTTCTAAGGTGCTGCTTACATCCACTATCTTGTCAGCAATCGCTTTGTAATACTTACCCTGCTCACAAAATCTGATTCACGATTTTACTCACTTTGTCTATGCTGCTACTCTTGAGATGGTCAATTATGGTGTCTCTCGCGCGTGCGAGACATGCAAAAAGCGGCGTAAAAAGGTGCCGTGATCTGATCTTCATCAAGTCAAGCTTGCTAATCTTCTGTGACAGTGCGATGAAACTCGTCCAGTGAGTACCAAAAAGGCATAGCCTGTAGCCTTAAAGCGCTAACGCAGGATTCAACAGGCCTGTCTTCGCTGTGTAAAGTCCCGTAGGCGATGTCCTGGCTATAGAGACGACACCTCACTGTTATTTCGACACTATCAGCCTACAACGCCGCCGTTGCAGCGATGGCATCCGAGCAATGACTTCATACTTGAGGCCACTGCGCTTGATAATTTTCTTGATAATTTAGTGGTACAATCTCGTGATCGAACTCATTCACGTGGTTTTCTCGATGGGATGCATTATCTCTTTGCTACCTCTCCTCCAAAGTCGACTTTGATGAGAGCTGCCAGAATTGTAGTTCTTTCATCACTTGCAAACCGCTATAGACGAGACTCACTGGGGACCTTGGTTCGGAGACAGTATGGACAGGTTTTGGTTGATTACACCGCAGATTTATCACAGCAAACTGCGAGTCCATCGGTAGAGCTCTTCTTCACTGCAGTCTTGTTGGGCTTATACGAGGTCAGTTTCTCACCGGCGGTGCGTTGACTGTTTGTTAACCTGTATTAGCTTGTAGCAAGTGACAATGCCTCTCCGACCAAGCATCTAGTACATGTTCGAGGCCTCGCGTCCATCCTCTCGAGAGGCATTACATACTCGACACCAGAATCCAAAGTCGGCGTATATTCTCCCGGAATGCGCCTTGTCACAAAAGGCATCTTGGTACGTATCCCTCCACCTATCACGTACAAGCCCTTGCTTACACCCATAGTCAGACTCATCAAACAGGCACTGGTATTCTGTGCCCTCCTCTCAATGATGCATACCGTCGATCTCTAGATGACATTATCATCAAGATGTCGCCTCTAACAAGTCAAGCAGAGAAGCTGCTCTCCGATCCCTTTCCTCCCGTGTTGGAGCTTCTGGAGCTGCAAAAAGACTTGTTGGCGATTGACGATGAGATTACGTACTGGGCCTACGACCGGCCCCCTAGCTGGAATCCAGAAGTGGTCGGTGAAGTCTGGATGAATCCAGCAATATCAGAGGAGGCCGCATTCTATTTTTCTGGCCCAGTTGAGAAGTATTTCGACAGTAAGCCAGAGCTGCTGCCATCTTATGTCGGTTGGAAGCTAAAATCGCTCAACAGTATACGTCGCAACTGCATGGAACTCATGGCGTTCAATACACGTCATCTATCTTGACCACCTCATACACATTGCGAATTCCCTTGGACAATACGAGCTTGTTCCTCTATATAAAGAGCGAATTGACGATCTAGCTGCGGGGATCAAGGCATCCATTCCATTCCATCTATATCCAGACGTTGAGACCTACATCCAGCAAGTAAATGCTGGAACTCCCCTTGTTCACTCACACCGACTGGTTGGGGGCCTACTGCTTCTTCATCCTATGTATGCCCTTGCTCGTTGTACCGTCGTTGATGAATCAACCAGAAAGTACATATCGAATACTCTGGGATGGATCGGGGATGAGATGGGAATTCGGCATGCGACCATTCTTGCCGATGGCCTTCAGCCAGACATGCAAGGACCTTCCCAGATGCAAAGCTCCCAAATCACGTTCATTGATGCACTCGATGGGCATTTCCTGATTACCGCGAGCATGATGTTAGAGCCTCGATAGGTACCAGGAGCTGTTTGAGATGAAGTGTCTCAGTGGTGCTCTGCGGGAAAGGTATGCAGAACCCAGCATAAAGACCATTTTATTCGCATATAGACTATAGAATCGATGAGAAACGTAGCATTCCTTTACTTGCAACATGATCATGTCCATCTCTATCCGTGCTGAGACTGACATCCTCCCAACTACTCGCGAGCTCAAGCTGCTCCTTGCATTTCTGCTCTATCAACCGTAATGCATCACTTCCAAGAATGACTCTCACCGGCTCCGGCCTTCCAGCACTGGCACCCTCAACCTTGACGCAGTCCACAATGCGTTCTGACAACTTTCTGATATCACCAGGCACATTCGGGCCAATATCCGAAATGAACACGTCCATCAACTCCTCAAAACCGGGATTGTAGGCCTCTAAAGCGGGCTTGTACTTCCCAAATCCCTCCACTGAACCTTCGCGAGGTTGGCCAAGTTGGGACGGGAAGCCGCCGGGCTCAAAAATGATGCAGCGGATATTGAATCGTCGGACCTCCTTTGCTAGGCATTCGACAAAAGCACCGAGAGCAGCTTTCGAGGCGGCGTAGTGGCCTAAGAATGGCAACGGGCCCCAGCCCACGCCAGCTCCGATGAAGGCGATGGTGCCACTCTGTTGGGCTCTGAAGTAAGGCAGGATAGCTTGAGTGACATGTAGCGTTCCAAAGAGGTTGACGTCAAAGACGTTACGCACAAAGTCGTCACTGCGAGACTGTCAGTATCTGTTACCAATGCCATGTAAGGTAACCTACTCTGCCTCCTCAATACTCTTGGGTGCTGAAATGCCCGCGTTGTTCAAGAGAACATCGATGCGTCCCCAAACATCCCAGGCTTTCTTTATTTGCTCGTCGATCTCAGCTCGAGGCGCAGTGACATCAAGATCGAGAAGAAAGACATTGTCAGACTGCAAATGCTTGAGACGTTCCGTTGCCCCTCTTCCAGTCGCGATGACCCTGTCACCTCTCGCAGTGAGGTTCTGCACCACTGCGGCACCGAGACCCGAAGTAGTAGCTGTTACTAGCCAGACTGATTGAGGCATGTTGGGTCACTCTCGGAAGAAGTTTCGTCGCGCGCAGATAGTGATAGATAATACTACTTATACTCTAGAGAAGAATGAGCATAGCAACCGCTAAGCTCGCTATCGAGTAACCTCTCCAGCCAAAAGTTCGCCCGTCTTCGGCAGGTGCCCCTCTACCATTCAGCCCTGAAGCCCATAAGATGGATCTTGGTCCCATCCGCAAGGCCCATATGGTCTGTTAATTGGGTCAGTTGCGATAATTATCAGAACAGCGCAAAGCTAGCTTGTTTTGGATAAAGCGAATCTGTGTTTTTGAACACTATTATCTGACAAGCATGGGTCAAAAATAACTCAATCCGTGATTGGCGGGCTACATGACGACATTCTCATGATTGCGACCCTCTGGTGTTACAACGGCACGGCTTTTGAGACTTTGCAGATGGATCTTGCCAGCAAGACTCTCGTGCTACTATCTTCAAATCACATTGCCACAAGAACTCATTGATAGCTTGGTTCAATTCAGAAGGCCCCAAATCAGCCAGACGACCAATTGGCAAGCCTTCAGACAAGCCTATTTTCTGGGAACAAGCAGTCAGTATGTGAGAGAATAACGCGTTCAGTCATCTGTGCAGACCATCATATCTTAATACCTGCTTCTCTGGCATCGAGAACATTTTCTAGTCATGATGATAGCAATTCTCTGCGTCATGGAGATCTGCGCAGAACATGAAAGCTGTTAAGAGCACGCTAGGTATCCCAGGTTTGGGTCGTTGACGTCAACACCTCATACCAAGACTTTCGCCTGCTGGACTTTCAGTTTAAACATATTTAGTCAGAATTTCCCAAGCGCTCTATATTTAATGAGGTTATTTCGAGCTTCCTGCAATTTCCAGAGCCTTGTTTCGCCTGCAATGACAGTCACAACAGTCCCTGCGACGCATCCCATTGCAAGACGCGGCCCGCTCTCACAAACAAGCACAGCAGAGTTACACCAATCCAGGGATCTTCAGCACCAACGTCGCGAGGCTCATATTCCCAAAGGGTCAAATGACGAGGAAAAGCTCTACGTCCTGACACTTTTTACCGACAAGCGACACCACGATGAAATGACTGCGCTGCGAAGGCAATGGTTTCCTTCACGACTACTCAAGGTCGACGCCCATATCACTCTGTTTCACGCGTTACCCGGTTCCAAACTGTCAGAGGTGAAGGCAGATATCGCAGACATCGCAGCTCGAGCAGCAAAATTCCCAATTGGCATTGGAAATCAGGACGTTTACGAAATGGGAAGGGGCGTTGGCATCAAGCTCTATGCTGGCCAGAAGAGAGCTATGAGCATACGTAGTGAATTGAGGAGCAAATGGGAGCATTTTCTAAGCGATCAAGATAGACGAGAGAAATGGAGAGGTCACTATACCGTCATGAACAAGCAGGATGATAAGGAAGAGGTACAGAAGTGTCTGGATTATTTGAAGGAGGGACATGCAGAGAGTAAAGGCACAGTTGAAGGACTCTGTCTGTGGCTATATGATAGAGGTTGGTGGAGGGAAGAAGAGGCATTTAAATTCTCAGATAAAGCAAAGAAATAGATATACTTTAGATTATAGAATTAACTCGAGTCTTGGCCGAAATCACAGCGAAATCGTCAACGCGCCAGCGCAGCGCGATCAACAAGAGCGGAGACGGTACAACCGCGACCACGCGACAATGCGCAAATCGACGCAATTTGTTTCTAACGAATAAAAGAGCAGAAAAATGGGCAAAAGACAAAAAACAATCGACAACGGCAGGATTCGAACCTACGCGTGCGAACACAATGCCTATGATGTCTCGTAAGAGATAGCAGGGCATCGCCTTAACCACTCGGCCACGTTGTCTTGGTGGGGGGTGTTCCAGTCTGGGTCTATATAGGCGGCAAGGAGTCACGTTGACAATGGAATTGACCCGTGGATCAATTTTGCGCGCTTAACAATCTGGCAAATGTCGAGATCAGTAAAAAGAGGTCAATTGGGTTTGTTGACGGGTTGAAAAGTCAAAACTTATAATTTTTCGCTGGAGGCGAACGACAAGTTTTGGCTGTGTATGGAAAAGGCAATTGCTGAAGCTTTGCCATTACAGTGAGGACGAGAGCCAGAATGTGACAAAGTAGGTAGTGAAGCTGTTCTGCAGCAATAGATAGGTTAGTGTTGAAAAGTTGGAATTATAGCCAGATATAGAAAATATCCATTAAAGGGACAAAACTCTGAGGTTGTCCATGAGCAACAACTGCCAATTACAGGGTAACCACGCAAATAGTGGAAGTGAAAAAATTTCTCTAGGTTAAAGCTTATCAGATAACAGCCAAAGTGGCGTGTCAGTAAACTATATCTATTATCACAAAATATCTACCGGTATATCAAGAACCCTGGATTGCAGGTTACAATTTCGCCAAAAATTAATAACTCGATCTAAGCACACTGAAAAAAGATGAATTGCCTGTATCCACAGGCGGTTGGAACTCTCCCGCCGGGAATTGAACCCGGGTCTCAAGCGTGACAAGCTTGCATACTGACCACTATACTACGGAAGATGATGACTGTGAGCAGTCACTGTAGCGGAGTTCGATGTCACGTGGAATCGTAATGATGAATATGAAGGCTAGGGGAGCAGATTTTGTTTACTGTGGACATCGTCGACGCCCCTAATGAACTTTGCTTTGTTTGCCAAGCCTCAAGTGTGGCCTGCATTTCTGTTGTGCCAACATTGATGGGGACGTTAAAGAGAATGACTCGATGTCAACAAACTATGCGTCATGCGGCCGGGTTGCCAGCAGATTCAATAAATGCCGATGAGCTTTGAACCACGGAATATTAGGGTTGATTGCCGTGTTTTGTCTACATTATTCTCATCGGGCCATAAGATCACAAAGTTGGCCAGCCTTCGAATTGATGTAACTCTGCGGGGTTTTGCTGTTTCAGGCACCTGCAGCTTGACGTGAGCTCACATCTCAGCTCACTGTCGTGAACTCTCGCGATTCATTCAGCCATTGCTTATTGTTGCACAAGGCTATGCCCTCAAGACCCAAAATAGCGGCCAATATTGGAAATATTGTACGTGTTGCGCATGACGCAGCCCTTCCCCGACCGCCTGATTACTGAGAGGTCCCCAATTTTGGGCCTCTTGGTGCGCTGTTACTGCATCGTACGCATAAACACAGAAGCCTCCGCCACTGATTTACGATTCGCTGTGGTTGCACCCGATCCCTGCTTGTGCCACGAATCAGCAGCACTGATCAACAGGACCAATTCTTGGCTCATGAGGATGTGAGATGCACGGTTGATCATCATCTCGGAGGTTGGGATTTGTGATTCATAAATATGCTTAATTCTTCCCACCGGCTCTGAGCTCCAGTCTGCATTCCAGAGCCACCCGACCTCAACTCTACCTCGAATACCTGCAAAATGTCTCTCCTCGCCAACACATTCACTGCGCTGACTTGCCTTTTGGCTGTCGCTGGCGCTGTTCCTACAGCACTACCCCGCGCAAGTGGCAACTGCCCCTCCACTGGAAAAGCAACCCGCCAGGAGCCGTCAGCCCTGTACAGCGTATTCCCCGGCTCGCCCGACGTCGCGAAAAAGTCCGTCGGTTTCAACGTCGCGACGTACAACAACGCATCTCAGATCGAGCAGCTCCTCGTCTTCACGGGCATTCCTGCCGAGGCTAAGAAGTGCACTCTTGGCTGGGCGCAGGGTGAGCAGCCTGAGCGTCTCTTCATCGTCAAGGGTGGAGATGCCTTGACCGAGTTCAAGCAGCTCTCTGGCTTCCCCGGCAAGGCCGTCACGTACAATACCGCGAAGGAGTTTGACACTGCTGGGGAGTCTGTCGGCGCTGCTGACTTCACTAACTGGGATGACTTGCCTGCGCAAACCCATATTGTTGGTAACATCGACTGCAAGAGCACCGTCTACCTCAAGGCCGCGCTGCGAAACCCCAACGGCAACACAAAGGTGTTCCTCGAGCAGAGCGACAAGAATGGTGTGTACATTGAGTACAGCTGCTAAACGACTCATTGGATTGGCATTGGATTGGAGACATTATGAACATTTCACTTCTCAATAATACTTTTAGGGATACGGGATTTTATCTGCATGGAAACTGGGTCACGGGCATTTGGCAGGGAGAGATTAGACGACCACGGCTCACTGAAGCCTATGACATGTTACGACACACAAACTCGACTAGATAGACTTAATCAATTCAAGAGACTCAAATATCAACAAAATCTACTTTTCCAGTCGCTCGTTGGTCCGTGGCCGCCCGCCCGCCGTTGTGACAGGAATATGGTCGCGTGTAGCTCGAAGCCTGCCAACAGCACGCTCTGGTCTACCAGTGAACAACGTCAACACGCCCAAAGACAGGTTTCACCCATCGAGTATCTATCGGATCACTGATTGAGCCGCGACATGGCCAGGTTGTCGCTTCATCACAAGCTTCCAGGAAGTGATTTGTAACTCTGGTCTACAGGACCAAGAAGCCATTGTCCGATTTTGGAGGGCCGTGGTTGGTGGCCAAACCCGTTGCATCGGACAAGACTTCTGTCGTACGAAACCACCCGCCAAAATAGGCGTAAAAACGTAAGGACCCTTCACTTAGGGCCTCACGCGACAGGGCTTGTACTGTTCAACAACTCCAGTTAACGGTTCTGGATCATTACCATTCAATTGGCTGAGTCAAATCGCCAACTTTTGTGCCAAAGATTACATTTCATTGACTTCTGTATGGTGATACAAGCCCCTAACCACAGATCTCGACTTCAAGTAACCCAGCTGGGCCGTATTTTCTCTCACTTTGCTTTTGCTCTATTTTCAGCGTGGGCGGAATTGACCAAGATCACATGTACGTACAACGAGGCTGAATGCTGGCCACAAGGTTAAACTTCAGCCTGTAAACACAGATAAAGAGGACACGATATTCTTTGTCACTGTAAAACTTTCTACCCCCAAAAATCATACGATGTTCCAATTAAGTCAGTGAAAAGGAAGCGTTGCCCCATTGGGCTTTGGGGCAACATTCACGCACCCGGGAATATCGACATGGCAACACTGCCAAACTCTCACCTCCAACTCTGACTAGACCTGGGATCCTTGAGCTCCTCCATCAGAAGTTATTCCCTATTGCCAGCGGCAGCCATTGGCGAAATCTCAATTGACAACCTCCTTTTACCCCCGGTTAAAGCCAGACGGTCTAGACGTGGACGGGATCATCTTGGGTATTTCCGAGATTGCCAAGAAACGAGCGGTGGCTCAAAAAGGGATAGAAGCGAGATACTTTCTCCACTGATTTTCTTACCTGGAATGTTGCCATTGGTTGTTCTATTTCAGATTTAGGGGTGACTTTTCTGTTTCTCGCGATTTTAACTCAGGGTCTTGCAAGAACATCCATCAGCTGAAGACCCTGAATTTTGATTGAAGCTTTGGTCGCGTACCCGAACGCTACAATTAACTTTCTACCTGCTACTTTGTGGCAGCGCACCACGATATCCTCCGTTTCGGCCATTTGCCACACAGACAGCATGGAGGACACTATCGTCTTCCATCCTCAGCTGACAAAAGCTGATGCGCTGATCCTCGAAGGTCTCCGCCAAGACATAAAGGATTCATCATCTAGCAATGCCGAGACTACAACCTCAGCACCTACCGGTTCGCATCACCTTCATGCCTATCTAACATCCAGCCAATTAACAGCTTAGCAGCCCGCGATGAAGAACTGCTCCGTCATCTTCAGGCAATGAACGATCCTCAAGATGCGCACTTTGAACCAAGCGTCACGACCAATTGGGACATTGATCAAATCAAGCTACCACTATTCCTAGAGAAGACCGTTCTGAGGCCTTACATTCGCCTGGCGCGGTCTGTTGTGAGGGTTGAGACTGATGTCATTATGCTTACGCATCTGCTTCTTTACTTCTCGACCACGATTCCCAGCGCCATCTTTTTGTTCACGAATTTCACGTGGATCCATGGTGTTCTTCACTTTGTTATGCAGTTTTCTTACATGGGAGCGTATACTTTGTTGATGCATCAGCATATTCACATGAGAGGCGTTTTAGACAAGAAATTTGCCGTCTTTGATCATCTGTTTCCTTATATCCTTGACCCTCTGATGGGACATACTTGGAACTCTTACTTCTACCACCATGTCAAGCACCACCACGTTGAGGGCAATGGACCCAACGATCTGTCATCGACTATCCGATACCAGCGAGACAGCCTTGTTCACTTCCTTCACTACGTCGGCCGATTCTTCTTCCTCGTCTGGGCTGATCTTCCCATCTACTTCATCCGAAATGGCAAGGTCATGACTGGCTTGAAGGCTGGATTCTGGGAGTTTTCCAACTATGCTTTCCTTATCACCATGTTCAACCTGCACAGAAACGCCACCATCTGTGTCTTCCTCATGCCGCTGCTTCTTCTCCGTCTCGGATTGATGGCAGGTAACTGGGGTCAGCATGCTTTTGTTGACGATGTTGATCCCGACTCTGATTACCGATCGAGTATTACACTGATTGACGTTGCTGTAAGTTTAAACCCACATAATCACCAGAATACTCGCGCTGACTATGAACAGAGCAACCGCTTTTGCTACAACGACGGTTATCACACCTCTCATCACCTCAACCCTCTTCGCCACTGGCGCGAGCACCCAGTTTCTTTCCAGAAGACAAAACACACCTATGCATCACAGCACGCCCTTGTCTTCCACGATATTGACTACATGATGGTCACCGTTCGATTGATGATGAAGGATTACAAGACTCTGGCCAGGTGCTTGGTACCCATGGGTGAGCAGATCGCTATGTCGTTGGATGAGCGTGCTGCTATGCTGGAAACGAAGACTCGCCGCTTCACAGAGGAAGAGATCCAGAAAAAGTTCAAGAAATAGTGATATCTGTAGAAGGATATCGCATTTTGAAGGCAAAGGGGCATGCATTATTGATATAATGCTGCATTTAATGGAGTTAGCGGTTGCATATGTGAAGTCGATGGATTAAAAGTATTATCGTTAGTTAAAATACATCATGCAAAATATGACACCTCCTAGCCTTGGAGATTCTTTGTCTACTAACCAGAAGACATCCTCTAGATCAGATCTTGAATCACCGATGTTCGGCCAAGGACTCACAGGCGTCGAGGAATGTCCCGTATCTTCTGTCCACCGAGATTGTCTGCATGCAGTAGCATTTATTGAGATTCAATTCTGTGTAATGAGTGAGAGAAAAGCTTTACGTGAGTCATTGTCAATACTGGATATATAGTTGATGTCGTCAAGATTGCTCAGCAGGACGTCATAAGGCCATCATAAGGCCATCATAGACTTTCTTCAAACTTACCCATCAGCTTCTCTAATATTGCCCTGAAGTGTGAAAAATTCTTTTCGCATGTGTGACTTCACCTGCATTGTCTCTGGTCTATTTATCGAAGCTATCGAAGCTATCGAATAAGGTTTTCACATCAAATCTGTCGATCAACCGCTACCCAAACGCCAATATGGCAACTTTCAAACACGTCAAACGAAGCTCAGAAACCATCTCAGACATCGCCAAAGATGTAATAAGACTTCTCAAGGAAGAGAAAGAAACTATTGGCGTCGCCGAGTCCTTAACAGGCGGGAGTATCATGGCCGCCCTCACAGCAGTCGAAGACGCAAGTTCTGTATGTCGCGGCGGCATTGTTTCCTACAGCACTGGCATAAAGGTCAACATACTCGGAGTTAGTCAATCTATAATCACGAAACACGGTGCTGTCAATGGGGAAGTCGCGGAACAGATGGCCGCTGGCGCCCGCAGTATCACGACGCTCGATACGCCAACGACGTGGGGACTCAGCACGACGGGCGTGGCAGGACCTGGCACTGAGGAAGGAAAAGCACCTGGGACGGTGGTTATTGGAATTTCGAGGGCCGGTCAGGACCGGGCGTTTGGGCCGTTTTACTTTCCAGGGGATCGGAGTGCTGTCAGAAAGGCCACCGTCATGAAGGCTTTAAAACAGTTGAGGGAACTTCTACGTGACCGAGATTACATGGATGAGCGACCATGAAAACCATCTGGAAAGCCATAGGCCATTAAACAGCGTAACTCCGCTGAATTGATCACGGAGTGGAGCCATACTTCACATCGCCACTCACCCACGGAGCATTTCCAACAAGCCAAAACTTCTGAGAGTTCAATAGATTCAGAGGAGTTGACAGCATGGCCAAGCCTATACTCTGATATCCAAACATGCCGTTTCTGCTGTTTCGTTTACTGTCCCGGACGTACTGGAAGTATCCATCATCAACCGACTGGTCTTCAGGTGGGCAATCAACCTACTATCATGCCTCAGAAAGCTTTGGGCCGAGCTGATGGAAAGGATTTACTAGAGCTACCGCCTCATTTTTCGGAAAGGCCTTTTGGTAGCTTGACTAGTGGTAAGCTGACAGCCGGACTTTGGACAACGCAAATTGTCCGACGCTTATAGCATGGACTTAGAAGGGCTTAATTCATAGGAAATTTGCCATTATAAATCGCGATTAATAATAGAGCAAAAGATCTAAGCCCATTTAATCTAAGCGACATGTCTTTCCCTGCTCTTCGGTGCTTGATCAACATGCGAAGCGGATATAAGCGCCGATGAGACTTGGTTCTATCGGAGTTAAAGACCTTGGAGCTCGGAGTACAAGTCATGCTTATTAAGAATGGTGACTTATTTGATGAGGAGATTCTGTATGAGAAGTTTCCTCGTCGATAGGGATCGTGTATATAAGATATCGTGCCAATTATTTACACCGTTGTCAATGTATCGCTGACAGCCAAGTAGCAAGACCATCATGCATCTCAACCCTTTCATCCTTGCAGCGTGGCCTGTACTGGCGAGAGCACTACCAGCCAGTACATACGAAGGCGAGCTATTAACTGTTAACACGAGTTCTGGCATCTTTGCGCCCTTCCCTGAACCATCTTACCCAAACGTTGCCGCATTTCTTGACATCCCATTTGCAGAAACGCCGGTCGGAGATCTCAGGTTCTCGCCACCTGTTGCAAAAAGCTATCCAGGGGATAGAGTCATTAGAGCAACAAAACTACCACGTGGGTGTATCCAATACGTGCCTCTATTGCTTAGAGGTACTGTTGCTGATAGCCTCGTTTCTGCTGCCATTTTCCAGCGTGGAGACTACGCGAACACCACAGAAGATTGTCTGAGACTCTCTTTATTCACCCCCAAGAAGTCTATAATTGAAAATAAAGACGCGAAAGATGAACGGATGCCTGTCGTGATCTGGGTTCATGGAGGTGGCTATATGATTGGAGGCACCAACGTGCCATATCAGCTTGCCCAGCCCTGGGTCCAGCGAAGCCAGAAGCACATCGTTGTACAGATCCAATATCGACTCAATATCTTCGGATTGCCGAATGCTGCTGGATTGGCAAAAGAAGGAAAGAACCTGAACCTGGCGCTGCTCGACCAACGTCTCGCAGTCGAATGGGTACGCGCTAACATTGCTCGATTTGGCGGCGATCCCAACCGGATCACGCTTTGGGGTGAAAGTGCAGGTGCATATGCTACAGATGGGTATCTATTTGCTTGGGCTCGAGACCCAATTGTCAAGGGCGTCATAGCCGATTCCGGGAATGCCCTTGCGATTGAGGGAAGCCTAGGAAATGCAAGAAATCACAGCACCTTTTCTATTGCCGCGAGGCACATGGGATGCGGTGATCTATCGCCTGAAAAAGAGCTCCAGTGCATGAGAGGGGCTCCTGAGCACAAGCTTAAGGAGTATCTACAAGCAGAACTTGGCCAAGGAGGTGCTGCTGACGATGGCCTCAGCTTCTCGCTTATTCCTGATAATACCACTGCTTTCACCAACTATACAGAGAGAATCACTACAGGCTCATCCAAGTTTCCAGCAAATATTCCTCTCTTGATTGGAACAAACACGAATGAAGGAGCTGCTGTCATTCCCTACAACTTCCCAGGCTACGAAACAGCAACAGAGATACCGGCGAACCTCAAGCCTATTGCTAATGGGTTTGGTCTCAATCTCCAATGTACTACCCTCAAAGAGAATCGTTTAAGATCCATAGCAGGTGCCAGAACATTTCAGTACCTCTACGCGGGTAACTTCACCAACGTTTCCCCTCTACCTTGGCTGGGCGCTTACCATACTGCTGAATTGCCTCTGATCTTCGGTACTCATGGCATTGAGGGCCCATCAACCAAATTCGAGCGACAGGTCAGTGAGAGAATGCAAGATCTTTACCTCAGGTTTGCTAGTGATCCTGTTCACGGCCTGGAGAAGGATGGATGGCCGGCAGCACAGCCACAATTGGACAGGTCGAAGCTTGTCAACTGGGCGGGGAATGGCAAGGTTGAGCAGATCGTCGGTGCCAAGAAGTTGATCGATGAATGCAACAGGAGCGGATTCGCTGTATAATTCACCTCCATGGTCGTCAAGCAGGAACAATATCTGAGCTGATAATCGTTGTTTGGTATTATTAGTCAACGACATGTAACTCGTGTTTATGGCATTCGTTTGTCCCTTTTGTTTCTGGTGAGGTAGATCCAGGTAGTGATACACTAAGTTGTTGTTCCACCAATGGATACGTCCTAATCGGCGACCTAATCTCCCCTCGCCTGTAATTGTTCCGGCTTCCCATAGTATATCGTTCATCGTCTTGGCATTCGAGACCAAGGCGCGATGCCATCACACCTTCCGCTTACTGAAGTGATCGCCGGTAACTTATTGGTGAGGGGTCACCAACTTGCTTCTTTGCTCTTCTGCCTACCAAAGACCGGTGTGCTCTCCTCCTGTCATAGGGGAAATGTACATGTATTTGCAGTTCAAGTACTCTCAAAAGGCTTAGTTAGAATGTACAAGGTCGATCAAAGTCACTGTTAAGCTCATCAGCCTCGCAATTAGAGTTGTTTCTCTTAAAATGTTCCGCTGGGCTGGGATTCGGTCGCTTCAAGATCCTAGCAAGCCTAGCAGGGTTTCATTGCTAATGTGGTCTGAGTAGCATCCTACCCAATCGAATGCTTCATAGATGTTTCGAACAGGATAATCGGATGCAGATACTCCGTATCGTTTTACAAAAGTGGCCATGTGAGCCGATAGATGAAACCTTGAAATGATAAGGGTCAAGTTGATCGACATGAATAATGCAGATTATGGAAGCTGATGTTGTAGCGGTATGCTATAGACTGAGCTGTGAGAAGTATTTAGAGCCTTGGGTATCGACATTTCCAAGAGGTGTGCTCACCACTACAGTTTTAATTCTCACGAACATTTGTCATGCGGTTCTCTACTATGTTCACTGCCCTCGTGGCATGCGTTTCCACCACTTCAGCCGCCATCAACTGGTCCCTCGAGAAGGTCTCCAATCCATCAGCCGACCAAGCCGATGCCTACAGCCGCATTGAGAATGCCATGCGACTCGCAGCAGCGCGATACAACCGTTTGGGCAGTGCCACAAAGACCATTCGCGTCTCCTACGTTCCCGGCGTTCCAACAGCCGATGCCAACTTCAACGGAAGTCTTCGCTTCGGCTCTAACCGGTCTTACATGAGCGAACGAACTGCTTTGCATGAGATCTCTCACACTCTTGGAATTGGCCAGACTGCAGCTTTTGATAGAAAGTGTGCTGCGAATGATTGGCGCACGGCGACTCCTCTGCTTCAGTCTTGGGATGGTGCTGGTGTTCGTATCAACTGTGGTGGAGGACATATTTGGCCATATGGACTTAACTACGATAACGAGTGGAGCGAGACAAACGCCAACCGACATGTTCAGCTTGTTAATGCGATGATAGCCGACGGCCTTCAGGGCTGAACTCGCTTTTCGCCAAAGGTTAGCTCTTAGGCCTCGTCGGTTGACGGGCATTGATGGAACACATGAGGCATGAATCTGTTTGCAATTATAATCTTACTTCGAGAAATATACTACATCTAGCTTGTTATGGCCACTTTACCAAAGTGAATAGGTCTTAGAGACCATTTTTTGATAAGGCATATGTAGTTCACCTCCCTCGATGACTGAGAGCATTCCGTTCTAGCTTATCCACATGCTCAACAACCTTTCAAGAAGGTTTCCACCTAGAACCTACTCTGATGGCTGGATTCTTGGCTCAGAAGTCTGTCCATCGTTTGGCCCTTTGAAACAAAAAGGATACTCCTCAGTAGCTCGTAACGTAACTCGAATTTGCATCTGAGTTCCCTGCGTAGTGGCGCCAAATCCTATGCATGGATAGAATTTGCCCCTCGAGAAGTTGTGACCATCAAACGCATTGCCTAGTTTTGGGTCAGAAATTTTCTTCTGCCATAGCTCATGATGTGAACTTACAAGAGTCAAGGAGGACTCCATTCTTGGTGCGATACCCCTTACCAGTTTCGAAGTTCATACCACAGCCTATAATATCGCCTACATCGAAAGTCTGATCACTTTCACGACTTATGTGCCATGCCCCTTCTATGTATAATCCCCCGTCATCTCCGTGATAGGCCCATGATCCTTCATGCCAGCCAGGCAGCGATCTTTGAGGAACAAAAGCCTGACAGAAGCCAAAAACACAACATCTTGATTCAAAATATTAGCACAATACGAGAAAAAGTTATCTGAAGAGGAGAAGCAAGAAATACGGCAATCACTTACGTCTCATTGCTGACATGAAGGACTTCTATTTCATAGTAAAAACATTTCGAGTCGGGAGGAATCGCCTCTTGAGTGCGAAGATAGCTACCCATAACTTCTGCAGTAGGGGGAACATTCACGCCTAGTTCAAAATATGCATCAGTAACTGGTCATGGTGCAGAAGAGTACCCACCAACCTAAGACGAAAGACAGCGATGGTTCCTTTGTAGATGATGTCGTAATTTCTGGTCCCTGATAAACATTAATGAAGGTTGAAGGTTGACAGTACTTGTGCATAGCCAGTTTTCTGTTGGGGTCGTCTTTGCGAAGAAGCTCCTCGAGTTCCTTATGATGGTACCCGGCAGCGACATCGGCGGGTGTCCAGTTGTCTCCGTCCAGTTCATGAACGTTCATGCCACTATGGAGAAGAGACTCAATAGCCTCTTGTCGACCAGCTTCGGCCAGCTTGTGAATAGGAAACAGCACCTTGCGTTTAGGGTCAAGAATGCTACGCTCCCATTCGTGCCAGAGTTCGAGGTTGTTGACCAAAGATGCATGTTTCTGGATGATAATTTCCCAGCCGTCCATGAAGAACACTGCCGATTTCGTGTGATGATGTAACAACAACGTGGTGAGGCATCTCTGATCCGATCTCTCGAAAGCGAACTCTAAGAGATTGAGGCCATCGCAGTCGGTCGCACCCAACCCACGCATGATCCTAGGATCATCAAGCAAAAGTTTCAGAATGTCATGGTTCTTTTCAATTAGTGCGTGGTGAAGTGGTGTTGTGTTTCTGTATCCTGTTGCCCGTTTGTTGAGGTCAAGCTTCTCTTGAAGTTGGGCTGACTTGCTAGTCACGAGCAACATCTTGACGACCTCGGTCCTGTTCCCTTCGCATGCCCATGCAAGGGGCGACTGATTAAATACTGCATCGCCTTTGTTGAGATCAATCTTACTATTTTGCTGCCCAGCCATGAGCATGACCATTGAAATGAAGGTCAGTGGCCCGCCATGCTGACATGCCCACATAAACGGGGATACAGGCTCCTTGTCACTTATGACTTGAGGGTCAGCGTTATTCTGTAGTAGAAAGATACTAGCATCTTCCTCGTTTCGTAAAAGCGCCAAAAAGAGTGCTGTATGTCCATTTTCATTTTGGTCCCTGATGCATGCAGGTGACCTCTTCAAAACCTTTTCAGCAATTTCTTCTCTCCAAGTGGACGTTGCAACACCAGGCTGCGGCCAAAGCCCTACTGAATAATGAAGGGCATTATTTCCTTTATCATCCTTTGTATCCGGATTGGCTCCCTTCTCTATAAGAATAGAAACTATCGAACTCTTGGAGCTTTGACACGCAAGATGTAGTGGCGTACAGCCCTGTTTATCCTCTATGTCGATTCTTTCATGGCTGACACAAGCGACTTGACAATCTTTTCTCGATCTTCGTCGTTGCAGCTTTTGCACTCAATCGCATAGTGCAACGAAGACTTCCCATATTTGTCCTCGTCTTTTGCAGTTTTCCTTTTAATGTCGAGTATGGACCTGACCATTTTCGCTTCGCCACGGGAGCAAGCAAACATCAACGGAGACTGATCTCCAGCATCATTGACGCCCGGTTCAGCGCCGATTTTCAGTAAACGACTGAAATCCGTTGGCTCTGAAGTTGGATTGCCAGATGTAGAGGAGTTTGGCCAGAATTATTGCTGGCGTTGATGGTTGATAGATGCTGATCTTGCAAAATATCGATTGCCTCTTCACCCAAAAATTTGATCCCATAGTGCCAAACAGACTGACCTTCGTTGTATTTGTTGTTAAAGAGTTTTGAGTGAACCTTGAGAAGCAGGCACCAAACTGATCTTTGTTCTCCATTGGCTTCGTCAAGGTACGAGAAGAGAGATCTCCCATGAATATCGAGAGCATATGGTTTGAAGTTAAGACTTTCGTCGCAAATCAGCTCCTTACAGCATCCATATTCGCCCTTGGCAACAGCGAGATGAATTGGATTCCGTTTCCAAGCCTCCATCGGCAATTCAAGTTCCTGTAGGTTGATAGCTTTTTTGATGACCGCAATACAATTTGCGTGACCTCCCACCATTGCAAGGTGCACGGGAGTCATACCGTCTGATCCTTTCGCTTCCAAGCTGGATCTTAATTCTTTCACTAACAAGCTTCCTAATACCTTCTCCAAGAAGCTGTGATTTCCAGTAAGTGAAGCCACATGAACTGGGCTCCTGCCAAAATTGTCGAGCCACCAGGTCTGTGGGTGATCATGTTGTAGCAGGGCTTTGAGATCACCAGGAAGGTCATTGTTAGGCATGACGGGATGCTGGCGCTCGTCGAAAAATTCGAACTCTTTGCAAGAGGCAGCATAATGCAGAGCTGTCCAGCCAAAGATGTCTCGCTTTCTCCAGTCTTTCCCTACAGTTCTAGTAAGCATCAAATCTCTCTGTAGTATGAAAGTGTATACCTTGAAACAAACTTAGATTGATAGGAACCATTTTAGAAGCCTGAAAATGGAGTGTAGTGAACCTGATTTGTCTCATCAAGGTTTCGTTGCCGTTTCCAGCCCCATGAGGTCCAATCTGCGTTTCCTTTTCACAGTAGCTCTCAAGCTCGTAAAAACAGTCTTCACGCCCCTGTAGCTTGTAAAACACCCTGAGCTTCTTGATCACGTCAGGGAAGAATAGAGAGAGATATTCCATTAGCTTTCGCAGGTCGCCAGAAGACTGTCGGTTCAGACGCTTGCAGTCTGCAATGTGATTATTCGAAAGGGACTTGGCGACCGTATCATTCTCTCGAGACAACGCCTTACCATACGCCATATTTTCACTATTGAGGGACATAAGGTAGATGTAGTCTAGTGCATGGACTACAGTTGCCAAAGAAAGGTAGTCGTCGAAATTGCACTCAGAATCCTTAGTTATGAACTTGAGGAACGCCAAGTAAATCGATGCGTCTTTTGCCCACACACTTTGCCCACCTAGGCCAGGCAAGTCAAGCTTCAGCACAGCGTCGTTGGGAAGAACATCTTTCAGGCTGAAGATAGGGATGAGGCACAAAAGAATGTCATCCAGTACTCCAAGACCCTCTTTCTCGGCATGAAGAGCGAATCTGGTCAGTTTGGTATGACTCAGCTTTCGGCTTATGCCAAGTTTGGTAGATTCTAGATCTAACGGCTTGGGTGGCTGAATACTGACATATTCATGGATATTTATGGAGCCTTGGTCGAGGACGTCTTTTGGTAGTTGTTCCAGATCAACAATGGTCCATAGGAAACTCGTAAAAAGGTGCTGTGCAGCAATGGTGGCCAACCCAGCTGTAGAGTGCTGCACGAGTAACTTGGGCTTATTCTCAGGCTTGAGTGGCCCCACAAAACCTATAACTATCTTAACATCATCATGTCCTGGATCCTTGCAATGATATGAAGCCTCGCAAGTTCGATTCCCAGGGTCAGTCGCTTCCTCGTCCATTCTTTTGGCCATAGTGATCTCGGTCAGAGCAGAATTGCCCACCCACCACTTGATGTCTCGCTCTAAGACACCGCATTGGTCACTTGGTCCGAGGATCCTGCAATAATCAACTCCCAGTGCTGTACCAGCTTTGGATCTTTGCCAATCAGACTTTTCTTTGTCTTTCGTTTGTACAACTTTGGTCGCTTCCAGGTGGGCCATCCATAGTGACAAGATGGCTTCAACTTCGCCAACTTTGATCTGCCAGCCACTGGAGCCCTTCTTAGTGACTGCAAGTGTCACAGCAGAACGGTTATCCTTTGAATCTCTCATAGGGACTTTCCATTCTACGAGGTTCTGTTCTGCAACGGGCATAAACTCGTCCAAAAATCGCTCGATGGAACGAGCTAATGCCAGAGCCAGCTTGAATGCCTCCGTCTCCCACCGAACTAGATCTCCTAGTCGCTTTCGAACAAGCATGATCTGCTGGGCCTCGTTCGATTGATCGGACTGTGAAGATGAAGAATCCTCGTGATTCGAACCAGAGGCGCTTGGATTTAGACAGTTTCCAATACGGAACCAGTATATACTCTGTAGTCGATGTTTTGCCGTATCGACTCTCCATGTCCAGTCTTTCTGTGAGGGCCTCAGTGGCTGATTAGGCAGCCGTGTCCTTGAGTAGTCGGCGAGTTGAGTAGCAAGGAGGTCTAGCTCATACCGAGAAGGTGCATGGCAATAGCTTGGATCGTCTCCGAGTCTTCGACGAACTAGGGCTCTGATGATAGCCATAGCGATGATGGCGCCAAGCTGAGCAACAGCGCAAGGCCATGGCAGTCCCCCGAGGCCAATGAACTGGATTGTGAAACCGGCGCCACCAGCCAATATCGCAGTTACCGCCAGAAAGTCTGACTCCAATCCCCTATCTTCAGCAGATCGGGCTGGTTTGTTCGCTTGTGGAATATTCTTCGATGCGTTGTCATCAATCTGACCGATCTCAATTCGCCTACATCCTTTGTTTCCTTTGTTGTTCTTTCACGAGAGCACATCTTCTTGTCGACTAGAAGTTGGTATAAATTGCTTATTTCGGGAAGAGATCACATAAGATTCGAAGTCTTGGTCACTGACTCACTGCTTCCGTTGTACCCAAAACAAATCCATGGACTGACGCCGGACTTCAGAGGAGTATTGCGTCTTATTAGTGATGCCTGAGCTCGGCCGCCATTTGAACTCTTTGGTGCTTCGCTCAATGGCAACAGAGCATGCAAGCATACCAATGAAAAGAAGGACTGAGCCGCCGATGTAGCAGGGAAGCCCCCATGGTTGAGTCTCGTAGCCATGAGCACGGTAAGGGACGACACCAGCTATAACAAGAAGGGAGGCCTGGAGAATGACTGCAACAATGGCGGCCAAGTGTAGTTCAATACTTCTCCTTCTTGGCGATATCTTTTTGGTTGCAATGTTCAGCTGTAGATTAGGAAACTTCAGGGATTCCCAATACTTGGGAAACCTATCGTTCTTTTCTAATGGGTTTGCTCTTTCAATTCTTGAGATAGAATGAACAAATTCGTCTTCTGCTTGCTCGATACCCCTTTTACGAGTCACTGTACCGTTGAATGACTTTAACCAATTTTGTGCTGCTAGATCAAGTTCATCGCAATAGCCTAGCATCAGGTTAATACTTGTGGGAGAAACCTATGTTTCAAACCATACCTTCCTTGTATAGAATGCCTTCTTGAGATGCGGACTTGAGGGTATGTATGCCATATGATTGATTTTGTGCACCCTTCTTCTCCTTCAGGAGTTCATCAGGGAATACGATAAACTGCGCAATTTCGGGCTCTCCCATTGTTCGCACGATGCCCTTTCCATTGAAGAGTTCACCGACTTCGGCTGAAGTGGAAGACATGTACTCAATCTCCGCAGCTGCTTTGTTCTCACGAGCACGACCGATGAAGGCCTTGAGAAACTTGTGGCCTTGGACCCGAATGGCACCAGCAATCGCTGTCATGATGCCCAAAGTAACGCACGCGAAGATAACATGATCGTACCAGGTAAAGGTCTCACTAAGGAATTGTCGAGCAAATTGTTCACCGAATAATGCCAGGACACTGAGCAACTGGGTCAGTTCTCATGGCCACCCATCGGGGTAAAAAAGAACAAGTGTTTATCAAGTGTTGACGACTTACCGGCCAAGATCAGAGAAGACATTCATAAGAAAATCAGTATCATCGGCATCGGCAACTGTCTCTACGGCCAATAAGAGTAGGAGAGAAAATGAAAGACGGAGGGAATTTTTAGTGTGCATCGTGGCTTGTTTCAGCAATGGCTCAGTCGCGAAATTGACACGAAAAAAGACGAGGAACGCTAGAGATCTGGGGAATGGAAATATAGCAATTAAGGTTGTCACGCTCTGAAAGATTACTGAGCTGCATCGCACCACTGCCCATGGTAGAAACCCTGTGCTGGTATGCAGTTGGCGAAAGACAATTGCCCAATATGAATATGCTTGCAGCAGCTGGAAAGCAGGCTCCGGCGATAGAGTGCTGTCAGTGGCTACTTGTCTCCCCTGTTGCTGACGGACTGCTTATCCCCCCAGGGTCATTATTGGTGAAGGTGTAGAGCGTGATGCGTGAATTAATACCCATGTCTAATGCCAGACCTTCATAAAAATCATGGCTGAGTCTTCTCTGACTACTGCAAAAACGAGACAAGCATTATGTTATCTTGCGAACGAGATAATGGTCGTATAACCTAAATAGTAGCGAAGGGAAAACCCTGCCGGTTGTTGGCTGGGCTATGATGAAGTTGGAGGGCAGCATCATCAAACATGGGGCCATAGATTGATAAGAAGGGTCAATTTAGCGAGATTAGATGGATGAAAATAAGCTTCTTTTTCGCGAGCACGATTAGTTTTAGATGTGGAGTTCGTTGCGCCATATTTTTTATCGTGAAATTTTTATCTAAGGCGCCCAATGACTCTATCACCCGAAATTCAACATGTCCAATATCACCATCCAGCCAGCGACACATGATGAGATTCCCACAATCGTGGACTTTATAACCAAGGCCCGAGCGGACATGTTCCCGTTTCTGGACCAATCATCCAGCGATCAGATGGCCCAGAAGGAACTCGACATCTTCAAGCAGAGATATCTTGACCATCCTCGAGGCGTGTTCTTAACAGCGCACTCCGACGGGCGCCTGATTGCGACAATAGGCTACGTTGCTTACGACGGGCGCTTCTCACATATCTCTCTCGAATCCGAGAACGTAGTAGAGATAGTGAGATTATACGTTGATCCTGAATGGCGTCGCGCAGGGCTAGCTTCCAGGCTGTTTGACACGCTAGTCGAGACAGCTCGGCGTTCTGGAATCAAGCAGCTTTACCTTCATACGCATCCGTTCCTGCCGAATGCCATTGAATTTTGGAAAGGAAAAGAATTCTCGGCTATTACGGTAGATGAAGATCCAGTCTGGCAAACGACGCATATGAAACGATCGCTCCACGACTGAAGTCACGGTAATGAGGTGTCCTCGTCGCATGGTATCTCGGATAATGCTAACCGCGTATCTTTTTTACCAGGTTGTTGTGTCAGACGTGGAGATCAAGACATCATTTAGCGGGGTTCAGTTCATGACCTGCATGTGCAGGGAGAGCAAGTTCAGCGCGATCGGGGCTGGGTCAAACTACCGAAGACGCTTCTCGAAAGTGAGCGCGAGCATAATTGACCAGATATTATGCAATCTTTTGGCTTGCCACACAAAGGCTCAACAGATGAGTGTTGCAGGGTATTTATATTCGTGTCTAACGTTAAACGTCGATATTCTTCCGGCTCATATCAATTACAAAAGGTCATGTCTCGTTCTTTAATCCGCTGAGTGCCATAGAAGTGCACTTAGTACCGGGTACCGCCGTAGCCCTGCTGGCCATATCCGCCTTGACCTCCGTATCCGCCCTGACCACCGTAGCTCTGACCACCGCCATAGCCCTGATCTCGGCCACCATAGCTCTGACCACCGCCGTAGCCCTGATCTCGGCCACCATATCCGCCTCCACCGTATGAGCTGGAGCCTCCGTGAGAACCGCCTCCATGTCCATGCCGGGAGGAGTTGTCATACTGAGACTTTCCGTAGGCCAAATCATCATCCTTTCGTCGACGTCGCTCATCTCCAGAGTCGGAGTCACTGCTGCTGGTTGAGTCGCCGGTAAAAGCTCGAGGGCGCCCGTCGCGGTGATGCTTCCTGTTCTTTTCCTTCTTGTGCTTCTTGAACTTGTGCTCGAGGAAGTTTGCGCCAATAGCACCAGCAGCGGCACTGGCTAGACTGCCGAGAAGACCGCTGCCAGCTGTGTGAGCGGCCCAGCCGGCTGCACCTCCTCCTGCGAGTGTAGCGCCTAGTCCACGCTCTCCGTCCGGACCTCCCGGGCCACCCGGACCGCCGGGACCACCTGCACCGTCCGGGTATTGGCCAGGTCCGCCGCCGTATTGTCCGCCTTGGTGTTGGCCGTACGATTGATCACGGTTGTCGTAGCTGGGCTGGTTGGAGCCGTGGTTGGATCCTTGAGAGTATTGTTGCTATTGAAGCTCTGTCAGTAACTGCAGCTGGAGCTCAGAGCTTGGTAGATAGTTTACCTGCTGGGGATAGCCCTGTTGTTGTTGGCCATATCCTTGTTGGTGTCCATAACCACCACCTTGCTGTTGCTGCTGGCCGTAGCCACCTCCACCACCACCACTGTAGTAATCTTGAGCTGACATATTGCTTTGTGCTGTTTGTGTGTATTTGTGAAGTTGTACTGTAATTCTAGCTTTGAGCAGTGATGTAAAGTGAGGGGTCAAGGTCTACTTAAGTAGACACTGTCGTCATCAAGCCATTCAGCTCCAACAAGGTTTATTGATCTTGGCTGATGTGATCTCGCTCTAGGCAAAGGTGGCGCAGTTGCCCGAACCAACATGTTTGCGGCGCGGGTCTCGGCACTCCCGGCCACTTGGCAGCCGGATGCATCGGCATGCTGTGGCTCGGCGTTCGGACATGCACCAAATGACCCCGGGGCTGAGCCATCTCGCATCGGAATCACCGAATCACGTTTGTCATGATGAGCATATGCCTGTGGCTGGTGATCTACTTGGCATTACCTTAGGGACGCGTAAGATGACCCTCTAGGCCAAGGCTCTAAAATCCACTCATTGCTTAGCGTTGAGCGCTGAGATTTACCATTATCAGAAGACGAGACTATAAATAACGTTATGTCCCGAGCGGAATATGATGGCAGTTTGAGCATGCAGCATAGTCGCCTAAATTGATGAGATCATCTGATATGGTGTTCACGTGTTGAGACTGAGCCTCCGAGTGAAACAATCACGAAACCTCAGTATCCCGTGACCCCACCATATCATGTCGCCATCGAATACGAGGAGTCATAAAGAATTATGCATGGTTTTGTTCTTCCTGAACTCGGTGGAATAATGTGGCTCAAAAGCGAAAACAATGGAAGGGGAATCCTAGTTTGATGAACAAGCATATGACGCAGCCAGAGATCATTTCTCATCTGGTGCAGGAATTTCTCGTTCTTTATGGTCACGACGATTGCCTGCTTCCAGTCATCGACAGCATCGCCCATTTCTCGATCAAGGTGCCCAAGTTCCATATCGAGCATTCCTGGTCGTTTTCATCAGAAGCCAGGACTTCCATGACCTCCCCCCGGGGAGGCAAGGCAAAGCTCATTGGCAAGTCCTTTTCAACTGTTTCTTGAGTCCATCCTTCGAGATGTTGCCTTGCAGGTTCCGGGATGAACTTTTCCATAGCCCAAACGAAGGCTTGAGTCGCTTGTAAGAGAACTCCACTGAGTCTAACGCTACCAGAAGACAACTGCGCCATCCGACAGCTTTTTGTAAACAGATCTTGTACCGCGATGTCATCTAGTATGGGGACCAGCGTTTGCATCGATATGTACAGTTGATATGCTATCATTAGGTTTGTAGGCCACTTCTTGATAAATGACCCGATGATCTCGGTATCGTGGCGACAGTGTTGAATGCACAAGTCCTTGACTGTCGAGCTGTATGGGACACCAAATGGTATGTCGATAGGCATATCCTGAAGCAATGTGTATAGGATTAGGTTCTCGTCTATTCTGTAGTCTTGTCAGTGAATGAAATTTCAGCCAGCTGTGTCTTTACCTCAAGAAACACGTTACTGGTGTAAGATTCTGCTCCACGACTAACTGGCGAGGTATGTCATGTTTCAGTTGTATTAGGTGAGAAAAGAATAGCCGTCTAGCATGAATATCCTCCTCACTTCCCCGTCTGAACTTGGAAGTTGTGAGATACTGCATGATCTCATAGAGAAGTTCGGAAAATGAGCATGCAGCTGCCAAAACCCCAGGTGGGCGAGGAACAAGATCAGATGAATCTTTCCAAGGCCTGTCAAGAACATCCAGATTTCCTTTATGGGTGAATGTCAGGATGGATAGGAAGGGTTTAGGGACTTGAGGTGGGGGAATAGTAGAGGGCCTGTTGTAGAAATAAGCTATCCGACTAAACGCTCACAGTCAATACAACGTCTTATGATTGGATTAGCTCGATCCCACCTCTCTAAAAGGAATATTCCCCAAAGCGTCTTCGATGTCAACATCATGTCGTGAGTCTGAGGAGGGACGTTATTCTTTGCTGTCTTGTACCTCGCCTCCAAGCGGAGTTGCTTGAGCATCTCATAGGCTGTGAGGCGGTAAATCAAACCAGCTCTGTCTTTCCCCGTGGCTGCCATGGTAAGGTATATCAGAAGTAGCCCTTGGACAGTTGGTATCGATGGTCGGCCTTGTTCAGACTCAAAATGACTCTTGGCCTCGGCGAGAAAGGCATCGGAGAGGTTACGGCCTGTCATGACACCGAATTGTTTTCCTCGTTCAACCATCAGCTACACTTGCTTAGTTATGGTTCGAGAATGTCGGCTGGCTACTTACACATCTCTTAGCGCAAATAGCATTTACCAGCAAAGGAGAACACCATTTCACTTCTGTATCATCTCCCGCTCTCATCTCATCCACGAACGTGATCCTATCGAGCACGGGAAACATATAGGAGTTATCCCAAGTGAAGAAGTCCGTTATTAGCTCTGACACAATTCCATCTCCGGCAACTGTTGTCCACGGCTTGGCAGGAACCTGAATAACACTCGATTCGAATGCCTTCTGGTCGAAAAATGCCAGTCTAGGATCGGAACCCCATTTATTTGTCGAAGGTTTCGGGAGCAGAACTTCGGCCTGTCTCATAGATTCGAGGACAGCAAGGGGCTGATCCGAACTTCTCAGTCGGTTGAAGATTTCCTGCGCCTCGCACTCAGACTTCTTATTTATGGCATCAAACAGTTCTCGATACTGCTGATTCTCGACTAGCAAGATGTCGTACTTTTTCTGCACGGCGACAGGAACAGATGGGGTTTCGTACGAGCATGCCTCGCTTTTGGAGAAGCAACGGCTGCAGGTTGGCTTTCTGCCGTCACACTAAAAGAAAGGCCTCATTAGTATTGCCTACCCGTCTTCGATCAGAGAGGAGCATCGTACTTTCGCTTTCTTTCGGCGGCATCCCTCGCAAGCCACGGCGACCAAGACTCTCTTTCGAAGCCTGTGAGGTGGTGATGAAGGGCCAGGCGGGTGGTCTTCCCCAAAGATGTACCCTGAGATCTGCTGAGCTGGCAGGATCGGGACCAGCCTCCTTGACTCCTGGGGATCCATTGCCAAAGACCCTTTCAGCTGGAGCGAACGATGGAATAATCTGGATGGGACATAGTGAGACACATGGGGGTGAATGAGTGATCGGTGATCTGATAGAGAACAAGGGGTAAATTTGAGTTTGGTGGGCAGAAAAGGATTCAGCCCTGGAGGGCTAGACGGGAGCAACGAGCCCACTGCGTCGGTATTAAAGTCAATAACAATCATGTCTATGGGCTGTTTTCGCTACCACGCCAATCAAGCTCCGCGGAGGTCTCCCGGTCACAGCATTGGTTAGAAGCAAGTTTGACAGCTAATCAAACGTCATTCTGACGTCAGGCTACAGGGTGAAGAAAAGAATCATGCACTTTTTGGCTTGATTGTATGATTCTGCCGTCAAGTGAACTCCCATGTTTTTTGTTCACCATATCCTTCTAATTTCACTAATCGCAAAGTAAAACGGCACCATCATATCTCAATAGTTCCTCGACCTAACTGACATAGTCCGGGGTGGATACTAGAGTTGTGTTTTATGCTGTTCATTCAGCCCACTTAAGAATGTCACTATTCTCGATGAGCCAGAGACGCTCCGCTCTTTTTGCATCATAGGTCCCCTCATCTATAGACACAAGATGGAGCCGACGTCTTGGTGGGATTAAATGACTCTCCTACTCTCTGATGATTTTGTTCCTTTATGATGTCCATCACGCGAGCACGTCCCGCCCTGGCTTAGTTGTCAGGCCAGGTAATGAGCAAGCACAGCTGCCAAATTGATACAACGCATTCGATGGGTGGATAGGTCGATGGCGTCACTCGAGAGCTCATGTGAACTTTTTTGGTGTCTTCGAGAAGGCTATATCCAGCCCTCAGAGGTCGATTTTCCGTCTCCACTGTCAATTTACACGTCACTTGAGGAGAGCCCGTCTGGGATCACCGAATCGCAGAGGCGGCCGACTTTTTGGTATCCAGGTTACGGAAATTGGTGCTTGAAAGGAGAACAGAACTTTGGCGACTCGGGTTATCGGGCTTAGTACAAATAATACCGGGAAAGCTGCTGAAATTAGTGCGCGTCATCAACAATTCTGACAGCATCTCCAGTGTGATGAGCAAGGAATGTTACAATTCCCGTGTCCCTTTAATGTTATTCTACGCTAAAGCCCTCTTGTGGAGGATGGAGAGGCTGGATCGATCGGTCTTTTGGTTGTCATCGACACAAAATCACCCCAGGCATCAACCCTTCCAAGACTGGAAGGTCATGGCTCACACCGCCAGGAAGCGCATTAACAAAATTCCTAAGAAACTCTCCTTGCATCTTATAAGACGTGTCACCTCGTATAGCAAGCAATACAAGTTTGTGCTCTGATGCGTAAGACAGTAAGACACCCCCCTACGAACAGAGGTTTTTGTTATTAAGGCGGAGAATGAGGCTGGGTACCAGAGCCTGTTCCAGGGTTACAGAATGGATGGCCACAAGACTGTTGATAGGGGTAATAGGCTTCGAGCCATATTTCGGGATAAACAGTTAAGGCTGAGGTCAAGATAATTTCAATCCAGAGCAATCACGTTGATCTTGTCGTGTTATTTTTTCACCATGCGGTAACATTCGACAAACTGGGCTAGATCAAACGGTTGTCGACAAGGATATCTCATGACTCAGCACTTGATCGGAGAAATCAGGGGCTGTCTGGCCATGTTTCAGCCCACGAAAAGTATCTTCCGATTTGATTGACAATTGAGGATGCTGCAGAAAGCCTCTTGTTGCATCAGATTGCCCGTAGAAAAGGGAGTCTCCGACACGTAATTGAATTTTGACTTTGACACATTCCTTAGCACCAACAAGCGTCATCAGCATGGCTGCTACACTCTTCTTGGTGTTGCTTGGACTTGGCGTCTTTTTTGTGGCTCTCATCCTCTATCTTCAGCGTATCAACCGGTTGCTGAAAGAGACGCCCCATCAGGTTGGACGACTGAGAGGCGAGCCTTGGGACCCAGAACTACTGAGGAAAACCTACGAAGCCCTTGAAAAGTCTCCAATAAACTTCGATGGGTGTTTACCTCCCAAACTAGATAGAAGATATATTGTCACCGGAGGCAATGGTAGGTCTCCTCCGTCCATGGGTGTTAGTTGGTACTAACGAATGTGCCAGGACTTGTCGGTGGATATATAGTTCTCCAGTTACTGGCTCGTGGGACACCGCCTAGGTGTATTCGAATTGTGGACGTTCGAGAGACTGAGCGAGATGATCTTCGGGAAGGTCTCGCTGCTCAAGTGGACTTTGTGCAGACAGACATTACCTCCAAGGCTGCTGTTAACGATGCCTTTTCTAAGCCGTGGGATCCGGAAATAGCATCTTTGCCACTTACTGTCTTTCATACAGCTGCTGTCATCATACCTGGAGCCAGGTCCAAGTATCTCTACAAATTCACCGAAGACGTTAATGTACAGGGAACCAAGAATGTCTTGGCTGCTTCTCGTGCATTCAGTGCCGATATCTTCAGCTCAACATCGTCAGCTTCGATATCCATCCGACCCATCGAAGCCTTTGTAGTGCCATGGGCAGAGCCGAAGCACTATTGGCAGGTCATGGATACACAGGACTTTGATAAGCCATTACGGAAACATGAGGAATACTTTGCCAACTATGCTGTTTCGAAGGCTATTGCAGAACGTCTCGTGTGTGCTGAGAATGAACCGTCTTTTCGTACAGGATGCATTCGACCTGGGAATGGTATCTATGGTCATCCCTCTGATAATCCCATTGGCAATCTACTGGCTAGAGATGTCAATCAAACGTAAGTCTCGCCCGAAATGATCTACTGTTATCTCTAATGCTCTTATAGCTGGGTCCCGCACATCGTACAGAACTTCGTTCATGGCGCCAACGTTAGCGTCGCCCATCTATATCATGAAGCTGCACTAGCAAAAGAAAATTGCACTCAAGCTGGTAAGCCGTTCGTTGTCACGGATGTTGGTCCGCCAATCACTTTCGGAGACGTTTATACCGCTGTGGAAGTCTTATCTGTTCACCCTTTTCGAAATGTTATCGTGCCGCCATTGGTCATCCTTTTTATGACGTATATCGTCGAATGGTTCATCTTACTTCCTTATCGCCTCCCATTTCTCAAAGGAATGCTTCCAGAGCTCAAAGGCGATCTCAGAACAGTTCAGCCCGGGCTCATCACCATCTGCACCCATCTGATAGCATCTGATGCTGAGGCTAGGAAGCCTATCTCTGAGGGCGGGCTAGGGTACAAAGGAGTTCTCACGACACTGGAAGGGGTTGTCTCAGTCATCATGGACTGGAACCGTGATCATGCAGGCGAACGGACTAGAGAAGGAAAGAAGATCTACCAAGGTTCCCTAAGACTAGCCGAGATATTGGAAGAGGCTGGATCGTCTGCCCCTCTATAGAACGATTCCTTTCGGTTGAGAGCGAGTTGTCGCAGCAAAACCTAACCTCTTTACATATAACTTCAAGCTCTGTATGAAGTAACAATACCATGAAGTGGAATCTTGGTTGAACTTTAATGACTGTACAGTATGCAATTGCTAGATGTCAAGTCAAGAAGTTAGAAGTGCGCATCATCTCATGATACGGTCTTGTACACCAATAATGCAACAACGGAATTATTACGAAACATTTGCAGGTCTTATAAACTTGGTAACTCTGGTGTTGGCTTATCCTATCACTCATAGATATGAAGCTATAGATTTGCCAATCTCGCAAGCTATTGATGACGCTGCACCTAAGGGATTAGCCCCGATGCTCAATTGCAGCAAGCTCCCTTCCTGGCAACATAGTGGACGGCTAGAACCAAAGGACCAACTTAATGAGGCAACAGCAGACCAAAGGCAGCTCTATATGAGACCTTCGTTGTACCCACCAAACGGTTCCGAGTACGACGGCCTAGCCTTGCTCCGTTTTCATAGAGCAAGCAAACTTCTGATACTTCACAAAGGTACCAAGAAGAATTTGGTTTAAAGGCCTCTAAGTATATGATCAGCGTGCTAAGTCTATCCTAAATTTAGTGTAGGACTTTTTACCTTCTGGAGTGCCTACATCCGTCAGATAGCCTGATTCAAGGCAAACGTGGACGAGAGAAACATATTCATGTACCAAATTGATCTAAGCCTTTCTTGAGACTGAATTCGCCGAGGCTTGGCAATGGTGGTAATCAACGGGAATATCAGTAGTCACTCTTGGCGTTGGGTAGGACTGAACTTACTCCGCACCGATTGGATAACCAATATTTAGCCTTAAACAATTCACGATCTAAGCGGCTCCCAAGGTGATATTTTCAAGTTAAATGATCTATTCCTTGCCGGTTATCCGTTATAATAAGCTCAGACCTTTCGGGGCCGTAAAACATGGGGTTCGGCGTCGGCCACCGAAACCGAGATGCTCAACCCCGCGAATACGATGCAGATCTTGTATGTAATTGGAACCAAGTGGGCTTGAATTATGCGGGGATACTTACCTCCGGCTGGTCACCGCGAGATGAGATGCAACGGTCCTTTCGCCTCGCTTAATTTTTCTATTTCTTGGCCCTTCTCCTCCTTTGCCAGAGTTTTCACTGACTTCTGCCAAGAGATATCTTCAAGCTTTGAGGTTGCTACATCAAGATGGCGGCGCGAAACGACTTTGATAGCAATCCTGAAGTGGCTGGCGATGAAAAGGTACGTTTCCCGCCTTCTCCAAAAAGACCCCCAAACTGACACCTAGCAGAACTCCGATTCTCGGCTAGAGAGCACCACGGCAGTTGATCCAGCTCTTGAGAAGAAGCTGGTGCGCAAGCAAGATGTTCGCATCATTCCCTTGGCTGCGGGAATCTACTTGCTCTGCTATCTAGACCGTTCCAATATTGGCAACGCCAAAGTTCTCAATCATACGACCGGTCATGATCTTCTCACGGAAACCAACATGACCAACTACGACTTTACCATTGCACTCATGGTTTTCCTCATTGCGTATGCTCTCTTCGAAGTCCCGTCCAACTACTTCCTCAAGAAGATGAAGCCCAGCAGATGGATTGCGTTCCTCATGTTTGCATGGGGCACTATCACGATCTGTCTTGGTGCAGCTCACAGTTATGCTGTTGTCACGGTTCTGAGATTTCTTCTCGGTGTCTTTGAGGCCGGCTTGTTCCCTGGTCTAGTATACTATCTAACTTTCTGGTACAAGCCTGAAGAGCGCTCGGTTCGCGTCGCGACTATCTTGGCATCTGCTACTCTTGCTGGAGCTTTTGGCGGCGCCATCGCTTATGGAGTTGGCCATATGAATCAGGTACATGGCCTTTCCGGCTGGCGATGGCTCTTCATCCTCGAGGGTATCCCTTCCGTGATCTCTTCGGCATTCGTCTGGTTCGGACTCCCAGATTTCCCCGAGTCAGCCAGCTGGCTCTCTGCGGAAGAAAAGGACATTGCAGCATATAGATTGTCTGAGCAGGGATCGCACGGCGACAGCAAGTCCATGACATGGGAGGATGCTAAGTCAACGCTACTGGAATGGAGGCTCTGGTGCCATTACCTGGTAAGTATTGCTGTTCTCTGACACCAAGACCCTTTGCTAACCGCGTCAAGATCTACTTCGGCATTTCAGCCCCATTCTCCAGTCTGTCGCTCTTTACGCCTTCTATCACAGCTGGCCTCGGTGTACGTAAAAGGACTATAGGAGGTCTACATCAGCTAACGGCATATAGTTTGCGGATCTTAGAGCCCAATTGATGACAGTGCCTCCTTACGCAGCTGCCTACGTCGTTACACTGCTTGTTTCATGGTCAGCAGACCGACACAATGCGTGAGTAATATATCAATCTCTCTGACATTCACATTCTCTAACTTTACATCAGCCGCGCTCTTCACTCCGCTGTATTCTCCTTAGTAGGTGCCGTCGGCTTCATTGCCTCTGCAACTCTTCCAGCCGATTCTTACAGTGTACGTTTGCCCGAAACTCTAGTTCTATGCAAATCTCTAACATTATAGCCTCGCTATGGCTGTCTGATCGTGGCGGCGTGCGGATCATTCGCCTGTATCCCTCCTCTTCTAGGCTGGCTGTCGTCCAACCTTCATTCCACGGCGGCCATCGGCTTGGCCATTGCGCTCAATATTTCCATGGGAGCGCCTGGTCAAATCGTTGGTGTCTGGATCTATAAGGCAAACGAAGCCAAGAAGGGCTATCCAACAGGACACTGGGTAAACGCTGGTCTACTCTTGTTTGTGAGCGTTGGCTGTGTCGCTATGCATGGGTACTATGTCTGGAGAAATAGACGGGCTGCTGGTACCGACCAGCCTCGCTTCAAATATTAGTGGAGCGTAGAATGGGAACCAGGTATGACTTGAAGGGGTCCAAAGGGCTATATAGACACTCGGTCTGATGCAACGTGCGATACATCGTGTTGACAATGATGGATCACTTCATTATGCCAATGAAATCCCTCTATATAAGAGGGCCACATAACACAAAGATCAATTTCCAAATCTTGAGCTCCGTAGAATGTTGCATTTTCTAACGATAACCCTTTGGACTATCTGCGACATTTGATTTCCTTAGCTCCGCGGGACGACTATCTTTCCACGCAATGAGCCAATAGCAGCCACATGTGTATACAGCTCTGAGCAAGCAATACGTACAAAATATTATGTGCTTCCTTGCTTCATCAGCAACTGCGACACTGTAGCGTGGGTATCTGAAAAGGGCCAATTACGTGGTGCGTAGGTTGACTGACGCGATCGGGGGGGACGATTAGCACATATATTTGGTCACATGGATCAGCATATCCCCGAACCATGGGAATAATGGTATATCTTCCTTTGCCAAAAACATTCAAGTGACGTTTGAGGAATTATTTTAACTCTCTTATATTTTTGCTATTTCAAATTAGACTATGGCGACACTGAGAAATCCAGGCTCGCATGGCTACGTGCCCCTGGCCGACGCTCCGCCAGAGAGCACCGAGGATCATGTAGTTTTTGAGCCAGTCAAAACATGGAAAGGATACATATGGGATACGTGGGAGCTACCTCAGGATCAGAGGCGCTTACTATTCAAGATCGATGCCTTCATCCTGACCTTCGCATCAATCGGATATTTTCTCAAGAACATCGATCAGACCAACATCAATAACGCGTTTCTAAGCGGCATGGAGGAGGACCTCGAGATGTTTGGAAATCAACTTGTGACTAGTGAGTGCACACATGGTTCTTCTCTTGATACGAATTCTCACACTAAAGGCAAGGTACTTCCATTTGGACATTTGGCTATGTCATCGGGCAGATCCCATCAAATCTACTACTGACCCGAGTCTCTCCACGATGGGTCATTCCGTCACTTGAGGTGGGTTGGGGTATAGCAACAATATGTACCTCATCAGTTCAATCATATAGGAGTCTTTATGTACTACGATTCTTCGTAGGCTTCTTCGAGTATGCAACTTCCTTGCTCAAGCCCTTCGCGGTACCATGTTGTCGCAGATCACTAGGCTAATATCAACATCAGATCGGGCTTCTATCCTGGAATCCATTATATGCTCGGCTCTTGGTATACGCCTAGGGAGATTGGCAAGCGAGCCATGCTGTTCTGGCTGGCTGGCTCGGTTGGATCTATGTTCAGTGGATTTCTCCAAGGAGCTGCGTATACAAATCTTGATGGCGTTCATGGGCGTGCAGGCTGTAAGTACGGGACTTTGAAGGTCACGTTTTCTCGCTATTCGTGTAGTTGACACAGTGATCTGGCTATATCTGACTCTAACCCTTCCGTCTAGGGCGATGGCTGTTCATCATAGACGGCCTGATCACCATCCCACTGGCAATAGCCGGGTATTTCTTCTTCCCAAACCTACCGCAAGATGGGAAGAGAACTTGGTGGACAACTGAAGAAGAGCATGTTTTATCGGTCAAGAGAATGCAGGCGATCGGCCGCGCAGGCAAGCAGCCTTGGACAAAAGTCAGGGTCAAGAAGGTCTTGTCCAGCTGGCATACTTACCATCTTCGTATGTCGCTCCTCAAAATCCCTTCCAGATCTCTTAACTGACCAACAGCGTTACTTTATATTCTCTGGAACAATGGAAATCCTCAAGCGGCTATGGGTTACTGGCTGAAAAGCTTCAACGACAAGCCTGCTCCGGTCCCGGGGACTTCATTCACTGTTCCCGAGATCAACAACCGTAAGCCATTCCCCCAGCTTTATCACTGCCATTACTCTCCATACCTGAGAACTAATTTATGCGTCATCAGTTCCTATTCCTAGTACAGCGATCTTCCTTGTAATGGCACTAGCATGGGGCTGGTTGTCAGACGGACCACTGCAAGGAGCTCGTTGGCCGTTCATTTATGCCGGAGCCATACTTATCGTAAGTCATTATACATAGCAACAACTTTGGTAAATATCTCTAATACCTAGGTCTCAAAAGATCATCTTCAACGTCCTCCTTCTTAACATGCCACTCTACTCCAATGTTGATGGAAGAAAGGTTGTCTACTGGCTCAGCAAGATTGGCGTACGTTTCACTCATTTCCTATAACTCCATCTAACACAAACTCAGCATGGTGCCGGTCCTCTGATCCTCAGCTGGATTAACGAGATATGTTCTGCGGATACGGAAAAACGAGCCCTGATCGTAGCCATAGCCAACGACTTGGCGTATGTTGTACAGGCTGTTGTAAGTTAGTTATATGGCACCTTGCTTCCGATACTGATGTTACAGGTGCCCGTGTTCATGTGGAAAACGACAGATTTTCCAGCTGCGAGGAAGGGATACACGTACTCAACCATTTTGCAAGTACTGTTGAGTGAGTGCTCCCTCTCCTCTGTATCTTCGCGAGTACTAACATATGTGCACAGTTTTGGAGACTGCCTTCATTCAGTTGTTATTGTGGCGTGATAGGCGAAAGCCAGTGCGGTCCCGTGGTGCTGAGTCTCCACCTCCACTTATATACTCGGATGAGGAGGAGGGTGAAGACGGTAATAAACCAGGAGAGCCGCACTTTTCTCATACTACTTAGACAATGGTAGGCTAGATTAGAGGATAGATGACAGAGACGAAGCTTCACGCGGATTTTTTGCATCCAAGGAAACAAAATGTAGTCTCTAAATTCAATATCGTTGCATATCTAACCCCATTCTTTCTCCAATATCCCTACGCCTGGCTGAAAACACTCTCTATCCGACAATCTCACTACGCAACAGGGCTTCTAGCGGGCAATGGCGGTGGTGGCCCAGGAGGTGGTGTGATGAAGCTATCGACCGTAGTATAAGGTGACTGTGATGATCCATCATACGGCGACCGAAAGTCATCCTCCAGCCGAACATCCTCGTAGATGCTTGACTTGTCGTCATCATGCTTTTCCGGATGCGGCAGACTCTTATTCTCTGGTGTCGTACTTGTGATGGGTGTTATCAGTACAGGTTCAGTCTGCGTACTGGCCTCAGATGTCGTATATGTCCTGCTCGGCGTTGAAGCATAGCTGTCTCGATTGCTCCTTGTTCCGGTCTCTAGACTCCTTCTGTAGAACTTTTTGTACGTCGGGCTGTTGGGGCTGGGGTTGTACTCGAAGGCTTGACTTGGTGGTCTTGAGTGAGTTGCGGCGTCACGGATCTCGAGGCCTTCCTTCTCGAGGGCGAGAACACCATATGGATCAGGGTCCTCTGGGTCCGGAATGCCGAAGACTGTTCCCTCACCAGGAGCCTCGACATCGACATCGCCTGGTGCAGGTTGTCCTTCCAACTCTTCCATCAATTGCTGGTCGACATCTTCTCGGCCTTCGGCTGCCTTTAAGGTCTCCATGAGCATCTTTATTTCTGGAGGTCGACTTGTTTTGCCAGCTAGGATGTCTGCCACTTTGACGCCCTCCTGTCCATAGAAGCGAGCGTTTTCATCTGTTCTCTCAATGATGACTGTACCATCCACTTGAACGCCAGCGTAGAATCCTCTTGACTTCAAGTAAGTGAAGACAGGTCTGTTGGCTTGTTTCCATTTGCCATCATTCTCAAGCACTCCACCTGCTCCGACGGGTCCGGCAACAGCACTGATCTCTCCTCCGAGAGTAGCTCTGATCTTGGTAAATGCATCCAGGGCTTTGCGGTTGTTGATGACAACGACACAATCGTAGATATCAACTCCGACTAGGAAGCCAAGACCTGCTGTGTGTAGAAGGATTCCAGATGGAGGAGACCATGAACCATCCTCCTCATTTCGGGCTACGAGGACTCCGGATCCGCCGGCTCCAGAGACCCAGAGACCGGTTCGCATGGTAGTGAAGATGGCGAGACCGACAGCATTCTGAATCACCTTTTGTGGGATTTTCTTCAAGACGCGCTGCTTCTGCTTGGGTCCAGCCTGTTCGCCATCAGCCGGCTTTTCCTCCTCGGTATAGAAGCCATCCTCTGTCATCTGGTTAGTCTGCCTGTCATAATATTCAGCTAGATCTGAGGGGATCACTTACTGCAGAAGGACCTCAAAATTCTGGCGGCCTTGTCACTCTCTTTATCCAGAGTCGTGGGCCAGAATGCCTCACTGCCGATGCGATTCGAGAGTCGATTGATTGGTGCACCCAGCTTGTCAGCCCAACCCCACACTTTGTCAAAGCCCTTCTTGCTTGTGGTCTTTGTAGTGTCCCATGACGGCAGCCTGGCTTTGACTTTCTGCATTTCGACGAGGGTATCTGTTGGTGTGAGAGACGCAATGCAAAGGAATCACAATATCACGCACTGGATTTCATGGAGTTTCAGCTGAGTCCAATACTGGCTGCTATTTAAACGCGTAGCCCAGCAGACGTCATCCCGCCCCGTTGACCAACGTTCAGCCCCGAACTTCCGTCTGTTCCGGGGCTTGCCACGACATGTCACCAACCAGTCAAAGCCATGCGGATTGTCCGGCTTGGGATGACTAACACTCGCTCAGTTTGTCAGAAAAGCCTGCATGAGCTCTCTGGTCGGGGGCGCCGCAGTCTGCCGCGACACCGCAATCCCGAGATGTGACAACAATTGGTTGCTGACCCGCTAAGGGCACCTCTGGACGCCCGGAGGCTTTTGGGTGCGCAGGGCATGCTTCAGTGGAATTCGGTGAAGTAAGCGATAAGCGACGCATCAGTAAGATGTACTATTATCAGCGCTATGATCTGCAGTGGCTAGAAGTATATCTTAACAGATAACAGAGCGCATTAGTCCGGATCAGGTAATCCTGAACTCACCAAAACAGCTCTCTAACATGACTGCGACTTGGTGATCTCAAGTCCCTTTGTTGAAGCTCGTTAAGTATATACCAACAGCCGAAACTCCGGCATTTGCTTCGAGTTCTTATACGATGGATAGCGATAAACAATCAAGAAATGAGTCATTCTGTCTTGTCGCATTTGCCTCTGCTTGCTTATTGAATCTAGAGCTTTATCCTGAATCTCCTTCTTATCTAGGGTAAGCATTGCAGTGCTTTCAACTCTTTCTTCCATGGTTCCAGGTCTCCATAGAAGGAAGGCGCGTAAGACATTCATCATCTGAGGGTCAGCTTACGCCTTGGAAAGGCATTCAAAGCCGAAAAAAGGATTCCCGAAATGCGGGAACTTTTGTTGAAATGCGAAAACCAAAGTAGATGACTTTATTTATAATCCTCCTCTCCCGCCAATACTGGTACCAAGTATTGCGTTATTGCTCTTGATAGGTTCCAAGAACCGAACTGTTACTCTACATATATATATACACATCATCATGGGTGGCGGCCTAGACCTCTCCAAGCGGCTTCGTCTCCGAGAACTCCTGCCTGAGCTCTACATGGGCAGATGGCAGCCAGGTCATCTAAACTCCATTACCGATGTCCCGGGCGTCCTCGTTCACACCGAGTCAATCCAGCCTGACCAGGATGTCAACACTGGAGTCACCACTATTCTTCCCCGAGCAGACTGGTTCGACTACTCATGTCAGGCTGCCATCTTCAAGTTCAATGGCTCTGGGGAGATGACGGGATCTCACTGGATTGAGGAGTCGGGCACCTTAACGTCACCGATTATCCTGACGACAAACTCATCAATTGGAGATGCCTTTCGAGGCGTGTACGATTATGCGACCAAGTATCATGCAACCAAGGAGGGCGATGTGAACCTATTTGCGTTCCCTGTTGTGACTGAGACATATGATGGATACCTCAACAAGCAAACCCGCTTTGCGTTGACCCCAGATCACGTTGTCCGGGGCATTCGCAATGCGTCGGCTGATGCGGTGCCGGAAGGATGCACTGGAGGCGGCACGGGAATGATATGCCATCGGTTCAAGGGAGGCACGGGGTCCAGCAGCCGTATCGTACCTGGAATAGACAGCAAAGGAAACGCGAAGGACTATACCGTCGGCGTACTCGTTCAAGCCAACTATGGGCTTAAGGAAGACCTTCACATTGGTGGTGTCCCAGTTGGAAGAATCCTGATATCAGAAGCCCAAACGCCATGCTCGTCAGAAGCGCCCGCCATCCACGGGCCTCACGTTGACGGTAGCATCATTGTCATCATCGCCACAGACATTCCCCTGCTTCCAGTTCAACTTGAGCGACTTGCCAAGCGCGCCACTGTAGGACTCTCACGCGTCGGCGGCTATGGCAGCAATGGTTCGGGCGATATCTTCCTGGCCTTTTCTACAGCGGCCAAGATTCCCATGCAACGTCTCGAAGGCGGAGATCTAGACCCCTTCAAGCCCACGTCTTTCGAGGTGGGGACAGTGCACAATGAGACCATCAATGGCGCGTTTGAGGCTGTTGCTGACGCGACCGAGGAAGCCATTTGCAATGCTCTATGTATGGCAACGACTATGACTGGATACAAAGGGCGCACTGTCGAGGCATTAGATCTCAACAAGGTTAGAGAGATAGTGACGAAGCGACTGTGAAAAAGCACCAAGTTGGCTGCTCGGCCATTCCGCTGGACGCGATGCGACGCGTTGGTTTGGCGTATTTCATGAATGGGCATCATCTGCTGCGTGATGCCAAATGTTCGCAACCAAGAAAGAATACTGAATACAATATAATTCTTGAATGAAGGCCCATTCGTAGCTCTTTTCACGCCTGCCACGAATAGAAGGACAGCGAAAAGGACACATAGGCCACGCGTTTATCGTGACGTGTTGCGATATCTTCACATAGCATAGATGGTACCACGCGACGGCAATGATTTCAGATACTTCTGATGACAAATTTTTGAGTATATTCAAACTGACAATATTTTACAGACTATCTGGTTGTATAAACAGGCGACGCTTCTGATGGCCGGGGCAGTATAGTACAGATTCGTGACAAAGGAAACTAAGGAGTGGACCAGTACGATTGTGCCTGGTCCTTGGTAAGAGCTTCAACGTTGATGTTGTCAAGCTCGAAGTCGGTATCATCACCATCATCATGATCCTTCCAAGATCGCTCCGGCTCGGGGTTTCGTTCCGGTGTCTTGTCACCATTCTGGGAGACTCTGGCAGACCGGTTCGAGGGCCCCACGCTGTTAACACCAAGGTAGGTTGACTCCTCGATCTCTTCCAGCTCGCGGTGTTCCATGGCACGAGACGACCTTGCGGTCTTGGCTTCATCAAACGTGTAGTCGTCAATCCTCCTGGTGCGTCCAAGGAGCATTCGGAGGGAGGGCAGGCAAGCTGTAATGAGGCCGATGTTGACGTCAAGGGAGCTCCATAGCTCTGCAAATGGGTTAGCTCGACCATGGGAATGTGTATCGGGGATAGAACTTACCGATCGTGCTAAAGGAGCGGAACGACCCGTTGTCTCCGAGCTCCACGTTCAGGAATCGAACTAGAGAGATGGCGATGTCGAGAAGACCGACCAATGACACAAAGTACAGACCAAGCTTGGCTCGTTTGGTCAAATCGAGATCATGAACGACAGTGAATGGGAGTATCAAGACTATACTGTGTTAGCAAAAAGTTTGAACAGGAGAGGTGATATGGTGTCAACGTACTGAGAAGACTGCCTAAGAAAGACAAAGCCCAAGAGACCTGAAAGACAATACCCTGCCATCGCCAGTCGCATGCGGTCAATGGCCGAGTGATGACCCTGCCAAATGTCAGTAAATGATATCCACGTATGAGACATCTCTGTAAGACATACCAGTGCCTCTCAATAGGCATACAAGAAAAGAGCTGCATGCAAAGAGTCGCGGCATACGCCAGTCCGCAGTAAAAGACAGTGATCCAGAGTGTCTTACGACGCCTCCCCATAAAAGCCGGGAAGATCTGGAAGTACATAGATAAGAGAATTGCTTTAGATAGATATGTTGTCGCATAGAAGGGGATTTCGCTGGCCCAGGACATCTTGACGCATGTTAGTCCCTGTCACAGTCTGAGTGTTTACACAAATCTTACCTTGTAAATGTACTCAACCTTTTCTTCACCCGGGTTATAATTCTCAAAGCCGACACTGATTCGGGGCCTGAGAACATCAAGATGGTAGAACACGACGTCGAATGCCGCACACGATATAGCGGCACATAATGCCAGGATCATAAACCAGTCACTCGTAACCAACCTCTCCCTCTGGATCCTGAGTCGGTAAAAGAATCGAGTTGCTATAATAACAGCCGCGAAAGCGATAAGGCTGAAGGTCGTGCCCTGCGAGACATCAATAACCAATCTTCACTTACACTGACGCAAGCGATGTAAGTGAGACACGGAACGTACGATCACGGCTGCACCCGTAGGTGGAGGGAAAGCTTTTGTCAGAGTCATTTTGGATAAGGAGCGTATAAAGTGCACCGAGAATGAGAGACAAGGTGAAGCAGGATTGTAATGAGATTGAAAACAAAGGCACGAAACGGATGCGTCCTTGTCTTATTGTTCGGCAAGGCCATAACACTAAGTTGGATGCGGACAGGGCCCTGGAATGCGGCGGCGCTTTTCGTGGCGATTCGCCCTGACTCTAGCCTTGCCTAGCGTCACGAAATGCAAATCGTCAGTGATTTGACAATTACTAGCCAGGGCGAGGAGCCCGTGGAGGCTTGGGGTTAGGTTTTGCTAGACGACATGTGCATTCCTTGTCCGGAGGTCTCATAGATCGGACGGCTAGATAAGGTTTGACAGCAAAGGGTCCTCGATCGTCTTTGGTATGGTTGCACCTCTGATCTGGGGCTTTCGCGTCGTTGTTATAGGCGTCTTGAACTTTGGAAAGGTCTGTGGTGGTCTAGTTGCATCACCTGCATCATGCAGGAACCCGATGTAAGGGCGAGAACACTGACCAAGACTCGACGCTGAGCTTGTTGGACGGAACAGAAGTGCCTAATATCGAAGTGGAACACAGAATGATAGATAAGCTGCTCTGTTCACTCGAGCGAACTTTGTTGATCTGAGCCGTTCAGTACCTGAGTCGCAGAATCTTTCGCGCAGCCCGTGTAAGAGTTTCAAGGGCGCCGCCATGGCTACTGGTCACGCAAAGCCACTCGAAGCCGTCTCTTCCTCCAAACAACGTGACGCCCTGTGATTGCCGATGGACAGGCAGTGGTGACGTACTTTTTCACATACCGCATTCCGCTGAGGATCGGCACTGATCTTCTTACCAGTTTAACTAATCTAGAATCACGAAGTTCAAGGGAATGCAAAACCGACGTCAATCGACATTAAAAAGGTATGTGGTGGCACTGAAGCCGTTGCCAATTGTTGGCCACAATGACATAGCTAGTTGATGGCTCCAGGATGCTCTGATCTCATCAGAAGAGTGCCATCATGAGCGTCATATCTACATATGCACTGTCTAAATGATGCGAATGCATCATATTGCAAGAAGAGATATTCATAGTCAAACATGCGGCAGTATTGATAGTTATTAAAGAACATGTACTAGATTTTCTATGACAACAACCTCAATATATGTCGAAAGCGACGTGATGAGTCTCAGACAAACATCTCCACGGGGGGAGAATGCAGTCTACTATTTCTGTTCGGCGATAAGAGTGTCGAAAAGCCCCATTCTGACAGTATTCAGCTCCTTAACATCCTTGATCTCTTGTTCAATCTGGTCTAGACACTTCTGTTCGCTGTCCTGCTTGGGCCTCCAACCCAACGCGGTTCCGTTTGCCGGCTCGAGATCGCCACTGAGACTGGTAAGCATTTGAATCATTTTGAGGCCAAGGGAAACCTACTTGGGCATGCACATGGGACGAATGAACCTTCGTGGAAATCCGAGGGCATCAGCTGCAACGTCGTAGTTGGGCCAAATCTTTGGTGTTGGCTCGTCAACAAGACCGTGAGCGTAGAGACCCTCTGCAATCTTATCCATGATTTTCCACCAGCTGATGCGATGAGCAATTGAGAAGAAGTATCTATCAGTTCCGACAGCGATAGGCTCCTCTTTCAGGATCTTGCTGAGGATGAGAATGTACAGATCCGTAAGATCGGAGATATGTACATTTCCAGGAGTCTTGAAATTTGTTAGACTGACATCTCTTGCGTGCGAACAGCGGACAGTTCTTACCGAGTCTCGATCGAACTTGTGGACCGTCTTCAGTTTGATGCTCGTCCGAATCAAAGCAGGAATATTGACAGAGAGCTTTCTGCACTCGCCAGTTCCACGTCCATCTATACTAACATTAGTATTATGTACCAGATTGGACAATGTCAGGGATACCTACAAGTGAGCTGGATGGGGATGTTGAAAGTCTCGACACCCTGGGCCTTCCCTTCATCGGCAAGAACAATGTTTGTCTAAATTCCTTCAGCATGGAAAATCACCTCACGTATAGGTTTTCGGGCCTACCTTTCGAACAGGGTTATCAAGGCCAAGCTCCCTCTGCCTATCGATGAGGGGATCAGAGTCTTTGACCTTGCCGAAAGGCCATCCGCCTTCCTCGGTAAACATGGACGCAACCGAAGACTGCTGAGGTATTAGAAAGACTTCAGATGTATGTAGGAGGAACTTGCATGAATCAGGTATGTGTTGTTGCCGGTAGCTCGGCGGCGGTCTCCAAGACCACTGAGCAGGTTTGACAACATGTCTGGGAAAATGGCTCCAGCTGTATGGATGACGATGTCGACTGAGAAGATTGTCAGACACAACGAACCCAGACACAAGCTGAAAGCTTACTCTCATATTTCGCAATCGCATATTCCACAGCAGGCTTATCTTGGAGGTCCACGAGAAAGGCATGGACTCTTTCGAGTTTGGATATCTTATCGACCTGATCTTGGCTTCGAGCAGCCGCAAAAACATTGATTTCCTTCAACGACTCATCGGTGCGAGAAAGAATATCAGCGACGACAGAGCCACCACTGTTTATGGTTAGCAAAGGAGAGATTGATCAAGATGGCTCACTTACATGTAGCCGGCGGCTCCAGTAACAAGGACGTTGTGAGGCATGATGCTGAGAAGATAACGTAAGGTAATGTGATGATTTGCAGGCTGTAGTTTAGCAGTGAACTTAGCTTGAGTTCCGAATAATTCCTCTTGAGCAGAAAACATTCATTTATAGTCATCTTTCCTTGACCTTCAGCTACCCATCTCCATCCCAAATGTCATTCTCCAGGTACCAAGAGGTGGCTCGGTAATTCTGATTGGCTCTGCCGACTCCACAATTGACCAATACCTGGAAATCCGCGCGTTTCCGGGAGGTTTTGTCATCGTAGGACTTGTCCCCTCCCTCGTAACACTGTGACCGAGTCTCTGTCAATGACAAACATTTACCGACCAACTAATCAGGATGGAATCGCGCGCGTCTCCGAATGACAAGGGAGGTTCAAACCGCCCTGCGATCAGTCGCCGCTCGGTATAGACCCATACAAAACTCCCAATACTATTTACTGTACAGAGTTGTTGACTGACATGCTTGTTAGTGCGATCAATGCCGAGCAAGAAAGGTACCATTAATTATAGTATGTCTGGCGTCTACTAAGATTTGCTAGATCGGATGTGACAGAGCAACGCCTTGTTCCAACTGCGTATCAGCCCGCGTTGACTGCACCCACAGCAGGATCGCGCCCAAGCCAAGCACTGCCCGACAAAGAGTCTTGGTCTCTGAAAAATAGTATTTAAGATCTTCTTGGTTGTAACGTTCTGAAACCTAATTTCTCTGAAACAGTGAGCGAAAGATTGATGACATCTCCCGCGATGTCAGCAGCATTAAGACACTGTTGGCAGGACTCGACCTGAATAGAGTCACGCCAGCTCAAACATCACAAGAGCAACGTCGTTTGGCTTTTATATCTCCAAGCCCAGCTGAGGCAAATAAGTCGGATAAGCCCCGGCCTTCTGACAGCGCTGCTCCGCCTCCTCGCTGGGATTACTCCGCCCATATCATAGACTTTGTTCAATCCATTATTCAGGACAATGGCCCAGTTCAAGCAGATACCGAGTGGAGCAATACCATTTCTTCGCTAAAAAGTCTTGTAAATGCTTTGAAGAACACTCAGATGACACGAGGCCAACAGCCAAAACCTCATGAGTCACTGGAAAGTATTCTGACGCCCCCATTGGCAGCCGTCGTGGAAATTCTGCGATGGGTCAAAGGTATATCAGCGCATGATTGTCTCTATCCATGCTGACAATATTAGGTCACTCAAAAGATCATAGAGTAGTCTGGATATGCCGTTTCCTTCCTCTCGATGTCTTTCTAGATATTTGCAACAAGGTCTACTTCCGTGTTGAGGATCATACCGAGGCTGAGTTTATCATCGCAAATAGCTTTCTATCATACGTGTTTGCTGAATATGCTGTCATTCACGGAGATGCGAAGTCACAAGAATACTGTCGCTTTTATCGGTCCCAAGTTGGCAGCGGTCTTAGGAAACTGACTCTGTTGGCTGCGCCATGCATGGAGTTGATCGCCGCGCTTGCTCTTGGGGTATACTGGCATCAACTGTAGTTCTAAGACAGCAGCTAACGTTCGTAAGGCAATTTACTCGGTCGAGGAAAGTCGAGCATCACAGTCGTGGACATTGATCTCGACCGGAATGACGCTGTGCCAGACACTGGGCTATCATCGGCTTGACTCTCCCAAAGATGGCCTTCAACAGATGCAGTCCGACTTGTTCTGGGTCGTTTACGCATACGAGAAAGGCCTCTCATTGAGACTGGGACGATGCTCTGGTGTTCGCGACTCTGAGGTTTGTTCGCCACGTCAGGCAAATCAGCATCGATCCGTTCGTCTCGGGCGGATACAGGGAAAGGCATATGACCAGTTGTATAGCCCTGAGGGCTTAAGAACATCGAACACTACCCGTTACGAGGTAGCCAATGGTCTTGCACAGGAGCTTCAGTGTATCATAGATGAGACCCATCACGAGATCGCAGTACGTGGTAACCCCTTCCGTCTTGCCAGAGTGACTGACAGTGTATGTAGCAAGCTTTGACGGAGAACAGAGACATGGGCGATGACCCTATGAAAGTCATATACCTTCATTGCGATCTCGTTTGCCAATCAGCCTTAACGGCCATGGTACTCAGGGTATTGCCTGGCTCCCGAGGCATGGAGGTGCATGAAAGCTGTCTCACTGTTGCTCGCAACACCTTAGACCTGCATGATCAGTGCATGAAACTAGTCAATGGGTGCAAAGATCCGCTGTTGATTCGAAGATATATAAACTGGTAAGCACACTATTCTTCAGCCGCTTTTTCTACCGTCAGCTGACCTCTTAGCAGGGCTATCTTGCATACGCCCTTCTTTCCATTCAGCATAGTCTTCACTCATGCAGTGAGATACTCAATTGTGGAGGATTTTGACCGCCTGGATAGATTCGCATCGTCATTCAAGTCGGAGTGTACCCATTCAGAGCCGGCGACACATCCCCATCGACTTTACGAACTTCTCAGCAAAGCCGCCCGACTCAGTGCCAAAGCATGCCCCGAGCTTTCACACACGAGTACATCCCTACCAAGCTCAAGCGACTTCACGATGATTGATCCCGAGGTAGTAAATACTGTGGATGGAATTGCCGCAACTGACGTTGCAATCGGTGCCGAATACGATGCGTCACTCCAGATCGGTGATTGGTTTCATAGCAACCAGCAATTTATGAGGCTCCTGCACGAAGACGTACCATACTGAAATCAGGTCTATAAATCTTCCTTGCGGATGACGTTATACCTGATGAGAAAAAGTGCAACACAGTAAGCTTATGCGGTAGTGAGTGACGTGTCAAGCTCTTCTTCATATGATCAGAGTAGCTGAAGCAGACCTCAGAGGCACATGCAGCGAGTTTTCAGTCCATAAATACTCTTCACATGGTTTTTTAGATTACGGAAATAATGTGGAGTCTTCAGATGCAATTGAAAACAAGGTTCTCATGCATAAATGTTATGTTCTGGAATCACAACAAGACACGCGGTGTAAGTGCGGATCCCATCACATGCAAATCCAGGTGCTGTTGGGCTTCGCAGCCTAAACCCCAGCGGGTAAAGACAACAGACCGATCTGCCGTGTCACGGGGGGAATGGAATGTTGATGCATCGGGCTGATTCTGTCGCCGATCGTTCCGTGCCGGACTAAATTGCATCGTCAGATCAGCTCATGGCCAGCTAAACTCTTATCGTCTACTCCGTATCGGCCCACGCGGATGCCGAGGTTCAGAGATATACCTGCCAACTGCCCCAACGAAATCACTGCAACATGTCCTTTTATTGCGGAAACCCTTCAGCCTCATTTTTTTTGGAGAAATGTACTAGACTAACTCTTTCAAACCCTGCATAGGCGTCTGTCAGCATCATGCAAGCCTCGTCGACGAACCAACACAATAACCAGCCTCTCGCTGCTGCCTTTAGTGGCGTAGCCTCAACACCGTATTCCCTCTTCGAGATCAGGTATGTATCTTGACCAGACGAATTTTGCACATTCACTAAAATAACTATAAGACTTGAACGCGAATTTGTTGTCTTTTGGGGTAGCCGATATGAATCAACAGATCAACTACTCAAGGGCGTCGTAGTCCTGTGTCTACAGTCGCCACTCAAGCTCGATGAAGTCAGACTTCGCCTAGATGGTACTGTACGCCATGCATGGTTAAATGATCCCGGTGTGGCGCACAACACCAGCATCATGAAGCACAAGTGGCCCTCGTTGCTGGAAGCAGGTGGCAAGAGCGTCACTCTACCAGCTGGCAACTATGAGTGGCCGTTCGAACTGATGATGGCGGGTGACACTTCTGAAAGCCTTGAGGGTAGCCGGGATGCTTCCATAACGTATGGATTGAGAGCGACTATCAGTAGAGGCAAGCTTGCTCGGCATATCAGTTGCACCAAGAAGCTTCGAATAATCCGCACATTTGCACCAACTGCCCTGGAGTTCATGCATAATATGAGTGTCGAGCAGACATGGATCAACAAAGTCGACTATTCGGTGTCTATACCGACCAAGGCCGCTGTATTCGGCGGCTCGATAGTTCTCGAAACACGATTTACACCACTGGTCAAAGGGCTCGAGATTGAAAAGATTGTCGTAACTTTGGTGGAGTTTCAGGAGTTCAGCATGCACAGCAGACACTATATCTACACAAGAGAACACAAAAGCAAGCGCGAGATCTCCCAGTGGGACTTTGCGATGTCAAGAGAGCAATATTGGCAGGATACTATAGAGGAAACGGGTCAAGAGGGATGGGTTATGAAGAAGACGCTTCAGTTACCGAAGAGACTGAGCGAGTGCATTCAAGACATAGACACACAAGGCATCAGGGTCTACCACAAACTTAAGATACACATACCCATTCGGAATCAGGACGGGCATGTCTCGCATGTAAGTCAACCCTTTTCAAGGTACAGAGCGCAAAGAATAACTTCTCAGCTTGACTTGGGTATTCCAGTCAATATCTTCATTTCACCTTCCATCACTCTTGACGACCAAGGCAACTTGATCGACCAAGCCCCCACTACACAAGGACCACCAAGCGAATTAATAGGACCGCCAGTGTATGGAGAACACATTCTCGACCAGTTATACGACAGTCTGGAGGACTGGCAGATTCCTGGCCAAGGTACCAACCACGGCGAGGGAGAAGGATCTGGTACCAGCACTCCTCACCACACAGACTCGAATGAGAGTCAGACATACGAGAACTCCAACACATTAGAATCGTCGCAGTTAAGTCAGAGCCACAGCCCATCTCGCAGCTCATCCGAAACTGTATCTACCGACCCAGAAGAACTTGCTGAACTTAGCAAAGTTCCGACATATCGCACGGCGCTCCGGACTCCATTACAACCGCATGCCCAGCAAGGTGGAGCCCTGCCTCCTGATTATCGAACAGCCTCTGCAACGGCAGCGACCGATAGTTGATATTGAATCATTATAGAATGTTGATTTGTTTCTTGAGGGAGCCATAGCCATGTATTCATGCCCCTTTACCGTAATCTGGAATGGACGAATTGAACCAGGAGACAAGCATTAGAAACACCCTGCAAGACAACAACACATTATGCTTAGGGTGTATCATCATCCTTGGATTGTATTTTTAGTTTGAAGCATCTCAAGAAACAGTGGCTTGCTATATGAATGCCATGATTCAAGTGGCTTATGGGCTTGGTTGGCGCTAGCATGTCACTTAACGACTTAGTAATGGCAAGGCCTATGGTTCTTTTCTGCTGGTACAGCTCTGTAGAAGTATGGCCTATGATTCGTCTTATTTTCTAATGTTTCTTGTATTTACGTCTTGAATGATAATCTCCATCAAACGAAATGGTAGCAAGTGAAATTCGTTTATGTGGATGGCAAGAATGGTTCTGCTAATAGACCTCTACTTGCAGTCTACCAACCTTTAATTTCTATCCTATTTTTCTTTTCAGAATTTGTGTTACACTTGGTCCTCTCTCGGTCCTTACCTCTCTGACAGTCAAAGAGTCTCTTCTCTCCAGTAAGCATTTGCATGCTTCAGAATTCACTCGGCCCTCCTAAACTTGACTGCCTAGATCTTATCGTCACCTAAAGCCCGCTGCTTCCTTTAAAGATATTCAACAGAGCGTTTTAATTCCCCGTATCGCTATAGCTCCAAATAGGGGCCATTACGGGTAGCAGAGCCTCCAGTTTGAAACCAGTATTCGTATGAATCGACTTCTACTTTTACGACGAGGTCCTGGCTCCAAAGCTCAAAGAAGGCATCCCGGCATTCTTTGCACGTGAAGCACTTGTAATAAGTTCTAGAGGTTTTTTCACACTCCTCTCCAGGAATGCATCGCTCAGGATATTTGTCCTGAAAGAAGGCATGCTGGCACTTCTACAAGGTCTTTTCCCCCGGAGCCGTGGTCGCTTTACAGTGCCCACACTTGAGCCCAGGGTAGACTGTGTGGCACATAATGGGCAAGGGTTTCGGTGTATGCTTGTGAGTTTAAGTGTCTAGCTAGAATTCCAAGTTGCTTTGCTATACTAGCTTGGGAGGTATGGACATGAGATTGGTTTCAATTCTATGGGCAGATGAAGCGTATTTACATCCTTTCTCCGTCCGCATTAATTAATCTCCACTGTTAGCTGAGCTAGGAAGTTATTTTTGGTTGTTTGATGACTCTCCGAACTCGTGGGCCTGTTCTCCTGAGCCTCCCATTATTGTTAGACTCTTACACGGTTGAACAAGGGCCACCGAAGCAATACCTGTCATAAAAACATACTCTTCTGCTTTTTGCTGTTATTATGTTTTATATTTGTCACAAACTGGTGCGAATGACGTTGCTGTTCGTTACGTATCATCAGATCCTCCAACATCCCTGTGGCAATCGTGAAGTCAGCACATTGAAGGCTTTGGTTTCCTGTATTGAACCAGATAATACTCATAAACGCAAATGATGCTTTTAAGTGCATCAATTCTCTCACCGTGTTCTCGCGTTGTTGACTCAAAGACTAGGAGGCGACCATGACATTGCTCGTAGGGAAAAATCAGACTCGGTTGTGAAGCCAGTCATCTGAAAAACAAGGGTTCTGAAAGGAATATGAAGGGATCTAATGCCGAGTTTACCACAATATGCTTGTGACTCACAGACTTGACCTAAACCGAGCAGGTAACTAAGTACATTTCTTGACATTTATCGTGAATTCATGAACCCCCACACGATGTCAGCGAGGGTAACCGATGCTTCTGAACGGTGACCCCTTGCTCTTAAACCTTTGCAATCATACCCTCCTGCAAAAAACTGAGCAATCCTTGATCCTCCTCACATATGATATAAGCCAGCGGAATAACACGCCATGCAACTTTCTCGCAATCGATTGGAGCGTATTGAACATCTGTACTATGAGCGGCTATTGTACTCTTGGCCTACTGAGCTTCCTCCTCTGGGAGGTCATGATAGAAAAGATGAATGGGATCAGTCGGCACCAGAGTCCCGTCAGATTCAGCAACAAGCGCTGGAGGCAGCTTTCTACCAGAGAGACTGGCCAATGAATCATTTTCCGAAGGAATGAAGGCGGTAATGAAGATCATGTCAGTGACGCCTCCTTCTTTTGACCCGGGCGAAACAGCAAAATTCGCTAAAGCTGCAGAAGCAAGCATGCCTCCCCACGAGTGACCAATGACAGTGAGATGCGTGCCTGCAGCAACCTCCTTAGAGACGATGCCTTTGATGAAGTCGATATCATCTTGGATTGTTTTGTTTGGCGGCACAACGTTACTGTTTGTTGGAAGGCGTTCGCAGATGACTCTTACCACCATGGCTCTGCAGCTCATGAATGAGTTTGTAGTAGTGTTCAGGGACGTGCCAAGCCCCTGTGATCAAGAGCACAGCGTTGGGACCTGCCATAGAAAAGTTCCAGCTGAGTTCTCAGCTATTTGAGAAGAATATAATACTTTGCATTCATGTCGAGCTTCTGGTTGATAGAAAGAGATTTATATATAGCTTCGCATGCTTGGTGAGAAGGCCCAAAACGGAAGCTCATTCGAGAGCCAACAAGTATTTGGCGGCGCTAATTCTGATAGCCAGTAAGAAAATTTGTCTTAATGACTTGCAAGTTATGGTGATTATTATTCTGTTCAGCTCAGATCTTGTCGTGGGGAGTAGCTAGTGAAGTTTGAAGCCTCTGATCCCGTAAAGGGCAATCCATGCGAGGCACTGTAGCGCTAAGGCGCTTCTACTTTAAGAACGCTTCAAGGTTAAAATCACAGTAGACCGGTCAACATTTCAAGCAAAAAGCGAAATCCGTATACAGGGCAATCTACCAAGAAAATGCTATGAACTAAATGATAACAGTCGCCTATAGCCATCAATTTTCACTGCTCAAGGAGCATTGGGGTCGACACGGATCAAGCATGATCCCATCCCAGAGACCTTGCCCCAAGTCTCATGGGGCTCCCGCACGTTCTCCAAATCCCAGACCTTCTTGATCGGGACCTCAACCTTTCCATCAATGAGGAGATTCATGACGGTTTGAAGATCTTCCATATATGTCGCGCGATCGCGGTCAATGTAGTAGAAGGAAGTGCTTCTTTTGGTGAACAAGCAGCCGTTCTTGGCCAGAAGTTTGGCCATTCCGACGTACTGCGATCGCGGTTTGGCGTCATCACCCTGGAGAATGTTCATGTTACCGCCGAAACCGACAAGACGCGAGGGCTCGTCGGTGATGAGAATATCCCATGAATCATTGTAGTGCTCAAATCCAATTGGATCGTAGACCACGTGTGCACCACCGCGCTGCTTCATCTCACTGACCCAGTTCTTGTTGGCATAGGTAAAGGGTGTTACTCCGAGCTGGCGGAGAGACTCATGGTTGCGCTCTGAAGCGGTGCCGTAGACTTCAGCGCCCTCCAGCAGGCACAGGGTCATAATGGCATAGCCAACAGCGCCACTGATGGAATGGATGAAGACGCGCTGGCCCTTGCCAACCAAATTTGTCGCGCGATGAACAAGGCCATAAGCGGTGTTCCAATCAAGAAAAGCAGCAACCGCCTGTTGCATATCAACTCGCTCAGGAATGGCGATCAGGTACTTTTCGAGGATATTGATCTTCTGAGCCTCAGCATCGTACACGCTAAGAGCGCCAACGAGCTGACCAGGGCGGAATTTGGAGGACTTGTCCCCATTAGTGCTGACGCGACCAACGAAGCAGTAGCCGGGTGTCAAAGGTGCCGCCTTTTGCATGGGGTATGTGCCAAGTCGCATCTGGATGTCGGCGCCAGAGAAGCCTGAGTAGATGACATCGACTTGGACTTCGTTTTTTGCTGGAGGGGGGATTTGAGCTGTGACGACGCTCACGTTGGAGGAACCGCCGTAGGCAGAGTAGACGACTTTGCGGATGGTATGAGTGGCCATTGTGTTAGTGAGTTTATGATAGAGGTCGGTGTCAAATTAGGTTGATGTGCTGAGTGAATGCTTGGTATAATACTTGAGTGATGATGAATCAGAACGCACTGAGGGGGTTTCCATCATTCACTTATATAAGATTGATCTTCAATTGAAGCCTTGAGCATCGCCTTCGCTGAATTCGCGATCCCCATCATCAACTTCAGCCTTGAACCTCATCTCGCTCGATTCTCGGGGCGCTGTGGCCAATCAGCACCGTCCGTTCAATGACCTCGCGTTTCGCTGGCTCTGTCGCGAGACTGCAAAAGTCTCCACAAATGCGTCAAAAACGAGTGGATAAGTTGCTACGAAGCTTTGTCGTAATACGGAAATTTGTTGGACGATCTGACACGGTCAGTATGTGAACGAATGTCCGACGGAGCGGAGCAAATGTTATCCCGCTTAGGCCACTGCCATAGGTGACTAAAAGACCTAGGCAGGCCTTGTATTGGCCAGCCCGCTCTCCGACCTGTTGATTTTGACACCCTTGATTATTGCCAGTTGCTCCCCACCCACTGTGTTGCGCCTTACCGTAGCCACAGAGAGCATCAAGATGAAGTCACTCATGACTGACTTAACAGTCCAGTCTTGGAACATACAGGCTTAGTAATCTTGCTATCCTTGAATAATGGAAAACTAGGATGTTTCATTTTTTTTCATTCAATGTAACGGCAGTGTAGTCGGATGAGTTGAGCCATGTCTGGTCAAAGCGCAGGGTTATTCATGCGTAGGTAATCCATAATAAGCGACGATGAACATAGAATCTACAATCGCGAGGGCAACGTTCTATCACTTCCCCCACAAAACCTCTGCCCGAATTCAAGATGCATCGCTATTCTGTTCAAAGGGTTGGTGATGAGTACGTCTACACTCGCATTTTCGAAGAGTGGGAAGACTCAGACTATGTGGACGATGATGAAGAACTTGTCATCAGCCAAGAAAACGCTCAATTGATTGCTTGGATTGACGGATTTGAGGAGTCTATGCCCACTATCGAAGAAGTGCACGCAAGATACCATGAACTGGTCGGCAAGCATACAGCAGATGACATTTCTAGCAGAAATGCTAGTGAGCGTTTCTGGTTACATAGGCTAATGAATGGCACAGTGGGAGGTCCAAAATCTTCAGTGACATGGCTCATCAGGGCAATAAATAGATCAGAAGCTAACTCGCCCGGTTGAGCTCAGAAGAGAGATGGTGTTCTCAGGCTTCCAGGATATGGTCTCCCCTTGAGTTTCGGCATAGACAACAAGAAACGTCAGCCTTTCCTTCTTGGCTTGCATGATGAAGATTGGAAATCGCGAACACTCATGAATCGTGAAGTGTGTATGCTCAAGTTGGAGGAGGATATCACAAACAAGCCGCATTGGTGGGAGAAAGTCTTGAAAGCTGATATTGTCTACAAATGGAAGCAAGAAGCGCTGCAAATGCCATGGACAAGCTATCAGCACAATGGTGATTTTACAAGCAAAATGGCCGATGCGGTAAGTGCCAATAGGGTCGACTGATGGTACTTTATGACTGACGCTTTCCAGTGCTTCAAGGATCTTGCGGCAAAGGCTAAAATTTACGAACAAGTGAAGCTAATCCCCGTGATGGAATCTTCCTCTTGTGCCATCAAGTCTGACGCGCTTCTCCCCAATGAGTTGACACAGAAGCTCAGAACTGCGGCTGCATTACTTGAAGACGTTCCTGGGTCCCAGCGAGACTGGCATCCGGGAAGCAACGAGATGGTGCTGGACCTTGTTCACCCCTCACTCTGGCCGTTGGTGTTTGGCCGATCTCGAATTGTCTCCGACAAATACGTAACGCTGGACAAGTGCCTTGATCATTGCGGGTCGGGAGAAGTCATCCCGGAGCCTAAAAGGCCACATCTCAAGATACCAGACGGCTCTCCATTTTTCACTGAATACAACGATAAGAGAGCTTCATCACTACGATACCAGTGGCTTCCATGCGATGTTGATCTGATAGGTAGTCGACCACGAATCAAGAGCTACGTCAACAATCTTCACCCTGTGCGATACAAAGCCGTATATTCTCTCATCGAAGAGCTTATTGAAATATCCCTCCCCGCTTGGGATATTGTCTGCCGTTCAGCTCGCAAGGAGTTCAAGTTCAAGAGATTCGGAACCGTTCACGAAGTCAAGTGGATGTGTAACGTTCCTGAGATCTGTTCGAAGATGCATGGCTGTTATCCGAGTAGTAGATCATTCGCAGAAGGCGAGGATTACGACAGTGGTTCGGAAACTAGTTCTGTCTTAGAAGAGGGTGAGCGGTTGAACAGGGAATGGTGGGCAGAAACTCACAAAATTAAATGCCCAGAACCATTGGAGGATGCAACATACCCCCTGAATGCATCCCATTTCAGAAGTGAAGGTTTCTTCAACGATGCCTCACAGATTCAAGTCATTTTCAAGATGGCAAACATTCATCTGACTCCTGAGAAGCCCAGGTATGATGGTGGCTCATGGCACGTTGAAGGGCAACTCAACGAACATATCTGCGCCACGGCTCTGTTCTACTACGACAGCGACAACATCACCGAGTCTCGTCTTTCCTTCCGTACTCATGCGGATAGAGAAAACCTTAGAGATAGGCTTAGTTACTCTCAGGGAGACCACCATGGTATTGAAGCGATCTTTGCCATCAAAACTAAAGGGGATAAGATGCAGGATCTAGGGAGCGTCATGACACCAGAAGGTCGAGCCTTGTTTTTCCCTAATGTTTATCAGCACCGAGTTGAACCTTTTGAGTTGGCCGACAAGACGCGCCCCGGGTATCGCAAAATTGTCGCTCTGTTTCTTGTTGACCCAGTCATCCCGATCATCTCGACAGGCAACGTGCCCCCCTCAACAAAAGCATTGGTGGAAGGATGAGCTCAGACAGTCAGAGACGCTCAATTACCTTCCTAGTGAAATTATGGATATGATAAGTGAGAAGGTGGACTTTCCATATGGAATAGATGAAGCAAGACAGATCAGAGAAGATTTGGTATCAGAACGAAAGGTTGTAAACAGCGACAGCCTCAGACAACGGGCTCAGAATTGGAACTTCTGCGAGCACTAACTAATCTTATGAAGGAATCCGTGTTGCTCATTACTATTTTATCCTACAGCTAGATTAAATCAACTTTTTGCAACCAAACAGTGCCAAACCTTCATGACCGTCTTCAAGGACTTCTGGCAGCCTATTATGAATGGAAGGTGGGCAGATATTGGCTGGTGTTGAACCAGCTCATATTTGCTCAATCAAAAGATTCAGGCTGTCAGCGGTACCTCCCAAAGGCGTACAGCATCGAAGTCGATACTGGCAAGAAACAGGGAACCCTTCGAGTGGTCCTCCCAAGCCAGCATTTCGTAACCCCCTTTGCTAGTGACCTTGCCCTGTTCGTTCCTCCACTTGCCAGCGCTTGGCCCATCTTCTGTTCCACCTCTTGCAAATCGCCACTTAACTTCCTGTTTGAGATCGTAGACTTCAATACTCCAATCACCGAATGCCCAAACCGCAAGCTTATTTCCAGCGTCGAAGAACCTCGTTTCCAACGTCCCAACGAAGCCTTCCATCATATCACGAGACTCCTTGTCCACTTGACAAGTATCTGTAGAGAATAGTCGTTTTTGTAGTAAGCTCTTCTTACTAATATCAAGGAGAAGTAGCTCGCCATTGCTCTCTCCACCTACAGCAAGCCACGGGTTGGTTGGGTGCCATGCAAGAGTCCTTCTCCAGCGATCAGGACGTTGCCCTTTGTATACCCAGTGCTGCCCTCCGTCAGCCAGGGAATAAACCCACACGTTGCTTTGTCCGTCCGTTGCTGCGAAGTAGCTCGAGTCAGGACTGAAAACTCCTGCCCAGTTCTGCCCCTCGGTCTTGAATTTGTACTTTTGCTCCCCCGTAGTAGCATCCCAAATACGGATCGACTCGTCCCATGACACAGAAGCAAAGACTGATTCATCGGGGCTCCATCCTGTCCACATGACCACATCGGTATGGCCCTTCAGAACCAGCCCCTTGGAAAGATCGTCAGAGGGAACGATCTGAATATCCCATGGATCATCTCCATTCGAGACAGGTGACTCTCCAGGCAAATATGTCATCCAGATTCCTGAAGGGCTGAAAATTTGAGACCCGAGAGCTGATTGTAGTCGGCCTTCTATGGTCACTTTACTCGCCGCGATGTGCTTGGAGACAGTGCGACTGACAGCAGGCCCGACAGTTATATCTAGATGGCGGAGTTCGTCCTTGCTTAGATTGATACCGGCTTCCGCCAACTTGTCTGCAGCAGCTGAAAGAGCGGCCTGACTGGCATTTCGTACCTGATCGTCACTCAGTCTCGGTGCTGACTTTTCTTCTTCGATGTTCCACAGAATGATCTTAGGTGGTTCAGAATTCCCCGAGTCGTCGTATACCTGCTCTTCACTCGAGACTAGCACGTCTGAGCGGTCGGCTCTGAATGCCAGGGCTTCAACTTTGTTTGTATGACCCCTCAGAACTGCAATGGTATCCCAGCTCTGGGTATCGATAATATGGATGACATGGTCGATTCCAAGAGCAAGATACTTTCCATTGCTGCTCAAAGAACCAGTATGTGGCTGCATTTCAAGGGTAACCTTCTTGATCTCATCATCCCATTGCTGTTTGCCGTTCTCAGCATATGGGAAAGGGTTCCCTTGAGATGTAGTGAAGTCTTGCTTGACGGCGTACCGCCAATCCTTCAGGAACCGGTCACTCGAGTAGCTTGGCATTACTAATTGAGAATGAAAGTTGACACTGGGACCCGTTGAATAATGAAAGTCTTGGGGGCAAAGCTGACATATATATACGACATCTCGCGGGGTTGCTGCCTAAAGTCCTATGAGTCACGTGTACGCAGTTCGTTTTTGACCAACAGTGACGAAACAGGCTAACAGGCAATTGTTTCGTTCTATAAGATACTGGCCCGGCTTATGGTTGCTAGAAATGGAAGACATCTGAGGAATGAATTCTCAAACAGCATTTGCTCTAGCGGTGGCAATTTGGCGCTATGAAGGTGTAGTGATTTTCAACAGTCTAACGTAAACGATAGCTGGCAGTTGATTGGTCTACATATAACGCTGCCACTAATGAGAGCCATATTGCCTGTGGTTCCAGGTCAAAGATATCAGACGGGTGGCGTTCTGGGAAACATCGCTGAGATAAGCGTCCTAGTCATGACGAATACTAGAGGGCGAGGCGGTCTCAACGTACCGATAGCATTTGACCCAACCGCGGATCTCTAGAGCCAGGCGCATTTGTCTCAAGGGTTAGGGCGAGGTAGAAACTGATCTTGAGACCACAGTTGAATGTGTCATGTCATTGAAGAGCGTGAAAACGCTGCTTTCGGTCAGCAGCGTGACCCAGTTACTGCACTGGGGAGTCATCAAGAATTGCACAAGGAGAGCCGTTCTTACGCAGACAGATTGGGATGGAAGGGAGACACGATTGCAGGTCCCAGCTCTGAATGAGTCGATGGTGAGACATACAAAAGATGGAATATGGTGATCCAGAGAAAGAAGATCGTGTGTAAGGTGAATTACAAAGGGGACATGTGGTATGATGAATCGGAGTGAATGTGTGGCCGTTCAATATTCGGAAGTCTCAAGTCAGACAAGATGGTATCGATAACTTTGAAGTATGTCTGGAGGGCATGCTTTTGAACCTTAGATGCGATCAAGATCATGACTAAGTTGTTGTCGGCAAGACAGCTTCTTCTTGGGTTTAACAACAAAAGAGGCAAGGAAAAGCTTCTTTACAGACAAACACTTGGGAGTGGCATAGATCGAAGGGAGGAACCAGTATCAGTGGGATTAGAGGAGCAGATGGCAAGGCGGCCAAAATCGAAGCTATAACGGGGAGCTGTGTATTATACTGACATACGTATTGTCTCGCCACACATATATCGTCCAAGTGATTCAGGTTTTGAATTGAGACCGTTTAAGTACCTGCAAAAATGTAAAATCGGCAAAAATAACATACAACAGCGGGGATTCGCTGGTCGTCACCGACCCAACTACTAATCCGCCGGTTAGTGGCTTGACTATGGGAGAGCGGACGGGATCCCGTATTTTCCACTACCTTTGGTCCTATGTGTTAGTGTAGGGTGTAGCTATGGTATATCACTCCATTAGATTGTCTCTGGCAAAGTGAGATTTCCAGTATATGCTTGCAGTACCGAAGAGACTGCATAGCAGAGGTAGCTAACTAGCTAGTGCAGATTTATAAGCTAATTCTGTCTTAGGCAAGTCTTTTCAGTTGGTCTTATCAATGAAAATTCCTGCGATGCAACCTCGTCTTTGTTTGACTCGTGCGTGAGGCATCGCGTCCCTTCATCGACACACGTGTGCTTATCGCATTCATCTCAATAGTCTAGACAAGCCATCTGCCACAGCCGATCCTCAAAAGTCTTGAATGAAGCTTGAGTTATTGTCCAAACTAAACCTTCGTGGTTGAACTGATGAATTGGATTGGTCGGTGAAGAGTCTCATGGTGGAACCACGTGGGATGTAGACCAGCTGTAATACGGCCACCCGGGACCTAGTCGTAGATCAGAAGCCTCCGCATGATCAATTCGGTACTTTGCGGGTAATTTTCGCATTGCCCTCGTTAATTCTTATACATCAAGATGCGCCCTCGTCTGGCGGAAAATGTTACAGTCATAGCAAGTGTCTATGCTGTCCGTGGTTTCTTTGCCTCACCTGCAGGAATCATGAATCTTTCAGGCTACTTTTGTAGCCAGACTGACAAGGACGATATTGAGTATCGACCTCTTCGGCCAACGAGTCCGACGAATGAAGATGACTTGAAGTCCTATGCAACATGCTGTTCTTCACGAAGAAGGCCATGTATAAGAGGCCGGAGGAAGTGGCTGAGTACGTTTCTCGCTGCTTTTGCTGGAGCATGTCTGATCCTGTCGGTTCTTACTCAACTCTTCGTCGCATATACGGGCTGACGTCTTGACTAGAATCGCCTTTTTCCTGATGACATTTGTAATCGAGCGGTATGCTGTGTACACCTTCGAAGCTTCTGGCCTTGCCTTGGCCGACCCTATCGAGAAGTACGGTGACGCTATGGAAAGCGCCAAGAGATGGGTTGAAGTCCTGTCGCCTCAAGTTACTCCAGTTATGGTTCATTCTCACAATGACTACCTGAGACCTCGGCCGTTGTTCTCGGCTTTATCTGTTGGCTGTGCTAGTGTCGAAGCCGACGTTTGGCTCAGCAAGAATGGAGAAGATCTCTTGGTCGGCCATCATTGGTGGAATCTCACACCAGAGAGGACCCTAAACTCTCTTTACATTGAACCATTGCTGGAGATCCTCGACTCTTTTAACTCCCCACAGTTCACGGTTGAACTCCAGGGTCAGGGACACCGTGCTGGTGTGTTTGCTAGCCATCCAAACAAGACACTGATCCTATTCATTGATGTCAAGGATGACTCAGAGAAGACTTGGCCGGTGGTACTGGGGCACCTGGAACCTTTGAGACAGAAGGGATATCTTTCATATCACCAGAATAATGGATCAACGCCGGCAGACCAGACATTTCATTCTGGCCCACTGACTGTGGTCGGAACCGGCAATATTGGCAAGAGGCGGGATGTGAATATCGGATCCGATCTACAAAAGTGGCGGCGACACCACGACGTATTTCTCGATGCCTCGTTGGATCTTCTGTCCCACCCTGGATTTTGTGATAGAAACGATACACTTTGTCGCCAAGTGGAAGAGAATGAGTTTTACACAGCTTCTGTATCTCTCTTCAGAGCTATCGGAACTGTCATCCCATACTTTAGCAAGTCGCAACAGGGGAAGCTGGCTAATCAAATTCAACTTGCAAAGAAGTTGAACTTGAAGTCGAGATACTGGGAGCTACCAGGCTGGCCTGTATCCCGAAGGAACTACGTTTGGAGGACACTCAATCATGAAGGGGTTGACTTGATCAACGCTGATGATATAGTCAGTGCAACGACGAAGCAGTGGCACTCTAATTATGCTATAGAAGGCGCATGGGTTCTTGGTATTGCCTCTTGTCTCTTTAGCTTCCTCTTTACTGTCATGTGGTTGGGAAAGAGGATTGTATTTCGCATGATGACCGTTTAGAATGATTAGCTAGTTTATAATACCCCTTCTCAAGAGAGAAATACGATATACAAACTCAAGGTCGATATCAGAGTTTCAGTTGTTATCTACCTGTGCCTTATTGGCCATTGTTTTTGCTAAGTGTCTTCATATTCTAATATCCAGCTAACTGGTAGGTCAAGGTGTTTAGGAAATATATTAGGCGCCCGCCTACTGCTCTGGTGAGATGCGAAGGGCCTTTCTGCTTTTCTGGTGTGTTTTATTCATACGAAGCCTTGGAACTCACAAATGTTGAGTGGGCCGGTCAAAGTATCGGGACAAAAAGTCAAGCTTTCTGGTGGACAGACCTTGTCATTTTAGGAACATAGGGCAAGTTACGGCATGCGTTCAACAGCACGTCGAGTCAAAGGTATGATCATTTTGGGCGACAGTGTTGTCCTTCCTAGAAAATGCCCTACCAGACCGCAAGATGCCCCATGGAAGCACGGACAGAACCGATGCTGGGCAATTTGCCGCCTTAGCCGCTTGGGGGCTTGGCGCATCTCTAGAAGACGCCAAACGCTAACAACAAACATGTCTGATACACAGCATCTGCATCTGAAACCATAACTCAGAAGTTACAGGCTCGTTACAAACCAATGAGTTCTTCATTGGGGATTCTGACAGATGGTGGCAACACCGAATATGCAGTGTTCCATTGGACATGACGACGCTTCTGTTCTAAAAATACCAATCCTTGCATCTTCATTCGCAACGGCCCAAACGCCAAGACAGCAATGGCCAGAGAGAGGAGGGCCAAGCGTCGCTCAAGCCTCCGCAGACAATACGTGGCATCACTCAATCTTGTGAGGCTGTGCTCGTGATAATCCACATTTCTCAGTCTCAGGGTTTCCGATTGGGTTTGGTCAGGAGGGTTGATGGAGACGTCAACTGTGGCTGGGAAGACCATCTTTGCCTCCGCCTCGGTAGTTGACATATATAAGCTGCTTCCCGACAGATGAAGCAGAATCTGTTTCTTGATATTCAAAACATCTTCAATCAAAATGACTTACTACGGCCACAACGTCAACTTCCAGCAGCAGAACCCTGGGTATAACCAGGATGGCCCCGGCCAGGGCGGATATGGCGGGGACGATCAACGTCGCAATGACCAAGGCGGGTATCAACAAGGCGGTCCTCAGCAGTATGGTCAACAACAAGGAGGCTACCAACAGGGTGGTCCTCAACAAGGCGGTTATCAGCAAGACCGCCCAGGTCTCTCGCAATCTTACTACTCCGAGTCCTCTCAGTATCCTCCTGGTGGGCAGTCTGGACCTGGGCAATACCAACAGGGCCCTCCTGCATATAACCAAGGACCTCAGGGCCAGTTTGATGGCGGCGATGGTCCCGACGGTGAGCGTGGTGTAATGGGGGCCCTTGCCGGCGGTGCAGCTGGAGCTTTCGGTGGTCACAAGATGGGCGGAGTCACTGGACACAGCAAGACCAGCACCATCGTCGGAGCTTTGGCTGGTGCTTTCGGCGGTCACAAGCTGCAAGACGCCGCTGGAGACTGGAAGGATGAGAGAGACGAGAAGAAGGAAGAAGAGAAGCGACGAAAAGAGGAAGAGAAGAGACGCGAGGAGGAAGAGAGGAGGCGAAAGGAGCGCCGCGACGATGATCGTTATGAATCTCACCATCGTCGCCGCAGCCGAAGCCGAAGCCGAAGCTCTTCTCGTGGCTCCAACCGACGTCGTGGTGGCCACTACGCCGGTAACTTCACCGCCTCATCTCGAGATATCAGACTCGATGCTCACGGCGACTACGTTCTACACGCCTCTTGTAAGCGCGAGGACGGAGACTACCAGCACACATCCATTTCCCTCGACAAGGTCCTCGAAAACGACAGGGGAAGCTTCCGCTGGTCCGCAGGTGGCCATCACGGTAGCTCTTCTTCCGTTACAGTCCAGCAAGGCGATACCCTTCGAGGCATCGCAGCTCGGTTCAATTGCTCCTTTGAGGAGATTGCTCGACATAACGGCATCAACAACCCTGATCTAATCTATCCTGGGCAGACACTCCAGGTGCCTGGTGGTGGTCGCCATGGTGGCGGTGGATTCGGATCTTCCGCCCGACATGTTCGTCTGGTGGATGGAGGTCAGAGACTTGAGGGTGAGCTGTCTCGCGACGGAGACTGGGTGCTTAGCTCGATCATTCTTGATGAGAGAATCAGAAACTTCAACGGCACCTTGGAGCTTGTCTAGGTTAGAAGTTGGGGCGTGTAAAATAGCAACTAGAAAGCGTATAATATCATAAAAGACTGTTTACTCTTACACTATGCTTAGGCTCCTCAGTACCAGGAAAATGTGAGAGTGTAATCTGTAAAAACCCCTTAGTTGGCTTTCTGATCTAGATAGCCAACGGGAGGCAAGAAATTATAAGACCTGAGAAGAGTATGCTAAATGCAACTCAGTAAATAATCCTAAGCTTATGCTAAAATGCCTAAGTCTTTTTATCACTCAGGACAAAGGTCCTAGGTTTTCTTGCCTATTGTTTATCGCCATGTGCAGTACCAGTTCCCAAAACCAACAATTTCTGCCAGGCGACTATGAGACGCTCACTTATGTTCGGTCTCAGGCTTTCGGCCCCAGACAAAGCGAACCTTGAAGTAGGGGTGAAGTTTCTTGTTCCGAAGATCCTTTCGCACCTGCATCAGGAAAATCTGATATTCCTCAGCTGGCCACTTCAGAACTTCATGCCAAATCATTTGCGAATATCCTAGGGAGCAAAGGTCAGTCTTGGTTGAACAGTCTAATTTCATCTGCTTACAGCCTTACCAACAAGGTCGGATTCCAGACTGAGCTTCGCATACTGACCGATCTCCGCCATCTTAGGGTCCTTGGGCCATGAACCGAATGGTATCTGTTCAGGTGCGGTTGTTTAGTATGCGCAGAATTCTATGGGACTCCTAACTTGCCTTGTAGAAGGTTTCTTGGATGTCCACGAAGCCAGCTTCTTTCATAGCCTTCATCTGAAGATCTTCCGTGAGGACAGACAAAGAGCATCCAGTGGCTTTGCCTCCCTCGATGAACATCTTATCCCAGGTTCCCCCCAGCGCAGTTGATCCGTCATCTGTTACGGTTCCATCGTCGCTATGTGTCATGGGCTCGGACTCACAGGACTCGACCCAGCCTCCTGGCTTGACTGCATTGTATGCCTCCTTGAAGAGAGCGGTCCAGTCTCTGATAGCACCAAACAAGTAACGCATATGCACAAAGTCAAAGGTATTTGCATCCCAAGTCCAAGGCTTAGTACAGTCATCGATCTCAAACTTGAGATTAGGGGGTACCCAGTCTGGCTGTACGGCGGACAAGTCTGTGCCGATGACAGCGGTATTTGGGTGCTCATCAGCATAGTCTCTGGTGATTATAGTTAGTAGAGATAACAAGTCAGATCAGTGGTACAAACATTGCCCAAATTCCTAAGAAACCAATTAGCACCTTGTATGTCTGTTGACTAGTCGTGACCTGCCTGTTCCCGTTCCAACATCTAGCACTTTCTGCATCACAAAGTGTCAGCCCTGCAAATCTCCTATTCAGTAATGCCATCGTACCTGAACATCGTCCTTTACAGGTGCCAGGTACAGTTTATCGTCAGTAAGCAGTGTCAAGAAGTGGTGCCTTGATACAATCAGTAGCTGCTCTGTGCCAGAGGAGGTGCGGAGTAATGTTCACTTACATCAGATCAAAGTTCTCGAGAGTTTGTTCGTCAGTGGGAATGGGATAGCTACTGTCATGGTAGGTAGAATGGTACGACCTTCCCTTGAACTTTCGATACTCTAAGATACTTGAAGCAACAGATGCTGTCGATGAGTCACTGCAAAAGTCAGCTATGGTTCAACGTCTATCCCCCCACAGAAATCATACACTCCTGAGCTCAATGCCGAATCATCGTCGATTACTGTTTCTTGTTCAGGTTGGTGGGGAGCAGCTGGCGCAAGTGGTTGCTCTGGGGTATTTACATCTGCAACTGGTGGAGATGTCTGAGTAGCCTGTTCAGACGATGTGACTGGTACAGGTGCAGGAGGAGATGACATGGCACTGTGATTTTTGGCGTAGCGCTTGATTGGAACAAATTTCTTAGATGAGTGAGAAAAGCCAAGTGAGGAGAACGTTAAGCGTTTTGTAGGGAACACGCCATGCTGGTTGTTGGTCGTACAGATGCTGAGGATATGCGCGGAGGCATGATGGCAGTCGCTGATTGGGCATATCGTCCAGGGATATCGCGTAAAGCATCCGATAACTCAATCAGGCAGTTCGCGTAGAGTGTTTTTCTAGGTCAGGATACTTGTTTGGATAAATGCCCTTTTTTCCGTGCAGTCCGGGGCTACTTTGGCAGAACATATCCCATCGAGACCGCAGCCAAAGCCGGAGAAAGACCCTGATTTGGGATTTTACCTCAACACAATGCGAAATTGTGCGGCAAAGCTTTATGATCCCTCATTTTCGCACCGAAGTAATCCATGATGCCCTTCAACGCTCATAAAATGTTTCATAATCGTGCGATTCAATTATGTATTCCTTTCAGTGGGTATCCGTTGACTGTCCCCATCGGTGTTGTGGACTCAATTCGCATCTCACTAATGTCAAAGTAAACTTAATTACTTTATTCCCACTTACTTAATAATGAAACCTCATATATGTAAGATGACCAGGTGACAGCCCTATGACTATTCTTCCTTGGTATCTTGCGGAAATAGGTGTTATGTTATGTTATGTTA